>NW_025333867.1:7863583-9167167 GCF_019186645.2 Phyllostomus hastatus | reverse complement strand
CCCTATGATTGTTGCAGCATTATTTACAATAGCCAAGATCTGGTAACAGCCCAAATGCCTCTCAGTATTGCCAAAACGTGTTGGGAACCACCCTGCCTGGTTTCAGAATCTTTAACCCTCCATGGTTAAGGCTGAGTAAAGGACCTTGGGACCATAAGACACTAAGAAAACAAAGCTTTTCCTTCTGGTAGGGGCACTGCCTCTGCCCTTTTACTTCACCCTGCCTGGCCCTGGGCTGATGACTGGTTAGCCAATGTTGGGTAAGATTCCTCAAGGGAGGGATGACCTATGACAGGTAAAGTTTCAAAAGGGCCCTCAGGGAAGAACTTGGGGGACTATAGAGAAAGGGGATGATAGACCCTTGCCCCTCATTCTGTCTGCAAGAAGTCCCCTAATCTCTTTGTTGCCTTATTTCCCCTGCCTGACTTAAGCCTGAAACAATACCAGAGGGTAGTGCAGCCCTGGGCAGGAACAGGCAGCTCCCTGCAGCAATCAGGCCTAAGAAAGAATGCATAAAATTCTGTGAAACTTGCTTTGCTAATATGCTCAATTTAAATAATAAGGGTCCAAGCATAGAATAAGTTTGGTTCCCAAAGTTTTTTTAAAATTTTTACTTGATTGTTCAAGTACAGTTTTCTGTCTTTTACTCCCATCCCAGCCCATCCCCCCAACCCCCCCACCTCCATCCCATTTCCACTCCTCTCCTAGTTTTTGTCCATGTGTCTTTTATACTTTTTCCTATAAACCCTTCCCCTTTTCCCCTGAAATTGCCTCCCCTCTCCACTCTGGTCACTGTCAGCCTGTTCTCAATTTCAGTGTCTTTGGTTATATTTTGCTGGTTGGTTTGTTTTGTTGATTAGGTTCCTGTTAAAGGTGAGATCATATGGTATTTGTCTTTCACCACCTGCTTTACTTCGTTTAGCATAATGCTTTCCAGTTCCATCCATGCTGTCGCAAAAGGTAGGGACTCCTTCTTTCTTTCTGCTGCATAGAATTCCATCATGTAAATGCACCACAGTGTTTTGATCCATTAATTTACTGATGGGCACCTAGGTTGCTTTCAGCACTTGGCTTTTGTAAATTGTGCAATGAACACTGGGTTGCATGGGTTCTTTTGGATTGGTGTTTCAGGGTTCTTAGAATATAATCCCAGCAGTGGAATTGCTGAATTAAAAGGCAGAACCATTTTTAGTTTTCTGAGGAAGTTCCATACTGCTTTCCATAGTGGTTGTACCAGTCTGCAGTCCCACCAACAGTGCACTAGGGTTCCCTTTTCTCCACAACCTCTCCAACACATGTTGCTTGTTGCTTTGTTTATGATGGCCATTCTGAGTGGTGTGAAGTGGTATCTCATTTTGGTTCTAATTTGCATCTCTCTGATAGCTAGTGATATTGAGCATCTTTTATGTGTCTTTGGATCCTCTGTGTGTCCTCCTTGGAGAAGTGTCTGTTCAAGTCCTTTGCCCATTTTTTTAATTGGGTTGCTTATCTCCTTAGAGTAGAGTTCTGTAAGTTCTTTATATATTTTGGAGATTAAACCCTTGTCTGAGATGTCATTGGCAAATATGTTTTCCCATACAGTTGGTTCCCTTTTTGTTTTTATACTGTTTCCTTTAGCTGTGCAGAAGCTTTTATTTTGATAAGATCCCATTTGTTTATTCTTTCCTTTAGGTCCCTTGCCCTAGGGGACATATCTGTAAAAATGTTGCTGCGTGAAATATCTGAGATTTTCCTGCCTAAGTTCTCCTCTAGAACTTTAATGGTGTCACATTTTATATTTAAATCTTTTATCCACCTTGAATTTATTTTTGTGTATGGTGTAAGTTGGTGCTCAAGTTTCATTTTTTTTGTACGTAGCTGTCTAGTTCTCCTAAAACTATTTGTTGAAGAGGCTATTGTTACTCCATTTTATGTTGCTTCACCCTTTGTTGAATGTTAATTGATCGTAGAGACCCGTGTAAACTTGGGTTTATTTCTGGGCTCTTTGTTCTGTTCCATTGGTCCATGTGCCTTTATTTATGCCAGCACCAGGATGTTTTGATTACAGTGGCCTTGTACTACAGTTTGGTATTAAGTATTGTGACCCCTTCTAGTTTGCTCTTTTTTTTTCTCAAAATTGCAGCAGCTATTTGGGGTCATTTATGGTTCCATATAAATTTTTGAAGTTTTTGTTCTATGTCTGTGAAATATGCCCTTGGTACTCTAATAGGTATTGTGATGTTAATTCTTCTGATTAATGAACACAGTCTATGTTCCTATTTGTTTGTGTCTACCTTGATTTCTTTCTTCAGTGTTGTGTAGTGTTCTGCATTCAGGTCTTTTACCTTCTTCATTAGGTTTATTCCTAGGCATCTTATTTATGATTTTGCTGTATTGAATGGGATTTTTTCCTTGATTTCTGATTCTTCTGTTTCATTGTTGGTATACAAAAATGCCTTTAATTTCTGGATATTGAATTTGCATCCCGCTGTTTTGCCAAATTCATTTATTAGGTCAAGCAGTTTTTGGGTGGAGTCTATAGGATTTTCTATGTACACTATCATGTCATCTGCAAACAGTGACAGTTTTGTTTCCTCCTTTCCAATTTGGATGCCTTTTATTTCCTTTTCTTGTCTGATCACTCTGGCTAAATCTTCCAGTACTATATTGAATAGAAGTGGTGAAAGTGAACAGCCTTGTCTTGTTCCTGACCTTAGTGGAAAAGATTTTAGTTTTTTCCCATTGAGTATGATGTTGGCTGTAGGTCTCTCATATATGGCCTTTATGATGTTGAGGAAGGCTCCCTCTATTCCCACTTTGCTGAGTGTTTTTATCATAAATGGGTGCTGTACCTTATCAAATGCTTTTTCTGCATCTATTGATATGACCATGTGATTTTTGTCTTTGCTTTTGTTTATGTGATATATTACATTTAGTAATTTGTGAATATTGAACCATCCTTGCATCCCTGGGATGAATCCCACTTGGTCATGGTGTATGATCTTTTTAATGTATTGTTGGAAGCGGTTTGCCATTATTTTGTTGAGGATTTTAGCATCCATGTTCATCAGCCATATTGGCCTGAAGTTTTCTTTCTTTGTTGTGTGTTTATCTGGTTTTGGGATTAGGATGATACTCACGTCATAAAAAGAGTTTGGGAGTCTCCCATCATTCTGGATTGTTTGGAATAGTCTGTGAAGGATAGGGGTTAGCTCTTCCTTAATTGTTTTTTAGAAATCTCCTGTTAAACTGTCTGGTCCAGGGCTTTTGTGTGTTGGGAGTTTTTTGATTACTGCTTCAATGTCAACTGCTGTTATTGGTCTGTTCAGGCTTTCTGCTTCTTCATTGAGTTTTGGAAGATTATATTTTTCTAGAAATTTGTCCATTTCACCTAGGTTTTCAAATTTCTTGGCATACAGTTCTTCATAGTAATTTCTTACAGTCCTTTGTGTTTCTGTGGTGTTAGTTGTAATATCTCCTCTTTCATTCCTGATTGTGTTTATTTGGGTCCTCTCTCTCTTTTTCTTGATAAGCCTGAGTAAAGACTTGTCAATTTTGTTTATCTTTTCAAAGAACCAGCTCTTGGATTCATTGATCCTTAGAATTGTGCTTTTAGTCTCTGTGTCATTTAATTCTGCTCTGATCTTGGTTATTTCCTTCCTTCTGCTTGCTCTGCTTGCTTTGTTGTTGTTCCTCAAGTTCTTGTAGACATAGAGTTAGGTTGTTTGTTTGAAATATTTGTCTTTTTTAGGTAGTTCTGTATTGCTATGAACTTCTCTCTCAGGACTACCTTTGCTGAGTCCCATTAGTTTTGGGTTGTTGTGATTTCATTTTCAGTTGTTTTGAGGAACTTTTTGATTTCTTCCCTATTTTCATTCTTGACGCATTCATTGTTTAATAGCATGCTATTCAATCTCCATGATTTTGAGTGTTTGGGTTTCTTCCCTTGTGGTTGGTTTCTAGTTTGTCCCTTGTGGTTGGAGAAAATGCTTGGTATTATTTCAATTTTCTTGAATTTGTTGAGGCTTGTTTTGTGTCCTATCATGTGGCCTATCTTTGAAAATGTTCAATATGCATTGAAAAGAATGTGTATTTAGCTTCTTTGGGATGAAGGGCTCTATGTATATCAGTTAAGCTCATTTCATCTAGGGCATTGTTCAATACCACAATGTCTTTTTTGATATTTTGTTTGGAAGATCTGTCCATTTTTGACAGTAGGGTGTTAAAATCCCCTACTATAATTGTGTGGCTGTCAATATCTTCTCTTGAAGTCCTCTAAGATGTTCTTTATGTGTTCGGATGCTCCTATGTTGGGTGAATATATACTTACAATATTTATGTCTTGTTGGTGGATTCTTCCTTTGAGTGTTATGTAGTGACCTTCTGGGTCTCTCTTTATGGCCATTGTTTGGAAGTCTATTTTGTCTGATATGAGTATTGCTACCCCAGCTTTTTTTCCTGTCCATTTTCTTGGAAAATTTGTTTCCAGCCCTTCACTTTCAGTCTGTGCAGCTCTTTTGTTCTGTGGTGATCTCTTATAGGCAGTATATGTGTGGGTCATGCTTTGTAATCCACTCAGCTATTCTATGTCTTTTGATTGAAAAATTTAAACCATTTGCATTTAAGGTTATTATTGATTGGTACTTACTCATTGCCATTTTTTTGTACCTGCATTCCTCTCTCTCTCTCTCACTCTTTTCCTTCCTTTTCTTAAAGCAGTCCCTTTAGCATCTCTTGCAGGGCTGGTTTGGTGGAGTTGTATTCTTTTAGACTTCTTTTGTCTGGGAATCTCCTCATTTGGCTTTCCTTCTTGATTGAGAGCCTTGCTGGGTAAAGTAGCCTTTTTTGCAGGCCTCTGGTTCTCATTGCTTAGAATATTTCTCGCCATTCTCTTGTGGCTTTGATCATTTCCATTGACAAGTAAGCTTCTAACCTTATTTGGGCTCCCTTGTATGTTACTTCATATTTCTCCCTTGCTGCTTTTAAGAGTCTCTCTTTTTCTTGGTATTTTACCATTTTAATTCTCATATGTCTTGAGGTGAGCTTCTTTGGGTTCTTCTTGATTGGGACTCTGCATTTGCTGGGTTTGCGTGACTTTTTCTCTCATTAAATTAGGGAAGTTTTCCCTCATTACTTTTTCAAACAGGTGTTCTGTCCCTTGCTCTTCCTCTCCTTCTGGTATCCCTATTATACAGATATTGTTACGTTTCATATTGCCTTGCATTTCTCTTAAGCCCTCTTCTTTTTTTCTGAGCCTCTTTTCCTTTTCTTGTTCTTTTGGGTGTTTTTTCCTACTTTGTCCTCCAATTTGCTGATCTGATCTTCTGCTTCATCAATCCTGCTTTTGATTCCTTCTACTGTGTTCTTCAGTTCAGAAATTGTATTCTTCATTTCCTCTTGGCCCTTGTTGATAGTTTCTGTTTCCTTTTTCATGTTGATATAGTTTGCATAGAGTTCATTGTGGTTTCCTTGTAGTTTTTGTTAGCTCATTGTGTGCTCTTTGAGCTTCCTGATAACGATTGCTTTGAACTCAATATCTGATAGTTGAATTGTCTCTATTTGATTTAGCATTCTTTCTGAGGTTTCCTCCATTCCTTTCATTTGAGTATTGTTGTCTTCTCATTGGTTTTTTTAGCATTTTATTTTCTTTTATTTTTTTGAGTTTTTAAATTTTTTATCATTATTTTAATCATTGTTCAGGTACAGTTTTCTCCCTTTTACTCCCATTCCAGCCCACCCGCCCAGCCCTCCCCACTTTCCTCCTATTACCACCCTCCCCTTAGTATTTGTCCATGTGTCCTTTAAATTTGTTCCTGTAAATCCTTCCCATTCTCCCTGGAAATTCCCTCTTCCCTCCCTCTGGTCACAGTCAGCCTGTCCTCTATTTCAGTGTCTTTGGTTATATTTTCCTTGTTTCTTTGTTTTGTTGATTAGGTTCCTGTTAAAGGTGAGATCATATGGTACTTGTCTTTCACTGCCTGGCTTATTTCGCTTAGCATAATGCTTTCCAGCTCCATCCAAGCTGTTGCAAAGGGTAGGAGCTCCTTCTTTCTTTCTGCTGCATAGAATTCCATTGTGTAAATGTCCCATATTTTTTTGATCCATTAATTTACTGATGGGCATCTAGGTTGCTTCCAGCACCTAGCTATTGTGAACTGTGCTCCTATGAACATCGGGGTGCAAAGGTTCTTTTGTATTGGTGTTTTAGTGTTCTTAGGATAGAGTCCCAGCAGTGGAATTGCTGGGTCAAAAGGCAGATCCAGTTTTAGTTTTCTGAGGAAGTTCCATACTGCTTTCCGTAGTGGTTGTACCAGTCCGCAGTCCCACGAGCAGTGCACTAGGGTCCCCTTTTCTCCACAACCTTTCCAACACATGTTGTTTGTTGCTTTGTTTATGATGGCCATTCTGAGTGGTGTGAAGTGGTATCTCATTTTGGTTCTAATTTGCATCTCTCTGATAACTAGCGATATTGATCATCGTTTCATGTGTCTTTGGATCTTCTGTATGTCCTGCTTGGAGAAGTGTCTGTTCAAGTCCTTTGCCCATTTTTTGTTTGGTTCCTTGTCTTCTTAGAGTAGAGTCGTGTAAGTTCTTTATATATTTTGGAGATTAAACCCTTGTCTGAGGTATCATTGGCAAATATGTTTTCCCATATAGTTGGTTCTCTTTTTATTTTGATACTGTTTTCTTTAGCTGTGCAGAAGCTTTTATTTTGATGAGGTCCCATTTGTTTATTTTTTCCTTTATATCCCTTGCTCTAGGGGACATGCCAGTAAAAAAGTTTCTGCATGAAATACGTGAGATTTTCCAATCTACATTCTCCTCTAGGACTTTAATGGTGTCATGGCTTATATTTGAATCCTTTATCCACCTTGAATTTATTTTTGTGGAATGTGTAAGTTGGTGCTCTAATTTCATTTTTTTGCACCTAGCTGTCCAGTTCTCCCAACACCATTTGTTGAAGAGGCTATTTTCACTCCATTTTCTGTTACTGCCTCCTCTGTCAAATATTAGTTGACCATAGAGACTTGGGTTTATTTCTGGGCTCTCTGTTCTCTTCCATTGGTCCATGTCCCACTTTTTATGCCAGTACCAGGCTGTTTTGATTACAGCGGTCTTGTAGTATAGTTTAGTATCAGATATTGTGATTCCTCCTACTTTACTCTTCCTTCTCAAATTTGCAGCTGCTATTCATGGTCGTTTATGGTTCCATATAAATTTTTGAAGTGTTTGTTCTATGTCTGTGAAATAAGCCATTAGTATTTTAATGGGTATTACATTGAATGTGTAAACTGCTTTGGGTGGTATGGACATTTTGATATTAATTCTTTCAGTCCATGAACATGGTATATGTTTCCATTTGTTTGTGTCTTCCTTGATTTCTTTCATGGGTGTTATGTAGTTTTCTAAATATAGGTCTTTTACCTCTTTGGTGAGGTTTATTCCTAGGTATTTTATTTTTCTTTTTGCTATTTCAAATGGGATTTTTTCCTTGATTTCTGTTCTGCTGTTTCATTGTTGTTGTAGAGGAATGCCTTTGATTTCTGGATATTGACTTTGTATCCCGCTGTTTTGCCAAATTCATTTATTAGGTCAAGCAGTTTTTTGGTGGAGTCTGTAAGATTTTCTATGTATACTATCATGTCATCTGCAAACAGTGACAGTTTTGTTTCCTCCTTTCTAATTTGGATGCCCATTATTTCTTTTTCCTGTCTAATCACTGTGGCTAAATCTTCCAGTACTATATTGAATAGAAGTGGTGAAAGTGGACAGCCTTGTCTTGTTCCTGACCTTAGTGGAAAAGATTTTAGTTTTTTCCCATTGAGTATGATGTTGGCTGTAGGTCTCTCATATATGGCCTTTATTATGTTGAGGAAGGCTCCCTCTATTCCCACTTTGCTGAGTGTTTTTATCATAAATGGGTGCTGTACCTTATCAAATGCTTTTTCTGCATCTATTGATATGATCATGTGGTTTTTGTCTTTGCTTTTGTTTATGTGATGTATTACATTTACTGATTTGCAAATGGTGTACCATCCTTGAATCTCTGGAATGAATCCCACTTGGTCATGGTGTATGATCTTTTTAATGTATTGTTGGAAGCGGTTTGCCATTATTTTGTTGAGGATTTTAGCATCCATGTTAATCAGCCATATTGGCCTGAAGTTTTCTTTCTTTGTTGTGTCTTTATCTGCTTTTGGAATTAGGATGATCTTGGACTCATAAAAAGAGTTTAGGAATCTTCCATCTTTTTGGATTGTTTGGAATAGTCTGTGAAGGATAGGGGTTAGTTCTTCATTATATGCTTTGTAGAATTCTCCTGTTAAACTGTCTGGTCCTGGGCTTTTGTGTGTTGGGAGTTTTTTGATTACTGCTTCAATTTCATCTGCTGTTATTGGTTTGTTCAGGCTATCTACTTCTTTTTCATTGAATTTTGGAAGATTATATTTATCTAGAAATTTGTCCATCTCACCCAGGTTTTCAAATTTCTGGGCATACATTTTTTCATAGTATTTTTCTTACAGTCCTTTGTATTTCTGTGGTATCCATTGTAATCTCTCCTCTTCCTTTTCTCATTGTGTTTATTTATGTCTTTACTCTTTTTTTCTTGATCAGTGTGCTTAAAGGCTTGTTGATTTTGTTTATCCTTTCAAAGAACCAGCCCTTGTATTCATTGATCCTTAGAATTGTGCTTTTATTCTCTGTGTCATTTAATTCTACTCTGATCTTCCTTATTTCCTTCCTTCTGCTTGCTCTGGGCTGTCTTTGTTGTTGTTCCTTGTGTTTTTGCAGGCATAGGGTTAGGTTGTTTGTTTGAAATGTTTCTAGCTTTTTTAGTAGTTCTGTATCGCTATGAACTTCTCTCTCAGGACTACCTTTGCTGAGTCCCATAAGTTTTGGGTTGTTGTGATTTCATTTTCATTTGTTTCCAGAAACCTTTTGATTTCTGCCCTAATGTCATTCTTGACCCATTTATTGTTTAATAGCATGCTATTTAATCTCCATGATTTTGAGTGTTTTGAGTTTTTTTTCCCTTGGGGTTTATTTCTAGCTTCAGTCCCTTGTGATCTGAGAAAATATTTGGTATGATTTTAATTTTCTTGAAATTGTTGAGACTTGTTTTGTATCCTATCTCGTGGTCTATGTTTGAAAATGTTCTATGTACATTTGAAAAGAATGTGTATTTAGGTTCTTTGGGATGGAGGGCTCCATATATATCAGTTAAATCCATTTCATCTCGAGTATTGTTCAATGCCATGTTATCTTTGTTGATATTTTATTTTGAAGATCTGTCCATTTTTGACAATGGGGTGTTAAAATCCCCTGTTATTGTTGGGAACCGCCCTGACTGGTATTAGAAGCTGAAACCCCCGCCTAGCTAGGCTAAGGGAACGCCCTTGGAACCGTGAGCCGGCAAGGAGACAAAAGCTTATCTTCCTGGCAGGAATGCTGTTTCTGCTACTGAACCCCCAAAAGCTTGGTCGGTTAGCCAAAGACGGGTAAGATTCCCCACGGGGGAACAACCCAAGCCAGGCACGATCACTTTGGGAGGCCCCCCAAAAGAAGGACTTGGGGGGGCTGCAGCAAAAGGGGGTGATGGACCCTCACTCCTCGGCTTTGACAAAGTCTGAGTTCTCAGCGTCCGGAAGAAAATCTCCTTATCTCTCGGTGGCCTTAGTTCCCGCGCTCCACCTAAGCCTGAAACAATGACGGGGAAGTACAGCTCGGTACTGGGAAGTGCGGATTTCCCGGGGGTGATCAGGCCTAAGAAAGAACATGTAAATTACTGTGAAACCTTCTTTGTTCAAGAATGCTCTCAGTTGAATGAGGAGGGTCTTAGGAGGAAGCTAGTTTGTTCCTCAGCCTTACAGCTCTTTGACCCCCAACTCAATAGACCGGCAGAGCTCTTTGTTTTCTATATTCCTTACTTCCCCTAATGAGTATTGTACGTTACCTGAGTTATTATGCAAAATGAGCCTAATAAAAGCAGGTATGGACGGTAAATCAGCGCGCTCCCCACTAGGGGGGTGGCCATTCTGTCCCTACTTCCCCACAGAAACTAGTTTGTCTCTGTGCATGTGTGTTTTTTCTCGCGTATTGTCGAGCCATCCACAGTGTGCCGTGGTCACTGCTAGCCGGTGACCCACGCGCAACAGTTATAATTGTGTGGCTGTCATTTTTCTTGAAGTCCTCTTAGATTTTCTTTATGTATTTAGGTGCTCTTACGTTGGGTGCACATATATTTACAGTATTTATGTCTTCTTGGTGGATTCTTTCCATGGGTATTATGAACTGATTTTCTGGGCCTCTATTTTATGGCCCTTTTTTGAAATGTGTTTTGTCTGATATGAGTATTGTTACCCTGGCTTTTTTTCCCTGTCCATTTGCTTGGAAAATTTGTTTCCAGCCCTTCACTTTCAGCCTGTGCAGGTCTTTTATCCTGAGGTCGGTCTCTTGTAGACAGCAGATGTGCGGGTCATTTTTTCTTATCCATTCAGCTATTCTATGTCTTTTGATTGGAGCACTTAATCCATTTACATTTAAGATTATTATTGATAAGTACTTATTCATTGCCATTTATGTACGTGTGTTCCTCTCACTCTCTCTCTTTTCCTTCCTTTCTTTAAAGCAGGCCCTTTAGCATCTCTTGCAGAGCTGGTTTAGTGGAGGTGTATTCTTTTAGACTTCTTTTGCCTGGGAAGCTTCTTATTTGACCTCCTATCTTGATTGAGAGCCTTGCTGGGTAAAGTAGTCTTGGTTGCAGACCTCTGGTTCTCATTACTTGGAATATTTCTTGCCATTCTCTTCTGGCTTGGAGTGTTTCCATTGAGAAGTCAGCTGTTAGCCTCATTGGGTCTCCCTTGTATGTTACTTCATGTTTTTCCCTTGCTGCCTTTAAAATTCTCTCTTTGTCATGAAATTTTGCCATTTTAATTATGATGTGTCTTGAGGTGGACCTCTTTGGGTTCCTCTTGATTGGGACTGTCTGTGTTTCCTGGATTTGTGTGACTTTTTCTCTCATCAAATTAGGGAAGTTTTCCATCATTACTTTTTCAAATAGGTTTTCTATCCCTTGCTCTTCTTCTTCTCCTGGTATTCCTATTGTACGGATATTATTACATTTCATATTGTCTTGCATTTCTCTTAATCTCTCTTCATTCTTTCTGAGCCTCTTTTCCTTTTCTTGCTCTTTCTGGGTGTTCTTTTCTACTTTGCCCTCCAATTCGCTAATGCGGTCTTCTGCTTCATTGATCCTGCTTTTGATTCCTTCTACTGTGTTCTTCAGTTCAGAAATTGTATTCTTCATTTCCTCTTGGCCCTTGTTTATAGTTTCTCTTTCCTTTTTCATGTTGATATAGTTTGCAGTGAGATCATTGTAGCTTCCCTGTAGATTTGGGTAGCTCATTGTGAGTTCTTTGAGCCTCCTGATAATCATTGCTTTGAACCCAATATATGATAGTTGAGTTGCCTCTATTTCATTTAGGATTCTTCCTGTGGATTCCTCCTTTCCTTTCATTTGGGGATTGTTTGTTTGTCTTCTTATTTTTCATGAGACTCTTTTTGTTAGCCTCTGTTTCTTAAATTGATCTGTTTTGGTTCCCTGCGATTATGGTGTAAACTTCTGTGGTAGAATACCTGTGAGATTCAGTGGTGCAGTCTCCTTCTTGTATCCTCGTCTTCACAGCTTCCCCCTACCCTTTTTTTGTGATCAATTGGAGGAGTAAGGCAAAATGGTTTAAGACAGCAAGACAGTATTCTATTATATTTACAGTAGCAGCCAGTATAGAAGAGATGGGATATCCTTTGGCTACATATAGTGTTAACCATGATCTTCCACCCCACTAGCCACATTCTAGAAAGAATGAAAAGAAGATAAGACTCTTATTGGGGAGGAAAGGATTATTAGTTGGATCTAGAAAGCTGTGAGTCTATGGAAGGTCAGATTCTGAGGTAGGGTGGGAATAAAGATTAATATATAGGAGTAGTGTGTAAAAGAATAGCGATAACCCCTACAATAATATAGTTCAGGAAATTGTGAAGTGGGCTGAGATCAGGGAGGGGTGTTGTATGAACTAGGTCTCATTTACAGTAATATTAAAGCAACAATCATGTGGCAGAATCTATGAGATCTAGATAGCAAGAATAAGGAGTATAGAACCTTGAGAGGTGTACTAATGGAATACAAATGAAGGACAGTAAATTATCAATGCACTGTGACTGAGATCACAGGGGGAACCTATCAAAGAACAGTGTAACCAGGCAAGCAAAGAACATTATACAGAAAGAAAAAGAATACCAAAATACTATTAAAATAAAAAATGTCAAAAAAGTGAGATAGAGATAATACAAATTAGCAGTAACTTGCAGGCTCAAGGAAAAGGGAAAAAAAGCAGAAGATGGAATGCAGGAGAGATAAATTTGGAGTGGAAGGAATAATACTAGGATGAAAGGAAGAGAAACATAAGGGATTGAGGGATATAAAAATAATAAGAATTAAAAAACAAAAAAGCACTTAAAAGCAAGATAAAATCAAACAATCAAACAACAACAGCTAAAAAAACAAAAACCAAAAAAAAAAACCCTGTTTTTGGTTTCTAACTGGCCAAACCAGTTTTTCTGGTCTTGCTGGCTTAAGCAGGCTGAGGGTCATTTGGAATGCTTTTCACTCTTCCCAGTCAGAACTCAGTCAGTGTCTCGGGCACTGTCCCCAGGGTCAGCAGTCCACTTTCCCCAGAGCCGATCTGACGTCCCCCTGCAGGTCCCTGGATTTGGGTATGGGTGCTGCCAAGCACGCTCTCCAGAGCTCACCAGAGCTCCTGCATCTTTTCCAGATTCATGGTGGAAGCTCCAGGGATCATAAGGAGATGGGCCCTTCCCCCAAATTTCATTGCGGTGAGCTCTATGTTCTCAGGAAGCACACCCGTGTCTTTTCTGTATTCACAGGGCAAGCTCCGAGGATTGCAAAGGGGTGCGCACTTCCACCAATTTCCCTGTTTTGGGCTTCAGGAACCCTGGAAGTACTGCAACACTTCCAGGTTCACAGTGTGAGAGTCAGAAACCCTGAAGGGGTGCGTGCTCCCCTGAGTTCACCACTGCATGCTCCAGAAACCCGGGAACACCCACGTCCTTTCCTTGTTCAGGGCTGCGAGGTCTGGGTCTTTCACAGAACCACACTCCCACTGGGATGGGGGCACGGGTGCACGTCCAGGCCACCTCTGGTTGCACAGGCTGGGGCCACTCATGCCTCCCAGGGCTATGCGTGGGTGCCTGTAGCCCCTGCGTGACTGTCTCCCAGTCCAACTCCCCTCTCTGTGCCTTCAAGCAACAAGGCCTCCTGTGGTGTTGCCCAATCCCTGTTGTCCTGGGAGGGAGCGGTGACTCCGCTCTCCCGGGTGCCCTGAAGCAGAATCGGGAGCACTGGGCCTGGGGGCTGCAACCTCCCTGGTCCTCGCGATGATCCCTTGCTCCCTATTGTCCTGAAGCAGTCTCCTTACTGTCTGGTTTTTCAATGTGCGCTATAATTTTTGATGACCTGTTTTCATAAATGTTGTGATGACCTATGCCCCTTGCTCTGTTCCTCTGTGGATCTGCAAGTTTCTCTCCCCTGCATGGAGGAAGGACTCCCTCCAACAAAGCCGCCATTGTAGGACCCCTTCACAATATGTCTTCCCATTGTTTGTGAGACTCTTCTTATTAGCCTCAGCTTCTTAAATTGATCTGTTCTGGCTCCCTGGGTTTTGGTGCGAACTTCTGTGGCAGAATACCTGTAGATTTAGTGGTGCAGTCTCCTTGATCTTCTGAGCTTGCCAGTCTTGGGCTGTGGTTTATGTTGGCTCTCCGTATGTCTTTGAGTTTTGATTGTTGTTGGGTCTTTCTTTGGCGGTTCCTTCCCACCAACTGGTTAACTGAGGGTCACTCTGTGTACCAACTCTCGTATTTTGTTGTGCTGGTGAGGGCAGGTAGTGTTGAAGCAGGTTCTTCCATGTATACAAGATTTTGAGGATTCTCTCTCATTCTTGTTCAGTTGTTTGCTGTGGGTGCTTTCTCTACCATTTAGTTGTATTTCTAGATTGGTCCTGGATTGAGGTTTGTGTGGCTTCCACTCCCTCCTTCACCTTCTTCTGTTGTTATCTGTTGGTGGTTCCTTTGTTGTTGGGTTTCCTCTTCCTGTGGGTTGGGTTTCCTCTTCCTGTGGGTAAGGTGTTCACAGCTTCCACCTATTCTTTTTTGTGACCAGTTGGAGGAGGAAGGCAAAATGGTTTAAAACAGCAAGAGAGTATTCTATGATATTTACAATAGCAGGCAGTAGAGAAGAGATAGGAGATCCTTTGGCTATGTATAGTGTTAACCATGATCTTCTACCCAAGTAGCCACTTTTTAGAAAGAAGGTAAGACTCTTGTTGGGAAGGGAGGGATTATGAGTTGGATCTAGAAAGCAGTGAGCTTGTGGGAGGTCAGAATCTGAGGTAAGGTGAGAGTAAAGGATAGTAAATAGATGTAGTGTGTGAGAGAATAGAGTTAACCACTACAGTAATAGAGTTCAAGAAACTGTGAAGTGGATTTAGATCTAGGAGGGATATTGTGAAGTATTTACAACTGTATGGAACAGCTATTATTTGCAATAATATTAGAGCACCAATCATATGACAGAATCTATGTGAACTGGATAACAATAATTGGGAGTATAGGACCTTTAGTAGTGTGCTAATGGGACACAAGTGAAGTGAAGGACAGTAAATTAGCAATATACTATGAAATAGAGATCAGAGGAAACCTGTCAAATGATACAGTATAACCAGCCAAGCAAAGAAGACTATACTGAAAGAAGAGGAATACTAAAATATAAGATGTAAGAATAATAAAAAAATACTAATAATACAAATATGCAATAACTTGCAGGTTCTCTGTAATAGCAAAGTGAAATTTGTCTCACTGTCTCAGCTGTTGTCATGCCCCTTCTTTGGGTCCAACTCTGGTCTTTTCAAAGTTCCACGTTTTTTATTTTTTGCCTCACTGTAGATGTTTAAAAAAAAGGCAGAAGAAGGAAAGAAGAAGAGATAAAGTTGGAAAGAAAGGAAGAGGAATAAAACAAGAAAAAAGGAAAGAGTGGAAAAAGAAATCAATGGATAAAAAATGATAAAAATTAAAAAATTTAAAAAATTAAAAATAAAAATAGAATAAAATAAAAAAGTCTTCTTGGTTTTGAAGTGGCCAAACCAGTTTTTCTGGAGTTGCTGGGGGCAGCAGGCTGAGGGACAATTGGTATGGCTTTTCTTCCTTCCCAATCTACACTCAGTCAGCCTCAGGTACTCTACTGGGAGCTATCCTGGCACCTCTCCCTTGAAACTTAGGTGTGAGATCCAGGCCTTTCCCCGGAATTACCGCTATGGGCTGGAGTGTGGTGGCCTGTGTGCTTGGCCAGGCTGCCTCGGTC
This sequence comes from Phyllostomus hastatus, assembly GCF_019186645.2. Classification (NCBI taxonomy): domain Eukaryota; kingdom Metazoa; phylum Chordata; class Mammalia; order Chiroptera; family Phyllostomidae; genus Phyllostomus; species Phyllostomus hastatus. The sequence goes on along the minus strand of NW_025333867.1, from coordinate 9,151,752 downwards.
CCGTGGGTGCACACCCTTCCCAGTGCTGTGGGGGTGTTCATGGTCTTCCGCACTACCTTCCGCACAACCTCGGGATCACTACCCAGCTAGGTGGCTGGGAGGCTGGAGAGATTGCTAAAGGAGAATTCCCCAGTGTCTGTCTTTTCACTTTTTCTTTTTGAGAAATTCCTCCTACTCAAGCCTTCAATGGCCTGGCCTCTCCTGCAGCCCAACGCTGCAGCCAGAAGGAGAACTACTGGGGTCAGGTCCTGTCACTGCACAACTCTCAACTTTGCCGGCATCCACAGACTCCATGGGTGCTTGCAGCTCCTGTGTCTTTGCCACTTAGACTTTGTTCCCCTCTCTGCGACTTCAAGCAACCACGTCTCTCCTGGTGCTGCTCAGATCTTTAGCCAGGGAGGGAGCAGTTGCCCCAGCTCTCTCCCAAGGACTGTATGGCAGACTCAGTGGGTGCCAGGCCTGGGGCTGCAGCGGCTCTGGTCCCCGTACTGGTCCCTGGGACCTTATTGTCCTGAAGCACTCTCCTTACCATCTGTTTTTTTGGTGTCTGCTACAATTTTTGGTCTCTTATTTTCATATATGCTGAGGTACTGTGGCTGTTTGCTCTTTTACTCCATAGATCAGCTGTGATTTTCTTCCGTGTGAAGGAGAAAATGGAATCTTCTCCCTTCTACCCCGATGCCATCTTCTCCAAAATTTGTTTCCCAAAGTTTTATAGCCCTTTAACTAACTGGCGCTGACTCAGAACAAGCCCTCATACTTCTTTGAATGTTATCTATTGTTTGATCCTTACTGCCTGACAATGATTGATGAGCTTTACCTGTATTCCTGTGCAAATTGAACCCAGTAAAAGCCCATTGAGGAACAGGCTCCTGGCCCTTCTCCTTTGAGAGATTGGCCACCTTTCCTCCCCAAGCAGATCATGTCTTGGTAGACTTATTCTCATCCATGGTGGATGGGGGCTCTGCAGGCAAAGCTCCCCCACAAAAAGGTGTAGTACAATTACATGACGGAATACTGGTGATGCAAATGGGTTATAAAAAAGAAGGAAATTGGTTATAAAAAAGAAGGAAATCTTACCTTTTGCAACAGCATGGCTGGACCTGGTAGATATTATGCTAAGTGAAATAAGTCAGCCAGAGACATAAACATACCATATGATTTTACTCACATGTGGAATCTAATGAATAAAATAATTTAACAAACAAAATAGAAACAGAGTCATGGATACAGAGAACAGACTAACAGCTATCAGAGGGGAGGAGAGTTGGGGGGGCTAGGTAAAAAAAGGTGAAGGGATGAAGAAAAAAATATACATACATATAACACATAGACACAGATAAGAGTCTGGTGATAGCCAGAGGGAAAGGAGGTGGGGCCATGTGGAAGAGGGCAAAGAGGAGATAAATGGTGATGGAAGGAGACTTTTCTTTGGGTGATGGGGACACGATGCAGTATGCAGATGATGTCTTGTTGAGCTGTACATTTGAATCCTACATGGTTTTATTAACCAATGTCACCCCAATAAATTCAATAGAAAAGAGATTCTAAGCATCAGCCACATTCTAGTTAAATAGCCCTAAACTGACCATCACTTTTCAGTTTCTATTTTTAAAAGAATCATTTGATGAAAACATATGATGTCCTGAATTGATCTGCAATGTGAATTTTATTATTACCTATGGCTGTTTTGCCATACAGTTAATAGCCTTCAGAATTTCTTCAGCTTCTTTAGTCATGCACTGAATGTTAAAAAGAGATCATTCAAAACTATAGTGAATATGAGCATCTCTGAGAGCACACCATTGTATTTCATTTGGACTGAATGATCTGAGACCTTTTTATGGAATAAAAATGTGTGTGATAGATTGAGACTCTCTACTTTTCTTTATTTTGTTTGTCAGCCATCTGAAATCAAATGTCCATTTGCATCACAATTAAATAGAAGAGTTACACTAATCATGTATCCTTGCTGATTCTGGTGTCCTAGGTCCTGCTGACAGGGAGATCAGAGGTGCAGTGGTGGCAGTGGTGATAGTGGTGAGAGCCTCATAGTAGCCAGATCCCTGTCCAGCTTTCCATAGGTTTTCCAGCTGTTGCCTTGTCCTGGCTCATTCCTGCTTAGCAATACTGGGAACATTGCTCTGTGGAATAGGTTGGCCTTCCCCTACCTTCCATTTATAGGCTGTCCTGTGATTGTATTGTGAGGCTATACTATATGCACTCTGACAAAGGAATTTATAGAGGAAATAAACTTTGCATCACAGATTAAAGCCAAAAGTCATACACAACTTTTATCTTTAAGTGTCTATATCTTCAAGGAGCTCTACTCTTCTGGGCTGTCTGAAACTAGGCTGTTGGCAAGCATTGGTTAGCTCCTAAAATAAAGGGAACCCCTGTTTCTTCCTAGTTAAGAGTAGGTTGCATTTCCCCTTTTCTGGATACTTTCCACTCCAAGTTTATATAAGCTAGTTCACTATGCTATAAAATCTTGGCAAACATTACCAGAAACTGTCCTCTGAGTCTTCTCTGATTCTCCTGTCTTTTAGCTATGACAATAGAGTCACATGTATCATAGAAGGGTCAAGAGCTTCTCTACTCCCAATTCTCATTCTTATTCCAACTCAAGGCTCATTATATATATCTGGGTTCCCTACATAATAGCAAGAATTATGCTGCTAGACATTTGTGCAAAACTAATCACACTTAACCTTAAGGTTGTGAAGAAAAAAATCAAGTAGAGGGTGTACTGGTTGAAAAATGTTTCCCCCAAATTTATGCCCACTTGGAACCTGTGACTGTGACCTAATTTGTAAATAAGGTCATTGTAGTTGTAATCAAATTAAGATGAGGTCACACTAGAGCAGGGTGGGCCCTAGTCCAATATGACTAGTGTCCTTACAAAAAGGGGAAATTTGGACACAGGCATATACATGCAGAAAGTGATGTGAAGGTGGAGGCAGAGATTGGAGTGATATATGCATTAACCAAGGAACACCAAGGACTGCAGCAACCATTAAAAGCCAGAAGGAGACACAGAGCAGATTCTCCCTCAGAACTTCTGGAAGGAAGCAACTCTGTTGACACCCAGATTTTAGACTTCTAACCTCCAGAACTGTGAGAGAATAAATTCATGTTTTTAAGCCACTTAGTTTAATATAATTTGTCATGGCAGCCTTAGGAAACTAATGCAGGAAGTTAGAGCTGTGACTACATTGTTAATAGCCCTTAAGTTGTCTACACTATGAAATGAAAAAAAAAAAAGCCCTGGCTAGTGTGGCTAAGTGGATTGAGTGCCAGACTGCAAACTAAAGGGTTGCCGGTTCAATTCCCAGTCAGGGCACATGCCTGGGTTGAGGGTCAGGTCTCCAGTAAGGGGTGCTCAAGTGGCAACCAAACATTGGTGTTTCTTTCTGTCTCTCCTTCCCTTCCCCTCTCTAAAAATAAACAAATAAAATATTTTAAAAGAAGGAAAAAATAGAGATAAGCCAGTTAGGCTTTCAATGGCATTTAATGCATCTTAAATTGGTAGTGATGGGAACTTCACAGTTATTTTTGGTTTATCAGTCCTTGTTGGATGGAGACTTTCCAGGATCTTTCTCTCCATCCATTTCAATAAGATACCTCTGCCGTTATTTCCCTTTGAGTCAGATAATGCAGAGTCAAATAATGCAAATAATGCAGGGGCAATTTATTATGGATTTATTTGATATAGAGGCCCTTCTCCTCATGTCCAACCCCTAGCACACAAAGCTGTGCATATGATCAATCAGAGAGTTTTAAGGTCTAGATTAATTGTGCCCCATATCTTTGATCAACCTCAAATCTACCCCACAGCTTTGAGGTATGCTTTATCTTCCCTTTTCTTCTCAAACCTCAGTTTCCTCTTTTCCTGCCCTGAACTGTACTAATTAGGAGGGGGCATGAGTTAGAAGGGGTAGCAAGAATGTAGTACAAATCATAGCACAAATGCATGCAATGTGTTCAATCAAAGACTTGAGTATGTTCATAGCAGCATAGTCCCCAAGTGGAAACAACCCAAATGTTCTAGAATAGACTGAATCAATCCATTGTGATATGCTCATAAAATGAAAAACTACACAGCAATGAGAATGAACACTGCAACAACACAGATGAATTGCACAATGCAAAATCAAAGAAACACTAGATACAAAAAATATATATATATTCTCTATGATTCTATTTACCTGAAGTTCAAAAATAGGTTTTTGAACAGATTTATGGTAGTCATTATGTGTTCCCTTTTGGAAAAGCCATCAAGCAGTTCACTTGTGAGTGGTATATGTTCAATAATATTCATTTGAGACTCATCATGTACCAACTGTCCTTCCAGGCCTCCAGTCAGGAGGCCAGCAGTGTTCAGAAATAACACTGCTATAGGCTGCCAAAGACTTTGACAACTGGTGATCAGGAAGATTCCTTAGGTGTACAGACTCCTGACAGACTGCACTGGAGGCCAGCACAGGCCTTGTCTTTTCTATAGTCATAAACAGACTCCAGACAATTCAATATATAGTGGTGGCTCCATTCAGTGCTTGGCCAGAGCTTCAGAAAATATATGGCATCTTCAATTATAATATTTTAAGGAAGATTTAATGAAGGGACTACTTGCAAAGTTAAAATCAGGGTACAGGGAAATGACAAATAATAGTAACAGCTAAGGCTCTTCGTTCTTCAGCATGGGGCAATGAGAGTGGCTCCTCCTTGTAGAGAATTCTGTGGGGAGGGCCCCTTGAGAAGAGCTGTAACTTAGTTCAAGGGACACAGCTGGTCAGAGCAACTCCTTAACAAGGTTGCTGGGTGGTGGTGTGGCAGGGCAGGGTGGTGGAGGGGAGGGGGGGTGCCAAGCCCAGCTGGAAGTCAGAGAATGGGAGGCCCACAACAGTGTGGAGAGGCACTCAGAGTGGATCAGGAGAGATACACAGAGAACGTGGGGCAGGCTCTGAGCATGCTATAGGTCATGAGTGAGAACAGCTGGCTGCTACAGCTATTATCTGGGCTCTCTGCATTCCTGCTTTGGGAGTTCAGGGCTTTTTCTGCTTTTTTCATTTTTTATTGTATTTTTCAAATTACCATTTAACACCTTTATACCTCCCTCTGCACTGCAATCACCACATTGTTGTCTGTATTCATGAGTCCTTTCAGAACGAAATGGCTTTCTTTTACCTTTGCTTAATTCATTAGCTTTATTTTTTTTAATTGCAAAAGAAATTCAATCTCTTCTCTGGCAGTTTATTCTGAGGGCTATTTGGGAGTTTACAAGATGTTGGTCTTTTTTTCTCTTTTCTCTTTTTTATTAATTATTTTATTGTAGTTCAATTACAGTTCATTAGCTTTAAATACCATCTTAGAAATGTTTGATTAGTGCCTCGCTGTTCCAGCAGCCAGGCTTACCTGCCCTGGGAGCCCAACACCTCTGCTGTCTTCCTGCCCACATGAATGCCCTGCTTCACCTGGTGGAGCCACAAGCTGGAAGCTGAGTGGGAAGGATGGAGGTCTCCCAGGCATCTGCAGAGCTTTAATAGTACTGCACACAGAATGCCTTTGCTGATGCCTGCTGGTCCCGGTTCCATGGGAAGCAGCCCCTTGGGAGCCTAGGTCCTATGCTTTACTCTGAAGACTGTAGGAAAGAAGTTGGCTAAGGCAGCCATCCCCAGCCTTTTTGGCACCAGGGACCAGTTTCATGGAAGACAATTTTTCTAGGAAGGTGGGGTGGTGGGGATGGTTTTGGGATGATTCAAGAGCATTATATTTACTGTGCATTTTATTTCTATTATTATTACATTGTAAGATATAATGAAATAATTATACAACTCACCATAATGCAGACTCAGTGGGAGCCCTGAGCTTGTTTTCCTGCAACTAGATGGTTCCATCTTGGGGGTGAGCCCGCTGCTCACCTCTTGCTCTGCAGCCAGTTCCTAATGGGCCACTTACAGGTACTGGTCTGTGACCATGGGGTTGGGAATCCCTGCACTAAGGAATGCCTTCAGGCACAGTGATAAATGACTGCCTTACAGTCTCAAGAAAACATTTTTCTCTAAACAAATGACTTTTCAGACATTTCAGGCCTTTCCTGCGGCCTGGTCCTTTAGTCAAAATTCTACAGACATTGATGAGTTTCAACTCTAAAGAAACTGGGTGAAGAAGATTTTTAAATCATACTGGCCTAGTTTGTTTGAAGGGCTTTATGATTAGATGAACAAAAACCTTACCATTAAATATACAAAAATATACCTCTTTCATTGGCAAATTACTAGTTTTTGTTTTTTAAAAAATAATTTATTGCTGTTCTATTACAGTTTTCCCAATTTTTTCCCCTTTGCCCCCCTCTGCCCACCACCACCCACTGCCACCCACTGCTCCCAAAGTCAATCCCCCCACTGTTGTCCACATCCATGGGTCATTCATATATGTTCTTTGACTATACCTTCCCCTTCTTTCCTGATTTCCTATCAGCTGGTAGTCTTTTGGGAACTCCTTTGTAGGTAACTCTTTCCTTTTCTCTTGCTGCTTTTAAGATTTTCTCCTTTTTAATCTTGGGTAATGTAATTATGATGTGCCTTGGGTCCAACTTCTTTGGGACTCTCTGAACTTCCTGGGCTTCCTGGAAATCTATTTCCTTTGCCAGATTAGGGATGTTCTCCATTATTTTTTCAAATAAACTTTCAATTACTTACTTTCCCTCATCTTCTTCTGGCTCCCCTGTGATTCAGATGTTGGAATGTTTAAAGTTGTCCCAGAGGTTCCTAAGACTATCCTCATGTTTTTCAAGTCTTGTTTCTTCATTCTGTCCCAGTTGAATGTTTATTTCTTCCTTCTGCTCCAAAATATTGATTCGAGTCCTGGTTTCCTTCCCTTCACTGCTGGATCCCTGTACATTTTCCTTTATTTCACTTTTTTGTAGCCTTCACTTTTTCCTCTCTTTTGCAACCATACTTAACCAATTTTGTGAGCATCCTGATTACCAGTGTTTTGAACTGTGCATCTGATAGGCTGGCTATCTCTTTGTGGCTTAGCTGTATTTCTTCCTAGAGTTTTGATCTGTTCTTTCGTTTGGGCCATTTTTTTTGTTTTGTTTTAGCACACTGGTTACATAGTAAGGGGGGGAGCCTTAGGTATTCACCAGGGTGTGAAAACCCATGTTGCTCTATTGTGGCACTGTATGTGGGGGAGGGAACAATGCCACCTGTTCAGCTTTCTGCTGGCTTTCAGTCACTTCCTCTGCTACCCATAAGCAAATTGGGCCTTTTTGGTGCTGATTCCCAGGTGGGTGGTTTTCTGTATATTCTAGGATCCTGTGGGTCTCTCCAACGATCTCTCCTGTGAGGCTGGGAGTTTCTCTCACCACCTCAACCACCACAGGTTTTCCAGTCAGAGGTTTTGAGGCTTTATTTTACCTCACTGGAACCCTGGGTTGTTTCATTTGTCTCACTCCCCATTTGTTCCTCTCAGTTTATCTGAGTACTAATGTGGGACCACTCACTCTGCTGACTGCCACCTCACCTGCCCCGGTTCTCCAGCTCCTTCCTTGCCCTGAGTCATCTCCATTTGGCTGCCCATCTCTGCCCCTCATACTGGTCTGGATGGATGTTTCTTGTTTAACACTTGGTTGTTGGACTTCCATACAGTTTGATTTTCTGGCAGTTCTGGCTGTGTTTTGTTTTTAAATTTGTTGTTGTCCTTTTGGTTATATGAGGAGGCACAGTGTATCTTGGCTGGAAGTCTGTTTTGCACATTTTTAATTGGATTGTTTGTCCTTCTCATGTTGAGTTATATGAGTTCTTTATATATTTTGGAAATCAAACCTTTGTCCAAGGTACCATAGGAAATAATGTTTTCCCATATGTAGGGTAAATGGAGGCAGTCTGGCTTCCTCACCCAGGTGTCTGAGTAGCTAAGGGAAGCAGTGTTTCCATAGGGAAGCCTTGGAGGGGCATAATGGCTTGCCCACCCATGAATAAAGGCATGTTAGACCTCCCAATGGCTTCATGAATATTATTTGATCTGTGTGAATACCGTGGACCTGCCCAGTCTTGAAGGGTCATAACACACTATATGATTGGTCGCTTTTCAATTTGCCGGTGTTTTCTTTAGCTGTGGGGAAGCTTTTTACTTTGATGTAGTCCCATTTGTTTATTTTTTTCCTTTATTTCTCTTGCCCCAGGAGATATATCTGTGAAAATATGGCTGAATGGGTTATCTGAAATTTTACTGCCTGTATTTTCTTCTTAGCCTTTTATGATGTCACAACTGATATTTAACTCTATCTTGAGTTTATCTGGAATTTGGTATAAGTTGGTGATCTAGTTTCATTTTTTTGCATGTACCTGTCCAATTCTCCCCACACTATTTGTTGAAGAGGCTATTTTTACTCTATTCTATGCTCTTGTCCCCTTTTCAAATATTAATTGAGCATAGAGACATGGGTTTATTTCAGGGTTCTCTACTTTGTTCCATTGATCTATGTGTCTGTTCTTATTCCAGTATCAAACTGTTTGGATTACAGTGGCCTTGTAGTATAGTTTGATATCAGCTATTGTGATTCCTCCTATTTTGTTCTTCTTTGTCAAGATTGCTGAGGTTATTTGGTATCATTATTTTGTTTCATATGAATTTTTGAAACATTTGTCTTAGATCTTTGAAATGTGCCATTGATCTTTTAATAGGGATTGCATTGAATCCATAGATTGCTTTGGGTAGTATGGACATTTTAATGATGTTAATTCTTCACAGTATATACTTCATTTATTTGCATCTTTCTTAATTAGTTTTTTCAGTGTTATGTACTTTTCCAAGCACAAGCCTTTTATCTTTTTGGTTAAGTTTATTCCTATGTACTTTTTCTTGTTGCTATAGTAACTATGATTTTTCCCAGTTTTTCTTTCATTTTCTGATATTTCATTGTAGATGTTAAAAAAATGCCTTTGATTTCTGAATATTGACTTTGTATCCCACTATTTTTCTAAATTCAGTTATTAGCTTGAGTAGTTTTTTCATTGAGACTATAGGGTTCTATGTACACTATCATTTCATCTGTGAATAACAACAGCTTTAATTCCTTCTTTCCAATTTCGATGCCTTTTATTTCTTTTTCTTGTCTAATTGCTGTGGCAATTAGACCTATGCATTATCTAAAGGAAAGAAAAGTGATTTTGAGAGCCTAGTTGGAGAAAGAATACTAAGAGTGAAGAATGAGTATCAGGCTATGACAGGGAAAAATTGAAATTTAAAATGAAATAAAGAAAGGGCAGGAGGAAAGCAAAATGGAGTAGGACAGGGACAGTAAAATTTGAGATTTGAAATACAAAAATAGTGAAGATATAGAAATAAAATTGAAGATATGCAACAGTAACTATCATATCAACTACCAATGAGCAAAGATTGCTAAAGGTGGGGAGAGAATAGGGTATTTTAAGAATGGGGAAAAGAAGTGAGATGACAAGAAAAATGGGTTTGAGAGACAAGAGGGGGGACAAATAGTAAATGTGGAATAGAAACAAGTCATGGAAAGAGAAAAAATAAAATTTAAAACAAAAATATGAAGGAAGGAAGAAGGTAAAATGGAATGAGAAGGAAGGAGCAAAATATGAGATTTGAAGTAAATTAAAATATAAAAACTAGTGAAATAATAGATACAAACTTGAAGAAGAAGAAGAAGTGAATGTTCAAAAGCTATACAGGAGGGAAAATAACACAAATCATGAAGAAGACCATGGTGGAATTCATCTCAGTAGAATCCAATATTTACCAGTGTCTTCTCTTTTGGCCCCATCCCTGGTAATGTCAGATGGTGTCCTAGTCTGGCCCTAGAGAGCCTGTTCAAGACTACAAGTGATACACAATCTGTGGCTGTCTCCTTCAGATTTGTCTGGTCCCCACTGTTCTGCCCTGCTGCCTTTCCATCAGCCCTGGGCCCAGGAGTGGTTCATTTAATCGTCCAAGAGGACTGCCAGTACCTTCTCCACCTGTCTCCAGAGGAGACCTCTGGTGTTATTGGAAGGGTGGGTACCCTATGTCATTTTCAGGGGGCACTGTTCAGTCTTCTGAGAATATGGTGGGATTGTTTCCCTGTCCCCTCACCACACATCTTGGTCTGTCCCAGACTCTTTCAAATAATATATGGTTTCTGGTGAATTAGCTGTCCACTTCCTGAAGGGGCCATCTGTGTAAAAGGGGCAGCTCTTCCCCGCTTAGCACAAACAGCAGATCTGTCTAGGCACTGAGGCTGGGCAGGGCCCTGAATACCCCTTTTTGTGCCTGTCTCTAATCTCTCTGCTCTGCTGGTTTCAGCAGATCAGGCCCAGAAGAATAGTGTAGCTCATAGTGTAGAAAGGTCCCTTTCAGAACTTTTTCTTCTTTTCCCTGTAAAAATGCACCTAGCAAGGGACTCCTAATCCTGGCCTCACTGATCTGCAGAGCCTATAATCCCACAAATTGGGATTTAGCTGGCCTGTCTGTGAAGGGACCTGTCTGGCTGCAACAAATCTCAGGCGTTCAGCTCCTGGACATCTAGTCCACAGCCTGCTGTTCTGTCACTGGAGACTTGGGCCTGAACTCTCCACTCTGTACAGTCCCCTTCTCACCAGCTGTGCTGAATTGGTTCCCACCATCCCCTCAGTGTGACTATCCCTCTGAGTTCTTTGTAGAGCATGTGCACATTTGTGCATGTAAGCACCAGGTTCCTGCCAAGTCTTGAGTCTCACCTCAGCTCCTTTTCAAAAAGTTTTTCTGTGTAGCCTCCATGCTGCAGCACTGAGCCCTGGAGGGCCTATTCTCCTTCTCCACAAAAATCACTAAGTCTCTCTTGGTCAGGGCTATCTACAGCCTGTCAGAGTCTTTCACAGTTTTAGATAAAGTTTCTCTCTGGATCTCTCCCAGGTGATTCTGGGAAGAGTTCTGCAGTGTTACTGTAACACAGAGCACTGCTGGGATGCTTCCACTGCTCCCTCTAGTGATTCTCAGCCTTGGGTGGGCCTGCTCCTGCCTCACTGTTTCTGCAGCCAGCACATCCCCAGCAATCTCTCTCTGCTCCTGGGACTTGTGGCTCCGGAGCCAGTCCACAGCTGCCCTGAATTGCACAGCCAGAAGTGCCAGATTGGGCAGCAGTGGTGGCAGTGGCTCCACTAGAAGAGTCTGGGCCATCCCTCCTGTGTGCCCCACAAAAAGACAGGCTCTTTCCCAGTCATGCATACTCCCTGCACTCTTATCCACATATGCACTCACTCATATATGTTCTCATTCACTCTCCACTAGGTTATTGAGTTGGTTGCTCTGTGGTTTAGCTACAAGACCGGTCTGGGTTTGGGAGCAAGTGGACAGAGCTTCCGGCTACTCTGCAGATATCTTGGGTCCTGAATTACTAATTTTATTAAACCTGGAATATTATATATGTTTAATTTACTGTATATTTGCATTTTGGGAAGGAAAACATTTTTGTTTATTAAAAAATTGAATATTTGTCATTTGTTGTTTCTATAATTTTTTACACCATGACAAAATTTGTTTTTTTATGTCATGAATTTACAATTTCTAAGTGAAGATCAGCCAGTGTAAAATTGGGGGAAGAGCCCTGGCTGGTGTGGCTTAGTGGATTGAGTGCTGGCCTGAGAACCAAAAGGTTGCTGGTTTGATTCCCAGTTGGGGCAGAAGCCTTGGTTGCAGACCAAGTCCCCAGTAGGGGACGCATAAGAGGCAATGGCACATTGATGTTTCTCTCCCTCCTTATCTCCTTCCTTTCCCTTCTATAAAAAATAAATAAATAAAATAAAATGCACAAAAAAATAAAAAAATAAAAGTGAGGCAAGAATAGGTTTTACTAAAAACATGATATCTTGATTTTTCTAAGTGAGAAGTTTTTTTTGTTTTTGTTTTTTTTTTAATTTTTAACACTAAGCATGGAAGCTACTTTTTAGCAAGCTAGTTTGGGAAGGTTAATGTTTCATGTATTCTGGGTATGAAGCAGATGTGATCATTGTCTGCTTAAGTCCCTCTATTTTATAGTTGTGGTTGTATTCTAAAAGAATACTATATTATTTCAATTCTTTGAGAAATGTTTAAAGAACATTGCAAATAATGAAAAACAAAGTCATCTGAAAATCTTATAGCCAGAATGAATTCTTGATGTATTTTACTTTTATGATGTGCTTTAATTTGAGACACTTTTAAAAGGATACTTTATGTGTGTTGTAATAATCTTTGAAGAACTTGAAAGTAAAGTTTCTGCTTAATTCACTTTCAAAAAGGAAAGAAAAGAAAAAAGGAAATATTTTAATTATCAGCTTGTCAGAAAAGGGTGCTGAAATAAGTTAAGAAAAACAAAAATAAAGCACTTGCATAGGATTAACCTGCAAGAAAACACAGTGGTAAGATGATTTTTTTCTTGTGTTATTTTGAAACCTCTCACCTCAAAATTTGTTAAACACAAGTATAACGTAATGTAAAATATGCAATGTAGAAATTGTTGAGGGAGTCAGGGATGGGTGGCTGAAGAGATGACTCCTGAAATCCAGGACAGGCTCTGGAAACAGCAAATTAAGTGATAGGATATTAAGATTCCAGTATCTGCCTCCTTCCAAAACCCTTCATGCTGCTTCTCTCCAATAGAGCATGACCCACCCCAAAGCTCCAGGATCACAGTGCATGTTGGAGTACCTTTCATTTATTTGCTCTTCACTTACCTTAGACTTAATAATATAGAAGAGTCAGGGATAGCACTTCCATGGTCATGGTTTATGTACATTTGAAGTGTGAATTATTTTGTTGGAGTTTGGTGTATACTTAGGTATGTGCCTACATAAGCAAATAACTCAGTGAATTTTCATATTGTGGACACTGTCCATACAGACATCAAGCCTGCGTATGCTTGACTGATGAGTTAGGCCAAGTGATGTGTGAGGTGGTGTATGACAGCTACCAGGAGGGTAAGTGGGCCATAAATCAGAACAGCCTTCTTGTTTTTTGTGCACTTGGAAAATGATGGATTTTCTGGGGGAGAAAAATTATCAGCGAAAAATGCTTACTTAGAGTTCTGGAAAGGAAAGAAAAATAAGATATTTAAGTATAGGAAGTGTTATGCTGTAGTTTATAGAAATAGTGGCATATCAGTCATTCGTATCCAACTTCATTTACTTATCTGGAAGAAGTGAGAATGATTTTAAAATGTCACAAGTAAATGTCATTTATTCCAAGGCACGACCTGCTTGAGAGCAGAAATGGTAACATTTGGGATAATTATAATGTAAAAAGAAGATGTGTTTATAGAAGCTTAATTGAAATCTTTAGGCTGACAGTGGGCTTACTAAAAATCTTTAGCTCTATTTTTGCTATTCTGTTTATCACCTGAAATTTAGTAGAATGAGCCAGAAGAAAAGTATTCTAATATATATTGCTACTACATCAGGTTTATTGTCACAGTGAGCCAGGGACTTAATGATACGGAACATACTTTACCAGTATTGGATTCTTTTGGTCTGTTCAGGATAGTTAGGGGTATAGTGACCACAAATGGAGTTATGGTGGTGAGGCCCATAATAATGAGCTTTCCCATCTTGGGGCTTCTCCTACTTTCTGATTATGTTTCCCATATAGGATTACATAATGGGCCATCAAAAGCATAATGGTTTGGATGTAACAATGTCATAGTCTGACTTCCTAGCAGGCCTTCACTTTCTGAAAACCAGATTCATCCAAAAACTTAAAAACCAAATAAACCATTTCTTTAAGAGATTACTGCATTCCAATTGTCATCTGGCTTATAATGACTGGTTTTCAGTGTCCAATGACGGCCCTGGCCTAGAATAAATCTTGTCCCAATCCTCCATGTCAGCATGGGCATTAAAGACCATAAACCATCCCATGCCTCATCTGTCAGCTGCTCCCACATTCTCAGTACTAGATGCTGGAAACCTACCTTGCTGGCCCAAGCAATCATCCAACAGTCTTTTTATGGTTGCTTTTTCCTAAGCCAGATGAAAATGATTATAATCTACAAGGGATTTTTTTTTTATTGTTGTTCAAGTATATGACCAATTAATAGCTATTTTTGGATGGGGGCAGGGAGGGAGCAGGGAGTGTTGGCATGGGATGGGTAAGAAGTGGATACTGCCTCCTGCCTTCCCAGTGTGTTGCCTGAGGTCTTGACATCCATTAGAAGTGGGATCCCCTCCCCAGTCCCTGGGATGTGCATGCGCCCTCTTGGCCCATGTCTCCTACACTGCTCATGGTGTTGTCCATCCTTTCTCTGGGAAAGAATGTTCAACATTCAAGCTATTCCAAGCAGCATCCTTGATGTCTCATTTCATGAGTCCATTTCACACCACAATGATTGCTAGCTGTTAACTTTCATTCTTCAGCTGTTTGTCTTGGCGGCTCCCCCTATTTTGTTAACTGGACAGAATCAGGCACAGGCAGCCTCCCCTGTATATGTGAGAAGGGGCACCATCTATCATCCCTCTGCCAGCCAGTGGGATGCCTGGCTGAGGCCTCCAGGCAGGACCAGAGGGCAAGTGTCATCCATCTCTCTCTCTCTCTCTTCCTGAACTGTGAGGAAAATGCTTAAGCAAAGATTTAACTCACAACATTTTGGACAAAATTTGATGCAAACTATATGAAAAGAGTTGGTAGAATTGGGTCAGCAATGAATAATGAGGTCAGTGGAGGAGGAGAAGCAGGACTGTGAGCAGCCACATGGTCATCCCTTCTCCAGGAGGAACTTCTCACACTGCCCATAACATGAAAAGTACCTGGGGAGGAAGTGCTATGTTCTCCACTTATACTCACTCAAAGGGGTCAGGAGCATTAGCACAGGCAAACCTTGTCATAATTTTAGATCTTGACACTCATCAAAATTGGCAAACACTATCTGATGCCAAAGAGAGGAAGAATGGGCAAAAAGAAGTACAACTTTAACATAGAATTTTTCCTGATTAGGGATAAAATCAACTATCAGATTGTAGAGTTCAAAAGACAGAATATAGAGTACAGAAAGATGGTCAAGAACTTGGATCACACATTCTAGTTAAATATCAGGCAGGATTTCCCCACTATTGGCCTCTGTAGAAGGAAGGATAAGCCTCCTTTACCTAAGCTTGACTGCCATGACTCCATGCTCATTGTCTATGTCTGACATTTAAGAAATGTTTTCCAATTGCTCTGAGATCGATTTCTTCATCAGCTTTTACTGGAGGTTTCCATATTTGACCACATGTTCATTTAAAAATCTTCCAGCATAAGAGACAGCCTTTGGGCACTTCAAAAGACTAACCAAGATGATACTCCACACACAGTGCCTGCTGTGACTGCCCTCAACTCTGTTGTGTCTAGATGGGAAGAGCTCAGTTTGACCTTGGCCCAGTTGGAGTCTGAATCAAACGAGTGACAGCTAAGACTGTGCTGCATTGAAGAGGAAGAGGGAAAAAAATAACATGTTAGTTGACAGCATTTGTCCCAAAGGACTGGGCTAGGAAGAGCCATTGTCAGCACTCACATGATAAAGTGGTTAGAAATTTCAACCCAAATTCTTATCTCCATGGAAGAAAAGGGGATCTCAACAACTGATAACTGAAAGATAAGGAAAGCATTGGTCTGGCAACTTGTCTTAATAAGGAAAAATTAATTAAAAAAATAGTTACACAGAAGTGACAATTAACATGTGACCCATATGTAATTACTTTCTAAGGGTGTTTGGGGACTTCCCTTACTTCAAGGCTGCCTTCTATAGAGGGCAGTTTCCCCATCTTACCCTTCATTAGATCATTTGGAGCTGTTTCTCACTGGCTCAGGGTCATTTGAAAAATAGACTTATTGGCTTTGTTCTTCCATTACTCAGCTATCGGTCATTGGGACAGTCATTCAGATCCATTGAGCCTTGGTTGATTCATCTATGAATGGGAAAGATGTTAATCACTTCTTGGAGTTTGTATGATAAATAAATGTAGTAATATCTCAACAAAATGTATGCATTTGAATTTTGCATCAGACTGTAAAGAAATTCTTCTCAGGTAAATAGGAAAAGTGCCTAAACAGAAAGACCATTTTGTTCTTTTCTGACTCTTCCTCTTAATTTCTAGAGGCAAACACTTTACATTTTCCTTTGTAGCATGTTTTGTCACATCATGGAAACCAGAAATGTTTGCATATTTGGTGGAAGTGAGCGATGGCTATTATCACCAACCAGAAAGCACAGCTGTATTCAGGTATAAGCCTGAGACTGGTGTAGAGAAAATGTTTACATGTGACATACACTGTGACAGGAGAAGACAAGGAAAGATCAGGAGCATGGAGCACACTTAGGCTTTGGAATGATGCCACAATGGAAGAAGGACACCCCTTGTGACACAATGCAGACTGTGAGGTTCACCAGTGCCCAGACCTTGACACAGGAGGGTCTCTGTCTTTTTACCTGCCTGGACCTTAGTCCTGGTTCCATGTCTGAATTACCTGACACGTCCAGCTGAGGCCTCCCTCACACTGTTTCAATTTGTATTGCCTCATCTTCCCTCTCAGCAGCACCATTTCAGGGTGGTGTGTTGGCTGTCTAGCACAAGAATTTCTAGTTTCCTGCTCTTTTCACTTGTCCATTTTCAATGTTCTCTCTCACATAATTTTCAATGTTTGACAAAATTAAGAGAAGATTACATGGCACATAAAAATTTCATGAAATTTAGTTTTCATTGTCCACAAATACAGCTTTATCAGAATATAGCCACATCCATCCACCATCTGTGCTGCCTTCACATGACAATGTCAGAGCAGAGTGGTAGTGACACAGGCTGTGGCCTGCGAAGTCTAAAATATTTACCATCTATCTTTTTACAGAAAAATTTTACCAAATTCTGGATCTCCAATGAAAGCATTCATCAAAATCCCCCAGAGGGCCTGTGAAAATGCAGAGTGTCAGGTCCCACCCTAGAGTTTCAGATTCAGTGGGCCTGGGGTAAAGCCAAATAATCTGCATTTCTAATGATTTCCGAGGAACCACCTTGAGAGTCCGTACTGTAAACCACCATGCTATATTGCCTGCTCAGGGTTGTTGTATGTGATGAAAAAGAAGTCTGAAAGTTCTTGGTGTTGTCCAGTATGCAGCTACCTTTTGAGAAAGTGCCTCCCACTGACCTTTTCCTGGTTGAATGGCTAGGGTTCAGGTGGCAAGCTTATTAGAGATGCAAAACCAGACCTGCCCTCAGAGTGAATGTCTGCTCACACTCTATTTAACTATACAGGAGCTGTGCTCAAGGGATATGGGGTAGAGACCGATCAATGACGCTAAACAGGGCAAACAGATCCCTTGCTTTACTGAGACTAAATCCAAGGAGAACACAGAATAGTTGAATTGGCTTTCTGTAGTGATGCTGCACTGCTTCCCGCCAATTGGTGAAGTTTGGATAGGGCACTGAATCAGCATGCTTCTGCTGGGGCCCTTCACCGGTGGCTGCATATTTGCACGTTCCTTTGCAGTAACCATTCACCATCCTAAGTTAGTTATTCATATCCTTTGTTGTGATTTTGAGGAATTCAACTGGCAGGACTACAACTTCTGGAGAATGGCCAGGGTTGCATTTTGGTATCCCTGGAAGCAGACCCTGAGGTCAGTATGTGGCATGTTTACTAGTGCGTACTCTCAAGAGGAACCTCTTTGGTGGGAGAGGGGCATGGGGTTTGTTGGAGAAGGAAGTTTAGCTGTTGCAGATATCACAGAAGCTACAGCCTGCCTGTTGGGGACTATGAGGCTAGGACGGCTCTTTCTGGTTGAGCAGAGGTGATGTTTGGTCTTTATGCCCCTCTCCCCTTGCCTGCTTGTCCCTGGCCATCAATAAGGGCAGCACCCCTGCATCCCTGACAGTCTCTGTGTTTGTGGAGGCTCACAGCCACATGGCTCACTCTCAATTCTTCCACTGTCCACAGTGGCTCTACAGGAAGGTGTGAGGTGATGTTTGGCTGAGGGTTGCCTGACAGGGATTAAAGTTGTGTTCTCTCTTTAGCCAAATACACACCAGCCTTTCTGTAGTAGAGGCCTCTATGGAGGAGACTAACATTACCATCACTGAGCCTGTCCTCTGTGTGAAAGGAGATTTTTCTACAAAAGGATTCAATGTCCAGGGAAGAAATACAGTTTGAGTATGTGTGTTCAGAGAATTTTAAAAGAAATTCTGTGCCACGCACTTTGAGGTGACCAAAGTGGAGGAAAGGAAGGGGAGGCCAGATCTGTATCTGTGAACTGCTGGCTGTTGGAACTGGGCTTGAACTGGCTGCTGTTCTGGAAAGTACCTCTTTATTTGCAGTGGAAGAATGTATCTTTAAGAACTGCAACTTTGGGGCTTAAATATAGAACACTTTTGGTGGCAAGCAATACTTAGGACTGTTCTCCCCTGAAGACTCTTTGTGGCGTGAGCAGGCCCCTCAAGCCCCATCCACTATGCAGGACCAAGCCTCAACAGCAGCATCGTGTGGCAGTGGAAGCAACTGCAGTGGTGATCAATTAGGTTTTGTGTCCAGATGACATTGTGGGAGGACTGAGGACCATTTATTGTGGATCCAGTAAATTTGGGGAGTTCATGAACAATTCTGGGAAGAGGGTTCTTAAGAGACCAAAGTCGGAATTTTGTGTATTGATTTATTATGTGAGAAAATCAGAGATTTAGCTAGATCTGTGTCTCAGTTTGTGGTTCATGTCAATTGAAATAGTTTTGAAATACCGATTTGACCATCATGTTGTTTTCCTGGTTTGTGAAATGTCACAGTGAAAGCAATGCCTCAACAAGCATTTAATTCAAAGCCTCTGTACCCAGGTCCATTATAAAACCTTTACTTATCAATGAAAAAAACAATTTAAAAAAATTTTATGCTCACACAAGGGCACTTTTTTTCCCATTTTTTTTAGGGGGAGAAGAGAGATGTGTGTGGGTGTGTATGAGAGAGAGACATCTATTGGTTGCCTTCTCATAGGCATCTCAACTAGGGATTCAACCTGCAACCCAGATGTGTGCCCTGACTGGGAATTGAACCTATGATACCTTGGTCTGTAGAGACAATGCTCTAACCAACTGATCCACACTGGCCGCCACAAGAAAAAACAATTTGAGGTAAATATTAATAAAATTAAACTGATTAAATTTCAAGTACTTTTTAAAATTCGGATAATTTATCATTATATCTTTTCATACTTTCTTGCCATAAAGTTTTTTCTTCCTTTCATAAAATGTTTGTGATTTTAGATGGTGGGATTTAAAAATATTTTTATTTGGGAAAATAAGGACTTGTAAGCCAATATCAATTTCTCAAAATGTTTCTAAATTTTACTTATCTAGAAATTAAGTATATAGTTTATATAACATTTCTGATCTACTCTTTTTAAAGCATTAAATTATTAAGCATTAAAGCATTAATGGCAACCATATAATAATTTTATTCTTCTTCATGACTGTCCCTGCAAACTCGTTATGTTGGTTTCTCATTACATTGGATAAAATCTGGGATAATCCTGTGATTTTTTTTAAATCACACTATCTTAAACACACACACAGAAACACAAACCAAAAAAGCAACTCTCCTCTGGCAACTTTCAGTCAACAAGTTTAATTTTAATAATTATAATTTACTTCAATGAAATAAAAATTTCCAAACTCCCGAGTATAGAAGTTTGGAATGCCACAGACTCTAAAAGATCTGTCTAAATTAATTCTCTCTTGTATTTTATTCAGTGCTAACCATTTCATACCTTTGAGATGGTGCTGGATTGAGAGTTGCAAAGCCAGTCCTGCCCATCTTCACTGCAGGTCCTGCCCAGGTGTCCTGGGGGGACCTTGCCTGGAGAGGTGGATACATTGGCTCCTACATTTTTGTCCTCACCCCTCCTGTTCTTCTCCATTGCTCTTTTCAGGAGTTCTGCTTTTGTACATGTGCTTTTTTCTTTTTCTTTCCTTTCAAATGAGGACATGTAATTTTACAAGGTCATACAGTGAGTAAAGTGCCACTAAATGTCTTGCCTCTACAATTTACAGCATCATAGGATCATTGTCTTTAGAACTATAATAAACTTGAGAAATTTTAGGCTAATTTGTTCATTTTACAGATGACTAAACTGAAATCCATGGAATTTAAATAGCATGACAAGAGCCAAAAATCTCTTCTCAAATAACTATGGAAAGAAGCTTTTATAACACCTATGTTGGTTCAGATCTAGACTGAAAGGAGCCTGAAACTCACACAATCTGGGATTCCTTTAAAAATAAAAATTAAATGTAAAACTTTTATCATTTGAAAAGATAAAACAAATCACAATATTTCACAGATATTCAAAACTTATAAAATACCTCAAATAGCATAAAACCTAGAAAAATGGTATCTTTATCATTAACTGACTTCTGTAATTATTTCCTTGTAATTACTTACAAGGAAATAAATGTAATTATTTTTCAGCTCCATACTCTTATTGCTTTTTCCTATGATACCAATTTTGTAGTATCATTTCTATAAAGAGACTAGTGAGATAATTGGGTCTTTCCTATACCACAATCAAAATTTGTTTCCTATGGATAGTTCAGAAAAATTAGTTCTGCAACTCACTTTTGACAGCATCATGTAAATTTTGGATAACTTCTATAAACTTTTTTCATGTGTAAGTTGTAAGATTTGGAAAACTTTTCCATAGATTGGCTTCTAATTCCATATACTTTCTTTTTGTAATTTTATTTTCAAAACTTGTTTCTCATTTCCTCCCCACATATTTTTAGTGCCAGGCCCCTGAAGAACATGTTTGCACTGTAAGATGACCTCTGACCCTGCACCTTTGGGTCACCACACTGGTTGCATTAATAGAATGGGCTCTGTGAGCATTCCTAGAAGCCATGTCTATACCAGGATGACAACAATGACCTGATTTTTCCTGGAAGTGGTGGTGAACAATGTAAGCACAACCCATCAAACCCAAACTTAGTGTTCCCCTGTCCTCCAATCACTGCTTTGGGGCCCTGATGGGCTGTGTCATAGGCACACATGCACACACACACCTTGGCAATTCCTGGACTCCAGGATTGTCCCTTGGCCCTGTGAGTCAGCCAGTGTCATCTTTGTCTCTCACCTCTTCCTTCAGAAAAAAGCAAATGCTTCCAGGAAAAGGGAGCTTCAAACATTGAGCTTAGTTCTGTCATCTGAATCTTGGCCCAGTAATTCTTGACCATTTCATTAGCACCTAAGCCACAAATTATTTCTTTTCAAATTTTGTTGACTTTATTGGGGTAACATTGGCTAATAAAATTATATAGGTTTCAGGTATGCAATTCTATAATCCATCATCTGTATATTCAACATGTATTCACACTGCCTCCCAAGTCTCCTTTGGTCACCATTTATCTTCCCTTTACCTTCTTCTACCTCCCATGTCCCCTCTTCCTTCTGGAAATCACCATACTATTGTCTGTGCCTGTTTTTTTTTTTAATCCCTTCATGTTGGGAACTGCCTTGCCTAGTTTCAGAAGCTGTAACTCCCCCATGGCTAAGGCTGAGTGAGCGGCCTTCAGACCATAAGCCACTAAGGAGACAAAGCTTATCTCCCTAGCAGGAGTGCTGCTTCTGCTCCTTTTACTTCACCCTGCCTGGCCCCCAATGCTTGACGGGAAAGATTCCCCAAGCGGGTAATGACCTAAGACAGGCACAATCATGGGGAGGCCCCAGGGAAGGACTTGGGGGGCTATAGCAAAAAGGGGTGATGGACCCTCATCCCTCGGCTTTGACATAGCCTGAGTCCTCATTCTGTCTGCAAGAAGTCTCCTAATCTCTTGTCTGCCTTACTGCCCCTGCCTGACTTAAGCCTGAAACACTGACAGAGGGTGGTTCAGCCCTATGCTGGAAAGGGCACGCTCCTGGGTGATCAGGCCTAAGAAAGAATATGAAAAATCCTGTGAAACCCTCTTTGTTTAGAATGTTCTCAATTAAATGACAAGGGTCCAAGCAACAACTGAGTTTGTTCCTCAAAGTTTTTACAGCTCTTCAGGCAGTGAAAGACAAATACCATATGATCTCACCTTTAACAGGAACCTAATCAACAAAACAAAGAAACAAGCAAAATATAACCAGACACTGAAATAGAGGACAGGCTGACAGTGACTAGAGGGGAGAGAAGAGGGAATTTCGGGGGAGAATGGGAAGGGTTTACAGGAACAAATTTAAAGGACTCATGGACAAAAACTAAGGGGAGGGTGGTAACAGGAGGGAAATGGGGAGGGATGGATGGGTGGGTTGGGATGGGAATAAAAGGGAGAAAACTGTACTTGAACAATGATTAAAACAATAAAAAAAACAACAAAAAAAAGTTTTACGGCTCTTTAGCTACCTGACCCTGACTCAAAATAGGCCCTCAGAGTTCTTTGTATCCTTACTGCCTAACAATGATTAATAAACTTTACCTGTATTCCTGTGCAAAATGAACCCAATAAAAGCCCATTGAGTAAAAATCTCTTGACCCTTCTCCTTTGAGAGATCGACCACCTTTCCTCCCCAAGTAGATCATATCTTGGTAGACTTATTCTCATCCATGGTGGCTGGGGGGGGCCTGCAGGTGGAGCCCCCCCTTCACCCTTTTAACTTCCCTCCCATCTGACAGCTGTCAGTGTTTACACAGTGGAATACTACTCAGCCTTTAAAAAAGAAGGAAACCTTACCTTTTGTAACAGTATGGAGAGTATTATGCTAAATGAAATAAGCCAGTCAGAGAAAGACAAATACCATGTGATTTCACTTATATGTGGAATCTCATGAACAAAATAAACTAACAAATGAAATAGAAACAGACTCATAGACACAAGTTATTTTTACAAATAATTTTGGGTTTGGTATATAGTATACAATAAAAAATAACCATGCTTCTTAGGAGATGAGATAACATGTACAAACATCAGCTGAAACAACTAACAATAACAACGGAACAACAGAAATTCCAGATGGCAGGATTGCAAATTTTAACAGAAATGGAAAACTAAATTTAATAGAAATAGAAAATATAGTAGAAATACACATTTCAATATAACCATTCTTACTATGTTCAAGGATGAGACAATATTAAGAATTTTGGCAGAAATTTGATTATGCCACAAAAACCAAATGCAAATTCAAATCTGAAAAATTTAATAACCAAAATGAAGAACTCATGTTTGGATTTAATAGCAGATTAATCACAGCTGAGGAGAGATTTAACAAGCTGAAAGTTAGGTCAGAAGAAAATATTCAGAATAAAGCACATAAGACAAAGAATGGAAAAATACAAAAGTTTGATAAGAGACAGATGATATGGAATTAAGGCTTTAACATCAGCAGAAAAGGAGAGAGAATATGCAAAACATATTTTTGAAGCAATAAGATTGAAAACTTCCCATAGAATTTATAAATGTTAAAAATCTAAAATACACCTTAAACTTCACAAAATTCAGGAAATAATATTCATTATTTATAAATTGTCCAATATGCCTCTAAAACACTTTCATCTGCACTCTCTTTGATCACCTCTTCATAAGACAATAGTTTTGTAGTACCATTTTCTATAACGAGAATAGGAAGACAGTTCACACTCTTCTAGCATGGTTGTTTAAACTTTGAGTTTTATTATTGAAGGTTTAGAAAAATTTATTTTACTTTCTACTTATTGTTGGTCATATTATATAAAGTTATTGTAATTGTCAAAATTTATAAAAACATTTATCATATATGAACTGTAAGATTCCAAGGCATTTGAGTTTTTCTTTTATAATGACTAATCATAAATTCTCTCTGAATTGATGAAATGCATTATCAAGTTTCATTAATGGCTAGTTAGAGTAACTTTTTGTGAGTTTTATGCTACCTTCATTGAGGTAATTATTTTGTCTCAAATCAGGAAAACATTTAAATCTTTTTCCAATGTGTTCATATTATTCTTGCATCTTCATTGATTAGATTTTCCTATATCCAATCTTATTCATGATTTCTACTCAGAATTTATCTCTTCCTCTTGATGAAGTATTGTTTTTAGAATTATATGGGTTTTTCTGTTGTTAAAATTCAATTTTCTATATGAGAATAATTCTTTTTTTAAAATTTTTATATTATTTTAATTGTTGTTTAAGTACAGTTTTCTGCCTTTTGCCCCCCCCAGACATCTCTAACCCCCACTCCTTGTTTTTGTCCATGTGTCCTTTATACTTGTTCCTGCAAAGCATTCCCCTTTTCCCCTGAAATTTCCTCCCCTCACCCCTCTGGTCACTGTTAGCCTGTTCTCAGTTTCAGTGTCTTTGTTTATATTTTGCTTGTTTGTTTTGTTCATTAGGTTCCTGTTATATGAGAATAATTCTTATTGATTCTGTTGCATATCTTTTCACTTTAGTTTGTATTCTATTAAATTTAATGGACATTTTTCTCTTAATTACTAAGCAAATTTAAGATTGTCAGTAAGAGATATAAATTTTTTAAAAATCATAGGTTTACATTCATATACCCCCAAATCAAGGCTCTATACTTTTTCATTTGCTTTATTAAAATGTTCATCTTTCTAAAAGCAGGAAAAATCTGTGCATATTGTAGCAAATATTTCATTTTCACTAAAAAAGAGAAAACATAATGAATTTTTGTTTTTATAGGCATTAATGATCTTATGCATATAATTTTACATAACGATGATTGGAGGAATTTTGCACAGACTAGCTTCTGGATCTGCACATAGCAAAACTTTTTTCTCCTTCACCACCCACAGCTGGGTGCTATAAGATATATTCTTATCTCTGGCTCTGCATCTTAAAATCTTGATGCTGTATGAGTAGACACAGTGTGTAATGGAGACATTCTTAGAAGTCATCCCACATCAAAATAATTAGCAATGACTTAATGGTACAGGAGAGTGCCTGGAAATTGCATAAATTTACCCTACTACATTTAAACTAGTTATATCCTCAACTCAACTATCCCTTAATTGGATATCTCAAGTAGCCTACAGCCACTTCAACTTATCTTTCAGAGGAGAGAATGTGATTGACAGGAAATAAAAATGAAAAATACATTAAATCACTGCTGTGAAGCTGTGTTACTTTTGCACATTTTATTACATATGAACATATGAACACATTGCTAGAGGCCTATTTAAGAAACATATGCTCATGTGGACATTCTCCTGAGATGTTTATCCAGGCCATGGAAAGAGCCCAGGCAATGATGGGCTCTGAAACCTGTGCTTTGTTAATTTTATAGTAAATCTGCCTTTGATATCTATTCAGTCACTCATTTCTGGTTGCTGTTAATTTTTTAAAAATCCTACTATGGGAAGAATCAAGAAAATTAACATTGGAAGTACATAATGCCTGTTCTTTTTCCTCCTTTGCCTCTCAATGGCCCTTCCCCACTTTACAAAAGGCACACACACTTCATAGCCATATTGCATGAAGCACTGCTCTAAGATAAATGTCCTTGGGGTCAATGAAGGAACTATTAAAAATTCTTGTGTTGAGAAAGTAAATGACTCTAATGATGGTAGCAAATCAGGTTATTTCTAACTTTCTATTAATAAAGTTAAAAGAACACCTAATAATCATCTTTTGGATCATTACAAGTAATCTTGATTGTTAATTATAAAATTATTGGTATATAACTCACAAGCTCAAAGAATTGAGTGACATTGCCTCAATAAATTCTTTACTTACTATCTATTTATTTATATCAACTAGATTTCTTTATATTTACATGTGTAAAGCCAAAATTAGTAAAAAAAAATATTGCTGTGTTGTTTTATTAAAACAATAAGTAGATTTCTTCCATGTACACATAATCTAATTAAAAATCAACACACATACATATGCGACAATTTTTGAAAAGTTTTAAATGAGACTATTGGGTCAGAGATTATTGGGTGTCCTTTGTAGGATATCTTTTCAGGTTATCTCTGATTCATTGTTTCTGAGCTATAGAAGTCTGTAAATTGAAGAAACTGTCTGTATGGCTAAAGAAAACAGCATTAAAATGAAAAGAGAACCAACTATATGGGAAAACATATTTGCTAATGATACCTCAGACAAGGGTTTAATCTCCAAAATATATAAAGAACTCACATGACTCCACCCCAGGAAGACAAAAAAATCCTAATTAAAAAATGTTCAAAGGACTTGAACTGACACTTCTCTAAGGAAGACATACAGAGGGCCCAGACACATATGAAAAAATGCTCAGCATCACTGGGATCAGAGAGATGCAAATTAAAACTACAGTGAGATACCACTTCACCCTGGTCAGAATGGCCATCATAAACAAAGCAACAAACAACAAGTGTTGGAGAGGATGTGGAGAAAAGGGAACCCTAGTGCACTATTGATGGGAAAGCAGACTGGTGCAGCCACTGTGGAAAACAGTATGAAATTTCCTCAGAAAACTAAAAATGGATCTGCCTTTTGACCCAGCAATTCCACTGCTGGAGTTATATCCTAAGAGCCCTGAAACACCAATACAAAGAACTTATGCACCCCACTATTCATAGCAGCACAATTTACAATAGCCAAGTGCTGGAAGCAACCTAAGTGCCCACCAGTAAATGAGTGGATCAAAAACCTATGGTACATTTACACAATGGAATACTACACAGCAGAGAGAAAGAAGGAACTCTTACCCTTTGTGACAGCATGAGTGGAACTGGTGGCACTTAGCCTTATGCTAAGTGAAAGAAGCCAGGCAGTGAGGGACAAATACATTATGATCCCACCTTTAAGTGGAACATAATCAACAAAAGAAAAAAGCAAACAAAATATAACCAGAGACATTGAAATTAAGAACAATCTAACAATAGCCAGAGGGGAGGTGGTAGGGGATAAAGGGGGAAAGGGTTTTCAGAAACTACTATAAAGGACACATGGACAAAACCAAGGGGGAGGGTGGAAACAAGGGAGGGAGGTGGGTGTGGCTGGGGTAGGGGAAAGATGCAGACAGCTGTAATTGAACCACAATAAAATAATTTAAAAAATAAATTGAAGTAACTGTGTGGTAATACAAGTGATTCTTGACCATAGCAGTGCAAATGTACTGCATCTAGTGGCAATGCAATGAATTATTGTCCTGTGGATATTAACTAATTTTACAATTATTTGTAAATCATCTCAATATTTCTAATAGCTCTCTGTATATATGTATGTTTGTGAGTGTTGAACTGTATTCTGGACTCATTGTATTTAACCTCTTCTTGGTTCCCTCATTGGTTAACAATGTAAATAAAACATCTGACATGTGTTCATTTTGTATTTGCTGACACTTATGGTTCTACCTTTTACCAAATTTTTTAATGTTTATATGATAAAAACCTTACTTACATAATTTATACTTTGAGATTTTTTGATAGCCAGTTTGAAGGTTATAATTTTTTCCATCATAACGTGTTATTTCTCTCTAAGATCCAGGGCAAATAACATTATTTGCTACTACATTTTTTCTTGAAGTCCTGATTAAATAACTTAAATCATAAAAGTTGTGTGGAAGAAACCATGTTTCTAAAAGTCACCAGAGCAGGTATGTACAGCAGTGGAGCTATGTGAAGAAGTCTTAGCTTTTTAATTTGGTAAATAGATCCTTTTGCTCAGAACATCCAGTTGTCACCTTCCATTGCTGTTCTGGACTAATTGCAAACACAGATGGCTTTTTCAGCATCAATCAGCAGACTTATCCACTGTCTCCCTAATGTCCCCATAAGCATGATGTTTGATGGCTTTCTGATTTTCAATTGCCAAGAATTTTTCTAAGTAGAAATAATCCATGTCCTATCCCTTTTTCTCTTTTTATACCTCCAATATCTTCTAAGTGAAACACACTCCCCAATAGTCACCTTCTCACCCTGTGTCTTGCTGCAATCCTAACCACTGAGCAAATTAATAATTTAAAAAATAAGACCAGAAATGTGCTTGGTTTTGTCTGGAACCAATGAACTGTATTCACAAAGGCATCAGAATATTCTTCATAGATGTAAATTCTAGTTAGGCAGAGAAAGCAAAACTCAACCAGGCTAATGTACAGTAACTCATATGCTCTCAGGAGATAAAATACACCAAAATTTTGGTCCCTACAGCACAATGATATAAGGAAAGCTTCTCTTCTGATAGATTATTACTGAGCTGAGATGGGCAAGGAAGAAATGGCTGACATCAGATCCTTTTCTGGGAATGGCTTTTAATGTGCACTTGGGAGAGAGCATCTTGGGATTGGCAGGACATATTTGTGCTAAATAAATGTGTGCCTAAGGGATGTGAGGAGAGAGCACACAGAAAGGAGAGATGAGTGCAGAGGGGAACCTGAAGGTGACCACAAGGCTAAACATACCTGGACCCCTGCTCACAGCCCAAATATCTGAAAAGTTCTCATGTCTTCTTGGACTGGAAGAATGTATAGGATATACAGTCTCTCTTTGTCACTGTGACATCTGCAGCCAGGTCACATACATCTAATCCCAATACATATGGATTTACTTCATCTCCCAGGGCTACAATATGAATCTGTTTGTGAGCTCAAGTCTCAGCCCTTAACACAGTTCCCTGAAACAACTATGAATTATTTCATTTGCTTCCTGCCAAGTACTGGAGATTTTAAGGTGCTAACAGAAATGGCTGTGTAGGCACCAAGTTTGGGTGGAGTATGATAATTGTCATCTGGCTTGCTAACCACCTTGTTGGCAGTTTCTTCTTTAACTCCTTCATGCCAATTGGAAACAAGACCACTGCCTGACCCCACTCAATAAGAGCACACTAATGGACTTCTAGCAATTGTACCATTTCTGTCAGACCTGTTAGTAGGGGCCAAGTTTTAACTTTAATTTCTAGTCAGCTTACACATATACACGGCAGCATCTTTATTTCCCTGATACCCACTTACTCATGAATCTACTTTTCACTAACCATGTAGAGATATTTCACTTACTCCTAGAAAAGGTTAATGTCCTACTGTATATATGCCTCAGTCTTCTGATAATATTGAAGCAAATTCTAATATTCAAAACAAAGCTAAAATTTTTGAAGTTTTAAGAACAAGCACCTGCTACCCTATATGCTTCAATATGCTTCAACATCTAAATGAAAAGGGTGTCTGCTCATGCTCTGAGCAGTGATGTGCTGGTAAATGTTTAACAACTTGTTCTCTGGGAATAAAAAGGCCTAGTATGTAGCAATTGCCTATTTCCATGGTGTAAATATTCTCTCCATGGCTTATATAAATCCACCAATATATGGGAACTTAATGGAGAGTTGTAAAGAAAAACACAGAATTATTTCTCAGAAGTCATTGCGACCCAGCTCCAGTACATCACTGGCTAAGTATCAATTAACTAGACAGAAAAGTAACAGTTGAAGTAATATAGATCAGATTTGGGATGGGGTGTTAAAGATCTGAAAGTGATTTTCACATTCAGGTTTTTCAAAATATTCTTTGGCAAAGTAAGGATGATCAGATAGGTTCAGGTACATATCAGAATGATGGTAAGGCAATAGTTTATATGTCATACCTCAGTAAAGGAGGAAACTGAAAGGGGCCAACCTGTGCCCTCTTTGGTTATATTTATCTCTGAAAGTGGCTTACCTGTTTAGAATTTGTGACCCTAGATTCTTGTATAAAAGCAAAGTGGTTTTCCAAAATTTTAGAAATTGGAAAAGATCTCATAGATTTTCTATTCTAGTTGCTTTCAAGACACACCTTTTCTCCAACTTGAAAGTATAGTGGAAGTACACTGAATAGTACATACTTTAGGTATACAATTTGACCACTTTTGTATATGTATGCCTGTGAAACCATTACCACCATCATCTCCTTTTAAAAGTAAATTATTTTTAGCACTCCATGAAAGAAACTAATAAAGAATGTAAACCACAGACAAACATATTTTAAAAGTCAATATAGTAATCAATTATGAAATACCCAGGTAGTTATGCATCAGGAAACACTGAGGAAGTCAGATGAGTGTATTTATAGAGAGAATCCTCAGGAAGGTTGCAATATAAATGGAAATATGAGTGTGAGGGTTGAACACTGTGAGTAGATTTCTGATCTGTGAGAAGATTTTTCAAATCAGTGCACAATCTCATTATGGGTCCCAACAAAAAGAAAAAAAAAGATCCTGGGATTTATATGATCATTGTATATTAAGCCTGTGCAAAAATACTTTGTGTTTATTTGTGGAACAGAGTGAGGTTCTAGACATATATAATATTATCACAGCTGTACAGCAGAATATTTTAGTTTTCTAGAGTGTTGAATAATGATTTTGTACAATATTTCTATGAATTACAAGACATCGAATGTCCCTGTTTCCTCCCAGTGAATGCTCAAAAGTGCTTCCTGCCAATTATTATGACAATCACCAAATGTTCTCACTACTCCTGCTAAGAGCATTGATATCATCTAATACAAATTTTACAGAAACAGTTTTTGTGCTCTGGATGTATTAGTTGTTTTCAATTATAAATAACAAAAGTCTCTGGCTGAAAGTGGTTTGAACAACCTACCAATTATCTCACAGAACAGTAACTCAGGGATGTCATGGAAAACCCAGGTTCTCCCTTCTGCTTGTCATGCCGTCCTCTGGCCAGCTGCAAGATGACTACATAGCCTGGATACCTGCTGAGACACAGGTACCACCAGAGGAGAAAAGAACAACTCAAAGATGCTCCTTCTGCAAGCTTCCATCATTTACTAACCCTATTCCTCTCAGGGAAGATGGGAGTAATTGTAATTGGTTAATATAAATCAGAATCTACATGGGGGCAAAACACCACGTCACAGTAGGAAGGACATATGCCTGAATAAAAAGAGGAAGTTGAGAGAGGTCAAACGTGGCAATGTCATAGGAGAATGTTAAATTGGCTCCTTCTCCGAAGCTCATTGAAATGTATACCTCTACATAGAACCATTACTCTTGACTGAACAGCTTCTGAACAGCAGCAATAAAAATGACAGCATAGATATGGCTGGGAAAATGCAGGAGGTCTCAGGTCTGTGAGACCTCTGAAAGACTGGAGGTGCCAATGAGCACCATTGTTTATGTCTTCTTCTACCTTAACAGGGCAGTCAAGAGCTCTATTTGGGTGGCAAGACCTGCCTATAAGATCATTGCAGCATGTTCCCAACCACACTGCCTAAAGCCTATTTCAGCTCCAAACAAAAGGAATAAGCAGTATCAACAGGGTGTCACCACACGTACTTTATCTCCCTGCCCAGAGTTGCTCCAACCAGACAAGCCATCATCCCAGGCACTGTAAGCATCCAGCTAGCTCCAACCAGGCTGCCAAAATGGCCTGGCACACACAGCTTATGCAGAGGTCACTTCTACACAAGACCACTTTCTGTACAACAAATGAAAGAGAGGCTATATAGAAAAGGCTGGGGAGTTGTGGAAGTGCTCCAGTAACTGCTGGGATTTGCTGGGATTAGAAGTTCCAGTGAGCTACATTGTATATACCTCCTTTCTACCAGTATGTTAAGCAGGAACTCTGTCCAGGTGCTGTAGAATACCTTTAAGGTCATCACAGTGTGCTCCCAGGCACATCACCCATACCCATTTCAGCTCTATACAAAAGACCAAGTAGGATCAACAGGACATTACTACAGGTACCTGACCTGCATACCAAGAACATCTCCAGCTCTGTAGAGCAGTATCCTGGATTCTATAGCACCCATTTGGATTCAACAGGACTGCCAAAACTATCTACACACACAGCCTATAGAGAGGTGGTTTCTAAACAAGGCCACTACCAGTGACCTGGAAGACAGACTAGTGGAAATCAAACAGTCAGAACAGAAAAAAAATAAAATAAAAAATGACGATAGTTCAAGGGCCCAACATGAAAAGCACAAACATTTGCATGGCAAGGATCTCAGGAGGAAAACAGAGAAAGAAACAGAAACTTTATTTGAGGAAATAGTGGCTAGAAACCTCCCTAACTTGGATAAGAAGCACAGAGAACTCCACAACAAAGATGAATCCAAAAACACCCACAGTTAGATGGATTGTAATTGAAATGGTAAAAGTTAAAGGTAAAGAAATAATTTTGAATGCAATAAGAAGAAAACAACTAGTTATGAAGAAAACCCCACATGGATATAGGCTGATTTCTCAGCAACAACTTTACAGGTCATAAGAGAGTGGCAGGGCAACTTTAAAGTGCTGAAAAAACCATGCCTACGATGTAGAATAATTTACCCAGCAAGACTATCATTCAAAGTAGGAGAGACAAACAGTTTGCCAACAACCAAAAATTAAGGAGTTCATCACTATTAATCCAGATTTACAAGAAATGTTAAAAGATGTACTTTAAGCAGAAAATGAAAGTCCATAAGCAGAAATTTAAAAAAAAATCTCACTAGTAGAGCCAACTATTTAATAAATACAGGCAATTGGACATTTAAAAAGCTAAGAAGGGTAAAAAAAAACTGAAAGTCAACACAAACTACAATAAATAGGAGATAACAAAAAATAAAATATCTAAAACATTATATCAAAATTATGAAAAAATAGACCTTCAAAATATATTTAAACTTAAATTACTGTCAGCATAAAATAGACTGCTATACAGAATAATATACATAAACCTCATGGTAACCATAAATCAAAACCTACAAAAGATACACAAAGAATAAAGAGAAGGAACCCAAACAAAACACTAAAGAAAATCAGCAAACTGTAAGAGAAGAGGTCAGGAGAGGAAGAGAGGAACTGCAGAAACAACCAAAAACTATATAAAAATGGTATTAAGTAGATGCTTAGTAATTACTTTAATATGGAAATGGTTTAATTGCTCCAATAATAATACATAGGGTGGCAGAATAGATTAAAAACATGATTTATCTATATTCATTCTACAAGAGGTTAATTTCAAATAGAAAGACATGTACAAACTGAAAGTGATAGAATGAACAGATATTCAATGCAAATAGAAACAAAAGAAAAGCTGGGGTAACAACACTCATATCATTCAAAATTGACATTAAAAAATGTATGACAGGACAAAGAAGAACATTGTATAATCATAATGGGATCAACCCAAGAATATATAACAGTTGTAAATCTCTATGCACCCAACATAGGGGCACCTAAATATATAAAGCAAATACAAATGGACAAATATATAAATTGTAATTTATATATACATTTATACACTTTATATACCATACAAATATATATTTGTATATATACAAATATATATTTGTATGGTATATAAATTTGTACAGTTTATATATTTGTAAATATTTATACACCCAACATAGGAGCACCTAAATATATAAAGCAAATATAATGAGAGATATTTACAGTATTACCCTAACAGGGGATTTTAATAACCTACTCACATCAGTAATTATATCATCCATACAGGAAACTAATAAGGAAATATAATGGCCTTTAATGCCACATTAGTAAAGTGGACCCCCCCGGCTCATGGGGTCTGCTATATTGTGGATGAGGCATGAGAAATTCACAGACTACTGAGTCATGTAGAGGAAAAGGGACAACATGGCTTCTCTCTCAAGAGGAGAAAAAGCCTCAAAGCACCTCAGCCACTCTCTCAAGAGGAGAGCACCCTGGCCCTTGCCTTGACAAGCTTTTATTGCTTTTTCTGGGCACATTACATGATGATCCTCACTTACTATGCAGAGGTTCACTTTAGGTGGTTACCTTTTACAGAAAACAAAGGAGAGGATGCTGTTTAATCACATCACAGAAGAAGGATATTTGCAAATGCAAAGGGAAAAGTGGTTGAACTGGTTACACTTGTCCTTGGAAGGTTTAGCATAGATTTTAGGAAGTTACTTTAAAGATATGCAGTAAACATTTGCTACCTCAATTCAGGGTGAGGGAGTTTTAGCAAAAGCAAGTCTCACAGCAGTCTAGGTACAATGCAGACCTGATTCCCCACGGGAGAACCTATCTGTGTGCATGGGTCCTGTGCATCTCCAAGTGGGAGCTGGGCCCACACCACCCAGAACAGTCTTCTATACATTAGAATATACTGACTTAATACATTAATAAAACATTTCATTCAAAAACTGCAGAAAACACATTTTTTTCAAGTGCATATACAACTTCTCCAAAGTAGATTACATATTAGTCCACAAAACAAGCCTTGCAAATTCAAGAATGTGAAAACTATATCAAGCATCTTTTCTGACCACAGCAGTGTGACACTAGAAATCAACTGCAGGAAGAAAACTGAGGAAAAGCACAAATATATGGAGACTAAACAAAATGCAATTAAACCTCCAATGGATCAAAGAGTAAATCAGGAAATTAAAAAAAAAACTTTGAGACAAATAAAAACGAAAACATTGCTTTTCAAAATTTATAGAATGCAGCAAAAACAGTTCTAAGAGGGAACTTTATAGTTACACATTCCTACTTCAAGGAAAAATAAAAATTCTAAATAATCTAACTTTATACCCAAAGGGAACTAAAAACAAACAAACAAAAAGCTCAAAGTAAGCAGAATGAAAACAATAAGATCAGAGTGGGAATTAACAAAATGGAAATTAAAAAGAACAATACAAAATATCAATGAAGTTAAGAGTTTTTTTTTTTAAAAAAAAGATAAATCATATTGACAAATGTTTAGCCAAACTGATCAAGAAAAAAAGAGACAGGGCCAAAGTAAATAAAGTCATAAGTGGAAAAAAAAGTTACAACCAACACCACAGAAATACAGAGAATCATTAAAGAATATTACAAACAGTTATATGCCAACAAAATTGACACTTTAGAAGAAATGGATGTTCCTATAAGAACATAATCTTCTGAGATATAACCAGGGAAAAATAGAAAATATAAATATACCAATTACTATTAAGGAATTGAAGCAGTAATAAAAAATATCCCAACAAATAAAAGTCCAGAACCAGATGGCTTCACAAGTGAATTCTACAAAATATTTAAATTAGAATTAACTCTTATCCTTACACTGTTTCAAAAAAAACTCAAAGAGGTAGGAATGCATCCAAACCTATTCTATGAAACCAGCATTATCCTGATACCAAAACCAAAGACATTACAAAAAAATAAAGAAAATTATAAGCCAATACCTTTGATAAACAGAGGTGCAAAAATTTCAAACAAAACATTAGCAGACCACATTCAGCAATACATTGAGAGGATTATACACCATGACAAAGGGAGATTTATTCCAGGCATTCAAGGATGGTTTAAAATTCACACATTAATTAATGTAATACATCACATAAACAAAAAGAAAGAGCTTTAGGGTGGCAGAGGAGTAAGTGAAAGCTACACTAACCTCCTCCTAGGAACAATCTGGAATTACAACTAAATTATAGAGAAAGCATCCTGGATAACCAACTGAACACTAGCTGGACAGAAGCATTATAACCAAGGACAGACAGAAGAAACCACTTCACCATAATAAGACTAGTAGGGAGTGCTGGGGAGGCATGAGTGGCCTGGCTGGGCTTCCATAGGTGGCAGCTGTTCTGGAGGGATATTTCAGCAGCTGGGGGATTCCCTCTAACTGTGGGGTCTAAAATTCAAGCCAAATTCCCCAGCCTATAGCACCAGAGCTGGAAAAGGAACCCAGATAACATTCAGGTGTGCAAAACAACAGAGTTTCTGTCTGCCAGGGAGATGGCTGGAGATGCAGAGAGCCTCTTAAAGGGCCAACACACAAAATTTCATTTGCAGCCACTTACCCTAGGATCCAGCAGAGGGAGGGCAGAGTGGATGAGAGATACTCTGAGGAGTGTCTCTCCTCAGAGAGATTCTGAGGAGATTCTGGGTTGGTGGCTCTGGGGAGAGAACTGAAAAAAACAGCTGCCAGGATCCTTGTGCTGAGTCATGAACCATACTGCAGAAGCCATTTTTCTCAGGCAGAGCACTCCTCTCCAAGTGGCATCAGCTTGAGGGGAAGCAATAGCCCCACCTGCAGGAACTACTCTGCCCCATTCTGTGGTGCTTAAACTGGGCTGCTGATTACAGCTTAAGGCTATATCATTGATTAGTTTAACAACTAAGACAGTAAAATACAAAGAAACAGCCAAAATCGGAAGACAAAGAAACGGACCACTAATTAATGAACAAGAAAATTCTCTAGAAGAACCAGATGAAATAGAGGCAAACAATTTATCAGACAGAGAGTTGAGTAATGATTATAAAGAAACTCAATAGCATGAAAAAGACATAGAAACCATAAAAAAGGACTAGTTGGAAATAAAGGATGCAATATCTGAAATAAATAATACTGGAAGGAATAAACAGTAGGTTAGATGAAGCAGAGGATCAAATCAGTGACTTGGAAGACAAGGTAGAGAAAAACACCCAGGCAGAGCAGCAAAAAGAAAAAAGAACTTTAAAAAATAAGGAGAGCTTAAGAAACATTTTGGACAACATGAAGTGTAAAACATCTGCATCATGGGAATACCAGAAAAAGAAGAGAGCAACTGATCAAGAACATACTTGAAGAAATAATGACCAAAAACTTTCCTAATCTGGTGAAGGAAAAATGTACACAAGTCAAGGAAGCTAGAGTCCCAAGTAAGTTGGAGCCAAAGAGCCTACACCAAGATGCAACATAATTAAAATTAAGAGGCTAAATACAAGGACAGAATCCTAAAAGCTGCAAGTGAAAAGCAGGTAGTTATATTCCAAGGGAACACCAATTAGAGTGTCATCTGATTACACAGCAGAAACATTTCAGGCCAGAAGGGAGTGGTGAGAAATATTCAAGGTGATGGAAACCAAGGATGTACAACCAAGGCTACTTTACCCAGCAAGGCTATTATTTGAAATCAAAGGAGAAATATGGAGCTACCCAGACAATGAAGAGTTAAAGGAGTTTGTTAATGCCAAAACAGTACTGCAACAAATGTTAAAGGGCTTGGAACAAAGAAGAAGAAGAGAAGGAGGAGGAGGAGAGAAGGAGAAGAAAAAGGGAAGGAGAAAATGAAGAAGAAGGAGGAGGAGGAAGAGGAGAAAAGAGAAAGGAAAAAAGACAGAAGAAAAAAGTCTAACAATAAAATGACACTAAATACATTTCTATCAATAATCACCATAAATGTGAATGGCTTAAATGCTCTCACCAAAAGACAGGGTAACTGAATGGATAAGAAAAAAGACCCATATATATGCTGCCTCCAAGAGACCCACCTCAGACTGAAAGATACACACAGACTAAAAGTAAAGGGATGGAAAAAAATATTTCATGTAAATGGAAAGGGAAAAAAGCTTGGGTAACAGTAGTTATATCTGACAAAATAGACTTCAAAACCAAGGCTATAGTAAGAGATAGAGAAGGACACTACATAATGATAAAGGGAGAATCCAACTAGATGATATAATTTTAATAAACATTTATGTACCC
Source organism: Phyllostomus hastatus (assembly GCF_019186645.2). Classification (NCBI taxonomy): domain Eukaryota; kingdom Metazoa; phylum Chordata; class Mammalia; order Chiroptera; family Phyllostomidae; genus Phyllostomus; species Phyllostomus hastatus. Next base: position 9,114,403 of record NW_025333867.1, on the reverse strand, counting down.
AACGTTGAAACACTTAAATATGTGAAGCAATTCTTCATGTACATAAAAGGAGAGATAAACAGAAATACAGTCATAGTTGGGGATTTTAACAACCCACTGACTTTAATGAACAGGTCTTCCAGACAGAAAATTGACAAGCAGATAGCAGTCCTAAATGATACACTAGATCAAATGGACTTAATAATATTTTCAGAGCATTTCATCCCAAAGCATAGAATGTATATACTTTTCAAATGCACATGGAACGTTTTCTAGGGTAGACCACATGTTAGGACACAAAACAAGACTCAATAAATTTGAGAAGGTTGAAATCATATCAAGCATCTTCTCTGAACACAATGCTATAAATCTAGAAATCAATCACAAGAAAAACGCCAAAAAACATGCAAAGATATGGAAGCTAAATAATGTTTTAAAACAATGAATAGGTCAACAAATGAGATCAATGAAGAAATCAAAAGATAATTTGAAACAAATGAAAATGAGGACAAAACAATACAAAATCTGTGGGACACTGGGAAAGCAATCCTAAGAGGGAAATTCATAGTCTTACAGGCCAGCTACAAGAAAAAGAGAGAAAGAGAGAGAGAGAACTTGTAAAAGAACAACAAACAAAGCTCAAAGTGAGAAGGCAGGAAATCATAAAGATCAAAACAAAAAAAAAATAGAGTCTAAATATGATACAACAGTTCATTGAATTTATGAATGGTTCTTTGAAAGGATTAACAAGATTGACAAACATTTAACCAGGCTCATCAAGAAAAAAAGAGAATGAATCCAAAGAATAAATCATAAATGGAAGAGGAAGAAACTGACACCAAGAAAATACAAATATGATAAGAAAATATTATGAACAACTATATGCCAACAAACTGCATAACCTGGACAAAATGGATAAGTTCCTAGAAACACAGAGTCTCCCAAAACTAAATCAGAAATGATCTGAGAATCTGAAGGGACACATTACATGTAGTGAAATTGAAGCAGTAACCAAAAACTTCCCCAAACACAAATGCCCTGGACTAGATGGCTTCAGAGATGAATTTTACCAAACATTCTGAGAAGAACTAACACCTCTCCTTCTCAAACTTGTTCATAAAATTCAAGAGGAGGTAAGGTTCCCAAACTCATTTTATGAGACCAGCATTATCCTAATTCCAAAGCCAGACAAAGACACTACATATAAAGAAAATTATTGGTCAATATCCTTGATGAACATAGATGTTATAATGCTCAACAAAATATTAGCAAACGGAATAGAGCAATGCATCAAAAAGCTCATACACCATAATTTAGTAAGATTTTATCTGAGAATGCAAGGTTGGTACAACATTTGCAAATCAATAGATGTTATTCACCACAAAACAAAATGAAAGATAAAAGCCACATGACAAATCAGTAGATGCAAAGCATTTGATAAAACCCAGTTCACATTTATCATAAAAACCCTCAGCAAAATAAGATTAAAGGGAGCATACCTAAATATAATAAAGGCCATATATTACAAACACATGCCAGCATCATACCCTGGGCAAAAACTACAAGCATTCCCCTTAAGATCTGGAACAAGACAGGAATGTCTGCTTTCACCTCACATTCAGCATAGTACTGGAAGTCCTAGCCATAGCAATCAGACAAGAAGAAGAAATAAAAGACACCCAAACTGGAAAGGAAGAAGTAAAACTGTCATTATTTGTAGATGACATGATACTGTACATAGTAAACCCCAAAGATTCCACCAAGAAACTGCTAGAACTGATGAATAAATTCAGCAAAGTAGCAGGATACAAAATTAATATCCAGAAATAGTGTCACTTTTATATGCCAACAACAGAAAGGGGCATTAAGAAAACAATCCCATTCACAATTATTACAAAAGGAATAAAATACCTATGAATAAACCTAACCAGAACCTAACTGTAATAGGTTCTGGTATTAACAATTAATACAGAACTGTACTCAAAAAATTATGAGACACTGAAGAAAGAAATAGAGGGAAATACAAACAAGGGGAAGTGCATACTGTGCTCATGAATAGGAAGAATTAACATCATTAAAATGTTCATAATACCCCAGGAAATCTATAGATTCAATACAATTCCTATCAATGACATATTTCACAGAACTAGAATAAATATTTCAAAAATGTATATGGACAAGCAAGAAAAATACAACCAGAGACATTGAAATAAATAATAAACTGACAGTTATCAGAGAGGAGATGGGAGAAGGATAATAGGGGAAGGGACATGAAAGAACATGTATAAAAGGCACATGGACAATGCTAAATGGGGTACTTCTGAGGGTGGGAGGCAGGGATAAGTGGGGTGAGGAGGATGTTCACATGAAAATGGAGACAACTGTACTTGAACAACAATAAAAAATAAAAAATAAACAAAACAAAAAAAGCCCATTTATATGGAACCACAAAAGGCCCTGAGTAGCAATAGTGATCCTGAGAAAGAACAAAGTTGGAGGAATCATACTACCTAACATGAAAATACATTATAAGGGCATAGTAATCAAAACATTCTGGTACCAGCATAAAAACAGACATACAAATCAATGTAACAGAATAAAGAGCCCAATATACCTACACCTTTATAGTCAATTAATACTTGATAGAGGAAGCAAGCATATAAAATGGGGTATAGATAGTTTATTCAATAAATGGTTTGGGGAAAGTTGGACAGATAAATGCAGAAAAAATGAAACTAGACCACTTTCTTGTACCACACACAAGAATAAATTCAAAATGAATTAAAGACTTAAATGTTAGACCTAAAACCATAAAAATCATAGAAGAAAATACAGGCAGCAAAATCTTGAACATTGCTTGTAGCAATATTTTATTACATTTATCTTCCCAGAGAAGGAAAACAAAGGAAAAAGTACACAAATGGGACTACATCAGGCTAAAAGGTTTTTGCACAGACAAGGAAATCATCAATAAAACAAAAATGCAACCCACAAAATAGGAGACTACATTTATCAATACATCTGATAAGGGGTAAATATCAAAAATTTATAAAGAACTTACAAAACTTAATACCAAACAAAAAAGAAACAACCCATTTAGAAAATGGGCAAAAGTCCTGAATAAACATTTCTTCAAAGAGGACATACAAATGGCCAATAGATATATGAGGAGATGCTCAACATCACTAATCACCAGAGAAATGTAAATTAAAATCACAATGAGATGTCATCTCACATCTGTCAGAATGTATATTATCAAGAAGATACAACCAGAGACATTGAAATAAAGAACAAACTGACAGTAACCAGAGAGGAGCGGGAAGAGGGATAATGGGGGAAAATAGTGGAAGGGTCATCAAGAAACATGTATAAGGGAGCCAAAGCCAAAGTGAGTGGGTTCAAGGGTGGGGATGGGTGGGGTGGGGGTCATGGTAGGGTGTAAATGGAGACAACTGTACTCGAGCAACAATTTAAATAAATAAATAAATAAATAAATAATAAATTGACAGTCAAGTGCTGGTGTGGATGTGGAGAAAGGGGACGCGTTTTGCACTATTGGTGTGGATGTAGGCTGGTGCAGCCACTGTAGAAATCAGTAAGAGACACCTCAAAAAACTGGAAATGGATCTACCTTTTGACCTAAGAGTCCCACTTCTGGGAATATATCCAAAGGAACCCAAAACACTAATTCAAAATATTGTAAGCACCCCTGTGTTCACTGCAGCATTATTTACAATCACCAAGATATGGAAGCAGCCCAAGTGTTCATCAGTAGATGAGTGGATAAAACAACTATGGGACATTTACACAATGAAATACTACTCGGTCATAAGAAAGAAGGAAATTTTACCCTTTGTGACAGTATGGATGGACCTAGAGAACATTATGCTAAGTGAAATAAGCCTTTCAGAGACAAATACCATCTGAATTCACTCATATGTGGAATCTAGTGAACAAACTCAGTGAACAAGGAAAATGGAGACAGAGTCACAGGTGGAGAGCAGGATGACAGCTAAAGGGTAGGGGGTTGGAGGTGGAGGGATTGTGCAAAAAGGAAAAAGGACTCATGGACATGGACAACAGTGTGATGATTTCTGGGAGGAAGAGGATATAAAGGGACTGATGGTAATAGAAAGAAATGCAATAAAGGTGAAATTAAAAAAACAAAATGAAGAATAAAAACCATATGACTATCTCAATAGTTTCAAACAAAATCTGACAAAATACATCTATTTGTAATAAAAAACTCAACAAAATTGGTTAGAACTTATTTCAAAATAACAACTATATATGACAAACCAACATTTAACACCATACTCAATGGTAAAGGCTCTTTCCTGTAAGATCAAGAATAAGAGAAAGCTGACTACTCTCACCACTTCTATTCAACTTAGTATTGGAAGTCCTAGCCACAGCAATCAGATAAGTTAAAAAAAGGCCTCCAATTCGAAAGGAAGAAGTAAAACTCACTATTTGTAGATGTGAATCTATACATAAAAAACACTATAACTCCACCAAGAAACATTAAGCTTAATAAATGAATTCAGTAAATTCAGGATACAAAATTAATATGCAGAAATTTCTTATGTTTTTATACACTAATAATAAACAGTAAAAAGAAATTAAGAAAATAATTCCATCCAAAAACATAAAATACCTAGTAATAAATTTAACCAACAAGACAAAAGATCTTTACTCTGAAAACAATGATCTTTACTCTAAAAACAAAGATCTTTACTATGAAGAAATTGAAGAGAATACAAATAAATGGAAAGATATACCTTGCTCATGAGTTGGAAGAATTAATATTGTTAAAATGTCCTTACTGCTCAAAGCAATATACAGATTCAGTGCAATCCCTATTAAAATACCAATGGTATTTTTCTTAGAACACAACTAATCCTATTATACATGTTACCACAAAGACCCTAAATAACCAAATTACCTTAAGAGAGAACTAAATGGGAGGTATCACACTCACTGATTTTGAACTGTAATACAAAGCTACAATAATAAAACATTATGGTACTGGCACAAAAATTGACACATAGATCAACAAAATAGAACAGAGCCCAGAAATAAATCCTCACTTATATGGTCAATTAATCTATGACAAAGGAGAAAAGAATATACAGTAGGGTAAAGACAGTCTCTTCAATAAGTGATACTGGAAAAAATAAACAGATACATAGGAAAAAATAAAATTGGACCACTTTCTTACACCATATAAAAATATACTAAAAATGGATTAAATACCTAAATTTAAGACCCAAAACCATAAAGCTCCTAGAAAAACACATAGACAGTAAATTCTTTTGCATTGGTCTTAAGAACATTTTTGTATATGTCTCCTCATTTAGTGGAAGTAAAAGAAAAATGAACAAAAAGTACTAGATTAAATTAAAAAGTTTTTTGCACAGCAAAGGAAACCATTAAGAAAATGAAAAGATACTCTACTGAATAGGAGAAGATATTCCCAAATGATACATCCACTAAGGGGTTGATATCTAAAGTAGAAAAGGAACTCATACAGCTTAACACCAAAGAAACCCCAAATAACTCAATTTAAAAATGGGCGGAGGACCTGAATAGGCATTTCCCCAAAGAAAACATGCAGATGGTCAACACACATATGAAAAGATGCTTAATGTCACTAATCATCATGGAAATAAAAATCAAAACCACAATGAAATACTACCTCACACCTGTCAGAATGACTATCATCAAAAAACAACAAATAACAAGTGCTAGTGAAGATGTGGACCAAAAGGAACCCACAAACAATGTTAGTGGGATTGCAAATTTGTAGAGCCTGTATGGAAAATTTCTCAAAAAATTAAAAATAAAGTTACTATATGACCCAGCAATTCCACTTCTGGGTATTTATCTGAAGAAAACAAAAACATTAATTTAAAAAAGTAGTATATATGCACTCCCATGTTCATTACAGCATTATTTACAATAGCCAAGATGTGGAAACAACATAGATGTCCATTGATAAATACCTTCATAAAGAAGGTGTGGTATACATATATACAATGGAATATTATTCAGCAATAAAATAGAAAGAAATCTTGCCATTTCCGACAACATGGATGGACCTAGAGGGTATTATGCTAAGTGAAATAAGTTAGAGAAAGAAAGATAAATACAATATCACTTCACTTATATGTGAAATCTAAAAAAACAAAACAAAAAAATGAATAAGAAAAAAAACTGAAATAGACCCATAGAAAATAAACTCATGGTTGCCAAAAGGGAGGGGGTTGTAGGGATAGTTAAAAATTTAAAAATAAATTTAAAATATAAATAATAAAATGGGGAAAGAAGGTGGAGATTTGGGGTATAGGTCAATTAACAGTGTTCAGCATGTGGGAGAACAAAAAACTGGAATTATCTTCTGGAGGGTGGACCCCTTGTAGCACAGGCTTTTCTCATTAGGTGAGTGTTCTAGAAACCCATTTGTATCAGTGTACCAGCTGGCATTGTTGTGAGAGGCTGCATTCAGCTTCAGTGAATTTATTTTGAAGACTCTTTCAACATCCATTTGCCCATTTCATGGTGGGTGATTTATGAGTGCACCCATCCACACCATGCTGAGTGGTCAGCAGTTTTTGACCAGAAACGGCATGACCCCTTTGCCCTACATTCTCTAATCACCTGATCTCATGCCAAGTGATATTTTTGGTTTCCCTGATGACAAAAGTCCACAAAGGGAAGTGTTTTGCTGATGTGAAAGAGGTGAAACAAAAAATGGCAGAAGCACTAAAAGGCATCCTAATCGACAAGTTCAAAAACTTTTTAAGCAGTGGAAAAAACATATTGTTAGAGGTATTGCATCAAATGAAGTGTGCTTTGAAGTTGACTGAATTTTAAACATGTAATAATAAATATACTTTTTTATAAATAAATTCTGTTTTGGGGGGTCATCCCTTGTACTGAGAGACTAGTAGAATGTGGGCTATCTAACTGCTCATGGGGGCCCTCCCCCATAGAGGTGATGGAGGTAAATAAGACTGTAGGCTAGAGTCCTGGTATCTATGTACATTTTTATGTTTTCTATAATAACAACAGAAAAGGCCAGTGTAAAGAGAAGAAACCATGGCTCCAAGAGCCCTAACATTTTTCCAGCACTTCTTCCCCAGTGCTCAGATGAGTAAGTTGGGGACTTGCTGATATCTCATAGGTCTTATGCACTATGAGATAGCACATAGCACTACAGATTGCTTTGCCCATCTGCCTTCTCCTGGGCAAGGAGTCTCTTGATGAATTTTTGTTGTGTCTTGGGCCCCATACTTACTGGTGGCCACCACATATTAAGTGCTTGGTGATAATTTATGAACCAATCCAAATGTGGCTTTGTCTCTGTCTGGTCTTACCATTTATCACTTCACCTACTTTTTGGTCCACAGCCTGAAATGCCAGCCATATCTCAACCTGCATCCACCCTTCCCCCACTTACTGATTTCCCCCCTCTTGATACCAAGGTTATTATAACTCTTATTGGGAAAGGTTGGAGGAAATTGTTACTTTGAGAACTGATTTCAGAATTCCTCTTTTGGAGAGAACTGACTTTGCTTAGTTTAGTTTAGACATTCATGTGTGTGTGTGTGTGTGTGTGTGTGTGTGTGTGTGTGTGTGTGTTAATGGAGGTAAAGACATGGACGATAAAGATCAGCAAATGACAAAGAGTTGGAGAAATTTAATTGTTATCAGAAAAGAACAGGAATGTTGTGGGTTGAGAGCAACAACAACAATAAAAACAATACCACATATGAAGATGAAGTGAGAAAATTGAAAGATACTATTTCTACCATGTTGAGAGACCAGAGATGATAGAGGAAAAGTGAGCCAATGAGAAGTTCACTGGAGCAGGTGTGAAAGAGGGATGACTAACTTTTTATCTGAAATCATTGGTCATGAGTTTCTGTGCATACCCTGTCTCCATCTTCTTTCTGAGTGAAACTCTCCTCAATGCCCACTTACTTTTGTAAGTGGAGTTTACTGAGATCAAGAAAATGGGCTGTGGCCAGACCTGGATTGACATAAGGCATAGAGGAAGAAACAGTCGCCAGAAGTGCTCTGTGAATGAGACTGAGAAGTCAGCTAGACAGGAAATTGGCACAAGAGGTGACCATGGGAATGTTACTCCCAGGAGCTTGCAGAAATATTGGGTAGGGCCTTCCCACAGGATGTGGGAAGAAGACTTAGCCAATTCTATTTGAATCCTAGAGGACCTGGTGAGTTCAGCTGACTCCTAAATTACACAATCTCTACCCCTCATTCTTCTGGTGAAAAACTGGTACAAGGGATAAGGAAAGTCAGGATCTTTATGCACCAAGTTTAGTATCAGTGTAGATGTATGCACTGTAGATGTATGAGATAAACACATGGGAGCTCTGTTTACTTCTACCATCTTTTCATCACATTACTAGGATTTATAATACTAAAGACGTCAGGCACCAGGAATAGAAGATGCATGGGTTCTAGTCTACTCCTTTTGGGGACTTCTCACATTAGATAAAGTACCCTACATGTCTCTAACTTCCTCAGAAATTCCCCCCACTATCTTTGTTATAAACAGTCTATTATCCTGTCACCTTGTGACTGATGGGGCTGACCCAACCTTGGGAATCAGGAAGCTTAGAGGAAATCACATTTGAGCCAAGACCCAAAGAATTATTTGGTGTTAGCCAGAAAAAGAAAGGAGAACAGTGAACAGTGGTTTGATAAGAGACAAGCATTTCGAAGTGCTCATGGCTCTGCCAGTTTCTACCTCTGTAATGATTAAATCAAAGTTAAAGCATCCCTTAAAGTAGAATAATCTGAAAAATGGCGTGGACACTAGGTCTTCATACATTTATCTCTGTACACAAACCCATATGCATATGGGCATATGCACATATAGCTGCACAACGCACAATTTCCTCATCCTTCCAAAGATAGGAAACTCTGGTGTGTTTTCTGTTTGTGTGAGACATGTAGCAATTATTCCCTTTCTTTGATCAAAAAAGAGGTCAGGGTGGAGAAGATGAATATGTAGAAGGTGCTCTGATAATCACTTGTGTGGGAGATCTTGAATCATTATGAAACAGCTGTCTGAATAGCAACACAGGTACAGTGGCAGTTAACAATATGTGCTGTGAAGCCACATTGTCTATGTTTGAAGTGTGGATCTGCCAAGTTCAAGCTGTACAAACCACCTCGCTTCTCTGTGACTCTTATTTTCTGTTTCCAATAGCACGCACCAGATAATATCCATTTCATAGGATGGTCATAGTGGTGAAATCAGTTAATGCAGTTGTGTCATGTTAGAACAGTACTCAGTATATTTGTATACAAACAATTGCCCATAAAAGTGCTATTCATTCTACAAGTAAAAACGATACCTGCATTAACTTCCCATTTGGTGCTACTCTGTTAGGAAGCAATATTTTTTTCAAGAATTGCTTAAGCCACATGAGGGAAAAGTTGTTGATATAATTTCTCTGTGCCTGCCAAGCATTTGGAGATGAAAGGTTTATAAATGTAATATACAATCATTGTTGTCTATGGTGATTGACAGTGCCAAGTTGCCACAATTCAAAAAGCAAGACAGCTAGTCCTGGGTGTGCCATTAAGAGCTCTGGAGCCAAAGGAAAATGAAAAGCATTGGCTTTCACTGGTAATTTTCTTTCCCAGTGGCCCCAAGACAATTCCTGCTGGGTGATTGAAAGGGGCACTTAAAGAAGGCATCACCCAGGTTCAGTTTCTCCATAAAACATCCCTGGTGTCAAGTTAGCTGTACTTCTTTCAAACTAGCCACTTTGAATGACTGTCATTAGGAAAGAATTTACTGGCTTTACATTTAATATAAGCTATTGGTTTCTGGAGGATTTTGAGCAGCAAATAATAAGTTTAAGCAGACTCCTGAGAAGTTTAAATGATGTACAAATGCTAAAACACCTGAGAGTACTGTGTCTACCATCTCCAGGAGCTAAGTGTTTATTTAGCTTAGGTACTTACACTTGTCTGAAAAATGCAATCTTAATTTCTTTGTGTACTTAATTATTTCTCTCATCTTTGTGGATAATCCTTGCTCCTATTTCACAGTCATCACTATAATTGTATGTGTTTCTATGTATAGGAAAAAGATAGAGATAAATCCATAAAGAGATTGATTTTTATGGATGCATATATAGTATAGAAAAACACTTGACATCAAATCAGAACACTGCAGTGAAATCTGGCAGAGATACTTTAACGGGGTTTGAAAAAGGGTGCTAATGAAAGTTTCTTTCTGATACTAAAGTATTTTGAGTTCCACACCAATGACATAAGGACAAATCATAATCTGACAAATCTGATAATGCAGCTTTCATTCTTTCTTTTGTTATTATTGTGGTAAAATACACATAATGTGAACTTTGCTGTTTTAACAATTTTTAAGTATAAAGTTCAGTAGCAGTAAGTACATTTACATTACTGTTCAGCCACTACCATCATCCACCTTCAAAACTTTTTCATCTTCCCAAACCAAAACTCTGTACCCCTTTAGCACCTTTCATTTTTATTGAAAAGCAGATAGAATGTTGAGATGACAGGTCATAGTGACATGTTGAAATACATGAATAATACTTTTGGAGAAATGCCATTCTGGATCATGTCCCCATGGAATGGTCAGCCATCAAGCAGAGTACTGGGGGGCCTGGGAAAGAAATGACAGGAGCTCAAACTAGAGTTCCCCTCACTGGGAGGACCTACACTGTCTATGTCTTCTTTGATTCTACATTTCCTCCAGTAACAATATGAAAGGGGATGACTCAATGTCTCTAGTGGTGCTGGTACTTCTTTTCCTTTCCTCTAAGCTGACCCATTTGTCATTTTTTCTTGGGAGTGCAGGAATATGCCAACACAGTTTTCATTTATGGTTCAATGTTGGTCCTTTAAAAAAATATCTAAAAATTTGGCTATTGCCAAATTGCCCCAAAGAAATTATCATTGAGCAAAAGGAAAATTAGTTGTCACTCTTAGGGTGGTGAGTTTTCTCCAAAGTAAACAGCAGTGCCTTTCCAAAAATAACCAATCTGCCCATTGGGTCCTATATATTTGCATTTGGTCAGAGCAATAAAGAGCCAGGATTCAAGCCAGCAATGCTGTGGAGAGGACATTTCACACATGAGGCCTTTTGTTTTGCTGTCTGGAAAAGGCTTCCAGGAGAAAATATGGAACCCCCCCATAGAGAAGAAAGGGAAAAAAATGACTGAGCCAAGGGCAGGGATGATGCAAGTAGAGCCATGCCACCAGCATTGCCTCTATCCCTTTACCCTGTGGTAGGCCTGGGCATGGGGTGGTATGTGACAGCCACCCCTAGACACTATGGGTTTGCTGGCACTACTAGGGAGTAGTGTACATAGCAAGGGTGAATTATTTCTGAGGAGTTAAAAATACTTAGATATATTTTTCTGAAATATAACTCTAATGTTTCATGTATTTATGGTTCAGAATGCCTTGGGAGCCTTTCAGTGTTAGTGAACTCCCTAAGGACATTTAGCAGCACTATGTGTAGAAATTGTGGTTCATGGTCAGAATGCTTACACATCAGCAGTACCCACCACGGGCTGCTTTTGGCCCCCATGGTTACCAGCATTGTGAAACAGCTCTCTCTAACAAGTGAATGTTCACACGGGTTAGAAGAGGCTTTAGGAAGAAAAGAAGCAGAAAGAAAAAATGGCATTAGCAGAAATGGAAAGCCTGTTATATTCCAGTCACTTTGCTCTATTTTCAGGCTTAAGAGATCACTTTACTATAAGAAAACAGTGTTCTGAGAAATTACTTGTTCAAAGACATATAACTGTGGGAGGGGATAATGGGGAGGAAAGATTTTCAGGAACATGTATAATGGACACATGGACAAAACCAAAGTGGGGTAGGACCAAGGGGGGAAAGTGCGAATGGCTGGGGTGGGGGTGCTGGTCGGGGGAAAATGGAGACAACTATACTTGAACAACAATAAAAAATGTGAAAAAAAAACCTTACCAGTGTGTCTGTTTTATCTTCTTGACTCCACAGACCAGTTTCTTTTAATTATGTAGTGTTGCAAAGATATTCAGAACCTCTGAATACTTCCATCTGGAAGGAAAATGTATTATGATTCTCCAGAGAAACAGACCCAATAGGACATCTATATCTATCTATCTATCTATCCATCTATCTATCATCTATCTATCTATCCATATGATATACTATTGATGTCTAGATGTTAATGCATATCTAGATGGATAGGCATATAGACATCTATGTACACCAGGTAGTAAGGTTGATAGAAGATAGATAGATATCCTATTGGTTCTGTTTCTCTGGAGAAACATATATCTGTCTGTCTATCCAAAACATATTTATCTATCAATTAAAAAGAGAGAGACATTTACTGCAAGAAATTGGCTCATGTGCATAGGGAAGCTGACAAATCCTAAGATTGGTAGTTGGCAAGCTGGGGATTCAGGAAAGCCAATGGTATAGTTCTAGTCCAAGTCCAAGGGCCTGAGAAACAGGAGAGCTGATGGTATAAATTCTAGGCCAAGTCCAAGTCTGAAGGCAGGAGCAAGAACTAATGTCCCAGCTCAAAGAGAGCAAATTCTCTCTTACTATGATTTTTTGTTCTATTCATGACTTGTGTGAATTCAGTGAGGCCAACCCACATTAAGGGGTCCAATCTGCTTTTCTCAGTCTACCAATTCAAAGGTCAATCTTCTCTGCAAACAACCTCACAGAGAGGGGAAGAATCATTAGGAGCATTGGAACAGTTAGGCAAGAGCCTAGAAAACTGTCATTTTATTGAAAAAATTATTAGTTTTTTGCTATCCAATAAGTGCTGTATTTTTTAAAATCATTTTCTTTTGTTCAGCCTGTGCCCGGTACTTTGAGAGGTAGGAGATTCTCTGGATGGAGTGTAGCTCAAGGTCTCAGGGAAATTTAACAATAAATAGACTGTGGAAGAAATCAGCATACTGTAACTTTTGCTAAGCTGAAGAACCCTAATTGTCCCAAAAAAGAATTAAGAAAACATTCCACTATGTGAAACCCAGAATCAAATAAATTTCCTATAAGAATTTTAGCTGTAAGTTGAAAGGGGAATTATAATGAAGTAAGCCTGGAAGGAAGGGAAGAAGAGGGAGAACAATGTAAGAGTTAATGAAAATAGTTAGAGGTATCCAGATGTTTTTATTACTTTAAATTTTGTTCCCAACTTCTTATTTTCAAATAGGTTAGCAATGCCAGTTATGCTTATGCTTGCTTAACCTTTAATATTTAATATAACTTGTCTACCTCTAGCCTGGACTTTCCTGTGAGACCCAGCCTTGTGTATACTGTTGCCCACTTGACACGTGGAGATATCACAGAGTAGCTTAATTTTGATGTGTCTAAAACCAGAGTCAGGTTTCCCCTTGAGAGCTTAGTGCTGCCCAGTTCATTTTAATAAATGGTACCACAACTACCCAGGGTGCAGGGGAGTAACACCAGAGTCACTCTGGCTCTTCACCTCAAATGCACTTCTTCTCATCCCCATCCCATCTCCTCAAATCTTCCCTTTGGTCCACTGTGATTGTGCATTCTACTAGTCTCCTTTATTGTTCATTTTGGTTGAGTTCCCACCCTGTAGCCAGAATGATCTTGTTAACTATGAAACATAGCTGTATCACTGCTTTGCCCTGTCCTCAGGAAAGCACATTCTTCATGCAGTCTCCGAGAGCCTGGGATGGTTTGGCTGCTGCCCATTTCTTCAGAATTGCTTCCCGTCATGCTTCCTTTCCTCACATTTGGTAACCAGCCATGAAGTAGGTCTTCAGTTCCCACAGCAAGCCCACTTGAGCTCCCCTTCCAACAGTGGCCCACTTCTTGTACATTGGTATCTACACCTGGACAGTTATTTTCTTCTGCTTTGCCTATTTATTCCTGCCCTCCCTTATCCTTCACACCTTAGCCTTGTCTCTGCTTCCTCCAGAAAGCTTTTTCTGATGACCCATTGGGTCAATCCCCCTGTTGGAAGAACTCAGAGCTCCAGTACCTCTCTGGTGAAATTGTATTTGCAATTGTAATTTAACACATATTCACATTATCGTTACCCTCCACACAAGCAGTGACAATTTTGGGTTTTGCTATCTACATTTTTGGATTAAGAGAACAAATAATTAGTAAAATTCTACCAGAGAAGCAAATTGCTAATGGCTTTTCTGTGACTGCCTTACCTATGAAAGACTGCCTAACTGCTCAGTCTGTGAGCATAACTAAGTCACTATGATTGCTATTTGCTTTAATGTAGACAAGATAAGAAATAGAAATCCGGTTATGCTATCCTTGAAGTGAGCATCTAAAAGATTATGCTAAAAAAGCCACTCTGGCAAGTGGATCTACAATGTTATTTAAAAAATTTGATTCTGCAAAAATGAACTTTGAAGCATTTAACTAAGACATCTTAATTTCCCCCTTTTCATCATTTTAAGGAGAGGTCAGAACAAAGTGCATTATGCATATAATTTTCTAATTTTTTGGTGACTTATCCCCTTCCTAACCATTTTAATTATCCTTTTTTTTGAGCTATGTCTGCATAATTAGACCTTTCTTGGGACCCCCAGAGATGAAGAAGTCTCACAAATTTTAAGAATATCGGTCTGAGCAGAACTTTGAACAAGATCCAGTTCTGAAATATCTTGAAACCCAAGGTAATTCAGCTCAGTATATCATGTCCATCTCAGTTAGTTCTTCACAGTTTCAGCTGTTTTTCACCAAAATGTTTTACATTACACACCTGAAGTTTTGTGAAGAGATTTAGTAAGCTAAACCAATACATCAGCAAGCCTATAGTTTTCCCAGCTTGCAAGAGTTGAAAGTTAATCTCCATCTGGAAGTATTTAGCAAGTGGAAGTTTGGGTATTTGCTGAAGCTTCCTACACTGTCTGTATTAACATTCTTAAATTATGCAAAATTTATAAAGGCAGTGGAAACAAGCAGTGATCACACATCCATAGAGATTTTGGTGATATTGTAAATCAGCCACTCGGGCTCTGAGAACTGACCAGACCTCCCAACCCCTGGATTTTAATAACATAATTCAGGCACAGTCCTGGGTTCATCTATGTGTCTTCTTCCCAGAAGAGCAGGAAGAACTTCAGGAAGAGCAGAACAGCAGGAAGAACAGTGTTCAGATTATGGTTTATTAAAGTTCTTAAATCATCTAAAAAGGAAAATATGACCTGAGAAAAACAAGTAATTAAAAAAATGACTATCAGAACAAAACTTGGTATTTTATACCAAACAGTTAGTTGTGAATTAGGCTGCAGAAAAACCATGGAGAACTATTTTTAGGCTTCTGTTGAATTTCAGTCACATATTAACTGCCATGTAAGTATATTATGCTTCAGAAACAGTGTGTGCATTTTCCATATAATACACTATTAAGAAACTTGAGGCCAGCTTTCAACAGTTGAAGCAAAAGTTTCAACAATTTTCCTGTGAATTAGAATCATTTCTGAATTAGCAGCTTGGTTAGACAGCCAGCTTGGACAATTTGAACCCCAAAGTGGTGTCCTAGGTCTTATTTATTTGCCTTGGCTATGTAGATAATTTCTAATCACTAGACAATGACTCATGGAGAAAATGGGGAAATGCCCTCTTGTATGTAAGTCTCCTTTCTGAGCAAGTATTTAAATATGAGATAGTAAGAATTCACTTTTATTGTGACTGAAGGAATGACTTCAGAATGCCTAACACTTCTTCTCTTCATTCTTGAAATCCAGACAGCAATGGGAACCTCATAAGCCCAGGAAAGCCCCTGATGGCAATTGTGGGATAAAATGTTTTAATTGACAAAAGAACCCACTGGTTAAATGCTTGTCTTTTTAGAGCTTGTCAGAGTTGTTCAGTTTCAAGCCCAAAAGCTGCCAGGATAAAGGCCAATCATTAATGACAGAAAGATTAGGCAAGTAGAGATCTGCTGGCCACACGACAGCACTTAAAGAGATGAAATGCAAGGTTGTGGACTGAGGGCTGCTGGCCCAGGGCCAGTACATAATCCGAAGGACCTCAATATCCGAGACTCACACTTCACACTGGCATTTCTCACACACATAGCAATAATTTGTCTTGGTCATAAGAAACTAGACAACTGAAAATGTGACACTCCAAGTATATTTCTAACTCAATTTTTTTCTTTGTTGTGTACCCACATTGTTCCAAACACATGGAAAAACAGGAGAGCAAATGACTAGCCAAGTTACTTGCTGAGTAAACCATACTGAGTTGATCCTATGTATTCTATACTATGTATCACATACTCATATACATACATAGTAGAACTTGATTCAAATCTATCTATCCTGGGATTTATCTACTTCTGATTACCTAGAAAAGAGGTTAGAATTTGGCTAAAGAAACACTTTGAATGTTTATGTATTCCTCTTAACTATGGACTCTTTATCCCCACCCACATTAACATGATGGGAAAAATTATTACTATGTAAGAATTTGCCCCTGCCCCCACTTCCACACATTGAGGTGGATTCTGTGTTAACCTACTGCACTTTTGAGCCTCTTTTGGTCAGGGTTAAAGTCATGAGTGACAAAGGTAGAAAATCCAGGGAGAGTTGACTGATTTCCAGGGAGAAGAGAAAGGGGTAGTTGCAGGGAGAAAGGCAAGCTTTAACTTGGACTGACTTGAAAGAGTCTTTTTGACAAGCTTGGAAAGAAGTAGGAGAGAGATACTAGGAGAAGTTGGTGTGACTAAAACATTAAAAGAAAAAGAAAAGCACTTGCTGGTGTGGCTCAGTGGATTGAGTGCTGGCCTGTGAATCAAAGGGTCACTACTTCGATTTCCAGTCAGGGCACATGCCTATGTTGCAGGCCAGGTCCCAAGTAAGGGGTGCATGAGAGGCAACCACACATTAATGTTTCTCTCCCTCTCTTTCTCCCCTCCCCTCTCTCTAAAAATAAATAAATTAAATCTTAAGAAAAGAATAATTGAGAAAGAAGACTTTCTGAAATTCATTATGTTTTTATGTTTGTTTTTAATTAATAAAATTGCCTTTTGCATTTTTAATAGACCCAAGTAAAATGTATTTTAATTGTTTTAGTAATTAAAATCTTGGATACAAGAGAGTATCCTTGTATTTAACATCCTGTCAAGTATCAGTGGCAAAGGATATGGGTTTATGTGAATGATATAGGTAACTGAAGGCCTGTCTGCAAGATACTGGGTACTGGGGCTAAGGGAGAAACTATGTCAAAGACTCAAATGCCCAGATGTGCACATCATGTTCTCCTGAGCTTCTCATATGTGAGTGTGTTGTGTTGTTTATATAGATAGCTGAGTATCCCTGTTATGCAGTAATAGCTAGAATGATTAGAACAGGAACATAAATATGGGTATATTCGCTGGTGCCTGTTTCAAATAGGTTCACTCCTTAAAATAAAATGGCTTGTTTTAAACCTTGCAGGTAGACAAGGCAGGGCAAGAACTTAAACACTAGAAAATATAATTTTTCTTTTTTTTAAATGCTACTATGTTTAAAAAAAACAAAAGATAGCAAAATAATCATCACAAATGACATAGTGTTTGCTTGATAATTCTCCATCTGTGTCATAGTGATTTTCACTTGCAATTTTAAAAATCTTGTCATAAGCAGAAAACAGGTTTGGCCATGAAAGTAAACTCCCTTTTCTGCTAGTGATTGAATGTGACTTCCAGATTTATAAACTCTTAGGCCACTCACATTACGTTAGTTGCTGAAATAGGGCAAAATTTGGCTTTGAAAGATGTTTACAATATTTTTTAAGTTTTGTAATAAGTGAGTGTCCAGTGAAATTCTCCATGTGGACAGCAGTGACCATGCCTTGATGGTTCCTGCCCATTTTCCCAGGGTAGCTGCTGCATCACCAGCCAGTGCTATCACCTTGCTCAAAGACAAAGGCTTCAATAAAATCAAAATGACATGAATTTGCCAAACTGTAAGATGTAGAAAGGACTCATCTGAAATGTCCTATATACCAATCTAAGTCAAAGCATTCTTTCTAAAGGTTTAGTAAAGTTTTATATGTGCCATGGGCAAGGAGCCACTCATTTCTGAAAACATAAGAAAGGTACAAGTCTGTATCTTCTTTATGTTTCCATGTAGTGTGAATTTATTCTGCTCAAATTATTATACTTAAGCCTGGTCTGAGAGTCTAGGTTTGGCAAGTAGCAGAAATGCCTATAGAATACCTCAATTACCTTAGTTTACTATATATCCTGAGATTTCCAGACCTCAAAGCAGATGCCACCCACTTCCCACTACTATTACCAAGATGTCCCCAGACATCTGCATAGACATAGCTGCATAGTAGTTAGCCCAGGCCCCTGGCATTTGGAGGCTCCTATGGATTTGTCTATGAGGTATGGCCATCCAGTAGGCACAAAGGGAGGTAGTTAGGAGATGGAATAAAGACTTGCTTGGGGTCTTCACATGTACTCAAATACATAATAGGTATAACCCTAGGGCTGTTTGGCAACAATTTCCCCTGTTCTTTCCACTACCCCTCCCAGGCTGCTGTACTGTGCTCTCTGGATCAGCTTCTTTTCACTTCAAGACTGCTTTTTGTGGGTTTTTCTTTTCAACCACATCCAGTACAAAAATGTTAAGGAGAGAAGAGAAAGAACAAAAAGACATGCTAATTTGCTTTTAAACCTCCATCCACCCACACGTGGCCTTCATAACCCTCTTTGTTTGTTTTCATTGTGTGGCATTTCACCTTTCTTTCCATTCAAAGTTTTCAGCACAATATGTTCATTTCTCAAGTTAATGTGAATTAGAGTAAAATCTTTTTGAGAGCTGATTTGAGATACCCTGAATATTAGTTAGGCACGTGTTTGATCTAATGTAAAAGAAAACTTGAAGATATTTTTAAAATAAGAAATTTATTTGTGTCAGACAATAAGAAATATTAATGTACTGGAAACAGATAATCCCCAGACTCCATCTATCTTCCTGCTCTGCCATCTGTGATGTGTGGGTTTTCATCCTCATGGTTGCAAGATGGTTGCTCACCTTTAGACACTATATTGTTACAGGGTGCAGCCAAGAGGGGGGACCCCAAATGGGCATTTGAAATGGGGTCCAGAACTCAAGGTGTCCAGGAGATTTTAAGATGTCTCCACCCCTTCCCCCACAGGTGTGAGTTGGGGGAAGGGGCACACAGAGCAAGAACATGCAGGGCAGCTTTGCAGCTAATCCATGGCATGGTCATTAAGCATACCTATAGCCTTTGGCTGGTCACTTAGATATGCTAAATAGCTATGGCCATGCTCTAGGTCAGGGGGATGGAAAGGGACCTCCCCCCAAGATGGGACTGGGGGGGCAGGTCCCCTGAGTTACAGTGCCTGCGTGGGAGCTCGGAGAAAATTAGCTCCATGACATGGGATCACACCTGCCCAGACCCACGATGGCGACCAGTAAAGCTGGAAAAGACAGCAGATTGAGGGCAAGTGTGGCCGAGTGTAGGAGGAGTCAGAAATGGGGCTGCAGAGGAAGATTGGCGCAGGGATTTAAACCCAGACACGGCAGCCATTGAAGGGAGAAGCATGTGGTTTTGGCTGAGTGGGGACTCCTGTGGCCCTGGGAGAGAGGACCACGTGCCTTTGCCAGAGTGGGGACCCCCGAAGCTTTAGAAGGGGGAAGCACCACCTGGTTTTAGCAGAGATCCCGGCGACACAGCTGAGGGTGCCAGGAACCCAGGGAGGTTTCCCAGTCAAGACAGACTACTAACTGGGAATAACCAGAGGACTGCCTGAGCCATGGACTTCTATTTCCTTTCCTGAGATATGGTACTCTGGACTGGGCAAAGAGGGAAGGAAGGACTGTGTCTGTTTGCGGGTGTTTTAAAGGGACTTTGGGATTTTTGGTGAAGACATTAGGTCCCTACTTTAAGTTTGTAAAGCATTAAATAAACATTTCCTTTCCTTTTCACGAATCTCTGGCATTGAGAGACGTCTTTCCTCGGGCGGTGGACATAACAGACCTGGGAGCTTCTTTCAGTAATAGTATATCATCCCAGGCCCCGCCCCCTTGTTTGTTCTGTAACAATATTACAAGCAAGAAGGAAATAAATGAAGGAAAGGGGGCAAAAGGCTGAAAGGGACAGACTTTCCAAGACTTATTTCTTTAAAAAGCTTCCTGGGACACTCTACCCTAAGACATCCAGTCATAGACCAGAATTGGCCCTCACATCTACCTTTTGCTGCACAAATCCTGCAGTTTCTATATTGGAGGAAGGGAGGACTATATGACTTTTGACTAGCTTTGTAAGGATTTTAACACTAAGGTAATCCAAAGGAAATACATATCTTGGTTCCATGAAAATAGACCTGAGAGGGCTTAAATTGAGTCAGGATTACCTTTTCATGGGGTGACAACATGTCCTACCTTGTCTGAGATAAATCATCTTATGCCTTTGTTCCTGGGCTAATTGTTAATAGTACCTCCTCTCATCCTTTCCCCAACTTGTTATTATGAAATATTCATGTTATTATGAATGTCCAAAGGATTTTATGGGAATACCTATATATCCACTACCTAGGTACTACTATTAAAAGTTTCCTACACTTGTCTTATTACTCTCCATCCATCAATCTGTCTTTTTTGGGGAGGATACATTTCAGAGTAAATTACAGACATCAGTACACTTCTCCTTAACTACATCATTAACAAGTACTCTATATTTTGATAATGTGATTTTTTCTTTTGAAATAAAATTGATATAAAAATGAAATGCACATCCTAATTGTATATTTGCTGAATTTTGACAATTGTGTAACTCAAACTACTATTAAGATACAAAATATTACTACTGCCCCAGAAACTTTCCTTATGTCCCCTCTCAGTCAATCCCTTGCCAAGAAAATCAGTCTTCAGATTTTGTTCAATACAAATATTTTGCCTGTTCTAGAACTTCAGATACATGGAGTAATACAATTGATACCTTTTTGGATAAGGTCTTACAATAAGTGAAAACTAAGGATAATATTTTTAGAATCATCCATGCTTTCATGTGTATAATTACAAAAGTTCATTTATTTATTTCTGTTTATAAGAACCAAACAAACTCTGGATCCCAGCTGGATCAAAATAATCTCTTTTCAAGGCTGGTTTTTAAAAATTTCTATGGAGAGAAAGACGTTTAAAACTGATAAAGCAATGCTGCCCCTCTCTATTGCAAAAATATAAATGCTTAGAAATAAAGATATTTATTTCACAAAAAGAAATGTGTGTTTTGAAACTTCTAATGGTTCATTTTAAATTTAATGTCTCTCTAAGAGATATAAATTAGAAGCAAAAATATTATGACCCTTTGAATACTTCAACCCATGAATTGTAAATTAAAGTTTGTTTAGCTTTTGAGGTGGGGGGGCTTAACCATATTAAAAATAATTGTTTTATACATAAATATTCTATGGTATTAAATGTATTTGCAACCATGGGCACCATTCTTAACCCCTGACATTTTTTGTTCAAGAGAGAAATGGAATAACTGAGAATGCACATAAAAATATTCTCAGTTAACAAGTTTAAATGAATTAAAGAAATAAGGAACACACATGTTTGCATTTAGACATGGTATATGGCCAATTTTTTTTTCATGAAGAGAGCCTTATTACTTTTGCTCTAAGCAGTACTCCAAATGCTCAACATTTGACAAGGGGGAATTTCTCTCCCCTTCTCTCCTCTCCCTACAGTATATATTACACTAATTGCTTTATTTTAACAAGGGGGACCCTGTTTCCCCCAGCCATCCTTTTGACCTCCAGCTTGAACTTCAACTGCAAGGATCTTTGCTGAGAGATAATTGCACTACCAATATGATTTAATGCACTTTGGCTCTAATACATTATCTTCTCCATCTTTAGAAACCATTTTCAACTCTCAAAGGGTCAGATTCCCATCCTATATAATTCTTGGAGAGTTAAATAAAAAATTGGCCCAAAGTTTTTTTTTATCATTTATAATTTTCATAATACCTTCAGAATCACAAAACTAGTGTTTCAGAGATGAGCAGTTTGCTGTTTTTCATGAATAAAAATTCTCTGAAAAGTAATGTAAGGAATGTCAATAGGATTAAAACTTTCACAAGAAAATTGTAAATAAAACTCATGCTATAACCTACAGTGCCCTCACTTAGTTCTACACTTACAAATATCCATTTCTTTAGCTTCTCAAAAATTCCTGATGATGGAAGTGAACAAGCATGAAAAACAGGAAATGAGATGAGAGGTTAGCCTTCTGCCATGGATGAATGGAGAGGTCAAGCCATGCACCACTTGGAAGGGTCTCATCCCTGGGACTCAAGATTCTCCTTCCTGAAAAGTTCTCCTTGATCTACCTGCTCTGAATTCCTAGAGCAACACTGCATTATATTGTTAGTGCAATTTGTATTTTCTTTCCCAATGCTCCCATTTTGGGGGGAGTAGGTGAATTTGTGCTCTTGTTCATTTATACATACACAGGCACTCAAAACACACATATGTGCCCTACAGAGAAATCCACATACATCTCACATCTAACTCCCATATGCAGACACACAAACACACACTCTCAAAATGAGCAGCATTATATTTAATTTATTTAGTTTCTATCTAGCATGTACCCTTTAGAGGAGAATACTGCTCTTTGGGGATAGGCTTAAGCAAATACTTCTAATATTAGCTCTGTTGGGAGGTGTTGGGTTCAGTGATTTTCAATGCAGTGTATCGTTAGGCAGCCTGGGCTAACAGCACACTAAGGACTTAGCTTCTAAAGATCTCCAGCACTTTTCAGCTAAAGCTTTGCCTCTTTATGTTTCTGTTGCTTTTTCTGTAAAGTGGGAATGAAATGATCCACCCACAGCAACTTTGTGAGGCTATATAAGACATAAGCATTTTAAATCTGTAAAATACCACAGAAGAGTTACTACTGCTACTAGGTAACTGTCTCCTTTCAGGAAAGAAACACATATGGGGAAGGTGTTTTTATAATCCCTAGAAAAGTGCTGTGGGTCCCAAAGAACCTAGCACACACTTATGAGAATGAGAATGAACACATCTTCCAGAAAACAGAACAGATCTGTGCAATAATTCCTTTAGGTTTTTGCTATGACGGGAGTTGAAAAATTGGACTAGAGACTCTGGTTAATCAGTGTGTGATGGGCAGTGGTGGGGGAATAAGGGTCAGTGATTAGGCTACTTTAATGCAGGCCAGCTGCAATACCAGAAAGTTAGTTCACTGCAGGTAACCAGGCAGTGGGACAGCTGTGTGGGTGTGGTGGCCCTGCAGAGCTAAAGAGGAAGATGGGAGTCTTCCATACATTTAGGGTCTCTTCTGATTGAACCTGTGAGAGATGAGGGGCACTATTGCTCACACCCCTTTCAAGTTACTGGGAATACTCTCTGCACATCAAGACTTCACTTTCCTTTGGTTCTTTTTGGGGCATTCTTTTCAGATTCCAGCAGAGATGCCCACCTCTAACAAGCATCAGTCACCATTGTGCACAGTGAGACAGAGACACATGAAAGGGAGACTCAACCAGCATTGAACTCTCTCAAAAACCCACTTGTTTGTCAGAATGATTAGTTCATTTCAAATAAGTTAGTGGCATGGCCTCCTAGCTCCTGTCAGGAAGAAATATTTCATTTCATTATTGGAATTTGGGTAAAGGAATCAGATTTCCTGTACTGGCCTGCCACACAAGGCTATGTATTCTAGTGTGTTGTTTTTCTAAGACACCCCCTTGCAGCTTTCTCTCTGGCGCATGCTGTTTATTGGGACTTACTGTTCTTGACTGCCTTTGATTATTTAATTCAGCTTCTTGTCTCCATTCTTCAGTTAGTGCTGTGCTTTTTCAAGTTAACCCTCCACTATGGTGCCTGGCTTTCAACCCAATTCTTTTATTACTCTTCATCTTTAAATCATTTCCAACACCAAATTCCCCATATCTCTCTGTTGCTAGTTAGTGTAGTTGATGGAAACCCAGTGGCAGTAAGGCTATAGGTTGGCACAGCTCCAATTTCTGAGCAAGTCAGTGATTACACCATGGCCAGATACAGCATGTGCAAAATGCCCAGCCATATTTCAATCTGGCAGTTTAGCCAGTGCTTAATATTGGTCACCAAGGAAAAAGATTAACATTTGGTGGAACCTGTATATATCCATCAGCATTGGAAAACGGTTTTTGGAGTCCCGCTGATGTGTAAATTCATCAATATTGTATGGATACTACCAATTTACTCTTAACATGGTCAAACCCACTTCCTCTGTAAGTATCCTTGGCTCTCCTCTCTCTGCACTTCCTTACAGGTAGAAATAGCTTTTTTCTACTTTTTGCCCTGAGTTTTTTTCATATATACTTAACTTGAAGTTGTTGCAATCATTTGTTTATAGATCTGTCATCTTCTGCTAGATCAGGGCTCAGCAACATTTTTCTGTGAAGGGCTAGATAATGATAACTTTAGACTTTGTGGGCTTCATGGCCTTTGTATCAACAATTCAACTCTGTGGTTATGGCACAAAACAGCCTAGTCAACATGTACACAAATGTTGTGGTTGCGTTCCAATAAAACTTATTTATGGACATTAAAATTTACTCTTTATAATATTTTTACATGACATATTATTTTTTATTTTTAAAATTTTTTTTTATTTTTAAAGTTTTATTTACTTAAAACTGTAAAATGACTCAGTTCACAGGCTGTAAATAAACAGGCAGAAGCCTGGATTGGGCTGTGAACCAATTAATTGACCTGTGAACTTACTAGAGTGTAAATTCTTTGAGGGCTGAGATGTTCTAGCATTAGCCCAAGGCAGGTATTTAAGAAATACTTGTTTAGTACAAGAAGAATGTCTTTAGGATCTATAATATAAATATAATGTACATTTATTAATATGTATTACATTAGAATGTTATACAACTTTATATTATAATAATGTATCATATAAACATGTATATTTGGCAAATTCTTTCTAGTTGCACAATTACCTTTACAAACATCATTTTGTTTTCTGGATAGCTGTGATGTCTGCAGAAAATACCACAATTCTGTTTTATGGGTAATAGAATGTATTCTAGAGTGCATTCTGACATTTGTGAACATATCATGCAAACACTGATTTTCAGTCATGTCCAAATATTTACCTCATAGAAAATGCTTTCCTGGTTTTTTGGTTTTTTCATTATTATTATTTTTTGGAGATGCTTTAGGTGATTTTTATGACTTAATAGTATATCATTTCTATATAACACATTTCAGCTTCTCAGTTTTACCTTGGCAAGGGGGTGAATCCTGTCAGTCCTCATGAACATGAAGTAAGCATGAACTCTGGGAATTCTACTGTCAGTGATATAATCTCTGAAGAAACAAGACATTGTCTATGAGGGTCTACTGAGCCTCAAGGGCATATGGTGTCTGTGATGGCTGTTTTCTCTTGGCTGCAGAGCCCAGGTTCACTTTCCATACTTTCAGCCTGTTCAGTCATGTTTGACCCATGGACAACACCAGTGGGGATATCAGGGAGTGAGGTATAAAGAGGTTGGAAGTTCTTCTACCTGCTCTGCAGTAATTGTGTCCTCCATGGGAATTATGGATCTGCAGTGAATGTGTCCTCTGTGGGAAAAATCCCTGTCCTGGGTCTGTGGTGACTGTGTCCTTCATGGAAACAATCTCTCTGTTCTGGGTCTTCAGTGACTGTGCCCACTCTGCCTTACTTTTTGGGTGGGAGTGGTAATGGTTTCTTATTATGGCTCCTGGAATATATGACCACCCCTTTAAAATGCCCACCTCTGTAAACAATCTCTTCATTAAAAGCTCTCCAGTTAAACTCTTTGAATCTGCTTCCTATGTGGGCATTGACTGCCCTAGCAATCTATGGGTATGATTGTGAAACACTGGGAACTAGTTAGTTAGGGATCCAACTAATAGCCGTGACTTCTATAATTCTCATGCTAAAAATTTCTTTTGGGGTTATAACTCTAGGCATTTTCTTTTATATTGTGAACAACCTTGCCCATTTTATGTCATGAGAGTTACTAACCAGGTTTACTCTCTCACTTTCTTCTGTGACATGGATGCCTTGAGCCACTGGGGGAATTTAGGCTGATCTGAGCCATTGGAGCAGAGATGTAGTAAGAAAAAAGTCTTGGATACTGTTTACAGAGGTCAGACCTAGTTGGTCCTTCAGGGGACAGGATGAGGGTATGGGGCACTCAGGGATGGGAAGCAAGAGGCTGAATGAGGAGCTTAGAAACTGGAAGTTGGGGACATGGAGGATAGTTTTTGGCTATTTTTTTCACATTTTTTCCCACTGTGTGTGTGTGTGTGTGTGTGTGTGTGTGTGTGTGTGTGTGTGTGTGTGTGTAGTCTGTCCAGAAACTATTAAGCCATGCAATATGAAAAATAGGATATTTACTGAAGTATTGAAGAAGATGCATGATATAAAAAGCATTGTACATAGGACAATGACACCTCAGTCCCTTTCAAAGTAGGAACCTTGGGACCTCACACAGTTCTCCCAATGTCATTAGCAACTACAGCAGGATGTTCCTTCTGCTCTGGTAACAGAAGTTGCAGGATGAATTTTGCCACATGTTTCAGGCCAAGACCTGCATCAAAATGTGAAAAAGTTTGTGCCACACTTTATTTGCACTGCACACATTGCATTGTTCTCAAAAACTTTCTGAATCATCTGAGTAGTTTCCGTGTAGAAATGTTCATGCTTAATGCAAAATTTGATGCATATTCGTTGATCTATTCTACTCAGTCATTTTTTGATGCAATGGCTACACAGTATACATTCTCATTCAATGGCATCTACCACCCCCACTGACTAGTACAATGGAGTCTTGTTTACCCATGTGCATTCCAGTCCACTCTCCTTTACAGCCAGTTTACATTGATGTTGCATAAAGCATTCTCATTACATTAACAGTGGCTGGATCTTTCCAGACAGACCTTGTATACACACTTATACATGTGTATATTATGTATATACACATATATTATATATAAATACATATCAATGGGATAAAAAATTTATTCTGCTTTTAGGTAGACAAAATATTCTTCATTTTTTAAAACTGCTTTAATCTTCCTTATAAGCCCCCATCTCATAGATGCCAGAGAAAAAACTAAACTTTCATCCAATTTATTTCAATTCAGCAGTATTTTTAAATACCTGAGTGTCTTCCAGGATGGGCTTCCTCCTAATCCCTTTGAAAAACTCCATGATCTGAGTCTTTTAGGCTTTTTTTCAATAATGTATTAAAAGAATAGGTAAGGGGGTTAGAAATTCCTCTTCTGTCCTTACAGATCTTATTTCCAGCTTATAATTTGCTCTCAACTGAAAAAAAAAATATTTGGATGTCACAAATGGAATATTAACTCTTTCCTAATTCCCTCTGAAAGAGTCCTGATTCTTCTTGTGACAGATTGATTCTAAAAGTGCAAAAGTAGAAGGAAGTTCATTAATATATTTCAGAAAATATTACCTTTTGACTATTCATAAGGAAACTAAAAGACAAATCTAGATGTTCAACAAGACAGCTTGAAAACCGTGGAGGATGACTTCACTGGTGAATTTTGCCAAACATTTAAAGAAGAAATAATGTCAGTTTTTCTCAAAATCTTTCAAAAAATTTTAAGAGATGGGAACACTCCCAAACTAATTTTATGAGGCCAGCATTGCCCTGATGACCCAAGTTAGAAAATGACACTAGCCAGAAAAAACTATAAACCAATATCTCTGATGAGTATAGATGCAAAATTTCTCAATAAAATACTGGCAACCAATTTCAGCAGCTCATTAAAAGAATCATTAAGTAAGAGAGCAACTGCCACCAAGTCCAGATCCAATGCCACATGCCTCAACACTCGACCACCATGCACTCTTGATTTCCTTTGGTTATAAGTCCAGTATTGCAACTCTCATGAATCACTTGATTGTGAATCTCCTTATGGAAGAACAAATCCCACAGAATAAGATTAGAGTTGTTGGGGTTGGTGGTATTGGCATGACCTGTGCCATCGGTATCTTAATGAAGGACTTGGCAGATGAATTTGCTCTTGCAAATTCATGTCATGTCATATCACTATCATCACACAAGACAAGTTAAAGGGAGAGATGATGGATCTCTAACATGATGACCTTTTCCTTAAAACACCAAAAATTGTCTCTGGCAATGACTATATTGTGACTGCAAATTCCAAGCTTATTATCACAATGGGAGCATATCAACAAGAGGGAGAAACCCTTCTTAATTTGGTCCAGCATAATGTGAACATCTTTAAATTCATCATTCCTAATGTTGTAAAATACAGTCCCTATTGCAAATTGCTTATTGTTTCCAACCCAGTGAATGTCTTGATGTACATGGCTTGGAAGATAAGTGGTTTCCCCAAAAATCATGTTATTGGAGGTGGTTGCAGTCTGGATTCAGCCCAGTTCCATTACCTAATGGGGGAAAGGCTGGGAATTAACCCATTAAGCTTTCATGTGTGGGTCCTTGAGGAACATCTAAACTCTAGTGTGTCTGTATGGAGTGGAGTGAATGTTGCCAGTGTCTCTGTGAAGAACCTGCACCCTGATTTAGGCATTGATGCTGACAAGAAACAATAGAAATAAGTTCACAAACAGGTCACCTTATAAGGTGATCAAACTGAAAGGCTACACATCCTGGGCCATTGTACCATCTGTTGCAGAGTTAATAGAAAATATAATGAAGAATCTTAGGTGGTTGCATCCAAATTCCACCATGATTAAGGGTCTCTATGGAATAAAAGAAGACATCTTCCTCAGTGTTCCTTGCATATTGTGACAGGATGGAATCTCAGATGTTGTAAAAGTGACTCTGACACCTTAGAAAGAGGCCTGATTGAAGAAGAGTGAAGATACACCTTGGGGGATCCAGAAGAAGCTGCAGTTTTAGTCTTCTCATGTCTTACTACCTCACTCTCTATGCTACAGGAGGTTGTGCATATTATTCTTTTTATCTGATCTGTGACTAAAACACCAATTTCCTTTAAAGATAGAAATGGTAATGGTTCATAAAACCATGCATTTGTATCCTGATGCTAGTGGGTACTTATTTTGTGTACTCCTAAACTGTTTAGTGTGAAATAGTTCTACCTCCTCAAAGGCACCATTGACAATGTTGCACGTAGAACAGTTGCCATTCAAACTAGATGTGTGTTCATTGTGTGTTATATAACTTGTAGTTTCTTCACCTAATATGCCTAGTCCAACTTTTTTTCTACAGGCAATTGCATCCTGGGATCCAATGTATAAATTCAATATTGCATGTGTTGTGCATAATTGTTCTAAAGAATCTTATTTTGTGTACTATATGTATCAGATTAGTGTACATTGCCATATAATTTAAAAAGAAAAATCTACACATAAATAATGCATTAAAAATTCCAAGTGTAATAACAACTAAAATACCAAATAAGCCTTGAACAGTGAAAAAAAAAGGCATGATTCATTAACAGTGACCAAGTGGGATTTATCCCTGGGATGCAAAGATGGCTCAACATACACAAATTGATGTAATATACCACACTGATAAAATGAAAGAAAAAAACCTGATTGTCTCAATAGACATAAAAAACAACTTGACAAAATTCATCATTTGTTCATGATAAAAACTTAGCAATTTAGGTATAAAATTGTTGTGCGTGGGTCACCGGCCAGCAGTGACCACGGAACGCTGTGGATGGCTCGACAATAAACACGCGAGAAAAAATACACATGCACAGAGACAAACCAGTTTCTGTGGGGAAGTAGGGACGAAATGGTCACCCCTTCTAGTGAGGAGTGCGCTGATTTACCGTCCATACCTGCTTTTATTAGGCTCATTTTGCATAATAATTCAGGTAAAGTACAGTACTCATTAGAGGAAGTAAGGAACCATAGAAAACAAAGAACTCTGCCGGTCTATTGAGTTGGGGGGTCAAAGAGCTGTAAGACTGAGGAACAAAATAACTTCCTCCTAAGACCCTTCTCATTCAACTGAGAGCATTCTAAACAAAGAAGGTTTCACAGTAATTTACATATTCTTTCTTAGGCCTGATCACCCTGGGGAATCCGCACTTCTCAGTACCGAGCTGCACCACCCTGTCATTGTTTCAGGCTTAGGTGGAGCAAGGGAACTAAGGCAACTGGGAGACAAGGAGGTTTTTTTCCCCAGACGCTGAGAACTCAGGCTATGTCAAAGCCGAGGAGTGAGGGTCCATCACCCCCTTTTGCTGCAGCCCCCCAAGTCCTTCTTTTGGGGGGGCCTCCCAAAGTGATTGTGCCTGTCTTAGGTCGTTCCCCCCGTCGGGAATCTTACCCGTCTTTGGCTAACCGACCAAGCTTTTGGGGGTTCAGTCATGAATAAAGCAGCAGAAGCAGCATTCCTGCCAGGGAGATAAGCTTTTGTCTCCTTGCTGGCTCACAGTTCCAAGGGCGTTCCCTTAGCCTTAGCCTAGGCGGGGGTTTCAGCCTCTGATACCAGTCAGGGCAGTTCCCAAGATCTCCCCCTTTTTTAGTTTCTAAAATCAATTGTGGTTGTTAAGCCTGTGAAACCTACTTTTGCTGTTTTCGAATGCAAATCAGAAGAAAAGCAACATCTACATACATCATAAGGCAATAATAGAAATATAAAGCAGAAACTAAATTCTATGGGTTGTGAATACCTAAATTTCTAAATTCAGTGCAAGAAAACATATTAAGGGAAAAACAAAAGTAATAGGTCTGATTACATTTCAATCTTTGAGAGAAATTACATAGATATCAGGAAAGGCAAATCACATGGCAGTCTGAGCATAATGCAAGCTTGACTTTTTATGAGAGGATTTCTTAACAGGTGCAGTTCTGCACACCGACTCATCACCTACTTTCTTACGTGGGTGTTGAGTTTTAATTTTACGTCTGCCAGAGTGGTTTCTCATATAAAATGAACATACCTCAACATAGTAAAGGAATATATATGATGAGGTCTGTCCAGAAAGTATCAAGCCATGTGCTATGAAAAATAGAGACATATATTGAAGAAGATACAAGACACAAGAAGTCTCAGTCTCCTTTAAAGTAGGCACCTTGGGACTGCACACAGTTCGCCCAACCGCCATGAGCTGCCCCATCATATTTTCTTGAATTTCATCAACAATCTGAAATCTCTTCCCTTTCAAAGGTGATCTTAGTTTTTTGGAAAAGCCAGAAGTCACAGGACACCAAATCTGGGCTATAGTGGGTCTGAGTCATCTGGATGATTTGATGTTTTGCCAACAAATTCTGCATGAGATGTGATGCATGACTGGGTGCATTCTCATTATGAAGTTGCCAATTACCAGTCCCCTATAGCTATGGCTGTTTTCATTGTATTGCATCTCTCAACTGACAAAGAACATTGAAGTAGTACTACTTATTAATCGTTTGGCCTGGAGGGAGTACTCGAGATAGACAACACCTTCCCAATTAAAAAATACAGTTAACGTGGTCTTGACTTTGCTGTGTCTTTGCCGTGCCTTCTTGGGAAGTGGAGAACCAGGTGACTCATTGTGACAACTGGGCCTTCATTTCCAGATCATAGCCATAGACCCACCATTCATCTCCACTTATTTCACCTTCTTGAAGAAATCTGGTTCATTGGCAATGGTTTGAATTAAGTTATTAGCAACTGCACCACAATGTTCCTTCTGCTCTGATAGCAAATGCTGCAGAATGATTCTTGCCACGACATGTTTCAGGCCAAGATTCTGTGTCAAAATCTCAGACACAGTGGTTTTGGGAATTCCCAGATCAGCTTCTAGTTCTTGCACTATCAGTCCCCAATATTTGTTAATTGCAGCCCATACATATTCAACATTCTCAGGTGTTCTGCTGGTTGCAGGCTTTCCAGAATGTGGAATCACTTTCAAAAGATTCTTGACCATCTTTGAAATGTCTGTGCCACACTTTATTTGCATTGCATTCATTGCATTGTCCTTGAAAGTCATCTGAATCATCTGAGTAGTTTCCCAGAGGAATGTTCAAACTTAATGTGAAATTTAATGCAATTTCATTGCCTTACTCACTCAGTCATTTTTGTAAAAATTATTTTATTGTTGTTCAAGTACAGTTGTCTGCATTTACCCCTTATTACTCTCCCCACCCCAGTCATCCCCACCTCCCTCCCCTGCTGCCACCCCACCCTTGGTTTTGTCCATGTGTTCTTTATGCATATTCCTGACAACACTTTCCCCCTTCCTTCCCATAATCCTCTCACACCTCCCCTCTAGTTACTGTCAGATTGTTCTTAATTTCAATGTCTCTGGTTATATTTTGCTTGCTTATTTGTTTTGTTAATTAGGTTCCAATTAAAGGTGAGATCATATGGCACTTGTCCCTCACCACTGGGCTTATTTCACTTAGCACAATGCTTTCCAGTTCCATCCATGCTGTTGCAAAGGGTAGGAGCTCTTTCTTCTTTCTGCTGCATAGTATTCCATTGTGTAAATGTACCATATTTTTTTTATTAATTTATTTACTGATGGGCACTTAGGTTGTTTCCAGCACTTGGCTATTATAAATTGAGCAGCTATGAACATTGGGGTGCATAGGTTCTTTTGGATTGGTGTTTCAGGATTCTTAAGATATAATCCCAGCAGTGGAATTGCCAGGTCAAAAGGCAGTTCCATTTTTAATTTTCTGAGAAAATTCCACAGTGTTTTCCACAGTGGCTGCACCAGTCTGTATTCCCACCCACAGTGTACTAGCATACCCTTTTCTCCACATCCTCTCCAAAGTTGTTGTTTGTTGCTTTGTTTATCATGGCCATTCTCACTAGGGCGAAGTGGTATCACATTGTGGTTTTAATTTGCATCTCTCTGATGGCTTATGAAGCTGAGCATCTTTTCATGTCTCTGGGCCCTCTGTATGTCCTCCTTGGAAAAGTGTCTGTTCAAGTCTTTTGCCCATTTTTTAATTGTTTTTTTGTCTTCCTGGAGTAGAATCATGTATGTTCTTTATATGTTTTGGAGATCAAACCCTTGTCCAAGGTATCATTGGCCAATATGTTTTACCATATAGTTGGTTCTGTTTTCATTTTAATTCTTTCTTTAGCCACACAGAAGCTTTTTAACCTGATGAGATCCCATTTGTTTATTCTTCCCTTTATGTTCCTTACTCTAGGGGACATATCGGTGAAAATATTGGTGCATGGAACCTCTCAGATTTTGCTACCTATGTTTTCCTCTAAGACTTTTATGGTGTGTGATTTATATTTAAGTCTTTTATCCACCTTGAGTTTATTTTTGTGTATGGTGTAACTATCACTCAGTCATTTTGAATGCAACGGCCACACAGTACACATCCTCATTCAGTACAGTTTACTGTCCCCACTGACTAGTACAGTGAAGTCATTGTTCACGAATGAACATTCCAGTCCACTCTTCTTGGCTGTCAGCTTACACTGATGTCATACAAACCATTCTCATTATATTAATAATGCCCGGATTTTGTCTGTACAGACCTCATGCAACAAGCCCACAATTAACATCATATTCAATGGTAAAAAGTTGAAAACACTTTCTCCAAGATCAGGAGCAAAACAAGTGCACCCAACCTCATTGTGCTTATTCAGCATAGTAGCGGAAGTCCTACCTAGAGCAATCAGACATTGAAAAGAAAGAAAAGATATAATAATTAGAAAAAAAGAAGCACAATTTTATCTATTTGCAGATGACATGATTTTTAACATAGGAAATACTAAAAATTCACCTTCCAACTGTTAGATCTAATCAATGAGTTCAGTAAAGTTGGAGTATACAAAATTAACATAAAAATCAGTAGTATTTCTATACACTAATAATGAATTATCCTGAAAAATATTGAGAAATAAATCCCACTTATAATATTATCAGAAATAATAAAATACTTAGGAATAAATTTAACCAAGAATGTGAAAAATCTCTACTCTAAGAAGTACAAGACACTGATGAAAACAATCAGAGAAGACACAAATGAACAGAAAAGTATCCCATGTTCAGGGACTAGAGAATTCATATTGTTTTAATGTCAATACTACCAATAGCCATCCATAGATCAATGTAGTCCCTAACAAAATTCCAATGACATTTTTTATATAAATAGAAGAAAATAATATTAAAATCTATATGGAAGTTCAAAAGACTGCAAACAGCCAAAGTATTTCTGAGAAAGAAAAACAAAATGAGATGCACTGCACTCCTTGATTCCAAGATATTAATACATTACAGAGTTGTAGTAATCAAAACAGTATAATACTGGTATTAATACAGACACCTACATGAATGGAACAGAATTGAGAGCCCATAAATGAGACCAAGCATTTACAATAAACTAATATTTGATAAGGGAGCCAAGAATACTAAATGGAGAAAAGACAGTCTCTTCAATAAATGGTACTGGGAAAACTGGATATTTACATGCAAAAGAATGAAATGAGACCCCTATATTATACCACTTACAAAAAAAACTTGAAGTAAATTAAAGACTAAAATGTAAGACCTAAACCATAAAAATGCTGGAAGAAAACATAGGGAAAAAGAATATAGTGACATGAGTCTTGGCAATTACTTTTTGGAACCCTAAAGCACAAGTAATAAAATAAAAAATAAATAAGTGTGACTACATCAAACCGAAAACTCCTTCAGGTCAAACAATGAAAAAAAAAGTTTACAAATCATATACTAATAAGGGGTTAATATACAAAATATCCAGGAATTCATACAACTCAATGAAAAATACCTCCAAATAATCAAGTTAAAAATGAGCAAAGCACCTGAATAGATATTTTCCAAAGAATATATGCAGATAGCCAACAGTATATGAAAAGTTGCTCAACATCACTAATCATTAGGGAAATGCAAATGAAAACCACAGTGAGATATCACCTCATGCGTGTTGGAATAGCTGTCATCAAAAAGACAAGAGCTAATAAATGCTGGCACATATATAAAGAAAAGGGAATCCTTGTACAATGTTGGTGGGAATGAAAATTGGTACAGCAGCTATGCAAAACAGAAGGGAGGTTTCTAAAAGAATTAAAAATAGAACTACCTTATAAGCCAATAATTACACTTTGGGAACTATATCTGAAGGTAATGAAATCACTATATCAAAGAAATATTCACATTCCCCTGTTAATAGTAGCATAATTACATTAGCCAAGACATGAAAACAACCTGTGTTTATCAATAGAAAAATGGATAAAGAAGATATAATATATATACATATACAATGAAATATGATGCAGTCATAAAAATGAGAAATTCTGCCACTTGTAGCAATATGGATGGAATTCGAGAACATTATGCTAAGTGAAATCAGTTACACAAAAAGACAAATACTATATTATTTCATATGTGGAATAGAAAAGGTAGGGAAGAAGACTAAGCTGTCCCTGATGAAAAGAGACAAAAGAGATTACCAACTGAATGCAATGTATGAATCATGATTGGAGTCTGAATTCAGAAAAGAAAAGCACAACTAGGTATTTTCAAACAATTGGACATATTTGTATATGGACTATTGAATAAATTATTTACAAAGTTATTGCTAATTTTCTTGGGTGTGAAATTGGTGCTGTGATTACATGGAAAATGTATGCTAATATTGACAAGTCTATGATGTATTTTCCAGTGGTTCAGCAACAACAAAACAATACAAAACTATATATGTATACATTTATATATACATATAACATATAAACTGTATATAAAACATATCTATATAACAGATACAAACTCTCCCACACATATTTTTAGCAATTAGATAATCAGGGTGAAGTAATATGAGTGTTTATTACATTTTTCTTTAATTTTTCTGTTTATTTGAACTACTTCAGAATTTCAAAAATTGAGAAAAATAACTTTTTGAATGTTTATCCTCATAGTACCAATGTAAAAATTCAGGCTGCCCCTCCAAACCAAATACAAATTTAGAAGAGCACAGAATTTTGAGTGGAAAGGCCTAGATTTAAGTCTTACTTTATTTTTTGATAATTTTGATTATAGTCATGTGTCACTTCACAGTGAAGATATTCTGAGAAATGCATCATTATGTGATTTTGGGGTTGTGTGAGCATTATACAGTGCACTTATACACACCTAGATGGTATAGCTTACTCTATACCTAAGCTCTGTGGTATAGCTTATTGCTCCTAGGCTACAAGCCTGTATAACATGTTACTGTACTGAGTCCTGAATACTGTAAGCAACTGTAACACAGTAGTATTTGTGTATCTAAACATAGAA
Organism: Phyllostomus hastatus; assembly: GCF_019186645.2. NCBI lineage: Eukaryota > Metazoa > Chordata > Mammalia > Chiroptera > Phyllostomidae > Phyllostomus > Phyllostomus hastatus. The sequence continues at coordinate 9,078,138 of NW_025333867.1, read as the reverse complement.
AAGATATAATAAAAGTACAGTATAAAACATAAAGTGTGTATGTGCAAGCATGTGTGTGCTGCTGGGGCAGGAGGAAGGCTGTGAAGGGAGGTGCCCTCAGAGGAAGAATGGACTTTAGGAAGAGAGATGAAGGAAGGGAGAGAGGGAAGAAAGAGAAGGGGAGAGAAAGGAAGAGCAGAGGTTAAAAAAGATCCAAGGAAGTAATAATAAAAGGAGAGGGAGAGAGGAAGAGAAAGAGAGAGAAGGGAAGAGAGATAAAGAAGAGTGGAGGGAAGGGATTTTGTGTGCACAAGTGTGTGTGTGTGTTCCTGCATGTAGCAGTGGGCATGGACTCCTGGACTCCCAGGGTCCCAGACTCCCAAGCTCCTCTCCTCCCCAACTTGCTCCTCTTGCCAACTCCTAGCACCAGCCTGGGTGGGGGATGGCAGGTATACATCATACTGAGCCTCCTCATTTGTTCAAATCACCCAGAGCTAGCATCAAATAAATCCAGTCTTTTCTTTCAACATCACAAATACACTTTTGCTTATAATCCATTGTAATCTTATGGGACCAGTTTTGTATATATGGCCTTCATTGACTAAAATGTTTTTATGTCACACATTACTATATAATACATTATATTCTCTTGTTTCTCTGTGTTTACAAGCCTGTGGTCTCCAATGAAATCAAATTAGTGTTAATTCTCAAATTTCTTCTGTGTGAAGCTTCTGCCTGCATCACTACAGAACCTCAGCCCCCCTTTAGTGTTGTCCTAATTATATTAGTGAGAATTCCAGGATGATGTCTGTGTTAGTCTGCTCAGACTGCTGTGACAAAATACCACAGACTAGGTGGCCCAAATACCAGAAATTCATTTTCTCACAGTTCTGGAGGCTGGAAGTCCCAGATGAAGGTCGTAGCTGTTGTGGTTTCTAGTGAGAACTCTCCTTCTGGCCACAGAGAGCCATCTTCTCCTTATGACCTCACATGGCTCAGAGACAGAAAGCTCTCTCCTATCTGTTCTTATCAGGGCCCCTTTATGACTTCATTTAACTTTAATTACTTCCTTAGAGATCTCATTTCACAGTCAGCCACACTGGAGGTTACTGCCTCAACATATACATTTAGGGAGCACACACATTCAATTCAGAGGATATTTTCCTGTTCTGGCCTTCTCATTAAGATGTGCAGTGCAAAACCCAGAGGTGCCCTCTGTGAGAAGGCTACTTCACTGGCCACTAAAGGCACTCTCACCTTACAGGCTGAGCCCTTGGGGGTAAAAAGTTGAGTGGGGTGTCTGGCTTTGGAGAATAGCCACATTCTACTGCTCTTCAATAGTCACCCAGGCCTCACGTCATGCTTCCTAAGTACTAGGTACCTTGATGTCCATCTCCACAAAGATGCACTAGCAAGCAGGAGCACATATCAGGCCATTTGTCTCATTATGCTTATCTCCCTGACATGTATCTCCTCTTGCGTTCCTTCCCCTGCACAAAGCTGTGCAAAATGCTGGTGGAGTAAGAAACAAGGCCTGCCAGCAGTGGACACCTGCCAGTTCTCTGCTAATGCTCCTCAAAACCTGCTATGCATGAAATTAAAGTGCTATAAATAATGAACTCACAGAACAATCTGACTCCTGAAGGAAATGATGTAGATGAAATATTGATATGAAGAGTAGGGTAATAGCATCTGTATAAATTAATGGATGTGTTTTCTATCTTCAGTATTTTTCATCACCTGTGGCATCTCTCCACAATACCTTCCAGCATTCCTGCTAAAGCTTTTATCCTCATTGACAACAGAAAACAAAGAACAAAAAAGGAAAATACCTTAGGTTTTCTTTTGCTTAAGAAGTGTCTTGTGTCTATTTATTAAAATTTAAAACTAAAAAACATTTACAGTGAAAAGTGAGTCTCTTCCACCCTGTAATCTAGCCACCCAAATGCTCTGCTACTTCAAGTGTTCTAGATACATGCTATACATAGGTAAGCACATGTGGATGCACTTTTTCCCTTTTTTTTTGCTAAAGTATTAGCACATTAGAGAAGTTGCTCTACATATTGCCTTTTTTAAATCTAAAAATGTGTCTCTAAGTTTATTTTATCAGCACAAAGAGATGTATTTTTTAAACAGCACAACCATGAATCATAATTGAACCAGTCTTCTATTGAGATGCTTACATTATTTTTTCTATTATAATCTGTAATTAATACTTCTTCACATATCTAATTTACATGTGCATAACTCTATATGTAGAATAAACACCTGATGTGGAATTGCTGAGTAAAGAATACTGTGCATTTTAAATATTTATAGATATGGCTAAATTTACCCATATAAACTAACAGCAGCAGTATATGAGATGTGCTGTCTACAGTTTTTTTAGTGATAGTTTATTCAATAAATGGTTCAGGAAAATTGGACAGATACATGCAGAAAAATGAAATTAAACCACCTTCTTACATCACAGACAAAAGTAAATTCAAAATGGATTGAAATGTAAATGTTAGACCCCAAAACATAAAAGCCCTACAAGAGAACAAAGGCAATAACATCTCAGACATTGCTTGTTGCAATATTTTATCTCCTATACCTCCCCAGAGAAAGGACACCAAAGAAATAATTCAAAATTTAAAATCCTATTGCATATATAATAATATATTTAATTGATGAGTTTTTTTTATAGTTTTAATCTTTGCCAGCTCCCTAAGTGAAAATTCCTATCTTGGTGTAGTTTAGATTTTCATTTATCTTACTTTGACTGAGGTTGGGCATCTTTCTGTATGTTTAAGAGCTACTTATGTACCCTTTTTGGTAGAATTCTACATTAATAGTATTTGCCTGTTTTTCCATTGGTCTGTTAATTTTTTTATTGCTTTGTGTTTTAGGGAATTTAGACCTTTGTGTTGTGAGTTGGAAATGTTTTCTCCCAGATTGTTGCTCACCATTTTGATTTTGTTTATGAAAGATCTTTCTTGGGCATAATTTTAAATTTTGTATATGGTAAAATTAATTTTTTCTTTTTTGGCTTCTGGTTTTGTATGATAATTTTTAAATTTAATTTATTGGGATAACATTGGTTATAACATTATATGAGTCTCAAGTGTACAATTCTATGATAACCTGCTGTATATTGGATTGTGTGCTCACCACCCACAGTCTAGTCTCCCTCTCTGACCATGTATTTGACCTTCTTTACCCTCTTCAACCCCCTTATCCCTTCAACTCTCCTCTGGTAACCATCATACTGTTGTCTGTGCCTATGAGTTTATTTCTTTTGTTTGTTGCTTTCTGTTTTATATTCCACATATGAGTGAAATCTTATAGTTCTTCCTTTTCTGTCTGACATTTCATTTAGCATGATATTGTCAGGATCCAACCATGTTGTCACAAATGGCAATATTCCATTGTTTCTTATAGCTAACTGCTATTTTATTGTATATATATACCCCATCTTCTTGATCCAATTATCCATTAAAGGATGCTTAGATTGTTTCCTTGTCCTGGTCATTGTGCATAATGCTGCAATGAACAAAGAATACATATATATTTACAAATAAATGTTTTAAAAATTTTAGGGAGATGCTCAGAAGAAAGATTGCTGAGTCATATGGCAGTTCTAGTCTTAATTGTTCGAGGCAACTCCATACTGCTTTTCACAGTGGTTGTACCACCATGAAGATTCCTTTTCCTTCATGTTCTCCCCAACACCTACAAGGGGGTATTTCTTGTATTATTGAAGATAGTACTCTAGCAGGTATTATGAGCTATGTTATTGTCCTTCTCATTTTCATTTTGCTCATAGCTAGTGAAATTAAACATCTTTTCATGTACCTGTTGGAAAATTGTATGTCTTCTTGGGAAAAATGTCTGTCCAGGTCTTCTGCCTATTTTGTAATAAGATTGTTCTTTTGTTGTTGTTGAGTTGTACAAATTATTTATATATTTTGAATATTTGTCTCTTATCAGATGCATCAGTTGCTTGCCTTTTGTATTGTTGATGGTTTCCTTTGCCTTGTAGAAGTTTTTTAGCTTGATGTAGTCCCAATTCACTTATTTTTGCTTTTACTTCCCTTGCATTTTGGGTCAAGTTTATAAAATCCACTCTGAGACCAATGTCCATCAGTTTAGTTTCTACATTTTCTTCTATGTATTTTATTGTTTCAGGTTTTATATTTAAGTCTTTAATCCATTTTGAGTTAATTTTTGTGTATGTATCAAGTAGTCTAATTTAATTCTTTTACAGGTGGCTTTCCAATTTTCCCAACACCATTTATTGAAAAAGCTTTCTTTTCTACATTGTATATTTTTTATTCCTTTGTCAAAAATTAATTGCCCATATACATATGGGAATACATGTGAGATGTTTTTCTGGAATCTCAGTTCTGTTCCATTAGTCTGTGTGTCTGTTTATTTGTCAATACCATTAATGTTTAAATTATCATAGCTTCGTAGTACAACTTGGAGTCAGGGAGTATGATACCTCTGGCTTTGTTTTCTTTCTCAGAATTGCTTTGGCTGTTCAGGGTATTCTGTGGTTTTGTACAGATTTTATTATTATGTTTTGTTTTACAACTGTGAAAAATGCCACTGAGATTTTGACTATGATTACATTAAACCTCTGTATTGCTTTAGGTGATATGGCCATTTTAACTATGTTGATTCTTCCAACCCATGAACATGGAATATCTTTCCATTTCTTTGTGTGTTCTTCAATTTGTTTCAGTAATGCCTTGTAGTTTTCAGTGTACAAGTCCTTCACTTTCTTCGTTAAGTTTATTCCTAGGTATTTTATTTTTTTTGTTGCAATCACAAATAAAATTGCTTTCTTTCTTTTTTCATGATACTTCATTCTTAGTATAGAATAACACATCATTTTCATATATTATTTTTTATATCTTGACGCTTTACTGTAATTGTTTATTGCTTATACTTTTTGGTGGAGTCTTAAGGGACTTCTGTACATAGCATCATATCAAAGTGACTCTTTTACTTCTTCCTTTCCAATTTGGATGATTTTTATTTCTTTTTCTTATCTGATAGCCCTGGCTAGGACTTCCAAGTCTGTGTTGAATAACAGTGGTAAAAGTGGGTATCCTTGTCTGATCCCTGATCTTAGAGGAAATGCTTTCAGTTTTTCACCATTGAGTATATTAGCTGAGGATTTGTCATATAAGGTCTTTGTTATGTTGAGATACTTTTCTTTCATACTTATTTTATTGAGTGTTGTAATTGTAAATAAATATTATGTCTTCTCAAGTGTTTTTCTAATCTATTGATATGATCATACAATTTTTATTCTTTTTTTAAGATTTTACTTATTTTTAGAGAAAGGGGAAGGGAGAGGTAAAGATGGTGAGAAATATCAATGTGAGAGAGAAATATCAATTTGTTGATGCTCGTATGTGCCTTGACAAGGGACTGAACCCACAACCCAGCCAGTGCCCCAACCAGGAATCAAAATGGCAATCTTTCACTTTGTGGGCTGTTGCCAAACCAACTGTGCCACACTGGTCAAGGCTTATTCTTTATTCTGTTAATGTGGTATATCACATTGTTTGATTTGCCTGTATCGAACAATCTTTGTGCTGCTGGAATGAACCCCACTTCATCATGATGTATTGTCTTTTTAATGTATTGTTATATCCTATTTGCTACTATTTTATTTAGAATTTTTGCATCTATATTCATTAGAGATATTGGTTGGTACTTTTCTTTTTTTCTGTTGTCCTCACCAAGTTTTGATATTAGGCTAATATTGGCTCATAAAATGTGTTAGGAAGTATTGCCTCTTCTTCAATGTTTTGGAAGAGTTTGAGAAGGCTAGGTGTTAAAACTTCTGTGAGTGTTTGATAGAATTCACTAGCAAAGCCATCTGGTTATGGACCCTTTGGGTATGTTTTCAATGACTATTTCAATTTCCTTATTGTTGATGAATCTGTTTTCCAATTCTTCATAATTCCATCTAGGATGATTACATATTTCTTTTTAATTTTATTTGTATTATTATTTTTATTGAGGGATAATTAACATACTATATTAGTTCTACATATACAACATAATGATTCAATATTTGTATGTATTACAAAATGATTATCACAGTAAGTCTAGTTAAACATCCATTACCTCATTTTGGTTTTTTTTTCATCACTCCCCCCAAACACAGCCATCCCCGCCTGCCATCCTCCATCCTACCCCACTTTGGCTTTCTCCATGTGTCCTTTTTAATTCCTTCTTTCCAATTTGGATATCTTTTATTTATTTATTTATTTATTTATTTATTTATTTATTTATTTATTTTTACTGATAGAATTTATTTAAAAGTTTTATTTTTTTCCTTTTCACATTTTTATTGTTGTTCAACTACAGTTGTCTCCATTTCCCCCTTACCATTCCTCCCAAACCCAACCATCTCCACTTCCCACCCTTGATCTTACCCCCATTTGGTTTTGTCCATGTGTCCTTTATACATGTTCCTGACAACCCTTTCCCCCTTTCCTCCCATTATAAACTCTCACCTCCACTCTGGTTATTATCAGTTTGTTCTTAGTTTTAATGTTGCTGGTTATATTTTGTCGTGTGCCCACTTGCCTGCAGTGAACACAGAACGCTATGGATGGTTTGTTCAAACACGAGAAAAACATACACAGGTCCTGTGGGGGAATCGGGACAGAATGACCACCCTCTCTTAAGTGGGGAGAGAGCCCCATGTCCATACCCAAGCAGATTTTTATTGAGAAAACAGACTTAGTTTGTGGATTCACAGTGTGGCAGAAAAGATAAAAAGATGTAGGTAACTTACAAAGGTGGGGACAGAACTCCCGCTGAGATTCCGGGCAAAGTTTGTGGTCTTTAACATATGAAAGAGGTACAGGTTCCAAAAGTTTCCTGCCTGTGCTTTTAAATTCCAAGATAATAACATCCTCCAGCAAACAGATCTCACAGGATCTTGCATATTCTATGTCCCAGGGCTGATTACCCCGGGAGTCTGCTGTTTCTGGTCTGGGCTATTTTGCCCCTGCAGGCCTGAGAAGACAAAGGCAGCCAGGAGACTTGGATTTCTCACATCCAAGAGCAAAGACTCAGGCTTTGACAAAGCCAAGGGGGCAGGGGTTGATGTCGATCACCCCTTCATTTCCACAGCCCCTTCTCTCAGGGCATTCCCACATGATCCCGTCTGTGAAAGAGATTCATTCTCTTTCTTAGAGAATTGTTACCCATCATTGACTGCCGATCATGCCAGGGAAATAAGTTTTGTCTCCTTCAGTGGCTCCTGATCCGGAGGTCTTTCACTCAGCCTAAGTCACTGGAAGTTACAGCTTCCTGAGACCAGGCAGAGCGGTCCCCAACAATATTTTGCTTACTTGTCTGTTTTGTTGATTAGGTTCCTGTTAAAGCTGAGATTATATGGTATTTATCTTTCACTGCTTGGCTTATTTCACTTAGCATAATGCTCTCCAGTTCCATCCATGCTGCCTCGGCAGAGGTTAGGATTTCCTTCTTTCTCTCTGCGGTGTAGTATTCCATTGTATAAATGTACCATAGTTTTGTGATCCATTCATTTACTGATGAGCACTTAGGTTGCTTCCAGCACTTGGCTATTGTAAATTATCCTGCTATGAACATAGGGGTGCATAGGTTCCTTTGGATTGGTGTTTCAGGATTCTTAGGATATAATCCCAGCAGTGAAATTACCAGCTACAAAGATAACTCCATTTTTAGTTTTGAGGAAATTCCATACTGTTTTCCACAGTGGATACACCAGTCTGCATTCCCACCAACAGTACACTAGGGTCCCCTTTTCTCCACATCCTCTCCAACACTTGTTGTTTGTTATTTGTTTATGATGGCCATTCTGACCAGTTTGAAGTGGTATCTCATTGTGGTTTTAATTTGCATCTCTCTGATGGTTAGTAATGCTGAGCATCCTTTCATATGTCTTTGGGTCTTCTGTATATCATCCTTGGAGAAGTGTCTGTTCTGGTCCTTTTCCCATTTTTTAATTGGACTGTTTGTCTTCCTGGAGTGGAGTCCTGTAAGTTATTTATATATTTTTGAGATCAAACCCTTGTCTGAGGTATCATTTGCCAATATATTTTCCCATACAGATGGTTCCTTGTTCATTTTGTTGATGTTTTCTCCAGCCGTGCAGAAGCTTTTTAACTTGATGAGGACCCATTTGTTTATTCTTTCCTTTATGTCCCTTGCTCTAGGGGACATATTGGTGAAAATATCGCTGCATGAAATATCTGAGGTTTTGCTACTTATGTTCTCCTCTAGGACTTTTTAGTGTTGTGCCTTATATTTAAGTCTTTAATCTATCTTGAGTTTATTTTCTGGATATGGTATAAGTTGATCAAGTTTCATTTTTTTTGCATGTAGCTGTCCAGATCTCCCAACACCACTTGCTGAAGAGGGTATTTTTACTGCATTTTATTCTCCTGCCCCCTTTGTCAAATATTAATTGATCATAGAGACTTGAGTTTATTTCTGGACTCTCTATTCTGCTCCACTGGTCTATGTGTCTGTTCTTATGCCAATATCATATTGTTTTGATTGTTGTGGCCTTGTAATATAGTTTGATGTCAGGTATTGTGATCCCTCCTACTTTGCTCTTTTTTCTCAGAATTACTGCAGATATTTATTGTTCCTTATAAATTTTTGAAATTTTTGTTCTATATCTGTGAAATATGTCATTGGTATTTTAATAGGGATTGCATTGAATCTATAAATTGATTTGGGTAGTATGGACATTTTGATGATGTTAGTTCTTCCAATCCATGAACACAGTATATGCTTTCATTTATTTGAGTCTTTCTTAATTGCTTTCTTCAGTGTTTTGTAGTTATATGAGTACAGGTCTTTTACTTGTTTGGTTAGGTGTATTACGTGTATTAGGTGTATTTGGTAATGTATTTGGTTAGATACATTATTTTTCTTGTTGTTATAGCAAATGGGATTTTTCTCCTAGTTCCTGTTTTTGATATTTCATTGTTGGTATACAAAACTGCTTTCAATTTCTAAATACTGACTTTGTATTCCACCATTTTGCCAAATTGACTTATTAGGTTGAGTGGTTTTTTGGTGGAGTCCATATGGTTTTTTCTGTACACTATCATGTCATCTGCAAACAATGACAGTTTTGCTTCTTCCTTTCCAGTTTGTATGCCTTTTATTTCTTCTTATTTTCTGATTGGCTAGGACTTCCAATACTATGTTGAAGAGAAGTGATGAAAGTGGACAGCCTTGTCTTGTTCCTGATCTTAGTGGGAAAGGTTTTAGTTTTTGCCCATTGAGTATGATGTTGGCTATACGTTTCTCATATATGGTGTTTATTATGTTTAGGTATGCTCCCTCTACTCCCACTTTGCTGAGTATTTTTATCAGAAATGGGTGCTGTACCTCATCCAATGCTTTTCCACATTTATTGATATATTCATGTGACTTTTGTTTATGTGATGTATTATGTTTATTGATTTGTGAATATTGTACCATCCTTGCATCCCTGGGATGAATCCAACTTGATTATGGTGTAAGATATTTTTAATGTATTGCTGGATATGGTTTGCCAATATTTTGTTGAGGATTTTCGTGTCCATGTTCATCAGGGATATTGGCCTGTAGTTTCCTTTCTTTGTTGTGTCTTTATCTGGTTTTGGGATATCAGTGATGCTGGTTTCATAAAACAAGTTTGAGAGTGTTCCCTCCTCTTGGATTTTTTGGAATAGTCTGAGAAGAATAAGGGTTAACTTTTCCTTAAATGCTTTGTAAAATTCTCCTATGAAACTGTGCAGTCCAGGGGTTTTGTGTGCCAGGATTTTCTCATAACAACTTTGATCTTGCCAGCTGTTATCGGTCTGGTCAGGAATTCTGCTTCTTCTTCATTCAGTTTGAGAAGATTGTATTTTTCTAGAAAGTTGTCCATTTCATCCAGATTTTCAAATTTATTGACATATAGTTCTTTGTAGTATATTCTTACAGTCTTTTGTGTTTCTGTGGTAGTGGTTGTAATTTCTTCTCTTTCATTTCTGATTTTGTTTATTTGGGTCTTCTGTTTGTTTTTTTTTTCTTGATGAGTCTGCTTAAAGGCTTTTCAATTTTGTTTATCTTTTCAAAGAACCAGCTCCTGAATTTTTTGATTCTTAGAATTGTTCTTTTAGTTTCCACATCATTTAATTCTGCTTTGATATTGATTATTTCTTTTCATCTACTCGCTCTGGGCTTTGTTTGTGTTGTTCCTCCAGTTCTTGTAGGGTTAGGTTGTTTACTTGAAATGCTTCTATCTTTTTTAGGTAGGCCTGTATTGCTACATAAACTACTGTCTCATGATTGCCTTTGCTGTGTCATATAAGTTTTGGACTATTGTGAGTTCATTTTCATTTGTTTATAGAAACTTCTTTTTAAGATTTTATTTATTTATTTTTAGAGAGGTAAGGGAAGGAGAAAGAGAGAGAGAGAAACATCAATGTGCGGTTGCTGGGGGTCATGGCCTGCAACCCAGGCATGTACCCCGACTGGGAATCAAACCTGCAACACTTTGGTTCGCAGCCCATGATCAATCCACTGAGCTAAGCCAGCCGGGGCAGTTTCTAGAAACTTTTTTATTTCTTCCTTGATCACATTCTGAACCCATTCATTGTTTAATAGAATGCTATTCAGTCTCTATGAATTTCAGTGTTTTTGAGTTTTTTTCCTTGAGGTTGGTTTCTAGTTTCAGGCCCCTGTGTTCAGAGAAAATACTTGATATGATTTCAATTCTCTTGAATTTGTTGAGGCTAGTTTTGTGTCCTATCATGTGGTTTACCCTTGAAAATGTTCCATGTGCATTTTGCTTCTTTGTTGAAAAATTATATATATATATCATAAAATAAATTACATGTAACATATAATCTAACTTTATATATATATATATAATTATTTAAGTCCATTTGATCTGGGGCATTGTTCAATGCTGCAATATCTTTGTTGATATTTTGTTTGGAACATATATCCATTTTTTTACCAGTGAGGTGTTAAAATCCTCTAATATAAGTGTGTTGCTGTCTACATCTTTCTTGAAGTTCTCCAAGATTTTTCTTATATATTTTAGTGCTCTTATGTTGGGTGCATATATATTTACAATGTTTGTGCCTTCTTGATGGATTCTCCCCTTTCTTGAGTATTATGAAGTGTCCTTCTGGGTCTCATTTTATAACCTTTGTTATGAAGTCCTATCTGATATAAGCATTGCTTCCCCAAGTTTTGTATCCTGTATATTTGCTTGGAATATACTTTTCCAAACTTTAAATTTCAGTCTGTGTAGGCCTTTTGTTCTGAGGTGAGTCATTTGTAGGCAGCATATGTGCGGGTCATGTTTTATCCATTTGGCTACCCTCTGTCTTTTGATTGCAGCATTTACTCCATTTACATTTGAGGTTATTATTGATAGATACTTATTCATTGCCATTTTACTCCCTTTGTAGCTGTGTTCCTCTCTCTCTCTCTCTCTCTCTCTCTCTCTCTCTCTCTCTCACACACACACACACACACACACACACTTTTTTTCTTCCCTTTCTTAAAGCAGTCCCTTTGAAGAATACACCAAGAAGACTTAAATATTGTAAATATATGTGCACCCAACATAGGAGCACCCAAATACATAAAGAAAATTTTAGAGGACTTCAAGGAAGATATGGAGAGCAACAAAATTATAGTGGGGGATTTTAACACCCCACTATCAAAAATGGACAGATCTTCCAAACAAAATATCAACAAAGATATTGTGGCATTGAACAATACCCTTGATGAAATGGACTTTACTGATATATACAGAGCCCTCCATCCCAAAGAAGCTAAATACACATTTTTTTCAAATGTACAAGGAACATTTTCCCAGACAGCCCACATGATAGGACACAAAACAAACCTCAACACTTTCAAGAAAATTGAAATCATACCAAGCATTTTCTCAGATGACAAGGAACTGAAGCTAGAAACCAAGCCCAAGGAAAAAAACCCAAAACACTCAAAATCATGGAGATTAAATAGCATGCTATTAAACAATGAATGGGTCAAGAATGAAATTATGGAAGAAATCAAAAGGTTCCTGGAAACAAATGAAAATGAACTCATAACAACCCAAAACTTATGGGACACAGTGAAGGTAGTCCTGGGAGGGAAGTTCATAGTGATAAAGGCATACCTAAAAAAGATAGAAATATATCAAACAAACAACCTAACCCTACATCTACAAGAACTCAAGGAACAACAACAAAGACAGACCAGAGCAAACAGAAGGAAGGAAATAACCAAGATCAGAGCAGAATTAAATGACATAGAGACTAAAAGAACAAATTTAAGGATCAATAAATTCAGGAGTTGGTTCTTTGTAAAGATAAAAAAAGTTCACAAGCCTTTAAGCAGTCTCATCAAGAAAAAAAAGAGAGAAGACCCAAATAAACACAATCAGAAATGTAAGAGGAGAGATTACAATGGATGCCACAGAAATACAAAGGATTGTAAGAAATTACTATGAAGAACTGTATGACAAGAAATTTGAAAACCTAGGTGAAATGGACAACTTTCTAGAAAAATATAATATTCCAAAACTCAATGAAAAAAAGAAGCAGAAAGTCTGAACAAACCAATAACAGCAAAAGAAATTGAAGCAGTAATAAAAAAAACTCCCAACACACAAAAGCCCTGGACCAGATAGTTTCACAGGAGAATTCTACAAAGCATTTAAGGAAGAGCTAAACCTTATCCTTCACACACTATTCCAAAAAATCCAAAAAGATGGGAGTCTCCCAAACTCTTTTTGTGAGGCCAACATCATCCTAATTCCAAAACCAAATAAAGACACAACAAAGAAAGAAAACTTCAGGCCAATATCACTGATGAACATTGATGCTAAAATCCTTAAAAAATACTGGCAAACCGCATCCAACAATACATTAAAAAGATCATACACCATGACCAAGTGGGATTCATTCCAGAGATTCAAGGATGGTACACCATTTGCAAATCAGCAAATGTAATACATCACATAAACAAAAGCAAAGACAAAAAACACATGATCATATCAATAGATGCAGAAAAAGCATTTGATAAGATACAGCACCCATTTATGATAAAAAACACTCTGCAAAGTGGGAATAGAGGGAGCATTCCTCAACATAATAAAGGCCATATATGAGAGACCTACAGCCAACATCATACTCAATGGGAAAAAACTAAAATCTTTTCCACTAAGGTCAGGAACAAGACAAGGCTGTCCACTTTCACCACTTCTATTCAATATAGTACTGGAAGATTTAGCCACAGTGATTAGACAAGAAAAAGAAATAATGGGCATCCAAATTAGAAAGGAGGAAACAAAACTGTCACTGTTTGCAGATGACATGATAGTATACATAGAAAATCCTATAGACTCCACCAAAAAACTGCTTGACCTAATAAATGAATTTGGCAAAACAGCAGGATACAAAGTCAATATCCAGAAATCAAAAGCATTTCTGTACACCAACGATGAAACAGCAGAAGCAGAAATCAAGAAAAAAATCCCATTTGAAATAGCAAAAAGAAAAATAAAATATCTAGGAATAAACCTAACCAAAGAGGTAAAAGACCTGTATTTAGAAAACATAACGCTCAGGAAAGAAATCAAGGAAGACACAAACAAATGGAAACATATATCGTGTTCATGGATTGGAAGAATTAATAAAATCAAAATGTCCATACTGTTGCAGGAAATAACTCACTCGTGGAGAGAAGATGAAGCACAAACTTTATTACCCGGGGCCTCAGAGGGGAGTTAACCATTCAAATCCTGTGAGCAAAAAGGCTGGGGTGGAGTTTCCTTTATATACTAGCTACACGGGCAGAAAGGGAGGGGGAACCAGCCGCTGAGAGCAAGCAGTGTAGGTCAGTTTTGGCCTTGAGGTAACCGGCCATTGCCTTGGTGATGGCTCCTTACCTATAAATAGCTTTTGGCGAGTGTTACAGAGAGCACTGCTTATTAAAGAAGTTACAGAGCATAGAAACTCTTTCATGGGGATTTTCTTCTCCTGCCACAATACTACCCAAAGCAATGTACACATTCAATGCAATTCCTATTAAAGTACCAATGGCTTATTTCACAGACATAGAACAAACACTTCAAAAATTTATATGGAATCATAAATGACCCGAAATAACTGCTGCAATTTTGAGAAAAAAGAGCAAACTAGGAGGGGTCACAATACCTAATACCAAACTGTAGTACAAGGTCACTGTAATCAAAACAGCCTGGTACTGGCATAAATAAAGGAACATGGACCAATGGAACAGAACAGAGAGCCCAGAAATAAACCCAAGTCTCTGTGGTCAATTAATATTCAACAAAGGGTGAAGCAACATAAAATGGAGTAAAAATGGCCTCTTCAACAAATGGTGTTGGGAGAACTGGACAGCTATGCACAAAAAAAATGGAACTTGAGCTCCAACTTACACCTTATACCAAAATAAATTCAAGGTGGATAAAAGACTTAAATATAAAATGTGACACCATTAAAGTCCTAGAGGAGAACATAGGTAGGAAAATCTCAAATATTTCACACAGAAAATTTTTTACTGACATGTCCCCTAGAGCAAGGGACATGAAGGAAAGAATAAACAAATGGGACCTCATCAAAGTTAAAAGCTTCTGCACAGCTAAAGAAAACAGTATTAAAATAAAAAGAGAACCAACTGTATGGGAAAACATATTTGCCAATGATACCTCAGACAAGGGTTTAATCTCTGATTACATTTACTGATATATAAAGAACCTACACAACTCCACTCTAAGAAGACAAGGAACCCAATTAAAAAGTGGGCAAAGGACTTGAACAGACACTTCTCCAAGGAGGACATACAGAAGATCCAAAGACACATGAAACGATGTTTAATATTGCTAGCTATTAGAGAGATGCAAATTAAAGCCACAATGAGATACCACTTCACACTCGTCAGAATGGCCATCATGAACAAATAACAAACACCACATGTTGGAGAGGTTGTGGAGAAAAGGGGTCCCTAGTGCACTGTTGGTGGGACTGCATACTGGTACAACCACTATGGAAAGCAGTATGGAACTTCCTCAGAAAACTAAAAATGGATCTGCCTTTTGACCCAGCAACTCCTCTGGTGGGACTATATCCAAAGAACACTAAAACACCAATCCAAAAGAGCCTATGCACCCCAATGTTCATAGCAGCACAATTTACAATAGCTAGGTGTTGGAAGCAACCTAGGTGCCCATCAGTAAATGAATGGATCAAAAAACTATGGTACATTTACACAATGGAATTCTATGCAGCAGAAAGAAAGAAGGAGCTCCTACCCTTTGCAACAGCTTGGATGGAGCTGGAAAGCATTATGCTAAGTGAAACAAGCCAGGCACTGAAAGACAAATACCATATGATCTCACCTTTACCAGGAACCCAAACAACAAAACAAAGATACAAGTAAAATATAACCAGAAACACTGAAAAATAATTATAATAAATATAATATAATATAATATAATATAATATAATATAATATAATATAATATAATATAACGAAAAACACTGAAATAGAGGACTGGTTATATTTGGTTATATTTTATTGTATTATATATTTATTATATCTAATATAGTATATATGTATTTATTATATTATATAATATAATAAAATATAACCAAAAACACTGAAATGGAGGACAGGCTGACAGTTACCAGAGTGGAGAGAAGAGGAAATTTCAGGGGAGAATGGGAAGGGTTTACAGGAACAAATTTAAAGGACACATGAACAAAAACTATGGGGAGGGTGGTAATGGGAGAGAAGTGGGGAGGGTTGGGTGGGTGGCCTGAATTGGGAGTAAAAGGGAGAAAACTGTACTGAAACAATGATTAAAAAATAATAATTTATTGAAATTAACAGGGTAAAGTTTGTTACTAAAATTGTATAATTTTAAGTATGAAATTCTATATTGCATAATCTGTATACACACCCTTGTTTAATGTCGTATTATTTTTAACAGCCAAGATTTGGAAACAGTTCAGTGCCCTGCACTAAACTTTTAAACATGTTAAGAATATTGGACCAGGATGTGATGTTAATGAAAACTGTAGGGTAAACAACTCTAAAATCTCTCATAAATGAAATCAATGTGAAAACTGAAAAAAAAAAGCAATCCCTTTATCATGTCTTGCAGTGCTGATTTCGTGGAGGTGTATTCTTTCAGCATTCTTTTATCTGGGAAACTCCTTATTTGGCTTTCCACTTTCACTGAGAGTAGTCTTGGTTGTAGCCCTTTGTTTTTCATTGCTTGGAATGTTTCATGCCATTCCCTTCTGGCTTATAGTGTTTCCATTGAGAAGTCACCTGCTAGCCTTATCAGGACTCCCTTGCATGTTACTTCCTGTTTCTGCCTTGCTGCCTTTAATATTCTCTCTTTGTCTTGGAATTTTGCCATTTTAATTATGATGTGTCTTGAAGTGTGTCTCTTCAGTTTCCTTTTGATTAGGACCCTCTGTGTTTCCTGGATTTGTGTAAGTTTTTCCCTCATCAGATTAGGGAAATTTTCCATCATTACTTTTTCAAACAGGCTTTCTATATTTTGCTCCTCTTCTCATTCTGCTGTTTCTGTTATACAGTATTATTATGTTTCGTGTTGTCCTGCATTTCTCTTAACCCTTCTTCATTCTTTCTGAGCCTCTTTTCCTTTTCTTGCTCTTTCTGGGTGTTTTTTTGTACCTTGTCATCCAGCTCTCTGATCAATCTTCTGCTTCATGTAGCCTGCTTTTGATTCCTTCTACTGTGTTCTTCCATTCAGAAATTGTATTCTTCATTTCCTCTTGGCTCTTGTTTATTGTTTCTATGCTTTTTTTCACGCTGGTATATTTTGCAGTGAGTTTCTTATAGCTTCTTTGTAGTTTCTGGTAATTCTCAGTGAGCTCATTGAGCTTCCTTTTAACCGTTGTTTTGAGGTCAATATCTGATAGTTGAGTTGCCTCTATTTCATTTAGCATTCCTTCTGAGGTTTCCTTCTTTCCTTTCATTTGGGGCTTGTTTATTTGTTTTTCCATTATTTGTGAGAGTCTTCTTGTTAGCCTCAGTTTCTTAAATTGTTCTGTTTTGACTCCCTGGGTTTGTGGTGTTATCTTCTATGGTAGGAGACCGGTGAGATTCAGTGGTGCAGTTCCTTGATCTCCTTAATTTGATGCTTTCTGGATGTAATTGGGTTTTGATCATTATTGGGTTGTTCTTTGGTGGGCCCTTCCCTCCAGCTGTTCGACTGAGGGTCACTCTGCCCACCATGGGGTATATGCTACTGTTTAGTTGCTGCCAGAAAAAAACCACAAAGCCCAGGGAACAAATCCCTATCTGCAAAAACAACTCCCACTGCCCCTGCAATCCCACTATCAACAGCAAATGAACCAGTGTTAATATGGGTGTAAAGAGATTAAGATTATTCAAAAAAAGAAGAGAGATAAATTCTAGTATGAAATCTAGTAACTTAATATTCACAAACTTACTGGATGATAAATAAATATTATAAAGCTATGCACTTAAGAAAATATTGCTAACCTTGGAGAAGACCACAGTGGATTTGTCTCAGTAGCCCCTAGTATTTACCCCTGTTTTTTCTTTCTGAGTCCGTCTCTGTGATGAGGTCATGTCTTGACCCCATCTGATCTTACAACCTGTTCTGAGACTGCCAGGGGTCTACTGTCTGTGCTTGTCTCCTTCAGTTGTTAATCTAGTCACTCTGTACTTAATACCAGTCAACTTTAAGTCCCATAAGGCATGGAAGAATCACTCCTGGTGTAGGAGTTATTGTGTCTTGTCAGGCTGCTGCTGCTCAGAGAAGAGTGGTCTGCTTGAGCAGAGTGGCTGCTGTTGTAGGGATGATGACTCAGCACTGGGACCCCGGTGGCTATTCTCTCAGTTCTCTCCCCAAAGTCTCTGTCCCTAGCATCTTCTCAAGTGTGCTAGTCCACTCTGCCCACCATTTTCCAGGGATATACTGTCTGTGGCTTTCTCCTTCAGTTGTTAATCTAGTCACTCTGCACTCAACAGTTAGGCTTAAGCACCACAGAATCCAGCAGAACCTCTCCTGCTAGGAAGGCTGTTGTTTCCCCTCAGGCTGCTGCCAGTCATAAGGGTGTGGTCTGCCTGAGCCTGATGATTGCTACTGTATGGGGGATGAGCCAGCACTGGGATTCTGGCAGCTAGTCTCTCAGCTCTCTCCTCAAAGCTTCTCTCCCTGATCTGTCCTCAGGCGTCTCCACCCCACTCTGTCCCTGCCTTTGCTAGAGCCCTAGGTAAGTGGCTGTAAATGAAAATTTGTGTATTGGCCCTTTTAACGGTTCTTTGCATCTCCAGCCATCCACCTATGGCAGACAGCAACCCTACCACTTTTCAATGCTGGTTGTTATCTGTGTATTTTTTGGGCTCTGGTGCTCTAGACTGGGGATCTCAGATTAAGGCTTAGACCTCACACTTCTCAGGGGGATTCAAACAGTTGCTTAATTATCCCTCCAATGCTGTTGCCTGTGGGTGCTCAGCCAGCCCTCCCGAGTCTCCACTGCACTCCTTACCAGTCAGTTAGTGTTGAAGCTGATTCTTCTGTGTGTTGGAGGTTGTAAGGCTTCCCTCTTGCTGTTATTCCAGGTGATTTTTCCACAATTAGTTGTAATTCCAGACTGGTCCTGGGAAAAGATTAGTGTGGCTTCCATTTACTCCTCCGCCATCTTGTCTCTGTTAGAAGATTATATATTTCTAAGGATTTGTCCAATTGCTCTAGATGATCTAATTTTGTGACATATAGCCTTTCATAGTATTATTGTATAGTCCTTTGTATTTCTGTGGTGTTTTTTTAACTTCCTTTTTTATTTCTAATTTTATTTGAGTCTTTTCTGTTTTTTTCCTTAGTGAGCCTAGCCAGATGTTTGTCAATTTTGTTAATGTTTTCAAAGAACCAGCTCTTTGTATGTTAACTTTTTAATTATTTTAATCTCTATTTCATTTAATTCTGCTCTAATTTTTCTAGGTGTACATCACAGAGATCAATATTTATATATATTGCAAAATAATCTATATACTAACTCCAGATACCATGCATAATAAAGTGAAGTTACTATAATGTTATTTACTATATTCCCTATGCTGTACATTAAAACTCCATGCCTTATTTATTTTACAACTAGAATTTTGTACTTCTTAATCTTCTTTACCTATTTTACCTGTCTCCCAACTTCTCTTCCCTCTGGTAACTGCTAGTTTGTTTCCTGTATCTATGAGTCTCTTTCATAGGTTTCAGTTTTTAGATTCTGTAGATAAATGTAATTGTACAGTATTTGTCTTTCACTGTCTCACTTCATTTTCTGCTCTAATTTTTATTATTTGCTTCCTTCTAATATGAGTTTTGTTCTTTTCCTAGTTCTTTATTTAAGGTGGACCGTGAAGTTTATTTGAGATTATTTTTATTTTTTTGAGGTAGGCCTGTAATGATAAAAATAAAGTCTCCCTTATTGCCACTTTTGCTGCATTCCCCCAAGCTTCAGTATTTTGTATTGTGATTTTCATTTGTCTCTGTGTATTTTTTGTCCATTCTCTTATTTCTTCTTTTACACAGTCATTTTTTAAGAGCATACTGTTTAATATCCACATATTTGTGTGTTTTTGAGCTTTCGTTTTGCAGTTGATTTTCAATTTCAAAATATTGTATTCAAAGAAAATGTTTGTATAATATCAATTAAATTTTTTGAGGCTAGCTTTGTTCCTCAACATATGGTCTATTCTTGAAAATGTCCCATGTGCTCTAGAGAAAAATGTGTATTCTGGTATCTAGGATGAAATGTTCTGTAAATGACAATTATGTCTATTTGATTAATGTGTTATTTAAGGTCAATTTCCTTATTGATTGATTTTCTGTTTAGCTCCTCTGTCCTTTGCTATCAATTGGGTACAGTCAAACCTTGGTTCTCGAACATCTCCCATCTTGAACAATTCAGTTGTTGAGCAGGTTTTTCATGTAAAAAGTCTCTTGGTTGTCAAAAAAAACCCTCAGTTCTCCACCTGACAACCTTTTCATACTGATAACAGTATTTCTAATGGGAAAAAAGGATTCAGTTTTCAAACAAATTGCTTCTCAAATAGTCTTCAGAATAAATTAAGTTTGACAACCAAGGTTCCACTGTATTTAGGTCTCCTACTGTAATAGTACTTTTTGTCAGATTCTTCTTTTAGTTCTTTTAGTAGTTCTTTTATATATTTAGGTGCTCTAAGTTCAGGTGTATATATATATTAATACATTATGTCTTGTTGATGTGTCATACCCTTTATCATTATAAAATGTCCATCTTTATCTTTTGTTATCTTTTTTTATCTTGAAATCTATTTTGTCCAAGTATGGTTAGACCTACTTTTCTCTGCCAAAATTTATTCCTTTACTTTGAATCTATGTTTGTCTTTACAGCTGAGATATGTTTCCTGAAGGCAGCATAGAATTGGTTTTTGTTTTTAACTCATCCCACTACTCTGTGCCATTTAATTGGTGATTTGAGTGCATTTATATTTAGGGTGATTATTGGCATGAGGATTTCCTATAGCCATTTTATCCTTTGTTTTCTGGTATCTCTGTGCCTCTATTGCTACTCTCCCCTTGTTTCTATTATTTTAGGTTAGTGATATTCTATGATATTTTCCTCCATTTCTTTTTTATGTTTTGTGTCTCAGTTCTAGATTTTTATTGAGTGGTTGTGATTACATTCATGCAAAAAATAAGTCTTGTATGTATAGTAGTCCTTTTTCTCCTAATTGTATCTTGTCTCCATTCACCTGGGCAAATTCATTTGCCCCAATTATGGTTTTTTTTTTAAATTACAAACCATCCCTTTTTATGGTGTATGTGCATTTACAAATTGTAATAGCTATTGTCTTTTTAAAAATTATTTTACCTCCTTTAATCTTTATGATAGATTTTATTGTTTAATATGTTATTTTAAACAAGACTTGAAATTTTTTGCTTTTGTCCGTTTGTTCATCATTTTGCCCACAGTTTTGTATCCTTTTGTTTTTTATTTAAACATGGAAGAGCACCTTTTAGTATTTCTTGTAAAGCAGGTCTTGTGGGGGTAAATTCCCTCAGGGTCTGTATGTCTGGAAAAAGCCTTTATTTCTCCTTCATATCTAAAGGATACCTTTGCTGGATATATTATTCCTGGTTGGTGATTTCTCTCTTTTAATGATTTTCTCTTTCTAAAAGAATATTGAATTCTTTTGTGTCCTAGTTTATAGGGATTCTGCTGAAAGATTGGATGATAATCTATCTAATGGGGTTTCCTTCATAGGTTACATTTTCTTTTCCCTGCCTTCTTTTTCCTTGGAATTCTTTCTGTGTCGTTAATTTCTGACAGCTTTTATATAATGTTTTGGAGAAGGCCTTTTTGAATTGAGGTAATTAGGTGTTTTGTTAGTTTCTTGGATTCAAGGCTACAATTTTTTCCACAGGTTTGAGAAGTTCTCAGCAATTATTTGTTTAAATAGTCTCTCTGTTCCCCCCTTGCTCTCTTCTCCTTCTATTATAGACATTATTCTTCTATTGTTCTTTATACTATAGTCTGATAGTTCTCATAGATTTTTTCCATTTTTTTCTCTTGATTTTTATCTTCTTCCAACTGAATCATTTCTAAATTCCTACCTTCAAAATCAGTAATGTTTTCCCTGAGTCTGGTCTGCTCTGTCTCCAGCCACCCAGGCCCCATTGCTGTCTCTATCCCCCCCCCCCCCCCAGTTTGCCCAGTGCAGGCTACACTCTGACCCTACACTGCTATCACATTTGCTTCAGTGAACACCAGAGTTTGACTGTGGTTCCCATCCCTGTCTCTTCTGCATCCCATCTTCCTTGTTCACTCTGATGTGCTCACTTCAGATATCTCAATGTGCAGATCTCTCAGACATACATGTCTGGTGAGCAGGGAATGCTCCATTGAATTAGAGCTGTCCAACTTGTAACTTTGAGAGGATAGATCTGGAGGTCCTCTCACACTGCCATGCTGTGAATGTCACTTTGGGTTTCTGTGAAACAAAATATGGACTTCCTTACTGTGAGATTATTAAAAAAGAATAACTGTGCTTTTTTCTAGTGTTTTTGGTTTTAATATTTTTCATATTTAAATCTTTACTTTTCCTGGAAATTATTTTGGTGTAACATATAAGACAGCAATCCAACTTTTTTTGTTTTAACAAATTATTTTCTGGTTGTTTGCTAATAACTAATTCATCTTTCTTCACTGGTTTGAAACACTATATTTTTAAAATGCTATATCCCTGTAATTATTTTGGCTTATTTTGGGTCCTCTATTCTGTTTTGCTGATGTATATACTCACACCCCATGTTATATCTATACAATAGTTTCAATGTCAAGTAGTGCTAATTCTCATCTATAAAATTCTTGGTTATGTTTGTTCTAAACATTAATTTAAAAGTTAATTTATCAGTGTAATCTATCCTGTTGGTATTTTTATTAGGGTTATGTTAAATTCATACATTAATTTAGGGAAAATATCTTTTTCTTTATTCAAGTCTTTATTTCTATCCATCAATGACTTTCAAGTCTTATAAATTTCTTATTTATTATATGCCTGTTATTTCTTATTACTTTCACAAATGGTGTCTGTTCTCTTATTATATTTTAAAAACTTACTTATTATAGAAATTTCTACTTAACCATTTTGTTAATTCTATTATTCATAATAACTTCAGATGAATTATTAGATTTCCTAGAAAATAATATCATATGAAAATAAAAATGGTTTTATTTTCTATTTCCTAATCTTAATTTCTTTTTACTTCTCTAATTGAATTTCTAGAATTGTATCTTTAGAACAATTCTAAATAATAGTGGTAATATTTTTTTCTGAATTTGAAAGAAATGTTTTTACCAAATAATTAATTTCATAAATTATTACTTTTAAATACAAGAATAGATTTTGGGCCCTGGCTGATGTGGCTTAGTGGTTTAGTGCTGGCCTGTGAATGAGAGCTGACATTTTGATTCCCAGCCTAGGGCATATGCCTGGGTTGCAGGCCAGGTCCCCAGTAGGGGGCATGTGAGAAGCAACTACACATTGTTTCTCTCCCTTTCTTTCTCCCTCCCCCTCTCTAAAAAATAAATAAAATCTTTTTTTAAAAAGAATGGATTTTGGTTATTAGATTTTATCAATTATTTTATTATCTGTAGGGACCATATAGTCTTTTTTCTTTTGACATTTTTATATGGTGAATAATATTAACAGATTTTCTAATAGTGAACCATCTTTGAATTCTTGGGATAAGCTCACTTGGCTGTAGCATGTTATTATTTCAGTATTTTTCTGGATTCTATCTACTAATTGAGAAATAAGGGTTAATCTGTCCAAGATTGATCTTTGGAAACCTAGCCTCCAGAAGAGGAGGCTTTTTCAAGCCACATGGAAAGTAGAAATGATTCAGTGTTTATGGCATCAATGCTCATCAACAGCAAGGTCTGGATCCAAAGTCCTGATCATGCTAAGATAGGAGCTCCTATTTCTCCTAAACTGAATGCTGATATGACAAATGCTGCTGCTACCCTACTATATTATATAGCTGGAACTACAATTCCAATTCCTTTCTCACCAGATGAGGTTCTGATATTTCCCCTCTCTAGTCCATGAACTTTAGGCTGACAAAATAGAACTGAAACCAAGTTTCCATTATACCACATTGGTATGGTGTCTTGGTTTCTGATCACACCAGGTGAGGGGCTGCTGCCTCTCTAGTGATGTGGCATAAAAGTCCCTCAACCTAGGAGTCTGGTTCTTACCTCTGGAGTATCATGTCTAACTCTGCCATAATGACAGGCAGTCCTTTATAGTGTGATGAATAATAGGGGACCACACATTCCCTATGAATTTTGTCTCTTTCAGCATTGCCAATGCATTCTACACCATCAGGGCCATGTTCCCTATTGACATGACTTTGCAAATCTTTTTCTTCATTGGCATTCATAAGTGAAATAGGCCTCTAGTTTTCTTTTATGTAATAATGTTTGGGAAGTTTGATTATCAATGTTATGTTGCCTGCCAAAAGAGAATATGATTGCTCTGAAACAAATTAAATAGCACTGGAGTTATCCCTTCAGGTTTGGTAAAAATCTGTAAAACTGTCCAGACTTGGCACATTTTAGGGAGCAGATCTTTAATGATGTTATTTCTTGTATGTTAATTAATCTGAATGTATGTTCTATTTTTGGCTCAATTTTGATAAATAATAAATTTATTTGTATGAAGTTTCAAAATTACCCTTATATAATTTAAAAATTTACTCTATATTTGCATTATCATTTCTAACTTTAATATTTATACTTATCTCCTATCTTTCCAATATAAATTTTTTGTTCTCAACTGAGGATATGTTTATTGATTTTTTTTTATAGAGACAGGGAGGGAGGGAGGTAAGGAGGGAGGAAGAGAGAGAGACATTTATGTCAGAAACATTAATTGGTTGCCTCCTATATGCACCCCAACTGGGGATTGAACCTGCAACCTAGATATGGTCCCTGACTGGGGATTGAACCTGCAAGCTCTTGGTATATGGGAAGATGGTCCAACCAACTGATCTACACATCCAGAACTCCAATGTATTTCTTAATGTTAGCTTTATTAAAATCAGCTCTTGGATTTACTTATTAGTGTTACTATTTTGGTTTTTTTTTTAATTCATTGATTTGTTTTTATTTTTAGCAATTTCTTCTTTCTGCTTTCCTTAAGTTCCTTCTATTTTTTCAAGTTTTTAAATGCTTTGCTTAATATGCTCATCTTTTATATTTCCTTTTTAATAATATAAACATCTCATAGTCTTTTCTCCTGGGCACTGGTTTCATTTTGCCCCATAGTTTTTGATATATATTGTTCTCTTTATATTCTGATATTTTGGTTTTTATTTTTAAGTGGCTGAAACAGAAAAGTTTTAATATTATTTCTAGATAGTAAATTTTTTTTCTAGTTTCTACCTGCATTACTAATTTCTCATTTTATTGCATTATGATCAGAAAATGTTATTTTAATTTTTTAACTTAAAATATATATTGAGGTCTTTTTCTGACTGACTAAAGTTAATATTGTGAATCTGATGAGGTTATTTGGAAACAAGTTACTCTCTGGTTTTAGGGTATAAAGTTTGATACATAGCATTTACCTCATTTTTGTTGTTTAGGTCTTTTGTGCATGTGTGTGTCTTTTTTGATATAATATGAACTGAGTCTTCTACTACCAGTGAATTTTTGCATATTTGTTCTTGCATTTCTTATAGGTTTTAGAGTATGAATATTACTATTATGCTATACAGTGTGTATTCATAACTATTGGGGATTTCACACTTAATTATTATAAAGTGTGTTTCTTTGTGAACTCTATGATGCTACCACTTAAAGCACATGTGTCCAAGGGCATATTTTTATGTTACAGCTGTTCTCAATCACAGACCAACGAAGGCCAAGTAATGACAAGGCCTTGATTCTTTAGACTTTTTATAATAGAACTAAATTCCTGCTATAAAATAATGTGCTTCACCAGGTTTATGTAGCAGTATCTTTTAGAAAAAATTTGTATCCATATATATTTAAGCCTCCTTCAACAGCAAAAAAGGATTTAAAGTGTACATTACTCACAGTTGATAATCAAACCCCAGCTGCAACTTTATTTCCTACCTTCCTTTTCCCATTATCTCCCCCTTCCCTCTCAATACTCACCCCTTCTCTCTCTGTGTCTCTTGACAAAGAGCCCTTGAAGAAATATGCTCTTTATGAGTAAGTTACCCCCTTGGCTGCTTCTCTTTCATAATTAATACCATTTGAAACCTTGGACATTGTCAAAAGACTGCCCCTGGATTCACTGATTATTCAGTGTAAGCACCCAGAAGTGGAAAACAGCTAAATGCTGGGCATGATTTCTTAAAACTCTGCCATGTCACACATTCAGTTTGTTACCCTTCAGAATCTTTCTTTCTTTTCTTTCTTTCTTTCTTTCTTTCTTTCTATTTTTACTGTGTACCACTCATTTCTTTTTTAAATAAATAAGTTATTTTTTATTATGAATGGCAATTTCTTTTTTTAAATTATTTTATTGTTGTTCAATTAAAGTTGTCTATGTTTACTCCTCACCAACAAAATCTGAGTCTTACAGGTATCCTGTCTCTTCAGATCTGATGAGCTGAGAGCAACTTCTTGTACCAAACATATCATATGGAGACACAAGGCCAACCTTTGAAAGCACAAGTGGAGGAAATTTAGAAATAAAGAGTGATGTCACATAACTGTTAATATAACTTATAATAACATATTTGGCTTGGGACTCAGAGGTTAAATTTTCTTATATTGTGGTGAGTATGTAAGAATGACAGGTCCTCAGAACCCTGAGCTACCCAGTGCATACAGGGATCAGGAGGGGCTGACCAAGAGCCAGCGGCTGGTTTTAGTTTTATTTTCCCCTTCCTGTTTTCTAGAAGATGTGATGTCTCATCAAGGCATGTAAATATTAGAGCAAGAGCACAGAAAGTTCTGGGATGCCCAAGATCAGGCCACGTAAGCATGGATTTTAAGCAAAATTAGTTATATTGCAGTATTTGGTTACAAATGCATCTGTAAGGAAGACAGTCTGGTTTTCATTTTTATTTTTATATATCTTATTGATTATGCTATTACAGTTGTCCCATTCTTTTTTACCCCTTTACTCCCTTCTGTCCTGTACTCCCCCTCCCACCAGCATTCCCCCACCTTAGTTCATGTCATGGTTCATACATATAAGTTCTTTGGCTTCTCCATTTCCCATACTATTCTTAACCTTCCCCTGGTCTATTTTGTACCTACCGTTTATCCTTCTTTTTCCCTGTACCTTTCCCCCATTCTCTCCCCTCTTCCTCCCCACTAATTAACTTCCATTTGATCACTATTTCTGGAATCTGCTCCTGTTCTAGTTGTTTGTTTAGTTCATTTTTGTTTTCTTTTTAGGTTTGGTTGTTGATAGTTGTGTTTGTTGTCATTTTACTGTTCATATTTTGACCTTTTTCTTAGATAAGTCTCTTTAACATTTCATATAATAAGGGCTTGGTGATGATGAGCTCCTTGAACTTGACCTTATCTGGGAAGCCCTTTATTTGCCCTTACATTCTAAATGATAGCTTTGCTGGATAGAGTAATCTTAGATATAGGTCCTTGCCTTTCATGACTTGGAATAACTCTTTCCAGTCCGTTCTTGCCTACAAGGTTTCTTTTGAGAAATCAGTTGATTGTCTTATGGGAACTCCTTTGTAGGTAACTGTCTCCTTTATCCTTGCTGCTTTTAAGATTCTCTCTTTATCTTTAATCTTGGGTAATGTAATTATGATGTGCCTTGGTGTTTGATTCCTTTGGTCTAACTTCGTTGGGACTCTCTGAGCTTCCTGGACTTCCTGAAAGTCTATTTCCTTTGCTAGATTGGGGAAGTTCTCCTTCATTATGTTTTCAAATATGTTTTCAATTTCTTGCTCTTCCTCTTCTCTTTCTGGCATCCCTATGATTTGGATGTTGGAACATTTAAAGTTGTCCCAGAGGTTCCCAAGCCTCTCCCCATTTTTTTGAATTCTTGTTTCTTCATTGTGTTCTGGTTGAATCATAAGTAATTGAGAATTATAGATCTTTTAGTATTTTATTATGGGATATTACACATTGAAATTTTTATTTCATAATGAACAAACTGACAGTAACCAGAGGGGAGAGGAGAGAGGGATAATGGGGAAAATAGGGGAAAGGCCATCAAGGAACATCTATAAAGGATCCATGGACAAAGCCAAAAGGAATAGGTTTGAGGGTGGGAGGTGGGGGTAAGTTGGGCAGAGAGGCATGGTGGGGGAAAATGGAGACAATTTGACTTGAACAACAATAAAAACATTATAAAGTAAAAATAAATAAATAAATGAATAAATACAAAGAATTTTTATTTCATAAATTTTAGCAAGATACTAAATTAAGAGTGGATAAACATCCAGATATTTTTTAACTTAAAAATGTGACTTCACATTAACTAATGAAAGGTAATAACACAGAACAAGAGTGGGCAAAGGTGCTGTTTGTTTATTTAAGTATGCTGACTGAATTCTGGAAATTACAAACCTGTAAGCTTGAAATTAATCCCAGCAGTGCTCAGAACAGACAAGTTACTGTTGACAGGTAGAGACCACCCATGGAAACAGCAGATCCCATCACTTATTTTTCTGTTGGAGCTGCAAGAAAGAATTTATAGATGGAGACAAAGAACAAGTATCTCACATCAGAATTGCCGCAAAACATTGAAAACATTTCTCATTTGATCAGGTCAAAGTCTAACCTGAATGAGAAACAATAGATAATTATAAAATTTGTTAAATATTCTTGCCTTAATAATACTGGTATTGGCCTTTGTCAGCTGGAAGAAACAGCTTAATTCACTATCTATTTAGTGCAATTGGGGCAGAGGGGCAAAGAGAATAGAAGGGTAGGTTTTGGAATCTGATGGCCTGGATTCTGAACCACTCATGCTTTGCTATGACATTGAAAGGTCATTATTTTATTCATGAGTTTATTCACCATCTCAACAAATATTTATTTAGCTACTAAAATGTGCTAGGTACATTTTTAGACTTGAAGGAATCAGCAGTAAACAGAATACTGCATATGGATAAATGGATAAAATTCTGTCCTCTTGAAATTGATATTACAAAGCTTATATCATGAGCAATAAAATAAATACATAAGCTAAACATAATGTATTATGTTGACTAGCACTAGACTAAGAGTAAAGTTGTACCCCCATGTTCATTACAATGTAATTATCTATTGTATGAATGGATAAAGAAATGTATATATGTATATATGTGTATATATATATGTGAGTGTGTATACACACAGACAAAAAAAATCCTGCCATTTGTGACCACATGGGTGAACCTTGAAGACAGCATGCATTATTAACAATCATAGAGATAAAGACTCTATCATCTTATTTATATGTGGGATATATATATTCTACATATATAGTATTATATATTGTATTACATATATAAGTATATGTGTGTGTATGTATACACACATATATGTACACACACATATACATATACATATACATATGTATAAAATAAAAAAGCAAATTGATGGTTGCCAAGGTGGTAGAAAGAAAATGGATGAAGGTGCTCAAAGAGTACAAATTTGCAGATATAAGATGAATAAGTTCTGAGGATATAATGTACAGCATGGTAACTATAGTTAAGAATACTGCATTGTATGTTTAAAAGTTGCTAAGATGCAGATTTTGAAAGTTCTCATCACAGGGAGAATAAAAAAACTGCAACTATGTGAAGTAATGGATGTATTGACTAACCTTATTGCAGCAATCATTTCACAATGTATACATATTTCAAATTTATTACACTGTGTAACAAACTTGCACAATGCTATATGTTAATTGATATGTTATTGATATATATATATATATATATATATATATCAATAAAGCTTCACAAAAAAAGAAATGAAAAGAGGTGCAGTAAAAAGTCTTCTCCCAACCTTTATCTGTTGTCTGTCCCATTTCTGTAAAACTTCTGTTTCTTGTGCATCTTTCCAGAGTTTTTTAATATAAATGCTAGCAAACATGAATATTCTTATCTCTCCTTTTATTGTTACACAAAAGGAATATAACTATGTACTCAGTTTTTTCACCTTGATTTTTTTCACAAAATTGTATACCTGGAGATTTTTTCATTATCAATATATAGAGTTCCTCCTCTTTTTTTCAAATAACTGCATGTTCCATATTTTATTTAAATAATTCCTACTAATGGAAATTTGAGGTGTTCCCATTCTTTTCTTATAAACAATGTTTCAATGGAAAACCTTGTATATATGCCATTTTGCAGGCATGCAAGTATATCTGTAGGATAAAGTTACAGAATAAAACTAACAGGTTAAAGGGTAATATGTGATTATAATCTTGATAGCTATTGTCAAATAGACCATCACTGGAGCTATGAAACTCCCACCAGTAATATGCAAGAGGACCTGTTTCCCAGCAGCTTCACGCCAATGGAAAGTATTAAGAACTTTGGGATTTTTGCCAATGTGATGAAAAATGACATCTCAATATAGTTTTAATTTGCAGTTCTCTTATGTTAAATGCAGTCAGCATCTTTTCATATGATTAAGAAACCATTATTTTTCTTTTCTTGTGAATTTTCTGTTTCTATCCTTTGCCCATTTTTCTATTGGATTATTGGCCTTGGCTCTTGTTTTAACTCAAATGAGAAATGTTAAGCACTAGAAATTATTTTGGGTCTAAAAACCTCATTGCAATTTTAATGTAAAACTTACAATAAGCCTGCCATTTTAATACTAATAAATTTGTCTTATTATACTACAAAATGCATTCTTTGTTCAGAGGTTGAAATTAGAAATTTCAAACATGGATTATATGGATGTATGTGTGCATATAATGATGCCCTTCTTATAAAGTCACATAAGGCCATAAAACTTTACTCTGAAAAAGGAAATCAAGCTCAAATGAGGTCTCTGGAATATAGCTATTCTAAGCTTAAAAATAAACTCTCAGATTAGACTAAGCATTGCTCACATGGAAGGGGATAACATTTCTAATTACTTTAAGCCTATTTGTTGAAATGTTTCCAGTGTAAATCATTAGTGTCAAACCATATTTCTGCATTGGCTATTTGGATGGTGTAAAGTTCATTATATTTATATTAAACTTCATTTTATTATTAATTTTTAAAAGGACAATGAACATCATGAAATAGAATGTCAGAGCTTGTCGTCTGTCTAATCCCCTCATTTCATGGGCCATTAATATGTGCTTTGATTTTCACCCTATCTTTTTATTTTCCATATCTACTTTAAATGCTTTCAGTGTTTATCATAGTGTGGTTGTGAGATACGGCCCCCCAACTTTCATGTTGCATGATACTATACAACCTAAATAGACACAAAGTCATTCTTACCTAGTCCTTGGATACTCCAAATTTTAATGATCGCTAGAAAAAATTTTTAGGACAGTGAATATTGTATTATAGACCTTAGTTGCCCAATGGGTTAATTAAGGAGTTTTGATTAGAAGCCCTCTAAAGTTCTTAAAGATTCAACCATCTGTGAGTTTGAGAGAGAATAAAAAGATTGGGTGATAGATCCCTCCACTTACCCCAAGAAAAGGCTGCCCTGCTATGGAGTAAAGTTAATATTTCTGCATGGCTTAGCTACATTATATTTTCTGAGGTCATAACAGTCTGAGTTTCAATTACATTCCTAGAATAATGAGCCTATTACAGTAAATGAACATTTTCAAGTGCAACTGAATAACCATCTATCGAATGCACTGGCACCTAATAATTTTCTTCTTGGCAGACAGAAAGAAGTAGGAATTTGAGTGACAGGAAGTAGTCTGTAAAATGTGACAAAAAAAGGAAGATGAGAATTTAAGGTAGCTCTCTTATAGCCTCTGTGTAATGAAGGCTGCTGGCAGGTAAAGGCAAAGGACCTTTTCAGCATATGGACGGCTCTCTGACTCCAAACCACTCCAAGGTTGTTGCTGACTTGACCACAGCAGTCTCCTGCTCTAAATTTGTCTCCCTTCTCCTTATTGAAAGTCATGATTGATATCAAATGACAACTCAATATCCTGACTTTATTAGATTAGAGCTATCACAAAAAATGGAGTCCGTTCAAGCAACCTGTGTTGAAAGAGTAAGTTTTAAAAATAGATATTTTTTAAATGTTAAAAACACAATTTTCAACAAAGCATGTTATATGTACTATATTGCCCTTTGACTTTGTGGTATTTTCATATGGTTTTTATCAAGGCAACTTTGTGACTGAACATAACACATAGCAGGTGTTCCTGTTAAGAAGGCATAGAGAAAACTGGTTGGGAATTGTCAGAGTAGGAAGTCCTGATGGAGAAATCCTCTTGATAGGATATAAAGGGAGGCCCCAAACCATGGATGGAAAAGAGGAACAATATTAAGACATCATCTACAAGTATCTATGCATGCTTTTCTTACTAAATAATTGCTAATCATATAAGTTTTAAAACTTTAAAAATGTAGGATTTTGTGGCTATTTCAAGACTCACAATGTTCCATATAAACTCTCAAGTTTTCTACCTTTTCTGCAACTGTGTGGACTAGCAAACCTCAACCAAATAGTAGCTCCGTTTGCAAATCCTGTGCTTGGGGCTGGATATGTTATTGTTGCTAGAGCACATTATATTGATTTGTTGTGTGTATTCTTTTCTATTCTCACCAGAAAAAAAGAGTCAGAAACAATTTGTATTCATGTGAGACAGACAACAACATTCACTTGTACATTTGTCCCAGGACTATGTTGGCTTTCCTACCTTCAGTATCAGTCCCAGGAAATGTGGACCACTCAGCATCTGCAAAATATCATATTAATTCATTAAACTGATGATATCATACTGGTTAGACAGGCCAACCAAGTGGTGGCTAGTATGTTGGAGTCATTGGTAAGATATATGTACTTCAAATGTGGGAATTAAACCATACAAAAATTCCAGCTGATGCCATTTCAGTAGTTATTAGGGGTCTAGTGTCAAGTGGGTGCCCAGATATCCCTCCAAAGTAAACGATATACTGCTGTATCTCATATCCCTACCAAAAAGAAGGAAGTGTTCTTTGGGCTACATTGTATACTTTGGATATTCTCTGTATCAGATGATACAGATGGCTGCAAATTTTAAGTGAACACTGGAACAGAAAAGAGCTCTGCAGTGGGTTATGCCACATTCAGTCCTGCCACTGGGTCCATACAATGTGGCAGATCCTATAGTGTCAGAAGTATCTGTGTGAATTTGTGTTAAACCCCAATGGAGGAGTCAGAATGTCATCTCTGGAGTCCTGAACCAGGTATATGCCAACTCCATCTGCAGTGCAGAACTGCACACTTTTAGAGAAAAAAACCTTCTAGAATGTATTTTTAGGTTCTGTTAGAGATGGAACAATTGACCATGGGGCAACAGTCCATTATGATCTGGGTTTATCAGACCCATTGAGTCATTACGGGTGGGCTAACAGAAATCTGTCACTGATGGAGATGGTACAATTGGGATGGAGCCTGAGTAGGACCAGAGGGCACAGTAAGCTGCATAAGCAAGTAGAACAAGAACCACATATCATCAGGTACAGTTGTCTGTATCTCACTCTCAGCTCATGCCTATGGCCAATAGGGATCATCTATGACCAGCTGCAGAAGGAGGAAAAAGTCTAAGTATTATATAGATGTTCAACTCAATATGTGGGAGCAAGCTGAAAATAGATGGTGGCTGCATTGTAGTCACATTGAGGTTTCACTGAAGATGGTGGGAAAGGAAAGCTTCTCAGTGGGCAGAACTGTCAGTGGTGCACCTACATGTCCATGCACTTTATGTGGAAGGAGAAGTGGTCTGAAGTGGGAATATATAGATTTCTGGGCAATGAAAAATGGCAACACTGACTGGTCAAGGGCATGGGAGGAGAAGAATGCAAGACCAAAGAGGCATATCTGGAGCAGAGACATACAACTGGGGAGTGAGCACAAATAATTAAGATTAATTAGTACTATAATTAATCTGTATTAATTATACATACAGAAATAGGCAAGCAACTGAGCCAGTTCAAGTTGACTAGCCTTTATTACTAGCCTCCTTAAAGCTGGTACAATGGCTCAAGTGCTTAAATTCTCACTTAAGAAGGACAGGCTAGCTATTGCTGTCTCTGAATACCCAACCTGCCAGCAACAGAAACCCATGCTGAGTACTCCATATGACACTATTTCTCAAGAAGACCTATTGATCTTTTGGTGGAAAGTCTACTACATTGGACCTCTTCCATCCTAGAAGACAGCATTTTGTCCTAATTAGGATAGATATCTTTTTCAACAATAGTTTGCCTTTCATTCAGAGCCTCAGCCAGCACCGCTATCCAGGTGCTGTTTGCAGAATGCCTGATCCATAGGGTTGGAATCTCATGCAGTACAAAAGTCAACCAGGAGACCCACATCAGAACAAAGGTGGTATAGAAGCAGGGCCAGAACAATGGATCCAATGGCTCTATCACAACCTTGCCCTAACACAGCAGCTGGTCTTGTGGAGCACTGGAATCACATTCTGAAGCCTGAACTTAAGTGCTAGGTTACAGGAAACACTAAGGGATAGTACCATCTTTCAGGACACAGCATATATGTTAAATTAGCAACACATATTGTGCTGTATCCCCAGTAAAAAGAGGTAAGGTTATTGTTACACCATGGAGGCAAGAAGAATATGTGTGGAGCTCAGGTGATCTATGGGGATGTACTATTATAAATGGGAATGGAAAAGTGCAGCAACCCTGATGTGGAAGGGGTATGATTACCAAGGGCTCAGTCTCTTTAGAAATAAATGTTGGAATCACACCACCAAGACATCAAAGCCTCCAGAGCCAACATAATAGCCAAGACTAAGAGGAATTTAGAATGGATACAATGGAAGGAATGATTGGATAGCAATCTTGGCCCAGCAACCAACTGCTGGGAGAGGAAGGGAGTTAGTTCACCCCAAAGAACTCCCTCTTCTAAATTTCCTCTCAAATATAGCCCACAGGAACCATGGAGTAACTGCTAGACAGGGCATGGAGAAGAAGATTGTGTCACACCATGATAATGTATTTCTTAGATCTCCCTTAAGAAAATCTGCTGTGGGGAACACAGTTGATTAACAGCCTCAAACCACAGTCCCTTTAGATCCATCATGGTTGTTATAACAAAGTCCTACTTTCTCCAGGCTACACTCAGCCAATGACTGAGCATCGCAGGAATACTGAAACTGGCCTATTCCTGTCAGACATGGAATCCTTCCAATGGGCAACATTTACTCAAAGAATCACTACCTTGGCTGAGACTTTCTCTAGGGGGATCTGAGCTGATACAGGTTAGAAGTATATGCAAAGACAAGAGGTTAGTTAATAAATAAAGCCAGTCTTCAGCTTTGAAAGCAAAGAGTATTATCCTGTCTTATGCATGTGTAGTGACCATTTGAGTCAAATTTTTAGTTTGTAGAGATGCAGTCATATGTTATTAAGTTACTAAGAAAATGACTTTGAGAACTATACCAACCTAGCTTTGCCACTCAATAGCTCTTTTACATTGAGTCAGTTGTTTAATTCCTCTATGCTTGGTTTTCATATAAAAAACTATGTGTGTCAGGCAAAATGCAGTCAGGAAGTAGAAAGTATACAAGGTATTTTAGCAGATATAATTTAAAATAAAGACTCCTTATCTTTGCATAAAGTTAATTATGTAATTCAAATGAAAAAAGAAAAAAATATGATATGAAGACAGTAATTTTGGAAGCATCTATTGTCCTTTGGTTTGGAGGAATAAAATAAAAACGTTAAATGATTAAATTTAGAAGCTAGGAGGAAGGGCTAGGAGGGAAGAAGCTAGGAGGAGTTTCTTCCTTCTAAGATCTATGAGGGAGAATATGTTCCAGGTCTCTCCCCTATTTTTCAGATGTTTTGCTGGCAATCTTTGGCATTCCTTGGCTTATAGAATCATCACTCCAATATTTGCTTTCATCTTCACACAGTATCACCTCTGTGTGTATGTCTGTGTTTAAGTTAAATTAAGACCCAACTTAATCACCTCATTTTAACAAATTACATCTGCCATCATCCCTCGTTTTAAACAAAATCACATTCTAAGGAACTGGGAATTAGATTCCAATATATGAATTAGGGGGTGGGAGGAGACACAGTTTAACCTATAACAGGCCTTGTAGAGTCAAAAGCAGACCTCTGGGAGGGAAGATGGAGGTGAGAGAGGTGGAGTGAAGTCCACTTTCCCCTGTACACAGGTGAAACATCTAACCGATCTTCTAAGGAACAGAGTGAACAGCCAATGGTATCCCAGCATATCTGAAGACTTGAGGCCAAAAAGTGTAGAGGACATTGAAAAATCAGTCACTGAGGGTGCTTCAGGAAAATAAGGTCTCTGGGATGAGTACTGGGAACAGGGCAGCAGCAGCCCCATGTCCAGAGCCCACCAGGCCTGCCATAGGGTTTTTGGGAGAGAGCCAGGTCAATGGCTCCCTCCCCTGCCAAGCAAGTTTCGAGCAGCACCAGGAGGGACCTGGATGCTTGAAGTCACGGTGGGGGAATAAGGACACAGGGGTCGTGTGCACCCATTAAGACTGTGTATGCAGGCTTGGAAGAGTTGGGCCATGAGGACCCTGACATACATAGTCTCTGGTCTGGTTGGAGAGTTGGGCTGTGTGAGAGGCTAGGCACTTGTTTGGAGCAGCAGGCTTGAATAGGAGAAATTTTTCTTTTTTTTCTTTTTTTAAAATTTATTTGAATCATTGTTCAATTACAGTTTTCTCCTTTTTACTCCCAATCCAGCCCCTCCTCCCACCCCTCCCTACTTCCCTCCCATTACCACCCTCCCTTTAGTTTATGACCATGTGTCCTTTAAGTTTGTTCCCGTGAACCCTTCCCACTGTCCCCTGAAATTCCCTCAACTCTCTTCTGTGGACACTGTCAGCCTGACCTCTATTTCAGTGTCTTTGGTTATATTTTGCTTGTTTCTTTGTTTCGTTGTTTAGGATCCTGTTAAAGGTGAGATCATATGGTATTTGTCTTTCAGTGCCTGGCTTGTTTCACTTAGCATAATGTTTTCCTGGTCCATCCATGCTGTTGCAAAGGGTAGGAGCTCCTTCTTTCTTTCTGCTGCATAGAATTCCATTGTGTAAATGTACCATAGTTTTTTGATCCATTCATTCACTGATGGGCATCTTGGTTGCTTCCAGCATCTAGCTATTGTAAATTGTGCTGCTATGAACATTGGGATGCATAGGTTCTTTTGAATTGGTGTTTTAGTATTCTTAGGATAGTGTCCCAGCAGTGGAATCACAGGGTCAAAAGGCAGATCCATTTTTAGTTTTCTGAGGAAGTTCCATACTGCTTTCCATAGTGGTTGTACCAGTATGCAGTCCCACCAACAGTGCACTAGGGACCCCTTTTCTCCACAACCTCTCCAACACTTGTTGTTTGTTGCTTTGTTTATGATGGCCATTCTGTCTGGTGTGAAGTGGTATCTCATTGTGGTTTTAATTTGCATCTCTCTGATAGCTAGTGATATTGAACATCGTTTCATGTGTCTTTGGATTTTCTGTATGTCCTCCTTGGAGAAGTGTCTGTTCAAGTCCTTTGCCCACTTTTTAATTGGGTTCCTTGTCTTCTTAGAGTGGAGTCTGTGTAAGTTCTTTATATATTTTGGAGATTAAACCCTTGTCTGAGGTGTCATTGGCAAATATGTTTTCCCATACAGTTGGTTCTCTTTTAATTTTGATACTGTTTTCTTTAGCTGTGCAGAAGCTTTTAATTTTGATGAGGTCCCATTTGTTTATTCTTTCCTTTATGTCCCTTGCTCTAGGGGACAAGTCAGTAAAAAAGTTTCTGCGTGAAATATCTGAGATTTTCCTACCTACGCTTCTCCTCTAGGACTTTAATGGTGTCACGTTTTATATTTAAGTCTTTTATCCACCTTGAATTTATTTTTGTATATGGTGTAAGTTGGTGCTCAAGTTTCATTTTTTTGCATGTGGCTGTCCAGTTCTCCCAACACCATTTGTTGAAGAGGCTATTTTTACTCCATTTTATGTTGCTGCCTCCTTTGTCAAATATTAATTGACCATAGAGACTTGGGTTTATTTCTGGGCTCTCTGTTCTGTTCCATTGGTCTATGTGCCTGTTTTTATGCCAGTACCAGGCTGTTTTGATTACAGTGGCTTTGTAGTATAGTTTAGTGTTGGGTATTGTGATCCCTCCTACTTTACTCTTCTTTCTCAAAATTGCAGCAGCTATTCGGGGTTGTTTATAATTCCATATAAATTTTTGAAGTGTTTGTTCTATGTCTGTGAAATATGCCATTGGTACTTTAATGGGAATTGCATTGAATGTGTAAATTGCTTTGGGTAGTATGGACATTTTGATGATATTAATTCTTCCAAATCCATGAACACGTTATATGTTTCCATTTGTTTGTGTCTTCTTTGATTTCTTTCCTGAGTGTGATATAGTTTTCTGAATACAGGTCTTTTACCTCTTTGGGTAGGTTTTTTCCTAGGCATTTTATTTTTCTTTTTGCTATTTCAAATGGGATTTTTTCTTTGATCTCTGCTTCTGCCATTTCATTGTTGGTGTACAGAAATGCCTTTGATTTCTGGATATTGACTTGGTATCCCGCTGTTTTGCCAAATTCATTTATTTGGTCAAGCAGTTTTTTGGTAGAGTCTACAGGATTTTCTATGTATACTATCATGTCATCTGCAAACAGTGACAGTTTTGTTTCCTCCTTTCCAATTTGGACGCCTTTTATTTCTTTTTCTTGTCTGATTGCTGTGGCTAAAACTTCCAGTACTATATTGAATAGAAGTGGTGAAAGTGGATAGCCTTGTCTTGTTCCTGATCTTAGTGGAAAAGATTTTAATTTTTGCCCATTGAGTATGATGTTGACTGCAGGTCTCTCATAAATGGCCTTAATTATGTTGAGGAATGCTCCCTCTATTCCCACTTTGCAGAGTGTTTTTATCATGAATGGGTGCTGTACCTTATCAAATGCTTTTTCTGCATCAATTGATATAATCATGTGGTTTTTGTCTTTGCTTTTGTTTATGTGATGTATTACATTTACTGACTTGTGAATATTGAACCATCCTTGCATCCCTGGAATGAATCCCACTTGGTCATGGTGTATGATCATTTTAATGTATTGTTGGATGCGGTTTGGCAGTATTTTTTGAGGATTTTAGTGTCAATGTTCATCAGTGATATTGGCCTGAAGTTTTCTTTCTTTGTTGTGTCTTTATTTGGTTTTGGAATTAGAATGATTTTGGCCTCACAAAAAGAGTTTGGGAGACTCCCATCTTTTTGGACTTTTTGGAATAGTCTGTGAAGGGTAGGGGTTAGCTCTTCCTTAAATGCTTTGTAGAATTCTCCTGTGAAACCATTTCGTCCAGGGCTTTTGTGTTGGGAGATTTTTGATTACTGCTTCAATTTCTTTTGCTGTTATTGGTCTGTTCAGGCTTTCTGCTTCTTTTTCATTGAGTTTTGGAAGATTATATTTTTCTAGAAAGTTGTCCATTTCACCTAGGTTTTTAAATTTCTTGTCATACAGTTCTTATAGTAATTTCTTACAATCCTTTGTATTTCTGTGGTATCCATTGTAATCTCTCCTCTTTCATTTCTGATTGTGTTTATTTGGGTCTTCTCTCTTTTTTTCTTGATGAGTCTGCTTAAAGGCTTGTTGATTTTGTTTATCTTTTCAAAGAACCAGCTCTGGATTCATTGATCCTTAGAATTGTGCTTTTAGCCTCTATGTCATTTAATTCTTCTCTGATCTTGGTTATTTCCTTCCTTCTGTTTGCTCTGGGCTGCCGTTGTTGTTGTTCCTCAAGTTCTTGTAGACGTAGGGTTCGGTTGTTTGTTTGGAATGTTTCTAACCATTTTAGGTGGGCCTGTATCGCTATGATCTTCCCTCTCAGGACTGCCTTGGCTGTGTCCCATAAGTTTTGGGTTGTTGTGAGTTTGTTTTCATTTGTTTCCAGCCCTTTACTTTCAGCCTGTGCAGGTCTTTTATCCTGAGGTGGGTCTCTTGTAGACAGCAGATGTGTGGGTCATTTTTTCTTATCCATTCAGCTATTCTATGTCTTTTGATTAGAGCATTCAATCCATTTACATTTAAGGTTATTATTGATAGGTACTTATTCATTTTCTTTTATGTATGTGTGTTCCTCTCTCTGTCTCTCTCTCTCTCTCTCTCTCTCTCTCTCTCTCTCTCTCTCTTTTCCTTCCCTTCCTTAAAGCAATTCTCTTGCAGAGCTGGTTTGGTCGAGGCGTGTTCTTTTAGACTTCTTTTGTCTGGGAAGCTTCTTATTTTGCCTTCTATCTTGATTGAGAGCCTTGCTGGATATGGTAGTCTTGGTTGCAGACCTCTGGTTCTCATTACCTAGAGTATTTCTTGCCATTCTCTTCTGGCTTGAAGTGTTTCCATTGAGAGTTCCGCTGTTAGCCTTATTGGGGCTCCCTTGTATGTTAATTGCTTTTTTTCCCTTGCTGCCTTTAAGATTCTCTCTTTGTCTTGAAATTTTGCCATTTTAATTATGATGTCTCTTGAGGTGGGCCTCTTTGGGTTCCTCTTGATTGGGACTCTCTGTGTTTCCTGGATTTGTGTGACTGTTTCTCTCATCAAATTAGGGAAGTTCTCCTTCATTACTTGTTCAACTATGTTTTCGATCCCTTGCTCTTCTTCTTCTCCTTCTGGTATCCCTATTATGCGGATATTATTATGTTTCATATTGTCTTGCATTTCTCTTAATCCCTTTTCATTCTTCCTGAGCGTCTTTTCCTTTTCTTGCTCTTTCTGGATGTTGTTTTCTACTTTGTCCTCCAGCTCGCTAATCTGATCTTCTGCTTCATTGATCCTGCTTTTCATTCCTTCTATTGTGTTCTTCAGTTCAGAAATTGTATTCTTCATTTCCTCCTGACCTTTGTTGAGAGTTTCTATTTACCTTTTCATGTTTATATAGTTTGCAGTGAGGTTGATGTAGTTTCCCTCTAATTTCTGATAGCTCATTGTGAGTTCATTGAACTTCCTGGTAATCATTGTTTTGAATTCACTATCAGATAGTTGAGTTGCCTCTATTTCATTTAGCATTTTTCCTGAGGCTTCCTCATATCCCTTCAATTGGGGATTGTTTCTTTGTTTTCTCATTGTTCATGGGTTTCTTCTTTTTTCTTCTTCTCTCTTAAATTGATCTGTTCTGATTCCCTGAAATTATGGTGTGAATTTCTGTGGTAGAATATTTGTGAGATTCAGTGGTGCAATCCCTTCGTGTATCCTGGTATTCACAGCTTCCCCCTACTCTTTTTTTTTTGTGATCAGTTGTAGGAGTAAAGCGAAATGGTTTAAGACAGCAGTACAATCTACTATGATATTTACATTAGCAGCCAGTAGAGAAGAGATGGGTTATCCTTTTGCTCCTTCTAGTGTTAACCATGATCCTCCACCCCACTATCCATGTTTTAGAAAGGATGGAAAGAGGGTAAGACTCTTATTGGGGATGAGAGGGTTGTTAGTTGTATCTGGAAAGCTGTGAGGCTGTGGGAGGTCAGATTCTAAGGTATGATTGGATTAAAGATTAGTATATAGGAGTAGTGTGTAAAAGAATAGAGACAACTCCCACAATAGTATAGTTCAGAAAATTGCAAGGTGCCCTGAGATCATGTAGGGGTATTGAGTATTATTTACAATTGTATGAGCTAGGTCTTATTAACAGTAATAGTAAAGTGACAGTCTCATGGCAGAATTGATGAGATCTAGATAACAAGAATAAAGAGTATAGAACCTTGAGAGGTGTATTAATGGAACACAGATGAAGAATAGTAAATTATCAACACATTGTGACTGAGATACCAGGGGGGAACCTATCAAATGACAGTATAACCAGCCAAGCAAAGAAGATTATACAGAAAAGAAAAAAAAGAATACCAAAATACTATTAAAATAAAAAATGTCGGAAAAGTGAGAAAAAGATAATATGAATTTACAGTAACTTGCAAGATTGAAAAAAAGAAAGGAAAGAAAAGCAGAAGATGAAGTGCAGGAGAGATAAATTTGGAGCGGAAAGAATAATATTACGATGAATGGAAGAGAAACATAAGGGATTATGAGGTATAAAAATAATAATTGAAAAATAAAATGTCACATAAAACACAAGATAAAATCAATCAACCAACAACAGCCACAAAAACCAAACCAAACCAAACCAAACAAAACAAAATAACAAAAATCTCTTGTTGGTTTCTAACTGGCTAAACCGGTTTTTCTGATCTTGCTGGCTTCAACTGGCTGAGGGACCTTTGAAATGCTTATCTCCCTTCCCAGTCAGATCTCAGCAAGACTGTCAGGTACCCTGGGCGCTCCCAAGCATACTCGCTCTCTAGAGCTCACTGCTGCGTTCTTCCGGACTCCGGGGTCCTGCAGAGTTCCAGCTCTATGATCTCAGAAGGTACCCAGAGACGTTTTGGGATTCACTGCGCCCTCCCTGGGAATCATAAAAGTGTGCGTCCCTCCACCAACTTTTGAGATTCGGGCTCCAGGATTGCCCTAAGCACCACGCTGTGACTCTTCCGAGTTCACAGCAAGCGTGAGACAGGCTCCCTGATGTAGTGTGGGACCCTTTCGGGTTCACAGCGCGCATGAGTCAGGCCTCCAGATGGAGTGCTCGACCCCCCCGAATTCACAGCGAGAGTGGGTCAGTCTTCCCCATGGAGTGCACAACCCCCCTGGGTTCACAGCACGCGCGAGTCAAGCCTCCTGATGGGGCTCGAGCGGTGTTCTTCCCAGCTCTTTGTTTTCCTCCGATCCACACCCCAACTGGGCCAGGGGTGTTGGCGCCTTTCCCGACCAGGGGCAGTTGTGTTGGCTGGGGGCCCTCACTTCTCCCAGGTCTCTGGGTGGGTGTTCATAGTCCCTGGGCGATTTTTTCCCAGACCAGCTGGCCAATCTGTTCCTTCAAGCAACACATTCTCCCCTGGAGTTGCTCAACCCCCATATTTGGGGGAAGGAGCAGCGACTCCCCTCTCCCGGGAGCTCTGAGGCAGACCCTGGAGCACCGGGCCTGGGGACTGCACACCCCCAGACCCCACGCTGATCCCCAGGTCCCTTTTGTCCCGAAGCAGTCTCCCTACCATCTGGTTTTCCAGTGATTGCAATAATCCCCGATGTCCTGCTTTCAAAAGTGATTCGGTAACCCAGTCCACTTGCTCTGCCTCTCCACCGATCTGTGAGTTTCCCTCCTCTTCACAGAAGTCGAGAAAAATGCTGCCTAGAGCAAAGCCGTTATCTTCCTTCCAAATAGGAGGAATTTTTCAGAAAGAAAAAGTTTAAAAAGAGGCACTCAGAGACTATTTGGGGAATTCTCCCAAAACAGCTGCCCCAGCCACCTGTGCCCCTACCCTTCCCCCCCCAACCCCCCTGCCCAGGTGGCAGCCCTGTGCTCTGGAGGCAGTGGATGCTGAGCACTCTTGCCTGCAGCCCCAGGGGTGGAGCACACCTGACCCTGACACCTGGGACCAAGAGAGGCCAGGCACTCACACCTGAAGCCCCAGGGATGGTGCTCACCCCAACGTACTGCCCAGCTGCTGTCCATCCCACCTCAGCAGCAGAGGCTGAAAGCTCACGCCCACAGCCCCAGGGATGATCACACCTGACCCCACCACCCAGAGGCACCTAGCACCCAACCCAATTGCCCCAGGTAAATCACCAGGGAAGGCACTTGCTCACATCTGCTGTGGCAGCAGGGCACCCACCCTGCAGGGCTGGCTAGCTCTCTAAGAGGAAGGTGGAAACTCCCCTGTAGAGGAGAACTTCAAGACTCAGGGAGTCAGCAATCTCCAGAAAGACTTAATTCAGTGTGGGGGCTGAACTACCCTAAAAAGACTCTGAGAGTCTCTGGCATCTAGGACAGCAAAGAGCAAGAAGGTTGTGTGTAAATTGCTCCTAATTGGTGCACCTCAAGGACAGCACAACTGATGGAACTCAAGGTGTAGGTTAGGCGCAGAAGGGCACTGGAGGCCCAGCAGTGAAGTGGGGAACTTGGCTAGAAGCTGGGCAACTACAAAGAGTGTGGCTCAGGAAGGGAGAAAAGCAAAACCAATTTCCCCTCAGCCTGCTGTAGCCAGGAAAACCAGTAAAACTGGCTTGGCTGGTTTAATCCAGCAGGAGACCCCCTTTTTTTTGTAAATTCCTCCTTCCTTTCTCTCCTCCTTTCTTTTTTATACCTTATCCCTTTCTTTTTTTATTCCTTCTTCCTTCCTATTATTATTATTATTATTTTTTAATTCCCACAAGTAGGACAACAAATCCCAGAGCTGTGAAAGGACCAGAGTTAGACCCAAAGAGGGTTGATCCCAACAATTGAGACAATCAGAAAAATTTCACTTTGCAACTCCAGAGAGCTTGCAAGTCATTATATATTTGTATTATTATGATTTTTCATTATTCTTACATCTTTTATTTTATTAGCATTTTTATTTATCTTTGTTTAGTCTTCTCCGAACGGTTTGTTAAATTGCATTGTTTGACTGATTTCCCTTGTTCTCTCTTCCATAGTGTATTTTTAATTTTCCACCTTCACTTCACTATTGTTCAAATGTCACACTACTCTAGGTCCTGTACCTCCTATTCTTGTTATTCAGATCACATAGATTCTGTTACATGATTGTTGTTGCATTACTATTGTAAATAATTGCTGTTCCAAAAAATTGTAAATACTACGCAACACACCTCCCAGACCTTAGCTCACTTCACTGTTTCCTAAGTTTATTGCTGTTGGGGTTAACTCAATTCTCTTGCACATTACAGCTATTTTATATCCTTTAATCTTACTTTATCTCATAATCTGACCTCCCACAAGCTCACTGCTTTCTAGATCCAATTCATAATGCTCCCCCGACCCCCATAACAAGAGTCTTATCTTTTTTTCCTACTTTTCTGAAAAGTGGTTAGGTGGTTGAAATATCACAGTTAATACTATA
The DNA here is from genome assembly GCF_019186645.2 of Phyllostomus hastatus. Lineage (NCBI taxonomy): Eukaryota > Metazoa > Chordata > Mammalia > Chiroptera > Phyllostomidae > Phyllostomus > Phyllostomus hastatus. Next base: position 9,033,503 of record NW_025333867.1, on the reverse strand, counting down.
CATATCCCAAGAAACCTCTGTCTCTTCTCTACAGGCAGGTACTTTAAGTACCATAGAATACACTCCCACTGTCTTAAACCATTTTGCCTTCCTTGTCCAACTGATCACAAAAGAGAGTAGGTGGGAGCTATGAACTCCAATATACATGTTGGAAGAGGAAACCCACCAATAAAGGAACCACCAACAGATAACAATGGAAGAAGGTGGAGGAATGATTGGAAGACACACTAACCTTAATGCAGGACAGATCTGGAAATACAGCTAAACGTGGAGAAATAACCCAGAACAAACAAATGAACAAGAGTGAAAGAAGCCTCAAAACCACATACACACAGAAGAACCAGCTTCAACACAACCTATCCACACCAGCACAACAGAATACAAAGTGTGGTGGATGGAGTGACCCTTAGTAAACCAGCTGGAGGGAAAGACCCACCAAAGAAAGACCCAACAACAATGAAAGTCCAAAGAAATAGAGAGAGCCAATGTAAACAACAGGTCACGACCACCAAGCACAGGAGATGAAGGAGATGGCAACACTGAACCTCACAGGTCTCCTAACAGAAGTTCACACCAGAAACCCCGGGAGTCAGAACAGATCAATTTTAAAAGCAGAGGCTAACAAGAGTCTCACAAACAATGGGAAGACAAAGAAACAATCCCCAAATGAAAAAAAAAGGAGGAAGCCTCAGAAAGAATGCTAAAGGAAATAGAGGCAAATCAAATATCAGCTATTGAGTTCAAAGCAATGGTTATTAGGATGCTCAGTGAGCTCACAGAGAATTACCAGAAACTACAGGGAAACTACAATGAACTCACTACAAACTATATCAACATGAAAAAGGAAATAGAAATAATCAACAAGGGCCAAGAGGAAATGAACAATACAATTTCTGAACTGAAGAACACAGCAGAAGAAATCAAAAGCAGGCTAGATGAAGCAGAGGATTGCATCAGTGAGCTGGAGGACAAATTAGAAAAAAGCACCAAGAAAGAGCAAGAAAAAAACTCAGAAAGAACAAAGAGGGGTTAAGGCAACTTCAGAACAATATGAAATGTAATAATATCCATACAATAGAGATGCAAGAAGGAGAAGGAGAGCAAGGGATAGAAAACCTGTTTGAAAAAGTAATGATGGAAAACTTTCTTATTCGGATAAGAGAAAAAGTCACACAAATCCAGGAAACACAGAGAGTCCCTATCAAGAGGAACCCAAAGAGGCCCACCTCAAGACATATCATAATTAAAATGGCAAAACTCCAAGAAAAAAGAGAATCTTAAATGCAGCAAAGGAGAAACTGGAAGTAACATACAAGGGATCCCTGATAAGGCTAGCAGCTGACTTCTCAATGGAAATGCCCCAAGCCAAAAGATATTGGCAAGGAATATCCCAAGTAATGAAAACCAGAGGCCTGCAACCAAGGCTACTTTACCCAGCAAGGCCCTCAATCAAGATAGAAGGCCAAATAAGAAGCTTCCCAGACAAAAGAAGTCTAAAAGAATACACCTCCACCAAACCAGCTCTGCAAGAGATTCTAAAGGGACTGCTTTAAAGAAAGGAAGGAAAAGAGAGAGAGAGGAACACATGTACATAAAAGAAAATGAATAAGTACCTATCAATAATAATCGTCAACGTAAATGGATTAAATGCTCCAATCAAAAGACATAGAATAGCTAAATGGATAAGAAAACATGACCCACACATATGCTGCCTACAAGAGACTGACCTCAGGATAAAAGACCTGCACAGGCTGAAAGTGAAGGGCTGGAAACAAATCTTCCAAGCAAATGAACAGGAAAAAAAAGCCGGGGTAGCAATACTCATATCAGACAAAATAGACTTCCAAAAAAGGTCCATAAAGAGAGACCCAGCAGGGCACTTCATAATACTCAAAGAAAGAATCCACAAAGAAGACATAAATATTTTAAATATATATGCACCCAACATAGGAGCACCCAAATACATAAAGAAAATCTTAGAGGACTTCAAGAAAGATATTGACAGCAACACAATCATAGTAGGGGATTTTAACACCCCCACCGTCAAAAATGGACAGATCTTCCAAACAAAATATCAACAAAGATATTGTGGCATTGAACAATACCCTAAATGAAATGGAGTTTACTGATATATACAGAGCCCTCCATCCCAAAGAAGCTAAATACACATTCTTTTCAAATGAACAAGGAATATTTTCCCAGACAGACCACATGACAGGACACAAAACAAGCCTCAAAAATTCAAGAAAACTGAAATCACACCAAGAATTTTCTCCAACCACAAGGGAATGAAACTAGAAACCAACCCCAAGGGAAAAATCCAAAACACTCAAAATCATGGCAATTAAATAGCATGCTTTTAAAGAATGAATGGGTCAAGAATGAAATTAGGGAAGAAATCAAAAGGTTTCTGGAAACAAATGAAAATGAACTCATAACAACCCAAAATTTATGGGACACAGTGAAGGTTGTCCTGAGAGGGAAGTTCATAGCGATACAGGCATACCTAAAAAAGATAAAAATATTTCAAACAAACATCCTAACCCTACATCTACAAGAACTCGAGGAACAACAACAAAGACAGCCCAGAGCAAGTAGAAGGAAGGAAATAACCAAGATCAGAGCAGAATTAAATGACATAGAGACTAAAAGCAGAATTCTAAGGATTAGTGAATCCAGCAGCTGGTTCTTTGAAAAGATAAACAAAATCGACAAGCCTTTAAGCAGACTCATCAAGAAAAAAAGAGAGAAGACCCAAATAAACACAATCAGAAATGAAAGAGGAGAGATTACAATGGATACCACAGAAATACAAAGAATTATAAGAAATTACTACAAAGAACTGTATGCCAAGAAATTTGAAAACCTAGGTGAAATGGACAAATTTCTAGAGAAATATAGTTTTCACAAACTGAATGCTGAAAGCAGAAAGCCTGAACAGACCGACAACAGCTAATGAAATTGAAACAGTAATCAAAAAACTCCCAACACACAAAAGCCCTGGACCAGAGGGATTCACAGGAGAATTCCAAAGAGCATTTAAGGAAGATCAAACTTCTTTCCTTCATAGACTATTCAAAAAAAAAAAAATGGAAGACGCCCAAACTCTTTTTATTAAGCCAACATCATCCGAATTCCAAAAGCAGATAAAGACACAACAAAGAAAGAAAACTCCAGACCAATATCACTGATGAACATTGATGCTAAAATCCTAAAAAAAATACTGGCAAACCGCATCCAACAATACATTAAAAAGATCATACACCATTACCAAATGGGATTCATTCCAGGGATGCAAGGGTGGTACAATATTCACAAATCAGTAAATGTAATACATCACATAAACAAAAGCAAAGACAAAAAAGACATGATCATATCAATAAATGCAGAAAAAGCACTTATAAGGTACAGCATCCATTTATGATAAAAACACTCTGAAAGTGGGAATAGAGGGAGCATTCCTCAACATAATAAAGGCCATATACGAGGGACCTACAGCCAACATCATACTCAATGGGCAAAAATTAAAATCTCTTCCAATAAGATCAGGAACAAGACAAGGCTGTTCACTTTCACCACTTCTATTCAATATAGTACTGGAAGTTTTAGCCACAGCAATCAGACAAGAAAAAGAAATAAAAGGCGTCCAAATTGGAAAGGAGGAAACAAAACTGTCACTGTTTGCAGATGACATGATAGTATACATAGAAAATCCTATAGGCTCGAGCAAAAAGCTGATTCACCTAATAAATGAATTCGGCAAAACAGCGGGATACCAAGTCAATATCCAGAAATCAAAGGCATTTCTGTACACCAACAATGAAACAGCAGAAGCAGAGATCAAGGAAAAAATCCCATTTGAAATAGCAAAAAGAAAAATAAAATGCCTAGGAAAAAACCTAACCAAACAGGTAAAAGACCTATATTCAGAAAACTACATAACACCGAAGAAAGAAATCAAAGAAAACACAAACAAATGGAAACATATATCGTGTTCATGGATTGGAAGAATTAATATCATGAAAATGTCCATACTACCCAAAGCAATTTACATATTCAATGCAATACCTATTAAAGTACCAATAGCTTATTTCACAGACATAGAACAAACACTTCAAAAATTTATATGGAATCATAAACAACCCCGAATAGCTGCTGCAATCTTGAGAAAGAAGAGTAAAGTAGGAGGGATCACAATACCCAACACTAAACTATACTACAAGGCCACTGTAATCAAAACAGCCTTGTACTGGCATACAACAGGCACATGGATAAATGGAACAGAACAGAGAGCCCAGAAATAAACCCAAATCTCAACGGTCAATAGATATTTGACAAAGGAGGCAGCAACATAAAATGGAGTAAAAATAGCATCTTCAAAAAATGGTTTTGGGAGAACTGGACAGCTACATGCAAAAAAAAAAAGAAGAAAGAAAGAAAGAAAGAAAAAGAAAGAAAGAAAGAAAGAAAGGAAGGAAGGAAGGAAGGAAGGAAGGAAGGAAGGAAGGAAGAAAGAAAGAAAGAAAGAAAGAAAGAAAGAAAGAAAGAAAGAAAGAAAGAAAGAAAGAGAAAGAAAGGAAGAAAGAAAGAAACTCAAGCACTAACTTACACCTTACAGACAAATTATTTCAAGGTGGGTAAAAGACTTAAACATAAACTGTGACATCATTAAAGTCCTAGAGGAGAACATAGGTAGGGAAATCTCAGATATTTCATGCAGAAACTTTTTTACTGATTTGTTCCCTAGAGCAAGGGAGATAAAGAAAAGAATAAGCAAATGGGAACTAATCAAAAAGAAAGCTTCCGAACAGCTAAAGAAAACAGTATCAAAATTAAAAGAGAACCAACTATATGGGAAAACATATTTGCCAATGACACCTCAGACAAGGGTTTAATCTCCAAAATATATAAAGAACTTACATGACTTTACTCTAAGAAGACAAGCAACCCAATTAAACAAATGGGCATAGGACTTGAACAGACATTTGTCCAAGGAGGACATACAGATGATCCAAGTACAGATGAAACAATGTTTAATATTGCTAGCTATCAGAGAGATGCAAATTAAAACAACAATAAGATATCTCTTCACCCTGGTGAGAATGGCCATCAAAAAGAAAGCAACAAACAACAAGTGTTGGAGAGGTTGTGGAGAAAAGAGGACCCTAGTGCACTGTTGGTGGGAATGCAGACTAGTACAACCACTATTGAAAGCAGTATGGAACTTCCTCAGAAAACTGAAAATTGGTCTGCCTTTTGTCCCAGCAATCCCACTGCTGGGACTATATCCTAAGATCCCTAAAACACCAATAGAAAAGAGCCTTTGCACTCCAATGTTCATAGCAGCACAATTTACATTAGCTAAGTGCTGGAAGCAACCTAGGTGCCCATCAGTAAGTGAATGGATCAGAAAACTATGGTACATTTACACAATGGAATTCTATGCAGTAGAAAGGAAGAAGGGGCCCCTACCCTTTGCAACAGCATGAATGGAGCTGGAAAGCATTATGCTAAGCAAAATAAGCCAGGCAGTGAAAGACAAATACCATATGATCTCACCTTTAACAGGAACCTAATCAACAAAACAAAGAAACAAGCAAAATATAACCAAAGACACTGAAGTAGAGGACAGGCTGACAATGATCAGAGGGAAGCAAAGAGGGAATTTCAGGGGAGAATGGGAAGGGTTTACAGGAACAAATTTAAAGGACACATGGACAAAAACTAGGGGGTGGGTAATGGGAAGGAAGTGGGGAGGGATGGGTCGGCGGGCTGGAATGGGAGTGGCAGAAAACTGTACTTCAACAATGATTAAAATAAAATTTTTAAAAAAGAAAGTAACTTCCTTCAATGTTTATAGAGCTCAGTCTATGTACTCCTTTCAGTACAAGTGAAATAAATGGTGTTTCCAGTAATACAAAAAAAATTGTGAATAAGGAAGTATTAGAAAGAAAAATATTCTTGTTGATAATGGCAAACACATAATAAAAGCAGTGAGTCAACCAACTATAAAGCTAGTAAAAACATTAAAAGGAAAAAGTAGAAAGAGTATGTGTAATTATAATAAAATAAGAGATACACACAAATACACACATAGAATTAGAAAAATAATGCCAAGATCATAAATGTGGAGGGGATGGTAAAAAATTGTAGAGATTTACAAATGGTCAAACTTACATGACCATCAACTTAAAATATACTGCTGCAAACATAGCTTTGTGTTTATGAAGCACATGGTAACCACATATCAAAAATATGTAAGATATACTAAAAGAAATAAAGAGAAAGGAATCCAAACAAAGCAATGCACAAACTCATCAGCATACAAGAGAGCAAGAAAATAAGGAAATAACAGAGAACTACAAAAATCACAAGAAAATAATTAATAAAATGGCAATGACTACATACCTATCAATAATTGCTTTAAATGTAAATGGACTAAATGCTTCAATCAAAAGATATAGAATGGTTGAATGGATAAAAAACAAAAAGACCTGTACATATGCTGCCTACAAAAGACACACTTCAGACTAAAAGATAAACAAACTGAAACTAAAGCAATAGAAAAAGACATTTAATGCAAGTGGAAATGAAAGATAAAGCTGGGATAGCAATACTTATAACACACAAAATAAACTTTAAAACAAAGGTTATACCAAGAAACAAAGAAGGGCATTTTGTAATGATAAAGAGATCAATCCCACAAGAGTATATGACTCTTGTAAATATCTATCCAACAAAGTTAGAAACATCTAAGTGCAGGGCTGGACAAAAGTAGGTTTACAGTTGTATGTGAAACACAGAGTTTATTCTTGTATTATTAGTTATTAATTACTGTATTATTTATTTGTATTACAACTGTATATGTACATTTACACACCTCATATATTTATCATTTATCAGTCATCTGGTAATGTGCTCTTAGGCTGATTCCATATCCTGGCAATTGTAAATAATGCTGCAATAAACATAGGGTTTCATATATCTTTTCTAATTAATGTTTTGGATTTCTTCAGATGAACTTCCAGAAGTGGGATTACTGGGTCATATGATAGTTCTACTTTTTAATCTTTTGAAGAACTTTCATATTACTTTCCATAGTGGCTGTACCAATTTGCAGTTCCACCAACAGTGCACAATGGTTTCTTTTCTCTACATCCTCACGAACACTTGTTTGTTGATTTATGATGATAGCTGTTCTGACAGATATAAGATGGTATTTCACTGTGGTTTTGATTTGCATTTCCCTGACAATTAATGACGTCGAGCATCTTTTCATATGTCTCTATGTCCTCTTTGGAAAAGTGTCTGTTCAGGTCCTCTGCCCATTTTTTAAAATCAGATATTTTGGGGTTTTGGTGTTAAGTTGTATGAGTCCCTTATATATTTGATTATTAACACTTTATCCAATGTATTATTGTTAAATATCTTTTCCAATTTAATAGCTGTATTTTAATTTTGTTGTTGGTTTCCTTTGTGATACAAAAAATATTTTAATTTGATGTGGTTCCATTCACTTATTTTTTCTAGTGTTTCCCTTACCTGAGGAAATATATTCAATAAAGTATTGCTAAGAGCGATGTCAAAGAGTTTATTGCCTATGTTTCTTTCTAAGAATTTTATGGTTTCAGGTATTACATTTAAATCTTTAATTCATTTTGAGTTTATTTTTGTGTATAGTGAAGGAAGGAAATCTAGTTATATTATTTTGCAGGCATCTGTCGAGTTTTCCTAACATCACTTATTGAAGAGACTGTCTTTACCTCATTGTATGTTTGTACCTCCTTTGTTATACATTAATTGACCACATAGGTGTGGGTTTATTTCTGTAGTCTCCACTCGGTTACATTGATCTGTATATCTGTTTTTATGCAAGCACCACGCTGTTTTGATGACAATGGATTTGGTATCACATAGCATGATACCTCTAGCTTTATTCTTTCTCAAGATTTCTTTGGCTATTCTAGATCTTCTGTGGTTTCACATAAATTTTAGGATTATCATTTCACCTTCTTCCTGAGTTTTATTACTGTTGTAAATTTTATTTTCTCTTACACTATGCCACATTCCCATCCCTTACACTCACTATTTCTCCTCTATCTAACCTTGTGTAAGTGCTCTTCTTTCCTAAGTTAGCTCATATTCTTTCCCCCTCTAAGAGTCTTATTTCTTTTCCACCTTTTATAAACAGAGGCCAGTTGGGTGAAATATCATGATTATTGCTAAACTTCTCCAGTAAAACTCCTATTTGTTCACTATTTGTTTTTACTTGAAATCCCATAGAATACTCTCCCCCTGACTTACTCCATTTTGTTTCCCCCTGCCCCTAATCAGTTGAGTGAGGAATTTAATTTCATTTTCACCCCTCTCTCAACCTGGGCTTTACTCCTTACTCCAAACTCTTATTAGTTTGCCCCTCCCATCCTCTTAAAATCATTTTTCTTTACCTTCTACAACTCATTCACTTTTTACTTTTGTACAATATTCTTATTCTCATTCCACCTTTATTAAACTTCATTCAGCTGTCATTGCTATTGACCCTGCTGTGGTTTTTCTGCAATTTTGATTATGTTGGTCTAATACCTTTTTTAAAAAATATATATTATTGATTATGCTATTACAGTTGTCCCATTTTTTCTCCCCTTTATTTCCCTCTTTCCCACATCTCCCCTCCCTCCAGCATCCATCCCTCCATAGTTCATGTCTATGGATTGTACAAATAAGTTCTTTGACTTCTTTGATTCCTATACTATTCTTTTTTAATTATCTTATTATTTTTCAATTACAGATGTCTGCATTTGCCCACCACCACCTGCCCCCCAACCCCAGCCAAACCCATCTGCCTCCGTTGCTTACACACCTGCCTTGGTTTTGTTCATGTGTCTTTTATAGTTGTTCCTTAAAACACTTCCCCCCATTATTCCCTTCCCCCTCCCCTCTGGTTAGTGTCAGATTGTACTTAATTTCAATGTCTCTGGTTATATTTTGCTTGGTCATTTGTTTTGTTGATTAGGTTCCAATTAAAGTGAGATCATATGGTGTTTGTCTTTCACTGCCTGGCTTATTTCACTTAGCATAATGCTCTCCAGTTCCATCCATGCTGTCACAAAGGGTAGGAGCTTCTTCTTTCTCTCTGCTATGTAGTGTTCCATTGTGTAAATGTACAATAGTTTTTTGACTCCTATACTCTTCTTAACCTTCCACTGCCTATTTTGTAACTACCACTTATGTTTTTCATTCACTGTATCTTTTCCCCTATTCCGGCCCCTCTTCCTCCCCACTGATAACCCTCCATGTAATCTCCATTTCTGTAATTCTGTTCTTGTTCTACTTGTTAGCTTAGTTTTTTATTGTTGTTGTTAGGTTCAGTTGTTGATAGTTGTGAGTTTGTTACCACTTTGCTGTTCATAATTTCGATCATCTTCTTTTTCTTAGATAAGTCCCTTTAACATGTCATATAATAAGGGCTTGGTGATAATGAACTCCTTTAACTTGACCTTATCTGGGAAGCACTTTAACTACACTTCCATTCTAAATGATAGCTTTGTTGGGTAGAGTAATTTTGGATGTAGGTCCTTGCCTTTCAGGACTTGGAATACTTCTTGACAGCCCCTTCTTGCCAGCAAGGTTTCTTTTGAGAAATCAGCTGATAGTCTTATGGGCACTCCTTTGTAAGTAACTGTCTCCTTTTCTCTTGCTGCTTTTAAGATTCTCTCCTTATCTCTAATCATGGGTAATGTAATTATATGTCTTTGTGTGTGCTTCCTTGCATCCAACTTCTTTGGGACTCTCTGAGCTTCCTGGATTTCCTGGAAGTCTACTTCATTTGCCATGTTGGGGAAGTTTTCCATTATTTTTTCAAGTAACTTTTCCATTTCTTGCTCTTCTTCCACTTCTGGCCACCTTGTGATTTGAACGTGGGAACATTTAAAGCTGTCCTAGAGGTTCCTAAGCCTTTCCTCATTTTTTTTGAATTCTTATTTCCTCATTCTGTTCTGGCTGAATGTTTATTTCTTCCTTCTAATCCAAATTGTTGATCTGAGTCCCAGTTTCCTCCCCTTCACTGTTGGTTCCATGTACATATTTTTTTATTTCACTTTTCATAGCCTTCACCTCTTTCTCTATTTTGTGACCATACTCAACCATTTTGTGAGCATCCTGATTACCAGTGTTTTGAATTCTGCAACCGATAGGTTGGCTATCTCTTCATTGCTTAGTTCTGTTGCTGGAGCTTTTATCTGTTCTTTCATTTGGGCCACATTTTTTGTGTGTGTTGGTGTGCCTGTTATATTGTAAGGGGTGGAATGTTATGTATTGGCCAAGGTGGGACAACTCACTTGGCTGTGTCATGGTGCTATATGCAGGCAAGGGTTCAGAGAGGGAACAGTGATGCTTGCTTGGCTCTTGACTAGCTTTTAGTAACTCCCCCTACTATCCACAAGCAAATTGGGCCCTTCTGGTGATGATTTCCAGGTGCATGGGTTTGTGTATGGTTTAGGACCCTGTGTATCTCTCCAATGAACCCTTCTGTGAGTCTTGGAGTTTTTCCTATGCTACAACCCACACTGGTTTTTACAGCCAAAGTCTTCAAGGCTTTCTTTTCCAATGGTGGAGCCCTGGCTTGTGCGATCTGTCTCACTCTCAAGTTATTCCTCCTGTTTTAGTGACATACTGACGTGGGACAGCCCGGTTTGCCCATTGCCATCTTGTCTTCCCAATCTGCCAGATGCCTTCTTCCCATGTTGTCCTCTCCACCCCTGCTGCCCATATCTACCCCTCATACCAGTCTGAATGAATATTTCTTCCTTAACTTCTTGGTTGTTGGACTTCCATACAGTTCAATTTTCTGGTAGTTCCAGTTATTTTTTTTCTTTTTAAATTTATTGCCCTTCTTTTGGTTTTGCAAGGAGGCAAAGTATATCTATCTACACTTCTATCTTGGCTAGGAGCATCTAATACATTTTCAACTTTACTTCAACCTTATAGCATAATCTTGCCTTTTCTTACCCTATTGTCCCATTGCCCTTTCAAGTTTTACTTATGTGTTACATTCTGTTCTCTCCCTTTCTTCACCTTGGTTCTATACTTACTCTTGTTAATTCTCCTCCCTCTTGCCACTCAATAACATTGTCCTCTCTTTAAGTCATTTCATATTCCCTTTGTCATAGCTTATGGTATCTGTAATCTCTCTTCACCTATATTAACTTTGCTCAATTGAGATTGAGATTGCTGATGTGGTAGCAGGTTCTTTTTGCTAGTGTAGGTTTGGTTGTCTCATAATACTGCTTTCTTAACCAACACCTGTGAAACAGCACACAAGACAAAGTTGGAGTTATGGCTACCAGTAAGCATGCTGGAGGAGAGAACCTACCAAACAAAGAACCCACAAATAGGTAAAGACCAAGTACAACAAGAGAACACACACAAACAGAAGAAAGTCGGGCCTAGTGCATCTAGACAAGGAGATCAATGAGACCACACCACTGAGTCCCACAGAACTTTTACAACAGAAGTCTACTCCAAAATAACATACAGGCAAAGCAGAGCACTCTGAGATGTAGAAATAAACAAACAAAAAAGTCACCTAAAATGGGGATACAAAGAAAGAACACCCAATCAAAAGGAATAGAAGAATCCCCACTAAAAGAGCTAAATGAAATTGAGGCAAGCAATGTATCAGACATAGAATTCAAAAAATGGTTATGAGAATGCTCAAGAAACTCAGTGAAAACTATAAATAACTGAATGTGAACTACAACAGCATGAAAAATGAAATAGAAACTATGAACAAGAACCAGGAAGAAATGGAGAATACAATATCTGAAATAAAAAATACACTAGAAGTAATTACAAGCAGGCTGGATAAAGCAGAGGACTGAAATAGTGAGCTTGAAGACAAGGTAGAAAAAAATACTCAAAGTAGCAGAATGAAAAAATTCTCAAAAAGTATGAGGATAACCTGAGGGAACCTGAGAACAACATGAACGTAACAACATTTGAATCCTAGGAATATCAGAGAAAAAGAAAAGCATGGGATAAAAACCCTGTTTGAAAATATAATTACAGATAACTTCCCTAACCTGTAGAGGAGAAAATCAATTCAAGTTTAGGAAGCACAGAGGGTCACAATCAAGATGTACTCAAAGAGGCTCACTCTGAGACACATCATAATTAAAATGCCAAATTTTAAGACAAAGAGGGAATCTTAAAAGCAGTGAGGGAGACACAGATAACAACATACAAGAGAGCCCAAGTAAGGCTAGCAGCTGACTTTGCAACAGAAACACTAAGCCAGAAGGTAATGGCAACAAATACTCCAAGTAATGAAAAGCAGTCCTGCAACCAAGACCACCTTACCCAGAAAGTCTCTCAATTAAAAGGAAAGGAAATATAACAAGTTTCCAAGACAAAAGTAGGCTGAAAGAATACACTTCCACCAAACCAACATTACAAGATGTGCTAAAGAGACTGATTTGGGAAGATGAAGGTATAAAGTGAGAGAGACAGAAACACAGGTACAAAAAAGAAAATTGCAATGAATAAGTACCTTTCAGCAGTAACCTTCAGTGTAAATAGATTAAACACTGTAATCAAAAGATATAGGGTAGCTGAATGGATAGGAGAACATGACTTGCATATATGCTGTCTACAAGAGACCCACCTCAGAAGTCTCTTAACAGACTTAAAGTGAAGGGTTGGAGAAAAGCTACGGTAGCAATACTTATATCTGACAAAATTTGAAAACAAAGTCCATACAAAGAGACAAACAAGACCATTTCATAATTCAAAAAGGAAGAATCCATCAGAAAGGTATAAACATTGTAAACATATATGGACCCAACACAGGAGCTCCCAAATGTATAATGAAAACCTAGGAGGACTTCAAGAAAGATATCAAAAGCAACACATTCATTGTAGGGGATTTTAACACCCCACTGTCAACAATAGACAGACCTTCCAAAGAATAAACAAGGACAATGTGACACTGAACAATACACTAGATCAAATGGGCTTAACTGATACATAAATACAGAATCTTTACCCCAAAGAAGAAAAATATACATTCTTTTCAAAGGCACATGGAACATTTTCAAAGACCACATGATAGTACACAAAACAAGCCTCAGAAAATTCAAGAAAATTGAAATCTTATCAAGCATTTTCTTGGATCACAACAGCTTGAATCTAGAAACCAACCTCAAGGAAAAACACTCAAATACATGGAAACTGAATAACATGTTATTAAATAATGAATGTGTAAACAATGAGATCAAGGAAGAAATTGAAGTTTCTGGAAACAAGTGAAAATGAACACACAACAACCCCAAACCTATGTGACAGCCCTGAGAGGGAAGTTCATAGCAATACAGGCTTACCTAAAAAGGAGAGAAACATTTGAAATAAATGACCTAAACTTGAATCTATAAAAAACTAGAGTAACAAAAATGAACAAAACTCAGAGTGAGTAAAAGGAAGGAAATAATCAAGATCAGAGCAGATTGAATGACATAAAGACTAAAAGAACAATCAAATGGATCAATAAATCCAGGAGCTGGTTCTTTGAAAAGATAAGCAAAATAAACAAGTCTTCAATCATTCTCATCAAGAAAAAAAAGAGAGAGGATGCAAATAAATAAAATCAGAAATGAAAGAGGCAAAGCTACAACCAATACCACAGAAATACAAAGGATTATAAGAAATTACTGTGAACAACTGTATGCCAAGAAATTTGAAAGCCTGGGTGAAGTGGACAAATTTTTGAAAAAGTATAATCCTCCAAAACTGATTCAAGGAAGAATCAGAAAGTCTGAATAGACTGATATCAGCTAGTGAAATAGAAGCATTTATCAAAAAACTCCTGGCACACAAAATCCCTGGGCCAGACAGATTCACAGAATTTTTGCCAAATATTTAGAGATGAGTTAACCAGTTCTTCTCAACTATTTCAAAAAATCCAAGAGAAGGGAAGATTCCTATACTTTTTTTAAAAACTTTTTTACCTGATCCACCAACCCCCCTCCCATTTGGGAACCATCAAAATATTCTTTCAGGGATCATTTCTATAGTTTGTTACCAAACTCCTTTTATGAGGCCAGATTGGGGAAGTCCTCCATTATTTTTTCAAATAAGTTTCAAATTTCTTGCTCTTCCTCTTCTTCTTCTGGCATCCTTATGATTCAGATGTTGGAATGTTTAAAGTTTTCCTGGATGTTCCTCTGCCTCTTCTCATTTTTTTGAATTCTTCTTCATTCTGTTTTGGTTGAATGTTTATTTCCTCCTTTTGCTCCAAACCATTGGTTGTGCCCCAGTTTCCTTCCTGTCTCTGTGGATTCCCTGTACATTTTCCTTTATTTCACTTTTCATAGCCTTCATTTGTTTCCTCTATTTTGCCACCATATTTAACCAATTCTGTGAGCTTCCTGATTACCAGTGTTTTTAACTGTGCATCTGATAGATTGGCTATCTCTTCATCACTTAGTTGTATTTTTTCTGGAGCTTTGATTTGTTCTTTCATGTGAGCTATTTGTGTGTGTGTGTGTCAGTGCACCTGTTGCATGATAAGAGGAAAAGCCTTAGGTGTTCAACAGGGTGGGGCAACCCAACTCACTGTGTGACGCCATCAGTTAGGGAGGGGTCCGAGAGGGAACAGTGCTGCTTGCTCTGCTCTCTGCCAGCATTCAGTCACTTCTGCCGCTACCCACAAGCAAATTGGGCCCTTCTGGTGCTGATATCCAGGTGGGTGGGTTTGCATATGTTCTAGGACCCTGTGGGTCTCTCCAATGAACTCTCCTGTGAGGTTGAGAATTTTGTCCAGCAACTCAACCCTCATAGGTTTTTTTCAGTCGGAGGTTTTGAGGCTTTATTTTCCCATGCTGGAGCCCTGGGTTGTGCAGTCTGTCTCCCACCCCAGTTGTTTGTCCCTGTTTATCTACACACAAATGTGGGACAACCTGCTTCACCAACTGCCGCCTTGTCAGGTCCACTAGCTGCCACCTTGTCATGAGTCCTCTCTATCCCAGCTGCCTGTCTCTGACTCTCCTACCACTGTAGATGAATATTTTTTCTTTAACTCCTTGGTTGTCAAACTTCCATACAGTTTGATTTTCTGTCACTTCTGGTTGTTTTTTGCTTTTAAATTTGTTGTTGTCCTTCTTTTTGTTGTGTGAGGAGGAACAGTGTGTCTACCTATGCCTCCATCTAAAAATAATAAGTTTTTAGATATAGTAAAGGCAGTCTAGTTTGTTTTATAAATATGATATACTTGTACATTTAAAATAATTAAGTTGTGGAGTTATTTAATGGGTATTAAGTTTCAGTTTGTGAAATAAATAAGAGCATTGAATTGGACCTGAGCATGAATAATTGCTCCATTTACAAAATTACTTATGCTTTCTTATTTATCTATTTATAATTGTTTTTCAAGTATAATTGTCTCCATTTTCCCCCATGACCTCCCCATCTCACTCATTACCACCTCTCACACTCCATTATACCCCATTTGGTTTTGTCCCTGTGTCCTTCTGTTCCTTGATGACCCTTCTCCTATTTTCCCCATTATCCCTCTCTCAACCTCCTCTGGTTACTGTCAGTCTGTTCTTTATTTCAATGTCTCTGTTTATATTTTCTTTCCTTGTTTGTTTTGTTGATCAGATTCCACTAATGGGTGAGATTAAATGGTATTTGTGTTTCACCACTGGGATTATTTCAATTAGCAGGCTGCTCTCCAGGTCCATCCACACTGTTGTGAAGGGTAGAAGCTCCTTCTTTCTTTCTGGTTCGTAGTATTCCATTGTGTAAATGTACCATGGATTTTTGATCCACTCATTTACAGATGGGCACTTCAGTTACTTCCAACACTTAGCTATCAGGAATTGAGCTGCTATGAACATTGGGGTGCATAGGTTCTTTTGAATTGGTGTTTCAGTGTTGTTAAGGTAACATACCAGCAGTGGAATTGCCCGGTCAAAGCACAGTTCCATAGGGTTTTCCAAAGTGGCTGCAACAGTATGCATTTCCACCAACAGTGCAATAGGGTTCCCTTTTCTCCACAGCCTCTCCAGCACTTATTGTTTGTTAATTTAGTTATGATGGCCATTCTGACCAGTTAGAAGTGGTATATCATTGTGGTTTTACTTTGCATCTCTCTGATGGCTAGTGATGCTGAGCATCCTTTCATATGTGCCTGGGCCCTCTGTATGTCCTCCTTAGAGAAGTGTCTGTTCAGGTCCTTTGCCTACTTCTTAATTGGGTTTTTTATCTTCCTGGTGTAGAGTTGTGTGAGTTCTTTATATATTTTGGAGATCAAACCCTTGTCCAAGGTGTCATTTGCAAATACATTTTCCCATATGGATGATTCCCTGTTCATTTTGCTGATGTTTTCTTCAGCCATGCGGAAGCATTTTAGTTTGATGATGTCCTATTTGTTTGTTTGTTTGTTTTTTATCTTTTTATTGTTGTTCAGGTACAGTTGTCTCCATTTTCACCCACCCCGACCCTCCCACCCTCAAACCTACATGCTTTGGCTTTGTCCATGTGTACTTTATACATGTTCCTTTATGGTCCTTCCTCTATTATCCCTTCCACCCCTTCTCTCTGGTATCTGTCAGTTTTTTCTTTATTTCAGTGTCTCTGGTTGTATTCTGCTTGCTTCTTTGTTTTGTGGATTAGGTTCCACTTATAGGTGAGGTCATATGTTATTTTTCTTTCACTGCCTGGCTTATTTCACTTAGCATAATGCTCTTCAGATCCATCTATGCTGTAGTGAAGAGTAGGATCTTCTTTTATCTTTCCACTGCATATTATTCCATTGTGTAAATGTACCACAAGTTTTTTACTCTGATTATGTTTTATTATTTTTCCTTTTTTTATTGTTGTTCAACTACAGTTGTCTTCATTTTCCCCACCACTCTCTTCCACCCCAGCCATTCCTACTTTCTACCCTTGATCCTACCCCCACTTTGGTTTTGTCCATGTGTCCTTACAGTAATACATGTTCCTGAAAACCCTTACTATTTCCCCCCATTAACCCCTCCCACCTGCCCTCTAGTTTAATCTATTCATTTACTTATGCACACTTAGGTTGCTTCTAGTACTTGGCTATTGTAAATGGTGCTGTTAGGAACACTGGGGTGCATAGGTTCTTTTAAATTGGTGTTTCAGTGTCCTTAGGGTATAATACCAACAGTGGTATTGCTAGCTCAAAAGGCAGTTCCATTTTTAGTTTTCTGAGGAAATTCCATACTGTTTTCCACAGTCACCACACCAGCTGGCACTCCCACCAATGGTGTACTAGTGTTCCCTTTTCTCCACATCCTCTACAATACTTGTTTGTTGATTTATGATGGCCATTCTCACCCATGTGAAGTGGTATCAAATTGTGGTTTTAATTTGCATCTCTATGAGGGCTAGCAATGCTGAGCATCTTTTCATGTCATATATCTTTCAGATAGCAAATATTTTAGGTTTTAGAATTCACACTCTTAGCTTGTGGGAAACTAAAAAATGTAAAAATTTATGTGATTAATATAATGATTACTCCATCAAATTAACTGTTTCCTATTTTTCACTATATGAATTCTATAGTTTACATTTAACAAATAAACTTTTTTCTATTACATTTACTTTAACTTTTTCCTATTTCACTGTTTTCCATATTATTTTTCACTTTTATTATTTCTTTTACGATTAAGAAGTAAAATAATTATTTCTATAATATATTTAGCATAAATTCATTATTTGATTTTTAAATATTTAATTATTAGTATTTTAATATAAAAATTACACAAGCTCATTATAGAGAAATTGGAAATAGAAAAATTTTAAGAAATACAAATCACTAGCAGATGCAGCACTCAGATTAGTCATTCTTAATGGTTTATGGACATTTTCCAATCATTTTTTTCTCAGCATATGTTTATATGTTCTCAAAAAAAAGTCAGGATAATGCTATGTATACACAAGTTTTAGTCTTAAATTTTTCCTATTAATCATGAAAGCATTTTCCAATATCATTAATGTTTTCCAATAATATCATTTAAATGTCACCATAATACAACATTATATTAAAATGTATTAGTATTGAGCCTGTTTAAACTGCTTTCATGTTTTAAACAATGCTTTTTCTGAATTTCTGACTAGTTTTCAGAATCAACTCCTAGAAGAGAAATTGTGTTTTTTGGTCTCTTTTTGACAAATATTTTTCCAGAAAAGGACAGACATACACAGAGTTTTCTGAATAATGTAGGGCAAGTTAGCTTCTTTATGCACTGATCAACATTAAATGAGATCAAGGGATTGAGCCCAGGAGATAGTGTCCAATGAATGACTTTTAAAAGCACTGATCTTGTTGAATAATTCCTGTACCTTCTTTTATCTTTTTTTCTGCAGTACAGTGTTTAAAACATAATCAAATAAACATTGGTTTAAGTCTTGGCTCAGTCACTTAGTAGTTAGTTTGACCATGGTCAAGTTATTTAATCAATTTCCTCATTTGTTAAAGGAGATAATGACCCACCTGAAGGGCTGCTATAAGGATTTATGACATAATGCAGGTAAAATACTTAGCCCAGTAGCACTCTTAGAAAGTTTCCATTGAGTGTTAGTTATTCCTAATTTATTCTCTAATTTGTTTGAGACACACTCCTTAATAGTTTTTAAAGTTTATATTTGTTTGATAAATTTTTCTGAGTTCTTAAAATTTTCAGCTTGAAAATGTTGTCATTACTTTCAGATAACTTTTTCCCTTTGGTATTTATCTTGGAGTTTAGCTTATTGGCACTTTATAATAATCAGAGATTTCTTTAAGTTAATTTTACTGGTGCTTTATGATTTATAATGAAGATGATGTCAGTGTTGCTGCTCAAATCTTAGCCCACAGTACCTCAGAATTGACTATATTTGGAAATAGGGTCTTTCAATAAATAATTAGGTAAAATTAGGGCCTATATGTGGGGCATAATCCAATATGACTGGTATCCTTATAAGAAGAAAAAATTTGGACACAGTCATGTACAAAAGGAAGACAATATGAAAACAAAGAGAGAAGACATCCATCTACACACCAAAAAGAGTCCTGAACAGATCTTTTTCTCACAGCCCTTAGAATGAGCCAACACTTCTACACCTTGATCTTGGAATTTTGGTCTCCAGAAAAATGAAACAATAAATTTCCGTTGTTTAAGTCCCCCAGTCTGTAGTATTTGTTTGATAGCCCTAGCACTCCACTACACTCATCCAACAACCATACTCTTCTTCCCTGGATTATTGCAGCAGCGTACACCTGATTTCTCAGCAGTCCCTTTGTTGCCCAGCAGCCAGAGTAATGATTATAAGTGTAGATTTCAACATATCAATCTTCAGCTTATGATCCTCCAGTGGTTTTTCAGATAAAGACCCAAATTTTTACCATGGATCTCCAGGTTTCTGCCTACCTCTTCATGTTCCTTTTGTGCCTCTCTCCTCTTTTTCCTTTGTGCCTTCTATTTATTCTTTAAATGCTGCTTCTTTCTGCCCCATCATCACCTTTGGACATAATAGTCCCTGAACCTGGATAGTACTATTTGCACCTTAACAACAAGTGTGTTAGTTTCCACTGTTCTTTCTATTTCACTTTTAAATACCCCACTTCCTGTCCTCCCTGGTGTGGCTCAGTGGATTCAGTGCCAACCCGCAAACCAAAGGATCATTGGTTCAAGTACCAGTCAGGACATGTGCCTGGGTTGTGGGCCACATCCCCAATAAGGGCCTCATGAGAGGCCACCACACATTGATGTTTCTCTTCCTCTCTTTCTCCCTCCCTTTCCCTTTCTCTAAAAATAAATAAATAAAATCCTTTTTATTAAAAAAAATAAAACACCTCACTTTCTCCTATTATATTATCACACAACTTCTTGAATGTCTATTTTATTTCACATAATTGTAATTACTATAAATGATAAATTTGTGGAAGCAATCATTTCATATCTGTTTTCCCCATACATCTGCACTGTTTAATAGAAATTTAGGTGTTGGAAATGATATATAATCTGTGTTAATGCAGTCAACACCAGCTGCATGTGGCTACTGAGTACTAAAAACTTGGCTAGTGACACATGTGACATTAATTTAAATTTTAAATTCAAGTAGCTACATTAGGCTGGCCCACCACTGTGTCAGACACACAGCTATGAATGTCCAGCTACCAAAAGGTGGGGTCAGTTTTTCTCTAATCACCATGTCTGCTATTGTGCTGTCCAACTCAAATATCTATGAAGGAATAACTGAATTTAACTAATCTGAATATGACCAAGGTGGTGATATATTTCAAACTGAATGTATAGTATAAAAAAATATTGCTCCAACTGGTACCGCATTTTCCTAAGGACAAAATCTGCTATTATTCTTCTTGATACCTTTTTTCCCTTCTAACAAAGAAATTTGTGAGAATGAGGAGTAACGTTCCAGGTTCTACTGTATAATGCTTAAGCTGATTAAAATTTAGTGATTTACAATGTGATACCTTGATATGGATTACAAGTACCAATAGTTTTTACACAACACTAAGAAAGAAATTAAGGAAGACACAAACAAATGGAAGCATGTACCATCCTCATGGATTGGAAGGATTAACATGTCCATTTTACCCAAAGCAATTTATAGAATCAATGCAATTTTTATTAAAGTACCAATGATATATTTCAAAGGCATAGAACAAACATATCAGGAGTTTGTATGGAACCATAAATGACCCCAAATAGTTGCAGCAATTTGGAGAAAGAAGAACAAAGTAGAAGGGATCACAATACCTGATATCAAACTGTATTACAAGGTCACTGTAATCAAAACAGCCTAGTACTAGCATAAGAACAGACACATAGACCAATGGAAGATGACAGAGACCCCAGAAATAAACCAAAGTCTCTATGGTCAATTAATATTTGACAAACAGGGGAGAATTATAAAGTGGAGTAAAACTAGCCTCTTCAAAAAATGGTGTTGGGACATCTGAAAAGCTACATGCAAAAAAAGAAATGAAATTCAATCACCAACTTACACCATACACAAAAATAAATTCAAGGAGGATAAACGATTTAAATATCAGTCACGACGCCATTAAAGTCCTAGAGGAAAACATTGGCAGGAAAATCTCAGACATTCCACGTAGCAACATCTTTACTGACATATTCCCTAAAGCAAGGGACATAAATGAAAGAATAAACAAATGGGACCTCATCAAATTGAAAAGCTTATGCATGGCTAAAGAAAACACCATTAAAATGAAAAGAGAACCAACTATATAGGAAAACATATTTTCCAGTGATACCTCAGACAAGGGTTTGATCTCCAAAATAAAAAAGAACTCACACGACTCCATTTTAGGAAGACAAAACACCCAATTAAAAAATGGACAAAAGCCTTGAACAGACACTTCTCCAAGGAGGACATATAGAGGGTCCACAGACATATGACAAGATGCTCAGCATCACTAGCCATCAGAGAGATGCAAATTAAAACCGCAATGAGATACCACTTCACCCTGGTGAGAATGGCTATCATAAACAAATCAACAAACAATTGTTCAAAAGTATGTGGAGAAAAGAGAACCCTAGTGCACTGTTGGTGGGAATGCAAGCTGGTGCACCCTCTATGGAAAACGGTATGGAATTTCCTCAGAAAACTAAAAATGAAACTTCCTTTTGACCTGTCAATTCCACCGTTGGGATTATATTTTAAGAATCCTGAAACACCAATCCAAAAGAACCTATGCACCCCAATGTTCATAGAAGCACAATTTACAATAGTCAAGTCATGGAAGCAACCTAAATGCCCATCAGTAAATGAGTGGGTCCATGGTACATTTACACAATGGAATACTACACAGCAGAGAGAAAGAAGGAGTTCCTCCCCTTTGCGACAGCATATATGGAACTGGACAGCACTATGCTAAGTGAAATAAACCCAGAGATGAGGGAGAAATGCCATATGATCTCACCTTTAACTGGAACATAATCAACAAAAGAAAAAAGGAAGCAAAATATAACAAGAGACATTGAAATTAAGAACAATCTGACAGTGACCACAGGGGAGGTGCGAAGGGAAAAAGGCGGGGAAGGGCATTCAGGAACAACTGTAAAGGACACATGGACAAAACCAAGGGGGAAGGTGGAAACAAGGGAGGTAAGAGGGTTTGGCTGGAGTAAGGGGGTCTGTGGGGGGAATGCAGACAACTGTAATTGAACAACAATAAAATAATTTAAAACTGACAAAAAACAAATACCAATATTTTTATAATATTAGATCAAGAATGAAATTATTAATCTGATAGAGGCCAAATGAGAATTAAAAAGCTATGAGAGACATTTAGCTAGCTAAAAACTCAAAAGAGCTAATAAAATTCATCAAAGAAACAGATAAAAATTTTTGGTTTAATTCAAAGATTGATAAAAACAAAACCAGTTTTGAATAGTAAGGCTAAGTTAACTCAGGTATCCAGAGACAACTTTAAGCAGAGAACTTTCTGAGACTTAAAAATGGGTACTCCCCAGCATAACTGGGAATATAATCTCTACACATATAGAGCTTATTTCTAATTAGCTTACCAGATAAAATTCAGAACACTTACTTAAGTTTGAATTTCAGGTAAAGAATGAATAATTTATTTGAAATTCAATCTTATCTGAAAGTGAACTACTTTTTTCTGTATTTTTATATGCTGAATCTTAGCCCTATTTCAAATACATGGGAATAAAATAGCCACAGAAGGTAAAAGTTTGTCAAATCAGAATATACATGTCATAACATAGAGTTTAATGCTAAAGAAGTGAGTGAGAAACTTTTCTCTGTCTTGTCTATCCATTTCTAGAAGGCCCATGCTTTCTCATGATGACTTTCCCAAATAACTAAACCAAGATTTACCATCTTTCAGAGTTTTATTTCTGTACTGAATGAAGACTCTTTTGATCCTGAGAGTTTCTGTTCTTGATAAAGGAGCAGAAGAAAGTAGACAGCCTATGAATATAGCTGTATAGATCAAGAATAAGACCTTTGTCTTAATAAATATCCTAGTTGTAGAATCTAGCACAGTGCCTGGCTCAGAGCTGGTAATCCTTGATGTTTTTTCATTTTTTAGAAATGTCATTCAGTTTGTGTTGGATATGGGAAGAGAAAGACTTGTCACCAATGTTTCCATGTGTAATACATCTTTTTATTCCATTTTCACAGTGCCTCAAATATTAGAGGATCTCTATAAATGCTCATTGAAACAAACTCAACTAATTTAAAACTATGTAATTTATTTCTTCCTATTAGGATAAATGTGTTTTGGGAAACATTGTTAGTAGTTAGCATATCATGGAAATTTGGATCTGTGCAACACCTCCTAACCACAATTGTTATTTTATTACTTTTTGATTCCTTTGGGTTTCTTGTTCATGGTGCACAGTGCTCTCTAGTGTGACATATCTTGGCGTTGGTAATTCCAAACCTCAGCACTCTCTCAACATCTAGCCCCATGCAATTATGTGAGTGTTTGAGATTCTGGCTTAGTCAGGAAAGAGATGTAAGTGAAGCAGACAAGATAGAAATGAATGGGGTGACATCTGGAGAGGACCCCAGCCAAGATTCAAATCTAACCTGTCCCCAGCTGACTTTCTTCCTCCTTAATCACCACTCTTCTCCAAATCAGCACATGATGGATCATAAAACTATTCACATGGGCTGCACTAGAAACTGTCCTCAGTTAACTTCTAGCCCTTTCAGGTAGGCAACACCAAATCATACTCATTGGTCATTCTCCCAAGCACTATGGCTAAGTTTGGGGCTGATTTTATACACCCTGAAAATAATTTAATGTGTAAGCTCTTAAATGATTTTTTAAAATTTTTTTTAAAAGTTTTCTATAAAAAGTTCACAAACAACATTTTAGTTTGACCAAGACCCATTTAATTAAATTAAAGATAGAAAAAAAATGAGAATACTAGTTGTTGGGGTAGTAAAAAGTGTGGGTTTATCTACACTAAGTTAGATTTAGGATCTCTAAGTTAGATTTTATGATTTCAATCAAAAGTATAAGATTTCAGGATAATGCTAAAGGATGGTCTATAGAGTTGCATTCTTTAAATATGGAAGACATTCATCATTCCACAATCCTGCATTGTAAAATTTTATGTCTCAACTAAAATTTTCCATCATCTAAACTTTTGGCTGGACTTAAACATTTTCTCAATAATGACTTCTCTTACTTGGCTAGTTATATTAAATTTAGCAAAATCTGGGATCCTAATTACTTCTGCCTCAATTCCCCTTTTATTAGGTCATTTCTGATGCTATCTTGGGCATTTTTCATCATGTTGTGTATTTTCCCATCACTGTCCCACATTCATAAGAAATTGCTTATTTGGATATCCATCCTGACAGACCCATCACACCTTTTACATCAACTCACCTGAATCTGGAATCTAAACCATTGGCTGTTGGCTGCAGAAGATAAGTTTTGTGTTTGTGCATTAACAGAAGAGTGGATGTGGCACTTATTAAAATGCCTCACTGTGTATAAGTGTTTTATAAGTGGGAGGTAGAACCACTCCTTGTTCATAAAAGACTACCGTTTCAGTGAACAGCGAGGTCTCAAGCTTACCCCTTCTATCCCACACCTACCAAAATCAAGGTGTGTGTGTGTGTGTGTGTGTGTGTGTGTGTGTGTGTGTTGCATAATGATTACATGGAGGAGGAAGAAATACGGTAGACTAAGTTTGAGGACTTTCAGGTTTTATGAGGAATATAAGACAGAAAAATATTCCAGGGATTATTATTGCAGCAGAGGGTGAGAGGTGGAATGTGGTATGGGGCCTTTTTCTTTTATGTGGCACAGGAGGCATGATCTGGTCTCTGCTTATCTCCTCCTTTTTGACTCTCATGGGCCTTCGTGCTCCATACTCAAAGCTACCTTTATGCCAAAACAGTCTCAACTTGGGTTTTTAATACACTTTTCCTTGTGAATGCAATACCTTCATTTTTCCTACACTTTGTCTGGATAATCTTAGTCATCCTTCAAGTCTCAGCTTAGGTGTGTCACTCCAGGTGGAAGCCTTCCCTTATAACCTCCACAACTGGGCCCAGAGACCCTCCAGTGTGTCCCCTCACTGCATTGTGCTTACCTCAACATTTACCTTGGCATATCATGTTGAAGAAGTTAATTTATCTGTCTACCTGGATATGTTCTCTCTCTTTCACATACATGTACACAAATGATTGCACCCAGACACACATATACCCTGAAACAGATATGGCTATTTAGACATACACATACATACAGGCTATTTGCACCTTCAGGCCAATATTGTTTCTAGTTCTGCAGTATAACCAAGATCCTTTCTTGGAGTAAGTGATCAACAGATAGCTTGAAGAGACATTAAAGAGGAATGAGGTATCAAAAGTATATACTTCTTAAGGTCAATTGCTGTTAAACATTTAATCACAAATTTTCTGCTCTGGTCAGTGTGTCTCATTTGGAGCATTATCCCATAACCCAAATGTTGTGGGTCTGATTCCTGATCAAGGCATACACTTAGGTTGTGGGTTTGATACTCAGTCTGGGCATGTATGAGGGGTGGGTAACCAATTGATGCTTCTTTCTTGTATCGATGTTTCTCTCCCTTCCTTCCTCTTCCTCTAAAATCAATGAAAATATGTTTTGGGGGGAACATAAAGAAAATTTCAATCTACTTGATTTTAGTTGAGAGTCCACTGATCATAACTTAGACTTTGAAGCCCAATTACTTCTTTTATTTTTATTTTTTTGCAATTTTACAATGTGCTTTATTTATTGTTTTTAAACATTTTTTATTGTTGTTCAAGTACAGTTTTCTGCCTTCCCCCCCCCACCCCTCACCATTACCCCCTCCCTATCTCCCTCCCCTGTTTCCATCTCCCCTTGTTATCATCCATGTGTCTTTTACAGTAGTTTCTGAAAATCCTTCACTCTTTTCTTCTATAATCCCCTGCCCTCTCCCCTCTGGTCACTGTCAGCCTGTTCTCAATTTCAATATCTTTGGTTATATTTTGCTTGCTTGTTCGTTTTGTTGATTAGGTTCCCGTTAAAGGTGAGATCATACCATACACACAAATAAATTCAAAGTGGATAAAAGATTTAAATATAAGTCATGACACCATTAAAGTCCTAGAGGACACCATAGGCAGGAAAATCTCAGACATTCCACGTAGCAACATCTTCACTGATACATCCCCTAGAGCAAGGAACATAAGGAAAGAATAAACAAATGGGATCTCATAAAAATAAAAAGCTTCTGCATGGCTAAAGAAAACACCATTAAAATGGAAAAATAACCAACTGTTTGGGAAAACATATTTGCCAATGATACCTCAGACAGGGGTTTGACTTCCAAAATATGTAAAGAACTCACACAACTCCACTCCAGGAAGACAAAAAAAATTAAAAAAGGGGCAAAAGACTTGAACAGACACTTCTCCAAGGAGGACATACAGAGGGCCAACAGACATATGAAAAGATGCTCAGCATCACTGGCTATCAGAGAGATGTAAATTAAAACCACAATGAGATACCACTTCACCCTGGTGAGAATGGCCATCATAAACAAATCAACAAACAAGTGTTGGAGAAGATGTGGAGAAAAGAGAACCCTAGTGCACTGTTGGTAGGAATGCAGGCTGGTGCAGCCACTGTGGAAAACGGTATGGAATTTCCTCAGAAAACTAAAAATGGAACTGCCTTTTGACCTGGCAATTCCACTGCTAGGATTATATCCTAAGAACCCTGAAACACAAATTCAAAAGAACTTATGCACCCCAATGTTCATAGTAGCACAATTTACAATAGTCAAGTCATGGAAGCAACCTAAATGCCCATCAGTAAATGAAAGGATCAAAAATCTATGGTACATTTACACAATGGAATACTACACAACAGAAAGAAGGAGCTCCTACCCTTTGTAACAGCATGGATGGAACTGGAGAGCATTATGCTAAGTGAAATAAGCCAGGCAGTGTGGGACGAATACCATATGATCTCACCTTTAACAGGAACCTAGTCAACAAAACCAATTACCTCTCCCTGGTACACCAAATCAGATCAAGTTGAAATGTCTATGACCAGGTAGCTGTTAAGAGAAAGGTAATTTTATTCTCTGAGTGATTCTTACCAAAGACTCTAAAGAGCAAACAAATAAACACAAAACAATTCCAGGTCCTGAGCAAACATTATTTGTATTGATAGTAGGTCCACAAGATCATAGACAGTTCAGCATTTACCAACAACTGCAGCAAGCTACTGCTAACTGTCCAATATCAACTTACAATACTGATAAAAGTGAAAGATATATATGAAATAACATCATGAACCACACACAACAACAAAGACAGAAATCTCAACCTTATGAAAAATATAAATGGAGAATATAAATATATAATCATTATATATTATATAATATATAACTTATATCTATACAAATATATTTATATAACATAAATACATATATAAAACTATATTATAATATATATGTATTTTAGATAATATGTTTAATATAATACAAATGTTATATAATATATTCAGTACTATATAATTCAAATGTATATGACACAAATATATTTCTATAAACAAATATACTATAATATATTCAATAATATAATATAGTTATTGTATATTATATATTATATACATACACAGTACACATATGCTTGTGTATATAGATAGATGATGGATGTATAGAGACAGTTGGATGGATAGATACATGGATGGAGCGTAAAACATATTGGGGAAGATAGTCTTCTGTATTTCCTTTGATGTTGATAATGGGATGAGCAACTTTGCCATACACTTGTGCTTTGGGTGAAGTTGTATGGAAGCTGTGAAGAGAATTTGAGTAAGTGGAAAGGTCAAACAGCACATTCTAGCTTCTTTGGCAAACTCATTTTGTGCTGGGAAAAAGTTGGGGGTATGGGAGTTGTCAAGGGTAGGAATAGCTGTTTCAGTCAGAGGCCAGAGTGAAAGAAGAAATGAGCTAACTTCATTCCTCATCCAGTGGCCCCAGATTTTACTTCAAGAAACTTTCAGTGTCATCCAGCACTTTCTGCAATAGATACCATGTTCCTTTTATTTTCCACCCCTACTAAGACTGTCCCTCAGGATCCAATGCCTTGTGCAAAATAATGATGATGATTATGTCACCCAAAATCTATATTGTACTTTACAAAGCATTTTCATACTACATGTTTCACTCAGTCTATGTGACATGAACATATGCTACCTCCACTCCCTACATGAAGGTCATCAGTGGCCAAGCCCTGTGTTCCTTCCTGCACCTCTCATCTCTGAGGCCCCTGACCATAACAGTGACTTCCCTCATATCAGTATATGAAGCAAGAAGGAAGTATTGCTGTTTGGCTGGAAGGTAGGGATCTCAGCACAGTTCTTTGCATATCCAAGGTTCTTGGCATAGAATTTGGCATACAGAACATTCTCATTAGATACTTTTTAAAATTAACAACTCAAAGAGAGTTTTGCTAATCTATTCAGAGAAGAATTAACACATTTGAGAAATGTTTAACTGGACACAACTTTCAAAAAGAAAGAAATTTCAAACCATGGCCCTAGATGTCTCCATCCAAGTTCAGACCAAATTACTGAACATAAAATGCCTAAACATGTGACTGGGAGAGCACCAGATTAATAAGTATTTTCAAAACCAGCAGGTATTTGTGCATTTGTGCAGATAAAATGTGAATTTAATTGAGCAAAATTCCTTTACCTGCCTCTCTCTTGACATTGAGTCCTGCTGAACAGGCATATCACCATGCAGGGTTAGTAACAGGCACAAGGCATAGCCTGGCAGAAGTTATACCAGAAACTGGATCATTTTCTTAAAAGAAAAAGTAAAGGTAACTTGGAGATAAAGAAATAAGTTCTTATTTATTGCTGTGATTTGTTGCTGAGTCAGAACAGAACTCAGATCAATGAAAACACTTTCTTAATAAAAAAGGGTTTTTTTCTAATTAGAATATATTATTGTTATAGAAATGCATAAAATACAGCAAAGTACGAGAGGAAATATATTTTTTCTCATTTCCATCACTAGGAGCTAGCCATAGTTATTATTGGACATGTTTTCTTTTTTAAATTATTTTATTGTTGTTCAAGCACAGTTGTCTGCATTTACCCCTCATCACTCCCCCCAACCCCAGCCACCCCCACTTCCCTCCACTGATTTCAATGCCCCCTGGTTTTGTCCATGTGTCCTTTATAGTTGTTCCTAAAAACACTTTCCCCTTTCTCCCTATAATACTCTCTCACCTCCCCTCTGGTTACTGTCAGATTGTTTTTAATTTCAATGTCTCTGGTTATATTTTGCTTGCTTGTTTGTTTTGTTGATTAAGTTCCACTTAAAGGTGAGATCATATGGTCTTTGTCTTTCATCACCTGGCTTATTTCACTTAGCATAATGCTCTCCAGTTCCATCCATGCTGTCAAAAGGGTAGGAGCTCCTTCTTTCTTTCTGCTGCATAGTATTCCATTGTGTAAATGTACCATAGTTTTTCGATCCATTCATTTACTGATGGACACTTAGGTTGCTTCCAACACTTAGCTGTTATGAACTTTGCTGCTATAAACATTGAAGTGCATAGGTTCTTAGGATATAATCCCAGCAGTGGAATTCCCAGGTCAAAAGGGATTTCCATTTGGAGATGTTTTCTTTTAATATTCTTTTTCTGTGCACAAATACATTTATAAAATCAAAACCATTAAATTTATGATTTTATATTTTACCCTTTCATCTAACATTGTACCATAGTTTCCAATATTAATAAACATCCTTTGATATACCCCAAGAGCCCTGAAACACCAATCCAAAAGAGCCTATGCACCCCAATGTTCATAGCAGCACAATTTACAATAGCCAAATGCTGGAAGAAACCCAAGTGCCCATCAGCAAATGACTGGATCAAAAACCTATGGTACATTTACACAATAGAATTCTACACAGCAAAAAGAAAGAAGGAGCTTATACCTTTTGCAACAGCATGGATGGAACTGGAGAACATTATGCTAAATGAAATAAGCGAGGCAGTGAGGGACAAATACCATATGATCTCAGCTTTAACTGGAATATAATCAACAAAAGAAAAAAGTGAACAAAATATAACGAGAGACATTAAAATTAAGAACAATCTAACAATAGCCAGAGGGGAGGGGGGAGGGGACAGTGGGGAGAAGGGTTTTTAAGAACTATTATAAAGGGCATATGGACAAAACCAAGGGGAAGGGTGGAAGCAAGGGAGGGAGGTGGGTTTGGCTGTGATGGGGGAGGGGTGGGAGAAAATGCAGACAACTGTAACTGAACTAAAATAATTAAAATGAATGAATAAATAAATAAATAAACATGCTTTGAGAATACTGTATTGAAGATTGCCATATGCACACACAAAATATATTTAAACATTCTTCCAGTGTTGCTATTCTAAACAATACTAAGATAACTATCCTTGTGTGTAAATCTTGTCCATATTTTGAATTATTTTATTGGGGTAGTTTCCTAGAAAGTTGGAAGGACTTTCTGAGGAACAGCAGAATACTCACAACTTCAGGTAAAGCTACAGACAAGAAGTACTGAACATAATCTTACTATGCCTCGGGACTTCCAGCTACTGGGAGGCCTTGGCTCAGCCCATCAAATTGCTGGGCTTCTCTTTGAGAGCTTCTTAAATTTCCTGGCTTATAAAGGAGAAAGAACCTCTCCAATATTTACTTCATAAGCTAAGGGAAAAAGTAAAAAGGACAATATTATTCCTTGGAAAAGAAGGTAATATATTTTTCAGCAATGTGATCTCATCCCATACATCTTTGAAACACTAGTGTTAATCTAAAATCTATTCAGGTTCATAAAATGTGCTTTACTCTTATAACAATGTTTTGATGCAGATATTTGAGGTTTGTTTTTAAATAGCTCTTTCTTGAATAAGAATTTTATTAAAAATTATTTTTAAAAATCTATTTTATTATGTCAAGGAGTTTAGAGAAAAAGCTTATTTTACCTAATTTAGAAAATGCATCTGCCCTTTCTGAAATGAAATAATTTCAGTCTGATTTTAATAATAATGTGTTGTTTATATGTACATATATAATAATTATATACAGGAATATAGTAATTTCCAGTTTACAAAACATTTTCAAACCATGATCTCTTTGGCTAGTCATATAACAGAACCATAGACACAACAATTATTTCAGTTTTGTTGATAAAAGTAAGGTTAAGTAAGTTGTACAAGGTCACCTGTCTGGTGTAGTTGTTACTACATGATCCACCCACTACACCCTCAGACACCTTGCCGAACCACTCCCCCTGCACTACTACACAGCTTCCCTAAGACTCTTTGTGAACTTAGTAACTGATTAATCAATTTTGTTTTCAGTTTTATGTTACAGAACATGAAGATAACTCTCTCCCCACTTCTTTTTTTAAAAGATTTTATCTATTTTTAGAGAGGGAAAGGAGGGAAATAGAGAGAGAGAAACATCAATGTGCGATTGCTGGGGCTCATGGCCTGCAACCCAGGCATGTACCCTGACTGGGAATTGAACCTGCGACACTTTGGTTCACAGCCCATGCTCAATCCACTGAGCTATGCCAGCCAGGGCTCTCTCCCCACTTCTAATAGAGCTATTACAAAGATAAATAAATTAGTCTTAAAACTGAGCACACAAACTCACACATGCTTCTCCTATTTACAAAAAAAGAATTTGAGGTGGTTGATACCCACAGTAGGGACGCTAGTAGTTTCACTGAAAAAAAAAAACAACAAAAATTTTAAAATTAAAATCATAGGGGTTCCAAGATGGCTGCAGAGTAGGTAGAAGGTGAACCCACCTGTTCATGCCCCAAATTAGATTACAACTAAGTTATAGAGCAATCAACCTGAATAACCAACTGAAGGCTAGCTGAACTGAAATATAAAAACCAAGAACTTTGGGGAGAAGCCACACAGAGACTGATAAAAAGAGCAGAAATGCAGAAAAAGCTAGTCCCTGAACCCAAGTGCAGCAGTGACTGAGAAACCAGAGGGATATTATGGCTGCAAAACTCCCTCCCCCAAGGGACCTGGGCATTTCAACTCCACCCAGGAACATCCAACCCAGAGCAACAGAGATTATATGAGGAGGCTGCATAACATCTGGGGTAAAAATCAGTCTGCCTGGGAGACCCAGACCCCACTTTCCCAGGGACAAGCACTCCTACTGTTATAGCACCATCTGGGGAGTACACTGCCCAGTCCCCAACTGCTTGTGAGGCCACTCTGTTGTAGTCATGTCCTTGTGGAGGGGCCTTCTGTCTGTAACCAGTAGTGACTTTAAGGGGCCCTCTTTTTCTGAGGAGGCTTTTGGCAGAGACTAAGACAGTGACAAAACTATGTGGCTTGGGAAAGAGAGCTGGTCTCCTCCATCTCAAGTGCACAGCTGGCTCCCCCACCCCACCTGTTGAATCAATTGGCTGGCTCCACCCTGCTGAGTTCAGTGGTGCAGGTGGACCAGAGTCCTGTGCAAAGATGGGACTATTGTACCATGTCTCCAGGAGAAGCTTTTCTCTGGGAACCAAATGCATGAGTTCTGAGGTATATGGCCACATTGCTGGGAGGCAGGGAATCTAATCTCCCTTGAGAGTTTAGTCCACACTACCCCAGGGAAGAGGAATAATTGCCTGCCTCCTTCCTGCAAACTTGCAGACACCACCCCAACAGGAGACTGTTTGGATCAGCCCTGTCAAGTCCCAGATACCCTGCCCTGTGGGCTCAGTTCCATGAGTGAAGGGACAGTGGCTTAGTGCTGGGATATTTGAAGTGTGAGACCCTAGGAGGCTATTGTCTGGGACCTAGATGAAGTACTTAGCCTCCTCCTGTGGGTTGAGCTGGCATCACCCCCAACTGGAGACTCTTTTAATCTAACCTCCTAAGGCCAGGGTGGCTGAACTTGCTCCTGCAGAGAAGATGGCTGGCAAACTTAACCTGCAGTGAGTCCCTCCAGGGTAAACTAGAGTTGGAAACTCTGACCAAGACTGAGTGTTTTGATGTTAGAACAGGGGCTAATTTCCCTTCATTGAGTGCCTGACTGCATGATCTCCAATTAGGCAACCCATCAACACTCCTCCTAACACTGTCTTGCCATCCCAGACTTGAAACTTGTGGAAATGGCTGTGGATCATAGTTAGCTTGGACTCATGCTACAGGCTTTCTTCAGAATGATCTGGAGAAAGACCAGGCAACCTCAGAGGGAGGTGGAGTAACTGATAGACAGAGGTGAAACTCAGGGAGCCTTGGTCATTTTACAGATCTGCCCCCAACTCTAAGATGGAGGAAGCCAACCCTCATACACAGAATGGCCCCTCCTAAGCAAACCTAGGTCCAGTGGACATAAACACAAACAGTGATGATTAATGGCATGGTAGCTCCAGCCAAGTAACCCAAAGCTGGTTACACATACATATGACATCAACCCATAACCAAAACCCACCCAAGGGAACCGAAATCAAACAGAACCAGTGGTGGCCTTCAGACCAAAGCAGAGCTCAACCCAATGAGCCACACAATGGTACACCCAAAAGAGGATTTTGGCAGGCACCAAATTCTGTTGGGAACAACTCCACCTCAGGGGGCGGCCCTATCAGCATAGTGTATCATATATGCTGATCAAGGTTTACCCCTATAGTCAGCAAGCCTGAAGGGTTGAATCTACCCATGAAAGGGCCAACATATTAAAGTCTTAACTACAATAGGATGGGTGCACATAACCCACAAAAAACATTCCTGGAGCACAAAGCTCAGGTGATCTGGAAGACTGTACCACTGATCCCAAAAAGACACTATCACCATAAAGCCTTCATAACAAATTTGGGAGTCACAGAAGATCTACCTAATAAACAGAGACAAAATGAGGAAACAAAGAAATATGCCCCAAAAGAATGAGAGAAATCCCCACCAAAAAGAGAATTAAATGAAATGGAGGCAACCAAAATACCACATGCAGAGTTCAAAACAATGATTATAAGAATACTCAAGTACCTTAGGAGAAGAATGCATAATCTTAGTGAGAACATAATGAGATAGTTTACATTATAAAAGACATGGAAACTATAAAAGAAGAACCAATCAGAAATGAAAAATATAATATCTGAAATAAAGAATACACTAGAAGGAATTAACAGCAGAAGTTGAAGCAAAAGACTGAATCAGCAATTTAGAGGAAAAGATAATGGTAAGCACCCAAGCAGAACATCGAAAAGATAAGAGAATTTTAAAGTGAGGAAAGTCTAAGGGACCTCTGGGATAACATCAAGCATAACAGCATTCTCATCATAAAGGTACCAAAAGGAGAAGAGAAGGAGCAAGGGACAGAGAACCTGTTTGAAGAAAAAATGGAGGAATAACTTCCCTCACCAGATGAAGGAAAGAGTCATACAACTTTGGGAAGCACAGAGAGTCCCAGTCAATATGTACCCAAAAAGGCCATACCAAGATGCATCATAATTAAAATGGCAAAGGTTAAAAACAAATAAATAATATTAAAAGCAGCACAGGTGAGAAAACATGACCCATATAGATGCTGTCTACAAGAGACCCACTTCAGAACAAAAGATCCACAGAGTGAAAGTGAAGGGATGAAAAAAATATTCCATGCAAAGGAAAATAAAAAAAGCTGAGGTAACAATACTTATATCTGACAAAACAGACTTCAAAACAAAGTCCATAACAAGAGGCGAAGGAGGTCACTGCATAATACTAAAGGGGCTGATCCAACAAGAAAATATAATACATGTATACATATATGCTCACAACATAGGAGCACCTAAATATATAGAAAAAATCTTGGTGGACTTTAAGGGAGATATTGTCAGCAGGACAATCATAGTAGAAGACTGTAACACCTTACTGTCATCAATTAATAGATTATCCAGACAAAAAAAATCAACATGGAAGTAGTAGCCTTAAATGACACATTGTTTCAAATGGATTTAATTATATTTACAGAACATTTCATCCCAAAGCAGCAGAAAATACATTCGTCTAAATGTATATAAAATATTCTCAAAGATAGACTATATATTAGGACACAAAATAAGTCTTAACAAACTCAAGAATATTGAAATCATATTAAGCATCTTTTCAAACCACAATGGTATAAAACTATAAATCAGCTACAATAAAAAAAAACCCTGAAAATTATTCAAACACACACCAGTGAGAATGGCCATTATCAACAAATCACCAAACAACAAGTGTTGGAGAGGTTGCCAAGAAAACAGAACCCTATTGCACTGTTGGTGGGAATGCAGACTGGTGCAGCCACTGTGGAAAACAGTATGGAATTTCCTCAGAAAACTAAAGATGGAATTATCTTTTAACCCAGAAATACCACTGCTGGGATTATACCCTAAGGATCATGAAATACCAATTCAAAAGAACCTATGCACCCCAATGTTCATAGCAGCGCAATTTACAATAGTCATATGCTGGAAGCAGCCTAAGTGCCCATCAGTAAATGCATGGATCAAAAAACTGTGGTACATTTACACAATAGAATACTATGCAGCAGAAAGAAAGAAGGAGCTCCTACCTTTCATGACAGCATAGATGAAACTGGAGAGCATTATGCCAAGTGAAATAAGCCAGGTGATGAAAGATATGTACCCTATAGATTATCTCCCTATAAGTGGAACCTAATCAACAAATAAACAAGCAAAATACAATCAGAGACATTGAAATAAAGAACAAACTGATGGTCACCAGAGAGTAGGGAAAGAAGGATAATAGGGGATAACAGGGAAAGGGCCATAAAGTAACATGTATAAATGGACGCATGGATAAAGCCAAAGGAGGTAGGTTCAAGGGTGGGAAGTGAGAATGGGTGGGGCACGGGGTAGTGGTGGGGTGAAAATGGAGACAGCTGTACTTGAACAACAATAACAAAAATTGTTCAAACACATAAAGGCTAAATAGCTTTTTTATTAAAGATGAATGGATCAATAATGAGATCAAGGAAGAAACAGAATATTACCTAGAAAGAAAGAAAATAAACACACAGCCTCCAAATCTATGGGAAACAACAGAAGTGTTACAGAAGAAACAAGGGGGGCCTGGGACAATATACTATTATTGAAAGAAGGGCCCGGGTCCATTATGTCCGCCGCCCGAGGAAAGACGTCTCTCAATGCCAGAGATTCGTGAAAAGGAAAGGAAATGTTTATTTAATGCTATACAAACTTCAAGTAGTGACCTAATGTCTTTATCAAAAATCCTGAAGTCCCTAAAAACACCCACAAACACACAGTCCTTCCTTCCTTCCCCTTTTGCCCAGTCCAGAGTACTGTATCTCAGGAAAGGAAATAGAAGTCCATGGCTCAGGCAGTCCTCTGGTTCTTCCCAGTTAGTACTCCATCTCGACTGGGAGACCTCCCTGGGTTCCCAGCACCCTCCGCTGAGTTGCTGGGATCTCTGCTAAAACCAGGTGGTGGTTCCCCCTTCTAAAGCTGTGGGGGTCCCCACTCTGCCAGAGCCGTGTGGTTCTCTCTCTCAGGGTCACGAGAGTCTTCACTCTGCTAAAGCTGTGTGGTTCTCTCTCTCTCAGGGCTGCGGGAAGGGAGAGTCCCCATTCTGTCCAGGCTGCGTGGTTCTCTCTCAATGGCTGCTGTGTCTGGGTTTAAATCCCCCACGCCAATCTTCTGCAGCCCCATTTCCAACTCCTCCTGCACTTGGGCACACTTGCCCTCAATCTGCTGTCTTCTCCAGCTTTTCTGGTCGCCATCGTGGGTCTGGGCAGGTGTCACCCCATGTCATGGAGCTAATTTTCTCCGAGCTCCTACGCAGGCGCTGTAACTCAGGGGACCTGCCCCCCAGTCCCATCTTAGGGGGAGATCCCTTTCCATCCCCCTGGCCTTGAGCATGGCCATAGCTATTTAGCATATTTAAGTGACCAGTCAAAGGCTATAGGTATGCTAAATGACCATGCCATGGATTAGCTGCAAAGCTGCCCTGCATGTTCTTGCTCTGTGTGTCCCTTCCCCCAACTCACACCTGTGGGGGAAGGGGTGAAGACACCTTAAAATCTTCTGGACACCTTGAGTTCTGGACCCCATTTCAAATGCCTATTTGGGGTCCCCCCTCTTGGCTGCACCCTGTAACAGAAGCAGTCCTGAGAAGGAAGTTCATAACATTATAGACCTACTACAAGAAGCAAGAAAAATCTCAAATAAATGATATAACCATATACCTTTAAAAAAAACTTTAGAAGGAACAACAAACAAGACCCAGAGTATGTAGAAAGAAGGAAATAATAAAGATCAGAGTAGAAATGAATGACATAGAGAATTTAAAAAATACAAAAGATCAATGAAACCAAGAGCTATTTCTTTGAAAAGATAAACAAGATTCATAAGATTTTAACCAGGCTGATCAAGAAAAAAAAGACAGAGGCTCTAAATATGCAAATAAAAACAAAAAAAGAGGAGTAACAACTGACATCATAGAAGTACAAAAGATTGTAAAAAATTACTATGAACAACTATATGCCAACAAATTGGACAACCTGGGTGAAATGGATAAATTCCCAGAAACATACAATCATCCAAAACTGAATCAGCAAGAATCAGAAAACCTGGAGACACCAATGACAACTAATGAAATTGAAGTCGAAATTTTTTAAAATAACTTTCATCAAACAGAGGTCCTAGATTGGGTGACTTCATGGGTGAATTTTACCAAACATTCAAAGAACTAACTACTATCCTCAAAGCAAAAAATTCAAGAAGAGAGAAGACTAGCAAACTCTTTTCATGAGGCCAATATTATCCTAATTCCAAAACCAGGTAAAGATACAGCAAAAAGAAAGCCATAGGCCAATATCCCTGATGAACATAGATGCTAAAATTCTCAACAAAATTTAGCAAACCAGATCCAGCAATACATTAAAAAGGTCATATACCATAATCAAGTGGGATTTATTCTGCAGGTGCAAGGTTGGTGCAATATTTGCAAATCAATAAACATGATATATCACACAAACCAAATGAAGGGGGGAAAATCACATGATCATATTAATATGTGCAAAAACAGCATTTGATAAAGTCCAGCACCTATTTATGATAAAAACACTCAACAAAGTGTTATTTAGGGAATAGAGAGAATACACCTGAACATAATAAAGGCCATTTATGACAAACCTACAGCCAATGTCTTACTCAATGGGAAAAATCTAAAAGCATTTCCCTTAAAATCAGAAACAAGACAAAGATGTGCACTTTCACCACTCTTATTAACCATAGTACTGTAAGTCCTAGCCATAGCAATCAGACAAGAAGAAACAAGAGATATCCACATTGGAAAGCTGGAAGTCAAACTGTCATTTCTCATGGATGACATGTTATTGTACAAAGAAACCCTTAAGACTCCACCAAAAACTACTAGATCTAATAAATGAATTTGGCAAAGTAGCAAGACACAAAATTAATATTCAGAAATTGGTCACATTTTGATATGCTAGTAATGAACTTTCAGAAAGAGAAACTAAGAAAACTTCTCATTTACTATTGCAATAAAAACAAAAATAGAAAGTACCTGGAAATAAATGTAACCAAGGAGATAAAAAAACCTGTACTCAGAAAACTGTAGGACATTGAGGTAGATACAAATAAGTGGAAGCATATATTATGTTCATGAATTGGAAGAATTTACATTGTTAAAATGTCCATAATACCCAAAGTAATCTATAGATTCAACACAATTCCTACTTAAAAACCCAATGACATATTTCATAGATCTAAAACAAATATTCCAAAAATTTATTTGGAACCAAAAAAAGACCCTGAATAGCCTCAGCAATCTTGAGAAAAAGAAAAGTTGGAGGTATCACACTACCTGATATCAAACTATATTACAAGGCTACTGTAATCAAAATAGCCTGGTACTGCCATATGAACAGACATATAGATCAATCAAACAAAGCAGAGATCCCAGAAATAAACCTATGCCTTTATAGTCAATTAATATTTGACAAAGGAGGTAAAACCATACAATGGAGTAAAGAGTCTCTTCAATAAATTATGATGCAAAAATTGGACAGATACATGCAAAAAATGAACCAGATCACAACACACCACACACAAGAATAAACTTGAAATGGATAAAAGACTTAATATTAAGTTGCAAAACCATAAAAATCTTAGAAGAAAACATAGTAGTAAAATTTCAGGTCCCTCTCATAGCAATATTTTTGC
The DNA here is from genome assembly GCF_019186645.2 of Phyllostomus hastatus. NCBI lineage: Eukaryota > Metazoa > Chordata > Mammalia > Chiroptera > Phyllostomidae > Phyllostomus > Phyllostomus hastatus. The sequence goes on along the minus strand of NW_025333867.1, from coordinate 8,994,237 downwards.
CAACATATCTCCTAGGGCAAGGAAAACAAAGGAAAAAAGGGGGAGGAGGATTCAAACAACATGGAGGCATAGGTAGAAATGCTTCACTTCCTTGCACAACCAAAAGAGGGATAACAACCAATCTAAAAACAATAAACAAGCAGAAGTGACAGAAAATCAAACTGTGTGGAACTCTGACAAGCAAGGAGTTAAAGAAAACATTCATCCAGACCAGTAGGAGGGGCAGATAAAGAGACAGGCAGCCAAACAACTCAGCAGCAATGGAGTGACCACTAGGGTAAGCAGGGCTGGCTGAATGGGAAACTAGACTCCAAGCTAGCTGTAAACTACTGAGGGGATTGCCAGGAGGGAGAAACTCCCAGTCTCACATGTGAGTTCATTGAAAAGCGGGGTTAGAGCAGAGCAACAGAGCTGCAGTGTTCCCTCTCTGACCTCTCCACCACAGGCAGTACCACAATACAGCAAAGATGGTTGCTTCCTCTCGGTGAAAATCTATGGTCCCATCCCCTTACAACAGAACAGGTGCACCAAGACAAAGAAATATGACACAAATGAAAGAACAGATCAAATCTCCAGAAAAAAAAGCTAAGCAATGAGGAGATAGCCAACCTATCTGATGCAGAGTTCAAAACAGTGGTAATCAGGATGTTCACAGAACTGATTGATCTCGGTTGCAAAATGAAGAAACAAATGAAGGTTACCCAAAGTTAAATAAAGCAAAATATACAGGGAACCAACAGTGAAAGGAAGGAAACCAGGGCTCAAATAAACCAAAGTAAGAAATAAACATCCAACTGGAACACAAAGAAGAAACAAGAATTTAAAAAAATGAGGAGAGGCTTAGGAAACTCTGGGACAACATTAAATGCTGTAACATTAGAATCATAGATGTGCCAGAAGAAGAAGAGCAAGAAGTTGAAAACTTATTTGAACAATAATGAGCAGAAACTCCCCCAATATGGCAAAGGAAATGGACTTCCAGCAAGTCCAGGAAGCTCAGAGTCCCAAAGAAACTGGACCCAAGGAGGAACACACCAAGGCACATCATCATTAAGTTACCTGAGATTGAAGATAAAGAGACAGTCTTAAAAGTAGCAAGAAGAAAGGGGACAGTTACCTACAAAGGAGTACCCATAAGGCTATCAGCTGATTTCTCAAAAGAAACCTTACAGGCAAGAAGGGGCTGTCAAGAAGTATTTCAAGTCCTGAGAGGGAAGAACCTACATCCAAGATTACTCTATCCAGCAAAGTTATCATTTAGAATGGAAGGGCAGATAAAGTGCTACCCAGATAAGGCCAAGTTAAAGGAGTTAATTATCACCAAGCCCTTATTATGTGAAATGTTAAAGGGATTTATCTAAGAAATAGAAGAAGATAAAAAAATGTGAACAGTAAAATGACAACAAACTATCAACAACTGAAGCTAAAAAACAAAAACTAAAACTAAGCAAACAACTAGAACAGGAACAGAACCAGAAAAAATGGACATCACATCAAGGATTTTCAGCAGGGAGTGGGAGGGGAAGAATGGATGCAGCAGAAAGAAAAAAGGAGCTCTTACCCTTTGGGACTGTCACATGGATGGATCTGGAGATCACTATGCTAAGTGAAATAAGCCAGGAAGTGAAAGACAAAAACCGTATGATCTCACCTATAAGTGGAACCTTATCAACAAAACAAGCAAACAAAACATAACCAGGGACAGTGAAATTAAGAACAAACTGACAGTAACCAGAGGGGAGGTTGGAGAAGACAATGGGGGTGAAAGGTGAAAAGGTTTTTAGGGTCATGTATAAGACACATGGACAAAAGCAAAGGTGGGACACTGACTGAGCATGTGTACTGTATGGTCGTCACATTCAAAATGACTGAGCGAGCGCATGGATGGAATACCCAGCTGGTGGTCTTCTGAGGAACAGAGTGTACAGCCAATGGTATCCCAGCATATATGAAGGTTGGAGCCCAAAACCGTAGAGGACATTGAAAAAATCAAACAGTAAGGAGAGTGCTTTGGGACAATAAGGTCCCTGGGACCATTGCCAGGACCAGGGCAGCTGCAGGCTCAGGCCTGGTGCCCACCCGGTCTGCCACAGGATTCTTGGGAGAGAGCCAGGTCAATGGCTCCCTTCCCTGACAAACAAGGAGGTTTGAGCAGCAACCAGGATGGACCTGGTTGCTTGAATTCACTGGGGTGAATACAGACAAAGTGGCCAACACACAGAGGTGGTGTGCATCCATTTAGACTGTGGAGGCTGGCTGGAAAGAGTTGGGCTGTGATGGACCCTGACATGGATAGTCCCTGGTCTGGTTGGAAAGTTGGGTTGTGTAAGAGGCCAGGCACTTGTTTGGACCAGCAGGCTTGAATAGGAGGAATTTCTCAAATGGAAAAAAAAAAGAGGCACTCGTGGCTGTTTAGGGAATTCTCCCACAGTAGCCATTCCTGCTGCCCCGGGTTGCTGTTGTGCAGCCTCTGTAGCCTCAGCCGTGGGTCAACCTCTGCTGCTAGGACCATGGCTGTACCCCTACCCCCAGCTGCAGCGGCAAAGGGCACCCAACCATGCCCATGACCCCAGTGGTGTGCACTGACTCGGCCTCCCCCCACCCCGCCACAGCTGCCACCACAGCAGCAGAAGCGGGCAGGAACCTGACATCACTGCCCCTTGACTGCACTCCTCCTGCAGCAGAGGAAGCACAGTGCTCATGCCCATAGCTCTGGGGGTAGAATGCACCTGACTCCATCACCCATGGTGTAGCAGCAGAGGAGGCACGCACTGGTGTCCACCTGAGCAGCCACGATGGTGCCCCAGCCCCACGGGAATGACTGGCTCACTAAGAGAAAGGCAGAGATGCCCCCGCAGAGGAAAGCAGCAGGGCTCAGACAGTCAGCAATCCCCAGAAAGATTTAACTCAGTAAGGGAGACAAACTCTGAAGAGACTTCGAGAGTCCCTAGCATCTAGGACAGCAAAAAGCAAGAAGGTGGTGTGTGAGTTGCACCTAATTGATGCACCTCAAGGACAGCACAACTGGCAAACTGAAGTAATAGGCTGGGTGCCAAAAGGGCACTGGGGGCCCAGCAGTGAACTGAGGAACTGGGCTGCAGGCTGGGCAACTGTGAAGAGTGTGGCTCAGACCTGGCCCCCACCCTCACAAAACCACAGGAAGGGAGAAAATCTAAACCAATCCCCCCTCAGCCTGCTGTAGCCAGGAAGATCGGCAGTACTCACTTGTTGGTTTAAAGCCAGCAGGAAGATTTTTTAGATATTCCTTCTTCCTTCCTTCCTTTTTTTATTTTTTATTTTATTTTAATCATTGTTCAAGTACAGTTTTCTGTCTTTTACTCCCATCCCAGCTTATCCACCCAGCCCTCCCCTCCTCCTTCCCATTTCCACCCCTGCTAGATTTTGTCCATGTGTCCTTTATATTTATTCCTGTAAACCCTTCCCCTTTTCTCCTGAAATTCCTCTGAAATTCCCTCCCCTCTCCCATCTGGTCACTGTCAGCCTATTCTCAATTTCAGTGTCTTTGGTTATATTTTGCTTGTTTGTTTTGTTGTTTAGGTTCCTGTTAAAGGTGAGATCATATGGTATTTGTCTTTCACTGCCTGGCTTATTTCACTTAGCATAATGCTTTTTCCAGTTCCATCCATGTTGTCACAAAAGGTAGGAGCTCCTTCTTTCTTTCTGCTGCATAGAATTCCATTGTGTAAATGTACCATAGTGTTTTGATCCATTCATTTACTGATGGGCACCTAGGTTGCTTTCAGCACTTGGCTATTGTAAATTGTGCTGCTATGAACATTGGGGTGCAAAGGTTCTTTTGGATTGGTGTTTCGGGGCTCTTAGGATATAATCCTAGCAGTGGAATTGCTGGGTTAAAAGGCAGATCCATTTTTAGTTTTCTGAGAAAATTCCATGCTGTTTTCCACAGTGGTGGTACCAGTTTGTAATCTCACCAACAGTGCACTAGGGTCCCCTTTTCTCCACAACCTCTCCAACACTTGTTGATTGTTGCTTTGTTTATGATGGCCATTCTCACCAGGGTGAAGTGGTATCTTACTGTGGTTTTAATTTGAATCCCTCTGATAGCTAGTGATATTGAGCATCTTTCATGTGTCTCTTGACCCTCTGTATGGCCTCTTTGGAGAGGTGTCTGTTCAAGTCCTTTGCCCATTTTTTAATTGGGTTGTTTGTCTTCTTAGAGTAGAGTTGTGTAAGTTCTTTATATATTTTGGAGATTAGACCCTTGTCTGCGTATCATTGGCAAATATGTTTTCCCATACATTTGGTTCTCTTTTCATTTTAATATTGTTTTCTTTAGCAATGCAAAAGCTTTTTATTTTGATGAGATCCCATTTGTTTTTTCTTTATGTCCCTTGCTCTAGGGGACATATCTGTAAAAATGTTGCTGTGTGAAATATCTGAGATTTTCCTGCCTATGTTCTTCTCTAGGACTTTAATGGTGTCATGCTTTATATTTAAATCTTTTATCCACCTTGAATTTATTTTTGTGTATGGTGTAAGTAGGCCTTTCTTTCCTTCTTTTTTTATCCCTAAAAGTAAACCAATAAAACCTGGAGCTATGGAAAGACCAGAATCAGACCCAAAGAGGGGTCATCCCAGCAACTAAGACAGTGAGACAAGTTTCACTTTGCTATTTCAGAAAACTTGAAAGTTATTGTATATTTGTAATATTATTATTTTTCATTACCTTTACATCTTTTATTTTATTGGTTATTTTTTATTTCTCTTATTTATGTTTAGTCTTCTTCACTGTTTGTTAAATTGCATTGTTTAACTGATTTTCCTTGTTTTCTCTTTCATAGTGTATTTTTAATTTTTCTTCTTTCACTTCATTTGTGTTCCAATAGCACATATCTCTAGGTCGTGTACTTCTCACTCTTGTTATTCAGATGATATAGAATCTCTCATATGACTATTGCTCCATTACCATTATAAATAATTACTGTTCCATACAATTGTAAATACTAAATAGTACCCCTCCCAGATCTTAGCTCACTTCACTGTTTCTGGAACCTTATTACAGTTGTGGTTAACAGTATTCTCTCACACACCACACCTATTTTATATCCTTTACTCACTGTATTTCATAATCTCACCTCCCACAAGCTCACTGCTTTCTAGATCCAACTCACAATGCTTTCCCTCATAACAGGAGTCTTATCTTTTTTCTACTCTTTCTAAAAAGTGGTTAGGTGGGTGAAACATCACAGTTAACACCATGATATCCCAAGGACTTCCTATGTGTTCTCTATGGGTTGGTACTTTAAATTTTATAGAATAAACTCCTGCTGCCTTAATTCATTTTGCCTTACTTCTCTGATTGATCACAAAAATAGAGTAGGTGGGAGCTATGAACATCATATACCTGTTGGAAGAGTAAACCTACCAACAAAGGAACCACCAAGAGATAATAACTGAAGAAGATGAAGGAAGGAGTGGAAGACACACTAACCTCAACCCTGGACTGATCTAGAAACACAGCTAAATGGTGGAGAAATAACCCAGCACAAACGAATGAACAAGAGCGAGAGAGAAGCCTCACTGAACCTCACAGGTCTTCTAACATAGAAGTTCACACCAGAAACCCCAGGAGTCAGAAGCTAACTTAAGAAGCAGAAACTAACAAGAAGAATCTCACAAACAATGGGAAGACAAAGAAACAATCCCCAAATGAAAGGAAAGGAGTAAGCCTCAGAAAGAATGTTCTGAGAAAGAGAGGCAACTCAACTATCAGATATTGAGTTCAAAGCTATGGTTACCAGGAAGCTCAATGAGCTCACAGAGAATTACCAGAAACTACAGGGAAACTACAATGAACTCACTACAAACTATATCAACATGAAAAAGGAAATAGAAATAATCAACAAGGGCCAAGAGGAAATGAACAATACAATTTCTGAACTGAAGAACACAGCAGAAGAAATCAAAAGCAGGCTAGATGAAGCAGAGGATTGCACCAGTGAGCTGGAGGACAAATTAGAAAAAAGCACCAAGAAAGAGCAAGAAAAAAACTCAGAAAGTACAAAGAGGGGTTAAGGCAACTTCAGAACAATATGAAATGTAATAATATCCATACAATAGAGATGCAAGAAGAAGAAGAGCAAGGGATAGAAAACCTGTTTAAAAAAGTAATGATGGAAAGCTTTCTTATTCGGATAAGAGAAAGAGTCACACAAATCCAGGAAACACAGAGAGTCCCTATCAAGAGGAACCCAAAGAGGCCCACTTCAAGACACATCATAATTAAAATGGCAAAACTCCAAGAAAAAAGAGAATCTTAAATGCAGCAAAGGAGAAACTGGAAGTAACATACAAGGGATCCCTGATAAGGCTAGCAGCTGACTTCTCAATGGAAATGCCCCAAGCCAAAAGATATTGGCAAGGAATATCCCAAGTAATGAAAACCAGAGGCCTGCAACCAAGGCTACTTTACCCAGAAAATCTCTCAATTAAAATGGAAGGCCAAATAAAAAATTTTCCAGACAAAAGGAATCTCAAAGAATACACCTCCTCAAACAAGTGCTGCAAGAGATGCAAAAGGTTTGCTTTAAGAAAAGAAAGAAAAACAGTGAGGGAGAGAGGAACACAGGTATGAAAAATGGTAATGAATAAGTACCTATCAATAATAACCTTAAACGTGAATGAATTAAATGTCCCAATCAAAAGACATAGAATAGCTGAATGGATGAGAAATCATGATTCACACATATCCTGCTTATAGGAAACCCACCTCAAAAAAAAAAAAAAAAAAGACCTACACAGACTGAAAGTGAAGCTTTGGAAACAATGTTCCGATCAAATGGGCAGGAAAAAAAAAGCTGGGGTAGCAATACTCATATCACACAAAATAGACTTCAAAAAAAAAAGCCATAAAAAGAGACCCAGAAAGTCACTTCATAATACTCAAAGGGAAGAATCCATCAAGAAGATATAAACAGTGTCAATATATATATACCCAACATAGGAGCACCCAAATACATAAAGAAAATCTTAGAGGACTTCAAGAAAGATATTGACAGAAACACAATCATAGTAGGGGATTTTAACACCCCACTGTCAAAAATGGATGGATCTTCCAAAAAAAAATCAACAAGTATATTGCAGTATTGAACAATGCCCTAGATCAAATGGAATTAACTGATACATGTAGAGAGACTTTCATCCAAAAGAAGGTAAATACACATTCTTTTCAAATGCACATCAAACATTTCCAAAGATAGACCACATGATAGGACACAAAACAAGCCTCAACAAATTCAAGAAAATTGAAATCATATAAAGCATTTTCTCTGACCACAAGGGACTAAAACTAGAAACCACTAAAAGGAAAAAAATAAAAAATATTCCAATTCATGGAGATTGAATTACATGTTGTTAAACAATGAATGAATTAATAATGAGATCAAGGATGAAATCATGAAGTTTCTAGAAGCAAATGAAAATGAACTCACAACAACCCAAAACTTATGGGACTCAGCAAAGTCAGTCCTGAGAGAGAAGTTCATAGTGATACAGGCCTACCTAAAAGTGATAGAAATATGTCAAATAAACAGCCTAATCCTATGTCTACAAGAACTGGAAGAAGAAGAACAAAAACAGCCCAGAGCAAGTAAAAAAAGAAAATTGCTAAGATCAGAGCACAATTAAATGACAGAGAGACTAAAAGAACAATTCAAGGACCAATAAATCCAGGAGCTGGTTCTTTGAAAAGATAAACATAATTGACAAGCCTTTAAGCACTCTCATTAAGAAAAAAAAAAAAACAAAGAGGACCCAAAAAAACACAATCAGAAATGAAAGAGGAGTGATTACAACTGACACCACAGAAATGCAAAGGATTGGAAGAAATTGCGAAGAACAATATGCCAAGAAATTTGAAAACCTAGGTGAAATGGACAAATTTCTAGAAAAACATAGTCTTCCATAAAGCTTGAACAGACCAATAACAGCAGATGAAATTGAGTTAGTAATCAAAAAGTTTCTGACCAACAAAAGCCCTGGACCAGACAGTTTCTCAAGAGAATTTTACAAAGCATTTAATGATGACCAACCCTATCCTTCACAGATTATTCCAAAAAATTCAAGAAGATGGTAGACTTCCAAACTCTTTTTACGAAGTCAGCATCATCCTAATCCCAAAAATAGATAAAGACATAACAAAGAAAGGAAACTTTAGGCCAATATTTCTGATGAACATAGATGCTAAAATCCCCAACACAATATTGGCAAACCAATCCACCAATACATTAAAAAGATCATACACAATGATCAAGGCAGATTCATTCCAGGAATGCAAGGATGGTGCCATGTTCACAAATCAATAAATGTAATACATCACATAAACAAAAGCAAAGACAAAAATTACATGATTACATCAATAGATATAGAGAAAGCATTTGATAAGGTACAGCAACCATTTATGATAAAAACACTTAGCAAAGTGGGAACAGAGGGAGCATTCCTCAACATAATAAAAGCCATATATGAGACACCCTCAGCCAACATCATACTCAATGGGCAAAAAATAAAATCTTTCCCACTAAGAACAGGAACAAGACAAGGATGTCTGCTTTCACCACTCCTATTCAACATTGTATTGGAAGTCCTAGCCACAACAAGCAGACAAGAAGAAGAAATAAAAGGCATCCAAATTGGAAAGGAGGAAGTAAAACTGTCATTGTTTGCAAATGACATGATAGTGTACATAGAAAATCCTATAGATTCCACCAAAAAACTACCCAAACTAATAAGTGAATTTGGTAAAACAGCAAGATACAAAGTCAATATACAGAAATCAAAGGCATTTTTGTACACCAACAATGAAATATCAGAAACAGAACTCAGTATAAAAATCCTATTTGATATAGCAACAAGAAAAATAAAGTACCTAAGAATAACCCTAACCAAGAATTTAAAAGACCTGTACTCAGAAAACTACACAACACTGGAGAAAAAAAATTAAGGAACACAAATAAATGGAAACATGCACCATGCTCACAGATTGGAAGAATTAACATCGTCAAAATGTCCATACTACCCAAAGCAATTTATAGATTCAATGAAATCCCTATTAAAGTACCAATGACATAGATATAGAACACAGATATAGAACAAACATTTCAGAAATTTATATGGAACCATAAATCACCCCAAAGAGTTGCAATGATTTCGAGAAAGAAGAACAAAGTAGGAGGGATCACAATACCTGATATCAAACAGTATCACAAGGCCACTGTAATCAAAACAGCCTACTACTGGCATAAGAACAGACACATAGACCAATGGAAGAGGACAGAGACCCCAGAAATAAACCCAAGTCTCTATGGTCAATTAATATTTGACAAAGGGGAAAGAAGCACAAAATGGAGTAAAAATAGCCTCTTCAACAAATGGTGTTGGGACATCTGGACAGATGCAAAAAAAAAAAAATGAAACTTGATCACCATCTTACACCATACACAGAAATAAATTCAAGGAGGATAAAAGATTTAAATATCACTTGTGACACCATTAAAGCCTTAAAGGAAAACATTGGCAGAAAAATCTCAGACATTCCACACAGCAATATCTTCACTGATATGTCCCCTAGAGCAAGGGACATAAAGGAAAGAGTAAACAAATGGGATCCCATCAAATTAAAAAGATTCTGCATGGCTAAAGAAAACACCATTAAAATGAAAAGAGAACCAACTATATAGGAAAACATATTTCCTAATGACACCTTGGACAAGTGTTTGATCTCCAAAATATAAAAGAACTCATACAACTCTATTCCAGGAAGACAAAATACCCAATTTAAAAATGGGCAAAATCCTTGAACAGACACTTGTCCAAGGAGGACAAACAGAGGGCCCACAGACATATGAAAAGATGCTCAGCATCACTAGCCATCAGAGAGATGCAAATTAAAACCACAATGAGATACCACTTCACCCTGGTGAGAATAGCCATCATAAACAAATCAACAAACAAGTGTTGGAGAAGATGTGGAGAAAAGAGAACCCTAGTGCACTGCTGGTGGGAATGCAGGCTGGTGCAGTCACTGTGGAAAACACTATGGAATTTCCTCAGAAAACTAAAAATGAAACTGCCTTTTCACCTGGCAATTCCACTGCTGGGATTATATCCTAGGAATCCTGAAACACCAATCCAAAAGAACCTATGCACCCCAATGTTCATAGCAGCATGATTTACAATAGCCAAGTGCTGGAAACAGCCAAAGTGCCCATCAGTAAATGAGTTGATCATATGGTATATTTACACAATGGAATACTATGCAGCAGAGAGAAAAAAGGAGCTCCTACCCTTTGTAACAGCATGGATGGAACTGGAGAGCATTGTGCTAAGTGAAATAAGCCAGGCAATGTGGGACAAATACCATATGATCTCATCTTTAACAGGAACCTAATCAACAAAAAAAAGCAAGCAAAATATAATTAGAGACATTGAAATTAAGAACAATCTGACAGTTACCAGAGGGGATGTTAGAGGGGATAATGGGTGGAAGGGTTTTCAGGAACAACTAGAAAGGACACATGGGCATACACAAGGAGGGGGTGGAAGCAAAGGATGGAGGTGGGTTTGGCTGGGGTGAGGGGTAGTGGTGAGGGTAAATGCAGACAACTGTAATTTCACAACAATAAAATAATTTTTAAAAAATGACTGAGCAAGTGGAGCAATGAATCTGCATCAAATTTTGTATTAAGCTTGAACATTCCTCCATGGAAATTATTCAGATGATTCAGAAGTTCACAGTTATGGGCAACTGGTGATTGGTAGCCTTATCACAACAATGCACCTGCTCATGTATCATGTCTTATGCAGTGTTTTGTTTTTTTTTATCAGATCACCCAGATGATTCAGTCCCGCTGCAGCCCAGATTTGGTGTTCTGTGTCTGCTGGCTTTTCCCAAAACTAAAATCAGCTTTTAAACAGGAAAGATTTCTGACTTGATGATATTTGGGAAGATATGACAGGGTAGTTGATGGCAACTGGGAAAACTGTGAGATCGAAAGGTGCTTCCTTTGAAGGGGACTGAGTTGTCATCATCCTATGTACAATGTTTCTTGTATCTTTTATCTTCTTCAATAAATGTCTCTATTTTTCATTTTAAAAAGTCTGGTAGGATCAATGGGGGGAGTGGGGATGGCTGGGATGGGGGGAATGGTGGGGAGGAAATGGAGACAACTGTACTTGAACAACAATGAAAAGTAAATAAGGAAATGGGACTACATCAAACTAAAAAGCTTTTCCTCAGCAAAAGACTATCAAACAAAATAAAACAACACCCTACTGAATGGGAGAATATATTTACCAATGTTACATCTAATAAGGGAGGGGTTAATTTCCAAAATATAGAAAGAACATACAACTCAACACCAAGAAAACAAATAACCCAAAGAGAAAAATGGGCAAATGATCTGAATAGACACTTCTCCAAAGAAGACAACCAGATGGCCAATAGACATATGAATAGATTGCAATGTCACTAATCTTCAGAGAAATGCAAATTTAAACCAAAATAAGATATCAACTCATATCTGCCAGAATATCTATCATCAATAAATCAACAAACAACTAGTCCTCATGGGGAATTGGAAAAAGGGGAATCCTTGTGCATTGTTGGTGGGAATGTGGACTGGTCCAGTCTCTGTGGAAGACAGTGTGGAGTTACCTCAGAAAATTAAAAATGGAACTTCCTTAACACCCAGTGATCCTACTTCTGGGAAAATATCCTAAGAATCCAGAAACACTAATTCAAAAGAGTATATTCACCCCCATGTTCATTGCAGTGTTATTTACAATAGCCAACATCTGGAAACAACAGCCCAAGTGCCCATGAGTAGATGAATGGATAAGAAAGCTGTGGTACATTTGTACAATGCAATACTATACAGCCATAAAAAAGAATAAAACCTTACCTTTTGCGACAGCATGGATAGACCTGGAGATTATTATGCTAAATTAAATAAGGCAGTCAGAGAAACAGAAATACCATATGATCTCACTTATATTTAGACTCTAATGAACAAAATAAACTGAGAAACAAAATAACACCAGAGACATGGATACATGGAATAGACTGACAGCTATCATAAGGGAGGGGGAAGGGCAGAACTAGAAGAAAGAAGGTGAGGAATTAGCCAAAGAACATATATGCATGACACATAGACAGATAACAATGTGATGATGTGTAGGAGGCCATTCTGCGTGGTGTGGGCCCAGCTCCCACTCAGATATGCACAGGACCCATGCCCATAGATAGGTTCCCCATGGAGAATCAGGCCTACAATATACCTAAGCCCCTTTGAGACTTGCTTTTGCTAAAGCTTCCTCACCCTGAATTGAGACAGCAAGTGCTTACTGTAACTTCCTAAAAATCCATGCTAAAACTCCTCAGTATGGAGTGTAACCAGTTCAACTACTTTTCCCTTTTCATTTGCAAATGTCCTTCTGTGATGTGATTAGCAGCATTGGCTCCTTTGTTTTCTGTAAAAGGTAACCACTTAAAGACAACCTGTACATAGTAAATGAGGACCATCATGTAATGTCCTGGGAAACCCAATAAAGGTCTATCACGGTGAGGGCCATGGCTTTTTGCTCCCCTTGAGAGAAAAAGCCATGCTCTCCCTTTTCTTCCACAGGTAGTCCGTGTAAATGTCTCATATCACATCCACAATGTGGTGTACCCCACAAGCTGGGGTTTGTGTCAGTGATGGCCAAAGGGAAAGGGATGTGGGAACTGGTTGGAGCTGGGCAAATAGGGGGGAAATGGGGACATCTGTAATAGTTCCAACAATGAAGTTAAAAAAATAAAATAAAATTGCAACTCCCACCCTACCCCCCCAAAATAAAGGTAAAATGGAATTCATAATTGCCCTTCTATAAGGACATTGATGAAGAACTGTTTAACAAGTGTCTTCAATTCAGTGAATACTTATGTTAACCTTTCTCAAGAAAAAGGAAGATAACCACACAAAAGGGACACAGAATGAGAGTTTCAGCCACTTTGACAGCAAAATTCTAAATATGTAGATGCCAGTAAGAGTATTGAGATGCAAAGCTGAAACTCTTTTAAACCACCTTTAAAAATTTAATCAATTGATGACTGAATTAACCTGTTTTTTCTTTGTACAGCTATAGAGTATAGCATTATACTTAACCCATGTCATTTTTCTGAATTTTTACATTTGTATTTGTCATCTTTTTCTACTTTTTATTTGTTGTATTTTGTTACTCTAAATAAATGTACATTTATGACATTTTCATAACCCCAAATTAAAATTATAGAACTTCTATTTTTAAGTGATTAAAAACCTTTGCTTTTATTTTTAAAAATTTTTATTGAATTTATTGGTGTGGCATTAGTTAATAAAATTATACAAGTCTACTATTTTTTATTACACACTGCATGTTAAACTCAGATGGACAAAATGAGAATTTTCCTTCTTATCAATGACATTCAAAGACCAAAAAAGCATCAAAAAGATACAAAGGTCCTATCCATTGATAAATATGTAAAAGAAGTATATACAATGAAAAAAGAACCCCCACTTGCTGTGCATGAGAAGATAAAGAGAAATGGTACTGAGGATGAAATGTAAAATATAAAGTACAAACTCAGGGACCAAAGATTCCAAGGTCCACTTCCAAAAATAATATGTGTAGACAGCACTGAAAGCTTTAATTTCCCTGGACCTCAATTTCATTATCTGTAACAAAAAAAAACAGATGTATTTTATGGGTTGTTATTAAGAATGTGGATGAATAATTTATATGAAACTTTGTTAAATTCTTTCTGTAATTTTACCCTGCAAAATCTTTTAAAATAGTAAACCTTGGAGAAAATTAATACAATGTGAAGTACCCTGCAAATATAAAGTACAATGTAAATGCTTCATGATGGGGTGATGAAAACATAGATGATGTCTACAAATTGCCAGTTCTACCTCTGACTGAACCACTGCAGCATGAGCTTAGCAACTGTAATCTTGCAAAGTACAGTTTTTTAAAGTGTACATAGAACCCTTTCTGACAGATGTTACCTCTCCAAGCAACACCTGGTACACAAGTCTTAAATAATGTCAACACAAATTTGCCTTAGCTATCATGTCAGGGACAGACCCACCTCTCCTCTGATCACTTGCAGCCTCACAGGACAGACACAGCCACTTTCCTGCACATTTCTGATTGCCCCTAATCCTTTTGGGTTGTAAGCATAGCTTCAACCTAAAAGGTTTCTTAAAGGCTTTCTAGACAGTAGTAACTTCAAAGTCACCACTATTTTGGAGTTTGCATTGTCATGAAGTTTGTAGCTTTCCAGGTATGTCTTGGTTTAAACATCTAAAAGGGGAGTCTTGCTCCCCTTCCCACCCTCCCCCCCACCCTTCCTTCCTTTTCTTTCTTTCAAAAGTAAAAAACAGCAGATCTCCTGAATGATCATTTTGTTCTTGCTACTTGTTATAAAGTCATCAGTGCCCTCTATAGCTTAAGTGGCATGGCTATCCAATTCTGCTAATGCTTCTCACATATAAACAGAGAAACTTATTGAAGTAAATAAAGAAAACTAGATATTCCACAAACAAACAAATATATATACACATATATACTATAATGTATAGTCACACAATAAAAATATACTATAAAACTATATATACAATAAAGTATATAATAAAAAGAATACACATATATACATATGTGTATGTGTATATGTTATTTGGGGGGACATTTATATGTATAGACACATACTATCAATAGATCTGTTCTTCCCCAATTAGACTTTCTGAATAAATTCTGAGATGTGCTGCAAATCAAGCCTTTTTCTTATGCTGCTGTTCGGATTTGACCTAGTCCCTTTCTGCTCAGAGTGATGTTCATCAGGACCCTTACCAATCCCATGCTGTCTATTGGGTCTTTATGGGGCAGCACAATAGAATCATCATGGGGCACAAGCTTTAAAAATTCCTGATACCTGGGCATCATGATGAGAGATTTTGATTTGTGTGATCTGGGCCTGGGCCTCAGCATTCTTTAACATTTTCCCCAACAGTTGTAAGGAGCAGCCAGGGTTAAGAATCACTGGTCATGCCTTACTTTCTATTTCTTTCCTCACCCTATATTTTAAGTCTTTATGCACCTCAAGACCTAAGAGAATAAGTTCCAGAGAGATTTTAAACTAAGAATTCAATGGGGTCAACTCTCACTGTGGCCATGTGTCCTAGGAAGGAAGTGAAAGGGCTTCAAAGGATGCAGACTTCCAGTGCTAAAGCTAGGTCGTCCTGACTCCTGGTGCACTGCCTGGCCTGGCCAGGTCAACACTGTCCTCACACCTCTTTTCTCCCCAGCAAATTCACAGAGGACTAGGGCATCTCACAGGCTATGAAGCAGAGCTTGAGAGCCACTGGAAGTGCAGATGACATGTATGCTCCCTCCTTGAACAGGCCCATCCCATCCTGCAAGTATTGCCTCATCCTCACTTGAATTTTTACTTTAAATACACCCACCATGTGAGAATATGGCATTTCAGTACAGTTGCTACACCCTCAATATAACCCATACCTTCTTCTCATCCCAGTCACTAGTTCAATGTGTGACATAAAGAAAGAGGGAGAAAATAGTTAAAAGACCACTGTTTCAGCAGGCAACCCCTCTCCCTCATTAATAATCCTGCAGGCTGTTCAAGTTACCAGTGTATACATGCCTATGTGCATCTGCTTCCTGATGCTCATGCTCCCAGTTTTAAGCCTCCATTGTCTTCTGGATAAACAATACCTAGATTTCTCCTGGATGGAGCATCTTGGGCTCTTCTCACTCCCCACCCAAACCCGTCACCCCAACTGGATCATCAACCCCTTGAAGATAAGACAAATGGGTCAGCAAGTGTGACATTTCTGGCAGCTACAGATGAATACCAGCACTGTGGACATGGAGAAAGGCTTCATCTTGTGGGTCAATGCCATCCTCTACAGAGATCAGCTCTCTCACCTGAGGCCTCTGTTATTTCTATGCGAGTGAACATAATAAAAGTTGTTGTGAGAATCAAGCAAAATAATGTGTGTACTGTTTAGTAGCAAGCCTGGCATGTAGTAAGCACTAAATAAATGCTGCGGGGCATAGAGAGACCCATAAACTCTTGAATAAGAATTTCTATAATTTGATCATCAAAAGAAAGACTTCCTTGTGTCTGCCTCAGTACTTCCCATCTGCTGGCCCCCTCCTATTGGTCATTCTCTGTGTTATGCAGTTGCTATATCCCTAATTCCTGTAATGAGTTTAAATGTTTTGCAAGGGAACAATCCTATTAGACTCCAAGGAAAAATGACTTCAGTTTAGTGCAACTCCAATTCTATAAAGTCCCTAGCAATGGGCATTACCAAGCTGGAACCTTGCCTGGAGGAGGGCTGATCAAGTGCATGCTTCCCCCAGCCATTTTCTGGATGACTCCCCAACACCAGCACTCTCTGATTATTTCCCTTTCTCATTTCTTGCAATGTGGTGAATGGGTCAGAGAGAGAACATAGAGTCCCACTTCTACCTGCATCCTCCCTCTTGGGAGAAGTGAAGAGCAAATGGTCAGGCCCATGGCAGGATGGTTGAGCTACCAAGGGTTCAACACCTGCACCCACACAAAGTGAATGACTGGCAGGCATGTCATGATGACTCCAGAGATGAGACTAAGGTCAGAGCTTGGACAACACTATCGGTATAGATGTAAATCAAATAGGGGGGATTTTATTTCATAATCTGGATGGATGTCTTGTGCCTGAAGTTAGAAATGGAAACCAAGCTCACCACACTCCTGTGGGCCTTCACAGGCTTTGTTTTAACAGAAGTGGAGATCACTGACAGCTTCCATGGCTGGTTAGAGACATTCCTTCAGCATGGAAATTTAATGATAGAATATGGAAAGCAAAGCTCATACTGATGATGCCCATGTGATTAGCATCCCCAAATAAACCCTTTCTCTGAAAAATAACCCACTGATCCCTCTTTTCTTTTCAAAGGCAATTTAAAAGAGACTTCTAGACGTCTAAGTCATCATTTGTTTACAAGGCCCTATTTCAATTATCAGTTGGAAGCTAATGTTTCACAGACCACATGTCTAAATGCTCACCTCCCTCATTGTTTGTGAAAAAGCAGAGCCCAAGATTTCCAAGCGTGCCCTGGCTCTTCCAGAGGGCCTGGCTTGTGGGGGATGTGGAGCAAAGGAGGTCAACACTCCCTCCTTCAGGAATCTCTGAGCTTGCTGGAAACTTCCAGTGTGTGGGTGGTAGGTGTATCAGCTGACAGGGAAATGAGAATGTGAAGGCGGCCACCCAAGACTTCAGGTCACTGCTGACACTCCCAGTGGAGCTCAGATCTCAGCACTCGGAGGGCACCTGCTCACTTTGCCAAAACAAACCAGCCCCCACTAGGGGCATATTGCAAAGGAAGGGGTCCTGAAGGGTAGGGAGCTCAAAGTTTCACTTAAGTTGGCTCAAGTAACCAGTTTACAATGATGCGATGTTCTTGGGTGTTGGGGGTAGGAAAAGGGCTGAGGCTCCACTCCAGATCTGGGGAGTATTAATATGTACCACAGTAGAGTTCAGAAAAGGAGCTGGCTGCATTTGTAGCCCTTGCTCTGCTGGTCCAGTGCCGACAGGATTTTGAACCACTATTTGTTGTCTTTAGGCCTGAGAATCCATCTGGTTTTTATTCAGGTGGCCTCAGGCTTGCCTCAGAGGTGAAAAGGGTATGCATTTAAATTGAATTTCTCACACATTTCAAGCCAGAAGAATCCCAGCCTTCTTACACAAAGCCCGTTGTGTTCGGTCAGTCCCTGACCTTGAAGCCAGGCATAAATCAGTTTCACCTGCTTGACTAAATGAGCACATGCTAACCTAATGAAAGCAACTGGTACATTCAGTTTCTGTGTGTGTATAGAGAGAGAAAGGGGAGTTACCTCTCATTGACCTTCTGTCACTTCTCTTCTTGATGGGGACAGTGAGTCTGGGTCTTGGTATGTATAGGTCCTTAGACTAGAACAATACATAATAGAGTCCTATATCCCAGCCGAATAGTATTAGTGTAGAGAAAGTTTTGTACCTAATTGGGGAGTGGAGGAGGGAGGCATGTCTAAGTCTCAGCCATTAAAACTAAAGTTCCCCTTGAGGCTCCTGGATCAGGTGACAAGGCTTCCAATGAGAAACGTTTAGACTTTGGCCCCTTGTTTCAGAGATCAAGTCTGAAGAGCATTCATGTCATTGAGCTGAGTGAGGAGGCAGTGTGTTGGAATCTCTTGGTAGGACACATGGTCAGGCTGGCACACCTGCTTAGAATACTGCTATCTATAGAGATATTCCTGTGTCTAGGTGCTATGTGGGCATCCTTGGGAACTGCCATTTGTCATCACACTTACTCATTCCCATTAAAAACCACATATCAAATGAACAAACAGAAGTTGAATCCTCTAAAACAGGGATTGGCAAACTATGGCTGGTGGACCAAATCTAGCCCACAGCCTGTTTTTATCTATAAAGTGTTATTGGAACATGCACACACACATCATATCACATCACATTTGTTTATCTACTGTCTACATCTGCTTTCTCAAGGGCAGAGTCAGGTAGTTGTGACAGAGATGCAAAGCTGAAAATATTGACCATCTGATCCTTTACAGAAAAAGTATGTCAATTCCATTCTAAAATGTCATGGTTCTGTTTTCCCTCAGCTGAAGTTTTCTTTCAGTTAAAGAATGATGTCCTCCAAACTGACCGAGGGGATACAAGGTCCCACTGACAGAGCACCAGAGAAAGTGGTAATGGAATAGCCATTTAATGAACTGGGTGGAGAGTTTGGGTATATAGTTATGCTTCCACTTGTTTTCTTTCTTTAAAAACCAAATGCCCTCCTTTTAAACCCCAGAGATTCTTATGTGCATGAAGATACTAAAAATATAAGAGACCTCACGTCATGGAAAATCTTGTTGACAACTTGGCTGATCTCGAGCTTAATTCTCTCAGTCTTTCATTGTGGGTCTCCTTATCCCACAGATCCTGGGCTGCTCCAAATACAATTCTGTCTCCCTTCATGGTATGACATGTCCATTCTTACATGGTACACGGTGACTACATTACATAGATCAGCCACAGAATAAAACCACAAACTTGGGTTTTTTCTTAATGTGGCCTGGTGTGGTAACCATATATGGTAAGGTAAATGTCAGTATTTCTAAAATTCAAATTCCTTCTCTCCATCTAATCAATTGTCTCTCTCTTTCCTCTTTTTTAACCCTCACCCAATGATATGTTTATTGCTTTTAGAAAGAGAGGAAGGAAGAGAGATGAGAGAGAGCATGAGGGAGAGAGAGAGAGAAACATCGATTCATTGTCCACCATATGTGTCCACAATGGGGATCAAACCCACAATCCTGGTATGTACCCTAACTGGGGATCAAACCCACAAACTTTTGGTGTATGGGATGATGCTCCAACCAAGTGAGTCACCCAGCCAGGGCTCTCTATTTTCAAAATGAAGCTTTAGACTGTAGTTACATAGTATAAGTTAATGTAACATACAATGCAAAGCTCTATTGTAGTTGGACTACAAAGAAGGGAGTTGGGAATTAAAGAACACCTGAGTTTCATTCCATCTCTGCTTTCACCACATGATGTTATACATAATGAGTTTGCTCAAATAGAACATTTAAAGAAGTCATCCTGTTATATAGTAATTTTCCCTTCTGCCAGAATTGTTTTATATGGAGTTGTGAGCCACTTAGTGATGGAGATACATTGTGAGAAATGCATTGTTAGGCAATTTCTTATTGTGTGAATGTGATAGAAGGCACTTACACAAACCCAGATGGTATAGCCCACCATTGTAATTGTATGTGCTATAATTTTATATGACTGGCAACAGAGTGGGTTTGTTTATACTAGCATCACCACAAACAAGTAATGCATGTTTCTATGATGTTATAACAGCTACAACATCATTACGCAATAGAAAATTTTCAGTTCCATTTATAATCTTATGGGACCACCGTTGTATACGTGGTCCATTTTTGACTGAAACATCATTATGGGGCACATGACTATGTGTGTATGTATACATGTGTGTACATATATTCAAAATTGTAAGAATGAATGAGACATGCTCTCCTAATCTGTTGATGTCTTTAACCCCAGCTAAGGACAGAGCTCTCTATCACATTTTGTGCTCACACAGAGCTCGTAGGACAAATGAGAGCACAGTTCTATTTACAAGAATTGTTATCTGCTTTCCAGTTTGGTGAAGTTAGTCTATGTAAAGCAATGAAGATACAGTTTGTAACATCAAATCAACCAAGGAACATGTATAAAGGACACATGGACAAAGCCAAAGGGGGGTAGGATCGAGGGTGGGAGGTGGGGGTGGGTGGGGTGGGGGAGTGGTGGGGGGGGGGGTGGAAATGGAGACAACTGTACCTGAACAACAATAAAAGAACTTTAGGCTTTAATTATTTTCCTTTATTCATATGGGGGTGTGGGGGGTTGTTCAAAATGATGATGAGAAAGAAAGCTGCATTCCTCTCTGTATATCTCACAAAGTGCACTTAATTGGCTCTCCATAGCATTTGGTAAAGGAGTTAATAGGTAAGTAATACAGGAGGTTTGAAGAAGCCTTGGAGGATTTTTGCTCCAAGCTCCATCTCTTCCCCTGCGCAAAGCGGGTATTCAGTCCCAGTTCCTAATGGCAGAGGTTCTTCCCCCCACACAGGCACAGGCTCAGGCAGCTTCTTTCTGGGCTTTTTCTGGTCTTTTCCAATTCTCATCATGTTATCATCTTAGGCAGTATAGTTGTTAACTCTCTTTTGTGAGGAATAATCAAAACCTATAGATCCTTCCCAGGGAGCAAAAGGCAGACAGAACCACAAAGAGAGAAGGGGTAGGGAGCAGAAGGGAGGGCCTCTCAGTGGAAAGGAAGTTAAAATGTCCCAGCAGTTATTTCATGAATTATTCGTGCACTCAAGTGAAAATGAAACCTGATTTCCTATTCAGAAAAATAGTGATCTATCCCTAAAGTCAACCATATTGGATAACATCTGGAAAGTGCTCAAAACTAGGTAAAAATCTTGGAATTTCTTAGTTTTCAAACACATACTGGATTGTCTTTTTCCACCTTTGTCTGTCAGCATCTTGGGAGGGTGGTGGTGGTGTCATCAAGGGCCTTTAACAGTTTTCATGTGAAAAAGCAGCTTGAAATGATACTATCTCTGCAGGAAAAACAGATCTGTACAGGGGTCAGCCATTTGAAGTTCTGATTTCAAGAGGAAAGTGGAAGGAAGTTTAGAAAATAAAGAAGGCATCCGACTTGAGATGAATGAGAAATTCTTATGTGACTTGGCTCACATTTTCCTTTAGCAGACAGAATACAGCATGATTCTGGGTTCACTCTGTGACAAACGGACCACACAAAACAAAGAAGGGGCAGTGCTGTGAACTAAGACTGTTGCTCTTGATAAGTTCTCTGGGGTATGATTTCAAGGAGTAAGTTAATGGCCTCACTACAAAAGAGTCCCAAGGGCCCCTGAAGCTTGACCCCAAAACTTGAACTCTACCGGAACTGCTTGTTTCATTTTTTTCTTTTTTGAGGTTAAAAACATTTAATCAATTCTCCTCCCAGGACATTTGATTTCTGTGCACTCCTGCACTTGTGGGCTCCATCTGGGGGAAGAAGTGCCAAAACCACCATTGGAAAGGCTGCCCCGAAGGTATTTTCAGTTGGACTGGAAGCAGCAGGTAACGGAAATCTTATGAGACAGTTCGTTCTCAAGAGACTTTCCTATCCAGTTTTGCTGATCAGTGCATTCCTCTGGCTTGGATATACCTTGATTTAGCAATTGTACTTTGAGGTAGTTTTTTTATTCTAGTTGCAATTAAAGTACTGGGAAGCCTTACCCTCTGCTCTTGTATTTTGCCATCCCTAGTTTTGTTCCATCACATAAAAGCTTCCTAGATTCCTAAAAGCCTTAAGCTTCCCTTCCCAAAACACTAAGCTATGGTTGGCTAAGTCATTTAAATGCTTTCAATGAAAGTCAATGAACATCTATTTAGCATCAACAACATCCCCTTTGTATGTTTAAAGCTATGGATGGAGCTTCATATCCCTGACTTGGCCTAGCAGAAAAGGCAGACACACTTTAATGTATAGGTAACATTAACAACTCAAATTAAGTGCAGTGAAAACACACAGACATCGTAGAGATGCATCAGAAGTTAATGATTATTTATTTTTTTAAATATTGGGTGACAGTGTCCCCCACTCCACCCTCTCACAAATGCCAGTTGCTTTAGGGAGTAGTTTGTGTTGTTTTGTTTAACTAGTATAAATGTATAGACAAGGGAGTGGCAAGTAGTTTTCAATGCTGAATCATTTAATGGACTGGTGGTTGCTCTCTGGAGCACAGTGTTGAGAAATATTCTGAGGTTGTATTTGGTCTCAATAGGAAAGAGTGCTATGATGGAGTAGTTGTTGTGGGTGGCTTTGTGGAGGGGAAAATAGCATGAATGCCACAGATACGCCAATCCTGAAGTCAACACAGCCCATGTAAGAATCAATCTCAAGTAAAACAGTTCAACACATGTACTTCCTTAACCTTGACTGTAAACTGCTGCAGAATCCCTTTCTGACAAGGGTTTCTCACACTGATTTGTATGCACTCTGATTCAATGCTGTTCCAGAAATATTAAACAAGCACAGAGGAAAAGTCAGAGATAACCACACATCAGACTATTGATGCCCATCTAGCCACGCCATGGCATGATTACGTAAAGGGTCTCTGCTATGTTTACATACTTTTTCCCAAAGAACAATAAAAATAAAACCTTCCTACAACATTGCTAATGAGCCTTTGAAAGTGAGCTGTGGCCTGTCAGTTTCTATAGGTAGGAGATTACTTGTGAACTTCACATTTACCAAAGTAGAAGCAGGGATTTCTGAGTAGAAACTATAGTATCCACCTAGAAATATGGCATATGTGTGCTTGCTGATAAATAGAATTCCCAAGTAATTTTGAAAGATTGAAGACCCAGCCAAGGCCATCTTGACAGCTGGTCCCAGGCAGGTTCTGGTGGTGATATAGAACATATTTATCACCCTGAGGACTCCCAGAGAAAGTAGGACACGATGACTAGAGTGCTATAAAATTGTCTGGGCAGTTTGGGTATTATTAAAGTTATATTAAAGGGAAACACGTTGCTATTTAAATTTCTGTCTGCTTAGCGTGTTTGTTTTATAAATCTTGCAGGAGAAAATTGGCCCACTGGAATTGAATGTTGGATATAGCAATTTTTAAGATCAAGAAAATGGCCACACATTTTTAAAATTGTTTTTCTTGCAAATAATTTTTAAACAGTCTTACAAAAATGTTTTCCTTACTTCACTCCCCAGTGAGTTAAAAATGCACATCCACACTTGCCAGTTGGCATAATCTCTTGTGATTCCAGCAAACAGCAATAAGAATGTGTGAGGTGAATGTTGAGGGGCAGGAGGACTGCTGTTCCTTGTGGTATGCAAATTGATCCTTTTTATTTATAACTAATTCCTTAAAGCAAAAGCACTTCCCACCCACAAGTGTTACCTAATTAGTGGACAGGGGAATGAATAAAGAAACAAGGTTCAAGCAGAGAGTGTTTGCTGCTCCCATTTCAACACTAATTACTTACCATTGTCAGTAAACTAAAAGTGTACATGAAATTATATTTTCCAGGGTCTTTGCCTGGGCCTCTCAGGGGTGTGGGATGTGCTACTTTAGACTTCAATGGTGGTAGGAGCACAGTTGCAGCCAGTAGGCTCTTGCTCACACACTCCTTCTTAGAAAGGATAGCGTGCTTCAGGATTGGCTTGCACTTCTAAAATGAGAAACTTTTCTACTTCAATTATATTGAAATGGTTCAAACATTACAAAATAAGCCATAAATGGGGGTGTAGCCTTACCAAAAATGAAAGCATATGTTTGGGTGTCCAGATACAATGGTCATATTTTGACACTGAACTATACAGGCTGTTCCTGCCATGTTTGGGGCTTATAACAGGCACAAATGTAAATAAGGCAGAAGTTTGATCTTGACATATTCCCAATTCTCTTGCATGTCTTTAAAAATTTTTTAAGCTCTAGTCCTCTGCTTTTCCATTCTCTTCTCCCTCACATTTAAGTTATTCTGTGCTCCAATCCACTGGGGTGCAATCATGTTGTGGAAAGATCATTGACTGAGGAATTCTTTTATTCATTGATTTATTCAACAAATGTTTGAGTACCTATTGGATGTTGGGCTCCAGGCTAGGCATTATAGATGCAAGGTTAGCCAAAACAGACATGGTCTCTGCCCCCATGTTACAAAGAGACTGCTATTGATCAAATAATCACAAGAATAAGACTATAATTAAAAGTACAATAAGTATTTTGCTATGAAGTAGAGGTGTTATCAATATAATGAAGAGGTTAACCCTGTCTAGGTGAGAAAAACAGGAAAAAGCAAGGGAGTCAGAAAAAAATTCTCTGCTTTCATGATCTTTGAACTGAGGTAAGACAAAGAGCAACAAAATGAATTAAAAAAAAAGAGAACAGTTCCACCTAAGTAGGGTTTGTCTGTGTCCTAGGGATTTCCCAAGATGCAGTATTTTCAGTGTTAAAACTGGGGTAGTCCCTCACCAGCCTACACATAAGGGTATAGATTGTACAGAGACCTCACTGCACATGGGACAGAGCATGTGACATTTAAGGAACAGAAACAAGGGGGAGTTCCAGCCTAGAAGGGGACATAGGTAGAAACGCTTCATTTTGCACAACCAAAATAAGGATGACAACCAATCTAAAAACAACGAACAACCAGAAGTGCCAGAAAATCAAACTGCATGAAACTCTGACAACCAAGGAATTAAAGAAATATTTACCCAGACAAGCAAGAAGGGAGGAGACAGGAGAAGGACAGCTGAGCAGAGAGGATCAGGAGCAAGGTGGCAGACCGCAAGGGTGGGGAATGTCTGGCTTAACAGGAATCTAAAGACTCAAATCTAGCTGTAAACTACTGAGGGGGTTGCCAGGAGGGAGAAACTCCCAGTCTCACATGAGAGTTCATTGAAAAGTGGGGCTAAAGTGGAGCAAGCAAGCTGCATTGTTCCCTCTCTGACCCCTCCCCCCACAGACAGTACCACAATACAGCAAAGAGGGTTACCTCCTCTCGGTGAAAATCTATGGTCCCATCCCCTTACAACAGAACAGATGCACCAAGACAAAGAAATATGGCACAAATGAAAGAACAGATCAAAACTCCAGAAAAAAAGCTAAGCAGCGAGGAGATAACCAACCTATCTGATGCAGAGTTCAAAACAGTGGTAATCAGGATGCTCACAGAACTGATTGATCTCAGTTGCAAAATGAAGAAACAAATGAAGGTTACCCAAAGTTAACCAACAGTGAAACCACAGAAAACCAACAGTGAAGGGACTCAAATCAACCAAACAAAAGTAAGAAATAAACATCCAACTGAAACATAATGAAGACATAAGAATTTTAAAAAATGAGGAGAGGCTTAGGAAACTCTGGAACAACATTAAATGCTGTAACATTAGAATCATAGATGTGCCAGAAGGAGAAGAACAAGAAGAAGTTGAAAACTTATTTGAACATATAATGAGGGAAAACTCCCCCAATATGACAAAGGAAATGGACTTCCAGCAAGTCCAGGAAGCCCAGAGAGTCCTAAAGAAATTGGACCCAAGGAGGAACACACCAAGGCACATCATCATTAAGTTACCCAAGATTGAAGATAAAGAGAAAATCTTAAAAGTAGCAAGAGGAAGGGAGCCAGTTACCTACAAAGGAATGCCCATAAGACTATTAGTTTATCTCTCAAAAGAAACCTTACAGGCAAGAAGGGGCTGTCAAGAAGTATTTGAAATCATAAATGGTAAGGACCTACCTCCAAGATCACTCTATCCAGCAAAGTTATCATTCAGAATGTAAGGACAGATAAAGTGCTTCCCAGATAAGGTCAAGCTAAAGGAGTTCATCATTACCAAGCCCTTATTATGTGAAATGTTAAAGGGACTTATCTAAGAAATAGAAGAAGATCAAAAACTGTGAACAGTAAAATGACAACAAACTATCAACAACTGAACCTAAAAAAACAACCCAGAACTAAGCAAACAACTAGAACAGGAACAGAACCAGGGAAATTGGCATCACGTGGAGGTTTTTTAGTGGGGAGGGGGAAGGGAAGAATAAGAGGGGAAAGCTACAGGGAATAAGAAGCATAAATAGTAGGCATAAAATGGATGAGGAGAGGTTAAGATAGGTATAGGAAACAGAGAAATCAAAGAACTTATATGTACAACCCATGGACATAAACTAAGGTCAGGGAAGGCTGGAGGATTGGGGGGTGCAGGCCAGAGAGGGGATAAAGGAGGAAAAAATTGGGAAAACTGTAATAGCATAATCAGCAAATATACTTTAAAAATAGGAACAGAAAGAAGGCTAGGGTTACTGGCAAAAGTTGGCAGTATTCCACCTAGATGAGATCTAGTGAGAGTAACAGACAGGGACCAAACCATTTAGAACCTTAACAGTTATGTTAAGGTCTCTATTCTAAGAGCAATGGGAAGTGTTTTAAGCAAGTAAATGACAGGATCAGATTTAAATTTTAAAAAGCTCACTCTGGCTAGAATATGGAGACTGTTACTGTGACAGGACATAGCTGAGCAGTAGCTATCCTTAGGTAGGAGCTGACCAGCAGCCATTCCCAAGGCAACGGCCGTTATCTCAAGGCCAAAACACTGACCTTCACTTCTGCTTCTGTATGTTTGTTTTAGCAGTTGTTCCCCCCTCCCTTTCTGCCTGTGTAACAAGTATATAAAGAAAACTCCAGCTTGAACTCATTGCTCAGAGAATTTGGGTAGTATTTTCCACAACATTTTGGTTCCCTGACCAGGAAACCCACTCACGCGAGCAGGCATTTTTCCTCCAGTGAAGGCGACCGGGGGAGTCAGTGGGGGAGGCCTGCCACAAGGGAAGGAGCACGTGCCCTGGTTGTTTCTGGCTTCCCTGGGCGGAGACTCCTGTGCCACGTAACTGACCACTCTAAGACCTGGGTGGAGGG
The DNA here is from genome assembly GCF_019186645.2 of Phyllostomus hastatus. Taxonomy (NCBI): domain Eukaryota; kingdom Metazoa; phylum Chordata; class Mammalia; order Chiroptera; family Phyllostomidae; genus Phyllostomus; species Phyllostomus hastatus. The sequence continues at coordinate 8,967,097 of NW_025333867.1, read as the reverse complement.
GGAGAGATGAACCACGAACTGTTGGAGGCACCAATCAGAATTGGTAAGTGCCCCGGGGTCCGGACCCGAGGCCAGAGAGAGATTGATCACCTCTCAACCGGAAAATTCAGGAGTCTGGGCCAAGACCCAGATCATCGGACTCCTACTTGGGGGAGGAACAGTTATAACCTCTGTGTGTGGCTGTGTGTGTGAATGTATCTGTGACTCCACAAGCCAGTCAGGCTTAAGTCGTCTGAATGGGCCCTCACCTGTGGCAGGCTGCAAAATATCTGCTTTCCCTTTGTTTGTCTGCACCAATCGGGAGAATTCATCATGGCGGGGGGGGGGGCGTTCTACCACAGTAGAACATTGCACATATGTTGGAAATCGGACAGCAAGCCATGTGGGTGCGACACCATCTTGGATAAAATGGAGGACAAGCCACGTGAGTGCCCCCACCATGGAGGGTGGAGCATGACTGGTTGTCCTCATCTTGGATGATGGGTCACGTGAGAGCTCCCTCCATCTTGGAACTGGTTGTCCTCATCTTGGATGATGGGTCACGTGAGAGCTCCCTCCATCTTGGAACTGGGCAAGGTACCAGGCTAAGGGTTCTCTTAAGATTATAGGCTGTATGCTGCTGCTCTGTGGGCACTGCATCAGTCTGGTTCTCTGTGTAACTGGTTCTGATAAGAATGGCTCTGGTTCTGAAGGACATGAACTGAGGTTCAAGGGTAAACATCTGAGCTGAAGGGTGTTCGCAGGGTTTGAGCTTCAGGAAACTGAAGGATGTCCCAGCAAATCTGGGGAATTTTAGTGGAAGGTACCTGCAGTGACAGGAACTTTTGGCTGCCACGTGCTGAGTTTAAGTATAGTCCTTCCCAGTGTGGGAAAGAAACCAGGATTAAAAGAGAATGATGGTTAAATCTCAATGAGTAAAATTATGTACAAAAATGAAAAGTTTTAAACCTGGAAGAAAGGAAACCTAAACTATATGTTTTCTGGTTTTGTGGGGGGAAAAAGCAAATTTCTCACATTGGTTTTGTTTCTGATCAGAAACCTGTACCTGAAGACCTAGGAAAGGTCACCTGTAACCGGTTGGGGAGCATGCCTTTGCCACTCGGGACCCAGGAAGGGTCATTTGGGGCTGAAGAGTGCTTCAGGCAGAGGCAAAGGGGGCATGTCTCTGCCAAGAGACCGGACCTGAAGGAGCATGTCTCTGCGAGGCACCAATGGACGCATTGGTGCAAGAGAATGTTTTGACCTGTGTATTATTCCGGAACTCTGTGTTTTGGATTTCGCTCTGTATCTGCTCTGAAAAGGAAATTGAGGATTCCAGAGAAGGTTGAAACTTCACACTCTGTAGGAAAGTAAATTAAAAATATTACATATATATATTTATTTATATATATATACATATATATGTATATATATATATATATGAAGAAGATCTGTAGCAAACTACAAAGATAAATGGAAAAGTAACAGTTTTAGGAAGGAACTGTGTGATGTTAATAATAGAAAATATAAGGCATGAAAATACAATCTTAATAAATATCAGAAGGAATATGAAAGAAAGAATAGAGGGTTTGTGAGTGTTGTAGAATGTGTGGAAGTGAAGGTTTTGTGAAGTGCAGTGGATATTAGAAGGGAAAGGATTTTCCTTCAGGGTTTGTATTTCTCTCCCTACCTGATCCCTCCAGAATTTGGCATACTGAAGGAATGAGTGAAGACATAAGGTTACTTTGCATAATAAGATCAGTTGCTAATAGTGGTTTTGTTAACCAAGACTTTGACTGGAATGTCACGTCTGAAGGAGGCATGTATGGGTTCTGATTGTCACCAGAAAGCCCTGAGGAACTGCAATTGACCTGCAAAGCTAGTGTAAGCCCATGAGAAAAGCCTGGTATTTTGGTTGGTTGTGCAGTTCATGGCAGTCTTTCCAGGAAAGGAAGGAAGGTTGCTTTCATGAAAGAGCCAAAAAGGAACCTTTGGGTACAATCGAAGCCCAAGGATCTGAGTGAAACAACTGGTACAGGCAAAGCCAGATGGCAGGTGTGTGGCTCTGCTTCTGTGCTCCAAGGGGCAGACTAAGAAGTCAATCTAAAGGTTCCCTGAGTTCCAGCAAAACAGACTTAAAGATCATAAGTAATCCATGCTGCTCTTGGTGTGTTTATGCAAATGAACAGTCAAAATAAAAAGCGGAACTCAAAGTAGTCCCTTTAATAACAGTGAGGGTGATCTTAAGGAGAAAAATTGTAATTCAAGGAAAATCACAATGCTCAGTATTGGACACCAGAATGACGCAGCTACCTGTCTTGAAAGCGTTTTTTTTGTTTGAAAGTTGAAACTGGTTTTGTAATATCATCAAAGATGTATTACAGGTATGGAGGGCCTGTCAAATTGCCATTGCTGAATGTCATTGCAGGAAAGACCTCGCAACTGAATGGCCTCCCCAAAAGACAGTCTCACAGGCATAGAGACTGCTTTCGGGACTTTTGTGTGAATTAACTTGTGTGTTCTTCTGTTTTCATAGGACATATGCCTATGATTTCATTACCTGAGTAATTGGTTGCAATATAGGCCTCACTTAAGGAGCCCATTCTTCATCATTGCCCCCTGAAACTCAATTGTTTGGCTAAACTGAGTGGTTGGATTAGTAAGCAGTTTGGGCAATCTGTGGGCTTCACTTTAAAACTGATTTTGCCTTTTCTGTTTTGATGTCTTGGACAGGAAGGGTTCAGATATCTGAAAGGAGGGAAATCCTAACATATTCCTCTCAGCCCGAGTGAAGTATAGTGGGCCACAAGAATTTTGGATAGGTATAGCATGCCTTGTACACCTTCCTTCAGATAAACCATTCTTTACCTAAGCCCCTGCCTTTGTCATTTAGTGGTTATAATTTAATTGTGCCTTCCAACTCTTTCCAAATCTGTCACCTCCAGAATATGACCAGGATGCCAACAGTCCAGTAATGCCAGCCTTTGGACACCAAACCTGCAACTTCCTGGTAACAGCCAACTGACAAGGGTTCTGTAAGGTCCTTCCCCTTACAGGAAGGACTCCCTCCATGCTGCACCCCCCTTCAGGGCATCAGGTAGGTAGAACCCTCAGGTAGGTAGAACAACGTCCATTTCCAGCTGGAAGCAGTTACAAGAAGATAAGACCTTCATCCATTGTCCTTTAAAGAAATTTAAAGTGGATGTATATCTGAAGTGAGAGATTGTTTCAGGGTGCAGCCAAGAGAGGGGACCCCAAATGGGCATTTAAAATGGGGTCTAGAACTCAAGGCACCCAGGAGATTTTAAGATGTCTTCACCCCTTCCCCCACAGGTGTGAGTTGGGGGAGGGACACACAGAGCAAGAACATTCAGGTCTGTTTTGTACAGCAACAGTTTTGCAGCTAATCCATGGCATAGTCATTTGACTTACCTACAGCTTTCAGCTGGTCACTTAGGTATGCTGAATAGCTGTGGCCATGCTCTGGGCCTGGAAGATAAAGAGACTCCTCCCGCCCAAGATGTGACTGGGAGGCAGGTCCCCTGAGTTACAGAGCCTGTGTGGGAGCTCAGAGAAGATTGGATCCATAACATGAGGCCACACCTGCCCAGACCCATGATGGCAGCTGGACAGGAGCAGGTACTGGCCTATCCAGGATCTGCGGGCCATCAACGAAGCAGCTGTCACCCTCCACTGGTCATCCCAAACCCGTACACCCTCCTGAGCCAGCTTTCCCCAACAGCAACGTGGTTTACCTGCCTTGATCTGAAGGATGCCTTCTCCTGCATTCCTGTGGCACCTTCCAGCCAACCCATTTTTGCCTTTGAATGGAAAGATCCACACACAGCGGTCAAGACTCAATTAACCTGGACTAAATTGCCCCAGTGGTTTAAGAACTCCCCAACCTTATTTGGGGAAGCCCTAGCAGGAGACCTGAAGCCCCTCACTAAAGGGGGGCCTGACCTGACAATTCTACAGTACATGGATGACCTCCTCCTGGTGGCCCATCCCAGGAACGGTGCTGAGAGGGAACACACACACTGCTGAAGCGCCTGGCTGAATTAAGAAAAGAACACCAGAAGCACATCCTGAACACACTCCTACTCTTCACGTCAAGTTGCAGAGGGCACATGCTATGTATCTGAAGTGCCCCCCACAGCCGTCTGCGCAGTCCTCTGTCATGGCCCTTCACAGTGCTCCATCTGGTTCACCTGCCCCAGCAACCTATGAGCTTCCTCGGGGTTCTGGTGCATCACCCAGTGCAATGCTCAGCAACCAGTCTTGTCAGGAGTACTCACGGTATGATCAGGGGCATGGATGGAAAATGGATCCTTAGCTAAATTCTACCAGGAAACTGGGCTACCCGGGACAGACTTATTGCCACTAGCATTGCCTAGGTTGCAGGAGTCACCCCTTGGGTCCACTGCAGCCAGGCCAAAACAGCAGCAGATCCCAAGGACCCGAGGACTAGGCCTGTGCCTAGAATACCCACACTGAGGCACCAGAGGACACCAGCCAGTAAAGAAGACACCAAGGAATGGACTATATTGTTCCTCAGGGTACCTGACTTTAATTGGCACCTTCGCAGGAGCATTGGGAATTAAACTAGTGACTGTGGCCCCTGCGGAATGGAATCCCTGCAGAGTGGGTCACCCTAGAAATAGTTTATCTCTGTTTGGTCTCTGCATTTGGATTTATTGTATGCTTTGCTTAACAAATGTGGCCCCTGTCTCAGCCCAGCCTGCAAATGTAATACCCCCGGGCATAGAATTATGCTCAATGGTAGAGTAGTCTCTTACTATCTCCCAGGGTCAGCTTTAAGCTCCTCCACTGACATGCCATCAGGTTGCATTCAGCCACAGCAATCCCTCTGCACTTGGGGAGGGGAGGTATACCGGACAGGAGTAACATTTAGGACCATAGAATACCAGACCCGGAGGTGTCAGGCATATGGGACCCTGTATCCTCCGAACCTTGGTCCAACACCTAGGGCCACAGTGACTCGTAGAGCAGTCACCAAAGTGCTGGCCCTCCAGCGGTACCAACACCAGTATCAGCAGTTGTAACCCTCCCAAGGACCTCAGCCTTATAACCAGTTATATAGTGATGCTAAAAGGGATAAAACACCTTATAGCATCAAAGGGGGGAACGTGACAGAACATAGCTGAGTAGTAGCTATTCCTAGGTAGGAGCTGACCAGCAGCTGTTCCCAAGGCAACAGCTGTTATCTCAAGGCCAAAACACTGACCTTCACTTCTGCTTCTGTATGCTTGCTTTTAGCAGTTTCCCCCCTCCCTTTCTGCCTGTGTAACAAGTATATAAAGAAAACTCCAGCTTGAGCTCATTGCTCAGAGAATTTGGGTAGTTAACCCCTCTAAGCCCGCGCGTAATAAAAGTTTGTGCCTTGCCATCTTCCCCTGCATGTGAGTTATTTCCCACAACATTACCACACAGAGTTCAGAAATATTTCCTCAGATACAGCTAGCTGTGGTCCCTTGGTGGTGGTGTGCTGGTAAATATTTAACAGTTGTTTTTCTGGGGGAGGAGTAAGAGCAGATGGTGGTGGGGAATCCCAGATTGACAGCATCTGGCAATTTCCACAGTGTAAAGTGTCCAGTGTAATCAATTTAAAGCTTCCAACATGACGTCACCAAGTGTAGCGTGCAGAAGAGATACCATGCTAGTCCCTTCCTTTCCTGAAAAGCATGAGGGGCTGTTAAAAAAATATTTCTCAAATGACCAATAAATTTAAGGCTTTTCCTTTGGCCACTGAGAAGTTCTAACACAGGAGAGGGCTTTAAAACCCTTCCACAATATGACAAGCATAGCCAGGCTTGCATCACTGATTACATTTCTCTTAGTGCTCTGTTTTTCCCATGTTAAAATCACATGAGGTTAATAAAAGGCTCTTTATAAGCCATGGAAATATTTCTACAGTCTTCTGTGGTGTAGGATGCCATTCGAAGAGCTGAACAACAAGTCCAATATTATGCCTTGGCATTGATGTTTTCTGCTCTCTTGACCTACAGGTTAAAATTTTTTGGAATTCTAACCAATATATTAAAAACAAAAAATTAAAAATCTCACAAAACTCTAGGCTCAGAATGCTGCCGGCCTAATGCCTGACAAAGAAAAGGGTTTTATGCAGCATTTTAACCATGAACAATAAGAGTTTAGAAACCCAAACACCCGACTAAGGAAATCTGCATTGCTTGAGAGCCAGGATCATTTCTTATTCACTTTTGCATCCATAGTGCCTGAGCTTGGGGCCAGGTTTGAAACAGAAGTTAAAAAAAAAAAGATAGATGTATAGATAAATAATTTATAAGTTACATAAAAGATATGTCTTTATGATTAACTTTGTAATTACTTGTCTATTAAATGCTGTCTTATTGGCTGAACTTTAATGTAAGTATTAGCATTTTCAGAAAAGGATAGCTTATTAACTCTTTACTTTTAATTTTTAAATAACTTTTATTATAGAATACTCGTATTTCTCCTCTAGACCTAAAAAATCAGTGAATTTGAAAAATACATCATTATGCCCAGTTCACTATCTGACAATGAGATTTTTGGAACTCTTTGCAAAGATATCTTAACATGGTAAGATGATGTTTATTATATAACCCATATCCAGTTTTGCCTATATTAACAGCTTACACTACTATGGTACATTTTTGACAATTAGTGAACCAATACATTATTATTAACTGAAGTACATATTTTACTGAGATTTCCTTAGTTTTTACCTAATATCCCAGGACCCCATCCAGATACCATTTACATTTAGTCATAATGTCTCCTAAGGCTCCTTTTGACTACGACAGTGTCTTAACCCTCATTGTTTTGGAATACTTGACTGTTTTGAGGAGTACTGATCAGATATTTCATTTATTATTTTCAAGACAGTCCTTTTGATTGGGATCTGTCTGAAATTTGTCTTCTAATTAGACTGGGTAACTTCAGTGTTTTGGGGAGGGAGACCACCAAAGTAAAGCGCCACTCTCATCATATCATATCCAGGGTAAGTACAATTAGCATGACTTATGACTGTAATATTGACCTTGATCATGTGGCTAATGTGGTTGTTGTCAGATTTCTCTACTGTGGAGTTGCTCTATTTTTTCTATAGTCCATTCTGACAACTCTTTTCAAAGAAATCACTATGCATAGCCCATATTAGGCCTCAGGAGCTATGTGCCCCTCTCCTTGAAAGTGGATAATCTGCATATATTATTTGGAAATCCATTACATGAGAGATTAGTCTCTTCTCCCCCCATTATTTATTTATTCAATTATATCAGTATGGACTCACCAATACTTATTTTTTACTTTGGTTTCTAATCTAATATTATTGCATTTATTTTGTTGTTCAAATAGTTCTAGCTTTGGCACTTGGAAGCTCTTTCATTTGGTTCCTGTGTACTTTTGGTATATTTCCATTATTGGCAGTTTATTTTTTAGTAATTTATTACTTTCTGGCACTACAAGATGCTCCAGCTTTAACTCCTATATTTGCTGAGTAAAAGTTCTGTAATCAGCCATTTCTCCAAGAGTCCTGGTCTCTTTTACTGGAAAATTGTATTAGAAACCAAGGTGTGGGCACCAGGGGTGTTCATTGCTTCTGGAATATCATTGCTCCCAGGCCCTCTCAGCTAACAGAACAAGGAAATAGACGTGTATGTGTGTGCATAGCAAAAATGGATTCATACTAATATCTCCAACTCAATTGTTTTACCACACAGGTCATTCTAATGTCATCTCCTTGCTTTACCACAGTTGACATTATTAACTCCCATTCCAATGGTAAAAAATAAAACATGGTTCTTTTTTTAAACTTTTTTATTGTTATTCAAGTACAGTTGTCTCTATTTTGCCCCCACCAATGCCCCTGACCGCAGCCATCCCAGCTTCCCACCCTTGATCCTATACCCCTTTGGTCTTGTCCATGTGTCCTTTATACATTGTTCCTGAAAACCCTTTCCCCTTTTCCCCCCATTTTACCTTCCCACCTCCCCTCTGGTTACTGTCAGTTTGTTCTTAATTTCAATGTCTCTGGTTATATTTTGCTTGTTTTATTGATTAGGTTCCACTTATAGGTGAGAAACATGATTCCAACCACCCATAATTCATTTTCTTAATTTTCAATTCCAGAATACATGTATAGTGGTTTCAGAGTTATTCACTCATACTTTCAGTGGAAACAATTCAGTCAACTAGAGTACAGCACATAAGTGTAGTTTCCTTTGCCTTTTGTCTTATATACATTAGAACTGGCTTCTGTCATGTAGAAATATGCAGTTAAATTTCTTCTGTATCTTTTCTTGGCCTGATGGCTCAACCTTTTTATTGCTGAAAAGTATTCCATACTATGGATGTACCACAGTTTGTCCTTTCACCTACTAAGGGACATTTTGGTTCTTTCTAGTTTGGAGCAATTGTGAATTAAAACTCCTATAATCATTCACAAGGCATATTTTGGTATAGGCATAAGTTAAATCAATTGGATAAGTACCTAGGAGTGCAACTGCTGGATCTCATGGTAAAACCATGTTCAGCTTTGTAAGAAACTTCCAAACTTTCTTACAAAGTACCCGTGCCACTTTGTATTTGTACTAGCAATGAATCAGAACTTCTTTTGCTCTTTATTCTCACCAGTTTTAGGATTTTAACAATTCTAATTGGTGCAATGTGGTATCTCATTCTTTTTATTTGCATTTCCCTAGTGATGAATGATGTTGGGTATCTTTTTTGTGTTTATTTGCCATCCATATATATCTTTTGATTAGATATATGTTCAGACATTTTGCCCATTTTTTAAATTGTATTGTTTTTCTTGTATTACTATATTTTAATTGTTCTTTCTAAATTTTGGACAGACATTCTTTGCCAAATGTATATTTTGATATATTTTCTCCCAGATATTAGCTTGTCTTTTTACTCTTTTAAGAGTGTCCACAGAAAAAAATTTAATTTTAATAAAGTCCAACTTTTCAAGTATTTTTTTATGAATCATACTTAGGTTTGATACCTGAAAACTCATCAGTTCAAGGTCATATAGATTTTCTCCCATATTTTTTTCTAAAAGTTTTGTAATTTTTCATTTTAAGTTCATTTTTTGTGTAAGCTATAAAATCTGTATTTATGTTCTTTGGAGGAGGTGGAGTATATGGACTTCCAAGTGTTCCAGAATTATTCCCTGAAGAACTATCCGTTATTCACCAAATTTCTTTCACTCCTTTATAAATATATCCCTTGCTCTTCTTCTTCTCCTTCTTGTATCCCTATTATACGGATATTATTACGTTTCATATTATCCTGCATTTCCCCTAAATCCTCTTCATTCTTTCTGAGCCTCTTTTCCTTTTCTTGCTCTTTCTGGGTGCATTTTTCTGCCTTGTCCTCCAATTCACTGATCCGATCTTCTGCTTTATTGAGCCTGCTTTTGATTTCTTCTACTGTGTTCTTCAGTTCAGAAATTGTATTCTTCATTTCCTCTTGGCTCTTGTTGATTTTTCTATTTCCTTTTTCATGTTGACATAGTTTGCAGTGAGTTCATTGCAGTTTCCCTGTAGTTTCTGGTAATTCTCTGTGAGCTCATTGAGCTTCCTGATAACCATTTCTTTGAACTCAATATCTGATAGTTGAGTTGCCTCTCTTTCTCAGAACATTCTTTCTGAGGCTTACTCCTTTCCTTTCATTTGGGGATTGTTTCTTTGTCTTCCCATTGTTTGTGAGACTCTTCTTGTTAGCTTCTGCTTCTTAAATTGATCTGTTCTGGCTCCCTGGGTTTATGGTGTGAACTTCTCTGGTAGAACTCCTGTGAGATTCAGTGGTACAGTCTCCTTGGTCTCCCTGGCTCACTGGTCTTGGGCTGTCATTTAAGTTGGCTCTGTGTTTGTCTTTGGGATTTGATTGTTGTTGGGTCTTTCTTTGGTGAGTCCTTCCCACCAGCTGGTTAACTGAGGGTCACTCTGTCCACCACCTCTTGTATTTTGGTGTGCTGGTGTGGGCAGGTTGTGTTGAAGCTGGTTCTTCTGTGTGTACAAGGTTTTGAGGATTCTCTCTTGCTCTTGTTCAGTTGTTTGTTCTGGGAATTTCTAGACTATTTAGTTGTGTTTCCAGATAGGTCCTGGATTGAGGTTAGTGTGGCCTCCGCTCCCTCCTTCACCTTCTTCTGTTGTTATCTATTGGTGGTTCCTTTGTTGTTGGATTTCCTCTTCCAGTGGGTATCCTTGTGTTCACAGCTTCCACCTGCTTTTTTTGTGATCAGTTGGAGGGGGAAGGCAAGTGGTTTAAGACAGCAAAAGTGTATTCTAAGATATTTACAGTAGCAGCCAGTGCAGAAGAGATAGGAGATCCTTTGGCTATGTATAGTGTTATTAACCATGATATTCCACCCAACTAGCCAGTTTTTAGAAAGTGTGGAAAGAAAGTAAGACTCTTGTTGGGGAGGGAAGGATTGTGAGTTGGATCTAGAAAGCAGTGAGTTTGTGGGAGTTCAGATTCTGAGGTAAGGTGAGAGTAAAGGATAGAAAGTAAGTGTAGTGTGTGAGAGAATAGCATTAACCACAACAGTAATAGAGTTTGGGAAACTGTGGAGTGGGCTAAGATCTGGCAGGGCTGCTGTGTAGTATTTACAATTGTATGGGACAGCTATTATTTATAATAATAATGCAGCAACAATCATATAACAGAAACTATGTTATCTGAGTAACAAGAAGATTAAGTATAGGACCTTGAGTAGTGTGCTAGTGGAACACAAGTGAAGTGAAAGACAGTAAATTAACAATACACTGTGAAAGAGAGAATGAGGGAAATCAGTCAAACAATACAGTTTAACCACCTAAGGAAAGACTAAACACAAAGAAGAAGAATACAAAAATACTAATAAGATAAAAAATGCTAGAATAATGAAAAATAATAATACAAATATGCAATAACTTGCAGGTTCTCTGTAATAGCAAAGTGAAGTTTATCTCATTGTCTCAGCTGTTGGGATGACCCCTCTTTGAGTTCAGCTCTGGTCTTTTCAAAGTTCCAGGTTTTTTTGTCTCACTTGTGGGAATTTTTTTAAAAAGAATAAGGAAGGAAGAAGAGATAAAATGGGAAAGAAAGGAAGAAGGAATAAAACAAGAAAGAAGGAAAGAGAAGAAAAAGGAGTTGAAAGATAAAAAGAATAATAATAAAAATAAAAAATAAAGAATTACTTTTTTAAAAAGCCTTTTGCTGGTTTCAAGCTGGTCAAATCAGTTTTGCTGGTCTTCCTGGCTGCAGCAGGCTGAGGGGCAATTGGTTTCGCTTTTCTCCCTTTCTGATCAGAGTCAATCAGCCTCTAGCCTAGCTCTTCAGCAGCCTCTGGTCCCTCTGGGCTATGAGAGTTTGTGCAGGACCTTTCAAGCCACCTTGGGAGCGCTGCCCAGCTGGGTGGGGAGGAAGCTGGAGTGGCTGCTGCAGGAGAATTCCCCAAACAGTGTCTCTTTTTTCACTTTTTTTTAAATGAGAAATTCCTCCTACTCAAGCCTGCCACTCCATACAATGACCTGGCCTCTCACACAGCCCTATTCTTCAACCAGACTAGAGACTATTGGGGTCAGGGGCCATCACAGCCCCACTCTCAATTCTCCCCAGCTGACATCCACAGACTCTGTGGGTGCTCACAGCCCCTGTGCATTTGCCACTTAGTCCTTATCCCTCTCTCTGTGACTTTGAGCAACCAGGTCTTTCCCAGCGCTGTTCAGATCTCGTTTGGCAGGGGAGGGAGCCTTTGACTTGACTCTCTCCCAAGAACCCTGTGGCAGGTGCCGGACCTGGAGCTGCAGTCACCCTGGTCCCCGCGCTGGTCCCAGGGACCTTATTGTCCTGAAGCAGTCTCCATACCACCTTGTTTTTCAATGTCCTTTACAATTTTTGGTCTTCTATCTTCATATATGCTGGGGTACTGTTGGCTGTTTGCCCTGTTCCTCTGTAGATTGACTAAGTTTTTCTCCCATGTGCAGGGGGAAGTGGAATCTGCTCCCTCCTACCTCGCCGCCATCTTCAATCCTCTGTGGTGATGTTTTATCATAGTTAATTTGCATTTCTGTAATGGTTAATGATGTTGTATATCTTTTAATGAGCTTCATTTTCTCTTCAGTGAAATGTCTGTTCACAACTTTTGTCCACTTTTTAATTGGATTTTTTTAACTGTTGAGTTTTGAGAGCTCTATAAATGTTAGTCCTTTGTCAAATATGCAGTTTTCAAATATGTTCTCCCCATTTGTAGCTTTCATTCTCTTAAGAGGGCTTTCATATAGTAAAAGTTTTTAGTTTTGATGAAGTCAACTTTAACATACTTTCCTTTATGGATTATAGTTTTTGTGGCTCATCTGAGAAATCCTTGCTTAATCCTAGTTGCCTAGTTTTTCTTTTATTATTTCTAAAAATTGTGTAGCTTGAGATAATTGCATTACCTGTTTTGAGTTAATTTTTGCATAAGTTGTGAAGGTTAGGTTAACGTTCTTTTTTTTTCTTTTTTTACTATAGATGTGTACTTGCTCCAGCACTATTTGTTGAAAAGCAACATTTTTCCATTGAATTTCTTTTTCATCTTCATAAACAAAATGAGTTAGAAAGTTATGTAATTTTATTAACCAATGTCGCCCCAATAAATTCACTAAAAAATAAATGAAAATAGTATCCTGAAAATGAAAATAATCCTACGTAGGCTCATGCTTATTCTTTCAAGGTCCCCTGCCTGTTTTAATAATGTGAGTCCTTTGAAGGAAAGGGGGAGGAATGGTTGGTGTCATTTCTAAACACTACTTTTATTAACATAAAGCAAAACTTAAAACTTAATTGCCAATAGGTTTATAGTGGATGTCTTTTAGTTGTGAATTAGTCAATTAAGGGCTTTGTGAAATAATAGCTATTCAGAACTACCACTGCAAATATGGTAAACAAATTATAAATTCCAACAACATAGACTATGATTCAAGATTAGGCCAAAGACTCAAATAGGCATCAAGCAAATAAGATTCTGAATGTATTTTGATGGTGACAATGACAAATTTTTAAAAGGACTTTGATTATAATACCATATAGAAAAAACCAGCACAGCCTGTTAATCTAATGGCTCAGGTTTTCAGTAATTTGTATCTCAATATTTTTGGGTTTTTTGTTCACTTGTTTTTTACTACTAATTACTAATTAAATGGTAAGTGAATATGAAAAAATCAGTTGTACGTATTTGTGTGCATCAATTTCTGTGTTCCCTATTTTGTTCAATTGATTTATGTGCCTATCTGCCCCTAATCACACCTTGATTACTGTACATAAAATAGGAGTTATAAAATCAGGTAGATTTTTAAATTATTTTTAGTTATTTTAGTTTCTTTGAATTTTATATAAATTTAGAATAAGCTTATATATATCTAAAAAATCTTGCTGAGATTTTGGTAATAATTTCATTAAACCTGTGTATTAGTTTTTTATTGCAGCTATAGTAAATCACCACAAACTTAGTGGCTTAAAACAACATTGATTTATTTTCTTATGGTGTTGGTGACCAGAGTCTGAAATCAGTTCCACTAAGATGAAGTCAAGGTATTGACATGATTGAATACTTTTAGAGACAAGGAGAAGAGAATCTGTTTCCTTGCCTATTTCACCTTCTAGGGGCTGCCTACATTCTTTGGTTGCCTCCTCTATCTTCAAAAGACATCATTCTCTTGCTTCATCATCCTCTCTCCTACTTTTCCTTCTGTGTCAAACATCCCTCTGACTTCTTCTTATGGAGTGTTCTTAAGGACACTGTGATGACATTTAGGACTCATAAAATAATTCAGGATAATCTCTCATTCTCAGTGTCCTTAACTTAATCACATATGCAAAATTCCTTTTGTTATATGAGGTGATGTTCACAGGTTCCAAGAATTAAAAACAATATCTTTGAAAATTTTATTCAGCCTACTACAAATACCAGTCATTTATTATCTTGGATCTTCCAATCCATAAACATGATATGTCTCTCCATTTACTTAGCTCTTTTTAAATTTCCTTCATTATCATTTCATAATTTTTATAATATAAGCCCTATACATTTTGCAATATTTATACTGAAGTATTTCTTATTTTTTAACAATTATATGTAGAATTGTATTTTTATCTTTGGTGTCTACATGTTCATTGCCAGTATATAGAAATATAGTTGACTTTTTACCATATAAAAATTTATAACTACCTTGTTTTCACCATGAAAACTTATAATCTTGGTCTTTCCTTCTTGTTTTTGCATAAGGCTGAGAGACATTAGCTACTTTGATGTGGGCCCCATGAGTGTCACCAACAGCATGACCTTTGTGACCAAATTCAACAACCAAAACTCTATCATTTTCCTCAATAAAATTCAAGCAGTTGTCATTGGTACAAAGTCTATAATTTTTTCTTTTTAGTTTTTAATCAGCTGGATTCTGACACACTTCCTGAGAGCTGTTTGGCTTCAACCCCTACTTTTTCCAGTACAGGTCCATTTGCTTGGGAAGTGCCTCCAAAAGGACTGTGACCTTCAAGGATGAGCCAAAGTGGGCTTTTTTATACTGTTTATCATGACACTTCTGATTGCATTGGTGGCTACAGAGCCTCCTGGCACCATGAAGACTACAACACTTGGCCATCCTGTCAGAGCCATAGGCATGAGCAAAAAGCCAGTTGATTTTTGTATGTTGGTCTTAAATGTGTGAGCTTGCAAAACTTTCTGAATAGTTTATTAGCTTATTAGAATTATTAGTTTAGGAGTTTTTATAGATTCCTTAAAATTTATCACATAGGTAAGTCATCATATCAACTACAACTAGAGACAGTTTTATTTCCTCTCAGCTGATCTGTATGCCTTTTATTTCATTTCCTTCCTTAAAGCAGTGAATAGAACTTCCAGTACTCTCTTGACTAAGAGGCAAGAGAGAACACTCCCTTACCTTGTTTCTCATCTTAGGAGGGAAGCATTTGGTCTCTCAACATCAAATGTAATCTAAGCTGTATGGTTTTTCTAGATGCTTTTTATCAAGTTGAAGTTGTCCTCTTTTCCTATTTTTCTGAGCTTTTTTTTTATGATGAAATCCCTACTTTGGGATTTTGTCAAATGCTTATTGTTCATTGAATGATTTGATTATGTAACTTTTTATTCATTAGCCTACTAATATGGTATATTATATGGATTAATTTTTGAATATTTAACCAAAATTGCATCTCTGAAATAAACCCTATTTGATCATGGTAGATAATTATTTATATATATTGATGAAATCTATTAGTTAATTCTTTGTTAAAGTTTTTCACATATATTTTTAAAGGATATCCATCAGTATTTTTATATGTTCTCCCTTTTTCTGGTTTTGGTATCATAGTAATACTAGATTCATAAAATGAGTTGAGAAGTATTCCCTAATCTATTTTCTGGGAGAGATAGAATTCATATTAATTCTTTAGACACTGGTAGAATTCTCCAGTGAAAGTATCTGGGCCTGGAAATTTCATTTTGGAGAGTTTTTAAATTATGAATTCAATTTCCTTAGTTATAGGGCTTTTTAAATTATTTTATTTTGGGTGAGTTGTGGTAGTTGGTGCTTTATAGCAATTGGTTCATTTCATTTAAGTTGTCAAATTTATGTATTTCAGTATTACTTCATTATCTTTTTGATGTCTAGAATCTCTATTGATAATCAATGGTATTTCTGATATTGTTAATCTGTGTATTCTCTCTCTTTTCTTTGTCAAGGTTTGTAGGAGTTTGTCAACTTTATTATCTTTCAAAAAATCAGCTTTATATTTCATTGAGTTTTCTGTTTATTTGTTTTCAATTTATTGATTGATGTTTTAATCTTTTTATTTTCTCTACCCACTTGTCTCATGTTTATTTTGCTTTTTTCCTAGATTCTTGAGATGTAAATTTAGATTATTAATTTGAAATTTTTTATTTTCTAATTTAAGCATTTAGTGATATAAATTTACCTGTTAGTATTATTTTAACTGTGTCCCACAAAAATTTGCTCTGTAGTATTTTTATTTTAATTCAGTTCAGTATACTTTTAGAACTCCATTTTTGTTCATTGTAATGTTTTTAAGTGCATCTTTTTTGTATAGATAGCTGTTTTGATGTAAACATCACAGCCTACTGGTATCAACATCTTGCCAGTTTATGTGAAGTGTAGAGTACTCACTACCATTTATGTCCATTTACTTCCCCCCAGTTTTAATATAATTGTCTTAACCACATCTTCTAAATACATTTAGAACCACGTCAATCATCAAACATAATTAGAAAAGTCAAAAAGAGAAGGAAATGTTTTTATTTCTATTTTACTCTATCTGTTGTCCTTCCTTCCTTCCTGGTATTCCAAGATTCCTTTATTATTTCTTTATTTTTAGAGAACTTCCTTCAACCATTCTTTTAGGGTAGGTCTGCTGGTGGCAAATTACCTTACTTTACTTCATCTGAGAATACCTTAATATCCTTTTTATACCTGAAAGTTGTTTTCATTCAAATATGATTTCTGGATGACAGTTCTTTTATTTCAGCATTTGATAATGTGGTACTTCCTCCATGGTTTCTGATGAGAAATCTGCCAACATTTGCATTGTTTTTCCCTAAGGTATCTTTTTAATTATTTTTTTTGTCCTTGGTTTTCAGAAGTTTGACTTTGTATGTCTTGTAGATTTTTGAAGATTAACCAGTTTGGGGTTTGTTCAACATCTTGAATCTGTAGGCTTATGTTTTTGGCAAGTTTGGGGAATTTTTAGCCATTATTTCTTTAAGTACCTGTTCATCTCTACTCTTGATATTTTCTCCTTATAAGACTTTGATAAGACAAATGTTAGATGTTTTTGTTATAGTCCCACTGGTGTGTGAGCCTCTATTAATTACTTCATGCTACTTTCATTCTGTCATTCATATTTGGTAATTTCTACTGTTTTATCTTCAACTTCACTGATTTTTTTTTCCTTTGTCCCCTCCATTCTGCTATGAGCCAATCCATTAGGTTTTAATTTTTTTATTTTTATATATTTCAGTTCTAAGTTTTTCCATTTGGCTTACTTAGACTTTCTATTTATTTTCTGTGAGATTTTTAAATTTGTTTCAAATGTATTTGCAGTTGCTATTAAAATATTTTTATGATAGCCACTTTAAAATCTTTGTCACATCATTCTAACTTCTCTATCATCTCAGTGACAGCATCTGTTGATTGTGTTTATTTCATTCAAATTATGGATTTCCTGGTTCTTGGTATGGTGAGTAGTTTTTAGATTGAAGCCAGGACATTTTGAGTGCTATGTTATAAGATTCTGGATCTTATTTAAACCCTCTACATTGCCCAGCTTTCTGTGACACTACTCTGACAGGGAAAATGAAAGGAATGCTACCTGATTTCATTATTGCCTGCTAGAGATAAAAGTACAGTTTCCCCCACTGAATGCCCACAGACATTGTGGGAGGTCAGGAGGAGGGAGGAAGAGGTTCCTCACCCTCCATGTCCTATGAAAGTTCCAGCTGCCCCTACTTGGCATTTTCTGACACCACATAGGGGTTTGGGCTCATTACAGTGCGGTAAGGGTGAAAGACTGGGGTCTTCATTTGGCCTTTGCTTGTGCTGCTGTGGTCAAAGTGTTTTCTGTAGTTGGAGTAGGGTGGTCATTGTCTGAAAGCTCTCTGTTTGGCTAAGCTGCCCTTTCTTTGTCCTTTGGTGGACAAGGCAGACTCCACCAAAAGTCCCGTCTGTTAGGACTTTTCTTTTCTGAGTCTGTTGGTGTTTCTGAGTTGCTGCCTTCTTCAGCCTAGAGTCTGCGATAGATAAGGCAAAAAGAAACCCAGGAACTCATTGCTGTGTGATCCCTTGTTTCTCCATGTCCCCAACTAAGCTAATTTCTCTCTGTCTTTCAAAGATTTTTTAAAGATTTTTAATTTATTTTTCAAGAGAGGGGAAGGGATGGAGAAAGAAAGGGAGAGAAACATCAGTTTGCAAGAGATACATTAATCAGTTGACTCTTGCATGCCCCCAACAGGCATGTTCCCCAACCAGTAATCGAACTGCTGACCCTTCAGTTCACAGGCCAGTGCTCAATCTACTGTCACACCAGTCAGAGCCATCTCTCAAAGTATTTTTATGTTTGTTTTATATATAATCTCCAGAGTTTTTAGCTGTTTATACATAGTAGAATAGGGGAAAATGTTACTCCGTCTTTCCAGATGCAGAAATTCTATTGACTTTTTTTATTATTTGTTTTCTGAGTGTAAATATATGCATGTTCACTAGAGAAAATTTAGAAACTATGGAAAGTTTAAAAAATATCTGTGATTTCTGATGTGTTCACCATTAGCATTTTTTTACTTATAGATTTTAAAGTTCACATATAACTTATAGATTCATTTTTCTAAAATGACAAATATAAATTCATTTTCATCTTATATTTTACTTACAACATATGACTAATGTATTTTTCTGATAGTCTCTGAAAACATAGCTTTCAGTAACTTCATAATGTAACCAATATGGCTGGATTTAACCACTACCTTATTTTAGAAATGTACTTTTTAACCGCTACCTTATTTTAGAAATCCACATTAATTCTCCACTTTTCTAGATAATGTTATAATAAATATAATACATATTACTAATAAAAGTTGCCTATTAATATTTATAACTAGATCATGTTAAAATAAATACACTTATATCTTGTTTCACTTTAGATTACTTTCCTGAGATAGAGTCTTAGAAGGTATAAAGGTATGTGTCATTTTAAATTTCTTTAAACACCTTGTCAAGCTGATTTCTAGAAAGGTCAAATGCATGTGCATTCCATTCGAGCACAAGGGCCTCTGCCGCCACCACCAGCTTTGGGTGTCCTCACACGTAAAGTCTGCCATGAATGACCTCCACAAGGAGACTGAGGCCCACTTTGCTTTTATGGAATAATACAGTGTGAGATTTGGGGAGAACACCAGATATCAACCAATGTAATACTTTCATTTTATAGATAAAAAGACAATAACCAGAGACGTGTGTGTGAAGGAAGAGTTTCTTCAAGCCTGGAGTCACAGCTGCTTCTTTGAGCAGAGGTCAACACCAACAAGCCCTGGAGTGTTGCTTAAAATCTTGTTCCACACCAGTTTAGACATACACTAGTTATTTACTGTTTGTTAATAGCCTCGCAGCAAGGAGTCACAACACTGTGAGAGAGGGAATGTGAAATTCCCAGCCACTGAGAAATCTAAAGTTCTATTTTCATAAGGCAACTATAACATCTAACCAATTATCAACCTCGCTTCCTGATCCTTTGGAAAAGAAGTTGAAAAGGGACTAGAGTTAGTGAACGAATTTCAGAGACTTGGGTCAAAGTTCTCACTTCCACTTCTACTTGGAGAATTTATAAAGTGGTTCTGGGCTTCAGTGATTTATCTTCAAACCAAAAAAACTGGATGTTATAACCTCGGATGAAGCTTCCAGCTTCAGTGTTTGATTGTCCCACTATGGTTAGAAAAAGCTGGCAGCCAGGGCAACCGCCAAGGTGCTCCAAGCAACCCCATTCTGCCGTGGTTTGCAGAGTGTCATCCACAGAGGCCACACTTACCTTCCCTCCAATTCCTAGCCACCCCATAAAATCCACCATGCTTTCTGACCATTGTCAGAAGAATACAAGTCTTAGCTCAGCTGATGAGGACAAAGGTGGCTGTGGAACACAGGATACAATTATTTACGTATCTCAGGTTCTGAGCACAGGGTAAAGTGCAAAGTAGGGCCATAGCTTGTCACAGAGTCCTCCAGGCCTTGGCGGGTTTATTGAATGGATGAAGTGTTTGTGACAGAGCCCACATTCCAGTCAGTGTGTTCACAGCTCCCATTGCCTTGGGGACTGGGGCCAGGCCTCTGGCCAGTGCTGGGCTGGAGCAGAGATACATTGCAGCCGTGTTTTCAGAGTGAGTTCAGTGGGTCTGACAAGACCCACATTTCCAGTCAGCAGTCAGCCACACACAAGATTACCTGTGAATGGAAACTGTCACCATCTATTTCTGCTCAGATTTTGGCAGCTGCCCCACAGGACAGTGCATCATTACAGACGTAACTGAAGTCAGGCTTCCTCTCTGCAGAGAACAGTGTTCGGGCAGACCATCCATATGGAGGCACTTTTCCAAAGCATAAAGTTAGCCTAGCTGCCAGGAGAGACATTTTGGCATCAGCAACATTTTCCTAGGGGTTGGGGGCAGTTTTATGAAGTTGGTGGTAGAGCACTTTTACCAAGCAGTGCAAATTGGGCTGCATACACAGGGCTAGAACTGTGTTGGAAGTGCCTACATGGTTCTGGAAAAATATAGTAGCCATACTTAATAGGAAAAAAAAAACTAGAATTGAGGGTGGTGTATGGAACTTCTTGGAAGTGAAGAGACAGAAAATGTCTGTATCCTCAGCCTTGACCTGTACTCTGGCTGCCAACTGGACAGCTTCACTGGCTTTTCTGATGTCATCTTAGATTCAAATGATCCAAAATTGAGATCATCCTTCCCCAAACTGGCTTCCCTTCCTAATTCTTCAGTGAAACCACGCTTCTGGACAGCCAGACCAGGACCTTAGGGAAGGTTTTAATTTTCATCTTTGTATTGAATTTGTCTCCAACTGTGCTGGCGGTTGTCCATATCTGGATGTCATTTTCTCTGACCTTTATGAGTTATGATGTCAAAGTCATTGCTCACAGAAGTGTGCAAAATTAAAATTATCATATAAGAAAAAGAATTTCAAAAAACTAAACCAAAAATTGGAAAACACCAGGGGATTTCCCATTGCTTCATCTTGTAGGCACCAGCCACACCCAGAGTGACACCTACCTGGTTCCCGCGGCATCCTGACCACTGCCTTTCTGGCTTTGAGCCTGTCCTTGCCACTGGAACCTGTCTTGTACATCCTTCTGTGCCCACACCCCTGACCTGCCCTTTCCTGACATTTGCTATTCCTGTTAATAACATGCTCACTCATCCTCCTTCCTGCCTCCTGAAATGCCCTTCCTTTGCCCTCTAAACTCAGCATCTTTCAAAGCCCAACTCAGCTGTGCAACCTTTGTCTTATACGGGTTCTCTTGATTTGTACCTGTCCTACAATTCTGTTGTGCCTCCAGCAAGGACATGAGAGTGGTTATAAGTTCAGGCCCCAGAACCATATGTCACTTAGAAGTGGTAGCTGTGCAAATTGGGCTAAATCACCTAACACTTAGAGCCTTCATTGTCTTATCTGTAAAATGGGAGTAATAATAATACCTAACATAGAATGGGGAGAGAATTAAATAGGATATTGCACACAATGTGCTTATTATGGTGTCTGGCAATTTATTAATCATTCAACAAAATTTATGTTGTCATTACTGTACTTTCTTGTATTCTCCCATTTCATCTTTTCCTTGTTGGTTTGTTTGTTTGTCTGTTTGTTTGTTTGTTTATTTGTTTTCATGTGGCCATCTTGTCCACCCCATTAAATTGTAAGTTCTTGAAAGAAAAGACAATGATATCTTTCTATTATGTTCTTCCCTGGTTGGCATCTGTTCACAACCCCCCTCCCCCACACACACACATTGGATGCTTCTAGATAAATATTGGGAGCTGAGTAAATCATGGGTTGACAGAATTGAGATCTATGTATGGAGCCCTCACTATCTGTAGTGATGAAACATGGGCCCTAAGGGAAAGAGGAAGGGCTGCTACCAGGAAAGGCAGTGAGGGAGTTTTCCTCAAAGACAGTTATTTAATCAAATGTTACCTCAAGGAAGGATAGAATAATGTGATTTGACTTTGGGGAATTTATAAAATAGGTAGAACAACTGGTAGGGAAATGAGAGCTCCTAGATTCACTATTTTGGACAACATGTGAGACAGAAATAGAAGAAACAAGAAGAAAGAAGAGTAGCAGAAAAAATCCCAAACTGTAGCACTTGGTGATGGCCATTTGATGATTTTATCTGATGCAGGAACAAAGTACTCAGAGGACACTTTCATTTCAGAATAGTAATTCCAGAACAATTTCTCACCAAACAAAACTGAACTACAGATAAAGTTGAAAGAGAAACCAACAAAAAACAACAAAATGTGAGTTGGAGACAGGAAAAATGAATCCAAATGCTGAAATACTTTTATCATGCCAGGACTTAATGAAAGACCAGTATCAATACCCTCAAAGCCCTCACTAATTTCTCAGTCTGGGATTTATTCAAGAGTTAGAGTTCCTGCTTGTCCTAGTGTTGTTTTAATCAAGCCTTAGGGCACTGGTATTATCTCTTCAGATTTAGTCATTTCTTCTTCAAAGATTGGCTACATGGCTAACAGGAAAGGCAGTGAGAGAGATTGGCTACAAAGATTGCTCTGTGATTCTCAGCAATGTCTGCACTAATCACTAACCCACAGCTCTCTCTCCCCTACTCCCCAGCTTGAGGATGATGGACAACCAGGTCCTCCTCATCAATTAACATTGCCAGCCCCTTCCACAAAGGGAGTAAAAAACTATTAGAAAGGCATATATTTTGTATAAAGACCAATGATTTTGGCTTCAAATCAGAGAAGCAGGAGAAAAAAATCTTTCAAGGGAAAATCCCTCCACTAAAACACAAACAACAAAACAAAATAAACAAAATCAAAAGTGGTAGAATAACTGTTTACTCAATAATGCAGAAGTCTGGTTTTTAGCTAAACTCAGAGTTGGTTAGAGATGGACGTGGAAGACTTTGCATCCTGGCCTGTCCTATTTGCACAAATTTCCAGTCAGACTGAGCCAATGAACAGTGAAAGAAATATAAATGATTGTCCCAGGGAAGGCTCCTGAGTCACACCTACTTTTAAAAATGTCAGTTTTCAAAATCATGTTTGTTACCATTGTAATGAGAACTCAGTACTGAGCAGGAGCCACTGCTTCATACCACTGTGTAAAAAGAAAAAAAAAAAGAACCAGAGGGAGAAATGTGCTGTAGTCTATACTGGGGGGAAATGGTGCCATCATGACCCCATGTAATCCTAAACTATACCCCAATGTTAAAGTTTTAAAAGTTTTATTATTGAACAAACCCAAAAAAACAGTTTTGGTAAGTTTGAGACCTTGGCACATCTGTGGGCTCAAAATGAAACAGTCTTTCCTTTGTCCCAAAGAACTAAGCCCAGACCAGAAATTAAATAGACAAGTCTTAGCTATCAGGACTATCATCTACTCTTTCTCTAACATTAGTTTTTGGGCTAGCTTTGGGCCATCCTCTCTAACTTCAGGCAGAGACTACAAGGGAACAAAGCCCAACTTTACAATTCATCTAAACAAGGTATAACTGAGATGGCAAATCTTCTAAAATGCAAAAATTCAAAAAGCTCCAAACAAGAATCTATTGCCAGCCACACCACACAAACACAGTGCCTTGCAGAGCCAAATAGCAATGCTTTTTAGATAATATGCTTCACTCCCACACACGATGAGAATTGTCAAAATTACAGTCTCCAGGTCATTGCCAGTGACCATAAAGTTCTGCCTTTCCCTGGGTCTAAGGAAAATATGTGCTTGGTAGCTTGCCAGACATTCATTGTGCTGCCAATGTTGGAGCCAACAAGGGTGTCTAAAAATGTGCAAAAGTGTGTTCTCATCGACTGCTTGGCACAGACTTTGCCTGCCTGAGGTAGGGGACCTAGAAATTTTCCAGAATCCAGTCCCCAAGTTAATAGAAACTAAAGGAATAATTTCTGGTGCTTATTTTGACTCTGCCAAGGTTAAATTCAGTTATGGTTACTCTATCTCCAACTCAAGTACATCCTTAATCCTAAGATTTTGGACAGATCTGGTTCTTATGAATTAATACGTATCAATAAAATCCAATGTAATATAATATGTGAGGTATATATCACAATGATGTGAATATTATATATTAGCAAAAGAATATTATTAATTATATATTTCTGAATAATACTATGTTTATATTGTATATTATTATAAAGGTAATATACTAATTATAATATATGAATATAATATTATGTGAATATTCTACTGCATTTCTGAAAATTGACAGAAATAGTAGTTGATGCTAGGTACAGCCATTCAGATACTACTGGCTGATGGTGCTACTGGCTGCTAGAGCTTGGATGTCAGCCCTCTCAGGGAATTGCTTTTGGCAGAAGACAGCAGTGTTACCCAAAGTTCATATTTTCTTCCTAAGGAGAATCTGCATCCAAATGACTGTTGCTGTGGTGGTGTTAAACCTTGGTCCCCTTATCCCAACTTGGGACAACTCTGTACAATGAAAAGCATCCTGTGTGGTAGATGGTACCTTCTTCCTTTACTTGGACCTGCACCTTTCTCTCCCTCACAGCTGTTATTCCAGAGAGCACTTCCTAATAATATTATAGCAGGATAATTTTCATCTCTGAGTTTGCTTCTTAGGGAAGCTAATCTGCAACTATTGGTCTGTTGGGACCGCCCTGCCTGGTTTCAGGAGCTGTAACCCCCCCATGGCTAAGGCTGAGTGAGAGACCTCTGGACCAAAAGCCACTAAGGAGACAAAGCTTATCTCCCTGGCAGGAGAACCGCTTCTGCTCCTTGCCTGGCCTCCACTGCTTGGTCAATTAGCCAATGATGGATAAGATCCCTCATGGGAGGGGCTACCTAAGACAGGCATGATCATGTGGGAAGGCCCTCAGGGAAGGACTTGGGGGGCTGTGGAATAAGGGGGTGATTGACCCTCACCCCTCAGCTTTGACAAAGCCTGAGTCCTCATTCTGCCTGCAAGAAATCTCCTAATCTCTTGGCTGCCTTGCCTCCTCTGCCTGAATTAAGCCTGAAACAATGATAAAGGGCAGTACAGCCCTGAGCTAGAAATGGCGGGCTCCCCGGTGATCAGGCCTGAGAAAGGATATGTAAAATCCTGTGAAACCTGCTTTGCTGAGAATGCTCTTAATTAGATGATAAAGGCCCGAGCAGGAAATGAGTTTAGTCCCTTAAGTTTTGTAGCTTTTTAGGTGATAGACCCTGACTCAGTGTGAGCTCTAATAGTTCTTTGAATGTTATCTATCATTTGATCCTTACTGCCAGACAATGATTAATAAGCTGTATCTGTATTCCTACCTCAAAAAACCTAATAAAAGCCTGTTTCGGCAGGGGTGTGGGGCACTCTTCTCTTGAGAGAGTGGCCAAGGCGATCAGAGGTGCTCGCCTCTTGACAGAGTGGCTGTGCCATCCCTTTTCCTCCACAGGACTTGGCAGTCTGTGTGAATTTCTCTCGTGTCTCATCCATCCATAGCACTGTGGATACTGCTGGCCGGTATCTGCATCATTCGTCCCAGGAGTTGCCTCAGTCAGCAGGTGTTCAATAAACAGGTTTCCAGTGCTATATCCCCCCAGCTGCTGGCAATGAAAAACCCTACCACTATCACTAGTGGTAGGTGGGCCTCTGAAACTTTCACTGGAGGTGACTGAGATGACATAGCAATAGAAAAAAGTACACTAGAGGGTTCAGTGTATCAAATGTTTGATAAATATGGAGGAAATAGAAGTATAATGACAATGCAATTGAAAACTGTTCCTAGAAGCAGCAAATTCTTTGGAAAATAAAATAGTAGATTCTTTGGAAAGAATGAAAAAGATTACTCAGCAATTAAAGGCTGGGTGTGAGAACCAGAAGGGCTCTTCAGCAAAATATAGAGATTTTCAGGTCTTGCAGCTAAAAAGCAGAAGTAGTGAGTACCAGGTTGAGGATTAAACATAAAAATAACTACAGACAACAGTATGGTAGTTACCAGAGGGGAGTGGTGTAGAAGGATAGTAAAGGGTAAAGGGAGCCAAATATATGGTGACAGAAGGTGATTTAACTTTGGGTGGTAGACACACAGTGCAATATATAGATCATGTATCATAGAAGTGCCCACTTGAAACCTATATAATCTTATTAACCAATATCTTCCCAATAAATTTAATGAAAAAATAAAATAAAATTAGTCAACATTGCAGTTAACCATTTTTTTCAAAAAAGAAGGTATTGAAGTAGATCAAATTGATTTTACTATACTTCTATATTCACAACCTGTCCTAAAGGAATGTCAAAATTAGTGAAATTATAGCAATGGCAACAACAAAAATTACAAGAGACATTTTATAGGTTATATTACATATAATGTTATTATACAATTATATATAAATTGGCATACACACAGATTCACAGATTTATCCATTTTATAACTATACAATTATAAAATTTTTTTAGAAAAAGAATAACAAAAGAAAGTTGAATTTTCATCTTAGGCAGGTCTGATAAACCACAAACTATGTAGAAACAATACACATGTAGAGATATCCAAGATGGCACCTGAGAAGATGGAAGCTACACTCACCTCCTCCTGGGACCAAACTAGAATTACAGCTAAAACACAGAACAAGCAACCTGAACAACAAACTGAAGAACAGTTGAACATAAGTCTTATCACATAGAGACTGGTAGGAAGAGTGGAGATACAAAAAAGTCTGGCTCCACTCCCACAGGCAGTGACTGAGATCCCAGAAGGATATCTGAGTTATAAAAATTCCCCGTGAGTAGTGTGGGGTCTCAACTCCACTCTGGGCTCCCCAGCCAAGAGTACCAGGGCCAGGAAGAGTTTCCCACATAAAATCTGTCTGTGAAAATTAACAAAGATTCTTTCTGCAGATGGTAGTCTACTAGAGACATGGGTACCCTCTCAAAGGGCCAATGCACAAAACCTCATTTGCGGTCACTAACCCTGAGCTCTGTTGGGAAGGTAGAGTTCACTAGAGTCACATGAGGGAGCCTGGGGTTTGTGGTTTTGGAGACAGAGCTGAAGGGACAGCTGCCAGGCTCCCTGTGCTGAATTCTTCTCACACCACAAATGCCATCTTTCTTAGGTGGAGCACCCTCTCCTTCTAGCAACAGCTTGGGGGAATGCAATAGCCCACCCTCTGGACTCCCTGTCACTCTAACCTGTGGAGCTCATGCCCTGCTGAAGAGTCAACTACCTGGACAAGGGTGTAGAGGTCTGAGCAGACTCAGAGGGTGTCAGTGACTGAGTTAGGTGGCTCTGAGGAGGGAGTGAGACACTCCTTCCTCCTTCCCTAAGCCTGATTGGTGCTTCCCCATGTGGAAGATCCACTAGCTCCACCCTCCCAACTCCTGGAGGCCCCACCCTGCTGAGCTCAGACTCCCAGCAAGATCTGGGACAGATTGAGTTGTAAGGCCCTAGGACAGGGGACCTTTTTTTCTTGCACACCAGACTGGTGCAGACCTCTCTCTTCACATGGCCAAACTTGATCTGTTTGGTCCTGATAAACTCTGCTGGCCTCACCCTAAGGGTTTCTTGGGACCCTCTTGAGCACCCAGTGGGTGGCTAGAATTGATATACCCTGGACCTTTTGCTGAGTGGCCTCATATTCAGCACTGGCACTGAGATTGAATCTGTATCAATCTGGTGAAACCACTTGCTCCTACCTGGTGACTCACGGCGAATCTTGCACATGAAAATCAAGTACTGCCAGATGCTCTTGCAGGGACAGAGGCTAACAGGCAGCTGGCAGGCAGAGGAGGCAGATGCCTTGGGCCTTTTGCTGACCTGACCCCAAGCTTGATGCTGGTAGAAGCTGACCTTGGTACACAGCTTGGTCCTTCCCACACACACTAAGGCCCTACAGAGGCAGCCACAAACTGTGGATCCTTTGTAGCTCCAAGCAGTTTAGAGGCAATGTCTGGTCCAATCAAGAGGCAATGTCTGACATTGACCTGTACCACAGTACCTCCCAAAAGGCCCCAGAACAAACACACCTGGTGGTCAACTCCACACAATAACAGAGTTAGACTGAATTGGCTTCACAGTGTCATATACAAAAGATTTCCACAGGCACCACCAGACCACACTAAAGTAAATTCTACTTAGCACAGTTAGAACTTATACAGCAGTTCATACATTGTGGTCAAGTTTTATCCTCACAGTGAGCTGAGGGTTGATGCCATGCACAAATCGGCAAGTAGCAATCAAGACACAATTATGACAGGAAGGCTCACATAACCCACACAAGGAACATTCCTGAAACAGAGTTTGTTGATAAAAGAGACTGTGCCACTGGATCACACAGGGCACTTACTATATAAGGCCATCCCATGAGACTGGAAGTGACAGCAGATCTATATAATACATAGAAACAAACACAAAACACAGCCAAAAGTGGAGACAAAAAAAAAAGCAGTTTCCAAATAAAAGAAGTCTCCAGAAAAGAGAGCTAAATGAAGTGAAGGCAAGCAATTTACCAGATATAGAGTCCAAAAAATGACTATAAGGATGCTCAAAGAATTTAGTGAGAACTATGGCAACATGAAAAAGGAAATAGAAACCATAAAAAGAACCAGTCAGAAATAAAGAATACAATATCTAAAATGAAGAATACACTGTAAGGAATAAACATGTTAGATAAAGCAGAGGTTCAAATCGATGACTTGAAAGAAAAGGTAGAAAAAAACACCCAATCAGAACATCAAAATGAAAAAAGAATTTTAAAAATGAAGATAGGTTAAGGAATATCTGGGACAACCTGAAGCAAGACTGAAGTGTAACAACATTTGCATCTCAGGATACCAGCAGGAAAAGAGTGAGGGCAGGGTATCAAGAACCTATATGAACAAATAATTACTGAAAACTTCCCCTAACCTAGTGAAGAAAAAAGACACCCAAGTCCAGGAAGTGCAGAGAATCCCAAACAAGATAAACCTAAACCAGCCCATGCTAAGACACATCATAATTAAAATGACAAGGATTATAGACAAGGAGAGAATTTTAAAAGCAGAAACAGAAAGAGAGTTAGTTACCTACAAGGGACTCCCATAAGTCTATAAGTTTATTTCTCAACAGAAACATTTCAGGCCAAAGAAGATTCTATAAATGTTCAAAGTAATGAAAAGCAAAGACCTACAACCACCTACTCTACCCAGCAAGGCTATCATTTAAAATAGAAAGAGAAATAAAGGGCTTCCCAAACAGGAAAAAGCTAAAGGAATTCATTATCATCAAACCAGTATTATAAAAAATGTTAAAAGGTCTTCTTAAAAAGGGTGAAAAAGTAGAAGAAACAGAAGTGGAAAAAGAAAAAGGGGAAGAGAGGGATGAGGAGGTGGAGGAGAAGGAAGAAGAAGAAAGAACAGAGAAACATAGTTAAAAGAATAAAATGGCAATAAATACATACCTAACAATAATTACTTTAAAAGTGAATGGCTTAAATCCTCCAATTAAAAGACAAGGTAGCTGAATGGATAAGAAAATAAGAAAGATATATATCTTGTCTAAAAGAGACCCACCTCACAATGAAAGACTTGCAGACACTAAAAGTAAAGGGATGGAAACAGGTATTTCATGAAAGTGGAAATGAAAAATAACTGGGAAGCAATACTTGTATCCAGCAAAATAGACTTTAAAACAAAGTAAGAGATAAACAAGAACACCACGTAATGATAAAGGGAACAATCTGACACAAGAATACAAAGATTATATAATCCTTGTAAATGTTTTTGCACCCAACATAGGAGCACCTAAATATGTAAAACAAACCTTTATGAACATACAGCATTGAAATTAAAAAAGAACCAACTGTATGGGAAAACATATTTGCAAATGATACCTTGGACAAGTGTTTGAGCTCCAGAATATATAAAGAACTCAAACAACTCCACTCCAGGAAGATAAACAACCCCATTAAAAAATGGGCAAAGGATCTGAACAGACACTTCTCCAAGGAGGACATACAGAGGGCCCATAGATGTATGAAAGGATGCTCAGCATTACTAGCCTTCAGAGAGATGCAAATTAAACCTACAATGAGATACCACTTCACACCAGTGAAAACAGCCATCATAAATAAATCAACAAACAACAAGTGCTGGTGAGGCTGAAGAGATAAGGGAAACCTAGTGCACTGTCGGTGAGAATGCAGGATGGTGCAATGACTATGGAAAACAGTATGAAACTTCCTCAGAAAACAAAAAATGGAACTGCCTTTTCACCCAGCAATACCACTGCTGGGATTATACCCTAAGGATCCTGAAACACCAATTCAAAAGAACCTGTGCACCCCAATGTTCATAGCAGCACAATTTACAATAGCCAAGTGCTGGAAGTAACCTAAGTGCCCATCAGTAAATGAGTGTATAAAAACACTGTGGTTCATTTATACAATGGAATACTATGCAGCAGAGAGAATGAAAAAGCTCCTACTCCTTGTGACAGTATGATACACTATGCTAAGTGAAATAAGCCAGGCGGTGAGGGACAAACACCATATGATCTCACTTATAAGTGAAACCTAATCAACAAAACAAACAAGCAAGAAAAATACAACCAGAAACACTGAAATAAAGAACAAAGTGATAGTTACCAGAGAGGAGGGGGGAGAGGGATAATAAGGGAAGGGCCATAAAGGAACATATATAAATGACTCATGGACAAAGCCAAAGAGGGTAAGTTTGAGGGTGGGAGGGGGGATGAATGGGGCAGCAGGGCATGGTGGGGTGAAAATGGAGACAAGTGCACTTGAACAAAAATATTAAAAAATCTTTACAGACATAAAGGGAGATATTGACAGTAATACAGTCATAGTAGGGGATTTTAATACCCCATTGGCATCAATAGACAGATCTTCCAGGCAGAAAATCCACAAAGAAACAATTACCTTAAATAAAAAACTAGCCCAAATGCATTGAATTGATATTTTCAGAGCATTTCACTCCAGAGCAGCAGGGTATACATTATTTTCAGTATACATAAAACATTTTTTAAGATCGACCACATGTTAGAACACAAAACAGGTCTCAATAAATTTAAGAAGATTGAAATCATATCAAATGTGTTCAATGACCATAATGATATGAAACTAGAAATTAATTAAAAGAAAAAAACTGAAAATACATAAAGACATGGAACCTGAATAATATGTCACTAGACAATTAATAAGTTAACAATGAGATCAAGGATAAAATCAAAAGATACCCGGAAACAAAGGAAAATGAGAACACAACAATCCATAATTTATGGGACATGCAAAAGCAATTGTAAGAGGGAAATACATAGCATTACAGTCCTATCTCAAGAAATGAGAAAATTTTCAAATAAACAATCTAACTTTACACTTAAAGGACCTAGAAAAAGAACAAAAAACAAAGCCCAAACTGAATAGAAGAAAGGAAATAAAGATCAGAGGAGAAATAAACAAAATGGAGTCTAAAAAACCCCACAAAACACAAATAAAACCAAGAGTTCATTTATTGAAAAGATAAACAAGATTGATAAACAAGATTGAATCTTTAACCAGATTCATCAAGATAAAAAGAGAAAGAACACAAATAACATTATTAGAAATGAAGGAAAATAAATAACAGTTGAGACCAAAATATACAGAGGATTGTAAGAAAATATTGTGAACAACTATAAGCCAACAAATTGGAAAATCTGGAACAAACGGACAAATTCCTAGAAATATCCAATCTCCCAAACCAAATCAGGAAGAATCAGAGATTCTGAATAAACAGATTACAGCTAGTGAAATTGAAACAGTAAAAATAAAAACAAAAACAAAAAACTCCCAACAAACAAAAGACTTGGACCAAATGACTTCACGTGTGAATTTGACCAAACATTCAAAGAACTAACACTTATCCTTCTCCAACTATTCCAAAAAATTCAAAAGGAAAGAAAACTCTCAACCTCCTTTTACAAGGCCAGCATTATGTTAATTCCAAAATCAGATAAAGACACCACAAAAAAAAAAAGAAAAAAGAAAATCTTTTCAATATCCTTGAAGAACATAGATGCTAACATCCTCAAAAAAATATTAGCAAACTGGATACAGTAATACATTAAAATGATGATACACCAGTTCAAGTGGGATTTATTCCAAGGATGCAGAGTTGGAACAATATCTGCAAATTAATAAATGTGATATACCACATAAACAAAATATAGGATAAAAATCATATGATCACATCAATAGATTCAGAAAATGCATTTGACAAAATCCAATACCAATTTATGATAAAAATTCTCGGTGTGAATAGAGGGAACATACTTCAACATAGTAAAGGCCATATATGATAAACACAGTTAACATCATACTCAATGGGCAAAAAGTAAAAGTGTTTCCCTTAAGATCAGGAACAAGACAGAGATGTCTGCTTTCACCACTCTCATTCAACATTGTATTAGAAGTCCTAACCATAGCAATCAAACAAGAAGAAGAAATAAAAAGCATCCAAATTGGAAATGAGGCAATAAAACTGCCACTATCTGCAAATGAGGTGATACTGTATATAAAGAACCCTAAAGGTTCCACAAAAAACTACTAGAACTAACAAATGAATTCAGTAAAGTAGCAGGATACAAAGTAAATATCCAGAAATCAGTAGCATTTTTATACACTAATAATGAATTATCAAAGAGAGAAATGAAGAAAACTAATCCTTTTACAATTACATCAAAAAGTAAAATAAAATACTTAGGAATAAATTTAACCAAGGATGTAAAAGACCCATACCCAGACAATTAAAAGACACTGAAGAAAGAAACTGATTAAAATATAAATAATGGAAGTACATACTGTGTTCATGAATAGAAAGAATTAACATCATTAAAATGTCCATACTATTCAAAGTGATATATAGATTCAACACAATTCCTCTCAAGATACAAATGGTGTATTTCACAAAACTAGAACAAGTATTCCAAAAAGTTATATGGAACCACAAAAGGCCCCAAATAGCTACAGTAATCTTCAGAAAGAAGGAAAAGTTGGAAGGATCATGCTACCTGATATCAAACTATACTACAAGGTCATAGTTATCAAAACAGCATTGTACTGGCATCAAAACAGATGTATAGACCAATGGAAAACAAATAGAGTCCAGAAATAAACCCATACCTTTATGGAAAATTAATATTTAACAAAGGAGGAAATAACATACAATGAGATAAAGACAGTCTATTCAATAAGCAGTATTTGAAAAAATGGACATATAAGTGCAAAAATATGAAACTAGATGACCTTCTTAAAAAATGCGCAGAAATAAGCTAAAAACATGCTAAAGACTTAAATGTTAGACTCAAAACCATAAAAATCCTAGAGGAAAATATGGGAAGTAAAATCT
Source organism: Phyllostomus hastatus (assembly GCF_019186645.2). Lineage (NCBI taxonomy): Eukaryota > Metazoa > Chordata > Mammalia > Chiroptera > Phyllostomidae > Phyllostomus > Phyllostomus hastatus. The sequence continues at coordinate 8,933,962 of NW_025333867.1, read as the reverse complement.
TGGACATTTCTCATAGGACTATTTTTTTCTGATACATGTCTTTGGGCAAGGAAAAGAAAAGAAAAAATAAACAAATGGGACTACATGAAACAAAAAAGTTTTTCAACAGCAAAGGAAAGCATCAACAAAGTGAAAAGAAATCCCATTGCATGGGAGAACATATTCACCAATGATACATCTAATAAGGGGTTAATATCCCAAATTTATAAAGAACTTGTACAACTCAGCACTAAGGAAATGATCCAATTAAAAACTGAGCAAAGAATCTGAATAGAGGTTTATACAAAGATGACATACAGGTGGCCAACAGACATATGAAAAGATGCTCAACATCGCTAATCATGAAAGAGATGCAAATTAAAACTACAATGAGATATCACCTCACACCTATCAGAATGGCTATCATCAATAAATCAACAAACAACAAGTGTAGGAGAGGATATATAGAACAGGTAACCCTTGTGCACTGTTGGTGGGAATGCAGATTGGTGCAGCCATTGTGGAAAACAGCATGAAGTTTCCTCAAAAAAAAAAATGAAAATGAAACTGTTGTATGACCCAGTGATTCAACTTCTGGGAATATTTCTGAAGAAATGCAAAAATCTAATTTGAAAGAATATATGCAACCCTATGTTCATTGTATCTTATTTACAATAGTCAAGATTTGGAAGCAGCCCAATTGCCCATCAGTATATGAATGGATAAAAAAGTTGTGGTACATTTACACAGTGGAAAATATTACTTGCCTTTAAAAAGAAAATCTTGCCTGTTCCAACAGCATGGATGGCCCTAGAGGGTATTGTGCTAAGTGGAATAAGCCACAAAATGACAAATACCATAGGGTTTCACTTGTATGTGGAATCTAATGAACAAAATAAACAAACAAAATAGAAACAAACTTATAAATACAGAAAACAGATGGACAGCTGTCAGAGGGGAGGGGAGGGAGTAAGGGTTTGGATGAAAAGGTGAAGAGATTAAGAAAAAAACTCATGGACCCAGACAATAGGATGGTGATTACCATAGGGAAAAAGAGGTATGGGGGGGGGGCTGGTGATATAGAAGAGGTTAAAGGGGAAATAAATGGTGATAGAAGGAGACTTCACTTTGGATGGTAAACACACAATACAATATACAGATAATGTAGTATAGAACTGTACACTTAAAGTCTATATAATTTTATTAACCAATGTCACCCCAATAAATTCATTAAAAAAGAAAAACATGTATCTCTCACAGTGCTGGAGGTCAAAATTCCAAATTCAAGATGTCAGCAGGAACATGCTTCTTCTGAAGGCCTGCTCACTCCAGGCATTCCTTGCCTTATGGCTATGTCACTCCAATCTCTGTCTCTGTCTTCATACAACCCTCTCCCCTGTATAGCTTTCTCTGTGAGTCTGAAATATCCCTCTCCTTTCTCTGATAAAGATACTGTTCATTGGATTTAGAGCCTACCCTAAATCTAGGATAATCTTATTTGGAGATCCTTAATGTAATTACAGATGCAAAGACACCTTTTCTAAGTAAATCCACATTCACAGTTCCTAGGGGGTAGGAATAGGAGGCATCTTTTGTGGGGAACATAATTCAATCTACTACACAAAGGATGTCAGCTTTGAGGGGAGTTCAGAATAAGATGTAGTGCAAAGAGTGGTCCTGCCATGTGGCCATACTACCTGGCTGCCTCTATGGTATAGAAGGTACTTGTGTGAGGAAAGGTGCTGTGTAGACAGTATAGCAAGTCCCAACAAGAGAATTACAGCATAGTCCCTGAGAGTTTTAAACTAGGTCCACACCAGCTGAAGTGGAGAATTATTCACTTTGTGAAAAATTATTAGACCCTAGTAAAGCCAGAGTGCCAGAATTATGTCACTAAGGACCACAAAGCCAGAAATGTCCAGCACAAGCTGAGTTCTATCAAGTCCACCAAATCATAAGGTTGGATGGGTCCAGCCAAGATACCAACCATTGTAAAATGAAAGTGGGATCAGCAAGGCCAGAAGGTGCAGGTGAGCTAAATGAGCAGGTAGCCTAGGATGCATGTCATCCACTGTGCTATAGCAAGCCACACATATAGCATCCTCAGAGAGGGGGTTCCTCATGGCCAGTTGATGTAGGAAGGGCATTGCTGAAATTTGTTCACAAAGCGTGGGCTCATTTTGTGGATGTGAGCTAAAAATGACTCCAGCTGCACTACAGCCCCACTCCAGGCTTGTGTTGAGAGGCAGTGCATCTAGATTAGCAACCAAGACCAGCAGAGGCACTCTCTGAGTGCGAGGGAAATCCAGAGTGGAGATGATCCTTTGCCACCTCCAGGGCTGTAGTTTATCCTACTAATTTCCTCCTTTAAACAAAGGAGGTCCCACTGGGATTGTGGAAGAGAAGTGAAGCCCAGGCATGTAATCCGCATCCCTAAGAGGCCCCTTCAGGTCCCTGGAGTGCATTTCTCCAACTGTGAGAGCACAACCTGCATGAGGCCCAGCTGCCAGCTTCTCCAGGACTTGCAGTAGGCCAGGGTTTCTCAGCCTTGCACTATTGGCATTTTGGACCAATCATTCTTCATTGTGAGGGCCATTCCCTATGTCATGGGATGTTTAGCAGCATCCCTCATCTCTACCCACTGGATTTCCACCCTGTAGTACTGACAACCCAAAATGTCCCCAGACAATTCTAAATGTCCCCTGTAGGGGAAAATTACCCTGCCTGAGAACCATAGCAGGCTGAAGACAGCCACTTGGCCTTCTGGGGCAACCTGCATCTAGTAACAGAGCTAGCAGGCTGGCCCTAACTTGAGACAACCCTGGAGGATCATTTCATCCTTAGAGCATTCTATGGGTTGGCAGAAGCACTTTTCTAGTGACTGCTACATAGCCCAATTTTTCCCTCAGCCCAAGCTTGCCTCCTTCCCTTCCCCAACAGATGCTAATGCCAGGAGGATCCCTGATGATTCCTCACAAAAATCAACACCTCAGAGTCTCTGGATTCTTCCTGGAGATTGCAGTCTGAAGCAGCAGTCACTTACCATTTCTCCAGAATCCACCTTTGAAAAATAAATCATGCTATTTGTCTTTGCTATACTATTTTATTGATGAAAACATCAACACACCCCAGCTCATCATCATGAGTTTATTCAATAACAATATTGAAAAACCACTGTGCAGTTGCCGCTACCAGTGCTGGGCTTAGAATTCCTAAAAGATAAAACTTAAGTCCAGGGATGGCTACATAATTTGCAGTATCCCTTGTTCAAAAATTGTTAAGAATTTCAAAACAATGACAGCAGAGCATTAACCAAACATGGGTTCCTTATCAGCATGGTGCCTTGTGTGGCTGCCTGGATTGTTCATGCTTAAAGCAAGCCCTGCATAAGTTGAGTTTTCATGAGACTATCATCTAGCCAAGGACATTAGTATTAAACCATGAATTACATGATAAATTATTGTATTGCAATTATGAAGCATTAAGTTGGAGAAGTGCATTATATAACCTTAAAACAAGGGGATCAGACCCTTCTGGGCAAAGGGAGTTATAAGGGACAGAAAGATTAGGGCATTGTGAGAACCACAGCTCTCACACTGATTCTTTTTTGCACCATGAACCATTTGCCTGACAACTGGCCAAGGACAGTTTCTTATGTAAGACCACTATCCCAGTCAAAGCAAATGGGCCACAGCCATATGGCTTCTTCCAAATGCCACACCACACTTCACATAGAGTGGCTCCAGAAAAAAAATTATTAAAGAAAAAAACTGTTGTTAAAGTGAATGGAAACATAAGGAGGTTCTTCACTGGCTTAAGAAAATAAACCAAAACTCAAAATATTCTGGGAAACACCTTAGGGAATTAGAGGGGATCAAAAAGTCCACAATAGGGCCAGTTATACGTCAGATTTGGAACCTGATTTAATTTTACGCTAAGAGCAAGAAGACCTCAGTTCTATTCCCAGCACTCTCTAATTCTGAGAAAGTCACTTCAATTTTCTATTCTTTGTCTGAATAATAAAAAAAAGTTGGTCTGTCATTTTGGACTTCATGAGTATTATTAGGATGATGTTTTTAGGATATTTTGAGCTAGCTGTTCTAGAAACACAATCATACTTTGTCAAAGACAAAGCAACCTAAGGTTAGTGTACACCACCCAGCCACACACAACTGGGGTAAATTCAGACTCTACCCAATCCCCACTATGACCTTCATGAGTACACACTGGCCCCATATCAGCAGGGCCTGTGGAATGTTTTATCTTCTTCCCTTGTTCTTGCTTCTGTCAAGTCCACCATGTCCCTTATGAACATAGATACAGATATGTTTCCACATTTTGAAAACAGGCACAAGTGTATATAATTATTTAATATATGATCAATGAAGTAGTCATATTAGTAGTGAAAAGATAAATTAAACACACTGGGAAAACAACTTACCTGTCTGGAAAAAAGTTGGTACGCTTTTTACCTTACTCCAAATATCAAAATAAATTCTAGCTGAGTTAAAGAGACAGAATGTTAAAAATGAAAACTTGTAAGTAGTAGAAGAAATTTAGATAAATGTTTATATAATTTTGGTGTTTAAAAGACCCTTTCTAAAAATAACACCAAAGGCAGAGATTGTAAAATAAATCATCAATAGCTCTGACTATATATAGTGCATTCCATAAATCTCCAGGAAAAAGACCAACATTCTTTACATATAAAGAGTTCTAATAGGTCAGTATGTAAAAGACAAATTTGTTGGTTACCAATTCTAGTCCCTGAAATTCATCATAAGGAAATTAGCCTGGAAGGTATTATCATCGATTTGCCCTTTAAACTTCTTATAGAATCAGTTGGCCAAGGATCCACCTTACTTAGAAGAGAGTGGAAAAGCATTACGTGAGTCGAGTAGCCTGGCAGATAGATGGTCAGCAGGGTGGGATGATTATGGGGACAAAACTGTATGCATTACTAGTTCCCAGAGAAAAGGTGTTCTGGGGAACTAAAAGAGGGCATCACAGAAAGGGGATTTCATGTCAGGAGGGGTATCCAGACCCAAAATTAAAGGCTCCCACTTTGAGGGCTCAATAAGAAATCCCAACATTCAGTTGAGAGTGGCATGAAAGACTAAAAATAATCCTCTAAACAACTCTATGACCCACATTAATATTAGCATCATTGCTTTTTAATTTTCAGGAGAATAAAGCTGAAAAATATTCAGTTACCCAATTTTCATTCTTGAAAAAGAGGAATCAGATTAAACCTAGATCCTCTGTGTCAAAATTCTTTGCTCTTTTAGTCTATATTGTTTCTTGATGTCTTACAAATATTTCTTTTCCTTAATTTTTTAATTTTTTGCCATTTTAAAACAATTGCTTTATTTAAGTTTAACTTTTTTATTGCTATTCAAGTACAGTTGTCTCCATTTTCCCCCACCAGTCTTCCCCACCCCAGCCATCTCCACTTCCCTTGATCCTATCCCCCTTTGTTTTTGTCCATGTGTCCTTTATAGTTGTTCTTTAAAACCCATCCCCTCCCCCCCATTATCATCTCCCACCTTCCCCCTGGTCACTGTCAGTTTGTTCTTAATTTCAATGTTTCTGGTTATATTTTGCTTGCTTGTTTGTTCTGTTGATTAGGTTCCACTTAAAGGTGAGGTCAATAAATGAATAGCAAATATTTCTGCTTTATGATTTTTCATAGGACAATGGAAAAAGGTCTTTTGTGGCAAACATTAGTGTGGTAACCTACACACCAAGCTTGGTAAAGGCAGACTTTCTTATTGAAGCATTTTCCAGTTTCATGGGTTTCTGGACTGTGTCCACTAACTATTTCCAGGAAAATACCTGAGAGCTCTGGAAAGTTTGAAAGGGGAACTCTGTGTGTGCACAAGGTTGAATTTCATGTTGCAGTTTTGTAGCTTCGTGCGCAATCTGGATTTCCCTTAATAAATTACAGCTTCCACAACTAAGCTATTAACAGAGACCAGTAGTGGGTGATTTAGAGGTGCACAGAGTCCTCCCAAATTTTTTAAAAACCAGTTTCTTTTTGTTTGTTTGTTTTTATGGTAGGTAGAAAATTGGACTTTGAGCATCTTAAGTTCATCAGCAGAGACTTCTGTGAACCAATAGTTATCAGGACTGAGTTAAAAATGTGGAAGTTGGATTTTGCTTCCCTAACCCTTCATTTCTTCTATGACTGTTCCACCTGACAATTTAGATAGCAGATCACTGTTCAATCACAGTAAACACAGGTATTTTGTGTTCCCTTCTTATAGGTCAATCACTGAACCAAATTTTCCTATAAAGGGCCAGATAATAAATATTCTAGGCTCTGTGTGGCCACATGGCCTCTGTCAAAACTATTTAATTCTAGCCCTGGCTGGCATAGCTCAGTGGATTGAGCGTGGGCTGTGAACCAAAGCATTGCAGGTTCGATTCCCAGTCAGGGCACATGCCTGGGTTGCAGGCCATGGTCCCCAGCAACCGCACATTGATGTTTCTCTCTCTCTCTTTCTCCCTCTCTTCTCTCTCTAAAAATAAATAAATAAAATCTTAAAATAAACTATTTAACTCTGACATTTGAAAGTCTCCACAAATAATCCTTAAACAAATGGGTGTGGCTGTCACAACCATCCAGTCACAACCTTAAACCAGGTTGTGACTGGATTTGGCCCACAAGCCATGCTTTGTGGACTCCTGTTTTAGTCAAAACTGCTGAACCTCACATTCTGTTTTTTCATTTATTCCATCTCTCTCTTTTTTTGCTTCATTCAAGTTTTGTATAATGTCTACAGTATAACCAGCATACTGACAACAAAAAATGAGAAAGCTGGGCTTTGAACAGTTTACTACCTGGCAAATCTGAAAATGTCCCTTCTTCTGGGTTCCTGTTCCCCAGATGGGTACTCAGGGTTGTTTCTTTACATCTTCATCTTGCACTTCTCACTCTGGTATGAAATGACTGGTGGTAGCTGAAATGGAGCTTAGCTACCAGTGGTACTAATTTTGCATAGTAGCTTGAGTTGAATTCTCTTTGTGGTCAATTATTAAGAGTATTTACATTAACTGCTTTTAGTTGCTATTTGTATTAAGTACATTTGCATATAGTGCAAGTCCAAGGAGGAAGAAATTTTAATTCATGTGATCCCCTGAAAGCTTATAACCCTTCTGCTCATAAATACTGTTACAACCCTAGCATAACACTTAACATTTATAATATTGGATTGGATAATATCTTCTTTCATTAAGATCCTACTAAGTGGGGAAGACTTAAAATCAGCTACTCTGATTTTGTTATATCATATAATCATCCAAGCAACTCTGGTAACCCATTTTCCAGAAGAGATAATAGAATCAGAGAGGTTGACTCCATCGCCCAGAGATACAGCCAGGATGGATTCTAAGTTTGTTTGATTCCTAGAAAGTGGCTTTAATTGTTATATAATCATCATTATTAATTTACTCACTTATTTCTACACTCATCTACCAAATTCTTCTCAAGCTTTTCCTATTCCCCAGGTTCTGGGCCAAGCACAGGGGATATAGCAATGAACAAGCAGGCATAGTACTGTCTAATAGCAGCTCTCAGAAGCTTACTCATAATCACCCATACCACACCATCACAACTGTGGTATGGACTGCAAAGGACAACCCAGGGATCCATGTGGGTATGTGACAGAGCGATTGTCCTTATATTATCTGCTACTTCATGTAACTGCCCCATCGAGATGAATAGTTCTGATTTTGCCATCTTCTCTAACTGGGTGTGCATCCAGGAGTAGTGGCAGAGACCAGAGTGGCTTACATGTCACTCTGTGAAGCAACCAGAAATAAAGAGATGAATATACAGCAAAATGGACAGGACTTAAAAGCATATTGTTCAGTGGAGAAAGTAATAAAAAGGATGCAATTTATACCATAATGCTATTTGTGGAAGTTAAAGCATACATACATATAAAACAACCCAATATATTTTATAGAAAGAATACATTATTATTTTAGAACATATATAAAAAAATTATACTGAGCCTGGGGATTACAGTGGAGAAATAGTTGAGAAATCAGGTATAAAGGGGGCCTTATATGGGCTGTACTGAGAAATATGATTAATTGAATCTCTGTCCATGAGGTCTCAGAACAAACAACAAAAGCAAAAAAAAATCGCTTGAAAAGTTAGTAGCCTCAATGTTGTATTGGACACACAATTCTTAAATGCTGGCCCTTAGTTTCAGGTGGAGAAGTTCCATGATGGGAAATGCGGCAAGAAAAATAGAGACAGAAAGGGGAATTCTCTTTATTAGAAAGAAAAAATAGAGGAAAGAAAGCAAAAAATACTCCAACTCTTTGGGAACCATGGTGATGTTCCTATGTTCACATTAACATGTTCCTTTAAGATGGTGTGCCTTTACAGATAAGGCCTTATCTTCAGTACTTAATACAAAATTTCTCTGTGATACCAGAGCTACAATAGCCAGCAAAATAAAAAGAATTTTGTGTTCCCAAATTATTTAAGGAATAACAATAGTAATGTCGATGTAAAATACTCATACTGGGATATCCTTTGTGAAGTGGATTTGGCTTATGAAACAGTAGCTGATAACCAGTGTTGATAGCCTCACTATGTTATGGGAGATATTGGCAAAGCCTGAAGTAAAGAGAGCTAACTGTGACCTCACAGAGCATTTGAGAGCATCTGGTCTCTGCCTCCTGGACAGACCGTTCGAAAAACAGTGCTGTCATTTCAGTGATTTGCAGTTAATAAAACCACTGCATTTGTTTGGAGACACCATCTACATCTTTCCATATTTCCCACCTCCCACCCTACCCAAGGTAATGAATATCAAACTTGGAAAAGAAAAGAATGAAGGACATCTCCCCCAGCAGTTAAGGACCAAGAAAATTAGGTTGAATCCTTTCTTATGCCTCCAAGTAAAACCTTAGACAAAATGACAATTGCATTTAGAGGGATCACCAAAGCTGTTTTTATTTTCCAGTGTTCATTCTGGGGAGCTGATTTGTAGGTTAAAAGTACTGTATGCATTGCATGAAAGAAGGAATCATTTATTTTTTGAGTGACGTTGGGCCTTGATTTATCTCAAAGCCAAGAGAATGTTCCTCTAGGTAAAAATGGCTAATTCTTACAGTAAGTCCCTGAAAGTTCCTGCCATCAAAAACAACCCATATGCTGAATGCACAGAAATGTTCTGAATTTTAGTAAGAAGGGGAGGAATTGAGAGAAAAAGAAGAAGCCCACTGGGGTGGGGGGTAGGAGATGATGGTTAGCTAATCATGCACATTTCAAGATAGGAAAGAAAGCAAAGCATTTGGGGAGGATAAATGTTGTCCTTGCTACCATGGCATGTGAGCTTATTCTCTCCTTTGCTGACCACTGTCAGGCAGTCTCAGTGTGTTGGTGGCCTCAACTGGCTGGCTGACCTTCCCCTGACTCCAGAAGGAAAGAAATAGTAAGGCTCTGTGTCCTCGCAGGCCAGGCTTTCTTTTGACCCGCCTGAGACCTCTCCCCCTTTCCCACAGCCCTCCCCCAAAGCCTCGCTGGAGCTTTTGGTTTATTTTTTCAGGTGAGTAAACTCTGTATCAAATACTGGTTTCTCAGTTGCTTTTAATTAGGCTTCTGGGTTCCACTCTTTCATCTTGGTGAAATCTGCGTCACTTTTCTCTAGCTATTTTTGGTTCTAAAGCCATGGGTTTGCTTTCATTCAGCTAATTGAAGGCACACAGGAAAAGAGAAAGGGGATAATCCCAATCATTTGACATTTCTTACAGTTCTGATAAACCACACATTTTTCAGTGGCAGAAAATTGCTTTCAAAATGTTAACTCTGCAGCCTCTTCCTCAAGGCAATGGAGAACCTACCCACTAAGGCTTCAAGGCTAATGCCATGTGGGTTTCTCTGAAGTCCCTGAATTCCAGGTGAGATGTCATGATGTGACCAAATAGCCCCTGCATGATTATCCCTTTCTTGTAGTAAGCTCAGTCCCTTCAGCTCTGACTGGTATCACCACTGCAATCATCACTGTAGAATGACAGGTTTGCAGAGCTCTGTACTGAGGGCTCAGCCAGACACCTCCTATTAACATGAGAGAACACAGATAGATGATGGTGATGTCCCTTGAAATGTCCCATGCAATGAAAAGCCAGCAGTCCGGTGCTTGTTTAATCCCAGAAACAAGATCTTGTTTTTGCACTTTGAACCAATAGATTCTGTAGAAACTATATTTATGGGGTATCTATAATTTGTTGTTTTTACCAAGGCTATTTAGTAAACAAACTTTAGATCTTACTAGAGTGAGAAAAATAAGTTTTACATATAGTAAATATTTAAATTTATCACTTTTATTCTATTTTTATAATTGATAGGATTACAGTTGTTCATAGAACTTCTACAAAAGGGGGGAAGAAATGCACTTCCTCATTACTAAAAGAATTGAAATCATATTTACATTTATATCTCAATATACTATTGTCCTCCAAGTCCATTCCAGGAGACAAAACAGTACAAACTACCCACTACTTCTAATTCTAAAAGTAAAGTACTTAAATGGATCCAAAACAGAGTCAATTGACAGGAAATCCAAATTCCATGTTGAAGTAGCCTTCATAAGATGACATATGGGAAAAATTTTGTAATTTATACATCAGAGATGATACACCTAATAACTAAATATCTCCTGAAAGTTGATAAGGAAAGGACCAACTATCCAGGACAAAACGGTATTATAAAAAGAACATTTCACAGACAGGTCACAGAAATTTAAATATATATGAGAAGATGCTCAACCTCACTCATAATAAGTAAAATACAAATTAAACTACACTGAGATTCCATTTTCCAACTTCCAGTTTGTTTTAAAAAATAAGGATAACATGCTATGATTATAAAAGTATAGGAGAAAAAGTCACTTATAAAGCACTGAGGAGACTATATATTGTATTCAAATTCTATGGGGAATGTAACAATATCTATTAAAATTATAAATGCATATGTTTCTTGATCCTAAATTATTTTTCTAAAAATGTATTCTATAAATACATTCAACTAGGGGAGAATATACATGAGGTTATTCCCTGTGGCATTGGCTGCAATAGCAAAAGATTACAAAAAACCCAAGTTCCATCAACAGGGGATGGTTAAATAATGTTGTAATCTTATAATGGACTACTACAGCTACAAAAAATGAATAATCTATATGTCATTATTAAATAATCTCTATTACATATTATTCATCAAATTTGCTCTCATAATAAAAATACTCTACTTTGGAATAGTGAAAGCCAAATCGAAACACTTGGTTCTAGCATTCTTAAAGCCCCCCATTAAATACAGATTCTACTCCCCTAAATAACCAGTGATTTTCATATCACATGGAACTTGTAGAAAAATCTTTCTTGTAATAAAAGTCTTTCTTCAGTTTGTGGTGTGAGAGCATAAGTATCAGGACTTTGACATTTGAGAGTGTCTATAAGAAATATTACTTATAGCTGGTAGTTAATAATGCCTAGAACCTAATGGTGCTTAAAAATAAATTTTTAAAAATGGGAGTCATCAACTATGTTGTGTTTAATGATTACTATTGTAGCCCTTCTACTGTGGTTGAAAATCTTCTTTGACAAGTGAGAATCGTTCAGTACTGCTTGTACATACTCCATATAAATCCTTGTTTGTCAATACTAAAAGAAGCATTCTTGCTAAAGAAAAACAAAACAAAACACAATACACTGCTCTCCACACACTAAACTATACTGGACAGAGTTGAATGAATGAGGCCTGCTGCTGAGCACTTTGGAGATTTAACCACATCAGTGGTACCCATTTGGTGTCTGAGATGCCTGGGATACAGCAGTTGGCTTTATTCTGATAGACCCCAGCTGAGTTTGGTAAAAGGCTGTAACACATGGGAAATTATTTTCATGAATCAGGAAAACAATTGATTCTCAAGGATATTTAGTATATAGGTCAGTAAATTTGGTGAAATTGCTGTTAAGTTCAAGAACTGGAAGAAATTTTCATGACCATCTATCTTAACTTGGTCATTCTCTGAATAGAGTAAGTGGAGCTCAGAGAGCTCAAGTGACTGACTGGGACCACCTTCAAGTTAGTGGCAGACCAGGGCCTGCCTGGAACCAGTGACTCCCATCAACCCTCCCTGGGTCCTGAGCTCAGTGGAGGAAACTCTTTTGATTTAAAAGTTATTTTTTTGTTTGTTTCAAAACTACTGAACTTTCTGAATCTGTACAGAAAATAATACATGTGTGTGCGTGTGTGTGTGTGTGTGTGTGTGGCCAAGAAAAAGTGGTGGTATAAACAACATGCCATTTAAGAATTTAATGATGATATCAAGGACAAGAATAGTTTAGAAAAATATTTTTATTAATTCTGAAAAAATTCTGGATATAAGTAAAGGTTTAAATATGCAAATACTATGCTTCCTCATGTTCATTTCTTAAATATGTATGAACCCCATTTCCTCCTCTCAATCTCACTGCTACCACTGGCCCTGCCCCCCAGTTATCTAATTGCTCACCCTGTCTCTGGTCTGGTCCCTCCTCTAGCATCCCTCCACAAAACAATCTTCCTAAAAATGTAAATATGTCACACCTCCCCTGCTTAAAATTCTCCATGTTTCTGCAATGCTGTAAGATGATCTTCAACACCTGGGCCATCATACCTAAGACCCTCCTCCCTAGTCATTGCCTCTCCAGTCCCATATTCCTGTTGTTCCCTTCAAATGACAGGCTCCAGACATATCTGACAGTGAAATGTTCACTGAATGGGCCACCTATCTCAGTTCCCGAGCCCCTTCATATGCTCTGTGCCTCTGCATTAACACATCCCTACCCCACTTGATGTATTTCAGCTTAAACATCACCTCCTGAGCACTGCCTTCTCTGACCCACAGAAAGAATTGACTAGTCCCTCCTTGGTGCCATTCTTGGACCCATATTGAACACCACTATAGTGTGTATGCTCCTTTATTATAGTTACTTCTTTACTTGTATATCTTTAGGGTCTGACACATAAATGGGCTCAAGGGATGTTTGATGTATAAAGGAATACATTAAAAGTCTCTTAATTTATCTTGAGGCAAGAAGTAGTGAAAAAAATCTTAGTTGAACAAGCAGTCCTTACAAAAGACATGGCTAAGGCTGACGGTGGCATGACTTTGAAGAGCATCATATTGTGCTTACTCCCTGCAGTATGAGCTTTTAGGGAGCCTGAACTCAAGCCCTAGCATTTCTAAATGCAAACAACAACTTGAATAAACAGGTCTGTGTGGAAACTTTCCAATGCTTCATTCTTTGTAGCTTTTACACATCATTGTGTACTTATGCCACAGAAACACAACAGATAGGAAAGGCTGAGAGCACATTGACCTATTAGGGGGTGAAAACATATGTTAGAACTCCACAACAAGATATAAAAGAGAATTTCCAGAGTAACTATACATACTTAAGACCTACCCAGGCTGAAGGATTTCCTTGGCTCTCCTTATGGATATACAAAATAATATTTTCCTTTTTTAGTCTTCTGAGGAGGAAGGAATAATGGGGGGAAGTGGAGAGGGTTTTCAGAAACAACTATAAAGGACACATGGACAAAACCAAGAGGGTGGAATCAGGGGAGGGAGGTGGGGATGGCTGGGGTAGGGGGTTAAATGCAGAGAGCTGTACTTGAACAACAATAAAATAATTTTTAAAAAAAGAAAGAAAACAAAGCACATAGAATTTATAAAATATTAAATATATAAATGTATAAATATGTACATTATTTAAAAATAAAAAATATGCTTTCTATACATATCCAATAAGAGACTAAGTGACTAAACACATGGACTCTGGAGGTAGTCCTGAGTTCAAATCCCACTTAACCATCTGCTGAATATGTGACCTTCGATATGCAACTTCTCCAAACCTCCATTTTCCCTCTTTGAAACAGGTGATTCTTGTAAGTATTGAAAAAATTCAGCCCTGGTTGGCATAGCTCAGTGGATTGAGCGTGGGCTGCGAACCAAAGTTTCACAGGTTCGATTCCCAGTCAGGGCACATACCTGGGTTGCAGGCCACGGTTCCCAGCAACCGCACATTGATGTCACTCTCTCTTTCTCCCTCCCTTCCCTCTCTAAAAATAGATAAATAAAATCTTAAAAAAAAAGAAAAAATTCAGATAAGACATTAAACAAAGTGCTAAATGATCTATTAGAAGTAATCAAAATGTTAAAAGTAGTGATAGACATTAAGTTCAATTTTTCTATCTCTAACAAGCTACTGGCTTGCAGCATACTTCCAGATAAATGTGCCATGCCACATATGTCATGTGTACAACCAATGCTACTGAAATGCCAAGAAAATAATCCTCTTCTTGTAGGTTGCCATTAATTTGCCTCACTTAATAGAACTGTGTGTGTGTGGAATCCATTTGGTCACCTAAGTGACTGACATGCTAATTTTCGATATGTCAAGTTTTTTAATTATCTGTTGTATAAAAATACTGCCTACAAACCTCAAATGTAATTTACTAATTGAAAGAAGTTAATCTGAAAAAGATACATACTGTATAATCTAAAATGACCTTCTGGAAAAAGCAAAACCATGGAGATAGCAAAAAGATTTGTGGTTGCCAGTGGTATAAGGGTAGGGAAGGAAGGGATAATGAATGTAGAGCATAAAGGATTTTTAGGGCAGTGAAGCTATTCTGTTTGAGACTCTCATAAAGCTAAACTGGTCCTCCAAAATAAAGTATATTATTTTTTAAATGTCCCTAAACTGAGCAGGGGGCTAAATTCTAAGATAAAGCAAATAGTTTCCCCTTCATAACATAAGGGGTTGTAGAAAGTTTGTGGTCATCTTTAATTGATGACAGCAGGTTGGTTCATGTCTTTAACCAGTGAGATGACTCTACTTAAAAAGTAGTTAAAAAGATAGAGTTGCTCTTCTCAAGTTTGAACAAGTCAGCTCTCCCAATATACTTTGGTAACAGTCTAAAGTAACATTAAAGGACCCATGCCATGACCCACACACACTATGTACAAAAGGAAGGTTGACCAATATGTTCAGAAAATTCTGTTGCTAGAAAACTAGAGAAAATTAGCATTTCCAAATAGTTATTAGAAAAGGTGGTTTAAAGTAATTAAAATTCTGAATTATAGTCTCATAAAAATGCAATATTATTACTTTTAAGCAAAAGCAGACATTAGACATAGGTTAATGGTATTCCTTACTGAGTCTTTACGCATGTCACAAATGTTTGTTCTGTAAAAACCACCGAAAAAGGATCAGCAAGTCCCTCCTATGGCCTGCAGGACTGGTGAGCAGCTCCAGCTCTTCCAGCCACACAGGGGCCCAGGAGTCTTGGGAAAATGTTGACAGCCCTGAGGCCCAAGTGCATCACTCCACTCTGGGGTCTTGCCGCATCTTTGATGGGTCCCCTGGGAAGTTTGCTCACTACCCTCCCTGTTCAGGGAGTCTCTCCTAGTCTTACCCTCCTGCTCGTGACCAGCACATTTGCCTGTCTACTAAATCCTTTCTTCTCTAATGACTTACATTTTTATATACAAAAGCCAGAGGCATTCATAGATCATTTTTCTTTCTCACCAAGCATTGTCTTCTCCAAGATATTGAGATTACCCAGAGAGATATTTGCCAGACTTGAAAACAAGAGGAAAACACAAAGGCCGGGGGGGGAGAAACGTGTATAGGTTAGTAGATTAAGGATGTTACACCTCCAGCACAGCTCCTGAGGCAGGAAACCAGAGTGAGCCAGGACCCTGCCTTGGCCATACCAGAAACCCCTACTTCCAAACTCTAAGAATATTCTGTTAGGGAGGCTTGATTGAATGGCCATCCATAAAGGATGGGTATGCTATTACTCTTTTCCTAAACCATATACCAACCCAGCAGAATGGCAAAGACCTGGAGTAACATTTTAGAGGGACTTGGAACATCTGGTAAAATTCAGTGTCTTGAAAGGAAGATAAGCAGAATAAACTGGGACCAAGAAATCAGTTGACTAAAGGAATAATGAAATTATAGACTTGGTGGAGATAGAGAATGTGCTAACAAAAGCAGGGCTTAGTTCAGAAGTGATGAGTGTGATGAAAGATTGGGGGGACATAGGGTGGAAGAAGAGATGAAAATATGGAAGAGGAAAGGAAGAAAGAGGAAGAGAACAAGGAGTAGAGAAAAAGGAAGAAGGGGCAACAAGATGACCCAACTTTATGGGTAGAAGTTGGAGGAATTTTGGCAAATATTTTGACATGAGAACAGACAGTTTGATGAAAGGCCCAGTCCAAAAAGAGCTTCTTATTTTTTTAATTACAGGGTCCAGGAGTACATAGGGAACCATGATGAAAGGACCAAAACTTCCATGGTTGGGGCTAAAGGAAAAGTTAACTAGAAGGTGAGTAAAAGGAGTTAGCTGAGCTGTGCTTATAAGACCAAGTGCAACTTAGGAAAGCCAGCTTTGAGCACGTCAAGTATTGAGATTTGCACCTCCTGTGGCTGCCTGCCTTTGTAACAATGGAATCAGTACATCAAGAGTCACTGAGAGTGAGGATAAGAGAGAAAAGGCCACAAATCCCACCCTAGGGCCTGCTCTGGAGAGGAAGACTTTCTTAATTCTTAAAAAGGGTCACCACCCTTTTTCTGGGTGGTAACAGCCAATTTTATCTAAAATATGCTACTCAGGAATCAAGCAGGATGAGCCCCCTTTTTGCTACCTAAGTAGTCAGGGAACCTCAAGAACCTTATTAATTAGTAAAAAGTTTATATTTAGTGCATGAACTGTCTAGAAATTATTTTCCATGTGTTTTTTTGCTGTGAGTAGATGGAATGTTCTACCATAGTTGTACTATTTGCATAGCCTTTTTCCTCAGGGAAAATAAATATAAATGTTAGTTAATGCTCCCAATCCAAGTTAAAAATTTGGTAATCTACATGCTTTTCTTTCTCTTTGTAGTATTTCTATTAGAATTATATGCCCCTGTGAACTACATCACACACCAATCATCACTAATGTCATTAAGGTAAATTATCTGCTTTGAGATGAGGGGATTGACATCAAGCAATATTTACAACTACCTAGCAAGGGCTTTCTTTGCCTCTAGAGCACAGTTCCTCAAGTTCTGAAAATCATTTTTATCTTCAGAAAGTTTGGGACCTAATTTGACAGGAAGGGATAGGGTCAGCCAGTAATCTGATCTCCAAAAAATTGTCATGTATTCATCTACACAAGTGATCTTGGCCTAGGTTCAGAATGGCCAGAACAGAGAAAGAATCCACTTCTCTTCTTCTTGCTCTTGGACACATGACTATCATAGTTCAAGGCTCGCTGTGTTGGTAAAGTGTGAAAGGCATGCTATCTGTGTGTATGGAGTGAGCACAAGACTTGAAGACTCGAAAGCCATTCACCTAACTAAAACTAAATACAGGTTGTAACTTCTGGCTGCCAAAGTCACTAATCTACCTTTATGAAGTTAAAGAATGATGAATAGTTAAGGTTCTGCTGGAAGAAAAAAAGCTGTATATATTGTGGCATATTTTTAAAGGCAGAGGAGCATTGCACAAATTGTATACTGTCTTACTTCACCCCAACCTCTGTGAATATTTGAGAAAGAGTTACTAAGGGACTTCCAATCAAGATGGAGGCATAGGTAAACATGGCTATCCCCCTTGCACAACAAAAGCAAAAATTACAACAAAACTACAAAACAATTATCACCCAGAAACATCAGAATATCAAGCTGTATGGAAGTCTGACAATCAGGAAATTAAAGAAGTTACTTCCACCCAGATGGGTAAGAGGTGTGGAGATGTGGATTGGGTGGTCCCACATTCATGTGTGATGGATAAAAATTGGGAGGGATACCTTGGGAGTGAGGGATCCCAGACCACCTAGCCCAGGGTTCCAATGCCAGGAAGATAAGTCCCCATAACTTCTGGCTGTAAAAATCCAGTGGGGTTTGGGGCAATAGAATAACCTGCAGGATTCTCAGGAGTTTCCTCTTAAAGGGTCCACAATGGACTTAGGGCTTACACAGAATCACTCCCTGTGGGCTTCAGCCCCAGGGAAGCAGCTGAAAGGGCACCAGTGGCATACAGAGAAAAATTAAAGTGTCTGGCATCAGGGTGAGTGCCAGGAGACAACTTCCTCCTGGACAAAACTCTAGAGGCCAGACGACAGATTTGTGCCCTTTCTGAGCCTTCCTGTACATAGAGCCACAGAGTAGCGACATCATACAGGAGACTCCATCAGTCTGGTTTACATGAGCTGCCCTGTTCTGGTGATTACCTAAGTCTACACCCCACCCAAATTACCAGTGCACTTTTCTACAATAGTTCACACCACTAAGACAAGGAGTCAAAGCAGCTCTCCCTAATACATAGAAACAAATATTGGGAAGTCACCAAAATGAGGAGACAAAGAAATGTGGCCCAAATGAAAAAAACAGAACAAAACTCCCAGACAAAGAATTAAACAAAATGGAGATAGACAATCTAACAGAATCAGAGTTCAAAACACTGGTTATCAGAATGCTCAAGGAACTCACTGGGTATATCAACAGCATAAAAAAGACCCAGGCAGAAATGAAAGTTACATTAAAGAAATAAAGAAAAATCTACAGGGAGACAAGAGTCAAATCAGTGATTTGGAATGTTAGGAATCAAAAAAATTCAATCAGAACAACAAGAAGATAAAGGAATCCCTGACCCCCACCCCCCACAAAAAGAGGTTAGGCTAAGGAGCCTCTGGGACAACTTCAAGCATACCAATATTTGAATCATAAGGATGTCAGAAGGAAAAGAGAAAGAGCAAAAATTTGAAAACTTATTTGAAAAAATAATGGAAGAAAATTTCCTTAATTTGACAAAGGAAGTAGACATACAAGTTCAGGAAACACAGAGAGTCCCCAACAAGATGGACAGAAAGAGGACCATATCAAGACACATCATAATTAAAATGACAAAGGTTAAAGATAAAGAGAGAATTTTAACAGCAGCAAAAGAAAAGCAGAGAGTTACCTACAAAGGAATTTTCATATGACTGTCAACTGATTTCTCAAAAGAAAGTTTGCAGGCAAGAAGGAACTGGCAAGAAATATTCAAAGTGATGAAAAGCAAAAAGACCTACACCTATATTACTGTCATGAAAAGCTACCATTTAGAATGGAAAGACAGATAAAGTGCTTCCAAGACAAGGTAAAGCTAAAGGAATTAATCATGACCAAGCCATTATTACATGAAATGTTAAAGGGACTTATTTAAGAAAAAGAAGATCAAAACTATGAACAGTAAAATGGCAATAAATTCACAACTATCAACAGTTGAATCTGTTCATAGCAAAACATGCAGAACAGAAATAGAATCATATGTATGGAGATCATTTGAGGGTTATCAGTTGGAAGGGAGAAGGGGAAGCATGGGGGAAATGGTACAGGGATTAAGAAGTACAAATTGATAGATACAGAATAGACAGGGGAATGTTAAGAACAGTATAAGAAATGGAGAAGTCAATGAACATATATGCATGACCCATAGACATGAACTAAGGAGGTGCTATTGCCAGAGGAAATGGCAGGTACCTGGTGGAGGGAGGCAAAGTGGGAAAAACTGGGACAACTGTAATAGCATAATCAATAAAATTTATTAAAAAGGAATTACTAAAGGATTGCTAGTAAGCACATAGAAGTACAAAATGTGATTAATACAACCCATGATAGAATCAATAAAAATCACTATGTTTCTTAAAGATATTTTCTAATTGTTATCCCCACCTTAGATCTGTGATTAAATTATTCCATTATCTATTCTTCCTAGTCCATTATTATTTAAGTGAATCTATTATTTTTTAAAACCTATTTACCTAAAAGCCCTGATACACTTCAAAGGCTACTATAGTAAGCAAAATTCTAAGATGGCCCCAAGCTTTTTATCCTCTGATGTACAGATTCTTTCTCCAAGTTACTCAGTTAAAGACTAATCAAGGTACTGCTGTGAGGGTTTTATTAATGTACATAGGGTCCCAAATCAGTTGACATTAAAATAGAGAGATCCAGTGGGCCTGACCTAATAACATGAGCTCTTTAAATCTACAAGCTTTTCTTTCTGTTTTCAGTTTTTCATTAAAAAGATATGCCCCTATAACCTGTGTCACATACCAATCATCACTAATGTCACTAAGATACACTATCCCATTTGAGGAGATAAAGATATTAGTGCCAAATGTGATTTGGAAGTAGCTGGTTTGGGTTTTGCCTCTAGAAGAGAATTTGCTGGACCATTGCTGACTTGAAGGAACACATGACAAGGAACGCAGGTGACCTATAATGGCTGAGAGCAGCCTCCAGCTGCCAGCTGGCAGAGCCATTGGCACAAAAAAACTGAATTCTACTAACAGTGAGAATGAGCTTGAAAATGGATTTTTTTTAACAGAATCTCCAGACAAGAACTCAGATGGACCGACATCTTGACTTAAGCCTTTACCTGAGCAGAAAACTCAGTCAGCCATGCTGGATTTATGATTTACAGAAACTGCAAGATAGTAAATGTGTCACTTTACACCACACATTTTGTGTTAATTTGTTATTTTGCAGTAAAAGACACAAAGGCCCACCTTTATATCTTTCTATATTTATCTTTCTCTTTCTATTTCACATGCTCTCATTCCCTCTGATGAACGTAAAACAAAAGGTAAGTCAGACAACTGAGAATAATTTTATATGTCTAGGTCTAAATGCAGAAGGTTTGGGCACTTAAGACTTTGTGTCTTGAAAAAAAAAAACAAAACAAAATAGCTTGTATGATGGATACAATGTAGACAAGTATTTCCTAGTGATGTAGACAACTCTGCACCATGACACCCAGCAGCTTTCAGATTCTGCCAGGAAAGCCTGGCAAGGACAAGGGTGAGATGATGCACTCATTGCAGAAGCAAGATTTAAGGGGGTACCCAAAACAACTCAGTAATTAAGATAAATAACATTTTAATTGTGGTAAAACACACAACGTAAAATTTACCTTTTACCATTTTTAAGTGTACAGTTCAGTAACATTAATTACATTCACATTGTTGTACAACCATCACCACCATCCATCTCCAGAATTCTTTTCATCTTGTGAAATTGTAACCATGCCCATTAAACAATAACTTACCACACAAATATTTAACATTTAATGCAATATTTTTATTAGACTACTTATTTAATAAAATACTTTACTATATTTATTAGGCTATAAAAAAGCAGTTTTAGGTTCACAGCAAAACTGAGAGGAAAGTGCAGAGATTTCGCACATGCCCTCTGTCCCCACACATACACAGCCTCCACCATTATCAACACACCCACCAGTGAGACAGTTATTATAATCAATGAATCTGCATTGACATATCATCACCCAAAGTCCATAGTTTACATTATGGTCCACTCTTGGTGTTGTACATTTTATGGGTTTGAACAAATGCATAAAGACATATCCATCATTATAGAATCATACAGAGTAGTTTCACTGCCCTAAAAATTCCCTGAGCTCTGCTAATGTAATATTTTTTAAGGATTAAAATTAATGCAAGAAAAAAATCCAGGATAAATAAAATGTCAGAATTTAAAGACCAGATCAGTATTAGTGACCACACCATCTTCACACTTGAACTCACTCTGCAATCTGATCATGAAACAGATTCTGCCCCTTAATAAAATTGCAACATTTTCCTTTGACTATTTCCTGCCAGAATCTTTGCTTATGTCAAGGAGATCATCTAAGTGAATTACTAAGTCAGCCATTGCAGACTGGAGGTAGAGTCTGTGGCTGCACAGGCCCTGCTGAGAGTCCTGGCATTCCTGCTTGGGCCACCCCTCCCCTGCAGGACACTTCTGAGAAGTTCATAGGTGGTGGGTGGTGTAGATTACAGCTGAGAAATTAGTTCAGATCTTGCAAATAAATAAGAGGAATGGAGAATCAGCATGGAGCATATGTCCTTGGCTTCCAACACAAGCTCCCATCACTGTTTCCACAGCTTTTACTGGCATGACTTCAAAATAACTTCTTCCTGAATTTCAGGGGGAAAAATGCTTTCTGCAATGAGAGAATTACTTTGTAATTGGGGAAAGGCAAAATCCTGTTTCTTCCTAAGCTTGTTCCCCTTTGTAGTCTTCTCCACATCCAAAGGGTACTGCTGTGAACTTGGGATGGAGTGGCTGCAGGCCAGCAAGTCACTCACCCTTTTTTTAATGGGATGTCTGGGGTAAGTCTCCCTTCCTCCACTGGGGGAGGCAGCCCTGAGCATGGGACCACTGAGAAATGTGTGATTCACTGGGACAACAACGCAATGGTAAGAAAAGACAAAATTTCTTTTGAGCCTGGTGCAGGGAGGATGTCAGAATGTGCCATTTCTGGTATTCTTCTGATGGAAGATGGGCACTAGGCTTCTCAGATGCCATGGAGTGACTTAGTTACTGTTGATTTCTGAGACTGTGGGATCTGTGGATGAGGGGGAAAATGCTCCAAGTCTGATAGCAATTGTAAGAGAGAGGGAGAAGAAACTTATGGGTTGGGGTAGGGTAGTATCAGGGAAAGGAGACCAGCCTTAAAGCTACCTGAAGGCTCTTCTAGACATAGTTCTTTTCCCAGGGTTGCCTGGCTTCCCGCAAAGAAGTCAGGTGCCATTAAATGCTCTTTCCTCCTCAAGAGACAGAAGAGCACCTTGTCCTGCTCCCAGGAGAGAAGGGAATATTCCACACTAGATCAGAAAGAACCTATTGGCTCATAGGAAACTCTATTATGAATGTGCCAGTTTAAGAAGGAATAAAGAGACTTTTCATTGTTAATCTCCTGGAAATAGCTCAGCTTCTAAAGAAAAGGCTACTTAAATTTCAAGAATCTATAAAAGTAGAGGCTAAAAACCTTGTTTCTCTTCACAATTTATATGAAGCTCAACACTGGGAGAACAAAATCCACATCCTTCAACAGAGTCATAAACTACTTTAGTCCATTCTTCAGAGGCAACTTCTCTGCGGCAAAGTAAGAGGAAGACTGAAGGGCCAAATCCCTGTGCTCTGGCATTTTCCATGCATGCTTTACATGGACTTTCATGCCTGCTGTGGAGAAAGGATTCCTCTTGGGATTTCACTGATAAGGAAATAAGCTCTTAGAGAATGGAAGACACTTTCTCTGTGCCCCGCTGCCCTGGAGAGCTGGATTCCAAAGAACTGAAGGTGGTGTGTGGAGTGGGGAGCTAAAGGGACAAAAGTACTTTGTGAATGAAATCAGGACAGACTGTGCATTGACCCCCAGAAGTCTAAGACTTCCTTTTAAGAAATGGAATATTTTGTTATGCATTATGTTACCCTGTGTGTGGGATAAATTTAAAAGTAAAAGCTGGTCTTTATTGTTATTTCCCCAGATATAGCCATTCTGTAGTCTCAGGACAAATCCAACTGCCCCTTCCTCAGGAGAAAGTGAAGGCTCCAGGGACCCATAATGGCTGCTGCAGTGATGCCCCTCATGAAGCACCACATGCCCATCCCACAGGTGTAGTAGGCATCCCTGACCACTCACCTAGCTTCCTCTGTGCTCTCAGCCAGAGGCAGTGAGAGAGGGGACACTATCCCCTTTTATGCACGTGTAAAATGAGATTCAGAGATGTTATGAGTTGTCCCCCAGTAGTGGGACTTTAGCCCATGTCCTTATTGGCAGGTTTCCATGACAGAATGGTACAGTAAGAATGAGTCACCTGTCATTTCATGGTATCATGAGGGGGCTTGTTGAGTGAGGTACCTGGGATCCCATAGTCTCTGTCCAATACCTAGAAGAGGCAGACTCTTTTGTACTCCCCAGTTCTTGCCAAATGGCTTAGGGCTGAGGTGGAGGTCCAAAAGGGCTGTAAAGTTAGATGCCTCTGACCACATGAATATGACATAGTCAAGTTTTGTCAGAGTGAAAACTCATCTGGAGCCACCCAGAAGGCAGCTGTGGTGGTCTTTCCTTCTGGCAATCCAACCCTTATTGAAGTACGTAACATACTGAATATGGCACCATGCTATCTTTTTGTTTAAAACAAAAAGAGTAAAAATGAATTTCAGCTCTAAATCATTTAGTTCATTAACATAGAAATTCTCTGAAACAACCTCTAAAACAGCACACTCCTCACCACCAAGATTATTTCTGTTCCTATTGTGAATTACAGAAAAGAAGAAGAAGAAAGAAGAAAAGAAGGAGGAGGAGGAGAAAAAGAAAATGGAAACACTTCAGACTGTACAGGTATGTTTTTAGTTCATTCTTTTTAACAGGGAAGTTCATATCAAAAAAGTGCAAATAAAAATGCACACTCAACTGTTTTGTTAATCTACATTTGTCATGATTTGTATTACTATTTGATATGTCTTTGCTACATCCTGGGCCTTGATTGTGATTTCCTTTCTCCCAATAGAGTTTCTGGGAGTTTTGTTTCATTTTGTTTTGGGGTGTTTTTTTTGAAGTTAAGAAATAACAGTGGTTCTTTTCAAACGTTTTTTGGGGAAAGAAGAGTCAGAGCAAGAAGAGTCTGGTGAGCTTATCTTGTTCACTTCCTGAAATCCAAACAAGCTCTCAGAAGACCACATCACACCTTATTTATTCAGCAAGTGTCTCTACACTTGGACAGGAGATTTCAGCGCCATTTGAACTTTATAAAAACCTTTAGAACTGGTTTGAAAAGCCTCCAAAGATTTTGACAAATAACTTTAAAAGTTTGAGACTAAAATTGGTGCAGTTATTTCCCTCCTAAGGAAATGATTCAGAAAAATCTTTTCCTCAGATAATTCTCTCCCAGTTGGCTGCTCAAAGTTCCCAAGTGGGCTGAAGGCTCCTATTTTCAAAATATTGTCCTCATTCTGTTTACTTACTGAGTGAATTATGCCTGCCTAGTCTTGTAGCTCCCTAGTCCAAAGTGAGAAGTGGACTCTGAGATTTGCGTGTTCTGAAAATGAATTTTGAATGAATATACTTGCTCTCATCAAATAATATCTATTAAAGACTCATTTACAGAATGTTAAGGTTTTCACTATGCAAAAACAGGTCTAAAAATTCAAATGCAAACCTCTCATCTCATTTTCCCAAAAATGGGTTGAAGCTTTCTGCCTTCAAAAATGACTGGGATGGCCAGCAGTCAATACAAATCAACTAAGATTCCAAACACAGTGCCATCTCTTGGTGAACGATCTATTCCCCTCCTTTCAGTATTCCTCCTATTTCAATGTGCAAAAGCAGAAATGTCAAGTAAAATGTATTGCTAAGGACCAGCCAGCAGGAAACAGGAAATGTCCAACCTTCTCACTCAACATGACAAAGCTCCTTAGAATGCACCTGGTGTGGTCTTGGAAACATGATAGTATGGGTTTGTGTGAGTGAGCTCTTAATGGCACTGCCACCATTAAGGCTATAATTAACTCTGAATGGTTGTGTCTCTGAATAAAAACAGTTATTCTCAGAGACCTGCAAGAGCTACATGTGTTCAGTGCTTGCCACCAGGAATCTGTTAGTTGTTATCAATACAGACAGTAAATGCATTCACCCATCAACCCTGGCTGCTCATGTGGAAGCCCTAAGCTAACACTCATTAGAGGAGCCAGGCTCAGAATATGGGTTGTTTTATTTTTTTTAAGTTCTATTATCACACCACAAGATTTGTAGTCATATTTCATTGTCACAGTTAAAAGTAAAAGCCAGTTCCTGAAAATCATGACATCCAATTCTTTCTATTAGAGCATGATTAGTAGCTATTTTTTAACTAATTCCAGTGACATGATACATATCAAGCTTCCCTGATAAAGGAAAGACTATTCATGAGTGAATCATCAAGATAGCTTTTGCTTATCTTTTTAAGCAGCACATTTTCATTTTTAATCTTAACCATTTTGGTTATAATTTTTTTCCAGAAATATATCACAAATTTCCCATCCCTCTTAGTAATTGACTCTTTATTGTGACAAAATATACACATCATAAAATTTACCATTCTAATTATGTTTAACTGTACAGTATTCAAATGGTATCAGATACACCCATATTATTGTGCAACCATTACCACCACCCATAAGAACCAATTATTTTTAACGTATATGAACCTGGCTTTGATGGCTCATTGTCATCATATAAACATCCAGCACTATGTTGTGTTCTCAGGGACAAATGAAGTGCTTATGGCTATTTATCCCATATATTAGACAGCTTCAGGCTGCTAAGGCTTTGAGGCCTTGAGTTAGTGTTTTGTGTTGCTCTCCTGTTGTTGTTTTTGTCTTCTCCCATCAGAATGTAAACTATCTTTTTTCTCAGCTTTCAGTATGCTTGCCTGTGACATTCACTCCCTCCTCATCTACTTCAGGGAAAGCCAGTGATCAAACTTGTTAAAATGTGCTAGACTACAAGTCCAAGTGCTGAGAAAGACTTCATGTAAGGGTCAAAAAGTATCCTATGAGTAGACCTCATGATGTGAACATTTTGTGCTTTGCAAAACACTTTTGATTCTATCACTTCCTTAACTTTAATTTCAATGGTAGTGAATGACGTATGAAGGAGACCCAAAAAAGCCATGGAATTTATTTACATTATATATTCATTCTTACATGTTTATTTTTTAAATGTATTTTATTGATTATGCTATTACAGTTGTCCCATTCCCCCACCCCTTTAGTCCCCTCTGCCATGCAGACCTCCTCCCACCCGCATTCCCCTCACTTTAGTTCATATCCATGGGTCATACATATAAGTTATTTGGCTTCTACATTTCCTACACTATTCTTAACCTCCCCCTATCTATTTTCTACCTACCATTTATGCTACTTATTTCCTGTACCTTTTACCTCATTCCCCCTCCCCTCCTCGCTGATAACCCTCCATATGATCTCCATTTCTGTGATTCTGTTCCTTTCCTAGGTGTTTGCTTAGTTTATTTTTGTATTTGTTTTTTTAGGTTCAGTTTTTAATATTTGTGAGTTTGTTGTCATTTTACTGTTCATAGTTTTGATCATCTTCTTTTTTTTAGATAAGTTCCTTTAACAATTCATGTATAAGGGCTTGGTGATGATGAACTCCTTTAACTTGACCTTATTTGGGAAGCACTTTATCTGCCCTTTCATTCTAGATGATAGCTTTGCTGGATAGAGTTATCTTGGATGTAGGTCCTTGCCTTTCATGACATGGAATACTTCTTTCCAGCCCCTCTTGCCAGCAAGGTTTCTTTTGAGAAATCAGCTGATAGTCTTATGGGAACTCCTTTGTAGGCAACTGTCTCCTTTTCTCTTGCTGCTTTTAAGATTCTCTCCTTATCTTTAATCTTGGGTAATGTAATTATGATGTGCCTTGGTGTGTGTTCCTTGGGTCCAACTTCTTGGGACTGTCTGAGCTTCCTAGACTTCCTGGAAATCTTTTTTTCTTCACCATATTAGGGATATTCTCCTTCATTATTTTTTCAAATAAGTTTTCAATTTGTTGCTCTTCTTCTTTTCCTTCTAGCACCACTGTGAATTAGATATTGGAACATTTAAAGTTGTCCTGGAGGTTCCTAAGCCTCTCCTCATTTTTTTGAATTGTTGTTTCTTCATTCTATTGTTGTTAAATATTTATTTCTTCCTTCTGGACCACACCATTGATTTGAGTCCCAGTTTCCTTCCCATCATTGTTGGTTCCCTGTACATTTGTCTTTATTTCACTTTTCATAGCCTTCATTTTTTTCCTCTATTTTGTGACCATACTCAACCATTTCTGTCAGCATCTTGATGACCAGTATTTTGAACTGTTCATCTTATTACAGGCTGGGTATCTCTTCATTGTTTAGTTGTATTTTTTCTCGATCTTTGATCTGTTCTTTCATTTAGGCCATTCTTTTTGTCTCGGCACCCCTGTTATGTAGTAAGGACGAAGCCTTAGTATTCACCTGGATGAGGCAACCCATGTCACTGTGTTGTGGTACTGTATGTGGGGGAGGGGTCTGAGAGAGAACAATACCACTTGCTCAGCTCTCTACCAGGTTTTAGTTACTTGCTCCTCTTCCCACAATCAAATTGGGCCTTCTGGTGCTGATTCCAGGGTAGGGGGTGTTGTGTACCATTCTAGGACCTTGTGGCTCTCTCCAACAAACTCTCCTGTGAGGCTGGGAGTTTCTCCTGCTACTTCAACTACCACAGGTTTTTTCAGTCAGAGGTTTTGAGGCTTTATTTCATCATGTTGGAACCCTAGGTTGTGCAGTCTGTCTCACTCCCCAGTTGTTTCTCCTGGTTTATCCACACATGAATGTGGGAACACCCACTCCACCAGCCACCACCTTGCCCACCCCAGGCCTCCAATTATCACCTTGCTGCTAGTTTCTTTGCTCAGCTTCCCATCTCCATCCCCCCTACCAGTCTGGATGAATGTTTCTTCTTTAACTCCTTGATTGTTGGACTTCCATACAGTTCTATTTTCTGTCAGTTTTGGTTGTTTTTTTGTGTGTGTTTAAATTTGTTGTTGTCCTTCATTTGGTTGTGCAAGGAGGCACAGTGTGTCTGTCTATGCCTCCATCTTGGCCAGAAGTCCCTTATTCTTACATGTTTAAACTTCAGTCACCTTCAAAGTACTCTCCTATCTTAATGCAATACACCTATCGAGATGTTTTTTCCACTGCTTAAAACAGTTTTTGAACTTGTTGATTTTGATGCCTTTTAGTACTTCTGCTGTTTTCTGTTTTGCTTCTTCCACATCAGCAAAACCTTTGCCTTTGAGGACTTCTTTCATCTGGGGAAACAACAAAAAATGTTGATCAGAGTGAACATGGGAGTCATGCTGTTTTTGGTCAAAAACTGCAGAACACTCAGCACCGTGTGGGCAGGAGTGTTTGTAAATCACCCATCATGAAATTGGCAAACATGTTGAAGAGTCTTCAAAAAGATTCACTGAAGCTTAATGCAGCCTCTCACAATAATGCCAGCTGGTACACTGATACAGATGGGTTCCTACAACACTCACCAACAGTGGAATCCTGTACTACAAAGAGCACACACTTGTATGTCTGACCGGTGAATAAGAGGAGGCTCTAATTCTTGTGAATTTTGGTTTCCTGAAGCTCTACTTAACATCAAAAGACAAAATGCAATAGTAACATCTGGTAGTCTAGTCCTCACTGTAAAAGTAAAAGACAAAATTCAATTAAAAAATCAGAAAAATTAAGCAAAAGTGCCTTTTTAGGTTACTATCATTTCCTGCCATAGAAATAAAAGACAGGTTCTTTTAATATTTGCTTTTAATTTTCCTTGAATGAAATTATGCCTTCTAAATATAGCAGCCAGATAAGCCCTGGCAAGAATCTAAAATTTAGAGCAACAAGAAAAAAAAAAGCAATGTCAGGTTAGTTAAATCAGATGATGCAGCGGTGTTTTCCAATACCTCTCTCCTTTCTGCTTCAGCACTTGCTGGGTAGATGAGTAAGTATTTCCTCTGAGATTATCTTCAACTGGTACTTTATCATGGTGTTTTAAGTCAGCGGTTCTCAACAGGGATGATTTTACCCCAATGGGACATTTGGCATGGTCTGGAGGCAATTTTTATTTTCACAACTGGAGAAGAGATGCTAATGGCATCTAATGGGTAGATGCTAAGGAGGCTGCTAAACATCCTCTAACACACAGGACAGCCCCCACAGCATAGAATTATTCAGCCCTGATGTCAATCATGTTGAATTGAGAAAGCCTGGATTATACAGTCCAGAGGATAACAGAAGGAAGAGATGGACCCTGAAAGGAGGAGACAGAAAGGAAAAGTGGTGACCATAAAAGCAGGTCATACAAATGCTGCATGTTTTAAGAAATGTTAGTGGATAGAGTTCCTGAAAAAAATGGATTTTTGAAACTAGAGAATTTTTGCTTATTTGAGTTTGATACTACAAAATGTAGCTGATCCTCTTAAGAAGATGAGGCTGCAAGGATGAGCTGACCCAAGCACTCTGAGAAGGGGGAGGGATGGAAGTTGCCTCAGGTCTGGAAAAGGACCTGACTTAAGCTTGATCTATATGAGTTTTAGAAGAAATCCAATTACTCAGCAGTAATTGAAGAAGTGTTCAAGCTCTTCATAGTCAGGTAAATGCAACTTAAGAAAATGGAGTGCCCCTTTTCACTCTTCAGACTTTAAAAGTGTGGCAATATCAACTTTTGCTCCTGTACTTCTATTGTTGTGAATATTTCACAAAGTGTGTGCACTTATTGTGTGTGTGTGTGTGTGTGTGTACCAAAACAATTATACTTTTTATTTAAAAAGTCAAATTAATTTTCCAAATATAAAATGCCAATTTGTGGACCCACTACATTTATATTTTTGTGATCCATTAACATTCATGACACTCCCCTAGAGGAAATTATACAAGGAAACTTGTATGAGAATGTGATTTAAAAGTTGATTTGTGTGATTGTTAATATTATGTGCCAACTTGGCTAGACCTCAGTGTCCAGATATTTGATGATACACTATACTAGATGTTTCTATGAAAATATGTTTTGGGTAGGATTAGCATTTAAATAAGTGGACTCGGAGTAAAGCAGATTACTCTCCAGAATGTGGGTGGGCCTCATCCAATCAGTTGAAGAAAAAGACCAACCTCCAAAAAAAGTGGGAATCCTGTCTGCCTTTGGACTTGAACTGCAATTCTTTTCTGAGTCTCCAGCCTACTGGCCTACTCTACAGATTTTGGACTTGCCAGCCTCCATAATCACATATCAATTCCTTATAATTCTCCCTAGTTGATAGATAGGTGGATAGATAGATGATTAGATAGATAGATAGATAGATAATATATATTACTCTATATATTTAAATATATCTACACCTATCTATAAATATACATAGATATAGAATTACTTTACACACCAATACACACACATCTTATTGATTCTGTTTTTCTGGAAAACCCTAACATGAACTCGTTTGTAAGAAAAAAAAAAAGGACACTTTCAATTGCCAACATTACTGGAGCTAATAAATAAGAAGTACTTATTCATATAATGGAATACAAATATTTGTTAAAATGTATAATTAAATTTTTATCTTTCCACTTGAACAGCTCTTGAAAACAAAATGTTGATTGTACAAAATAGTCCTAAACAGTAATCAACAGGATGCCACTTATATAAATTTTTAAAATGTGACACAATTCTATAGTTTTATTATGAAAAATATAAATGTAATTAAAATATGACAGCATCGGCTGAAGGATACACATCAGATTCATCAGGGTGTGGGCTCTTAGGAGTTAGGGGATGAAGGAAGGCAGGAAGTATAGAGAAGAGGGACCAAGAAGGGGTGCAATGAAGACTTTCATTTTATTAATAAAATTTTTAATAAAAAATATCTGAAGGATATATTAAAAGATGTTAACATTTGTTCCTTCTAGAAGGTGGTTGTAGAGGGTTGAATTGTGCCATCTCTGAATTACATCCATGAGGAAACTGAAAATGTGACCTTATTTGGAAAGATAGTCTTCACAGATATAACTGGGTTAAGGATTTCAAGATGAAATCATCCTGGATTAGGGTAGGCCCTAAGTCCTATGATAAGTCTTTACCATCACAGACTCCATTCTGCTTCCAAATTTCTGGAACTATTATATTACTCAAAAATATCTTGATATATTTGAGAAAGAATGAAGACATCATGCAAAAATGTGAAGATTAGCTCTGATTTGCACAGTGGCACCCAACTAGTCCTTGTCCTAGCTGGAGTGGGACGAAGCCTCTAAATTTGGCATTAGAATGTGTTCTTCAAAGCTTCCCACCTGCCCTCTGGAACTACTTTTCCTCACCTTGGCACTTTTAGAGGGCAGGTGCTCCAGATGGCAGAGTCACAGAATGGAAGTGGCCTGAACCTCTGCTCACCTTTGGGAAGAGAGCTGGCCTGACAGCTGGCTGACCTGAACTTTGATAAGCAAGAACTTATATTGAATTACTAAGACCTTGGGATTTCTTTGTTTCTGCAGCATGAGCCATTTTTCCTGACTAATACAAGCCCCAGAAGCAGCTGTTTCATTTTTTAATCATTTGACCTCCTTGAATATCAGCATTTACTGAGCATACCATGAAAATTCTCCATTAATAATTACAGCTCAGTCAGTTTTCTTCAGGATTATTAAACCATTAGTAAACATTAAAAATCACTTTACAGTCTCTTCCACTGGGGTTTCACAAGTGCCATTTCATAGCCAGTTTATCTCTCTCTCATCTGACTCAGAAAAGCATATTGAAATTAGAACACCTCTGCACAATAATAAAAACAAAGCAGCTTTCCCAGATTGTGTTGAATACCAAATGTGGTTAAACTTTGAATTCTGATCAGCACAGGTCTATTTGCACACACTTAAAAAGCCAGGATAGGTCCTGTGTAAAAGGTGTATAGGTGTGCATGTGTTTGTTACAATTAAGCCTTGCTCAGTCTTAATTCTTCCTGTACAAAAATGGGAATTTTTCTAAAGATTCTCTTACATAAAACATCTCACATGTGATGGGGATGTGACTTAAGAAACCAGTGAAGCCCTGGCTGGTATGGCTCAGTGGTTGAGTGCCAGCCTGCAAATCAAAGGGCCATGGGTTCGATTCCCAGTCTAGGGCACATGCCTGGGTTGTGGGCCAGGTCCCCAGTAGAGGAAGCACAAGAGGCAACCACACATTGATATTTCTCTCACTCTTTCTTTCTCCCCTCCCCTCTCTAAAAAATAAATAAATAAATGAAATCATTTTTTTAAAACGAAAGAAAGAAACCAGTGAAGTTTTGTGATGCAGAACACACACAGGCATTGAAGTTTGAGAGACCTGGGTTCAAACTGACACCAGCTGTGTATGCTAGAGCAGCTTAATGAACTTACTGATTTCCTCATGGAGAAAATGAGCTAATAGTATTGGCTTGTGGCATTTGTCATCAGACATGAAATTCCTTAACAGGGAGTGTGGCTAGTCTAAAGCCTAGGTTGAGTGGTAGCTCTTACAGTACTTGACTGACCAGAGGGAAATTCCAAAAGGTCTATTTCCCCACAAATCAAGGAAGAATGAAGATGAATGTGGTTGCCATGTCTATGACCACATTCTTGGAATCTTGTCCCCTAGAGGCAGAAAGTATAATATTCCCCACTTTTGAAGCTGATGGGAATTCAGAGACCATGGTGGGAATTGCTAATGAGGACCTTCCTGGATACACAGAAAATAAAACCAAGCCTTAATGGTAGTGGGGAAGCAGGCACTAGGGGGCAGGTTGAGAAAACTGCAGGCAGGAAGGTCAGGCACCTGCCCAGTTAGGTAAATCTGAAGACCAAAATGCCAGCTGCTTTGGCTCAACTAAATGTGTTATGACAAATCCTCAAGTAGAAAAAACCTGGGTATTGAGAAACCTATCCTGAAATTAATGCAGAAGAGAGACATCTTGAAGGGTATTTGTTAAAATGTTCTTGGTTACCCCTGCATGGTGATATTTGAGGTGATTTTTCAAAATTGTTTAATTTACAAATGCAATAAAGCCATTTTCAACAAGAAAAATAAGAAAAAACAATAGCAATTAGAAGGAAGTAGCCCAGGTTCTGAGTCAGACATCTGACTTCAAATTCCAATTTTCCCACCACCAGCTGTGACCTTGAGTGAGTCACATCATTACTGAGGACCTCAGTTTCCATACCTGCACAAGGGGATAATAGTATTTACTTCCTAGGATTATTTGAAACTTAAAGTGAATAACTTACGATATTAAAAACATCTAAAATAAGGCTCGAAAAGCACTAAAGATTTTTTTATTATTTAAAACTCCAAAACAATTCGTTAGGGAAGGTCATTTTTCATGGAAGGTGTTGACTTTATTGGGGAAGAGACATCGCCTTTATCACAATCTACCCCCAGTAAAATTGGAGATGGGAATGTTCTACTTCACCTCTAATGCCTCAAGACACTGGTGGCGGGGGGAGGGGGAGGAGCGAGGTTCAGTGCCTGTGGGGAGGGGATGATGAAAGACACAGCTGTTGAAACCAGAAGAAAAATGTTGGTATCTGCTCTTTCAGATTTTTGCTATCACAGCTAAACTGCGATTCAGCCCCCAGAGAAGGTATTTGAAACCCCAGCAACTCTGCAGACCCCCACCATTTGACCCCACCATTGCCCTGTCTATCTTACCCAGAGAGTCTCCCAGCCAGAGACAGCAGTGACTCAAACCCCTCTCCATTTTACCTGGCAATCAGAGCTTTTCACTAAATTACACAAATGGGGCAAAAATCAACCATGTGCCCTTGTCTGCCACAGCTCATTGTTGAGAACTAACATTAACAAGAGCCAAAAACAGAAATGTGGGCTCTACCTCTACAATGGGCATCATCTCATTGTTCTGTATTTCCACCTCTTTTTCTCCCCTCACTTTGAATTTGTTGAGATCCATCTTTTTCCAAAGGTTGGCAAATTAGCTGGAGACAAATCCCCACAGCCAGCTTTACTTTCTTGTCCATCTTTAGTTTAGATTTCTCCTGAGGGCTGGTAATCCACTCTTGGCTCATCAATAACTTCATCAGCAAATCCTTCCAGGTCCCCCTCCCATCCTTCCTGCCTCTACTCCCTAACTGAGAATCAGATCTGCTGCCCTGGGGCTGGTGGACCTGGAGGGCAGGGCAGGGGGTGCCGAGGGTTCAAGTGAGGTCTGGCCCTTCACCTTCCCAGTGCCCTCCTCCTGAAGTGCAATCTTTCTGTCTTTGTTTTAATCCTATTGTCCACATAAGAAAGGTCCAAATCTGTAGAGAATTTTTATGAGTTTATTGGAGCCAAACTGAAGACATATGCTGGGGAGCAAAATCTCAAACACTCCCAAGAACAACGGTTTGCAGTTTCTTTATGCATTTGAAATTAAGGAGAGAACACAGGAAGATTAAATGGAGGTGGAAGAGAAAGCAAAGTGGGGATTGATTTCAGGTTAGTTAATATTATTTGCTGTCTTGAGAGCAGTTAAGTCTTAGAGAAGTCTGAAAGGGGGCATTTCAAAGGTATGTTAACCTAGGCCCACAGAAACAATGGGCTACAGCTTACTCAAGGCAAGGAAAAGTCTTTTTACTTTAGTAAAGAAGTTACAGGCCTGGGTGTAACTACCCACCCCAACCTGCCAAGTTATGAATTTATGATCAGATCACTCTGTGAGGTTACTTTCTGTAGAACCTGTTTTTTGTCCACACTCTACTCACCATTTTACCATTGCATGAACACACTATTGTTTCATTGTAACATCAACCATTCTTGGGAATTTGTTGCAGACAGTATTTTCTATCTAAAGCAGAATGACAGTCTTATTTTTTAAAATAACAATAAACTAAAGAAAGAGGTACTCTAAAAGGCCCATGGCAGTCACGTCAAGAGAAATGTTTTTCTTATCCATAATTTGCCTCCATCCCTTAACTAAACGTACATGCTGTCATGGTTTCAGTGACAATGGGGTGGCCTTCCTCCAAGCCTTGTTGCAATGGGCTTCTGAGTGGGCTGTGGCTTTTCAAACCTCCCTCAGCTCCTGCAGACAGACAGGAGCAACCAAAGGAGACATTCTTGGCCCAGTTACTTTACAGCAGCCCCAGGCCACTGCCCACTCCACTCTGGAACAGGCAGGGGAAGTGCAGACAGGCCACCAAGCTCTGGACTCCTCTCCCCTCAGCTGGCAAGAGCACTGGTGGGATACAGGTGAGCAGCCTTGGAGGCTCGATGTAGGCATGCACACTCACATCTCTGGGTGCATGTTCATCCAGTTTTTCTTGAGAAGCCAGCAAAGTATAGATCAAAGACCTAGTGTCTTAGAGCCACAGGGCTTCATTCTAGTTCTTGTGTTCATCTCATTCACCATGGAACCTTGAACACCTGACCTTCAGTTTCTTCATCTGTAAAATGGTGAAGATAATGCTTACTTTACTAGGTTGTTGGGAGAAGTGCTTAAAATAAAATAGGTGCTCTGGCAGCATGTCTGATAAACCAGGTGACTCAGAACAAAATCAGCATATGCACAGGCTGGCTGGAGATGGCACAGTTCCAGTTTCTGTTGTACAAACTTGCCAGTTCTGTTTTCCTTGGACTCCAAGAGCTGTCAATTTTATCAAGCTTCTTTATTTTTATTATTATGCCATCAACATACTTCCTCTGATTTGCCCCTATTAATGACTTAACCCCCTTTCCATGCCTCGGTATATGGTATTTATAATTTCTTTCAGCTGTCCATAAAAAAGCTCCATCTGTAACCTCCGCCCTGTTCCCAGCGCCATCGCAGGACACAGCGGTTCCCAGCATGCTGTCTGAGCACTGCTGAGGGATTGGCTAAGGGGTTGGTTTACACCAGTTTCCTAAACAGTGAGGAGCACGTTCTGCTCCCTACAGACTGAGCGGGCCTTTCCAGAGCCAGTCACAGTGCTGGACTCAGAACAAGGACTGATCCGGGCCCAGTGGGTCTTCGCTGAGAATGTTTAGATTGCTAACGTCCAAAGTTGGTTTTCCCTCCATCTTTCATGGGAATGAATTCATGTCTGCGCTCCACTGGATAGAGGCGTTTTCCCTGCTCGCTGTGGACACTTTTAGTCGTGCTGCGGACCCCTTCCCACTCCAAGGTGCCTTTGCTGCCAGGGAGCTCTCTCCACAGATTTCATTCCAGATGTCCACCTGCATTGTTCCATCAGACCACCTTACACTTTGCCGAGGCTGCTCTCCTTGCTCGTTAATGCTTGGGCGAGCTTTCTCTGAAACAGCTGAGGGGTGGGGATCCTATGGAGAAATGACGCTTTATAAATCAAAAAATAATAATGGAGTATACTCTAATAGTTTGTCATCTCCGTAGGTCGCGGGAGCCCCGGGACAGGGCTAGTGAATGACAACACTACCCTCTGGTGGCCCAAGTAGGCTAGAATCCTAGTAGGGCAGGCACTCTCTGGAGAAGGCAGCTTTGGTTTTCTATACAATGCAGAGCTTTCCCACTAACTCCATAGAAACCATAATCAGGCAAAGAAAAGAATTCCCCGGAAAGCATTGGGCCAGAAAGAAATATAATAGAAAAGTCCCATTTCTTAGCGTTTGAATTATTTTTCTTGTTCCCAGACAGTGAGCAGAATTTCTGAATTAGTTCAGAGCTCACTAAAGAAGCTCAGACATTTAAGGTCATTTTATAAAAGTTGCTTTTTATAAACAGACCATTTAAGCCATTGCTATCTCTGTTACTGAGAGTTACGGTTGACCAAAAATGTTTGTGAAATTTTCTAAAAGGAATGAAAGTGTGTGCTTCTTTTGCATTAAGTTAAAAATGCTGGGTTTTATGTTTAATTATTCAGACTGTGAAATATATATATTAATAACTTAAGTCTTCTGTGAACCAGAAACCTGGCTTCTGCACTCATCCACATATCCCATGAGGAAAAAAAACATGCTTGAAGTTGAAACTATAATCCAAGTTTGGTGAAGTCTGTCTTTAATGGTGCATTTCATTAAAGTTTCAACCACTCGTTGTAAATATCTCCAGTCTGGGCTAAGGAAAAAGTTGTAGCATACTTGGAAATGAGAGTAAAGTATTGTAGTCCAAGAAGGCATATTCCTTTCAGTATTTTCCACTCTTTGGCTGCATAATCTCTCTATTTATTCATAATTGGAAGAATCCTAGTGTTTCCCATTCTACCCCATTACTCTGTGGGAAGATTAATAAGATGGATTTTTATAAAGCACTTTAAGCTTCTTTCATGGGAACAGCTTTATGAAAGTTACCTTTAGTAAATTAGAAAATAGACATATATTTGTATATGATACTCCAAAGTAAGAAGTGCTCTGAACATTATAGATCAAATATAGTCCCAAATAAACTGACATAAGCTTCGAGGAGACATGAGAGTAGCCTTGCTTAAGTGCCTGGTGAATAGAAACGCTGGCCTTCGGAGTGAGGTTTTCTAATGGAGTGAGAAGTGTCACAGGGAAAATAGAGCTGACTCTTCAACCACATGGGTTTGAATCAAGCAGGTCTATTTATATGTGGACTCTTTTCAATTAATACATTTAATGTATTTTCTCTTCCTTGTGATTTTCTTTTTTAAATAGTTTTTATTGATTATGCTATTATAGTTTTCCCAATTTCTCCCTTTATCTCAACTCCGCCCTGTCCTACCCAACCCTCCAGCATTCCCCCCCTCGCCCTTAGTTCCTGTCCATGGGTTGTACATATAAGTTCTTTGAGTTCTGTTTCCTATGCCATTTTTATCTCTCCCCATCTATTTTATGCCTACCAATTATGCTTCTTCTTCCCTGCACCTTTCTCCCCTTATTCCTCCCTTCCCCCTCTCCACTGAAACCCCTCCATGTGATGTCCATTTCTCTGGTTCTGTTCCTGTTCTGGTTGTTTGCTTAGTTTTTGTTTTCATTGTTTTTCTTTTATTTTAGGTTCATTTGTTGATAGTTGTATGTTTGTTGTCATTTTACTGTTCATAGTTTTATCTTCTTTTTCTTAGATAAGTCCCTTTAACATTTCATATAATAATAGCTTGGTGATGATGAATTCCTTTAACTTGACCTTATTTAGGAAGCCTTTTATCTGTCCTTACATTCTGAATGATAACTTTGCTGAATAGAATAACTTGGATATAGGTCCTTACCTTTCATGACTTGGAATACTTCTTTCCAGCCCCTTCTTGCCTGTAAGATTTCTTTTGAGTATCAGCTGATAACTTTATGAGAACTCCTTTGTAGGTAACCATCTCCTTTTCTCTTGCTGCTTTTAAGATTCTCTCCTTATCTTTAATCTTGGGTAGCTTTATGATGATGTGCCTTGATGTGTTCCTCTTTGGGTCCAGCTTCTTTGGGACTCTCTGGGCTTCCTGGACTTCCTGGCAGTCTATTTCCTTTGCCAGATTGGGGAAGTTTTCCTTCATTATTTTTTCAAATAAGTTTTCAATTTCTTGCTGTTGTACTCCTTCTGGCACCCCTATAATTCAGATATTGGAGTATTTAGGTTGTCCCAGAGGTTTGTAAGTCTGTCTTCATTTTTTTTGAATTCTTGTTTCTTCATTGTGTTCCAGTTGAATGTTTATTTTTTCCAAATGTTTTTGTTTTGTTCCAAATTGTTGCTTTGAGTCCTGGTTTCCTTCCTGTCACTGTTGGTTCCCTGAATATTTTGTTTTATTTCGTTTGGGATATCTTTCATTTGTTCTTTCATTTTTTGACCAAGCACAATCAGTTCTGTGAGCATTTTGATTACCAGGGCTTCAAATTCTCCATCAGATAGGTTGGCTATCTCCTCACCACTTAGTTCTCTTTCTGAAGTTTTGCTCTGTTCTTTCATTTTAGCTCTATTTCTTTGTCTTGGTGCACCTGATAAGTTGTGAGGGGGCAGGACCTTAGGTATTCACCCAGGCAGGGCAACCCTCTTTGCTACCTGTGGGGGAGGGGCCAGAGAGGGAACAATGCATCACTCCTGCTCTGCTCTAGTGCACTTTCCAATGGACTCTCATGTGAAACTGGGAGTTTCTCCCACCACCACAACCCCTGCCATAGTCCACAGCTCTGAGTCTCAGTTTAGCCTTCAGCCAGCTCCACCCACCTAGTCTGCAGTCTCACCATGGTTTTTCTCAGTTGGCTCTGCCGGCATAGCCTCACCATGGGTTCTTACTGGTCTGGTTGTTCTGGTTGATTTTTTCTTTAATTCCTTGGTTGTCAGAGTTCCATGCAGTTAGATTTTCTGGTGCTTCTGGTTGTTTATTAATTTTAGATTGGTTGTTATCTTCCTTTGGTTGTGCAAGGAAGTGAAGGGTTTCTACCTACACCTCCATCTTGGCTGGAACTCTCTTCCTTGAGATTTTCTCTTTTTTAAAATTTTTATTTATTTATTTTTAGAGAGGGGAAGGGAGGGAGAGAGAGAGATAAACATCAATGTTTGGTTGCCTCGCATGTGGCCCCCACTGGGGATCTCGCCCACAACACAGGCATGTGCCCTAACTGTGAATTGAACCTGCAATGCTTTGGTTCATAGCCCACGCTCAATCCACTGAGCTATGCCAGCCAGGGCAAGATTTTTTTAATAACATTTTCTTTTCTCTGGCTTACTTTATTGTAAGAATACAGTACATATACAGGCCTATAACATACAAAATACATGTTCATGGACTGTTTATGCTACTGGTAAGGCTTCCAGTCAGCAATAGCTATTAGTAGGTAAGCTTTTGAGGAGTCAAAAGTTATGCACAGGTTTTTAACTGCATAAGGGGTCAGTGCCCAACCCCTATGTTGTTCAATTAAACAATTGCAAAACAATGCAAAAAAATATGCAAAGGTCCAGAGTGTGTTATGCTATTCCCAGCTTAGGTCCTGGAGAATGCTGATGAGGGTACCAACCACATGAACAGAAAGACCAGATCATGTAGACAGGATGGAGTGACCTCATGAAGTGCATGTATGCACTAATAACAAGGGTCCCCAAGTGACGAGAAAAGTGATCTCCATAGTGAGAGCTCATATTTTACTGGTTTTAAATCTGCCTTTTAAAAAAACTGTGGTAAAATACACCAACATAAAATTTACCATCTTAACAATTTTCAAGTATACAGTCTGAGACACTGTGATGTTAAGAACATTCACATTGCTGTGCAACAATTACCACCATCCATCCACAGAACTCTTCACCTTGAAAAACTGAAATTCTGTACCATTAAATACTAAAGCCTCATTCTCCTCTAGGCCCCCAGTCCCTGATCACCACCATTCTACCTTCTGTCTCTTTGAATTTGTCTACTCTAAGTACCTCATATCAGTGGAATCATACAGTATTTGTCCTTTTGTGACTGGCTTACCTCACTGAGAATAATGCCTTCAGGGATTCATTCATGTGGTTGCCTGTGTCAGAATTCCCTTCCTTGTTAAGGCTGGGTCATATTCTATTATATGTATATACCATGTTTTATTTGTTTATCAATTCATCTGTCAATGGACACTTATGTTGCTTCTACCTCTTGGCTATTGTGAATAATTCTGCTGTGAACATGGTTGTATAAATATTTTTTCAGTCCTTGCTTTCATTTCTTTTGGATCATATGGTAATTCTATATTTAGTTATTTTTTAGGAACCACCATACTATTTTCCATACTAACTACACCATTTTACATTCCCACCAACACTGCACAAGAGTTTCAATTTTTCCATTGCCAACACTCATTGTTTTCTATTTCTTTTTTTATCCTCACCTGAGAACATTGTTTTCATTGCTTTTAGAGAGAGATAAAGGGAGAACCATCCATGTGAGAGAGAAACATCAATTGGTTTCCTCCCACGTACACCCAAACTAGGTATAGAACCCACAACCTAGGTATGTACCCTGGCTGGGTATATACCAGCAACGCTTTAGTTATGGGATGACACTCTGACCAACTGAGCAACACAGCCAGATCATTTTCTGTTTCTTTTATAGAAACTTTTTTCATACAAAGGTGATTTATTTTCATAGTATCTCAGAAAAGAAAGTAATTTAGTGGATGTAGTTAGTCAAAGCCTACTCAGTACAGACCTGAAGCAAGACCCACCTTCCTCAAGGCCTTTCTATTTCTCCT
The DNA here is from genome assembly GCF_019186645.2 of Phyllostomus hastatus. Taxonomy (NCBI): domain Eukaryota; kingdom Metazoa; phylum Chordata; class Mammalia; order Chiroptera; family Phyllostomidae; genus Phyllostomus; species Phyllostomus hastatus. The sequence goes on along the minus strand of NW_025333867.1, from coordinate 8,892,431 downwards.
GCCTACTCTCCCCCTATCTCCTCTGCTCTCCCCACCTAAAAGTACATTGGGAACTGGTGGAGGTAGGACACCCAAAACTTTTGGGAACCTTGGAACCCATGTGGCCCAGTGCCTGGGTGACATCCAGAGGGCAGCAGCAGCCAGCCCACACCCCACAGTTGCTTTACACAGCTCCAGTGCCCTAATCTCATCAACCTCGTGGTCCAGGGTATAGAGGCTGCCAAGCTGGGTGGGGCCACATGCTGATGTGCATCTACATGGAGGTTCCAAGCGATCCCAGGAAAAAGAAGTAACCTCAGATTACACAGAAACAAACCTTGATAGGCAACAATGACCAAGTAGGAAGCCACTGTAGTCCCAACAAGGACAGGGAAGGAGGTGGGATGAGGAGTCATCTAAATAAAGCCTGTTTGTAGCCAATGATCTGACTTTCTTGGGCACGGTTTATATAAATAAAAGTCAGTGAATATAGCACAGTTGTCCTAAACTGGTCATTTTCATCAGTGGCTTTTTATTTGCACTTGAAATAATTTTCTTGTAGCTAGTAGAGAATTATATAATATTTTACTACTGCTGTGGTTTGTAGATATGCACAACTGTCCATGAATGCTTAATCTAAATATCTGCTGGTTTTGATGTTCAAATATTTAAAGAAAGATAAAAATAATATGAAGGGATCACCTTTTTTTCACACCTCAACGCTCATCTACTGAAAGGTCTATATTAATTCTTCACTCATGCAAAGAGTTGCAAACATAAACCTCAGTTATGTGTTTCTTTTCAAAGTGCTGTAAATGGGAATACTGGAAGACCAAATGTCCCATGGTCACGGGAACTGTCTTCTTAGAGACAGTGTGAAATTCCAGCTGTGGTTAGAGCTTCCCATCTGAAAACCAGAAGACTGGGCTAAGTAAAAAAATGCCTGAATAATAAGCTGAGTAAAAAAATAAAATAAAATATAAGCTGAGCAATGTTATTAAGGAAAAAACCCAAGTTGCCATCTTTCATTTTAGAGTCATTTCCTCAGGCTCTATGATCAGTCAACTTCTGTTTTTATCCCCATTTCTTTTTGTAGTGAGTGGTTTCCAACCTTACTGCATGTTAAAATCACCTGAGGAGACTTCTAAGAGCCCAGTGCCCAGGCTGCTCCACAGATGATGAAGTTGGGCTATCTGGGCAAGAGCCCTATTCAGGTGTTGTGAAATGTCCCTGGCTGACTCATCAGGTGGGAGACCACTGCCTTGCAGGTGGATGGAATGTGGTACTGCAGGACTAATCCAATTGTGTGCTCAGAAACTACAGCAACAAAACATTTTATAAGAAATAATGTATCAACAAGTCTTTGACTTGGGACAGTTTGAAAGAAAAGCAAAGCAAAAAACACATCAACAAAGATGTAAAACCAGAGTCGTGAACCCCTTTTTTACCCAAATAGTTTCTTTCTTAGCCTCATTAAGCATGGTCTCAATGTATGAATTTCATTAATTCACTCCAAGGAGTAAATGACCACAGAAAACAAAAGTAGTACCCTTCCCACCCTGGCTCGGTAGCTCAGCTGGTTAGAGCTTCAACCCAAAACGCCAAGGTTGCAGGTTCAGTCACTGGTCAGGGCACATACAAGTATCAACCAATGAATGCATAAATAAGTGAAACAACAGATGGATCTCTCTGTCTGTCCATCTGTCCATCTGTCTTTCCTTCCCTTCTTCTTTCTCCCTAAAAAAAATAAATAAATTTAAAAAATAAATAAAGTGGTGCCCTTCCCTGGAGTGCTCAAATTAGATCACTATTCCCCATGACCCCAACACGTACATACACACAGCACACACACATGCACACAATTGCACTAATTATACATGTGAACTAATTGCTATTGCATGAATCCCCATCTTCTCACAAGTTGTAGATTAATTTTCTTTTTGCTTTAAAAGACTTTTCCTCTTCCCTAAGATTAGCTATTTCCAAGGGAACTTCCCCTACTGTTCTAAAATTAAATCTAAGTGTTTTTTAAAGTTAAAGAGTTTAATTTTTTTAATATGGGAAATAGACAAGGCCATAAAAATAACAAGCTCAGGAAGTGACAGAATCAAACAGTATAGAAAATTCTGAAGCCATGGCTCTAACATTCATAATTGCTTTTGGGAGCAATTTGGAAAATTATTCTATCCCTGGCTTCTGTGTTTCCCAGTGCCTGGGTCAGGAAGCCTGAGAACTTCAACTTTTTGCTTTTATTCTTGAGAGTAAAATTTACACTTCACTCAAACCCATCCTCCCCTGACACATCCCTAAGTCCTGCAGCATTCCTGAGTCACTAGGCCACTTTTCAGCATCTCTGCTGACAGGCATGTATTAGATATTTACTCCCTCAGGACTCTAAGCCTTAAGTTCAAAATCCAAGACTGACTCTACCAGAGCAGAAAGCATTTTGGGCATAGTGAATAAGGGAGGGAGAATTGAGTGATATGAGGTCTCTTTCCACCTGCTTCCTATAGTGTGGGAGATAAATAAAAGATTTTCTTCTTGAAAAGCCCAAATAGGCCAAATTCATGGAAGGGAATACTGCACAAGTAAAATAAATTTCTGCACTTACTAATTAAGCATGTGACAGTGTCATTTATTAAATCTTGATAGAAATAGTTAGAGGTTCAACAGCTTAAAAGAACAAAATACTTGGCAATGTTGAATAGCTGACTAATTTTGACACTCATGTCAAAATATGACAAAATATTAATGTCAAAATGTGCCACCAGCCTGTCACAGTTTCAGGTTACTAGTATATCCATAGGCCTTTTAAGAACAGTTGTTCCAAGGACTTGAGGCATTTGGCCTAGTGGAGAACACACTGTTCTTGAAGCCTCAACCTCAGTACTGCCAGAGTAACTTAGACCAGTCTTTAGCCACTATTGGTCTCAGATCTTCATCTGTAATTTAATGGTAATAGCATTGCCTTAGGTTTGGGGCACCCTCTAAGAATAATTTAACATATTGTTTAGCTGCAATTGTATCTGAACAATGAGTCTATAAAGTTTCTCAGCATTGTTATTCATCACGGAAATGCAAATGTGAACCACACTGAGAGTGCACCACACTCCCCCTAGAATGGGTAAAGTCAGCAGGTTGACTACATCACCAGTCATCCCCCAGTGTTGATGGGGAGCAGCTGGAACTCTTATATACTACTGGTGGGAGCGCAGAATTACATAACCATGTGACAGAATGGTACACATGTGGCCCAACAATCCCACACCCAAGTATTTACCCAAGGGAAAAGAATAATATGTCCATGGAAAGACTCAAATGCCAGCATTTTACGGCAGCATTATTGAGATAACCAAGAAATGTTAACAACTCAAATGCCCTTCAGATGTTAAATGAATAAACAAAGTCTGGAAAAACCACAGGATAAAAACTACTCATGAATAGAAAGGAACAAAATATTAACACAAGCAACAACATACATGGAACTTAGAAATTACATGCTACTTGATTCTATTTACATAAAAGTCCAGAAAAGGCAAAACTATTGTGACATAAAGGTAATCAATAATCGCCATTAGTTAGAGATCAAGAGAGTGGATTAATAGCAAAGGGACACAAAAACTTTTTTAGGGTGGTGGAAATATTCCATGTCTTGATTGGGGTGATGGCTGGTGTTTAAAATTAACAGTTTATCACACAGCACTCTACAGTGTGTATGAAATACACAGTATGTGCACTTAAAATATCTTCATTTTATATGTAACTAATGCCTCAATAAAGCTAGAAAAAATTAAAGCTGCCATACAACATCCATTTTAATACTACCATTATGGCATTATCCTTGGGAAAGGTAGTTTTGGCAGAGTCCCATTCATGGTCAGCATGGCCCACTTATGTGGCACTTTACCAAGGTCATGGGTCAGCCTCGGTCCAGCTCTATCACCTCCATGCTTTCTACAATGGTTGGCCTTTTTTAAATTGCCCAGAGGAGCAACGGCAATGTTTCCAGCACGAGAGCCAAACAGCTGCAGGAGTAAACCACCTGCTCTTTGGGACAGAACTCAGGGGAAAAGAGACCAGTGGCAGAGAGGCTTTCCAGTGCTGCTTCCTATTCTCAGGGAGCCCTGACTACTACCTGGGTGATAGAGCCTTATACGGCATCTTATAAGGAGAGATGGTGCAGGCTGAGCAAAAGAGGCAGGTCCTCAGTAAGAAAGACTCCTGAGTGAGGTCTTAACCCCCAATGTGGGAACATGCAGCATTTGTAGGAAGCAGCATTCATGCTCCCTTTGCATTAAAAAGAAAGAGAAAGCCATCCATCCATTCATATAGCAAGATGAGTTGTCTATACAAATACATTGACCTTCCTTTTCCCTTTATCTAGTGGTGGAAAATTAGATGAAGCAACCTAGCAAATTGTTCATGTTGCTTGCTTTAGATCCAACCTCAAGGATATTGGGGTGTTGTCTTAGTTTGGGTGATTCTGAAAACAGAGTCTGAGACATGTGTTTGGATGCAGATGGTTTTGAGGAAAGTAATCTCAGGAAGCTGAGTGAAGGACAAAGAGTAGAAGACCAAAGGGGAAGAAACATCCAGAAAGACTGTTATTGGGCTGGCTACCACAGTGGGCAACTGGGCTCAGCTACTCTGGGATCTCCCACAGAACTGTAAAGGATATGCCTTACCATTTTCAATACTATGGACAAGAAACTGACATTTCTCATTGATTTCCAACTTCCCTGGCTGAGGGTCCCCATGGGTATTTGCTTCAGGGCCGTGCACCTGGACAAAGCTTCTTTCTGTGGCTTAGGAAGAAGTCCTGCAGCTGAAAAGCAGAGAGCTGCTGGGGCACTCATTTGCATAGGCTTGGAACTGTCCACTGCGGCTAAACTAAACTCAAGTGGATTGAAGGTATATCAGCAGATCCAGGTCAGCGTCCAAAGAGAGCAGCTGACAGTGACAACCATCCTGGCCAAAGAGAACACAACTCCTCATCCTCTGAGAGGCTACAGGGCAGGGTAGATATTTCACTCTGTGAGATGGTGGTACCCACTCAGTGCTGCTCAGAGGCAGGAGACTAACCCGGAGCTTCCCAAGTTGCTCTTGCCCCTCTGATCCCAGTAGCTTGTAATGGTGTGGTTCTCCCAGACTCTAAAAGACCTGGAGGTGAGAAATTGTTACCATGTGTCACTCCACCTAATAATTAGCCTAAGCCAGTGCACAAACAAACATGTGGAGAAGGTTTAATTGTTGCACTTTAATGATAACCCAATTCCTCCAAGGCAAGCTAGGGGCACACTTCCTGCCATGTGCCTTGCACCTGCATCCAAGGCCACAGATCTAAATGGAAGACAAGGTGCTTTGGGGATAACGTGATACCCCAGCCTTATTCCTGAGGTAGGTGGATGGAATATGCACGTGTGTAATAAGAGCTGCAGGAGTGACCAGACACTTGCTAAATGGCTTGAGGGATTATCTGTGCTTTTTGAAGTTTTCTTTGGGGACAGGGGATGATCAGCAGGCTTCTGCCATTTTTGAAATATCAACTGAATATGCCTAGCCTGTTGCATTGAGGTTATTCCACCCTAGAGCTTTGAGGAAATGGCTCTAATTCTCCAAGAAGCTCACATCCTGGAACAAAACTCTTGCCTTCCCAAAGAAAAGAACCAAACTCTCAAGCAGCTCATAGAGGGGAAATCAGAAGGTAAGAACAGGGATTTCAGATAAGCTCTTAATAACAAAATTTTTTTATTAACAACAGTGTTTCCCTGTATCACAAATTTCCAGGACCTGGCTGAGTACTTTGGGTAACTGTGAGGCCAGCCTATCCCTGGAGTGTATTTTACACTCAATAATAATAATAAACCCTGCACTGATTTAAACAGCTCTAGGATTGCAGACAAATAGGAACAAAGCTTTAGAGTTTAGAAGCTTTCTCTTTTAGAAGTAAAAGAGAAAAAGAAATGGAACACTTTCATTTCAAATGAACAAATTGATTTTGAAACAGATGGTAAGTGACAGCATCTAGTAAGTCATGGAACACAAACATGTTGATGATGAAAATTATCTGGTAAACACTCACCTAGCCTAGGAAAAAGATTGGATAGCTGATCATTCAAAATGTACTTCCTTGTCATTCACTTAGGTCTGTGGACTTTCAAGGCTGGTGCTTCAAGGCAGGTGCTGCAAGGCAGGTGCTGCAAGGCAGTGTACAGGGAACCCTACTTGTGGTGTGTGTGAATGCATGTGTGTGTGTGTGTGTGAGAGAGAGAGAGAGAGAGAGAAAGAGAGAGAGAGAGTTAGTTCTTGGGGAATAGAAAATAATACCAATGAACACAAGCATAGGGTTTCTTTATGATGCTTAAGTGCCCATATAGGTGCTGACGATCTCTGCAACCACAGCTACTACTGCTGTAATCCTTTGTGTCAAATATCTTCGTAACCTTTTAGTCAAAGATGCATTTTCACGATGAAGAGAATTTTAAGGTTTCTCAAACTTTCTCAGATGAGCTCTTTCATATTGTTTCTCCCTCTCCAGTGATTTGGAGCCATCCTCATCAGATCTGCATCCATGTAGTTGAGACGTGCCTGTGAATAGACATTGGAGTCAGTATGGTAGAGTATTTCATTGTATCTTTTAGTTTAGAAACACCTGAGGGTAAACCCCAACTTGTCCACATTTTACCTGAAGACCTTCAACACATTACCTAGCTATAGAAGACTCAGTTTATTTATATGGAAAATTGATATTAGAGTAGGTCACTCCATGTCACAGATCACTGTGGAGATTAAATTAGATCATAAGGATAACTGTCTTAACACACTGCCAGGCACAAAGTATCTACTCAATTAATGATGAGAACTAGGAACACAGTATGCCAGAGGATTCTGTGCACATAAACACCAATGCTTGAAAACCTCCTCAATTTATTTCTTTCTTGGAGACAGTCTGCTTCTCTGAGCAGCACACTGGAACCCCATTTTAATATGGCACACGAGAGCATGGAAGGTCTGTAACACTAACCTTCCATGGACTGTATCCAGGGAGCACAGCCAGGAAAGAGCTAATGCAGTTTTTCCTGCAAGGATATCCATTGGAGTGGATGTCATATGCCATGCTATTGAGAGACTGTTGGATGTTTTATTTTACAATGCAAACTGGGTAGCTTTCTACTTTTATCATACACTTCTCTAGGGTTACAGCTAAAGCAGTACTTTGGGAAATTTTTAGTACTAAATGCCTAGATCAGAAAAGAAAAATTATTTCAAACCAATGGCCAAACCTTCCTCCTTAAGAACTTAGGGGGAAAAAAGAGCAAACTAAAACCAAAGGAAATACTAAAATGCTAACGATAAAAACAGAAGTTAATAAAATATAATAGAAAAAATAACAGAAAAAAATGAACTCAAAAAAGAAACAAAAGCTATTTTTGAGAGGATTAATAAAATTGATAAACCTCAAGTCAGATTGATCAGAGAAAAAGACAGGATACAAATCAAGAATGAAAGAAGTGGCATTTTCACATATTCTACAGATAAAGGGTAATAGGGAAGGCTATCAATAACTCTATGCCAATAAATTGAGATGATATAGACAAATTCTTTGAAAGACACTTTCTACCAACAGTATCTCAAAAATAAATAGATACTCTGAATAATTCTGGATGTATTACAGAAACTAAATAAAATTTTTAGTTAAAAACCTTCCCATAAATAAAACATCAGGCAATATTGCCTCACACAGATATTCCATCATACCTTTACGAAAGAAATAATATCAATTCTACATAGACTCGTAGAGAAAATTGAAAGGAGAAAATACTACCCACACTATAAAGCTAGCATTGCCCTGAAGACAAAAAAGCATTATATCAATACTACAGGATGATATCTCTTAAAAACATAAATGTAATAATTCTAAACAGAATTTCATCAAATTGATTCTAAGAACATATTTAAAAATAATAAATCATAAACAGATTGGGTATATCCCAGAAGTGCATGGGTGATTAAATATTTAAAATCAATCAACATAACTCACATATTAATAATCTAAAAAAATTAAAAGCCATATTATCATATAAATACATAAAAATGTGTTTGACAAAATCCAATCATTGTTCTTTTTTTCTTTTTTTTAATTTTAATCATTGTTCAAATACAGTTTTCTCCTTTTTACTCCCAATCCAGTCCACCCTCCCACCCTCCCCACTTCCCTCCCATTACCACCCTCCCCTTAGTTTATGACCATGTGTCCTTTAAGTGTGTTCCTGTCAACCCTTCCCACTGTCCCCTTAAATTCCCTCTTCTCTCCCCTCCAGTCACCGTCAGCCTGTCCTCTATTTCAGTGTCTTTGGTTATATTTTGCTTGTTTCTTTGTTTTGTTATTTAGGTTCCTGTTAAAGGTGAAATCATATGGTATTTGTCTTTCACTGCCTGGCTTGTTTCGCTAAGCATAATGTTTTCCAGCTCCATCCAAGCTGTTGCAAAGGGTAGGAGCTCCTTCTTTCTTTCTGCTGCATAGAATTCCATTGTGTAAATGTACCATAGTTTTTTGATCCATTCATTTACTGGTGGGCATCTTGGTTGCTTCCAGCATCTAGCTATTGTAAATTGTGCTGCTATGAACATTGGGATGCATAGGTTCTTTTGAATTGGTGTTTTAGTATTCTTAGGATAGAGTCCCAGCAGTGGAATCGCAGGGTCAAAAGGCAGATCCATATTTAGTTTTCTGAGGAAGTTCCATACTGCTTTCCATAGTGGTTGTACCAGTCTGCAGTCCCACCAGCAGTTCACTAGGGTCCCCTTTTCTCCACAACCTCTCCAACACTTGTTGTTTGTTGCTTTGTTAATGATGGCCATTCTGTCTGGTGTGAAGTGATATGTCATTGTGGTTTTAATTTGCATCTCTCTGATAGCTAGCAATATTGAACATCATTTCATGTGTCTTTGGATTTTCTGTATGTCCTCCTTGGAGAAGTGTCTATTCAAGTCCTTTGCCCACTTTTTAATTGGATTTCTTGTCTTCTTAGAGTGCAGTCTTGTAAGTTCTTTATATATTTTGGAGATTAAACCCTTGTCTGAGGTATCATTGAAAAATATGTTTTCCCATACAGTTGGTTCTCTTTTAATTTTGATACTGTTTTCTTTAGCTGTGCAGAAGCTTTCAATTTTGATGAGGTCCCATTTGTTTATTCTTTCCTTTATGTCCCTTGCTCTAGGGGACACGTCAGTAAAAAAGTTTCTTTGTGAGATATCTGAGATTTTCCTACCTACGTTCTCCTCTAGGACTTTAGTGGTGTCACGTGTTATATTTGTCTTTTATCCACCTTGAATTTATTTTTCTATATGGTGTAAGTTGGTGCTCAAGTTTTATTTTTTTGCGCGTGGCTGTCCAGTTCTCCCAACACCATTTGTTGAAGAGGCTATTTTTATTCCATTTTATGTTGCTGCCTCCTTTGTCAAATATTAATTGACCATAGAGACTTGGGCTTATTTCTGAGCTCTCTGTTCTGTTCCATTGGTCTATGTGCCTGTTTTTATGCCAGTACCAGGCTGTTTTGATTACAGTGGCCTTGTAGTATAGTTTAGTGTCGGGAATTGTGATCCCTCCTACTTTATTCTTCTTTCTCAAAATTGCAGCAGCTATTTGGGGTCATTTATAATTCCATATAAATTTTTGAAGTGTTTGTTCTATGTCTGTGAAATATGCCATTGGTACTTTAATAGGAATTGCATTGAATGTGTAAATTGCTTTGGGTAGTATGGACATTTTGATGATATTAATTCTTCCAATCCATGAACACAGTATATGTTTCCATTTGTTTGTGTCTTCCTTGATTTCTTTCCTGAGCGTGATATAGTTTTCTGAATACAGGTCTTTTACCTCTTTGGTTAGGTTTATTCCTAGATATTTTATTTTTCTTTTTGCTATTTCAAACGGGATTTTTTCCTTGATCTCTGTTTCTGCTATTTCATTGTTGGTGTACAGAAATGCCTTTAATTTCTGGATATTGACTTTGTATCCCGCTGTTTTGCTGAATTCATTTGTTAGGTCAAGCAGTTTTTTAGTAGAGTCTATAGGATTTTCTATGTATACTATCATGTCATCTGCAAACAGTGACAGTTTTGTTTCCTCCTTTCTGGTTTGAATGCCTTTTATTTCTTTTTCTTGTCTGATTGCTGTGGTTAAAACTTCCAGTACTATATTGAATAGAAGTGGTGAAAGTGGACAGCCTTGTCTTGTTCCTGATCTTAGTGGAAAAGATTTTAATTTTTTCCCATTGAGTAAGATGTAGGCTGAAGGTCTCTCATATATGGCCTTTATTATGTTGAGGAATGCTCCCTCTATTCCCACTTTGCCAAGTGTTTTTATCATGAATGGGTGCTGTACCTTATCAAATGCTTTTTCTGCATCAATTGATATGATCATGTGGTGTTTGTCTTTGCTTTTGTTTATGTGATGTATTACATTTACTGATTTGTGAATATTGAACTATCCTTGCATCCCTGGAATGAATCCCACTTGGTCATGGTGTATGGTCTTTTTAATGTATTGTTGGATGCGGTTTGCCAGTATTTTGTTGAGGATTTTAGCGTCAATGTTCATCAGTGATATTGGCCTGAAGTTTTCTTTCTTTGTTGTGTCTTTATTTGGTTGTGGAATTAGGGTGATGTTGGCCTCATAAAAAGAGTTTGGGAGACTCCCATCTTTTTGGATTTTTTGGAATAGTCTGTGAAGGACAGGGGTTAGCTCTTCCTTAAATGCTTTGTAGAATTCTCCTGTGAAACCATCTGTTCCAGGGATTTTGTGTGTTTGGAGTTTTTTGATTACTGCCTCAATGTCTTTTGTTGTTATTGGTCGTTCAGGCTTTCTGCTTCTTTTTCATTGAGTTTTGGAAGATTATATTTTTCTAGAAAGTTGTCCATTTCACCTAGGTTTTCAAATTTCTTGGCATACAGTTCTTCATAGTAATTTCTTACAATCCTTTGTATTTCTGTGGTATCTGTTGTAATCTCTCCTCTTTCATTTCTGATTGTGTTTATTTGGGTCTTCTCTCTTTTTTTCTTGATGAGTCTGCTTAAAGGCTTGTTGATTCTGTTTATCTTTTCAAAGAACCAGCTCTTGGATCATTGATACTTAGAATTGTTCTTTTAGTCTCTATGTCATTTAATTCTGCTCTGATCTTGGTTATTTCCTTCCTTCTGCTTGCTCTGGGCTGCCTTTGTTGTTGTTCCTCGAGTTCTTGTAGATGTAGGGTTCGGTTGTTTGTTTGGAATGTTTCTAACTTTTTTAGGTGGGCCTGTATCACTATGAACATCCCTCTCAGGACTGCGTTGGCTGTGTCCCATAAGTTTTGGGTTGTTGTGAGTTCATTTTCATTTGTTTCCAGAAACCTTTTGATTTCTTCCCTAATATCATTCTTGACCCATTCATTGTTTAATAGCATGCTATTTAATCTCCATGATTTTGAGTGTTTTTTGGTTTTTTTCCTTTGGGTTGGTTTCTAGCTTCAGTCCCTTGTTGTCTGAGAAAATGCTTGGTATGATTTCAATTTTCTTGAAATTGTTGAGGTTTGTTTTGTGTCCTATCATGTGGTCCATCTTTGAAAATCTTCCGTGTACATTTGAAAAGAATGTGTATTTAGCTTCTTTGGGATGGAGGGCTCTGTATATATCAGTAAAGTCCATTTCATCAGGGGCATTGTTCAATGCCACAATATCTTTCGTGATATTTTGTTTAGAACGTCTGTCCATTTTTGATAGTGGGGTGTTAAAACCTCCCACTGTAATTGTGTTGCTGTCCATATCTTTCTTGAAGTCCTCTAAGATTTTCTTTATGTATTTGGGTGCTCCTATGTTGGGTGCATATATATTTAAAATATTTGTCTTCTTTGTGGATTCTTTCCTTGAGTATTATGAAGTGTCCTGCTGGGTCTCTCTTTATGGACCTTTTTTGGAAGTCTATTTTGTCTGATATGAGTATTGCTACCCCGGCTTTTTTTTCCTGTCCATTTGCTTGGAATATTTGTTTCTAGCCCTTCACTTTCAGCCTGTGTAGGTCTTTTATCCTGAGGTGGATCTCTTGTAGACAGCAGATATGTGGGTCATTTTTTCTTATCCAATCAGCTATTCTATGTCTTTTGATTAGAGCATTTAATCCATTTATGTTTAAGGTTATTATGGATAGGTACTTATTCATTGTCTTTTATGTACGTGTGTTACTCTCTCTCTCTCTCTCTTTTCCTTCCCTTTCTTAAAGCAGTCCTTTTAGAATCTCTTGCACAGCTGGTTTGGTCGAGGTGTATTCTTTTAGACTTCTTTTGTCTGGGAAGCTTCTTATGTCGCCTTCTATCTTGATCGAGAGCTTTGCTGGATATAGTAGCCTTGGTTGCAGACCTCTGGTTCTCATTACCTGGAGTATTTCTTGCCATTTTCTTTTGGCTTGGAGCGTTTCCATTGAGAAGTCCACTGTTAGCCTTATTGGGGCTCCCTTGCATATTACTTCCTTTTTCTCCCTTGCTGCCTTTAAGATTCTCTCATTGCCTTGAAATTTTGTCATTTTAATTATGATGTGCCTTGGGGTGGATCTCTTTGGGTTCCTCTTGATTGGGACTCACTGTGTTTTCTGGATTTGTGTGACTTTTTCTCTCATCAAATTAGGGAAGTTCTCCTTCATTACTTGTTCAACTAGGTTTTCGATCCCTTGCTCTTCTTCTTCTCCTTCTGGTATCCCTATTATACGGATATTATTACATTTCATATTGTCTTGCATTTCTCTTAATCCCTCTTCATTCTTTCTGAGCCTCTTTTCCTTTTCTTACTCTTTCTGGATGCTGTTTTCTACTTTGTCCTCCAGCTCGCTAATCCGATCTTCTGCTTCATCAATCCTGCTTTTCATTCCTTCTACTGTGTTCTTCAGTTCAGAAATTGTATTCTTCATTTCCTCTTGACCTTTGTTGAGAGTTTCTATTTCCTTTTTCATGTTTATATAGTTTGCAGTGAGATTGATGTAGTTTCCCTCTAATTTCTGAAAGCTCATTGTGAGTTCATTGAACTTCCTGGTAATCATTGTTTTGAACTCACTATCTGATAGTTGAGTTGCCTCTATTTCATTTAGAATTTTTCCTGAGGCTTCCTCGTTTCCCTTCAATTGGGGGGTTGTTTCTTTGTTTTCTCATTGTTCGTGGGTTTCTTCTTTTTTTTCTTCTTGTTTGTTAATTTGATCTGTTCTGATTCCCTGTAATTATGGTGTGAACTTCTGTGGTAGAATATTTGTGAGATTCAGTGGCGCAATCTCCTTCGTGTATCCTGGTGTTCACAGCTTCCCCTTACTCTTTTTTGTGATCAGTTGGAGGGGTAAGGCAAAATGGTTTAAAACAGCAAGACAATATACTATGATATTTACTTTAGCAGCCAGTAGAGAAGAGATGGGTTATCCTTTGGCTCCTTATAGTGTTAACCATGATCCTCCACCCCACTATCCACGTTTTAGAAAAGATGGAAAGAGGGTAAGAGTCTTATTGGGGACGAGAGGATCGTTAGTTGGATCTAGAAAGCTGTGAGGCTGTGGGAGGTCAGATTCTAAGGTAGGGTTGGACTAAAGATTAGTATAGAGGAGTAGTGAGTAAAAGAATAGAGACAACCCACACAATAGTATAGTTCAGAAAATTGCAAAGTGGGCTGAGATCAGGTAGGGCTATTGAGAAGCATTTACAATTGTATAGACTAGGTCTTACTAGCAGTAATAGTAAACTGACAGTCTTGTGGCAGAATCGATGAGGTCTAGATAAAAACAGTAAAGAGTATGGAACCTTGAGAGGTGTATTAATGGAACACAGATGAAGGATAGTAACTTATCAACACCTTGTGACTGAGATACTAGGGGGAACCTATCAAATGACAGTATAACCAGCCAAGCAAAGATTATACAGAAAGAAAAAGAATACCAAAATATTATTAAAATAAAAAATGTCGGAAAAGTGAGAAAAAGATAATACAAATTTACAGTAACTTGCAAGATTAAAAAAAAAAAGGAAAGAAAAGCAGAAGATGTAGTGCAGGAGAGATAAATTTGGATTGGAAAGAATAATATTAGGATGAATGGAAGAGAAACATAAGGGATTGCGAGATAAAAATAATAAGAATTGAAAAATAAAATGTCACATAAAACACAAGATAAAATCAATCAACCAACAATAGCCAGAGGAACCAAACAAAACCAATCAAGACCAAAAAAAAAAAAAAAAATCCTCTTGTTGGTTTCTAACTGGCCAGACCAGTTTTTCTGATCTTGCTGGCTTCAGCTGGCTGAGGGACCTTTGAAATGCTTCTCTCTCTCCAAGCCAGATCTCAGCAAGTCTGTCAGGTACCCTGGGTGCTCCCAAACACACTGGCTCTCTGGATCTCACTTCCATGTTCTTCTGGACTCCGGGGTCCTGCAGGGTTCCAGCTCTGTGATCTCAGGAGGCACCCGCGATGTTTTGGGATTCACTGCGCCCTCCCTGGGGATCGTAAAAGGGTGTGCCCCTCCCCCAAACTTTTGAGATTCGAGGTCTAGGATCGCCCTGAGTGCCTTGCCGCGACCCTTCCGGCTTTAAAGCGCACGAGAGTCAGTCTTCCTGACGGTGCGCAAGCCAAGCCATTTCCAGCTGTTTTCCCCACTGAACCGCACTCCGACCAGGTGTTGGCGCCTTTCCCGGCTCCCCCAGTCGGGCTGGCTGGAAATTTCTGAGCCACTACTGTAGGAATGCACCAAGTGCCACATCCCTCCCGGGATCACAGCGTGCAATTCAGGCCTCCCTATGGGGCACAAGCCAAGCGTGGCTCGGCTCTGTACTCTCCACCGATCTGCACTTCCACCAGGCTAGGAGTGTGGGTGCTCTTCCAGACCACCCCTGGTCCTGTGGCTAGAGGGCCTCACTTCTCCCAGGTCTCTGGGCTGGTGTTCATAGTCCCTGGGCGATTTTTTCCCAGTCCAACTGGCCAATCTGTTCCTTCTAGCAACACGTTCTCCCCTGGAGTTGCTCATCCCCCGTATTCGGGGGAGGGAGCAGAGACTTCCCTCTCCCAGGAGCCCTGGGGCAGACCCCAGAGCACTGGGCGGGCCTGGGGTCTGCACACCCCTAGACCCCATGCTGATCCCTGGGCCCCTTTTGTCCTGTAGCAGTCTCCTTACCATCTGGTTTTCCAGTGAGTGCAATAATTTTTGATGTCTTGCTTTCAAAAGTGATTCGGTAACCTAGCCCACTGGCTCTGTTTCTCCACCGATCCGCAAGTTTCCCCCTCTTCACAGAAGCTGAGAAAAATGTTGCCTAGAGTAAAGCCACCATCTTCCGTCCATAGAAAGAAGATTCTTATTGTCTCCAGCAAAATCCAATCATTATTCTTGATGAAACTCTCAAAAAACTAGGAGTAGAAGGAAACTTACTCAATAAAGGGCATCTATGAAAAATCTAGAGCTAACATTATACTTAACATTGAAAGGTTGAATGCTTTTTCTCTAAGATCAGAAACAAGACAAAGTTTTCTGCTCTCACATTTCTATTCAATATTATACTAGAGATTCTGGCTGGTGCAATAAGGTAAGAAAAGATATAAAAGGCATCCAGATGGAAAGTGAGAAGTAAAATTGTATTTATTTGCAGATGACATAATTATCTATACAAAACATTCAGTTGAATACACAAAAATCTGTGAAAATATTGAAGTCAGTAAATGTGCATGATATAACATTAATACACAAATTATTTTATTTTTATAATAGCAATAAAAACCCCAAACTAAAAATTTTAAATATTATATTAGTATAAAAAATATGAAACAGTGATAAAATTTGACAGAGCAAAAGACCTGAACGCTCAAAACTACAACTGATAGTAGAAATTAAAGAAGATATAATTAAATATATAAATACACTGCATTCATGTGTCAGGAGACTCAATCTTTTAAGATATTAACTCTCCCCAAATTAATTTAGAGGTTCAGTACAATTCCAATCAAATTGCAAGCAGAAATTCTTTGTAGAAATTAACAAACTTACTCAAAAGTTTATATAAAAATTCAAAGAATCTAGAATAGCCAAAACAATTTGAAGGGGAAAAAAGGACAAATACTTAATTTGAAGACTCTGTAAAACATTAGTAATCAAGACAGTGTGGTCTAAGCATCCATAGATCATGAAATGTAATAGAGAGTCCAAACTACACAAATATGTTAAACTGGTTTTAAGCAAAGGTATAAGTCAGTGTAACACAGAGAGAATTTTTTTCAACAAATAGTGCTGAAAAAATTGGATATGCAAAAGCTAACAAACAACAAACAAATTTCTATCTAGACCTTGCACCATATACAAAAATGATTGCAAAGACATTATGAATTTAAAAAGAGTTTAAAATAATAAGACTTCTGAAAGAAAACATAAGAGAAAATTTTTGTGACTTTGGATTAGACTAAGATATCTTAGAAATGACACCAAAACCATAATTCATAAAACAATAATTGCAGAACTGAACTTTGAAACATAAAAAAATATTAAACACGTGAAAAGATACTCAAATGAAATAGTTATTAGATTATTTGAATTAGAACCACAATGAGATACTACTATATATATATTACAATAACTAAATTAAAAGAGCTAAACATGCCAGGTGTTGACAAGGATGTGAAAGAACCGGTGAAAATCCCAAATGTCACAACTAATCTCAAAAACAGTTCGGTAGTTTCTTAAGAACTTAAATACTTATCTACCATATGATACAGATATTGCAGACAAAGTATCTAAATAAACAAAAATCAGCCATCAGAGAGATGCAAATTAAATCCACAATGAGATACCACTTCACACTGGTCAGAATGGCCATCATGACTAAATCAACAAACTGGTGGGAATCTTCCTGTCTGGTTTCAGAAGCTATAACCGCTTCCCCATCCCACCCCCCTACCCCCGCCACGGCTAAGGCTGACTGAGCCACTGACCTTCGTACCATAAGCCACTAAGGAGACAAATCTTATCTCCCTGGCAGGGGCACCACCTCTGCTCCTTTTACTTCACCCGGTCTGGCCCCCAGTGCTTGATCAGCTAGCCAATGATGGGTAAGATTCCTCAAGGGAGGAACAACCTAAGACAGGCTGATCATGAGGAGGCCCTCAGGGTAGGATTTGGAGGGCTATAGAAAAAGGGGATGATGGACCCTCACCCCTCAGCTTTGACACAGCCTGAGTTCTCATGCTGTCTATGAGAAGTCTCCTAATCTCTTGGCTGCCTTATTTCCCCTCCCTGACTTAAGCCTGAAACAATGACAGAGGGCAGTGCAGCCCTGTGCTGGAAAGGGCGGGTTCTGGGGGGAGGGGGGTTAAGCCTAAGAAAGAATACATAAAATCCTGTGAAACCTGCTTTGCTAAGAATGCTCTCAATTAAATGCTAAGAGCTTGAGCAGGAAATGAGTTTGTTTCCCAAAGTTTTGTAGCCCTTTAAGCTAACAGATCCTGACTCAGAATAAACCCTCGTAGTTCTTTGAATGTTATCTATTGTTTGATCCTTACTGCCTGACAATGATTAATGAGCTTTACCTGTATTCCTGTGAAAAATGAACCTAATAAAAGCCCATTGAGGAAAAGGCTCTTGGCTCTTCTCCTTTGAGAGATCGGCCACCTTTCTTCCCCAAGCAGATCATGTCTTGGTAGACTTATTCTCATCCGTGGTGGCCAGGGTTGTGGGGGGGGGTGTCCTGTGGGCAGAGCCACCCCACAGATAAACAATAAGTGTTGGAGAGGATGTGGAGTAAATGGGAACCCTAGTGCACTGTTGGTGAGAATGCAGACTGGTGCAACCTCTGTGGACAACAGTATGGAATTCCCTCAGAAAACTAAAAATGGAACTGCCTTTTAACCTGGCAATTCCACTGCTGGGATTATATCCTAAGAATCCTGAACTACCAATTCAAAAGAACCTATATGCCCCAATGTTCATAGCAGCACAATTTAAAATAGCCAAGTGCTGGAAGCAATCTAAGTGCCCATCAATAAATGAGTGGATCAAAATACTATGGTACATTTACATGATGGAATACTAGACAGCAGAAAGAAAGAAGGAGCTCCTACCCTTTGTGACAGCATGGATGGATCTGGAGATCAGTATGCTAAGTGAAATAAGCCAGGTGGTGAAAAAACAAAAACCATGTGATTTCACTTATAAATGGAACCTAGTCAACAAAACAAACAAGCCAGCAAAATATAACCAGAGACATTGAAACTAAAAACAAACTGACAGTGACCAGAGGAGAGGTGGAAAGGGATAATAGGTGAAAAAGGGGGAAGGGTTTTCAGGAACATGTATAAAGGACACATGGACAAAAAAACCAAAGGCAGGTAGGATCAAAGTAGGGAAGTGGGGATAGCTGGGGTGGGGGGGAGTGGTGTAGGGAAAATGGAGACAACTGTACTTGAACAACAATAAAAAAATGTGAAAAAATAAAAAAAAATTTAAATGAAAACATTTGTTCATACAAAGACTTGTACATAAATATTAATAGCAGCTTATTGTAATAGTCAAAATTTAAGCACAAGCTAAATGGCCAACAACAAGTCAATGCAATAAAAGAAGTGGTGTCCCCATAAAATAAATGAGTACTTAATAATACAAATAAATAAACTAATGGTATACCATAAATGAATTTATAGATATAACAAGGATAAATATCAAGGTAATTGTTACATGAAAAGAGCCAGATGAAAAATTAGTACATACTGTGTGATTCCATTTATATAAAATTCTGGAAAATGCAAACAAATCAGAGTTAGATCTGTTATAAAATATATCAGTATCTGCAATGAAATGTGAAAGTGAGCTAGAAGGGCCGGAAAGAAGGCTTACAAAAAGACATGAGGAAATTTGGCGGCGTGATGGCTATGTTCACTATCTTGATTTTAGTGATGATTTGATGGTTCTATGCTTTAAGTTTGTGCAGTTTATTGTATGTTAATTCTATCTCAATAAAGCTGATAAAGTTATGAAATATTAGCTATTTCCTATATGAATTGCTTATATGTTCATTTTCAATCAAGTGTATACAAGGCCTGTCCAGAAAGTGTCCAGTCATTGTTAATATAACAAGAACAGTTTGCACAACATCAATGTACCCTGGAAGCGAAGGAAAATGGACTGGAATGTGCACATGTGAATAAATATGACTTTACTGCAGTAGTCAGGAGGGCTGTACACCCTGTTGAGTGAGCATGTATAGTGTGTGGATGTCACATTCAAAACAAATGAGTGAGTAGAGCAACAAATCTGCAAATTATGTGTTAAGCCTGAACATTCCTCTACAGAAAATATTTGGATGATTCAGAAGGACACAGCTATGGGCAACTGGTGATTGGCAGCTTCATCACAACAACACATGCACTCATGCATCATATCTCATGCAGAGGTTTTGGCAAAACCTCATACCACCCAGGTGACTTAGCCACCCTACAGCCTATATTTGGTGCCTTGCAACTTCTGGCTTTTCCCAAAATTGTAACCGCCTTTGAAAGGAAAGAGACTTCAGACCATCGATGAGATTCAGGAAAATACGATGGGACAGCTATTGGCAATTGGAGAAAAGTGTGAGGTCCCAATGTACCTACATTAAAGGGGTTTGAGCCATCATTGCCTATGTACAATGTTTCTTGTATCTTGTACCATCTTCAATAAATGTCTTTCTATTTTTTCATAGAACATGACTGGATACATTCATGAAATGTATCCAGGCTGTGTGTGTGTGTGTGTGTGTGTGTGCGCGCACAGGTATATTCTCTATTGTTGTTCAAGTACAGTTGTCTCTATATTTCTGCCACAACTTGCCCTTGCCCCATGCACCCCCACCTGACACCATCAACATTTCCACCCTTTGTCTTTGTCCCATGGGTCCTTTATACATATTCATGGTGACTCTTCCACTTCTTTTCCATTTTCACCCTTCCCCTTCCCCTCTGGTTATTGTCAGTTTGTTCATTATTTCAATGTCTCTGGTTGTATTTTGCTTCCTTGTTTTTTTCTCAATTAGGTTCTACTTATAGGTGAGATCATATGGTATTTGTCTTTCACTGCCTGGCTTATTTCACTTAGCATACTGATCTCCAGTTCTGTCCATGCTGTCACAAAGAGTAGGAGCTCCTTCTTTCTTTCTGCTGTCTAGTATTCCATCATGTAAATGTACCATAGTATTTTCATCCACTCACTTACTGATGGGCACTTAGATTGCTTCCAGCACTTGGCTATTTTAAATTGTGCTGCTATAAACATTGGGGCATATAGGTTCTTTTGAATTGGTAGTTCAGGATTCTTAGGATATAATCCCAGCAGTGGAATTGCCAGGTTAAAAGGCAGTTCCATTTTTTGTTTCCTGAGGAAATTCCATACTGCTTTCCATAGAGAATGCACCAGTCTGCATTCTCACCAACAGTGCACTAAGGTTCTCTTTTACTCTACATCCTCTCCAACCATTGTTTGTTGATTTAGTTATCATGGCCATTCTGACTGGTGTGAAGTTCTATCTCATTGTGGTTTTAATTTGCATCTCTGGGTAGCTAGTGATGCTGAGCATCCTTTCATATGTCTCTGGGCCCTAATATGTCCTCCTTGGAGAGTACCTGTTCAGGTCCTGTGCCCACCTTTTAATTGGTTTGTTTGTCTTCTTGGAGTGCAGTCATATGTGTTCCTTATTTATTTTGGAGATCAAACTCTTGTCCAAGGTATCATTTGCAAATATATTTTCCCAAACAGTTGGTTCCCTTTCCATTTTGTCGATGTTTTGTTTAGCCATGATGATTTTTTATTTTGATGAAGTCCCACCTGTTTATTATTTCTTTTATGTCCCTTACTCTAGGGGACATATTGATAAGAATATCACTGCTTGGAATATTTGAGATTTTCCTGCCTATGTTCTCCTCTAGGACTTTTATGGTATCACAACTTATATTTAAGTCTTTCATTCATCTTGAGTTTATTTTTGCGTATGATATAAGTTGGTGCTTGAGTTTCATTTTTTTGCATGTAGCTGTCCAGACCTCCCAACACCATTTGTTGAAGAGGCTATTTATGCTCCATTTTATGCTTCTGCTCCTTTTGGTGAGTATTAATTGACCTTAGAGACTTGGGTTTATTTCTGGGCTCTCTATTGTGTTCCATTAATCTTATGTGTATTTTCTTATGCCAATAGCAGACGGTTTTGATTACTGTGGCATTGTAATACAGTTTAATGTCAGGTATAGTGATCCTTCCTACTATGTCCTTCTTTCTCAAAGTTGCTGTAGCTATATGGGGTCATTTATGGTTCCATACATATTTTTGAAATGTTTGTTCTATATCTGTGAAATAAGTCATTGATATTTTAATATGGATTGTGTTGAATCTACAAATTGTTATGAGAAGTATGGACATTTTGATGATGTTAATTCTTCCAATCCATGAATACAGTACATACTTCCAAATACTTGTGTCTTCCTTAATTTCTTTCTTCAGTGTTGTGTAGTTTTCTGAGTACAGGTCTTTTACCTCCTTGGTTAGATTTATTCCTAGGTACATTATTTTTCTTGTGGCTATAGCAAATTAGATTTTTTCTTGATTTCTGTTTCTGATATTTTATTGTTGGTGTACACAAATGCCTTCAATTTCTGAATATTGATTTTGTATCCCACTGTTTTTCCAAATTCACCTATTAGATCAACTAGTTTTTTGGTGGAATCTATAGGGTTTTCTCTCTACATTGTACTGTCATCTGCAAACAATGACAGTTTTCTTTCCTTTTTTCTAATTTTGATGCCTTTTATTTTTTTGCTTGTCTCATTGCTGTGGCTAGGACTTCCAACACTATGTTAAATAGGAGTGGTGAAGGCAGACATCCTTGTGTTGTTCCTGATCTTAGTGGTAAAGCTTTTAGTTTTTGCTTGTTGAGTATGATGTCGGCTGTACATTTCTCTTAATTGGCCTTTATTATGTTGAGGAATGCTCCCTCTATTCCCACTTTGCTGAGTGTTTGTATTATAAATGGGTGCTGTACCTTATCAAATGCTTTTTCCACACCTATTGATATGATCATTTGATTTTTATATTTCCTTTGTTTATGTGATGTATTATGTTTATTGATTTGTGAATATTGTACCATCCTTGCATCCCTGGGATGAATCCCACTTGATCATGGTGTACAACCTTTTTAATGTATTGCTGGATGCAGTTTGCCAACATTTTGTTGAGGATTTTAGCATCCATGTTCATCAGCAATATAGGCCTGTAGTTTTCTTTCCTTGTTGTGTCTTTAACTGGATTGGGGATTAGGATGGTGATGATTACATAAAAAGAGTTTGGGAGTCTTCCCCCTTCTTGGATTTTTTTGAATAGTCTGTGAAGGATAAGGGCTAGCTCTTCCTTATATGTTTCCTAAAATTCTCCTGTCAAACCATCCAGTCCAGGGCTTTTCTGTGATGGGAGTTTTTGATTACTGCTTTGATTTCACCAGCTGTTATTGGTATGTTCAGACTTTCTGCTTCTTCTTCATTGAGTTTTGGAAGATTATATTTTTCTAGAAATTCATCCATTTCACCTAGGTTTCCAAATTTCTTGGCATACAGTTCTTCATAGTAATTTCTGTGGTATCAACTGTAATATCTCCTCTTTCATTTCTGATTGTGTTTATCTGGGTCCTCTCTCTTTTTTCTTGATGAGCCTGCTTAAAGGCTTGTCAATTTTCTTTATCTTTTCAAAGAACCAGCTCCTGGATTCATTGATCCTTAGAATTGTGCTTTTCGTCTCTATGTCATTTAGTTCTGCTCTGATATTTGCTATTTCCTTCCTTCCCTTGCTCCAGGCTGTCTTTATTGTTGTTCCTCGAGTTCTTGTAGGTGTAGGGTTAGTTTGTTTGTTTGAAATGTTTCCATCTTTTTTTTTTTTTTTGGTAGGCCTGCATTACTATGGACTTCCCTCTCAGGACTGCTTTGCCTGTGTCCCATAAATTTTCGGTTGTTGTGAGTTCGTTTTTATTTGTTTGCAGAAACTTTTTGATTTCTTCCCTAATTTCATTCTTGATCCATTCATTGTTTTATAGCATGCTATTCAATCTCCATGATTTTGAGTGTTTTGGGTTTTTATTCTTGGGGTTGGTTTCTAGTTTCAGTCCCTTGTGGTCGAAGAAAATGCTTGATATGATTCCAATTTTCTTGAATGTGTTGAGGCTTGTTTTGTGTCCTATCGTGTGGCCTATCTTTGAAAATGTTCCATGTGCATTTGAAAAGAATGTGTATTTAGCCTCTTTGGGATGAAGGGTTCTATATACATCAGTTAAGTCCATTTTATCTAGGGCATTGTTTAAAGCCACAATACCTTTGTTGATATTTTGTTCAGAAGATCTGTCCATTTTTGACAGTGGGATGTTAAAATCTCATACTATAACTGTGTTGCTGTCAATATCTTTCTTGAAGTCTTCTAAAATGTTCTTTATGTATTTTGGTGCTCCTATGTTGGGTGCATATATATTTACAATGTTTATGTCTTCTTCGTGGATTCTTCCCTTGACTATTATGAAGTGACCTTCTGGGTCTCTCTTTATGGATCTTTCATTGAAGTCTATTTTTTCTGATACGAGTATTGCTACTCCCACTTTTTTTTCTGTCTGTTTGCTTGGAAAATTTGTTTCCAGCCCTTCATTTTCAGCCTGTGCAGGTCTTTTAACCTGAGGTGGGTCTCTTGTAGGCAGCATATGTGTGGTTCATACTTTCTTATCCAATCAGCTATTCTATGTCTTTTGATTGGAGCATTTAATCCATTTACATTTAAGGTTATTATTGATAGGTACTTCCTCATTGTCATTTTTGTACCTGTGTTCCTCTCTCTTTTCCTTCCTTTCCTTAAAGCAGTCTCTTTAACATTTCTTGCAGAGCTGCTTTGGAGGAGGTGTATTCTTTTAGACTTTTTTTTTTTGGTCTGGGAAGCTTCTTATTTGGCCTTCTATCTTGATTGAGAGCCTTTCTGCATAAAGTAGCCTTGGTTGTAGGCCTATGGTTCTCATTATTTGAAATATTTCTTGTCATTCTCTTCTGTATTGGAGCATTTTTATTAAGAAGTCAGTTGCTAAATTTTGGGGGGCTCCCTCATGTGTTACTTCCTGTTTCTCCCTTTCTGCTTTGAATATTCTCTCTTTGTCTTGGAGTTTTTCATTTTATTGTGTCTTGAAGTCGGCTACTTTGTTTTTTTCTTGATTGGGACTCTCTATGTTTCCTAGATTTGTGTGACTTTTTCTCTTATCAAATTAGGGAAGTTTTCCATCATTACTTTTTCAACCAGGTTTTCTATCCCTTACTCTTCTTCTTCTCCTTCTGGTATTCCTATTATACGGATATTATTACATTTCATATTGTACTGCATTTCTCTTAATCCCTTTTCATTCTTTCTGATCCTCTTTTCCTTTTCTTGATCTTTCTGGGTGCTTTTTTCTGCCTTGTCCTCCAATTCACTGATCTGATCTTCTGCTTTATCGATCCTGCTTTTGATTTTTTCCATTGCATTCTTCAGTTCAGAAATTGTATTCTTCATATCCTCTTGGCTTTTGTTGATAGTTTCTATTTCCTTTTTCATGTTGATATCATTTGCAGTGATTTCATTGTAGTTTCCCTGTGGTTTCTGGTAATTCACTGTGAGCCTATCGAGCTTCCTGGTAACCATTTTTTTTAACTCAATATCTGATAGTTGAGTTGCCTCTCTCCCTCAGAACATTCTTTCTGAGGTTTCCTCCTTTCCTTTCATTTGGGGATTGTTTCTTTGTCTTCCCATTGTTTGTGAGACTCCTCTTGTTAGCTTCAGCTTCTTAAATTGATCTGTTCTGGCTCCCTGAGTTTATGGTGTGAACTTCTGTGGTAGAACACCTGTGAGATTCAGTGGTACAGTCTCCTTGGTCTCCCTGGCTCACTGGTCTTGGGCTGCCATTTAAGTTGGCTCTGTGTTTGTCTTTGGGATTTGATTGTTGTTGGGTCTTTCTTTGGTGGGTCCTTCCCACCAGCTGATTAACTGAGGGTCACTCTGTCCACCACCTTTTGTATTTTGGTGTGCTTGTGTGGGCAGGTTGTGTTGAAACTGGTTCTTCCATGTGTACAACGTTTTGAGAATTCTGTCTTGCTCTTGTTCAGTTGTTCATTCTGGGTAATTTCTCCACTATTTAGTTGTGTTTCCAGATAGGTCTTGAATTAAGGTTAGTGTGACTTCCACACCCTCCTTCACCTTCTTCTGTTGTTATCTGTTGGTGGTTCTTTTGTTGATGGGTTTCCTCTTCCAGCATGTATCCTGGTGTTCACAGCTTCCACCTACCCTTTTTTGTAATCAATTGGAAGGGGGAAACAAAATGGTTTAAGATGGCAAGAGAGTATTCTATGATATTTACAGTAGCAGCCAGTAGAGAAGGGATAGGGAATCCTTTGGCTATGTATAATGTTAACCGTGATTCCACCCAACTAGCTGATTTTTAGAAAGGATGGAAAGAAAATAAGACTCTTGTTGAGGGGGGGAAAGGGTTTTAGTTGGATCTAGAAAGCAGTGAGCCTGTGGGAGGTCAGAATCTCAGGTAAGGTGAGAGTAAAGGATAGTAAATAGGTGTAGTGTGTGATAGAATAGCATTAACCACTACAGTAATAGAGTTCAGGAAACAGTGAAGTGGGCTAAGATCTGGCAAGGGTGTTGTGTAGTATTTACAATTGTATGGAACAGCTATTATTTACAATAATATCAGAGCAACAATCATATGACAGAATCTATGTGATCTGGATAACAAGAAGAGGAAGTATAGGACCTTGAGTAGTGTGCTAATGGAACACAAGTGAAGTACAGTAAATTAACAATATACTATGAAGGAGAGAACAAGGTAGACCTTTCAAATGATACAATTTAACCAGCCAAGCAAAGATTAAACAGAAAGAAGAGGAATACAAAAATACTATTAAAATAAAAGATGCTAGAATAATGAAAAGTAATAATACAAATATGCAATAACTTGTAGGTTCTCTGTAATAGCAAAGTGAAATTTGTCTCATTGTCTCAGCTATTGGGATGACCCCTCTTTGGGTCCAACTCTGTTCTTCTCACAGTTCTGGGTTTTTTTTGTCTCACTTGTGGGTATTTGAAGAAGAAGAAGAACAACAACAACAACAACAACAACAAGAAAGGAAGAGGAGATAAAATGGGAAAGAAAGGAAGAAGGAATAAAACAAGAAGGAAGGAAAGAAGAAGAAGGAGGAGGAGAAGAAGGAGAAGGAGGAGGAGGAAGACAAGGAGAAGAAGAAGGGGGAAGAAGAAAGGGAGGAGGAGGAAGGAAGAAGAGATAAAATAGGAAAGAAAGGAAGAAGGAATAGAACAAGAAAGAAGGAAAGAGAGGAAAAAGGAATTGAGAGATAAAAGAATAATAAAAATTAAAAAATAAAGAATTACTTTTTTTAAAAAAAAAGGCATCTTCCTGGTTTCAAACTGGCCAAACCAGTTTTGCTAGTCTTCCTGGCTGCAGCAGTTGATTGGTTTTGCTTTTCTCCCTTCCCGATCCACAGTCAGCCTAGCCCCCACTCTCCCCAGAGTTAGCCTGGTGCCCCTCCCAGGGGCTTTGTGTATGGGATCCAGGCCTTTCTCAAAGTGCACTCTCCCTGGGGTTATGGCTGTGGGCTCAGGGCCTTCCACAGAGGCACTTTACCCAGGTTGTGGGTGCGCTTGCTCAGCCAGGCCACCTCTGGTCCCACAGGTTTGGGTGTGTACTCTTCCCAGGGCTATGGGAGTGTGCAGGGCCTTTTGTGCCACCTCGAGAATGCTGACTGGCTGGGTGGGGAGGAGGCCGGAGTGACTGCTGCAGGAGAATTCCCCAAACAGTGTCTCTTTTTTCACTTTTCCTTTTTTGAGAAATTCCTCCTACTCAAGCCTGCCACTCCGTACAATGGCCTGGCCTCTCACACAGCCCAATTCTCCAGCCAGATCAGAGACTATCGAGTTCAGGGCCCATCATGGCCCAACTCTTAACTCTCTCCAGCTGGCATCCACAGACTCCATGGGTGCTCACAGCCCCTGTGTGTTTACCACTTAGTCTTTGTTGCCCTCTCTGCAACTTCAAGCAACCAGATCTCTCCTGGTTCTTCTGAGATCTTGTCTGGCTGGGGAGGGAGCAGTTGACCCAGCTCTCTCCTAAGAACCCTGTGGCAAATGTGTCAGGCACTGGACTTGTAGCTGCAGCCGCCCTGGTCCCCGCACTGGTGCCTGGGACCTTATTGTCCTGAAGCACTCTCCTTTCTATCTGGTTTTTCAATGTCCACTATAATTTTTGGTCTCCTTTTTTCATACATGCTAGGGTACTGTTGGATGTTTGCTCTGTTCCTCCATAGATCAACTAGGTTTTTCTCCTATGTGTAGGGAAGAGTGGAATCTGCTCCCTCCTACCTTGCCGCCATCTTCCTCTATAACTATCCTTTTGAATTCTATATACAATAACTTTTGTGCCTCCATTTCATTTATCTTTTGTAGTAGGGAGTCTTCCATTCTTTTCAATTGTAGGTTCTTTCTTTGTCTCCACATTTTGGGTGACTCTTTTCATTTGTTTCTGCCATTCCTGATGCTCTGCTTTGCCAGCTGTCTTTTTAGGGTGAAATTCTGTGGCAGGAGTTCTGTGGGACTCAGTGGTGCAGCCTCCTTGATAACCTTGTCTGGATGCTCTGGGATTGACCGTTCTCCTATTTGTGTTCTCTTACTGTACTTGGGCTTTACCTGTTGGTGGCTCATGTGTTGGTGGGTTCTCCCCTCCAGCATTTTACTGGTATTCACAACTCCCACCTTGTCTTGTATGTGATCAGGAGCAGGGTGACAGAGAAATGGAGTAAGACAGTGGGAGAGAATTATATGGGAATTAAAGTACTAACAAATATAAACAGATAGAAGATCCTTGGGAGGAGTACAGCAATAACCATGAAATTTCACCCAATTAACCACTTTTTATATAAGGTGACAAAGAGATAAGACCCTTATTTGAAGGGCAAAAGAATGTGAGCTGACTTTAGAAAGCAGAGCATAAGCATACTCAAGGTTAGATGGTGAGATTCAGTGAGAGTAAGGAATAGAAATTTGGTGAAGTGTGCAAGAGAATAAAGCTAACCATAACAGTGATAATGCTCAGGAAGATGGTGAAGCAGATTAAGGCTAGGGAATGGTGCTATGTGAGATTTGGAATAACAATAATATGTGAGTGTTCTATATATTTTGGAGATCAAACCCTTATCCAAGGTATCATTGGCAAATATGTTGCCCATACAGTTGGTTCTCTTTTCATTTGAATGCTGTTTGATCTCACCTTTAAGTGGAACCTAATCAACAAAACAAACAAGCAAACAAAATATAACTAGAGACATTGAAATTAAGAACAATCTGACAGCAAGCAGAGGGGAGGTGGGAGGTGATAAAGGGTTTTCAAGAACATGTATAAAGGACTCATAGACAAAAACAAAGAGGGGTCGAATCAGGGGAAGGAAGTGGGGACGGCTGGGTGGGGGGAAATGGTGGGGAGTAAATGCAGATCATTGTACTTTAACAATAATAAAACAACTAAATAAAAATAAACTGAAATAAAAAACAACAATATGATAAGAAATATATAATCATCCACTTTTAAATGTCCTATGCAACCTTTGGCTTCAAAAGTATATATCAGCTGGGATTCTGTTGGCTGTTCACTCTGTTCTTCAGAGGATCAGCTAGGTGTCTCTGCTGTGTGCATTAGCAAGGGGTTCAGCTCTCAGGTACCTTGCTGCCATTTTCTTCTCTTTCATATATATTTTAATATTTATTTTATTTCCTGTTTTATTTTTATTTTTATATTTATGAAAATTATACTTCATGTCTGTTGAATAATGAAAAATAGGGCTTGTATTTGGAATGTTTTGTTTTTTAGTTTCATTTTGTTAGTAATTAATTTTTCATTGTAATTCACAAAAATATCATGTTTTAAATGGATGGGAAATTAAAAGAAATACTCTGCATCAAACTTAGTATTCCTTGAACACTAAGAAATACTGCTCTAACATAATTCCTCTCTATTGATCAGGATTGGGTCACATGGTCATTTTTTAACTACAATAGTACCTAGGAAAGGAAGAAAAGCAACTGATTCCCTGAGGTCACAACATCAAAATAAGTGTGACCCAGAATGGTGGAGTAAGAACCTCTGAATATTCACTGCTGTATTAGAAAAACAAATAAAAGCATTGGAAAAATTATAGATATTAACCTTTTCAGAACTTTAGAAATTAATTAATGACTTGCAACAATCCAAGGAATGTTTATTCAAGAATGGCTGATTATTATAGTACAGTCGGTTTTGCAGCTTTTTAACTTGCCCTATTCCCATTCTCTTCTCTCCACCTCTGTTGTAGTCTGGAAAACTATAAGCTTAGTAGTCGGCATACTGACTTGGAAGTTTCTCAGGAAGTGTTATCCAGAGAGCTTTGTCATTATTAGTCTTATCTGCCAGTTTCCTTGGAAACCCCATTTAGGGCTTATTGTTTTTTTTATCTGATTCAGAACTCATTCAGTTAGGAAAGCCCTATCCCTGGGGCATTTGTCAAAAACAACCAACTGTTTAATGTCTCAGCTGCCTGATAGGTGTTATCAGTTGGGGTAAACAAGAGGCTGCCCAAAACAAACAAAAAAGATTATACAGAGAGATCAGGTCAGATCACAGGGTAAGAGTGAGGGAAGGACCATAGGAAGAATTTGCCCAAGGTAATGGTAAACATGCTCCAAAAGTGCAGGACAAATCTCCCTGCCCTCAAGCAGAAACAGGGCAGGGGGAGGTGCAGATCTTCCAGTCTAGGGTAGGATTGGCTGAGAAGCTAAAAGCCTCTGATGCACATGGAATTGTGAGCTAGAAGATTTAAACAGAAGGAAGGCAGAGATTTGCTCTCTTTTTCTTCCTCAGAGATGCCTGGATGATCCTTCTGCAACCACCTGCATTTCCCAAAGAACAGTATTTTAAATGGGAAAAAGAACTCTGGGTGTAGCCTAGGACTGGTCTGGCCTGGCAGAGGGTAGCAGGGTTATTTTTCTTTGGGTGTTCTAAAGGGGACAGGCTGTGAGGCAGAAGCTTACCATTCTTCCAACTTTGTGTAGTTTTTGTATCTTAAGTTGTTTTACTTTGTATACTAATCTTATAGAAATAAGGTAATTAAAAACTAATGGGGAAATATAGGGGACTCGAGAGTTAAAGATATTAGCCTTAGTGGACAGGCTTAAGTGACTAATGCATGTAGAAAACTGGTATTTCAAAATTGTGTTGCTTTTGAATAAAGACCTCTTCCCTTTTTCACCAAACTCCTGCACCTAGAATTTTATCTAAAGGGTGGTAACAGGCAGCAGAGCCCCACTTGCTATTTGGTCACAAAATCTAGGGAGTCTTTAAAAACTATGACATGTTTTAGGGGATATAGAAAGCCATGAACATGTATACGGCTATGTACATAAGAAGTTAGAAAAGAGCTTGAAACTGGAAAAGCTGGTGTTCATGCTGCCTGTCACTACCTGAACCAATAGGAAGAGACAAGGATTGAATCTTTATGGGTAGTTTATTTAGGTGGCCAGTGATCTGAGAAATCAGCGGGTTATGTACCCTCAACAACTGTCTTAATATCTCATTTCAAGCCAACTTTTAAAAGGAAAAAAAAAGGGTAGGTAAAGGTTTTGGAAAAAAGGTTAATTGAATAAAGAGTTGCAGTCCAGTAAAGATTTTCCCAGTACTGCTTTATCTGTTGACCAACAATTCCTTATCTTGGTTATGGATGTTCCCTCCCACAAACACAATGGCTCAGACACCATTGATAGGGGACTCAAGACTTGGAAAATTTTAGCTTCAGGAAAAAGTTATAAGTCTAGCAACTAATGTGTATGTTAAAGCTTTTGTTTCAGAAACTACAGATGAGGCCCATCCTAGCTCCTGGGAAAAGAGCTGGCCACCTGGGGCACTGATAGAAGATTACCACCTGGGGACATCCAGATCTTTTGTATTCCAGGGAAAGCAGATGACCACCCTCCCCTGGAAACAGCTAACTGCCCAGAACAGGAATGCTGAAGCTTTGCTCATCTAATCCTACCTGAATTTCAAAGCCCTCACTGCTCCTTGTTTATCCACTCACCCCCACCTTATAAAAATTCTGGCCAGGAAAGAGAAGGGAAGATGGCTTGTTAGGATATGAACCCACCATCTTCTCAGATCACCAGCCATTTGAATAAAGCATCCACAAAGATAGAAAACAGTAGTTGAACACAATTAAAATAAAAAATAAAATACTGCAAGAAATTAAAAAAAAAAGGTTCAATCACTGTCATTGCTTATTGGATTTAGTAGTGACGAGTAGCCTAAACGCTGGTGTCTGTTCTGGTTACACCATCTCTATCACTCATAGACCCTCTGGGACACAAAAGTCAAATTACATGTTGACCTCTTGGAGTTACATGGTCATGCATTCCAGCTCTTGAAATAACAACCTTCCACATGTATTAATCACTTAAACCTATCAACTAAGGCTGAAATATTTAACTCTTGAGTTTCCTATTAAGCTAAGAAAACCCTAATCTTTCAAGGTCTCCTATAATGGCTGAACTTGAGGGTCTGTATCAACAGAAAGTAAAGATTAAGGCAGAATTTTTAATTCCCTTTTATTGAAAATGTGCTCTAATGCACTAAGAGAGCCCCTCAGCAAAGTGTTGAATATTTATTGCTTAAGTCATTTGCAAAAATCATTTTCTAGTCATTAATTTACCATTAAGCTAACTGAATAGTGACAAGTGGCCACATATAAAAGGGAATATAGACTTTACAAAATTAGTCTAATAAAGTGATAAATAAACATTATCATCATCTTAACAATAACAAAGAGCAAGAATAAATTTTTAAGTGGAAGGAATCTGATTTCCAGATTAACTATTCTGTTTAAAATGTCCAATTTTAAACCTAAATTTTGAGACACTAAAAGGAAAAGGAAAGTATGACTCATAAAAGGAAACAAAAGTAATCAATGGAAATTTTCCATGAGGAAGCCAGATTTGAGAATTTATTAGACAGACTTTTAAAGAGCTATTAAAGCCCTGACTGGTGTGGCTGTTGGTAGAAGTGTTGTTCCATACCAAAAAGGTTGTAGGTTCAATTCCTAGTATGCATGCGTAAGGGAGGCAACCAATTAATGCTTCTCTCACACATCATGTTTCTCTCTCTCCCTTCCTCCATTCCTTCCTCTCTCTCTAAAATCAATAAAAAATAAATAGCTATTAAAAACTTATCCAAAACCAACTAAAGTAAACCATGTCCAAAGTATTAGAGGAACATAGAATAATGTCTCACCAAATAGAGACTATAAATGAAGAGACAAAATTTTTGAAAATTAATAATTCTGAAGTTGAAAGTAATTGAAGTAAAATTTTCACTAGAGAAAATCAACAGCAGATTTTAATTTGTAAAAGAATCAGGCAACTTGATAATAAGTTAATTGAGATTATGTAGTTAAAGCAACAAAAAGAAAAAATGAGGAAAAACAGAACCTTAGATACCAACATAAACTCAATGGGAGCCATAGAGGAGGAGGAGAGATATAAATAAGAGCTAGAGATAGAGATAGATAGATTAGAGAGAGAGTTGTAGAAGTAATGGCTAAAACCTTTCCAAATTTGATGGAAAACATCAAGATGCTCAACATACTCCAAATAAAATACACTAAAAGAGATCCATACTTAGAAATATCTTAGTCAAGCTGCCAAAAGACAAAGACAATGAATCTTAACAGCAGCAAAAAAAAAAAAAAATGACTCAACAAGTATAAGTGATCCTCACAAAAGGTTAATCAGTGACTTCTTATCAGAAAACATAGAGGTCAGAGAGCAGTGGACTCGTGTATTCAAAATACTGAAAGAAAAAGATGTAAGCCAATAACTCTATATCTGGTAAACTATACTTCAAAAATAAATGGGGCTTTAAAAATAAAATGCAATAAAGGAAAAGTAAGACATTTTAAGAGAAACAAAATTTGAGACAATGTATTGTTAGCCAAACTTCCCTTCAAGAAGTACTAAAGGGAATCAACTTGTATGCAATCATACCTTAATAACATGGTTTTAATAATAATAATAAAATAACAATCTTTCAGGCTGAAGTGAAAGAGCACTAGACAGTTGCTAAAATCCATATGAATAAATAAAGAGTACTCATAGATACATACGTAAATATAGTATCTTCTAATTTAAAAGATACCTGCATAAAGGATCATTATTAGGCTCATATGTTGATAGGCTGATAATATATAAAGATATAATTTGTATAGTAATAAAATCACAAAGAAGGGGATAGGAATAGAATTACTTTGTAGCAAAGTTTTATACACTATTGAAATTAATTTGGTGTTAATACAAAATAGATTGTTTTGAGTTAATATGTTCATTGTAATCCCCAGAAACACCTCTAAGAAAGTAACTCAGAAAGTATAGTAAAAAAAAAACAACAAAATAATTTAAATGTTACACTAATAAATATTGTAGTAAAAAATGAAATGGTAATAGAGGAAAAGAGAAACAAAAAAGATATGACATATGGAAAACAATCAAGTGACAGATGTAAATTTTATTTTAACAATAGTTACATTAACTGAAACTAGATCCACTACTACAATTTAAAGGCAAATATTGGCAGAATGAATTTTTAAAATTACCGTCTGTCTATATGCTGTTTACAAGTGACAAACTTTAGATTCACAATGATCTGGCATGGAAAAAGATATACTGCATAAACAGTAAACAATAGAGAGCTGGAATTTCTGTATTAATATCAGATAATCTAGACTTTAATACAATAATTGTTACTAGAAAAAAAGAGAGATTCTTTTTAAATGATAAAAGAGTCAATCTATAAGAAAGACAAAAATTATAAGCATATATGTGCCTAATAACAGAACCCCAAAATACAGGAAACAAAAACAGAATTGAAGAGAGAAATAGACCACAATAATAGTTAGTTATTGTAAAACCCCTCTTTCAATAATAAATAGAACAGAAGGCAGAAGACTGATATGAACATAGAAGAATTGAGGAATGCAATCAACAAACTATACTTTATAAACATCTGTAAAGCACTCCAACCAACAATAGCAGAACATGAACACTTCTCAAGTGCACACAAAACATCTCCACAATAAATTCTATGTTAATCCATAAATTAAACCTGAATAAATTTATAAGAGGTGAAATCATACAAAATATGTCCTCTGGTTACAATGACATTAAATTGAAAATCAGTACCACAAGGAACTTAGGAAACTCACGAATATGTGAAAATTAAGCATCACACTCCTAAATAACCAATGAGTTAGAGAAAAAATCACAAGGAAAATTAGAAAATACTTTCAGATAAATGAAAATGAAAACACAACATATCAAAGCTTTCTGAATGCAGTTGAAGATGTGCTTATAACAGAATTTATAACTGGATATGGGCATCATCATGGAAGTAACCTGAGAGTTACATTGAGTCAACTGTACTATCATATCTCAAAACCATTTTAGAACTTTTTGGGGAATATTTATTAGGTTATTCTTTATAGTTTTTTTTAACATCTTTGATGACAACAGTTCTTTAAATTTAAATATTTGGGGTAGTATGAACATTTGATAATACAAATTTTTCCAATCCATGAACACAATATAAACTTCCATTTATTTGTGTCTTCTTTAATTTCTTTCTTCAGTGTTATGTAGTTTTCTGAGTATAGGTCTTTTACTTCCTTGGTACTTCCAAGGTTTATTCCTAGGTACTTTATTTTTCTTGTTGCTATAGTGAATGGGATTTTTTTTCCCTGATTTCTGATTCTGATATTTCATTGCTGGTGTATAAAAATGCCTTCAATTTCTGAATATTGATTTTGAATCCTGCAGTTTTTCCAAATTCACTTATTAGTTTGAGTAGTTTTTTGGTGGAGTCTGTAAGGTTTTCTATGTATACTCTACCCTTCACAACAGCATGAATGGAAATGGAGAGCATTATGCTACATGAAATAAGCCAGGTGGTGAAAAACAAATACCATCTCATCTACAAGTGGAAACTAATCAACAAAACAAACAAGTAAGCAAAATATAACCAGAGACATTGAAATAAATAACAAACTGACAGTATCCAGAGGGAAGGATGGAGGGAGGTAGTGGGGGAATATAGGAGAAGGCGTATCAAGCAATGTGTATAAACAACACATGGATAAAGCCAAAGGAGGTTGGTTCGAGGGTGGGCAGTGGGGATGTGTGGGGCAGGGGGCATGGTGGTGTGAAAATGGAGACAACTGTACACGAACAACAATACATAAATAATTACATTTCAGGGCAAAATGTTGGAAGGGTGAGTGGAAGTCATACTAACTACCTCCCAGGAGGTGGACAATAGCAAGAGAGAAGCCTTATAACCTTGAACAGAAAGAAGAACCAATTTAGGCACAACGTGTTCAGTAAGGAGTCCAGTGAAGACTCTAGGTGGCTGGCCAGGCACCCAGAGGCAGCAGCATAAGAGGAATAATTAAGTGGCAGGCTGGATCCCCCTGAAAAGAAGCCCAAAAAGTACACAGGTAACAACAAGCATCAAAAAGTAGCAGGGTTGCTCTCTGCCAGAGATGGATGGCTGAAAATGCAAAAGCTGTTTTAATGGCCAATGCACAAATTTTCGTTTGCTGTCACTTACCCAGAATTCCAGCAAAAGTGGGAACAGAGTGGGTTGGAGATGACTGAGAGACTAGGGACAGAAGTTTTGGGGATAGAATGGAGAGAGTAGCCACAGGGAACCTGGTGCTGAGTCACCCCCCAAACAGCTACTCAGGCAGACCACTCCCCTCTGAGCATCAGCAGCCTGAGAGGAAACAACAGCCCTGACCCTAAGAGATACTCTGGCCCCGCTCTGTGGTTCTTAAACCTGATTGCTGAGAGCAGAGTGACCAGATTAATAGCTGAAGGAAACAGCCACAGGCACAGATCCCTGGCAAAGAAGTTGGGGGCAGAGTGAACTAGAGATGCTTGAGAAAAGACTGGGGATGGAGGCTCGGGGGAGAGAACTGACAGAGCAGCCCTTGGGGTTCCAGTGCTGAGTCACTGCCCATACTGAAACAGTCATCCTGCTCAGGCAGAGCACTCCCCTCCCAGCAGCAACAGTGTGAGGGGTAAAAATAGCCCCAACCCCAGGAGGGGTCTGCCCTGCCCTATGGGGATTAAGCCTGACTGCTGAGTGCAAAGTGACTAATTAACAACTGAAGGAGACAACTATGGATGGCAGATCTCTGGCAGTCTCAGAACAAGCTGCCTAAGGTCAGAGGAGGTCAATATCTGACACTACCAGAGGTGGATCTAGAAAGAAAAAAATAGTGGTAAATCCTTAAGGCTACCGAGAAGAAATCCACTGTGGTCTTCACTATAATTAGTGATATTATCTTTCCTGCATAGCTTTTCAACATTGATTTCTTGTCCAGCATGTTTGTGCATATTAAGACATTAGAATTTATAGTATAGATTATTTCTCCCCTTTCTTTTAGTACTCTTAATCTCTTTACAACTTTGCTAATACTGGTTCATTTGCTGTTGATACTGAGATTGTGGGGGAGGGGAGATATTTTTACAGATTTGGGTTTGTTCCCTAGGCTTTGTGGTTTTGCTCTGGTAGCACCTGCGCAACATCATACAAGATGTGGTGAGAAGACTGACCTTCAGTCAAACAGCTGGAGGAAATTATGCACCAAAGAAAGACCCAACAACAATCAAAACCCAAAGACATTCAGAGAGCCATCACAGATAACATCTCAAGAGCAGCAAGTTCAGGAGATCAAGGAGACTGCACCACTGAATCTCACAGGTTTTCTATCATAGAAGTTCACACCAGAAACCCCGGGAGTCAGAAGAGATCAATTTAAGAAGCAGAAGCTAACAAGAAGAGTCTCAGGAACAATAAGAACACAAAGAAACAGCCCCCAAATGAAAGGAAAGAAGAAAACTTCAGAAAGAATGCTGAATGAAATAGAAGCAACTCAATATCAGATATTGAGTTCAAAGCAATGGTAATCAGGAAGCTCAATGCGCTCACAGAGCATTACCAAAAACTACAGGGAAACTACAATGAACTCACAGCAAATGATATCAACATGAAAAAGGAAATAGAAATTATCAACAAGGGCCAAGAGGAAGTGAAGAATACAATTTCTGAACTGAAGAACACAGTAGAAGGAATCAAAATCAGACTAGATGAAGCAGAGGATTGAATCAGTGAGCTGGAAGACAATATAGAAAAAACTCTCAGAAAGGGAAAGAAAAGGGAAAAAAGAGTGAGAAAGAATGAAGAGGTGTTAAGGGAACTTCAAGACAGCACGAAATGTAACAATATCCATATAATAAGGATACCAGAAGGTGAAGATGAAGAGCAAGGGATAGAAAATATGTTTGAAAAAGTAAAGATGGAAAACTTCCCTAATTTGATGAGAGAAAATCACACAAACACAGGAAGCACAGAGGGTCCCAATCAAGAGAAACCCAAAGAGGCCCACTGCAAGACACATCATAATTAAAATAGCAAATTCCAAGACAGACAGAGAATCTTAAAGGCAGCAAGGAAGAAACAGGAAGTAGCATACAAGGGAGCCGCAATAAGGCTAGCAGCTGACTTCTCAATGGAAACACTACAAGCCAGAAGGGAATTGTAAGAAATATTCCAAGTAATGAAAACCAAATGCCTGAAACCAAGACTACTCTATCCAGCAAGGTTCTCAATTAAATTGCAAGGCAAAATAAGGAGTTTCCCATACAAAACAAGGTTCAAAGAGTACACCTCCACCAAACCAGTACTGCAAGGTATGCTAAAGGGACTGTTTTAATAAAAGGAAGAAAAAGAGTGAGAGAAAGAGAGAAACACAGGTATGAAGAAAGTAAAATGGCAATGAATAAGTACCTATCAATAATAACCTTAAATGTAAATGAACTAAATGTTCCAATCAAAAAAATATAGGGTAGCTGAATGGATAAGAAAACATGACCCATAGATATGCTTCCTACAAGAGAACTACCTCAGAACAAAAGACCTACACAGAATGAAAGTGAAAGGTTGGAAAAAATTATTCCATGCAGATGAACAGGGAAAAAAGCCAGGGTAGAAATATTTATAATAGACAAGATAGACTTCAGAAGAAGGGCCATAAAAAGAGACCCAGAAGGATATTTCATAATACTCAAAGAAGGAGACAATCCATCAAGAAGACATAAGCATTGTAAATTTGTATGCACCCATCACAAGAGTACCCAAATATATAAGGAAAATCTTGGAGGACTTCAAGAAAGATATTGGCAGCAACACACTTATACTAGGGGATTTTAACATCCCACTGACAACAACGGATACATCTTCCAAACAAAATATAAACAAAGATATTGTGGCATTGAACAATTTTCTAGATCAAACAGACCTAATTGATGTATATATAACCTTTCATCCCCCCAAAATAAAATACACATTCTTTTCAAATTCACATGGAACATTTTCAAAGATAGATCACAAATGATAAGACACAAAATAAGCCTTAAGAAATTCAGGAAAGCTGAAATCATATCTAGCATTTTCTCTGACCACAAGGGCCTGAAACTAGAAACTAACCTCAAGGAAAAAAACTCAAAAACACTCAAATTCATGAAGATTGAATAAGATGCTATTAAACAATGAATAGGTTAAGAATGAAATGAAGGAAGAAATCAAAAAGTTTCTGGAAACAAATGAAAATGAACTCACAACAGTCCAAAACTTGTGGACACCTGAAGGAAGTCTCAGACAGAAGTTCATAATGATACAGGCTTACCTAAAAAAGATAGAAATATTTCTTTCCTTTTTTAAAATTTATTTTTATTTCTTAAATTACTTTATAGTTGTTCAATTACAATTGTCTGCATTTTCCCCATACCACTCCCCCAACCTCAGCCAAACCCACCTCCCTCCCTTGCTTCCACTTTCCCCCTTGATTTTGTCCATGTGTTCCTGAAAACCCTTACCCCCATTGGGCCCTCCCACCTCCCTTTTGGCTATTGTTAAATTGCTCTTAATTTCAATGTCTCTGGTTATATTTTGTTTGCTTTCTTTTTTTGTTAACTATGTTCCAGTTAAAGGTGATCATATGATATTTGTCCCTCAACACCTGGCTTATTTCACTTAGCATTATGCTCTCCAGTTTCATCTATGCTGTCGTAAAGGGTAGGAGCTCCTTCTTTCTCTCTGCTGTGTGGAATTCCATTGTGTAAAAGACTTGAACAGACACTTCTCTAAGGAGGACATACAAGGGGCCCAGAGACATATGAAAAGATACTCAGCACCAATAGCCATCAGAGAGATGAAAATTAAAACCACAGTGAGATACCACTTCATACCGGTCAGAATGGCCATCATAACCAAAACTACAAACAAGTGTTGGAGAGGATGCAGAGGAAAGGGAACCTTAGTACACTGTTGGTGGGAATGCAGACTGGTGCAGCCACTGTGGAAAACAGTGTGTAATTTCCTCAAATAGAAATATTTCAAATAAATGATGTAATTTTACATCTACAGGAACTGGAGGAACAACAACAAAGATAGCCCAGAGCAAGTAGAAGGAAGGAAATAACCAAGATCAGAGCAGAATTAAACAACATAGACACTAAAATAACAATTCTAAGGATCCATAAATCCAGTAGCTGGTTCTTTGAAAAGATAAACAAAATCAACAAGCCTTTAAGCAGGCTTATCAAGAAAAAAGCAGAGAGGACCCAAATAAACACAATCAGTAATGAAAGAGGAGAGATTACAACTGATACCACAGAAATGCAAATGATTGTAAGAAATTACTATGAAAAACTATATGCCAAGAAATTTGAAAACCTGGGTGTATTGGAAAAATTTCTAGAAAAATTTAATCTTCCAAAACTGAATGATGAAGTGGGAAGCCTGAACAGAACAATAACAGCTGACAAATTTGAAGCAGTCATTAAAAAATTCCTGGCACACAAAAGCTATGGACTAGACAGTTTCACAGGAGAATTTTACAAAACATTTAAGGATAACCTAAACACTATCCTTTACAGATTATTCCAAAAAATCCAAGACAGAAGACTCCCAAACTCTTTCTATGAAGCCAGCATCATCCTAACCCAAAACCAGATAAAGACACACAATAAAGAAAGAAAACTACAAGCTGATGTTGCTGAAGAACATAGATGCTAACATCCTCAACAAAATATTAGCAAACCACATCTAGCAATACATTTAAAAGATCACACACCTTGATCTTTTAAAAGATCATTCTTTAACCCCAGGGACACAAGCATAGTACAATATTTGCAAATCAATAAACATAATATGTGACATAATTAAAAGGAAAGATAAAAATCACATGATCATATCAATAGATGTGGAAAAAGCATTTGATAAGGTACAACACCCATTTACGATAAAAATACTCACCAAAGTGGAAATAGAAGGAGCATTCCTCAACCTAATACAGTCCATATATGAGAAATCTACAGCCAACAGCATACTCAATAGGCAAAACTTAGAGCTTTCCCACTAACATCAGGAACAAGAGGAGGATATCCACTTTCACCACTCCTATTTAACATAGTATTGAAAGTCTTAGCCACAGCAATGAGACAAGAAAAAGAAACAAAAGCCATCCAAATTGGAAAGGATGAAACAAAACTGTCATTGTTTGCAGATGACATGATGCTATACATCAAAAATTATGTAGACTCCACTAAAAAACTGCTTGACCTAATAAGTGAATTTCATAAAACAGCAGGATACAAAGTCAATATTCAGAATTCAGAGGCATTTTTGTACATCAACAATAAAATATCAGAAAAAAAAAACAGTAAAAAAATCAAATTTGCTATAAAAACAAGAAAAATAAAGTACCTAGAAATAAACCTACTGCTGAGTAGAGGAGGTAAAAGACCTGTACTCAGAAAACTACACAACTTTAGAGAAAGAAATTATGGAAGACACAAACAAATAGAAGCATGTACCATGTCCATGGATTAGAAGAATTAACATCATCATGATGTCCATACTACCCAAAGCAATTTATAGGTTCAATGCAATCCCTATTAAAGTTCTAATGACATATTTCACAGATATAGAATAAACATTTCAAAAATTTGTATGGAACCATAACCAACCCCAAAGAGTCATAGCAATTTTGAGAAAGAATAACAAATTAGAGGGGTCACAATATCTGATATCAAACTGCATCACAAGGCCACTGTAATCAAAACAGTCTAGTACTGTTGTAAGAACATACACATAAATCAATGGAACAGAATAGAGAGCCCAGAAATAAATCCACATCTCTATAGTCAATTAATCTTTGACAAAGGGGGAAGAAGCATAAAATGGAGTAAAAATAGCCTCTTTAATAAATGATGTTGAAAGAGCTGGCCAGCTACATGCAAAAAAAACCAAAATGAAACTCAATCACCATCTTACACCATACACAAAAATAAATTCAAGGTGGATAAAAGACTTTAAAATAAACTATGACACCCTAAGAGTCCTAGAGGGAACATAGGTAGGAAAATCTCAGATAATCCACACTGCAATATTTTCACCCATATGTCCCCTAGACAAGGAACATAAAGGAAAGAATAAACAAGTGGGATCTCATGAAAATAAAAAGCTTCTGCACAGCTAAAGAAAACAGCATTAGAATGAAAAGAGAACCAATGGTATGGGAAAACATATTCACAAATGATACCTCAGACAAGGGCTTGATCTCCAAAATATATAAATAACACACATGACTCCACTCCAGGAAGACAAACAACCCAATTAAAAAATGAGCAAAGGACATGAACAGACACTTCTCTAAGGAGGACATATAGAGGGCCCAGATTCATTTGAAAGAATGCTTAACATCACCAGCCATCAGAGAGATGCAAACTCTATGAGATGCAAACTCTATTAAAACTGCTATGAGATACTACTTCACACCAGTAAGAATGTCCATCATAAACAAATCAACAAACAACAACCATTAGAAAGGATGTGGAGAATAGGGAACCCTAGTGCACTATTGGTAGGAATGCAGATGGTGCAGCCACTGTGGAAAACACTGTGGAATTTCCTCAGAAAAGTGAAAATGGAATTGTGCTTTGACCAGGAAATTCCACTGCTAAGATTATATACCCTAAGTACCCTGAAACACCAATTCAAAGGAACCAATGCACCCCAATGTTCATAGCAGCACAATTCACAATAGCAAGTGCTGGAAGCAACTGAAATGCCCATCAGTAAATGAGTGGATAAAAAACTATGGTACATTTACACAGTGGAATACTATGCAGCAGAAAGAAGGAGCTCCTACCATTTGTGACAGCATGCATGGAACTGGAGAGCATTATGCTAAGTGAAATAAGCCAGGCAGTGAAAGACAAATAGCATATGATCTCACCTATAAGTGGAACCTAATCAACAAAACAAACAAGCAAGGAAAATATAACCAGAAACATTGAAATGAAGAACAAGCTGACAGTGACCAGAGGGGAGGTGGGAGGGGCTAATGGGGGGAAAGGAGGAAGGGTTTTCAGGAACTATAAAGGACACATGGACAAAACCAAAGGGGGATAGGATCAAGGGTGGGAAGTGGGTATGGCTGGGGTGCAGGGGAGTGGTGGGGAGAAAATGGAGACTACTGTACTCGAACAACAAAAAAAAAGTGAAAACATAAATAAATATATAAAATGCAAAAAAATTAAAGGTTTTATGTAATTTTTGTAAGCACAAGTCCTTTGAAGTTACATTAATGAATAAGGTGAGGGGCAAGGTTAATTGATTGTATTCCTGGCCTAAAGATTATGTGGTAGT
This sequence comes from Phyllostomus hastatus, assembly GCF_019186645.2. Classification (NCBI taxonomy): domain Eukaryota; kingdom Metazoa; phylum Chordata; class Mammalia; order Chiroptera; family Phyllostomidae; genus Phyllostomus; species Phyllostomus hastatus. The sequence goes on along the minus strand of NW_025333867.1, from coordinate 8,849,535 downwards.
TAAAGAAATGAGGCTATTTGCACTGAGGATTTTTCAAACCAGGACGGTATGCCTTTCCTTAAGAAGAATTCCAGCCATGGGTGAAATAAAGAAAACATGACTGGAATAAATGCATAGCTACAGAGGATGACTATTTTGAGTACAACAGTCATTCAAATGCACAAGTTTTAGGCATATTTCTATAGTATGCTCAATAGCTCATTACTTAACATACCATTGTTTCAAAATAATACTTGTAAAACAGGATAAGAGGCAATCTGATAACCAGGTAGTTTTCATTATATCTGCCTCCATTGCAATAGGAAATATAGGAAATGTTGAGTAGGCAAGAACTAGACTAAGAGTTTGGTTCTTAGGTCAAGTTTATGTTGATTAAATAAGTTATTTGATCTTTATTTGTTTCATTGTTTTGACAACAGACCATCTGTATGTAAGTCTAGGAATGTGTGTGTATGTGCATATCTGCACATACAAAACACAATAGATTATTATTAAAGTCAGAAAGTTCATGTGTAATATGTGCCCATCTAAACCTAATTATTTTTCCCCCAGCCATCTATGTAGTGTTGCCATATATTGCCTGCCAATAACATATAACAGTACCTAAGTTACTATGCAACATAAACTGCTATATAAAGGCTACAGAGTAAACACTGTTTACTACTTACTGTGAGAAAAATGGAAATCTCATTTTTCCAATATGAGCAAGATCTCTTCTTATCCTGTGTTTTACATGTATTATTTTGAAAATTACAAGTCCCAATAGATTGTGACAAGAGAAACAATTATCATGATTTGTTCTTCTTTATGTCCTAATGTTGTTGAAGTGTCTCGAACATTTGGTGTTTTAAGAAGCATCTGGATATTAGCCAGATTTGTAAGATAGAGAAACCTAAAGCAAAAGGACTGCTGAATGAGACAGAAGGAAAATGAAACTATTACTGGAAAATAGCAACCAAAACTGTGGAATCTGACTTAGAGGAAGTTAGCAGAAGGTCAGCTTAGCAGAGCAGCACAATCCATATTCCTTTCACCTTGGAAAACTGTGGACTACTGCACATGAGAAAAGCTGCTTATAGAAAGATAAGATTTGAGACAAATAGGAAGATTTTCAGTGAAAGAATTTTTAAAGCATTTATGAAAGCAGACCATATGTTGTCTTTTTAAACCTTAAGAAAACTTCATAATTTTTGAAATTTAAAGTTCAATTTTATTAAACATATGGGTAAGTTTGCAATTATTCAGAATATTTAAATTAATTTGAAAATAATTAAAATTCTGAAAAACCTAATGTGTGTGTCCAAGTTCGGGGCAATGTTAATATGGTATAAAAATTGCTAAGGAAATTTACAGTGAACAGGTGTGTGAAGTAATTGGGGGAAAAAGTTTCAGACATTAATTATCAAGAATTACAAATATCCTTCTTGGATTGTTTCCTCTCAAGTTGACATATATTAAGCATATGTATAGGGGAAATAATTTTTTAATTATGAATACAAATGGAAAATAAAATCTCACTTATAATATTCTCTACTTCTGCCATTAATCACTTCATGAGACATGGAAGGAAAACAGAAAAAAGGGTCTAAACCAAAAAAGTAAGATTCTAAATATTTTTGAAAGTTTATTTGATAAGTCTTGCTAATAGTGTTGAAATGTTTTCATTCCAAATCCAGCAAAATAAGTATTCTTTTACTTCAAACAGTATCTCTGTTGAAACTTTGAGAGAAAAGGATAATTATGCCAAAATAAGACCCCAAGTTCTATACTAATGCAACTTACAGGAGGAAGGAAGTCAGATTCCCTCCACCCCAAAAAAGCCTAAATTTAGATAATAAGGTAACAACTGCTATAAGAAACATATGGAGGATGTCACAAGGACATAAGGTCTTTGCCCTGGATTGAGAAAGATAATGGGATTTGGGTGTTCATCTGATAGACAAGAATAGCAAAAAAAAAAATTCAGACAGAAAAAAAGAGGACATATAAAGCTTTAGAATTATAAAGAAGATGTTTGTACACTGTTATCAGAACTTGTAGAGCACCACCATAACAAAAAACAAAAATGAGGAAAGACTTTGAAAACAGCTATGGGGGGAATCTTGAAAGACTTTGGGAATGTGTTAATGAAAGCTTGAAGAGCTTTGTAGAGTGTTTCATGAAATTCTAATGATCTTTGAAGAGGATGTGAGTAAGGGCTTGAAGAAAATGATATTTGACACTGGGCAAAAAAAACCAGTCTTGGTCACATAGTGCCAGAAAGTTTAGCCCCACAGTCACCTACAATAATAAGGAAAATAGGAAACTTACCTAATAAACTCTGTGATCTAGCTAAGGACATTTCTACAAACTATTGAAAGTGCTTCCTGGTTTCTTCTTTCTGATTGTCCTAACATTTTAGAAAAGACAGATAAACTAAATGAAGGACTTTTAAACAAAAAGAAAATTATAAATTTCAGCGTATGAAGACAACAATAATACTATAATTAAGAAAAGACTTTGAGGTAAAGATAAAATTCAGCACACTTGGAAGAAAACATGGTCTAATCATGAAGCCAAGAATTAAAAATTATTTGTTAAGACTTCAGAAATATCCAATACAGTGTACATCAAAAATCACTTAAACAATAGAGCTTTCCTAAAATGTTTGAGAGTGTTGTCCCTTGATAGGCTCAGCAGAAGTCCAAGGAAAAGGAAAGTGAATCTCAGAGGTTTGTGGGTGTGGTCTTTATCTAATGGAGTTAACCCCAATAAAGTTCACAGGATACCTATAAACTTTTTAAAAGATTTCTGTTGCCAAGTTCACCACCAGCTTGGGCTGAAATGTACAGAGAGAGCACAAAGAGGACAGAGGGCTTTGTATTTTCAAACTTCTACTGGCAGGAAGTAGACTAAGAAACCTACGCAGCTACTCATACAGACTAACTTCCATGGAAAAGAAAGAGTGATTTAGAGGCTTAAACCAAGAGCCTGGAGGGTGGAGCCAAGAGTCATGGTCAATCAGTCCTGAGAAGGAGTAAGACTGAGTCCTTAACAAGGAATTCCCAACCTTGACCCTATTGAATTTTATCATTTTTATGGACCAGTGATTTGTGAATGTTGTTCCTTTTCCCTCATTGTTAATGGCTGTTCCATGCCTGTCTATCATATGACTTAAGTATGGATGTGCTGGGGGAGGGATAAAGTTTCTCTTTAGTTTACATGTCTTTGGACCAAGTGGAACTATATTCAAGGAGCTCTGCTTGAGGCATGTCAGTTAATTAGCCTCATCCACAAATAGTCTTTATTGAGAAGATGAGATTCTTGACTTTAGCTGATGGTGTAATAGGATGAGACTTTGATGGGCATTTGAAATGGTTGAGTGTGTTTTGCATATGTGAGGAGAGACATAGGATGGGCAATGGTGATAAACTCCCAAAGAGTGTCCAATGTTTTTCACCTCATGCTATTCTTGCCTTGTATAGTCCCTTCCCACATTTTATAAGGCATTGTGGGAATTAGGGAATATGACTGTTGCTAAGAATAGGTCATAAAAATGATTGAGTTTTCTATTACTCTGTTTCACTACTTGCTCTGAGAAACCAGCTGTCACATGAACGGCCCTATGGAGAGGTTCACATGGCAAGGAACTGAGGATTTTTACCAAAAGTCACCATCAATTTACCAGCTATGCAAGTTAACCATCTGGGAAATAGATCCTCCAACCCCATTCATGGTCTTTTCCAGCACTAGTCACCTCTGATAAGGAGAAATAACAGCAAAAATAGTCTGAACCATTTGTTAGTGCCTGAATAGTCCAAAGACATTAAATTAAAATTTTTAGCAACTGTGGTGTTCAAAATTATCCATGTCTACAGACCTATTTTGGTCAGAGATTCAGTATGATGACCCTGCTGAGGCCAAGGAAATAATTCCTATACCTTTAGAGTAAAGAGGATTGGGGAAAATGTGACAAATGGGTTGAAAAGTAAGGTAAACTATACTAATCCATTAGGATCTTAAACATGACACTAATGAGTTCAACTTTTAGGTAAAAGTCTAAATTTAAACTTTAAAGTGACATAATTAGATTTGTGTTTCAAAAAATAGAATTATCATCAATATGAAGAATGAGAGGAGGAAGAGACTGGAGTCAAGAGACCAATCATGAAATTCAGGAAAATCTATAAAGTATGAAGTGTGTAACAGCTAGTCACAAAATTAGGGATTAGGGATGAAGAGGTACAAAGCAGATAATTATTTAAGCAGGGTATTTGCTCATCACTAGTTTAACTCTCCACAGAAAATCTAAGAATCTTAGTTTTCAAAAGAATGCAAACACCAAAGAAACATCCCTCTGGGAGTAATGAATTTGGTTTTTCGCTGTTCCATATCTGCAATAGAGACTTGCTTCATTAGACTGTTAAGAGGGATAAAAAAAATTCTTATTTAAGAAGTCTATGTTGATTCATAAGCATTAGCAAACTCTACAAAGTAGAGATGTCATTACAGATAGCAGATAGAAATTCAGGGATGCAGACAAGGTTGATGGCTTTGTGAGATATGCATTTTGGAGCAGACATTTCTCATGAAACACAGGGAAGATGAAGAGGATTGGTAGCCCATTCCTGTATGCTCCTCAAGAAGCTAGGTGAGGAGCTAAAGGCAGAAGCTGAAAGAGATGATTTTAGGAAAAAATTGTATGAGACTTGTGGTCAATCTATGATTTTGTCTGTGATTTACTGTAAAATACTCTGTCACAGAAGTTAGCTAACATTTGAAAGATAATTAACTAATCAATAATATAATCACCAACAATGAAATATCAGAAACAGGAATCAGGGAAAAAATCCTATTGGCTATAGCAACAAGAAAAGTAAAGTAACTAGGAATAAACCCATTCCTGAGTAGAAGAGGTGAAAGATCTGTTCTCAGAAAACTACATAACACTGAGAAAGAAATTGAGGAAGACATAAATAAATGGAAGTATGTACCATGTTCATGAATTGGAATAATTAACATCATCACAATGTCTATACCCAAAGCAATTTGTAGATTCAACACAATCCCTATTAAAATACAAATGACTTACTTCACAGATACAAATGACTTACTTCACAGATATAAAACAACATTTCAAAAATTTATATGGAATCATAAACAACCCTGAATAGCTGCAGCAATTTTGAGAAAGAAGAACAAAGTAGGACAGGTCACAATACCTGATATCAAACTATATTACAAGGCCACTGTAATCAAAACAGTCTGGTGCAGGCATAAGAACATACACATAAATCAATGGAACAGAACAGAGAGCCCAGAAATAAACCCAAGTCTCTATGGTCAATTAATATTTTACAAAGAGGGAAGAATCATAAAATGGAGTAAAAATAGCCTTTTCAACAAAGTGTTGGGAGGTCTGGACAGCCACATGCAAAAAAATGAAACTTGAACACTATCTTACACTATACACAAAAATAAGCTCAAGATGAATAAGTGACTCAAATATCAGTTGTGACACCATAAAAGGCCTACAGGAGAACATAAGGAGGAAAATCTCAGATATTCCACATAGCAATATTTTCAGTGATAAATCCCCTAGACCAAGGGATATAAAGGAAAGAATAAACAAGTGGGACTTCATCAAAATAAAAAGCTTCTTCATGCCTAAAGAAAAACAGCAAAATGAAAAGGGAACTGACTATATGGGAAAATATATTTGCCCATGATACCACAGACAATGGTTTTATCTCTAAAATACATAAAGAACTCACATGACTCCACTCCAGGAAGACAAACAATCCAGTTAAGAAATGGGCAAAGGACCTGAACAAATACTTCTCCAAGAAGGATATACAGAGGGCTGAGAGACATATGAAAAGATGCTCATCATCGCTAGCCATCAGAGAGATGCAAATTAAAACCACAGTGAGATACCACTTCTCACCGGTCAGAATGGCCACCATAATTAAATCAACAAACAACAAGTGCTAGTGAGGTTGTGGGTAAAAGGAAACCTTAGTACACTGTTGGTGGGAATATAGACTGGTGCATCCACTTTTGAAAACAGAATGGAATTTCCTCAGAAAACTAAAAATGGATCTGCCTTTTGACCCAGCAATACCACTGCTGGGATTATACCCTAAGGATCCTGATACGCCAATTCAAAAGAACCTATGCACCCCAATGTTCATAGCAGCACAATTCAGTGAATTGTGGATCAAACAACTGTGGTACATTTACACAATGGAATACTATGCAGCAGAAAGAAAGAAGGAGCTCCTACCCTTTGTGACAGCATGCATGGAACTGGAGAGCACTATGCTAAGTGAAATAAGCCAGGCAGTGAAAGTCAAATACCATACGATCTCACTTACAAGTGGAACCCAGTCAACAAAACAAACAAGCAAGCAAAATATAACAAGAGACATTGAAATAAAGAACAAACTGACAGTAACCAGAGGGGAGTTGTGAGGGGATCACAGGGGCAAAGGGGAAAGGGTGGTCAAGGAACATGTCTAAAGGACATATGGAGAAAGCCGAAGGTGGATAGCATCGAGGGTGGGAATTGAGGATAGCTGGTTTGGGTGGCAGTAGGGGGTGGGAAATGAAGATAATTGTACTTAACAACAATTAAAAAATAGATAAAATAAAAATAAACATAATCTAATCAAGAACATGTACTCTATGTTTTGGTAGGTAACATTTAAAATTAGTATAAGGAGGCTGGTTTGTTCAATCTCAACTTCTATCCTTATGTCTATTTAACACCAGAAGAATTTGAAATTGGTATAATGGATACTAGAAAATTTTTTTTTAACTGGTGAAATAAGTAGCATGCAAAGTATATGGATTGGCTAGAAATGTTGTATAGACCTTACCAATTTTACATGAAGAATGATAATATAATAAAAAAATAGAATAATAATGTAATAATTCTTATATAATAGTATAAGAATCCAGCAAGCTCAGGAGCCTATGTGCTTGTGGGTGTTCCCCAAACCTTAAAATTCCACTAGGTTCTACGTTCAGCAACTTTCAGATGATACTGTAATCTAATCTAACTATGCAGTTACCTGGTTCTTGTCATTAGAATATCATCATACCTACCTTAAGTGACCCTTTCATGCAGAGGGTCTAAAAGTGTTGAAAAGTGTTGAAGACATCTGGGACTCCACTGGGCTTACACAACAGTTTGTATAACTGTTTCTGTATGCACTGCTCATCATTCAGCCTGAATCTGGTTGAATTTCACTGTATAAAATACCACCTAGTAGTCAGGTTATGGGGAGACTATTACTTCACTCATCTCTACCTATTGGAAACATAACAGCTCACAAGTGGATCCTAAGTTGTGATGACCTAGTTTTCTGAGGTCTGTCTGAGCATGAAGAATGAGATTGGCAGGGCAGTGAACATTCTTTGCACTTCTGTGTGACTGTGCACATAGCGTTAGTGTGATGGGGATTCCAGGAAATACATTACTGGTACCTAGAGGGCTAGCCTCTTGAGGGAGCCAGAAGATAGTGCCCTTGGCTGTGCCAGCTGTTGTTGGGGTGCACTGGGGCAGCAGCAGTTGGTATCCTCCAAAAGAGGTTGCCCTCCTTGCCACACTTGTTCCTACATTTGTGTAAGATTATTTTGGAAAGCTCTAGAAATAACTGGGTTAGTTTGAGGGTGCTCAGAGGACCTAAGCTCTACACTTGCAGCCATGAGAGAGCCAAATACAAATTAGTATGTTTCATGAGACCTATTTGTACCCTCAGCAGTGTATGTAGAACATAAATTACAAGTTCTCTAGGGAGTCCTGTATGAGGAGCTGTAAAAATAAGTTATTGAAGTGGGAGCATGAAGAAGCCCTTATCTTCCCAATGGATCTGGATCCTAAGGTGGGGTTGGTGCCTCCTTTCAAAGTAGGGAGTGCTCAGAGGAAGTGATGAAGTGGGTTGCATTGAACTCCCTTTGTGGGTATAGTGAGGGGGACTACCCTACACCACTTTATCCCAGGAGAAGAGCCAGGGATGATGACCAATTCTTATCTCTCAGACCCAGGAGCTGAAACTCTATAGTCTTTTTTATTTTTTTAAATTTTTATTTGGCAGTTTTATTTTATTTTTTTATTTTTTAAAGATTTTATTTATTTATTTTTAGAGAGGGAAGGGAGGGATAAAGAGAGAGAGAGAGAGAGAAACATGAATGTGCAGTTGCTGGGGGCCGTGGCCTACAGCCCAGGTATGTGGCCTGACTGGGAATCGAACCTGTGACATTTTGTTTCACAGCCGCATTCAATCCACTGAGCTATGCCAGCCAGGGCTATATAGTCTTTTCTAAAAATATATTTTATTGATTATGCTATTATAGTTGTCCCAATTTTCCCCCTTTGTCTCCCTCCACCGGGTACCTGCCATTCCCTCTGGCAATCCACACCCCCTTAGTTTATGTCCATGGGTCATGCATATAAATCCTTTGGCTACTCCATTTCCTATACCATTCTTAACACCCCCTTGTCTATTCTGTACCTATCAATTTGTACTTCTTAATCCCCGCATCATTTCCCCCTTGCTCTCTTCCAACTGATAACCCTCCAAATGATCTCCATACATATGATTCAGTTTCTGTTCTGCTTGTTTGCTTAGTATGTTTTTTAGATTCAATTGTTAATAGTTGTGAATTTATTGCCATTTTACTGTTCATAGTTTTGATCTTCTTCTTAAGTCCTTTTAACATTTCGTATAATGGCTTTGTGATGATGAACTCATTTAGCTTTACCTGGTCTGGGAAGCACTTTATCTGTCCTTTAGTTCTAAATGATAGTTTTGCTGGATAGAGTAATCCTAGTTGTAGATCCTTCCTTTGCATCGCTTTGAATATTTCTTGCCAGTGCCTTCTAACCTGCAAATTTTCTTTTGAGAAATCAGCTGAGTCTTATGGGAACTCCTTTGCAGATAGCTCTGTGATTTTTCTCTTGCTGCTTTTAAGATTCTCTCTTTATTTTTAATCTTTGGCAGTTTTCTAAAAAAATACTTTATTTATTTATTTTTAGACAGAGGGGGAGAAAGAAAGAAAGAGAGAGAGAGCAACATTAATGTATGGTTGCCTCTCAAGCACCCCCTACTGGGGACCTGGCCCACAACCCAGGCATATGCCCTGATTGGGAATGTAACCGGTGACCCTTTGGTTCCCAGCACACACTCAGTCCACTGAGCCACACCAGCCAGAGGGGCAGTTTTAATTATGATGTGTCTTGGTGTGTTCCTCTTTCTGTCCATCTCTGTGCTTCCTGGACTTGTATGTTTATTTTCTTCATCACATTAAGGAAGTTTTCTTTCATTATTTTTCAATTTCTTGCTCTTTTTCTTCTCCTTCCAGCAATCCTATGATTCAAGTGTTGGAATGTTTGAAGATGCCTCAGAGGCTCTTTAGCCTATCCTTGTTTATTTCTTTTAGTCTTTTTTCTTCTTGCCATTCTGATTGAATGTTTTTTGCTGCTTTATGTTCCAAATCATTGATTCGATTCTCATCTTCATCCACTCCACTGTTGGTTTCCTGTAAATTGTTCTTTATTTCACTTACTGTAAACTTCTTTTCTAGCTGGGTCTTTTTTATTTGGTTGAAGTATCCAGTGAGTTTCTTGAACAGCCTAATGACCAGTGTTTTGAACTCTGCATCTGATAGATTGCTCATTCATTTCATTTAGTTTTTTTTCTGGGGTTTTGTTCTGTTCTTTCACTTGGGCCATATTTCTTTGCCTCCTCATTTTGGCAGCCTCCCTGTGTTTGTTTCTATGTACTAGGTAGAACTGCCTTGATTCCTTGTCTTAGTAGCAGGGCCAATTGTAGAAAAGTACACCAGTAAGTTGAATGGGGTGGAGCCTTAGGTAATCATTGCCAGTGCAGGGCAACTCATGTAAACCAAGTTGATGGAATCTCATACACTGTCACTGCTCTGTGGCTCTGTGTGGGGGAGAGCTCATAAAGGGAACAAATTTGTTGCCTGGCCTCTGGAGTTTTGTACAGAAGCTGTCCCCTGGCACTCATCCTGATACCAGACCCTTCAATTTCTCCCTGTATGTCACTGGTTCCATTTCAGCTGCTGCCCCAGTGCTGGATCCCAGAGGGAGTGAGTCTGTGTAAGTTCTAAGTCTGTTGTGGGCCCTTTAAGAGGAGACTGCTGACAATCCCACAGTTTCTCCTGCCATCCCAAGCCACACTGGTTTTTACAACTAGAAGTTATGTGGACTTATCTTCCTGGCACTGGAACTCTGAGCTGGGTAGTCTGGTGTGGGGCTGGGATCCCTCACTTCTGAGGTATCCCTCCCAATTTTTATCCACCAAATGTGAACTATTGACTGGTAAATGAAAACTATTTCTCTACTCATAACATTTTTGACACCAAATGTGTGGGGGTTTTTTTTCCTGCATTAAAACAATTTCAACACTAACTACTTAGGGTTAGCACAGACCCCACAAGTTAAGGACTCAATCCCAGAAGACTGTCTCCACTTTGTTCACCAATCACAAGTGGTGGGTCTCCAGGTTATCCTCACTTCTGTCTCACTTGACTATAAATCAGGGCTTCCTACAACCCCCTCCTAAGTTTCAATAATTACCTATAATTGCTTAAAGAACCCAAGGAAAAACTCTACTATTACCAGTTTATTATAAAGGACTTAATAACAATATAAGGGAACAGCCAGATGAAAAGGTACACAAGATGAGGTCCTGGAAGGGCTCTAAGCACAGAAGCTTCTGTTCCTGTGGAGTCTGTGGTGTGCCACCCTCCCAACATATTAATGTGTTCTCATTTACAAACCCAGAAACTCTCCAAACTCCTTTGTTTAGACTTTTGATAGAGGTTCCATTACATAGGCATGATTGATAAAATCATTGGCTCTTGGTGACTAACTCAATACCCAGCTCCTTTCCCCTCCCTGAAAATAGACAGGTGGGGCTAAAAGTTTCAACCCACTAATCATGTGCTTAGTTCCTCTGGCAACTAGCCCCACTCTCCAAGAGTCACCTCAGTTGGGTAGACTCTGGTATGTTTTTTCTCCATGGGACTAGCCAATATTCCTGCAGATGGTTCTGGGGCTCCTATAAGTGTGGCATCACTCTTTTAAAGTATCTTGGGTTCTTAATGTCACAAGCTTTAATATGTCAGAATTGTCATAAAAGAGAGAGTTTGCACTGCATTTGCCAAGACCACTTATTTGAATAATTTAACTCAATAACCAAAGGATAAATAAGGTCCATGTTTATTCATCAATATAAGACGTATGAATGACTGTCATACATCTTTGTAAGGCAATGAAATACAGCTGAATGAAATGATGTTCAGAAATAAAATATGTACATGAAATATGCAATCACCACATTATGAATCCACTTTTATTCTTTATCTACACAGATACACCTCATTGGAAGGACCCACTGACATCTACCAGCTGAAACAACTACAAAATACATGTAAGGCAACACATGTACACTCAGGTATATGATGTTTGCTGCTCTTCTGAATAAGTAGTAGTTGAGTTGTAAGCCTTCATGGAAGGCGAAACTGCTTATGTAAAGATCAATTATAAAAAACACACCTGAATAAAATGGAGCTAGGAGAAATATATAGAATTTCTAGTATGAGAAAGTGTAGGCTCATGTTATGCAAGGAAGTAATCTTAATCTAGGAATTAACATCTAATAAGTACAGCATCAAGTTTTATTTAGGAAACAAAGCAGTTTGCCTTTTGGAAATATAACTTTCACCCTAAAAAAGGCTTTTAGGGGAGCATCATAATGAATGTGAAGATGAACTTCGATTCTAACTTAAGAAAAACAGAAAGAAGTAAAAAAATAAAATAAAGAGCAAAAGTAAAGCTGGGACCATGATGGCTGGGGAGAATTGAGGGGCAGTGGTTGTGTACCCTGTACCCATGACCAAATTGCCAGAAAGCAGAGAGCTGGGCTGAGTCTATGGAGCACAGCCAGGGAGGTGCCCTGGGTCCCCCCTGTCACTACACTTTCACAGATGAATTTTCCTAATGAGACTCCCTCAACTGGCTGACAGCCAACTGAACAAACACATGCACACATACTGGTTGCCTTCATCTAACTGCTGGGGTCAGGAAGTGGGGCAGGAAGGACAAAAAAAGGAATGAAATGAAGAGCAAGACCCTCATTTCCCTAGTATCAAATTCATATTTTGATTCTAAAACAAGAAAAATTTTGATACATTAATTTTTATAAAAATGATTAAAATTTGAAATATTCAGAACTCTTTCAAAATACATTCACATTAAAGTATGCCATGACAGTGGCAGCATGCCTATTAACATTTTTGAGGAAAGAAAGCAAGGTAATATTAACTCAGGAAAAAAACAATTAAAAAAGAAACCTATGGTACTCAACAAACATGAGAATTATCTAATTTTAACCTAGAAATCTATTCCCCAAGTTGGCTCAGGTGACAATCCATTTCTATTTCAGAGATTTCTGTGCTACAAATGGAAGCATGAGCTCTTCCTCCCTGATTTTTAAGTAGCAACAGATTCTGAGTAAATGCTGGTATCTTAAAAATTACAAATGTGGACATGATTTTGCCTTAACAGTTTGTAAGGTATATTTCTCTCCAGGCAGTGAGAAGTGCCACATCAGTGTTTAATTTGCTCCATTTACTGAAAGAGCAACTGCCTAATTCAAGTGAGTGAAGCCATGTAACCTCATTAAGACACTGGAGGTGAAATACAGGCTCTCAAATCTTAATGGATTCTTGGAAAAATCAATCACAATAGCTCCAGTCTAACCAGACTCAGCTTCTATGTGTCCATGCTAATTGCCCCCTCTGCTGTGCCATCACAGTGGCAATCTACCAAGTTGGGGCTCTCGCTGGAGCAGCCACACATGGGTTTGGAAGAATGCAACAGAATAAGCAGGAGACTTAAATTTCTCCCCTTTCACCTCACTCTAGACTGTAATAATCAACTCTGCAATTCAAACTATCCTCAGCAATCCTGTAAAAGGCACCCTGCTGGCATGGGGATGCCTCCTAATCCAAATGTGGAAATTCAAAGATCTAGTTTCAAAGTAGAGTCTCCTTTCTAAACCTTTTGTGAAAAAGTCACAACCACTAAATTCAGGGTCATCAGTGGATTCATTTGGCAAAGAAATAATTCCTTTATCTGGCCTAAGCTGTGTCTTCCATGTGTGGTGGAGCTTGGGGAACGTTTATCTGCCAATGTGAGGCAGAACGGGAGCTGGATGCAAACTGCACATCATGCAAAAGACCTCTGCTCCATTTGGTAGAGAATGCTCACCACAGGCCTGAAAAGCCTTCCATGTGGGCTTTCAAATCAGACCCTTGTGTCTTATTTAGCGTTTGAGTAAATGCCAGCTCTCTGTGGTCTGAGTATTAATGTGTGTACTGGCTTATATTTTTCCAGACTCTATGAATACCATCAGCTAAAGATAGCACAGCAATATAACACTTCAGTCACAGGACCTTTTTTTTAAAGGAAACTAAATTAAACATTTTATGCATAGTCACATAACAGGAACAGCAGAAACCAACCTTGGATAAATGCATAGGCCAAAGGAAAAAAGAAATGCATCATAATGTAAGAGCCAAGGCTAGAAAAGAGTAAGTTTCATAGCTAGCATGACCACTAAATTGGCATGTGGCCTTAACTAAATTAAACATTTTCTTCTTTCCCTACTTCCTCATTACCTTACACATGAAAATAAGGACATTGGTAGATAGTTGTTCATGGGTATGCTATAAGGATTCACTAGGTGTATATAAAAAATAATGGAGAAAAGCCAATACAAGTTAAAACTGCCCTCACAAATATAGCCACCACATTATTCTTATTTCATTTCATTGATTTTGTGACAGAAAGAGCCTAGAACAATTTATAGCCAAAAATTAAGATACTATTTCAGCGGATCTCAATAGAGTAGTTATTTGGAAATGGAAAGTGTGAGGAAAGTGTGAGAAGCTGAATGGTGAGCTTGGTGTTGGGTGTGTAATTGGAGTTAAGTGTAGTTTTGCATTGTGTCTTTTTCATAAAGAACCCATGCCATGCTTTATTCTTGAGTGGCCCTGTGCCTTTTTGTTCCATACACAGTAGATCTTATTTCCCTTATTAAATATCTGTAATAAAATGGTATAGGAGCTCAGGAACAAGAAGAAACTTCCAACTGGAAATCCTGCTTATGTCCAAAAACATGAGCAGAGGTGTCCCCATCACCTTTGATTTCTAATCCTCCTTCTTCACAACCACCAAACCTCATGAGACTCCATGTAGGTAAGATCATGAGGCTCCAAAATTGTTTGAGTTTACTTGAGGACTACTTCCCAAGTCACTTCAACATTGGAAGCACAGCACTGTCCTTCCACAGGATAAACAAGTCCCATCTTGTCCACAAGTTTGGCATGAGGAAAGCTCTCATCACTGTTAACATTATTTCAAAGGTTTTTAAAAACCAACCATAAACATATATCTCTTGCACCACCTCTCAAAACCAGTGTATTTCACATGGATGAGTGTTCAGTCAGAAGAAAGCAGGGATACATTATGAAAATGCATATTACCATATTCATGTGAAATAAAATCAGTTACTTGGGAGAAACTGATGCACTTGGAGGAAAATGCATAATAAATGGAAGAATGTCTGATGCCTCTTGTCCTAGAATTCAAAGAAAGTTTATATTCCAGAAAGCAAATTATTTATTGATTGGGTTTACCTGATTTTAGACCACATCAAAATAATAAAGGCTAAGAAACTAAGTGTTCAATTGACTCAGAATTTTTTTTTGGTGATACGGTTACCCTTTTGAAAGGCATAGTTCATTGACTGGAAGAAGTTTTCTTCCTCTAAATTCATCCTCCAAGTTTTAAAATAAATATCCAGTATGATTGTGCTAGTACACTGAGAAATAGCAGAAATAAACACCCCTTGTCCTATGACTAAAATCAAGAAATAAAAATAAAAAATAAAAAACTCAAGAGGGCAGGAAAATATCTTCCCAAGTGTGTACTACCACAGAGTGTGAGAAAGTGAAGAAAAGGGTGTGGGGTTTGCCTGTACCCCTGGGACCAACACACTGGGAGTCCCCCTGGAGTGCCCCTGAGTTCGTGGCAGCCCCCACTCCCCCAAGGCCACCAGTCATCGTGGAGGTCAAAGCATCAGAACTGCTGATTTTTCCAAAAATCTCAAAGCAGCAGCAATCCCAGCAGTTTTCCTGCAAAGCAAACAAAATATGACTCTTGTTAATTCAATAGGGCTTTTAAAATTGCAATTAGTTGGTGTGCCCTTAGGAAAACCACACATGATTTTTTTTTATAATGTATGTGTGAATGTGAGAGAAAAAAAGAGACCCCTTGAAGGATTCCAAATCCTTACCAGAGTGGGTTTGGGCTTTTTTTTCTTTTCAGTTTATACAAGATATTTTAGTACTATTTGCCATATTGAAGGACAAGGCCTCTTTGTTCCCTCTGCAGCACAGCCAGCTCCCAAAGTTGCTACCTCCAGTCCATTCTGTCAGCTTGATCTGACATGAAAGTGAGACTGTGGGTCACGCGTGGGGTACTTCCATTTGCTTTAGGACCACATCTGACCTGGGGCCCACATACCATTTGCTGCCTTATATCATTCCTATACATTGAGCAGGTATCCTAAATTTACATCTCATGGGCTAACAAAAGATGCAATGCAAACAGAAAGTGAAGTGCCACCATTTTTAGAGAGATTTTTAGAGTGCTTCCTCAATGCATCAAAAAGCCTTTAACAAGCTGCAGGAGATTTATATGCCATAATTCACATTGTGGATTATGCCTTATTCATAGGGCTTGGAAGTCATACTTTTTCCACAGAAATAATCTTTCAACCACCAGATTTCTAAAATCAATATTTCTCAAAGTGGGTTTTACTTATAACATGTCTTGCCAAAAACCCCATCTTAGCCTAGCAGTAAATATTGTGAAAAATAATCTATTTTTTAAAAAATATAAGGCTGCTCCTGGAGTTAATATCTTAAGCTTGTACATTAATTGGGGAAAAAAAGGTAAGAAAATAGACTAGGAAGCAATCACATTGTGTGAACCTGTAACCACTCTCTCACCTGCCTGTGGTGGGACCTGGTGACTTTCTGTGGCAGATGGAGCTGAGGGACCCAGGGAAGGAAGGCATGCAGCCCAGTGATTACCAGGGGTTGACCTGATCAAGTTCAAGGAGAGATCTCAAGTTATTTTAACAAAGATGGCACTACCTAACTGCACCAGTGGGACAGTTGAAATGCCTTAATCTTTGTCCACTGTATAAGTGTCACTGCCTGGGCTGCCATGCTCTTCCACAGCATTGGACTCAAAGCACCAACTTGGTATAGACAGACTTTACCACCTCCCACCAGCCATTTCTTCCCTCCTTCCCCAGCCACACCTTGACCACAGGCAAGCAATGCAACCTCCTGTCTCCCAAGGGATTCATTCCCATCAGACCTCAAAAGTGACTCCAGTGTTTATGGTGGGAAGGTGGTTTATGCCAAACCTTCCAGGTTTGTGGTAACTGAGGACAAAACTGGTTTTGGGGAAGGGGTTTGAGAGGAGACAGAAAGAACCACAGAGGCCCACTGCCTGTAGACTCTGGCACTCATCACTCATGGTGAAGGCTGGACTGCACCTCAGGCCTGAGAGCACATAGAGTCCTTTATTCCTGCTCATTGTGACAATATACAAACTACCTCCAACTCTTCCCAAAATGTTAATATTCTTGCTTAAGCACAAGCCTTCATGTTGACTTTTCATAGATTTCTAGATAAGTGATAAACTCATAAGTAAGTGACCCTTACACCAAAAGGTGAATCCTTTTCTAACACTGGTTTGTGACTTTTATTATGACTCATTGATTTATTTCTACCAAATCTTATTCTATAAAAGATTCAAGGCAGCTTACAAGAATATACACAGTCAAATAGACTAACAAAAACCTCAAGACCAGGATAAATACAAGTTAGAATAAAGGATTAAGAGCCAATGGGTCTCTTCAGACTGTAGCAGTTGCTGAGTGCCCAGGAAGGACTGGGCAGACCCTAGGCCATTGGGAGCTCATGAAGATGTTGGGTCCCAAAGCTACAGAGACACCTGTGAGGCTGGCTGTGGCCTCTGAGTTCCCATCCCCAGGCCAAGCCAGAGCCAGAGCCCAGCCAGGCTGCCAAGCACTTGCCACCTCCTGTGCACTCCTGTGATTCATTAATGCTGAGGATGGCCACGTTTGATTACATAATAAAAGAGTAAGACCATAGGGCAGCAACAACACAGGTTAACAAATTTTAAGTCCTATATCGTTGTTAAAATTGAGTTGCAAAAAAGCCATAGACTTACTTTCCAAGATTAGAAAGCTGACTTGCTGGAGGATGAATGGTCCCCCCCAACAAGGACATAAATGTTGGGATTTTTAAAAGTCCTCTGCAATAAGTATGCTTTCTTAGGCTTCTCCTTTAGGGCATAAGTTGGGATAGTTTATTGAGATAGTAGAAGATATTCATGCATAAAACTATCTCTTAAGAATTTCAACAGCTCAAGGGGAAAAAATGGGGGTTTTAAATTCAGAGACACCTGAGAGGATTACGCTCTGCCACTGACTAGCAGTATGGCCTTGGGTGAGTTATTTAGTCTGAGTCTTCGAGGCTTGGTTTACCTGTGTATGCAAAAAAGACATGACTTCCTCCAGTATAACACGGTTGTGGTAAGGACTACCAGAGACACTTTCTATTCAGTTCCTGGCACCTATTAAGCCCCTACTATGTTCCATGACCTGGTCTCAGGGCTTTGCTTGGATTATCTCATCAAAGCCACTCAAAAGCTTAGGAAGTAAGACTATCTCCAACCCACAAATCCAGAAGCTAAAGTTTCTCTGCTAGAAAATGGCAGAGACAGGGTGCAAATATTGCAGTCTGATTTTTCCCCCACCCCACTTCTGCCCTGCTTCCCACACAGTACAATGCACATTTGATTTCTCTTCAGGCTTGCACAAAGACCTCTTCAAAAAAAGACCCAAAGACCAACCTTTCACTGGGCACTTTCTGTAGACTATTTGGTCACAAATTCCCGAGTATTGGAGCTGTAATTCTTCTTCTTCTAGGAAAACCAGAGACATTTTGGAAAGGATTAGAACTTTTTTCATCAGTTCCTGACATAAGAACATTTGAGTCAATAACTTGCTACTGAGTAGGAATTTTCTTCAAGACAAGATCTTGAAGCCTATTGCTAACAATCCTTTGATCAATACAATGAACTTCCCTAAAAGTCTAGCTCGAACACATACCCCACTCTCCTCTAGTGTGCCTGTCATCACTACTCTTCCCCTCAGACTCAGGGACAAAGAGCTCAGCACCTAATGACACTTAAGTTTTGCACATGTGTGCAAAACTCCCTTTGACACACACTCACTTAGACAAAGCACAAGAGTCAAGACTGAAACTGGGGCTGCAGTGACTACAAAGATGAGTAAGACACAGAAATGGCTTCTTTCAAACATTTTCAAATCTGGTGACAAAAGCTAAGTGCTACAAGAGAGGTTCAAGAAGACAGAAAAAGCACCTCCAGTTTGAGGATTGAGAAGAGCCATGTTAAAGGAGATGGCATTGAAAATAGGCCTAAGACAATTGCCACAATTTCAGCTGATCTGGAAGGAGCAGCAAAGACAAGACTGGAAACAGAGATAAGGATATACTGGAGCAGGCCCAGACTTTTGGGTGTCTCTGGTGTAGACAGAAGGAACACTTGAAGATTGTTTGATCAGGAGTGAAATGATCAGAGTTGTAATTAAAGAAATTATGGTCGGTGAATTAGAAAAGAGAGCCAATAGAGATTGAATGTCAGCTCATGGGTTATTTTATTAGTTCAGTAAATTGAAAGAAGGGCATGAGCTAACAGAGTAGCACTGGTAATGGAAAGGGACAATAGAAGGCTTATTAGTTAACTCTTGGAGAAAAAAAAACATGTTGTATTTGTTGTTTTTCTTCCTTCATCCCCAAAGCATTTATTGTCTGCGGTAGAAGCTTGACAAGTTCTAATAGATTAATAGTTTGGGAAATGCCTTGATCCACTCCAGCTGAGAACTGTGTTTGTTGGAGGATAGGCTACATATGGATGGTTGGGGTCATAAGAAAAGCCGAGAACCACAGCATGCCCTCTTGAGCTTAACACAGAAGGCACCTTAATTTTTAAGAAAAAAATTATTTTTAAATTTAGTGACTGAATAGAGGCATGCCGAGTGATTAAGAAGCAGTAAGTGCTTTTAAGCATGAAACCAGCAAAGGGATTTTTAAAAAGTTTATAAATGGCTTTTAAAAAATATAATTAAGATTTAATAGTAAATAGTTTGGGATAAGGGTTAAATTTTCACAATCAGCTTAAATTATTATTTTATAAAACATATCAGAATGAAGATTTTTCCAAAAATGAATCTTCTAGAACAATTTAGTCTCAATATTTCACTATAAAGTAAAATACAGTAAGTTTGAATATTGGCTTTCAATAATACCAAAAGTGTACAGTAAGTACATGAGTTGTTCTTGAAACATCATAAGGCCCCTTTCACCTAGTAGCCCATTACCTGGTGAGATAGCAAAGGGAGGAAGCCCCACCCTATGCCAGAGCCTGCCTGCCTCTGCTGGGATTCTGGCTTATCACTAGCACCTCATGGGATCACATACAAGTACTGAACCCTGTCCTCAGTTTCCTCATCTACATACTGAGGATAATAACAATGCCTGTTTCATAGGATTGGCATAAGGATTAAATGAATTAATATTTGTATAGCAGTCAGAACAGTGCCTGGAACAGTGCCATGTAATTATAATTTCATGATAACTAACTTGACTTATACAATGAAAAAATTTTTTAATCTTTACACCATTTTTGAAATATCTAGCCACCTTAAGTACCAGCAGTTAGATAGAATAACAAAAAGGTGATTTTTGTTGTTGTTGTTGTTACATGGTTTTAAAAATATTTTTAAACACTTTCTGAACTGTATAATGTCATTAACTATCTTCTGTGGTTTCCATATTGTCCTGCCATGTCAAAGTGTATTTAGACACCAATAAGCTTGGGTAAAAATGTGTTGGTGGAAAATTGGCCCAAAATAGGTTGGGAACCCTAATAAGCAGTTTATGTAGTCCGGGGAAGGTACCAACTAAGCAATAAGTCTATTTTTACTTGACATCAGTACCAATTATCAAGGAAAGGTATATTCAGACACAAATAAAATTTAGTACTGATGCTGAATTTAGTCACAAAATTAAATTCAATAAAAATTGAATGTGGAAAAAATGAGTACCTGAAGCATAGTCATTCCAAGGTTTGCTGGTCAGTGGAAAAGTTTCATTCCCACACCCCAGGGAATTGGAGAGGGCAGGACAAGGAGCACAGATGAAGGAAATAGAAGTGTTTCAAATGTATGCTACGCCAGGGTGTAATGGAAGCATCCCAACTGATGCTCGGGCAGCTCTATCCTCAATAAACCTGAAGGCATAGATTGCTTATTTAAGCCTCTGAATGTGTCTTGCCCAGTTGAATCTTCTAAATGTTTGGAAAGGTAGTTAAATAATACACATCTGCTTCTGTGTCATTTGTCGTATGATCCACAGTGATTTGGATGGAGATAGTCCAAAGGAGGCTATTGTGGTCATTCAGGTGAGGGGTGTCTGGGGCCAGGATAACCATGGGGGTGTAGAAGTAATTAGGAAAAATAAGGTAGAGAACTGGGAGGTAAATTAAACATGAGATGAATGGATTGAGGGAGAAAGAGTGAAAAAGATGTCCTGGGGTCTGGTTTAGACATTGAGTAGGGGTTGTTCTGGGAGGATGGTTGAGGTTGAGGTGAGGCTGGGGGAGGCGAGTTCAGTTTAGGAAAAGATCCAAGAGGGAATATTCAGTACACAGGTGGGTATATGCACCTGGAGTTTGGGAAAGAAATCTGTTCTAAAGGGACAAACGGGGGACTCAGAATATAAATGGTGACTAAGGAAATGAGAGTAGATAGGAAATTTCTTGTAAGAAGTTATTACAGAATGTGGGTTCAATTATTCTCAACAAATACTTTAATCATTTTCATTTAGTCTCTGGTAAGAGTATCCTTCACATATACTTACAATATATTAATATTTGTACCAATGAACAACAATAAAAATTGTTTTAAAAATATTTACAGCAGTCTGAGTATTAAAGTTTTTGATGCCCAGAGCAGACTAAACGAGGTAAGCATAGAAGTTAGAATTCTGAGTTCTGTTTTAAGGAGGCAAACTCTCCCAAACTTTGTGTGTTTATATAATCTAGGCTATATGTGTGTTTGTGTGTTTAACTATGTATACATAATGTAGTTTATGATGAATGCAATGATTTAATAAATATAACACAATTAACATTTATTTTTAAAAACACAAACTGCTTAATAGAAACATTTTAAGCAATTTAACACTAACACAAGATTTGAAAGCTGTGAGAAAAAGAATTAGAAATAACCTCTCTTAAGGCTAAAATGCCTCTAGCATCCAATCATCAAAAGACTGAGGCCAACTAAAAGATGGAAAACAAAGAGCCTCGGTTACCTGTGTTTTGAGTCTGGAGTGGAGCTTGTGATCTGACAACCAAGGGTGCTTGAGAGCTTCACTTGCACTTATTCTCCAACTAGAGGGAAACTCAGAGGGTTATTACTGGGAACACACCTAATGAGCCCTGCATCTGCCATTCAGCCTCAGCCCTGCATCTGTGCATTCAGCTTCAGCTCTGGCCACTGCCTTTGGGAAACCAGATGCCAAATGTTAAATTCGGCGTCAATTTGACTTCTCTGGAGTTATTATCAGTGTCATGTAGGTTCCCATCTAATTCAACAAGGGTAACAACATGGCTAAGGCAAAGCAAGGCAAAAAGTTTAAAATTCTTGTTAATAACTGAACATCTACTTTTAAATATAATGTGAATGAAAAGGGGCCACATGTTAAGCCTGACAAACTCATGGGAGGCCTGCATGATGGCCTTGCAAACTTGGAGACCTAAAGTAACCACACACAATGGTCTATATTTTAAAAACTTTCTAACTAAAAGCAGGCCATGGAGAGATGTCATGGCCTAGCCTGGAATATTCCCTAACAAAAGTCAGTCTTTATCTTAATTGAGCCTGACTATTGTCTTTTTGCATCTATGACAACACACCTGTGGAATGTCAGATTTCCTTTTTTTGGACCCCTCAAAGCACAGGCACCGCACCAGGGAGAGACCACAAATCCCTTCATTGTTATTGTTATCATGTTAACGATGACTGTTAACTATCCTTTTACCACTTGTGTAAAAGAAATATGTGTCTATCACTTTATTTTTTTATCCAATCCCAGAGGTCTCCCTGCTTTGCATTCCTTAGTTAATCACCCAGTGGATGTCATGTAACCCACCTGCACCTTCTCTTTTGATTGTAATAAATAAAATAAGGTGCAAAACTGCCATTTTCCAGAGCATTTTCTCAATACTTTGCCTCCCAGCAATTGTTGTCAGTTTGGCTCAAATAAACTCATACAAATTCTTATAGGTTTGGACATTTCTGATGTTGACAATAAGTAGCCATTCTTGATGTAATGTCTAAGTTTCATAAATTGAACTTTTATCATTCAGTTGAAAAATAAATGTACATTTATTATTGTAAGAAGAAAATGTTACAATGATTCTTGATGCCTGAAAAAGCAATGTATGTATTAAAACTGTTGAATAATATGTATTACTAACTTTTTAATTAAGAAGTTGTAAAGACTTAAACAGAGAAATAGGTGGAAAGTTAATATAAGTCCTGAGAGAGTTTTATATTCTGTGAAGTGGTATTTGATGTTGGCCTTAGGTTCAAGTATTGACCTGAATACCTAGCCAGTTGTCATTCTGCCCAAATGTATATCTGTGGCCCCGCAGGTATTAAGGCAACCTTCAGACTGAGGAGCTGTGTGACCACTTCACTGCTTGAAGCCTGTAAAATAATGGTGATAATATCCATGCACCTCAGGACACCCAGATGATTAAGTCAGATAACACACAAAAGTATATAACAGGTCCTCTAATAGCATCATTTTGGTCACTGTCATTTCCTTATAATGCTAAAAAGAAAAAAATCACTGTCAGCTGGGGCCACTATCTGTGGAGTATACCCTCTGTCCCCACATCTGCAAGGGTTTTCTCCAGGGACTTTGGTTTCCTCCCACATCCCAGAGCTGCACATATGAAATGAACTGGCATGTTTATAGTATCCCAGTCTGAATGACTCTGAGTGTGTGTTTGTTGTGTCTGCACTGGAAGGGTGTCCTGTCCAGGGTGGGTCCTGCTTGCACCCTCAGCTGCTGGATGGATTCTTACCACTTTTGACCCTGAAGTGGAATAAGGGGTAAAAAATCATTACTGTGTTTTTATTCATCTTTCTTAATGTATGTATAGCTCACCTTTATTTTTGGTATTTTGGATCATTATTTAGAAGTTTGTTGATGCTTCTGTGACCAGAAATATGTCATAGAAACTTAACTCTTGTTTATATCAATTAGCCTATGGTAAAACTGGTTTTGTTATATGTCATTTTGTTTAAAGTTGAGTTTCCAAGAACCTATGGATGACATTAAGCGAGGACACACTGTTATCTCTAAATAGGTTCTCAGTAAATGTGTATTTCTCATCTACCAAAGAGTTAATAGTTTTCCCTCTTCACTGCTTGACATTCAGTATTATAAATAATAATGGTAACATCAGATTTTTGTTAATGTACATTTCCATTAAAAATAAAACCCATGTCTGTTCATTATCCCTCCTCTAAGATTGAGACCCCAGCCTGACTGAGTCCTCCTTACCCCTTAGGACTTAGTTCTGGTCCTTGTCAGTATACTCATTTTTCATTATCCATATTGTATTATATTTTTTAAATACATATCTCTTCTATTAGACCATAAGTTACTTAAAGGCAGGTACTAAGCTTAATACATCTGCCCTCAATGTCTGAGACACATTCCCTGGCAGATTATAGGTAATTAATTAATTGCTTGGAGAAAAGAAACTTCTGTGTGTCAGGCACTCCCCAGACCCTTTCCCTATGTTGTTACCAGCCCCCCACTGCACCCTGCTATGCAGTGGTGCACGGTCATGTATATTAGTAACTTAAAAGCCCAAAAGATCACAAAACAATAAAGTATAGTTGGCACTGAGAACCTTAAAAACTACCTACTGTAATATGTTTTATATATAAAACTGTGTATTTGCCAGGGTAATGGTGATGTTCTTTCCCTATCTATAATTCTAAAATGCAAGCCCACTCTTCTTCATCCACTGAATTTTAAGTGAATGTTATTTTAGCATTGATAGAAAACAAGGCAATGGTAAAACAATAAGTGCATGACCTTGGGGGAAGGTATGCTTGTGTTTGACTACAAGTTCTACCACTTACTAGCTGTATGATCTTGGGAAAACTCTGAGAGTTTTATCCATAAAATAGTAATGATAATTTCTACCTCATAGAATTGGATGAGGATTGAAAGAGATAATGTCTATAAAGCCCATGGCATAGTCTGGCCCATCGTAGATTCTCAAATGAAATGATAGTCAAATGTTCAGTTCCACAGAGCTGTATATGTGCTTTGTAAATGTGAAAGGCATCATGGAAATAGTTTATGCCAAAGCCTTCATTCTGAGGCTAAGTCCATGGAGACCCAGCAAGAGCCCCTAATTGGTAGAGCCTTATTACGAAATTCAAAGGAGGGATAATATGCAACTCTATTCAAGCCTCATGACCAAAGCAGTCCCATATATTATTAAATTTGGTTAAGAGCATCAAATGATCCCTATGTACAACTTTACACAAGCATCAGAGGTTTTACTAAAGGAATTCAATAGTTATCTGACATGAACTCTAATAACCCTGGTAATATACTGCTCTTCTATTATCCCACCTTCTTCCAGAGCCCAGAATGAACTTGGGTTACCTTTTCTCCTTAATTAAAAGCTTGGAGAGGAACTCCTTGGCCTCCTCTGAGATGTTTTGAAATTCTTCTTCCTCTAAGTCCCACCTGCAGGCCAGGATGTTGTTCAGGGTCTCAGCATCATTATCACCCAGGAAAGGGGACAAACCACTAAGTCTATGAGAGACAGGGTCCAGAATGAGTATTTTTAAACAGCTTCAAACCCTTTACAGATAGGTTGCTTTATTTTTTGGTTCTGTCATTTAAAACTGAAATAAAGCAAATAACCTAAATTTAAACATAATTTTATCATATATCTTTGCAATGAAAAAGATGCTTACAGTCCCCCCGCCCCGCCTCCTATTAAAGAACTTCAGCAACCCAGACATCAGCTGCATCTGAATGTGCACTTCACAGACCAATTACAGAGCTGTGAATGTTTGTCATACACACACATGGAAAACACCAGTGTCACCTCTGAGGAGTAAAGCTAGCATTAGTCATTTAGGAGATCAGGACATAGGGTTTGTTTGTTTATTTGTTTTTTATTTTCAAGGCATTGAGTGGTGTCCTAGGATTTAAAGTGATCCATGAAGAAGACATACATTTACTTTTTCAGATGGTGTACAAGAAAAGAATTTACTCTTACAACCCCCAGGATTCAACAGAGCCTAGAAAGTAACTGAATATGGTACAAAATTATTTATTTTTAAAAGACCTAAATTAGAGCTCTTAGTCAAAATAGCAAAACCTCACAGAATAGGCATGATGATTAAAAATAAGTGTCAGAGAGATTGGAAATCTGCTTACAGCATATAGGCAATGACCCCCACGCTCCACATGTCAGTGGGAAAGGAAACAAAATCATAGTTCACAACTTCAGGGGCAAGAAATTCTGGAGTTCCAAAGTTCACCTTCAGCTTTTCTCTGGGTTTGTATCTGGAATTTAAGGGAAAAGTGAAAGGATGGAAACTGTCAATCACAAATTATGGAAATTGAAAAGATACATCCTATAAAAAATAACTTCAGCAAATTTAGAATAAATAGACTTTAAAGGAAATCACATAGTGTCAAAAACTTGTGATAAAGTTCTAAGAGTTTTAAGGCATACAGTAAAACATTAGTAACCTGAAACAGTTGTGAAAAAAGCCACTCAGAATAATTAGAAAACCTGAATTATAGAATGTGACAAAAGAAAAATTTACATGACCCTTGACATATAGATGCATTGATTAGGCCTTTATTGATGAATAAATGAAATGCAATAGTTTACAACATCTAGGTTATATTCATCGTTAATGTGTTGCAGTCCATGTGAATTTTTGTTCTCTTAAGAACCTTAGATGTGCCAGAAGTCTTAGCAATATTCTTGACACTACTAATTTTTTTCTCAGCACAGGTGATTCTCTTAATTAATTTTTTAAATTAATCTTTAAATCTCTTCACAGGTGGAACAAATATAAATGACTAAGGCAGACTTACAAATTGTAAATTAATGTTTTCAAATTTAATAACTTTCCTGTATTAGATTTTAATTTTTCTATTTTTTCTTGCATGCACTGTAGAAACTTCTAAACATTCAAATCCCAAAGTCAGAAAAGAAAGCTGAAACATAATTTTTGTTAAGTTAAATCTAAATGAGGATATGAAACCAACAGGTATATCTATCAGATTTATCTTTGCAAAGAAAGAGGACCCATGCTGCCTAACTCCATTCACACACCTATGTTTAAATAGACATACCTTCTGGCCAATCCAAAATCAATAATTTTTATTTGTTTAGTATCACGATTCACACACAGGATATTCTCAGGCTGCCAGGAGAAAGAGACACATTAGCAATGAAAACAACCATCATTCACTCAAATTGTCCTTGAACCACAACTAAAAATACAGCGATGCTCAGGAAAAACATATCAGGCCTTTCACTTTGAGACTGGCTTGTCTGTGTGGGTATTTTCTCTTTTAATTATGTGGTAGACGAGGTTTTGGGTACTATGCCAAACTTGCATTACCCTGCCTATTCCCTTTCCTGGTTCTGCAGTTTACCATGATGTGTGGGTTCAGGCAGAGGCCTTCTTGAAGGAATTTTAAAAAAAAAAGGAGGCTGCTTCAGTACTTTCTAAATGAACTGGTGGAAGGCGTCTCAAGCTTGAAATCTGCCCCTCTAAAATTATTGAGTATGAATTTTCCATTCTCGGAAGAATATTTTACCCAAGGATTTTTGAGTTCTAAGAGGAATGACTTGATTCATTCAAACAGGCACACTGAATATGCAATATAATGTGAATGCTCCTGACCTCCAGATTTTCCTTTGTGCTTAGTTTATGGCAAAGTCATATATCAAAAGAAGGCTTTCATTCTTCATTCTCTGCAATCCCAAAGTTTTGCTGAGTTTGGTCTCCATGCCTAAAACCCTTGACTAAGTGTTCCCTTGGAGTTTGACTCTGGTAAGATTTTGCTCTGCCCATCTCACAGCTTTGGGATGAACAGGGAGAAACATAGACAGGAGTGCTGTAACTGAGTGTTTACAGAATGTCTTACAAACATACCTTCACTTGTTAGGACTGAAAAACTGAGGTCAGGGATATATAAGAGATTTAATTTAAAGCTAAGATTATTCATAAAAAAAAATTTCAACAAATTACCTAGAATTCTCAAGCTATAATCCACCCCTACCCTTCCTTGATTGCTGCAGGGCATCAGCTGACCCACTGGATCCCCAGGATCTCTTGTCCCATCCTTTAGGTGGGATTCTGGCTGCCCTCCATCCCCATCTGGATGGAGAGGAGGTTCAAATGAGATCAGAAACTCTGAAAACACTTTATGAAATAACATAGTCCATTTGGTTAGGTATAATGTCTCTGGAAGCTCTTTTCTAAAATATCTCTAAAACAGATGTCTATGAGTAAAAACTTTTATAGAGAAGTGGGTGTTATGTAAGAACATTTGGTTTTATTCTTAAATAACTGATCAACCATGTACAAAGGGGTCCACTTGTCAAAGACTACTATGACATAAAAAAAATTATAGAATGTAAAAAAACAGCTTTGAGGGCACATCCAAAGTTAATTTTTTTCTAATAATGGATAAGATTTATAAAATACAGAAAAACATAAAGGAGACCATTTTTAAGTCACCTATAATCTCCTCTACATATGACAAGCACTCTTAATATTTTTGGCCCCTTTCCTTCCAAGAAGTTTTCTGAAAGGCATGACTGCTCATTAATGATCCATCCAGCTGTCTCCTTTATTATTATCTTTACATACAAGCCATAACTAAAATTACTCATTTTCAATCAACATTATGAAGCCACATATGGAGTTGTTTGACTTATGATGGGTCTGGCCCTAGTTCCAGTTGCCAATCAAATCCCTTTAGGAACATCTGTAGAATGTCCACACTCAATGAAATGCTCCATGAAAATACACATTATCAAACTCAGTTCATAGACAAGGGCTTTGCTAATGATTTTTAACCTCTGACTTTTTCATTTTATATACAACTTACTCCTGACCTGTGAATGCAAGAGGCAGTGCACATAAATCAAGACAGTGAGAGAAGCCAAGTTACAAGAAGATGGGCCCCTGGGACACTCTTTAAGGAGGTTAAATGTATTTAGCTCTACAACCCCTAATGTCTTACCATAGACAGTATGTTATATGGAATACTTTATCCCACTGCCATGCTGTGCAAACAGGGAAATGAGCAAGTGACTGAGCCACACAGGAGATTCACTTCATGATGCTCAGCCCCAGTATCAGAGCTGGTCAGAGTTATTGGCCCTGGATCTTTCATTGGTTTAACTAAGTACAATTCTAAGGACTTTACAATGGGAGAGAAATCAAAGGGAAACGGTCATTAAATAAGGGAAGAAATGAAGGCATCTTGCATCCCGGCTGTTCACAAAAGCTTTTCACTACTTCCAGTGTGTTGTCCAGCCCCATGCCACCACTCCTTTCTGTTCCTTAGGATTTTATCACTACTTTTCTAACTGTTTTATATCCCATTCTGCCATTGGTTTCTCCTTAGTGCTCTAGCATGCCCACAGAAAAATAAGTCCCTAAAGTCCAGAGCTTCCTGCTGGGGACTCTAGGAGAGCTGACAAGTGTGGCTACTGCTAGAATATTTTGAGTTAGGAAAATTCTCCCTCATACTTAACATACAACGACAGGAACACAACAAGGGTACCACACTGGTGATGGTGGTAGGTAGTTTTGATTCAAAACTTTTAGAAAGAAAATTACCTCCCATGAGGGTTACCTTAACACAGGCAAGTTATAAGAATCTGAATACTAGTCTCTAAAAAAGGAGGCATGCAAATATTAAGAGGTGACAGAAGTTGGAAATGGAGGGAGATGAGTTTAAGAATCTGGATTTTTATTAATTCTTAAATATGTACCTAGTGACAGAATCAGTGTTCCAACCTGACATGTGGTATCTGATAGGGCCCTCTGATCCACATGAGGGGAAAGGTTGGGGCACAAAGCATGCTGTACCTTTAGGTCCAAATGGAGAATGTACATCTGATGCATGTGTTGTATTCCCTCACATATCTGCTTGATGAACAGGATGGCATCAAGCTCAGTCAGACTGTAGTTGTCATCAATGATCCTGTCAAAGAGCTCACCTCCATCCACACTGCAGAGGGAAGAAGAGTGGAGTCCTGAGTCATGATTCTTTTATTAACATGTTTTTCTTGCAGTTAAGCTTCTTTAACTCTTCCAACAGAGACATGTACACAGTTATTTCTCTGCCTTCTTTGCTATCTCAGTAAGATGACTCTTGGGTTGAAGGCCCTTGTCTTATCTACCATCAATTTCACAAAATCTCCAACTCCCTTTCATCCAGTGGCTACAGCTCTGAGGTGAGTCCACACCTGCCATCTTCTAATATACATGGAAGTAAAGAGGACTCTAAGAAGACAGAGAGAGAAATTCCAAATACCAGCTGAGAGTTAGGCAGGTTCTCCTAATTTCAGTGATAAAGTGCTTCTATGTGGCTAATACTAAATATTTAGTATTCAAAAACTTTTTATTGAACAGTGAAAAAAAACCCAAAGTGAGGGAGAAAAATGAACTGAATCATATCACTGATTCAGTGTTACTTAGAAATACTCAATTTCTAACTAAACACTTATTTAGCTTTTATAAAGCTGATTTCAAATGGAAGTTTCTTAGCCCTAATTATTAAGAGTTTGATATGAAATTTGTATTGGTGATTAGGTTGAAAGTGAAATGCAGTTCAAAAATCACTTTCCTCCAGGTTAACTAGAGTAATATTTAAGCTGGATTTTTTGACAGTATAGCTTACATATAAAGTTAGATATATGTTGTCATCCTAGTTCTTATTAATAAAATTATATATAAAGATATCTATTTCTAAGTAATTTCCTTTCTGAAACTGATGAGATTATATCACACACACAAGTTAAAACCAGTGGTGTACCAAGTATGAATCTAGTAATTTCTGAGGTAGGACAGAGCTACACCCTGTGGTCACCAGTGCTGTGAGACTCTCTGAACATGTGTGCTCAGCTATACAGGGAAGTGGGAGTGGGGGGAGAAGGGAACACATACTACTCCATGATGAGGACAATGTCATTCTTAGACTCGAAGGCATCATAGAGCTGGATGAGGTTCACATGATCCAGATGATTCATGACAGTGATCTCATTCTTCACTTCATCCTGAGGAGAGGGAGAAACACTTAGTGGAGTGAAGACAACAGCAAGAAGAGAGCCACATCACACGGCCTTTACCTTATCCTTCCTGCCTCTGGTCTTGATGACCTTGGCAGCCAGCTTCAGACCTGTTGCTTTCTCTTCACACTTGTGAACCTGGCCAAAGCGCCCCCTGCCAAAGAAGAGGATGAAGTGCAGCATGGGGCTCTGTCCCTACCAGATCTGGCTTCAGTCACTGGCAAGTAGACCAGGCAGTTGTCCCAGGCATTTCTCTTTTTAAGTTTGAAATTGCTGTAGCCAATAAACTTCTGCAACAGTGTCAAGGTGCCATCTGTGGGTCCCCGGCATCAGAATCTTCTAAGGTAGGAATACATGTTCCCCAGCTTTACCTACACCTACTGAGATAGGAGTCTGAGGTGAAGCCCCAGAATCTGTATTTCACAACATTCCTTGGGTAATTAATATACATCCTAAAACTTGAGAACTCTGTTATGGAAAAATGAGAATCATTCTGAATACCTATGAATGTAATAAGCTAGGCTTTGGAAACATGTGAACAATACAGGTTGTAAACAGGCATATCAAATTTTTTTTTGAAACTGCACAATAAATAAAAAATAATATTACATACAGACACATATAATCAAAAATACATATTACATAATCATTTATGAGCTTGTTGACACTTTAGCCTGGATATAAATGTATATATGCACATTGTAAAACAGTTTCTTACAAATTAATCACACACAGAAATGCACCCTCAGCAATAATTTTTAAATCTGACTTGCTTGCTTTGATTCCTGATTTAGAAAAATAGGTAGAACACTGGTGCCTGCCTGTGCAATGGTGGCTATCATAGCAGGAGCAACCAGGAAGCTTCCCTAACAACATTGTCAACCTAAAGCCACTGAATTCTTAGAGGACTGCAGAGCTGAGGGTCTTAACAACAACCAGCAAAGGAAGGGTGATGACTACAGCCACATTCCATTCAACTCAGCTACACACTGCAGGCAGAAACAGATGTGTCCATAAACATAGCCAAGTGATACCTTCAATTTCAACCACCACTCAGACGTTCTTTACTGGAACACATGAACATGGTCCCAGGAATCTCACATGTGCCTGCTGATTAAAAAAAAATGCTTTTTCTCTAGATTAGCAAAAGCCCCCAGAACTGCCTGGCCCATCAGAGGGTTGATATCATGTTTAACTTCAGCACTACCTCAACTGTCTCACATGACTTATTCTGCAAGTGCTTTGAATGATTAAGCCACTCCTCCCAGTATTCCTCCTGGTCCACCATACCAATAAATTCCTCCTACCTGAATATGTTGTGTTGGGATTATAATACTCCCACAGGTTGGGAGATGAACCCCAGGAAAATTCAGGGACCTGCCACCACAGGCAAGCTTTTTAGAATCCAGTGATCCTTTCCCAAAAGTGAAAAATAATTTGTTGCATATGGACTTCTTATTACTGCAAAGGAGAAATGGCAGTTTATGCTCTCTTGCACAATACACATTTGATTGTGTTCTCCTAACTCATTTACTGAATGAGTATGGCACCACTTTTGAGTACAGCCCAGACAAGAGATGACCAGCAGCTAGTCCAGACTGCACTGTGACCAAGAAGATCCAATGTTGCCTGAATAGGTGGAACGGAACTTCTTAAGGAACCATTGACAACCTTGACCAGAAGCACAGCACCAACCCATGGACTGTTTCAAAGCCTCTTCTGCCAAATAACTGCTCTCCTTTAGAAAAACAGTTGCTAGCTTGCCACTGAAGTCCCTGAAGACCCAAATAAGCCACCACAGGCAGTAATACTTCAGATCCATGACACCTACTCATGTTTCAGAATTCCCATTGTTCCCTCAGCTCATCCTCACAGCCTCAGGGAGAGTTCTCCACAATCAGCCAGCTGAGGAGGAAAAAGTTCAGGTAGTTCTGTGTGGCAAGGGGCAAAAAAATATAGAATGTGAAGAGGAAGAAGGGATTTTACAAATATCAACCATACATCTAATGGCCAATTGCAGAAACATGCATTAGAGTAGCTATGGATATTTTCCAATGTGTTGTTAAGTAAATTTTCTGCTTTCTGCTTTGTCTTCCTATTCTATATATATGCTTGTGGCTGTGAACTTCATAATTTAGGTTTTAAATGACAAGATATCATGGGGAAATTGTGACTGATGTAGAAGAGGAAGAAATATCCCTGGTAAGGGTCTCAATCCCTGTTAACCTTACTCTTGCTTCTTCAGGGAAAGACTGTGCATTTAGATGTCCTTCAAATAACTCCTTCTGTGAAGAAAACAATTGACTGAATGCATAATAGTAATGAACACAATAACAACATAAATGGAAAACCAACAATTATAAAAACAGTTTAGCAAATGCTGCAAGAAATATAGTGTTCACTCATTCTTACAATTTATTTCTCAATTTCCAAACTTTGAACAACCTCTCAACCTTCTGGTGACTCATGGTGGGTTTCTCTCACTTTCAGGAATTGCAACAAGGGACGCAAAGGAAATATTAAATGTGGAATTTAGTCACTGTTGCCACATCAACCTTTCTGGCATCAGTGATGATTTTCAGAAATGGTTAAAATCTCTTAAAATGTTTAGTTATGATATTTCTGATTCTCAGGTTGAGACTAGCAAATATTTGTGAAACCCTCAGGATCTGTCTCTTTGAAAGTTCTCTTCTATTGTTTAAAGTGTGTTAAAACCAAGCACGACTTACCCTCCTAAAATTTCTGTTCTGCTCACGGTATAAAAACTGTTGATGGCTGTCTGTTTGGCTGTTACAATCCGGTGATGAAAGGGTGCGGGAGGAGCCAGGCAGTCATCTAGAAGGTGAGAGGGAAAGAAGGGCCATCTGTTAAACAGTCAGAACTCTTTATTACACAAGCATGAGACCTCAGAGTGAAATTTTGTGCATTTAATAATAAAATATAAAAGGCCATCTGTTTTATTCCTAATGATCTAGGGAATATAAATTTTCATTTCATGTTATGATATGTGATTCCCAAAGGCGATACCTGACATCTTTGAGAAAGAATGTGAGGACCACTAATCTATGGTTCATACTATCTCAGGACAACTTTTAGAAATAAAATCTTCAACCTCAATACAGCGCAAATAGGTTATACTTCCAGGCCTGAGGCTATTTATATTCAAACATGAAATATTATTTGTTCCATTTTTAAGAACCACAAATGTAGTCCATTATTTTAATTAAAGCAGAAAGAGAAAAACGTAAAATGTTCCTTCAAGTCATTGAAATGTTTGATGTTATTACATATTATTTTACCAACTATTTTAGCCTTTATTTAAGATACACTTAAGACACAATCATGATTTTTTTTTCTGGCTGGAAATAAAAGGCCCAGTAAAACTGGCTAAAGTATATATTCCACAGCTCTCAAATTTCTCCCACTTTCTACCTTCTATCCTAAGTGTTTAAACTATAGTTCACCTCAGGATTAGTTCTAAAATACAAAATCATATTCTTCCAGTATTCTTTTTACTTTTCCATGATTACTGCTATTAAAGTTTTCTTGCTGTGGATGTATTCATGTCCCCATTTATCCATTATTTAGCATCTATTGCATGTACTTTCTTACATACATACAAAAGATAGAAAAAGATGTGAATAGATAATAACTTTGTTTTCAAAAATTTATATTTATTCAGCATATAATTCTCAAATACTTGTGTTAGGCATTCTGCCAAATGTTAGTATTTTTTAATTGAGATAATATAAATCTCTGGGAATCTGATTTGATATGGACATTCACCTCCCACACCATAAAGAAGTCACAAAAGAATTCTGTTGGTGGCATTCATCTCTTCAGATAAAAAATGATCGAGTTACATTCAAAAATAGCATCAATATGGCATAATGTCTCCTTCAGGCTGTTAGGCTCGGTGAAATTTAGTTGGAAATGCTTGCTGAAGAGGTTGAGAAACTTGAAAAGGCTGAAACAAATTTGTTTCCTACCCAATGGAGTCACCAGATCTCTCTGTCTGGAGGTTTGAATTCCAGTGGACCCCAGGGGTTGGCCTTGTGAGCTCCCCTGGACTTGTCTGATTTCCTGTGTCCTTCTCAATGTGTGTCCTTCAGCTGTCCTTGCTACATCTGTTCTGCACATTTTGCTGTCTTCTTTGATGAATCGTTCTTCCATCATGCTCTGCGTACTACTGATAGCATGCTCTGTTTGTTCAGCATTCTGGAAAATGGGTCTTATTTCTGCATTTCCCAGGACTCGTGATGTAGAAATGGCTTTTACATTGCTGATAGACCTGGAAAATAAAACTCAGCTGCAGCTCTCATAGTTTTGGTCAAATGGCTAACTAAAGCTGCCTCAAAATGATGTTTTGGTGAAGGGTCTTAAGCTTCATGATAGATAGTTGGCAGTGTCAGTTTTGGGGGATAAAATGGAATAATATGCTTCCCTATCAGATCTGAGCATCAAAAGAGGATCCCAGAGAATCTTGCCAATGACTTCATTTGGACCCTAAATTATTCCATCGACCCTTTATAAAAGCAGTCATTTCATGAATACCTAACTGACTTGACCTTTATTTTTTCACTTCCTTTATAAAATAGAGAAATGACTAAATTAAAGCACAATAAAAGAATCAGTAATCTCTCTGAATATTAGCAGTGAGAATTAGCCTTTATGGGTAAAAGGTTTGACCTCATTTCAGTTTTGTAAGAGCTCCAGACCTTATGAAGCACATCTTTGAGGCAAAGATTATTTATTAAAAATGGAATAAAAATTGTATCTTAAATCCTTTTAAAAAAGACCATAAATGTTTGGATATTTTATGTTCCAAATAAATTCTGTGGCTCATCATTGTGTAGAATAATTAATTTTAATTGGCTACATAATTACCTGCATTTACATGTGAAACTTTGCAGTTGAATAGGACTTATTCAATAATCTACTTCTTACTCAATCCTCACAATATTGGGGGGAAATAGCCAATTTATCATGCAGAAAGGGGTAGATAAACTTTTTAAGAACTCTATTTTAACTTATAAATAAATCTGATCATCATTCAATTCTTGATCTTAAGGATGTGCTCTATATTTTAGAAACAAAAAAAATTTACTTGATCCATTAAAATATTGATATATTTGAGTACTGGTAATCATTATCATTGTCTTTCAGTTGATAGGAAGCTTAGAAAACAATGAAATGCATAAAAATGTCACAGGAATGAAGAAAAAATAATGGCATGAAAACATGACTGAAAAAAATCTACACACATGAAAACTAGTTTCTAAACCATTGCTTTAAAAGCTTACTTCAGTTATCCCATTGATATGGCCTTAAATTGCAATGACACAGCCTTATAAAAAAATATCAATTATAGATGTATAATGTTTTTACCCCTACCTTTTATAGAACTGATCACCATTAGTTTTATTATCATTTTGCTTTTTATTTGAACTCTTGTCCATCACTGCTTCATTTGTAATCGATGACCCCCCTTTTTTCTCAGGTTCTCTTTCACTGGTATCTTCCTTAGAATGAAGCCCATTTTCCTTTTCTTTGAACACTGGACATTCATTTTTATCCACAGTAGCTTGTCTATCATCTCCAACACTATTATTTTCTTGTCTGTTCACTCTCTGTGCGCATAAAATTTCTCTTCTAGCTGTGTCTTCTCTTGGCTCTATGGACTTTCTTAGAGCAAAATCTTCTACCTCATCACGTGATCTTTTTGTATGAAATGTGGCAAAACTTCTCTGAACTAGAGAGGCATTGGTCTTCTCAGAATTTTTCTTGTTGAGTTTATTAACCTTTTCTTTGTCATAGGAAGGCTGGTTCTTCTGGGAAGATCTCTCTAAAAGCCACCATAGGATACAAATATTTTAATGGAGGATGCATTACAATATATGATCAGTATAATTTTATCTTCCTATAATGGCATCTCTATTCAGGTTTGTTTTTTCAACAGATAAAAGCTTTTGAAAAGCAAAGTAGAAGCGAACATGACCTACTGAACAATTAGATTTTCAAAGATTTTCTAGTTTGTAACTAGTAGAATCCAAAACCAATCAAATAAAGATATTTAGACAGCACTTCTCCAGACATGGGACTATGAATGTGTAACTTCCTCTGAATAAGAACAACAGGACTTATATAACAGAGCTTTCTCTCTCCACGAATATCTAGTCTTCTAAAGCTGTTACCTGTGAGGGCTGATGTCCTCTTTCCTTGGATAGATGCCATTTCCTTCAGGTCGGGGTATAACCATACCTTCTCCTTAGCCTGTGGATACACAATTGAGTAATTGAGGTTACATATCACACAGAGTTTCTCAGCCTTAGAAGTACTGACACTTGGGGCTGGATAATTCTTTATTGTGGGAGATGCTATGAATACTATAAGATGTTTAGCAGCATCTCTGGCATCTACCAACCAGATACCAATAGTATCCTCCCTCCTAGTTGTAACATTCAGAATGTCTTTGGACACCACAGTGGCAGAGGCCATGAACCCACTGCTGCCACAATAGACAACCCCCACCCCCTCCCCCATCCCCACAGTGACCAGTCCACACCATCACAACCGGGGCAGCACCCCCACCCCACATTGCCAGACTGGTGTAGTAAGAGGAAGAAGGAGGTGTCCTCCAAAGAGGACAGCAGCAGGGCTCAGGGAGTTAGCAGTCCCCAGAAAGACTTAACTCACTGGGGGAGCTAAACTATCGTGAAGAGACTTTGAGAGTGCCTAGCACCTAGGACAGCAAAGAGCAAGAAGGTTGTATGTGAGTTTCCCCTAATTAGTGCACCTCAAGGACAGCACAACTGATAGATTGAAGGCCCTGGCTTGGGGCAGTGTGGGCCTAGCAGTGAAAGGAGGAACTGGGCTGGAGACTAGGCCATTGTGAAGATTTTGGCCCAAACCTGGCCCCCATCCTCACAAAACTGTAGGAAGGAAGAAAAGCAAAGCTCAACCCCCCTCAGCCTGTTGCAGCCAGGAACCAGCTGAACTGGCTGGGCCAGTTTGAAATCAACATGAGTCTTTTTTTTTGTTTGTTTCCAAAGTGAGACAATAAGACCTGGAGCTATAAAAGGAGGGATCACAAGGCTAATTCCAACAACTGAGAAACTGAGACAAATTTCACTTTGCTTTTTAAGAGAGCTTGCATGCTATTGTTTATATGTATTTTATTATTTTTTCATTATTTTTTCTTCTTTTATTTTTTAGTATTTTTTACACCTCTTCTTTCTGTTTAGTTTTCCTTGTTTTATTTGTGTGTTTAATTGCATTGTTTGACTGATTCTCCTTATTTTCTCTTTCATAGTGTATTTTAATTTTCCTTCTTTCACTTCACTTGTGTTCCAATAGCACACTACTCTAGGTCATGTAGTTCCTATTCTTGTTATTCAGATCATATAGATTCTGTCATATGACTGTTGTTCCAGTATTAGTGTAAATAATTCTTGTTCCATACAATTGTAAATAACACACAACACCCCACCTGGATCTTAGTCCACTTCACTGTCTTCCAGAATTTTATTACTGTTGTGGTTAACTCTATTCTTTCACACACTATGCCTATTTTCTATCATTTAATCTCACTATATCTCATAATCTGACCTCCCACAAACTCTCTGTTTTCTGGATTCAACTCACAATCCTTCCCACCTCTAACAAGAGTCTTATCTCTTTTCTACCCTTTCTAAAAAGTGGCTAGTTGGGTGAAATATCACTGTTAATACTATATTTATACAAAGAATCTCCTATCTCTTCTCTATGGATTGATACTTTAAATCCCATAGAATATACTCCCCCTATTGTAATCCATTTTGCCTCTCCCCTCCAACTGATCACATAAAAGAGTAGGTGGGAGCTGCAAACACTAATACACCTGCTGGAAGAGAGAATACACCAAAAAATAAACCACCAACAGATAATAAAAGAAGGTGGCAGAGGAGTGAGTGAAAGCCACATTAAATTTGGAATTACAACTAAATTATGAAGAAATTATCCAGAACAAACAACTGAACAACAGAGAGAGAAGCCTCATAACCTTGGACAGACAGAAGAACCAGCTTTGATAAAACCTGTCCACACCTGCACAACAGCATACAAAACGTGGTGGTAAGAGTGACCCTCAGTTAACCAGCTGGTGGGAAGGACCCACCAAAGAAAGACCCAACAACAATCAAAACCCAAAGACATCCAGAGAGCCATCACAAATAACATCTCAAGAGCAGCAAGTTCAGGAGATCAAGGAGACTGCACCACTGAATCTCACAGGTTTCCTACCATAAAAGTTCACACCACGAGCCTAGGGAGTCAGAACAGATCAATTTAAGGAGCAGAAGCTAATAAGAAGAGTCTCGCAAACAATGGGAAGGCAAAGAAACAATCCAAAAATGAAAGGAAAGAAGGAAGCCTCAGAAAGAATGCTAAATGAAATAGAGGCAATTCAACTATCAGATATTGAGTTCAAAGAAATAGTTATTAGGAAGCTCAATGAGCTCACAGAGAATTACCAAAAACTAAAGGGAAACTGTGATGAACTCTTTGGAAACTATATTAACATGAAAAAGGAAAGAGAAACTATCAAAAAGGGCCAAGAGGAAATGGAGAATACTATTTCTGAATTAAAGAACACAATAGAAGGAATCAAAATCAGACTAGATGAAGCAGAGGGTTGAATCAGTGAACTGAAGGACAAGGTAGAAAAAAACTCTCAGAAAGAGCAAGAAAGGGAAAAAAGACTCAGAAAGAATGAAGAGGTATTAAGGGAAATGCAGGACAACATGATACCTACTAATATCCATATAATAGGGATACCAGAAGGAGAAGGAGAAGAGCAAGGGATGGAAAACCTGCCTGAAAAACTAATAATGGAAAACTTCCCTAATTTGATAAGAGAAAAACTCACATAAATCCAGGAAACACAGAAAGTCCCAGTCAAGAGGAATGCAAAGAGGCCTAACCCAAGACACATCATAAATAAAAGGGAAAAATTCCAAGACAAAGACAAAATCTTGAAGGCAGCAAGAGAGAAATAGGAAGTAGCATACGAGGGAGCCCCAATAAGGCTAGCAGCTGACTTCTGAACAAAAACATTATGCCAGAAGGGAATGGCAATAAATATTCCAAGTAATGAAAAAGAAAGGCATGCAAGGAAGACTACTCTAGCCAGCAAGGCCCTCAATTAAAATGTTAAATGAAATAAGGAGTTTC
Source organism: Phyllostomus hastatus (assembly GCF_019186645.2). Taxonomy (NCBI): domain Eukaryota; kingdom Metazoa; phylum Chordata; class Mammalia; order Chiroptera; family Phyllostomidae; genus Phyllostomus; species Phyllostomus hastatus. Next base: position 8,809,673 of record NW_025333867.1, on the reverse strand, counting down.
CCAGACAAAAGATGCCCCAAAGAATACACCTCCTCCAAACCAGCACTGCAAGAGATGCTAAAGAATCTGCTTTAAGAAAAGGAAGAAAAAGAGTGAGAGAGAGAGGGGAACACAGTATAGTGGAAATAAAATGGCAATGAATAAGGACCTATCAATAATAACCTTTAATGTAAAGGGAGTAAATGCTCCAATCGAAAGACATAGAATAGTGGAATGGGTAAGAAATCATATGCTGCCTACAAGAGACCCACCTCAGAACAAAAGACCTACACAGATGGGAAGTGAAGGGCTGGAAAAAAATATTCCAAGCAAATGGACAGGGAAAAATAAGGGATATCAATACTCATATCAGGCAAAATAAACTTTAAAACAAGAACCATAAAAGAGACTCAGAAGGACACTTCATAATGATCAAGGGAAAAATACATCAAGAAGACATAAACATTGTAAATATATATGCACCCAAATTAGGAGCATCCAAATACATAAGGAAAAACTTGGAGGATTTCAAGAAAGATACAGACAGCAACACAATTACAGTAGGGGATTTTAACACCTCACTGTCAACAATGGATAGATCTTCCAACAAAATATCAACAATGATATTGGGGCATTGAACATGTCCTAGATCAAATGGATTTAACTGATATATGTAGAACCTTGCATCCCAAGCAAGCAAAATACACATTCTTTTCCAAAGCACATGGAACATTTTCAAAGACAGACTACATGATAGGACACAAAACAAGCCTCAACAAATCAAGAAAATTGAAATCATATCAAGCATTTTCTCTGACAACAAGGGCCTGAAACTAGAAACCAACCTCAAGGAAAAAACTCGAAAACACTCAAATTCATGGAGATTGAATAGGATGCTATTAAACAATGAATAGGTTAAGAATGAGATGAAGGAAAAAATTAAAAAATGTCTGGAAAGAAATGAAAATGAACTCAAACCAATCCTAAACTTACAAGAAACAGAGAAAGTAGTCCTCACAGGGAAGTTCATAGCAATACATGCCCACCTAAAAATGATAGAAACATTTCAAATAAACAATCTAACCCTACATCTACAAGAACTGGAGGAAGAACAACAAAGACAGCCCAGAGCAAGTAAAAGGAAGGAAATAACCAAGAGGGGAGCAGAATTAAACAACATAGAGACTAAAAGAACAATTCTAAGGATCAATAAATCCAGGAGCTGGTTCTTTAAAAAGATAAACAAATTCAACAAGACTTTAAGAAGACTCATCAAGAAAAAGAGAGGACCCAAATAAACACATCAGAAATGAAAGAGGAGATATTACAACTGGTACCACAGAAATTACTATGAAGAACTATATGCCAAGAAATTTGAAAACCTAGGTAAAATGGACAAATTTCTAGAAAAATATGATCTTCCAAAACTCAATGAAGAAGAAACAGAAAGTCTGAACAGAACAATAACAGCTGACAAAATTGAAGCAGTAAACAAAAACTCCCTGCACACAAAAGCCCTGGACCAGACAGTTTCACACAATTTAACAAAAAAAAAAAAAATAAGGAATAGATAACCCCTATCTTTCTCAGACTATTCCAAAAAATCCAAGAATATGGAAGACTCCCGAACTCTTTTTATGAAGCAGCATCATCCTAATCCCAAAACCAGATAAATACATAACAAAGAAAGAAAACTACAATCCAATATCGCTGATGAGCATAAATGCTAAAATCCCCAACAAGACATTGACAGACTGCATCCACCAATACATTAAAAAGATCATACACCATGACCAAGTGGGATCATTGTAGGATGCAAGGATGGTACAATATTTGCAAATCAATAAACATAATACATCACATAAACAAAGGACAGACAAAAATCACAAAATCATATCAATAGATGCAGAAAAAGCATTTGATAAGGTATAGCACCCATTTATGATAAAAACACTCAGTAAAATGGGAACGGAGGTAGCATTCCTCAACATAATAAAGTCCATGTATGAAAGACCTACAGCCAACATCATACTCAATGGACAAAAATGAAAAGCTTTCCCATTAACATCAGGAACAAGACAAGATTGTCCACTTTCATCACTTCTATTCAACATAGTATTGGAAGTCCTAGCCATAGCAATGGGACAAGAAAAAGAAATAAAAGCCATCCAAATTGGAGAAAGGGAAGCAAAACTGTCATTATTTACAGATGATATGATGCTGTACATCAAAAATCCTATAAACTCCACCAAAAAACTATTTGACCTAATAAGTGAATTTGGCAAAACAGCAGAATACGGAGTCAATATTCAGAAGTCAAAGGCATTTTTATATACCAATAATAAAATATCAGAAACAGAAATCAGGGAAAAATCTCATTTGCTATAGCAACAAGAAAAATAAATACCTTAAGAATAAACCTAGCCAAGGAGGTAAAAGACATGTGCTCAGAAAACTACACAAAACTGAAGAAAGAAATTAAGGAAGACTCAAACATTTGGAAGTATGTACTATGTTCATGGATTGAAAGAATTAACATCATCAAAATGTCCATACTACCCACAGCAATTTATAGTTTCAATGCAATCCTTATTAAAGTATCAATGACATATTTCACAGACATAGAACAAACCCTTCAAAAATTTATATGGAACCATAAACGACCTCGAATAGCTGCTGCAATTTGGAGAAAGAAGAGCAAAGTAGGAAGGATCATGATACCTGATACCAAACTCTATTACAAGGCCACTGTAATAAAAAACAGCCTGGTACTGGCATAAGAAGAGACACATGGACCAATGAAACAGAATAGAAAGCCCAGAAATAAACCCAAGTCTCTATGGTCAATTAATATTCAACAAAGGGGGCAGCAGCATAAAATGGAGCAAAAATAGCCTCTTCATCAAATAGTGTTGGGAGATCTAGACAGCTGTATGAAAAAAAAAAGAAAAGAAAAGAAAAGAAAATCAACCTATACCATACACAAAAATAAATTCAAAGTGGCTAAAAGGCTTAAATATAAGTTGTGACGCCATAAAAGTCCTAGAGGAAAACATTGGCAGGAAAATCTCAGATATCTACACATCAACATCTCCAGTGATATATCCCCTAGTGACGCGTGCTCACCTGCCTGCAGTGAGCACAGAATGCTGTGGATGGCTCATCAAAACACAAGAAAAACATACATAGAGACAACCAGGTCCTGTGGGGAAGTAGGAATGGAATGGCCACTCTCTCTAGTGGGGAGCACACAGTCTCCATTCCCAAGCAGATTTTTATTGAGAATCCAGACTTAGTTTGTGGATTCACAGTCTGGCAGAAAAGATCCAAAGAAGTAGGTGACTTACAAAGGTGCAGACAGAACCCCCACTGTGATTCTGGGCAGAGTTTGGAGTTTTAACATATGGCTCAAAGGGCTAGTTTTGGTTTCCTGCTTGTGCCTTCATATTTTAATGTAATAACATCCAGCAAACAGATCTCACAGGATCTTGCATATTCTATGTCCCAGGCCTGATTACCCCAAGGGTCTGCCATTTCTAGTCTGGGTTGCACCACCCCTGCTATTTCCACAGGCCTGAGTCAACAGAGGAGACAAAGGCAGCCAGGAGACTTGGATTTCTCACTTCTAAGAACAAGGACTCAGGCTTTCACAAAGCCGAGGGGGCAGGGGTTGATGTCCATCACCCCTTCATTTCCTCAGCCCCGAGTCTCTTCCCAGAGGCCTCCTCATGATCATGCCTGCCTTAGGCGATTCCCTCCTTGGGAAATCTTACCCATCATTGGCTAACTGATCAAGCTTAGGAGGTCAGGCACAGAACAGGCAGCGTTCATGCCAGGGAAATAAGTTTTGTCTCCTTAGTGGCTCCTGGTCCAGAGGTCTCTCACTCAGCCTAAGTCATGGGGGTTACAGCTTCCTGAGACCAGGCAGGGTGGTCCCCAACACCCTAGAGCAAGGAACATAAGGGAAAGAATAAACAAATGGGATCTCATCAAATTAAAAAGCTTCTGCATGGGTAAAGAAAACAGCACTAAAATGAAAAAAGAACCAACTGGATGAGAAAACATACTTGCCAATGATACTTTAGACAGAGTTTGATCTCCAAAATATATAAAGAATTCATATGACTTCATTCTAAGAAAACAAGAAACCCAATAAAAAATGGGCAAAGTACATGAACAGATACTTCTATAAGGTGGACATATAGAGGGTGAAGAGACATATGAAAAGATGTTAAACATCACTAGCCATCAGAGAGATGCAAATTAAAACTACCGTGAGATACCACTTCACACCAGTGAGAGTAGCCATAATAAACAAAGCAACAAACAAGCGTTGGAAGAATGTGGAGAAAGGGGAACCCTAGTGCACTGTTGGTAGGAATGCAGATTGGTGCAGCCACTGTGGAAAACAGTATGGTATTTCCTCAGAAAACTAAAAATGGAACTGCATTTTGACTCAGCAATTCCACTGCTAAGATTATACCCTAAGTACCCTGAAACACCAATCCAAAAGAACCTATGCACCCCAATACCAGTAGAGCAGCATAATTCATAATAGCCACGTTCTGTAAGCAACCTAAGTGCCCATCAGTAAATGAACAGATCAAAAACCTGTGGTATAGGCCAAGATGGAGGCATAGGTATACACACTGTGCCTCATCACACAACCAAGATAGGAACAACAACAATTTAGAAATAGAATAACCACCAGAACTGATAGAAAATTGAACTGTATGGAAGTCGGACAACCGAGAAGTTAAAATAGACCCGTTCATGGAGACCGGTAGGAGGCGCAGAGTCAGGCAGCTGGGCACAGGTGCAGCATGGAAAGCAGAGAGTGTTAGGACCAAGCACGTAAGGCATCCGAGGCATGTAAGACCACAGCAGGTGGACCACAAGCTCGCAAGTGGCAGCTTGCAGACATCAGCCAAGGGGTGGCAACTGGCAGACCTAGCGAGGCGGCAATTGTGAAGCAAGGCACTGTGAGCAATCCAGGATCACAGCGCTGCGAAATAGAGCTTTGGGGCACTGATTGAAAACACCTGTGGGAGTTGAGGCACAAGGAGAGACTCCCAGCCTCACAGGAGAGGTCCTTGGAAAGTCCCACATGGTGCACAAGCCCACCCACATGGGAACTGGCACCAGAGTGGCCCAGTTGGCTCGGAGAAAGTGGCAGAAAGGATTGAGGTCTGACCGAGAGCAAGCGCCATTGTTTTCTCTCAGACCCCACCCCAACATACAATGTCACAACCCAGCAACTGGGGAGCCCTGCCCTGGTGAACACCTAAAGCTCCACCCCTGATACATAACAGGAGTGACCAGACCAGAGGGAAAATAAAAGATGGCTCAAACAGAATTGAAAGCCTCACAAGCATTACTTTTAAGCAACCAAGAGATAGCCAACCTATCAGATGCACAGTTCAAAGCACTGGTGATCAGGATGCTCACAGAATTGGTTGATTTTGGTCACAAAGTAGATGAAAAAATGAAGGCTACAATAAGTGAAATGAAGAAAAATGCACACGGAACCAATAGTGATGGAATGAAAGCTGGGTCTCACATCAATGGAGTGGACCAGAAGGAAGAAAAAAACATACAATCAGAAAAGAATGAAGAAATAAGAATTCAAAAAAAATGAGGAGAGGGTTAGGAACCTCCAGGACATCTTTAAACAATCCAACATCCAAATTACAGGGGTACCAGAAGGAGAAGAGGAAGAGCAACAAGTGGAAAAGTTATCTGAACAAATAATAAAGGAGAACTTCCCCAATCTTGCGAAGGAAATAGACTTCCAGGAAGTCCAGAAGGCTCAGAGAGTCCCACACAAGTTGGACCCAAGAAGGAACACACCAAGGTACACCATAATTACATTAGCCAAGGTAAAATTGAAGGAGAGAATCCTAGAAGCAGCAAGAGATAAGGAGACAGTAACCTACAAAGGAGTGCCGTAAGACTGTCAGCTGATTTCTCAAAAAAAGATCTTGAAGGCGAGAAGGGGCTGGAAAGAGGTATTCCAAGTCATGAAAGGCAAGGACCTACATCCCAGATTTCTCTATCCAGCAAAGCTTTCATTTAGGATGGATGGTCAGATAAAGTGTTTCTCAGGTAAGGTCAAGTTAAAGGAGTTCATCATCACCAGGCCCTTACTATATGAAATGTTAAAGGGACTTATCTAAGAAGAAGAAAAACGATGTATTGTAAAATGACAGCAAACTCACAATTATTAACAACCACACCTAAAACAAAAACAAACACAAACTAAGCAAACAACTAGAACAGGAACAGAACCACAGAAATGGAGATCACAAGGAGGGTTAGCAACAGGGGAGTGGGGGGAGGAGAGAGGGGCAAAAGGTACGGAGAATAAGTAGCATAGAGGGTAGGTAGAAAATAGACGGGGAGGGAAAGAATAGTATGGGAAATGTAGAAGCTAAAGAACTTATGACACATGGACATCAACTAAAATGGGGATGTGGGTGGGAGAGGGTGTGCAGGGGAAGCAGAATGAAGGGGGGGTAATAGGACAACTGTAATAGCATAATCAATAAAATATATTTTTAAAAACTATGGTACATTTACACAGTGCAATTCTATGCAGCAGAAAAAAGGAGCTCCTACCCTTGGCAACAGCATGGATAGAACTGAAGAGTATTGTGCTAAGTGAAAAAAGCCAGGCAGTGAAAGACAAATACCATATGATCTCACCCTCAATTGGAACCTAATCAACAAATCAAAGCAACAAAATATAACCAGAGATTTGAAATTAAGAACAAACTGATAGTGACCAGAGAGGAGGTGGGAGGGGTAATGGGGATAAAGTGGGGAGTGTTTTCAGGTACAACTATAAAGGACATATGGATAAAATCAAGGTGGGGTGGAATCATGGGAGAAAGATAGGGATGGCTGAGGTGAGAAGTGGTGGGAGGAAAATGCAGACAACTGTATTTGAACTACAATAAAAAAAACATAAAAATTTAAAAAAGGAACATCTTTGGAAATTGCTAAATATCCCCTGGGAGCATAATCACCCCAGGCTGAGAACCATATATTATATGATTCAAAAACAGAAAATTAATAGTATTTAGTGGATGGAACCATCTGAATTAAGGGAACTCTATATAAAGCACAGTACTAGAAAACAAATGAACTGACAATTTTTAAAGAAATCCTGTAAAACTCTGGCACTGTTTATAGAAGAAGTCATCTTTATGAATAGATTAAAGGATATTGATAATATTCAAGTCGCCATTGACCTCTGTTTACATTGTCTTCATGTGGTTCATAAATAAATCAAATAAAAATGAGAGGATTTATGTGATTGGGTTTTGTTAACCAGAAAGTGGAAGACTAAAGTAAGCTTTATACATGAATCTTTTACATTTCTTAGAACAGATGGCCCCTTTCTAAGCAGATAAACATTTTTCTCACAGTCCTGGCCTCTCTGAATTAGTTTAGCAAACCCTCTTTAAATACCACATGGAAGGTAAATCAATCCACCCAAATTATCACAAATGCTAAAGTTATACAATGTAATTATGAAATTTTTCAGGTATCTGAAGAATCAGTCTTTTTTCCTTAGGTAAGAGAACAAAGTTTGCCTTAGGATGACTCAAAAGCATGAAATGCCATGTTAGTGCAGCTCACAGATGTCAAGACAAATTGCAAAGTGGTTTAGAGCATTTCCATTTTTCAGACAGGGACCTTGAAATACACGGGCATGTTAAGTAAATCTATTAAAAACAAAATTAGGGATTACAGCCTTGAAGACTGTAACTTTCTCTGTTAAGTGACAGTGCAGGGATGATAGATGCCTATTTCTCCCTTTGCAGGGAACAAGTCCTTTCGCTTCCTCAAGCACAGTCAGTGGCTCCCTCACCTGTGCTTGCACAGCACTCAGCACATACTCCCAAGTCTGGCATCTCTTGCTACATTTTATTAAGATTTTTTTCATTTTGCCTCAAATAGACAAAAGATTGGTTTAATCTTTGAATTCTGGTGCTTACCCGAAGACTGAGACATAGTAATAATGATGATATGGTGATGATGATGGCGATAATGATTACGGTGATAGTGGTGACTAACATAGACCAAGCACTGACTACATACCAGGTACTTTTCTATGCTTGTTATGTTATCTCAGTTGTTCCTCATAGCAACCCTTTGGGATAGACACTATTAACTCTATTTTATAATGAAGTTGGATAATTTCCCAGGATTTTGAATAATTTAGAATAATTGAGATTTTAACTCAATTATCTACTTCATTCTGTGCTCTTAACTACTACACTGTACTGTCACTCTGAAAAAAAAGAAATAGATGATTATAGTCAAGGTAGATATTGTTAATATTTATTGAATATCTATACACAGCCAACCTATTAGAAATAAAAAATAAGATTAAGGGAGAAGGGTGTAAAATGAAAAAAATTCATACAGTGAAGAAACAGACTTTCAGTCAAGATGGTGGCATAGGCAGACATGGCTCACCTCCTCACACAAACACATCAAAATTACAACTAAAATAGAGAACAGCCATCACCCAGAACCATCAGAAATCGAGCTGAATGGAAGTCTGATAAGTATGGAACTAAAGAAACCACATCCATCCAGACTGGTAGGCGGGGCACAGACATGGAATAGGCTGGTCCCTCAACCACATATGGTGCATAAAACTTCAGGAGGAATGCCTTGGGAACAAGGAGTCCTACCCCTACACCAAGCCCCCCAGCATAAGGTTCCAGTGCCAGGAAGATAAGTCCCCACAATTTCTGGCTGCAAAAACCAACAGGGATTGAGTCTGTGGAATAAACTGCTAGAGCCCCAAGCAGTTCCTCTTAAAGAACCCACACATGGACTTACTCAGAGTCACTTCCTCTGAGATCCAGCACCAGGGCAGCACCTTGAAAGGCATCAGTGGTGTAAAGGGAGAGAGTGAAGTGTCTGGCATCAAGATGAGCAGAGACCATTCTTCCTTTTCTAAACCCTCTCCTCACAAAGCCAGCAAGCTGGTGCCACATCTGAGATTCCATCAACCTGGCTAACACTATTTGACCTGCCTGGGAGATTCCCAGACTCTCTCCCACCCAATGTATGGGCCCGCCCAAATGCTATACATATGAATGGCTAGTCTTAGCTCCTACTGCACAACTTCCTAAATCCTCTCAAACAAGCAACAGTTGGCCTCAGTGAGTCCCAGGCCCAGCACTAGCAGCAGCCAGTCTAGATTCAGAGCTTGACTTTGCAGGTAATCTCTAGGCCCAGCACAAATAACAACCATCTCAGATTGCTTTGTAGTTTGGGCAGTGTGGCTCCAGGCAAAAGGCAAGTTGAGGCTGACCATGGCCTGCACCATCCGGGAAATCTTAGAGACAATGCACCCAGTGGACAAGTACAGAAAATGCCGGATTACCACCACCCTGCCCCTGCACAACTGATCCTCCACATAGGGTGGAAGTTGGTGGTAAGTGGTTACAGCCATCCCTGCAGCTGGCTGGCCTGGGTAAATCCCTCCCATTGATCTGCTAAAAGCAGCCAAGGCTCAACTACAACAGGAGGGTGTACTCAGGCAACATGAAGGGCACATCTCAAGTACCCAGCTTGGGTGATAGTATTCAGCTGTGCCACTGGACCCTATAGGACACCTACTACATTAGGCGACACTACTAAGACACAGAGTCAAAGAAGCAGCTCTACCTAATACATAAAAACAAACACAGGAAGGCTGCCAAAATGAGGAAACAAAGAAACATAGCCCAAATGAAAGAACACATCAAAACTCCAGAAAAATAGCTAAATGAAATGGAGATAAGCAATTTATCAGATGCTGAATTCAAAACATTGTTTATAAAGATGCTCAAGGAACTTAGTTAGGACCTCAAAAACATAAAAAAGATCCAATCCAGAAATGAAGGGTACTGTAATTGAAATAAAGAACAATTTACAGGGAAACAACAGTAGAGTGGATGAAACTGAGGATCAAACCAATAATGTGGAACATAAAGAAGAATAAAACAATCAACCAGAAAAAGAAGATGAAAAAAGAATCCAAACAAACGAGTACAGTATGAGCAGCCTCTGGGGCAACTTAAAGAGGTCCAACATCCACATCATATGAGTGCCAGAAGGAGAAGAGAAAGAGCAAGAGATTAGAAATCTATGTGGAAAATAGTGAAAGAAACCCAAGTCTCTTTGGTCGATTAATATTCAACAAAGGGGGTAGCAGCATAAAATGGAGCAAAAATAGCCTCCTCAACAAATGAAGTTGGAGGAGCTAGACAGCTACATGCAAAAAAAAAAAAAAAAGAAAGAAAGAAACTCGAGTACCAACTTACACTATACACAAAAATAAATTCAAGGTGGATAAAAGATTTAAATATAAGTTATGACACCATAAAAGTCCTTCAGGAGAACATAGGTAGGAAAATTTCAGATATTCCACATAGCAATATTTTCACTGATATGTCTGCTAGAGCAAAGGACATAAAGGAAAGAATAAACAAATGGGATTTCATCAAAATAAAAAGCTTCTACACTATTAAATAAAACAGCATTAGAATGAAAGAGAACCAACTGTATGGGAAAACATATTTGCCAATGATACCTCAGACAAGGGTTTGATCTCCAAAATGTATATAGAACTCACATGACTCCACTCTAAGAAGACAACCAACCCAATTTAAAAAATTAGCAAAGGACATGAATAGACACTTCTCCAAGGAGGACATACAGAGGGTGAAGAGACACATGAAAAGATGCTCAGTATCACTAGCCATCAGAGAGATGCAAATTAAAACCACCATGAAATACCACTTCACACTGTCAGAAATGCCATCATAAACAAAGTAACAAACAACAAGTGTTGGAGAGGTTGTGGAGAAAAGGGAATCCTAGTACACTATTGGTGGGATTGCAGACTGGTGCAACCACTATGGGAAACAGTATGGTATTTCCTCAGAAAACTAAAAATGGAACTGCCTTTTGACCTGGCAAGTCCACCACTAGGATTATATCCTAAGAACCCTGAAACACCAATCCAAAGAAACCTATGCACCCCAATGTTCATAGCAACAAAATTTACAATAGCCAAGTGCTGGAAGCAACCCAAGTGCCCATCAGTAAATGAATGCATCAAAAAACTATGGTACATTTACACAATGAAATTCTATGCAGCAGAAATAAAGAAGGAACTCCTACCCTTTGCAACAGCATAGATGGAACTGAAGAGCCTTATGCTAAGTGAAATAAGCCAGGCAGTGAAAGACAAATACCATATGATCTCACCATTAACAGGAACCTAATCAACAAAATGAACAAGCAAGCAAAGTATAATCAAAGACATTGAAATTGAGAACAGGTTGACGGTGAGCAGAGGAGAGAGGGCAGGGGATAATGGAGGAAAAGGGTGAAGGGTTTACAGGAACAATTATAAAGGAAATACGAACAATAACAAGGGGGGTGGAAAAGGGAAAGGGGGGCTTGGGTTGTGGGGAGGGGGAGAGGGAAAAGGCAGAAAACTATACTTGAACAACAGTAAAAAAAAATGTTAAAAAAAGAGAAAAATACTGAAAGGAAAATTCCCTAATTTGGTGAAGGAAATAGACATGCAAGTCCAGGAAGCACAGAAGGTCCCAAACAAGATGAATGCAAAGAGACCCACTCCAAGACACATCATAATTAAAATGTCAATGGTTAAAGATAAAGAGAGAATTGTAAAAGCAGCAAGAGAAAATCATTTAGCTACCTACAGGAGAATTCCCATAAGACTGTCAGCTGATTTCTTAAAAGAAATTTTGCAGGCTAGAAGGAATTGGCAAGAAATATTCAAAGTAATGAAAAGCAGGAACTTACAGCCAAGATTGCTCTACCCAGCAAAGCTATCATTTAGAATCAAAGGGCAGATAGCCTCCCAGACTAAATAAATAAATAAATAAATAAATAAATAAATAAATAAATAAGTAAAGGAGTTCTTCACCAAACCATTATTATATGAAATATTGAAGAGACTTAAGAAAAACAAGATCAGGTTCCACTTATAGGTAAGATCACAACAAAACAAAGAAGCAAGCAAAATATAACCAGAGACACTGAAATTAAGGACAAACTGACAGTATCCAGAGGGGAGGAGGGAGAGGACAATGGGGGGAAAAGATGGAAGGGTTGTCAAGGAACATATATAAAGGACACATAGACAAAGCCAAAGAGGGGTAGGATCGAGGGTGGGAGGTGGGAATGGCTGGGGTGGGTGGGTAGGTGAGAAATGGAGACACTGTACTTGAACAACAATTTTAAAAAATTCAAAGAAAAAAAGATCAAAACTATGAACAATAGAATGTTTAAAAAATACATATCTATGAACAACTGAATCTAAAAAAATAAACTAAGCACACAAAAAGAACAGAAACAGAATCATGGATATAGAGAGAATTTAGTGGTTGCCAGATGGGAGTGGTGTGTCAGGGAATGTTTGAAGAGGTGAGGGGATCAAGAATTACACATAGGTAGTTACAGAATAGCCATGGGGATATGAAGTACAGTATAGGAAATGTAGTAGCCAAAGAACTTATACACATGATGCATGGACATGAACAATAGTGGGGGGATTATCTGAGGGAATGGGGCTGCTGGATGGAGGGGGGCAAAAGGGGAAAAATCAGGAAAAAATTGGTAGCATAATCAATAAAATATAATTTAAAAAGAAATAAATATTTATTGGTCAAAAGATTGGGATTAACATGGAAGAGAGGCAAGAAAGAGAGAATTTAAGTCTAATTTTGAAAGTACATATCCAAATTAGTCAAAAAAGATAGTCCAGCAAGTTGCTTTTAAGCTATTTTATTACTTTGTCTTCCAATGCTTCTCTTTTGAAATAAAAAATCCTGGTGGACTGGCATTGTGCTTCTTTCTGGATTTATTCTGGATAGCATGAACACAATGGTAAAAGCATCTGTGGACTTAATAATGAAAACTGGTATGTTTCAGTCAATGTCAATCCATTAATGGTAAAAGTGAGGATTCAGTTGTCAAACTCTATGGAGTGATAATCAATCAGCATTTGCCTCTAAGGCCAGCTAGGATGTCAGTGGCAAATGTCCACAACATGGGCCAACGTCCTTTGGGTACAGCAGTCTGACAAGCAACAGAAGAGGCTGTCGTTCGAACCTGAGGAATATAAGAAGCCAGTTTCCACTTGAGGCTGTTTTTTCTTCACCATATATATTATATATGTTCTACCATTTAAATAATGTAAGGTCTTTATTCATTGCCACAGACTATTATATTTTTGTTTCCCTATGTAATACTGACATCTAGAGGAACTTCTAACAGGAGAGATTCCAAAAAACACAAGTTGTATTTCTCCTTTTCTGTTTCCAGACAACTTCAATTTGAAGTTATGTGGAAGTTGCTGAAATAGGAAGCATAAGCCTGTGGATCCATCTGGTTACTTGTCAAAAACTGAGCCTATTTTTTTCCTGATTAAGAAGATAGGACAGTGCCGTTAAGCATGTTGCTACTGTAAGGATCACTATCACCCTGTTAACTGATTAAAATCATGTCAGACATTGTTTCTTCTTCCAAGTTCATACTGACAACCCAGACCAGCAGGAGGGCCTCAGTTCACTAAATTCACTCATTATTCATTCACTTAGTAATTACTGATGTATTTGCATGTGGATTCCTTTTGTAACCATTTAGCCATTCCTTTTATTTTTTTTTTAGATAATCCTCACCTTTAGGATGTGTTTCCATTGATTTCATTGATTTTACTGAGAGAGGAGGGGGAAGAGAGAGAAACATCAATTGGTTGCTTCCCATATAATCTCCACTTGGGGATCAAACCCAAAACCTAGGTATGTGTCCTGACCAGGAATTGAACTGGCAACATTTTCATGTACTGAATAACACTCCAACCAACTGAGCCTTGTGGCCAGACCTACCCATTCCTTTTATAATAATATATCAGTGTATTTAAAATGACATAGAAAGGGGACTTGGACCAAATGCCTACATATTCAAAACATACTTCCACTCCTTGCAATCTGTCCAGTTTCCTAAACTGGCATCCTCCGTGGGGTGTATGTACCCAGGGAATGTTTGAAGTCATCTTCAGGGAGTGTTAGAACCCAAGGAAATGTTAGAACCCTTATCTTTACCTTTGCTCCCTCCCCCAGAACAACACAGGGGGTCAGGGTTCTAAAATACTTGCTGTACCTATATTTGATGAAGGGAAGTACTTTCAAGACTGGTGCTGTCATTGTGAGAACATCCTTTCAACATCATGGAAAAGCAAGGCTACCCTGAGCACCATGGAAATACATCCCTGTCACCGACCCTCATATTTTTTTGAAACACTTAACTGGTGATAAGTGATATCCACATCTCTTCTTTTTGGGATTATAGTTGCTACAGAAAATTGTTTTCTTAACATCACAATGAGATATGAGTAGAGTAACTACATAACCTCAGCTGAGGGCTTTTCATATTACTGCTTATGAAAATGCCAAGATGAACACTTCTTGGTCATTTTAACCTAATTCCTAGAAGTATAAAAACAAAATTATAACATGTTATAATGACTTGTTACACTTTGACTAGGCTTCTCATGGAGGAAAGGAAAAAAATAAAGCCTAAAACAATACAAAGAGAGGAATTTTTATAATGTTAAAACTACATATCCTTGCCTGAGCATAGAAGATAATTTTAGAGATTACTTATAAAATAAGCCCATTTCTCTTTATCTTCAGAAAACATTCAAATTCTGTGTAAGTGAAAAAAATGAAAAACTCTCTAAAGTCCCTGGCTGATGAATGAAATTCACAACGCATAGCCCATATTGAGTGGCATGGAAAACAGACAAGATTTAACTGACTGATCCAGAAAGGAAAGCGTTAACCTTGACATCTGAACTCAGTAAGTGATCCCTCCCTGAGAAACTGAAAACATCAGGAATAATCAAAGAGTAACCTAAGAAAATAACCCTTCCAGGAAAATCAAAGGTTTGATGCATCCTCTATGACACAGACAGTGCTACATTCATAAATCAGGTAAACAGGACTCCTCAAGGATACATGTATATCAAGAAAGGGCCTGAAATTAAAGGTACTAGTTCAGAAAAGTCTAATTGGACTGGACCATCTTCCAAGTGAAGATGCATGGCTAATTTTACTTTTATTTGTTTATACTAGGTATTGTGCAGTGCCATACACAAAAATAGTGTGCTACCATATTTAATAGCCTCCCCAAGCATGAGAGAGAGAGAGAGAGGAAAGAAGAAAAAAAGAAGAAAAAGAAATAAGAAAGAAAGAAAGAAAGAAAGAAAGAAAGAAAGAAAGAAAGAAAGAAAGAAAGAAAGAAAGAAAGGAAGGAAGGAAGAAAGAAAGAAAGAAAAAGAAAGAAGGAAAGAAAGAAAGAAAGAAAGAAAGAAAGAAAGAAAGAAAGAAAGAAAGAAAGAAAGAAAGAAAGAAAGAAAGAAAGAAAGAGAAAGACACTCACTAGTGGAGAAAAGCAAAAGCACCGGCCAAATGGACTCCATCAGGTTATTTCTAATTGACTACAGGCTTTTCTTAATTTAAATACACTTTCAGGTTCTCTTGTCCCAATAACCCCCTTGTTATAGCCTAGACCATGTAGGCCTTAAGTTCAGTCCTGAGGAGGTATGTGAAGACCAAGGGTTAAGGGAATGGCTGACTCCTAATATCTGCTCTGCCACCATTATCAAGGACAGGCTATGGATCATAGATACAAAGTATTTAAAATATGTGTTCTTCTATCCAGCTTGTCTTTGTTGATTTTAAAGTAACAAGTTAGAAATAACTTAAAACAAATTAAGAATCTTCTCTAAATATTTAGTCACATTAGGTGCTTTGATAATATAGGTTTTATTTATTTTTTCCTCATAATATGTGTTCTTCTATCCAGCTTGTCTTTGTTGATTTTAAAGTAACAAGTTAGAAATAACTTAGAACAAATTAAGAATCTTCTCTAAATATTTAGTCACATTAGGTACTTTAATCATATAGGTTTTATTTATTTTTTCCTCATCAAATGCCTGTTGGATGAGCTTACCTCAGAATCTACTAACCAATTCATATTTTTTTATTTTCTTCTCACCACCACCTTTCCTGTCCTCCCCAAACAGAAAATGGTGAACTCTCTGACTTGGACCTTCTCATTTTTCCCACTCAGCCTGCCCAAGAGACGTTGCTGTGCCTGCAGGCCTGTGTGCTCTCCCCACCTTCCCAGCCCAGACTCTCTTTTGCTCTGTGACCAGGGTTCTCAACCACCTGGGAGGACAGCTAGTGATGCTTGAGTCCGCCAGTAAATAGTGGGTGGGAGAGTATGCTGCTATTTTTACTCCCTCCCCCCTGCCACACACACAGCCCAGTGACTCTAATATACTGCAAAGTTTGGGAGCCTCTGCCTCCCTCAGCTCCAGCTCCTGTCACTTTTTTTTGTCTTTACCACCCCAGCTTCTCTTTTAGCCACAGTTTTTTAGGATAGTACTAACACTAGAGAAAGTGTTTCTCTTAAACCCTGGTTCCTTCCTCTTTCAGCAAATGTCTTTAATCCTCTCCCAAATGGGATTATCCAGCAAACTCCTGCTTCTTCCTCACTCCCTCCTACCCAGGGCCATATATGTGGGATGAGTTTAAGATATACTGCCCCAAGACCACATCTGCCCTCCAAAAGTGATCTCAAGGGCACCCAGGGAAGAGAGCCAATAAAAAGCCCAATATTACCAACCAGACCTCTGGTCCTGAGCCTGAAACCCTCTGCCTTGTTTCCTGGTAAAAGTCTAGTAACTGAAAGTGATTTAATTCCTCCACCACAATGGAGGTGAGTGGATGAGGGGAAGACTTACACAGGGCATCAAGTTATTTACAGCACTATATACAGAAGTGCATCTGAAAACCATGTTTCCTGCAAGCTTTTGTCTTCATGGGACCCTGTCACCAGAATAGCACCTGAGGACTTCAAACACTGTGCATGAGGTTACTAACAAAATGCCACGAGGGGAGGAGGGAGCGTGTGCATGTATCTTTATAGCCAATTTTATATGCAGATATAAATAAAATTATAGCTCCTTGATGTTCACTTGATTAAAATGAGTCTTAGTAAAATTCCTCTTTTATGCTACACAGGACAAAACCTTAGAATGTTTTCACATTAAGTTTATAGTAGCTTTAACCACTTAATGAAACTGATTTCTTTCTGCCTCAGGCAGTTTCCTAAGCATTCACTTCATATGATGCTCTCAGTATGATTTTTAGTGTTTACATTAGGCTCCCTTTATCCCTCCATCTCCTGTCCCTGACCCCAGTAACCACTCAGTGCTCAGTTCTGCCACTCCTACTCCCACCCTGCAGGTTGGCTCATGGAGGTGGCACAGGCTGGCAGAGGTTCACAGAGCTCAGTGTTTCCTAAGGTGGGATGATGTGTGGTCCCGTGTGTTATAAGGCAAGTTCAGAGAGCTAAACCTAGATTCACTGAGCAAAATATTTAATCTCCTAATTGTTTACATTTTCCCCTGTGTAGGAAGTTCCACAAGCATGCTACAAAGTGGCTTTAAAAAGTACTCTGGGAAACAGTGAGAAGCTGCAAAGCTCTTTAAAAGTCTCTGAATTTGGAATATATAATACAAACTCTGTAGCTATAAAATAATCAGTTATGACTATCCCCAAACATTTAGTTATCTAGTCCCTTCTACTTAAAGTAGGTCCTTGGACAGAAGCTACAGCATCCCCTGGGAGCTTGTTAGAAAGAGAGCGTTCTCAGCCCCTCCACCAATTTACCACAATCTGAATCTGAGCTCTAACCAACACCTGGGTATTCCCATGCACGTTAAATTTTGAGAGGCATTGATCTTGATAACATAGTTAATGATTTGGTATGAAGAACTATTTTACAAAATATGTCACAGCCTAATGTATTTGTTTAAATCTTGCCTCCATCAACAGAGATAATGCCATACTTGGGTAAGCTTAGAGGGGGGACACTGGAGAAAGAAGGAAGGAGCCAAGACAATGCTCAGCTGGTCTGGATGTCAGTTGTTGAGAAGAGTAGCCAGTGGAAGTCTAGCATTATGATATTAGTGAGCTTCAAAAAATGTCCACAATCTTAACACTGACCCAGGAATCTTGGCAGAAACTCAGAAGAGAATGTAAGACATGTTATCATGTGCCTAGAATTTCTTATTTATCTTAAGGTCTACCGAATGCCTGAATTCAGGCCTCAGAGAAAAGCAACACTAAGGCATAAAAGTTCTTTTATGAGCTAAATGTTCATGTCACTCCAAAATTCATATATTAAAGCCTCAATTTACAATATGATTGTTTTATGAGGTGGGGCCTTTGGGAGGTACTTAGATTTAAATGAAGTCGTGAGGGTGGAGTCCTTAGGATGAGGTAAGAATCTATAAAAAGAGAAAGACAGACTGAAGCTTTCTTGCTTTCTCCCCCCACCATCATCCCCATGCCCCTCACCCTGGCCACATGAGGACATGAGAAAGTATCCATCTGCAAGCCAGGAAAAGGGTTCCCATCAGAACTGCACTGTGCTGGTGTCCTGATCCTGGATTTCCAGCCTCCATAACTGTGAGAAGGAAACATTTGTTGTTTAAGCTACCCAGTCTATAGTATTTTGTTATAGCAGCATAAACTAAGAAAGATAAAATGAAAACTGCACCAACAGTAAGCTATAAATAATTAGAAATATATTCTGATAGACTCCAAATCAAAGCATACAGTTAGGATTATTAATGCAAGTGCTATAACTTGGTTGCTATAAAGGTGACTATCAACTTTAAAAGGAACAGAAGTATTTTTATTTAGCCTAGTTCCTATGAAACAAAAATTTTAAAGCAAATTGATAGTACATACCTTCTAACACCATATAACTCTCTGTGCTTTCATTCTTAAGCTAGAGTTAAACCACAGTTAAATGAGAACACTAATATCCACTGAAGTCTTTGTGTTTTTATCTCATTGTCTTTTGTTTTATTGTATAGATAAAGGAGAAATATTCAGCTGGTACCCTGGTACTGTACCCATTATCAAAATATAGAAATATGTCCATACTAGTGTGTAAGTATTAGACTTCCAGAAGCCCTATTTTCAACTCCTGATTTTACCACCCTATCCAGCCAAAGTACCTTCATAAGATCCAGTAACTAGAGGATCAGTATCTAGTCTGGCAGGGGACTTCCAGGACCCTGCTCCAACTCAATGCATTCTGATAGGCCAGTGACAGGACTCCCAGTTACTAAATTTAGTACCACACCAGAGAATATGAATATAATATGAATGCACCTGGCCACAATAGTTGGCTCCTGGCTATGTAATTTTTAACATTTGATTAAAGTCTTTTTATTTTAGTTATGCTATCCCTGCAAGTTAATTATAAGCAGGAAACTGGAAAGTGTTCCATAAGACTCAAAGAGAGAACCATGACTAATGAGTGAAAAGAAGGTAGGGGAGTTTCTACCAAAACTTGTCCCTGCTTCAGATCTTAGGACAGTGGTCCTGAAGTTTACCCTACCCCAGAAATTTTTAATCAGGAGGTCCAAGTTTGAGCTCAAGAACATTTTTTCACAAGTTTTGGAAGTGGTTCTGATATAGGGAGTCCTGGGATCATACTTTGACAAAATGTATAGCATTCCTACTCATCATTGAAGACCCTACTCAAAAAAGTTTTTCTTTGTGAATTCTTCCTTGAAACACTCCCCCCACCTCATTCTTATACTAAAAGAGCAATCAGTCTTTCTTCTACCTTTGTTAGCCATTCATCTGTCGTGTATTTTTCATATTGTGTTAGAATTAAGTGTTTGTATGTCTGGCCCTCCCTAGAGAAACACTGATCAACTGATTTGTAAAAAATGGGGAGACACTAATGCCAGGCAGCATTTATTGAACATCTCAACCACCTATAGAAAATATTTTCTTAAGGGGCACCAAAATGTACCCTTTGTTATATCCTCCTCAATTTCAGTCTTTGATATCCAGCATCCTGGCTCCTGTGGCACCTAGGAGTTCTCATTGTCATACAGTGCAATTTGTTGGCCTGTACCTCTAGGAAAAAGCTCATGGTCTTCTCAGACCTTTTAGGGATTCAAAATGCTTCTGTCACCAGTAACACTGGAGACTCTATCCTCACTATGGGTTATTGAAGTAATTTATCATTTAACCACCTTCTTAACATGTTTAATACCTAATTAAAATCAGAACCTGTACTATAAACATTCATTTTCTTAATGTATATATTTAAGATGTATTACTCATATTTCTGTATTGATCATAACTTCTTTAACATGCTTTAAGACATTAGTACAAAGAGGCACTTAATGAATACTTTTGATGATGGAAAATGGGAAGAAGTTTGAATTAAGTTTTCCTGCTGTCACATTTTATTATCATTTCATTATGATTATGGAACTTAATTTTGCCAGATGGCAAGAATAAACTATTTTTTAAATGTCTGATTAAATGTTTTTGTGTATATCACCTACCCCAACACTAAAATAGGTACTAAATAAATGCCTTTGTATTTACTTTACCATATTTCTAATGGTGATTAAATAGTCACCCTAGCTATACATAGCAGTCATTACTCTAACGTTACTTCAGCTCTAAGTTTTATGATGCCACAGAATCTAGACAAAGCTTTGAGTAGTTAAAGAGCATGCACTGCAGCTACATATGCTTACAGGAAACCAATTCTCGGGTGCTTTTCCAAGTATCTTCACCCCTGAAATCTATCCTCTATTGTGGTGGTGATTTAGTAGTAACAGGATGACTAAGTAAAAATGTCCTTATGGCAGATCATAGAAATAAGAGTTGTGCTTATTTGTTTGTTTCTGTGCTATTTATTTAATTCCCCCTTTCTCAGCAAGTGAGAGCTTTGCTTCAATGTAGTTATATGACTCTCCCTATTGCATTAGTCCCTGTCAAAGAGGAAGGAGGTCTCTTAGGAACTTTATCAAAAAAGTTTTCCATTGTCCCCTTTCTACAGGGGAAGGGAGTATGATGGGAATAGTCCTGAGGTTCTTCCAGTGTTTCTTCTCAAGAATTGCTCAAGGCAGTACCCAGTGATCTGGAGATGGGCTTCTGAGGCATGCCTTTCCAACATCCTTTCCAATTCCTGGTCTCAGGGAGCCATGGCCATGAACATACCTCCCTGTTTAAAGAAGCAGCTCCATTTACTGATTAAAATAAAAATAACAATCTCCAACATTATTCTCCAAGACAAGAAATTGCCATTTCAATGAGCACAACCAAAAGACAGCAAAAGGTAGCATTTTTTATTGTGAAAATCAGCTATTTATTTTCCATGTTTACTGAAGACAGAATAGAAAAAAATCTAAAAATTCAGCTTAGGTTTAGCATCATAGATTTAAATTACATTTTAGAAAGAAGTTAGAAGTGTTCTGTATTGCCAATTACAAAATTTGCCACAAGAGAATACAATATTCTAAATGTCTTAAATTATACAAAATGTTCAAAATAATACAATATATTCTAAATAAGACAAAGAATATAATCCCTTCTAAATCATAAAATCTACTTTGAATTTGAAGAAAGCTTAAAGAGCACACAACCTAAACAACTGAACTGAAGATGAGAAATGAGATTTATCAGATTTTACCTAATTATAGGAGATCTTAATAATTCCTAAAATGCTTTTGCCAAAAACAATTGCTACTCAAAATACTGGTAATTTTTTCTATAGTACCTGCATTCTTAATAATGTGATAAAGCATTGTGGCAAATTATCTCACTCTTTATTTTCTCTCATTAGACATCCACCTACAACAATACATTTTTCAAATGTATCCATAGTTCTGAACATACCATTTCTTATTATACCTCAATATTCTTTGAGGTTAAAGAAGGCAACTATAGACTTCTGGTCAAGATGGGGGTGTGGGTAGACACACTGTGTCTCTTCACACAACCAAAAGGGGACAACAACAATTTAAAAACAGAAAACAACCAGAACTGAAAGAAAACTGAACTGTATGGAAGACGAACAACCAAGGAGTTAAAGAAGAAACATTCATCCAGATGGATAGAAGGGGCAGAGATGGACAGCTGGGTGGACAAAACTCATGCCAAAAAGACTGGGGCAGGCAAGGTGGAAGATTGTGGACTGGGTGGTCCCACATTTGCTTGCAGATAAACTGGGAGGAACAACTGAGGAGCAGGACAGTCTATGCAACCCAGGGCCCCAATGCAGGGAAATAAAGCCTCAAACCACTGATTGAAAACACATGTGGGGGTTGAGGCAGTGGGAGAAACTCCCAGCCTCACAGGAGAGTTCCTCAGAGAGACCCACAGGGACCTAGAATGTACACAAACCCACCCACATGGGAATCGGTACCAGAAAGGCCCAATTTGCTTGTGAGAGGTGAGGGAAGTGACTGAAATCCGGTAGAGAGCAGAACAAGCACAGTTCAAAACACTGGTAATCAGGATGCTCACAGAATTGGTTGAATTTGGTCACAAATTAGATGAAAAAAATGAAGGCTACGCTACGTGAAATAAAGGAAAATGTATAGGGAACCAATAGTGATGGGAAGGAAACTGGGACTCTAATCAATGGAGTGGACCAGAAGGAAGAAAGAAACATCCAACCAGAAAAGAATGAAGAAACAAAAATTCAAAAAAAATGAGGAGAGGCTTAGGAACCTCCGGGACATCTTTAAACATTCCAACATCCAAATTACACGGGTACCAGAAGGGGAAGAAGAAGAGCAACAAGTGGAAAACTTATTTGAACAAATAATAAAGGAAAACTTCCCCAATCTGGTAAAGGAAATAGACTTCCAGGAAGTCCAGGAAGCTCAGAGCATCCCAAATACATTTGACCCAAAGAAGCACACACCAAAGCACATCATAATTACATTACCCAAGATTAAAGATAGGGAGAGAATCTTAAAAACAGAAAGACAAAATAAGAGAGTTACCTACAAAGGAGTGCCGTAAGACTGTCAGCTGATTTCTCAAAAGAGATCTTGAAGGCAAGAAGGGGCTGGAAAGAAGTATTCCAAGTCATGAAAGGCAAGGACCTACATCCAAGATTGCTCTATCCAGCAAGACTTTCATTTAGAATGGAAGGGCAAATAAAGTGCTTCCCAGATAAGGTCAAGTTAAAGGAGTACATCATCACCAAGCCCTTACTATATGAAATGTTAAAGGGACTTATCTAAGAAAAAGAAGATAAAAAATATGAACAGTAAAAAAAGACATCAAACTCACAGTTAGTAACAACCACACCTAAAACAAAAACTAAAGCAAACTAAGCAAACAACTAGAACAGAAAAAGAAACACAGAAATGTAGATCACAAGGAGGGTTATCAACAGGGAAGTGGGAGGGGGAGGGAGGGGGAAATGTTATAGAAAATAGATAGCATAGATGGTAGGTAGAAAATAGAAAGGGAGAGGTTAAGAATAGTATAGGAAATGTAGAAGCCAAAGAACATATATGTATGACCCATGGACATGAACTAAAGTGGGAGAATGTGAGTGGAAGCATGTGTGCAGAGCGGAGGGGACTGAAAGGAGAAAAATGGGACAACTTTAATAGCATAATCAATAAAATATATTTTTTTAAAAAAAGAAGTGCAAATTGGTAGTTACAGAATAGCCATGGGTCTGTAAAGTACACTATAAGAAATGGAGTAGCCAAAGAACTTATACACATGACCCATGGACATAAACAATGGTGGAGGTGTTCCCTGAGAGAGTGGAGGTGCTGGGTGGAAGGGAGCAATGGGGAAAAAATCCAGGCAACTGTATTAGTATAATCAATAAAATAAAATTTTTTAAAAGGCAACTATAGATAAATTTATGTGAGTTATTGGTATAAATATTGAATTGCTATAGTGATAAGTACATAGTTTGGTCAAGTACACTTTAAAGTGACTATTTTTGTTTGATGGGAAAAAGTCCAGATTAAGTATCTAAAGTGAATCTGTAGTACCTGTAGTACATATCTAAAGTGAGTCTGTAGCCATGGCCAGACAGTGCCTAAGAACTCAGAAGAGTTGTTACACTCTCCGTGGCTTGTGGAGAGTCCCACTTGGAAATCTCTGTGTGAGGGGAGGAAATGATACCATGCTTGGCAAGTCTTTATTTTCATAGGAAGAAAAGAAAAAGTGCAGACTTGCTCTTTTACCTTTCAGGAGCTTGTTTCCTAGCCTACATCCAGAATAGCAATAAATAAAAAGCCTACAGTGTGGGTATTCCAGAAAAAGAGTTAAAAGTCTGTTTTCAGTTAGGAACCTCATATAGAATTGTGCTCCATCTATGTTTACTACATGCAGCTGCACCTCTCCCAAAATGCTTAATGAACTTTTTCTTTTTCATGAACATTGACTTACATACAAAGGTAACAACCTAAAGTACATACAGTGAGCAAAATACTTGTGTGAATCAACATAGGCCAATATATGTTTACTTTTCTTCCATTAACTGAGAGGTAGTACATACTTCACACTCACGTGCTAAGCTATTTCATCAAATTCAAAAAAGTAAATCTAAACTGTGAAGTGAAAAACTGCTAAAATAAAAACAAAATGGAAGTAATTTTTCCAACTATCCTGGCCATATCTCATTATTTTCATGTCTTAAAATATAGATGATATGCTAAATATACTTAAATTTCATATTTAATAACTTCAATTTGGAATTTAACACTATAAAATTTTTCATTTTGATTTAATTCAATTATAAGCAATTTATTTTTAAACTGACCTCATTATTTGTAGAGCATATTTACACAAATATATAACTTATTATAGCAACATCAGTCAAATTTGAACATGAAAAGTTTTTCATATACTATTACTTTACTGTTGTTCATTTCTTATTCACACCCACAAAATTACTCATATTGGCAACAACTATTCCCATCTAAGAAGCAGTGTTTTTTAAAAACAAATTTCATTTTCAGGTAGATATTATAAGAAGCATTAAGTATATTTTATGAATTCTACTTTTAGTTAAAATCACCTAAAAAAATTTCTCTGCTAAAGGTTATTACAATAAATATCAAAGTCAAATGTAATTTTTCTTTTGAATTTTAAAGGAAACTAGCCAGATGAAGATTACAACTTCTATGAAAATTCACATTCTATAAATGACTCCACCTGCAAAACACTCCTCAACTAAAAATTCTAAAATTGTATTTTTCTTCATTATTAAGTGACTAAGACTAGTGTACTATATAATACAGACATATATTTTTAATGAAATAGCATACCATTCATACACACTCTATAATCATCCACATTTTATTAAATATTTCTCCCATCAATACTAATTTAACTAAATTTATGTATGCAGGTATAAATTCTTTATCCTAGATGACCTAATATCTTTATTAAAATTTAAAATATGAATTTTGATAGAATTAATCCTAACCTCATATCTAAATATACTTGTTCAAAACAATGTTTTATTTTAATAATACCTGTATTACAATGTTCCCTCACAAATTCAAGTTCTAACCCAAAACACCAGCTCAGGGATTAAAAAGTACAAATTGCCAGTTATAAAAACAGTCACAGGGATGTAAAGTACAGCATAGGGAACTAGTCAATAACACTATGTATGGTGTTATATGGATATTAGACTTATTGGAGTGGTCACTTCAGAGGTCTGTAAATGTCTAATCACTATGTTTTATGCCTGAAACTAGAATAATATTGCATGTAAACTGTAATTGGAAAATAATTTTTTTAAAACAAACCACCAACTCCAAAATAGAAGTTGGAAGAATGACAGTGAATCTATTAACATATCTGTTCTTAAAAATAATAGAAATGTTTGCTTGTATTCTTTGATGAAAACTCCATTGTTTTAAGGCCTTTAAGTCTTCTAGTCAAGATGGAGGCGTAGGTAAACACGCTTTGCCTCCTTGTGCCAACACAAAAAGAATAACAAACTAAATCACAAAATGAGTAACATACAGAACCATCAGAAAAGTGAGCTGTGTGGAAGTCTGACAACCAAGGATTTAAAGAAGCCACCTTCATTCAGATTGGTAGGAGGGGCAGTGTCATAGAGACAGCAGGAGAAGTGAGGAAACGTGTGACATGGAGAGGTGGCAGTAGCAGTGGTGGAATGGGCATGGGTGGTCCCACATTCACATGTGGTAGATAAAAATTGGGAGGGATACCTTGGGAACAATCAATCCAAACCCCAGGTCAGACTACACAGCCCAGTCTTCCAGTACCAGGAAGATAAAGCCCAATAACTTCTTGCTGTAAAAACCAGTGGAGGTTGGGGTGGCAGAAGAAACTGACAGATTTTCAGGAAACTCTACTTAAAGGGCTTGCACAATCTTAAAATGTACATGAACCAACCTACTCTAGGATTCAACATGAGGGCAAAAGCTGGAAGGGTGCCAGTCACATGCAGTGAGTGGGTGAAATAACTGGAAACTGGGTGAGTGCTGGGCAAACCTCCAGAAGCCAGATTGAGGCACAGTCCCCTCTCCAAGCCCCTCCCCCCACAGAACCACAAAACAGTGAAGTGGGTTGCTCAGCCTGGGCAATTACCTAAGGCTCTGCCCCACACAATTTACAAATGCCTTTTCTACAATAGGCCATGCCACTAAGACAGAGAGTCAAATCAGTACTACCTAATATATAGAAACAAACACAGGGAGGCTGCCAAATTGAGGAAACAACAAAATATGGCCCAAATGCAAGAACAGAACAAAACCCCAGAAAAAGAACTACACAAAATGGAGATAAATAATCTATCAGATTCAGAATTCAAAATACTGGTGATCAGGATGCTCAAAGAACTCATTGAGTATAGCAACAAAATAAAAAAGGCCCAGGAAGAAATGAAGGTTACACCAAGTGAAATAAAGAAATATTTACAAGGAACCAATAGTGGAGGAGATGAAGCCAGGATTCAAATCAACTATTTGGTGACGCGTGCCCACCTGCCTGCAGTAAGCATGGAACGCTGTGGATGGTTCGTCAAAACACAAGAAAAACATATACAGAGACAAACAGGTCCTGTGGGGGAATTGGGACAGAATGGCCACCTTCTCTCAAGTGGGGAGAGTACGCCATGCCCATACCCAAGCAGATTTTTATTGAGAAAACAGACTTAGTTTGTGGATTCACAGTCTGGCAGAAAAGATCAAAAGATGTAAACAACATACAAAGGTGGGGACAGAACTCCTGCTGATATTCTGGGCAAGGGTTGTGGTCTTTAACATATAAAGAGCTACAGGTTCCAAAATTTTCCTGCCTGTGTTTTTAAATTCCAAGTTAATAACATCCTCCAGCAAACAAATCTCACAGGATCTTGCATATTCTATGTCCCAGGCCTGATTACCCTGGGGATCCGCCGTTTCTGGTCTAAGCTGTTTCGCCCTTGCAGGCCTGAGAAGACAAAGGCAGCCAGGAGACTTAAATTTCTCACATCCAAGAGCAAAGACTCAGGCTTTGACAAAGCCAAGAGGGCAGGGGTTGATGTCCATCACCCCTTCATTTCCACAGCCCCGTGAATTTTCTTCCCAGAAGCCGCCATGTGATCATGCCTGTCTTAGGCATTTCCCTCTGTGGGAAATCTTACCCATCATTGGCTAACTGATCAAGCTAGGAGGTTTTGGCACAGAACAGGCAGCGTTCATGCCAGGGAAATAAGTTTTTGTCTCCTTAGTGGCTCCTGGTCTGGAGGTCTTTCACTTAGCCCAGGTCATGGGGGATTACAGCTTCCTGAGACCAGGCAGGGTGATCCCCAACAATTTGGAACATAAGGAAGAAATAAACATTCAATCAGAACACCTAGAAGAAAAAAAAAATTTTAAAAAGAGGATAGTATAAGGTGCCCCTGGGACATCTCCAAACAAACAACATCTGAATCATAAGGATGCCAGAAGGAGAAGAGCAAGAAATTGAATACTTATTTGAAAACACAATAAAAGAAAACTTCCCTAATTTGATGAAGGAAATAAACATACAAGTCCGGGAACCACAGAGAATCCCAAACAAGTTGGATCCAAAGAGGACCACACCAAGACACATCAAAAGTAAAAATTAAAGATAAAGAGAGAATCTTAAAATCAGCAAGAGAAAAACAGAGAGTTACCTACAAAGGAGTTCCCATAAGACTATCAGCTGATTTCTCAAAAGAACTTTTGCAGACAAGAAGGAACCGGAAAGAAGTATTCAAAGTAATGAAAAGCAAGGACCTACAACTTAGATTACTCTATCCAGCAAAGCTATCATTTAAAAAGGGTAGATAAAGTGCTTCCCAGACAAGGTAAAATTAAGAGTTTATCATCACCAAGCCATTATTACATGAAATGTTAGAGGGACTTATTTAAGAAAAAGAAGAATATCAAAACTATTGAACATTAAAAAGCCAACAAATTCACAACTATCAACAACTGAATCTAAAAAACAAAACAAAACAAACTAAGCAAACAGCTAGAACAGGAACAGAATCATATGTATGGAGATCATTTGGAGGCTTATCCACTGGGAGAGGGAAGAGGGAGCATGTGAGGAAAGATGCAGGGATTAAAAGCATAATTGGTGGCTACAAAATAGACAGGAGGATGTTAATAATGGTATAGAAAATGGAGAAGCCAGAGAACTTATATGCACAACCCATGGACATGGACTAGGTGGGGGGATTGCTGTAGAGAAAGGGGGTGCTGGCTTGAGGAGAGCAAAGGGGAGGAAATTGGGACAATTGTGATAACATAATCAATAAAATATACCTTATAAACTTTAAAATTTTGCCTTTAATCATTATATTGTGTTATATTCTCCCTCAATGGTTATATGAATCATTTTTCAGAGGATACCAAAGAATTTACCTTTACTTGTCAAAGTTTAACTTCACGAATTAGTCATATAACATAGTCATCACTGTCATTAATTTTGGCATTTGGGGGAAAATCATAGCTCACCTCTCTATTTCCTCTACTAACAAAACAGAAGGAATAGCCCAATCTTAAAAAATATATATATATATTTGTTTTGACTTAAGCCATTAGTTTCATTAGTCTTAGGTATCACTATTCCTAATAGGCTTAGGGATTCTGTCAGCTCTCAGCTTCTCCCAACAGTTGTTGTTTTGTTTATATCCAGGACTATGTTCCAGTCCACTTAATCCTTTGGCTGATTACTTTGTACTCCAACTCATAACTAAAACTTCTGATCTCCTCCCTGCACAGATCCCTCAGTGCAGAAGTCTTATATTATCAAAAGGCCAGGGCTCATCTTCTGGCTTCTACACCCCAGTATATTTTCCAACACAGCTCATATCCTTTAAAATACTATCTGGTTTGTTTCTAAATGAGCAACTCTGATATGACACTCTTAAAAATATCTAAAATGTTTGCCCTCCCTCCATAAGCCATGTGCCTATCAGATTCAGATGGTCCCCATTCTCTTAGAAGATCCTTTGATTTCTTTAGCTTAGACCTTATCCAAATAATGATAGTCATTATTTATGCACAATCAGAAACTGATAGCTCTGTGACATTCCTTCCTACCTTGGCTATAATAACATTCTACCGGTTTTCTCATTTACTAGCATATTTGACATCTATGAATCTTGAGCCAAGATTTATTCTTTTTGGAGAACTTAACAACATTTTCAACTAAACTCTGTAGAAATGAACTCAAAATTCTGTGTTTATTTCCATAATTCCAATTATTACAAATCTTAATGTTTGATCATACTATAAGAATTTTGAACTGTACATACCTAAAATAAAACTCAACATCTTATACCCTACATTGTCTTGTCTTTCCATTGTTCTAATTTTTGCCAATTGTGGCACAAGTACTGTGACATTTGTGCCTTTTTTGTAGATCTTCCAATGAAGCATCAGATCCCACTCAAAGCAAGACAGGACCAGACCTGGGCCTTGGATTGGAATTCCCCATCTTTCCACTGGGCATAGTTTGCAAAGGAGGATCACCCATCTTAAGCCATGGCAAGCAGCAGTGTTTAGATTGGTGCATAAGAAGTGAGCATAGCAGAACAAATGGGAATCCAGAGAAACACTGGTCTGAATTCCAACCAGAAAGACTAAATTTTAAAAGGTCTAGACTATTCTCACATGTTCTTAAGTTTCAGTAGAACCAAAACTTGAAATGGGGACTA
This sequence comes from Phyllostomus hastatus, assembly GCF_019186645.2. Classification (NCBI taxonomy): domain Eukaryota; kingdom Metazoa; phylum Chordata; class Mammalia; order Chiroptera; family Phyllostomidae; genus Phyllostomus; species Phyllostomus hastatus. The sequence goes on along the minus strand of NW_025333867.1, from coordinate 8,779,553 downwards.
GCAGAGGCTAGTCCTAATATCAGGGGCATCCTTGAAAGATGAGGTGCTCAGGTGTGGAGACTCACCTAAGAGACCCATTATGAGAATTCAGTGCCCACAAGGATGAGCTACACATTTGTAAACTATGTAGATGCAAGGATCAGCTGAAGCTTCATGCAATGGCTTGAGGTACCAAAAAGAGCCCAGTTTCTCTGCAGAGACATTTCATTTCCCCAAATTTCAGATATGGAAAAATGCCTAAAATAAAAGCTCCCTTGTCTAAGGAAGTGCAGAGAGGTCACAGCTGCCCAGAAGTTCCTACTTCACACAAATCCTATGGGTATACAGCTCTCTAAGGTTGGCCCGTGGGAAGCTAAAGTGTAAGATACCTTGTAAAGGAGAGCAAGCATATACTTGGAAGTCACAACAACAAGGTTCAAAGTCAAAACACATGGAACAGTGACACTCAACCCTAACTGCATAATAGAATCACCTTGGGATCCTTTGAAAAATGCCAATACTGCTGTCCCATTCCAGACTAATTATATCCAGATCTCTGGAGTGAAGCCCTCATGTTAGTATTTTATTAAGTTGTAGAGATGTCATATTAGCAATTGAAAGCACGGTATGCCCAATTACATTTAAATTTTAGATAAACAAGAAATAATTTTTAGTATAAATATGGCCTATATGATATATGGGCCATACTTAAATAACTTCATTATTTATCTCAAATTCTATCTTCACTGGTGCCTGTAGATTTTCTCTGGCAATCTATGTTACTCTAATGTGTAGTCAATTGTTGGGAACAATTGTCCTAGGGTTAGCTTGCAAAGCCTGTCTTAAGTGAAAAGAGTACCTTGCTTTCCCAATCAAAACTCCTGTTTCACATTTGGTTAACTAGGGTTTAATTCACTGAGATTTAATAGTATTTGTTGAAGATGCAGTAGAATTTGACAACAGAGACATGAATAAGATATTGTCCCTGTACTCAAAAAACTAAGTCTTGAAATATATGTTCAGTCCATACTTGAACATATATTTCATTAAAATAAGAAATAATTTATTTAAGCTACTTACCTAAATAATAGTTGATTGTGTTGACATTTCTGTTTGTGAGTGATGGGCATGAACAAGCTTTAACAAGGTAGCATTATCTGAGAAGCTCTGAGATCCAAAGATGGTATGGAAGAGCAGTTGAGATAGGCATTTAATATGTAACACTATCCACTGATTTAAAACAATGTTTTAGTAATGATAAAGTTTGGTTATGATATCTTTGGTTAAAAAAAAAATAAGGCAAACTTTAAGTATACAATTTTAAACTAGGCTTTGAGAATTTCATTCCAAAGAGCAGAGTACAAATGATTATTGTTTTTCACAATAACTAAAGCTCTTCCCTCCAATCATGGTATCCCTCAACAAAAGGTCATTTCTGTAAAGATATAAATAATAAAAATAAAAGTTATACATTGCAGTAAATATATATCAGAATACATGTCAAAATTGGCCATTGGAAGTTTTCTTATCTTTTGTTGTATAGCAAAAGAGGGGCTGCTGTTAAATAGTTTATTGAAAGAAATCATCACCATGGTCCCTCTAATACTCACTGTAATCTAAAACCCTGAATCACTAATACCACTCTCCCTATAACAACAGCTTCATCATGTTCTAAGGCTCACATGCAGCAGAGGCCACCAGAGCCAAAGAATGACCTCTGTGGAAAGAAGCCATAAATCTCAGCTGGTTCCCTTTTGTCTATCAATGGTGTTCACCTGCTACATTCATGAATACCCATGTGCCCTCTCTGATGTGCAAGTCTCAAATTAGCAAATTCCAGAAGATGGACTATTTATGCCTAGGCTTGCATATTTACAAATAGCCTGATAAGCACTGCCCAGACCAGTGTGTCTACTCAGGCCATTTAAAAATCTGGTTAAAAGCCACTGGTTACTCAAAAAACATCATCAGTGATATAAAATTTCAAGTGACCTCTGACTTGAGCTAAGCAGAACAACAACAAAAAAAAAACACAGAAAATTCATTAGTCTATGTCACTCATGTTTTGAGAAGTTGATTTTAATAATCACAAGAATTACAAGCAGTGGTTCTAAATTTAACCTAAATATAATTAACCAAACTGATTTTCTAGGGCTTTGAGGAGTACTCAGTAGTATCCACTGAGGTTAAGAAGGTCCAGCTGAGAGGTGCCTCATCTTCGCAGTGCTGGACTCCTGCATTGCACTTTAACACCAAAACTTTGTGGAGAAAGGGCTAGATATAAGCTACTCTCTTCCACCTCTCAACAGAGTACCTTGCTTCAGGACATAAAATCTTCTGAAGAAATCAGGTTATTTAAATCCATGAAATGTTAATTCTCAGAAGGAATCATCTCCATCAAAACCAAGTATTGATCTACAGTTAGGATACTGGATTTCGTCCCATTTCTGCTAACCAACTGTGTGACCTTGAGAGAAGGATTTAATATCTCAAAGACTATGTTTCTCTCTGTCAAGTGGGCTTACTTTCCAACAGTTCCAAGTGGAGAGCTAAGACACAGTGAAAAATGCAGAAGTGCTTTGAGAAAAGAAAAGCAACAAAAACACTAACTCGATTTAGTCTTTCTTGAATAAGCATTTCAAGTGTCTACACATAACATCTGCTCTGAATCCTCCTTCTACTGACAGAAGTGAAGGTTCTCCATATCTCTGTGTCAAGTCTATCACCATTGCTGAATTAGGACTGTTTATGCATGACCCTGACATTTTTAAAAGCATTCTCCCTTTTATATGAAAGTTGGCACAAAGCTGCCAGTGGTATTGGGTTAAATAGGGGGCATCCCCCACTCTGGGAGTCAGGACAGGATTTAACTCTCAGGAATCCCTTGGGAAGGTCACTGAGAATCAGCATAAAAAGGTGGTGCATGGTTTCCCAGGCAGTACCTTTTAAAAGTTGTGTCCCATAGTAGACCCAAGTATAGGCTGGCAAATGTGCTCTGAGCTACCATTCAGCAGAGAACTTTACTTTTATGATATTCCTCTTTGAAACACAAATAAGTCATGTCCACACCCAAACCCAGGATGAAGAATAATTTTTCTTGAGTGAAAAGTAATAAAAGCCAAAACCACAAGATACCACCTCATACACATCAGATGGCTGCTATTAAAAACATTGAAAATTTTAAAATAACAAGTATTGGTAAGGATTTGGAGAAGTTGGAACTCCTGCACATTGCTGGTGGGAATGTAAAATGATACACCCACTGTGGAAAACAGTGTGGCAGTTTCTAAAAAAATTAAACATAGAATTACCATATGATCCAGAAATGCCACTTCTAGGTGTATACCAAAAGAATTAAAAGCGAGAACTCAATGAGATATTTGTACACTCATGTTCACAGTAGCATTATTCATAATAAATAAAAGGTAGAAGCAAGCCAAATGCCCACTGACAGATAAATGGATAAGCATGATGTGATGCATATATGCAATGAATATTATTTAGTCTTTAAAAGGAAGGAAATTCTGACAAACCTTGAGGGCATTATGCTAAGTGACAGAAGCCAGTCACAAAAGGACAAATAATATGATTCTACTTATCCAAGGTACCTAGAATAGTCATGTTCATAGAGGCAGAAAGCATAATGGTTATCAGGGGCTGGAGTAGGGGATGAGGAGGTAGTGTTTAATGGCCACAACATTTCAGTTTGGTAAGATGAAAAAGTTCTGTAGATGGATGATGGTGATGGTTATACTATAGTGTGAGTATACATAATGCCAAGAGTTATACATTTTAAAATAGTTAAGGTGGTAAATGTTATGTTATGTATATTTTATCACAATTTTAAAAGTAATAAAAGCTAATTTCATGTTTTGCTTTTTGAAAAGTTTCTGAAGAGAAAGTATGCTGATCTAGACAATAGTGGAAGAGAAAAGTGCTATGTTAGGGTTTCCCTGCTGCATTAAAGACCTGAGCATAGGAGATTTTATTTGCCAAGGGAAAAACAAGCATATCCCTGAAGAGCATATGAATCAAAACTTTTTGCTGATTTCCAAGAATAAGCTAGTCATTCTTCAAGTGTTCAATCTGTGGGTGAGCATCAAAATCATGAACAGATAATTTCTTCTCAGGCTCACCTTTGCAGAAATTCTTGCTCACCCTCTATTTCTGAGAGAGGTACATATTTGTGCCACGTGGAAAATGAATGTGTTTTCCTTGCCAGAGAAGTAGATGAAATGCCTGAATACTAGAAGAACTCAGAACTTGTGTGAAACTGAAGTCCTTGGAAAATCCAAGATTTATGGAACATTTTCTGTGCTAGGTAAGAGTCCGTAACTTGTTATGCACCTGACAGCACAGACTCCCAAGACTGTTGACACCATGAATTTTAGAGCCTTGCTCTGCTCAAAGCTTTCTGCTCCCCAGCTCCCTAAAAAAAAAAAAAAAAAAAAAAACCCTCCAAAATATATAAAGAACTCACATGATTCCACTCTAAGAAGACAACCAACCCAATTAAAAAATGGGCAAAACTTGAACAGACACTTCTCCAAGGAGGACATACAGAGGATCCAGAGACACATGAAAAGATACTCAGTATTGCTAGCTATCAGAGAGATGCAAATTAAAACCACCATGAGATACCACTTCACACTGGTCAGAAATGCCGTCATAAACAAAGCAACAAACAACAAGTGTTGGAGAAGCTGTGGAGAAAAGGGAACCCTAGTACACTATTGGTGGGATTGCAGACTGGTACAACCACTATGGAAAACAGTATGGAATTTCCTCAGAAAACTAAAAATGGATCTGCCTTTTGACCCAGCAATTCCACTGCTAGGATTATTTCCTAAGAACCCTGAAACACCAATCCAAAAGAGCCCATGCACCCCAATGGTCATTGCAGGACAATTTACAATAGCCAAGTGTTGGAAGCAACCTAAATGCCCATCAGTAAATGAATGGATCAAAAAACTATGGTACATTTACACAATGGAATTCCATGCAGAAGAAAGAAAGAAAGAAAGAAAGAAAGAAAGAAAGAAAGAAAGAAAGAAAGAGAGGAAGGAAGGAAGGGAGGGAGGAAGGAAGGAAGGAAGGAAGGAAGGAAGGAAGGAAGGAAGGAAGGAAGGGAAAGGGAAGGGAAGGGAAGGGAAGGGAAGGGAAGGGAAGGGAAGGGAAGGGAAGGGAAGGGAAGGGAAGGGAAGGGAAGGGAAGGGAAGGGAAGGGAAGGGAAGGGAAGGGAAGGGAAGGGAAGGGAAGGGAAGGGAAGGGAAGGGAAGGGAAGGGAAGGGAAGGGAAGGAAAGGAAAGGGAAGGGAAGGGAAGGAAAGGAAAGGAAAGGAAAGGAAAGAAAGGGTAGAAAGAAAGAGCTCCTACCCTTTGCAACTGCATGGATGGAACTGGAAAGCATTATGCCAAGTGAAGTAAGCCAAGCGGTGAAAGACAAATACCATATGATCTCACCTTTAAAAGGAACTGAATCAACAAAACAAACAGACAAGCAAAATATAACCAAAGACACTGAAGTAAAGAACAGGCTGACAGTGACCAGAGGGGAGAGGGGAGGGAATTTCAGGGGAAAAGGGGAAGGGTTTACAGGAACAAGTACAAAAGACACATGGACAAAAACTAGGGCGGGGTGAAAATGGGAGGGAGGTGGGGAGGGCTGAGGGTGGTGGGCTGGGATGCGAGTAAAAGGCAGAGAACTGTACTTGAACAACAATTAAAATAAAATAAAATAATAAAAAATAATTAATTTTTAAAAAAATCTCAGTGAGGGGTTCTTTGCAAATGTGAAGAAACAAAAACATTCTGAGTAAGCCATGCTGAATAGTACCTTGGTTAAGATAGATAATTATCTTTTTCCTTATTTTGTTTCCTCTTTCCCAAAGGACTGAGGTTACTACTATGTTGTTAGAACATTTCTAAAAATTGGATTTGGGGCTATGATCAGTAATTTTAAATGATCAATAATTTTCATGGACACAAAGTCAATGAAATTTTCAAGACATCATAGTTAATCAAAATTAATCATTTTTCATAAGTTGAAAACAGGCCTGTATGCATTAGCAAGGAACAGAGTGTGTTTAAGTTTGATCCTGTTTGGACAAATCATTTAAAGCATACACATATATGCTGGTATGTGCATAAAAACTTCTAGAATAAACCACAAAAAAGTAGTAACACTGTTTACTTTGGAGAGAGAAACATGAATTACAACCATAGAGTAATCACTCTGTTACAGAACAGAACAAGGGGGGCCTGGAACAATATACTATTATTGAAAGAAGGCCCCGGGTCCATTATGTCCGCCGCCAGAGGAAAGACATCTCTCAATGCCAGAGATTCGTGAAAAGGAAAGGAAATGTTTATTTAATGCTATACAAACTTAAAGTAGTGACCTAATGTCTTTATCAAAAATCCCAAAGTCCCTTAAAACACCCACAAACAGACACAGTCCTTCCTTCCTTCCCCCTTTGCCCAGTCCAGAGTACCGTATTTCAGGGAAGGAAAATGAACTCCATGGCTCAGACAGTCCTCTGGTTCTTAGTTAGTCCTCCTTCTCGACTGGGAGACCTCCCTGGGTTCCCCGCACCCTTGGCTGAGTCGCCAGGATCTCTTCTAAAACCAGGTGATGGTTCCCCCTTCTAAAGCTGTGGGGGTCCCCGCTCTGTCCAGGCTTCGTGGTTCTCCCTTTCAGGGCTGCGGGAAGGGGAGAGTCCCTACTCTGCCAAAGCCACGTGTTTCTCTCTCCTAAAGTAGCACGGTTCTCTCTGGGATGCAGGAGTCTCCACTCCATCAAAGCCGCGTGGTTCTCTCTCAATGGCCGCCAAGTCTGGGTTTTAAATCCCTGCGGCCAATCTTCCTCTGCAGCCTCATTTCTGACTCCTCCCACACTCGGCTTCACTTGCCAGAATTCGTATCCTTCCAGGTTTACTGAGCTGCCATCATGAGTCTGGGCAGGTGTGGCCCCACGTCCTGGAGCCAATCTTCTCCGAGCTCCCACTCAGGCACTGTAGCTTGGGGGAATCTGCCCCCAGTCACGTGTTGGTGGGGAAGTTACTTCCATTCCCCTGGCTCAGAGATGATCACAGCTATTTAACATATCTAAGCGACCAGCCAAAGGCTATAGATATGTTAAATGACCACGCCAGAGGGTAGCTGCAAGGCTGTTGCTATGCAAAACAGCTCTCAGTGGCCTTTCTCCATTTGTCCCTTCCCCCAACCCACACCCTGGGTGGGGGGGATGGAGACATCTTAAAATCTCCTGGACACCTTAAGTTCTGGACCCCATTTCAAATGCCCATTTGGGGTCCCCCCTCTTGGCTGCACCCTGTAACAACTCCTTATTTTAGGACTTTCTCTACAGTTTAAATTTGTTATCCCATGCTAATATGTGTAGACATATTCATTCATTTGTTCATTTATTCAAGATAAAATGCTGGGTATATTCAGAGGAATAAGACAGAGCAGATCCTATGACAGAAATTTTCTTATAGTAAAGGAAACTAATAAGTACCTTATTAAAATAATTATCATGTATTTGCTGTAACTAAGAATCTGGGTTCAAATACTGACTTGGCCATTTTCCAGCTGTGTGATCTTGGTCAAGCCGCTTAAACTATTGTGCTTCAATTTTTATCTGTCAAATGAAGATGATAACAATTGTTCCTACCTTATGATGTATTTATGGTCATTAAATGAACGAGCATATGTAAAGCACTTAGAACAATGCCTGGCACATAATAAGCTCTCAATAAATGTTTGATATTATTATAGTAAAGATACAAGAAAGGTATTATACCAGCACAGAAAAAAGAGGGATTGATTTCTTTGTCTTGGGTCCTGGGTTATCAAGGCTATAAAGTAGAGATATTTCTTGAGCCAGGCCTTCAAAGATAAATAGATTTTTGCCAGATGAATAGGAGAAAAAGGGCATTTAAGGAAAAGAGAACAGTTTGAGAAAAGGCAGGGAGGTGTTAATGCCTGGACAGCAGCCCAAACCAGGCAATGTGAACTCCTGAACTTTCCCTTACGGGAGTTTCTCAAGAAAGCAAAAAAGAAAGAGCAACTTTGTACATTTTTAAAGTCCAGTACGTAATTTGTGTAAAGTCTGACCCTTCGTATGGCATTTCAGACTCACTTGTTAAATTGACTTTTTATAGTCTTCTTGGTAGAAGTTCACACCTGATCAAACACCTGTAAATGAGCTAGTATAAAAAATGAAAATCCTGAAACATAAAGCAGATAGCTATGCAGACCTCTAGAGCACAGACGTGCAGTATGCAGCAGGACTTACACTTCTTGTAATTCAATTTACACCTGCTTCTAGGGTTCAGTTATTTACAATACACTGTTTGGCATTAAGAAATAACCTTATGACAGACCCATCAGCACCCACATTTTCTTGGCTGTCCCTAAATTTGAGGTTAGACTGTGACCTCTCGTTCCTCAACTTAAAGTTACATTGAGGAAGCACCTATGTGATAGAGACTCTGTACTCAGAGATTTTTGCAACCTCATCTCATCCAACTCTCAAAAGGCACCTATGGGTATATATCATTTCCTTCTTATAGGGGAGGTGGAATTGAGATTCTGAGAAGTTAAGCAATTTGCCCAAGTTGCTGACCCATAGTTCAGGATTTGTATTATGTCTTCTAACTACACACTCAATACTTTTTTCACTGCTACATGCTGCCTCCTCTGAGAAATGCCTTTAACTCAGTACCTGAGACATCAGCATCATAAAATCATAGCATGTTAGAGGTGTAAGAAATCCTGAACATCTAGCCCTGTGGTCTCCAAACCACACACTGAGAACCTCTCATTGCCCAGGATTCCAGATGCACCCTCAGCATTTTCTGTAGACTGACCATGTCATAGACTGCCTCTCCAATATCCTTTTCCTACCTTCTCTTCCAACAGACACCTGGATAATGTGCTCTGCTAAAGAACTTCAGCCTTCTTCACAGATGAGGTGGCCATCAAGACATAAGAATAAAAGAATAAAAAGCTTTCAAGAAAAACTTCTTGCTTTCCATCACCCTCCCCTCTTCAAGCTGCAGGAAAAGCAGATGCTGTGACAGAAACTCCAGCAACTATCTTGGGACCATGAAGAAAAGCTAGAAAGTTTCAAAGACTTTGGTTATAAACCAGTACCTCTGAATTTTGTTGCCTTAAATCTTCATGTATTTAATCCATCAGAGCTAAAGTTCTATTTCTAGAAGCCATAAAAAAATTCCTAGGTGATACACTGACTAAATAGTAGCATGTATACATTATAAATGTTGCTCACATGATTATTTATACTGGTATAGTTAGTGAAATTCAATCTTACTTGAAGGAGTTGCTGAATACAAATAACCTTTAGTCATATATTTTTTTTTTCAGCAATATACCTGCTGATATAAGGGAGTTTGATATTTTTTTTCTTTTACTTCAACAAGGCTGGAAGCTACCAGCATCATTTAATTCTTAAAGTGACTTCTTAAGGCCAGTTCTCTGGATTCTTGATATAGTTCTTTTGTCACCAGCCCACTGACATTGCTTTGGACTGCTGTTGCAGCAGACTGTACTAGCCAGGATTGAGCAAAACTGGGGGCCTCTTCTTAAGGAAAGTCAGCACTCTTCACAAAAAACACTTCAAAGTGCAGGTTGTGCAGCTAAATCTTGGGATACATTCCTAAGTCACATCAAACCACACACCATAGAAAACACTCCAATCAACATCGTGCATAAAGACCAGCACATTGAATGTTTATCTATGAGGAGAGAAGGAAGGAAGGAAGGAAGGAAGGAAGCAATGGGTGGTATAGTAAAAAGAAATAAACCAACAACACTTCCATGAACAAGAACACTGATGCACAATTTCCCTCATGTTTTACAATAGTCCCACAGACTAAAAAGAGGCCCACCATTTCACAATTAAAATTGTGAATTTGAAAGCCATTAAATTTAATAATTTCTCACCTAACTACAGAATTGAATATGCCAAATAATTTAGTATTAATTAACTGTGAAAATACATGGCATTTCACAGTCCTTGAATTTCTTTCTTGTGTTTAATGGTTTATTAATTATAATAACATGGTATATTTCACAGTTTGTCTTTCTGTTATTTTCATTACAGTAAGCATTCAACAATTCCAAATTCAGGTAGATGAGAGAAGTCTGTAAAAAAATTATGGAATTTGCTAAAAAATGAAGCACAAATTGTATTCCAGTTCTGCTAATTCAGTAATACAAATTAATAGCTAATAAAGTGTGGTTCCACTGTGTGTCATATCAGAGTCACATAAACAAGCAACATTTGTAATCTGAAGAACTAGTTTGTCTTTCTACATATAAGTTCTACTTATATCCTTGAATATTTTCTCTCTTATCCAGGTTATCCATCTACAATCTTGTTTGCACTAATATTTTTAATTAAATCCTCCCCCTGTCATATAGAACAAAGGTAAACCTGCACCTTGGTTTATTAGACCATTATCACTACTAATTATAACTTAGTAAACTAATTATAACTTAGTGAAGCTTGATTACATGAGGTTTTACTGTTTGACTAGGATGCTAATGTTATCATATTTAAAGAAAATGTGAATGGTTTGTAAGCTATTAGCTCCTTTATGAATGAATAAAGTGAGGTCAAAATTATTGCTGTTTGTATATGAGTCAATAGGACCCTTCAAGTTCAAAACTCACCTCCTCAAAGTATCCTTTCTTATCTACTCCTGCTACATGTTCTGCTCTTTCTTTAAATTCCATTAAAATAATAGTAAAGGGACTTGTGAAATGGCCAATAGACACAAACACACACAAACATGCAGAGTCAAAAAGAAAAAAGACAAGACAAGAGACAACAGTAATAGAATTTTGCAAGCTGGAGGAAGAGGGATAAGTGGCAATTAACTAGGCATAGCCAGAAAAGCTGACTCAGCACAACAGAGAACTTTGAGAAGCAACTTTAATTGAACCACAAAACCCTCATTACCTCACCTGGAAAGCTTCAAAAAATAATGATTCCTGTGTCCCATTCTCAGAGATTATGACTTAATTAGTTTGACATGTGTCCTGGACTTTAGAATTTTAGATGTCCTAGATGATTCTAATATGCAGGCAGGGTTTTAGACCCCTGACCTAACATGAAAAACAGAGACTAATGCTAAGGAAACAAAGCAAGTTGGAGGAAATAGATTATGCAGAAAAAATAAAACAAAGCAAAACTCATTGATCTCCTCACAGAAATAAGAAAATATTAAATCTATGTAACAAAAGCAGGACTCATATAAAAGAAATTCTCAAAGAATAATAAAGAGTTTTTGGAAATTAAGACTATAGTAGTAGACAAGAAAACTTAAATAAACCTTCTAAAATAGCATAAAATAAAAATGAAAACAGAACAATCAGCTATAAAATAAAAATAGAAGCAAATAGATAAGAAATTTAGAAGATAAGACTAGGAGCTATAACACTGAAATAATAGGAGTTCAAGAACAAAAAACAAAAAATAAACAAAATCATCCAAAAAATCTCTGAGACTGAAGGATATGAGAGTTCAGCACATGTCCTGCAAGATGGATGAAACACCCATTACAAGGTCCATCACTGTGAAAGTTCAGAATATCATAAGCAAATAGTCTCACAAGCTGCTAGAGAGAAAAACATATGTCACATACAAAGGATCAGGATTCTGAATTTATTTGTACTCTTCAAAGCATCATGAAAGCTAATAGACAGTGATACTATGCCTTCTAAATTTTGGAAAGAAATTATTTCCAACCAAGAATTATACAGCCAGATAAACTATATCCAAGTCCATGTGTAAAATGAAGACTTTTTTAGACATGAAACATCTAAAAATATTCTATTTCTCCGTTGCTTCTCAAGAGACTATTGGAAGATGTATTCCATTTGAATAAAGGAGTATAAAGCAAGAGACTTCCAGCCAAGATGGAGGTGTAGGTAAATGCATTGTGCCTCCTCGCACAACCAAAAAAGGATGACAACAAACTTAAAAACAAAAAACAACCAGGACTAACAGAAAGCTGAACTATATGAAAGTCTGACAACCAAGGAGTAAAAGAAGAAACATTCAGCCATACTGGTAGTAGTGGCAGAGACAGGCAACTGGGTGGAGAGGACTTATGGCAAGGCAGTGCCTGGAGGACAGGGTGAGAGGGCAGCTGGTGGAATGTGCAGTCCCACATTTGCATGCAGATAAACTGGGAGGAACAACTAGGGAGTGAAACAGACCACACAACCCAGGATTCCAGGGGGGCGGGAATAAAGGTTTAAAACCTCTGACTGAAAAATACCTGTGGGGGTTGAGGCGGCGGGAGAAACTCCCAGCCCCACAGAAGAGTTCATTGGAGAAACCCACAGGGTCCTAGGACATACACAAACCCACCCACCTGGGAATCAGCACCGGAAGAGCCCAATTTCTTTGTGGGTAGTAGAGGAAGTGACTGAAAGCCAGCTAAGAGCTAAACAAAAGGCATCATTCCCTCTCAGACCCCTCCTCTTCATACAGTGCCACAACACAGTGACATAGGTTGCCCCACCCTGGTGAATACCTATGTATAAGACTCCTCCCCTTCTATGTAGCAGGCCTACCCAGACCACCCCCACACAAAAAGAAAGGCCCAAATGAAAGAACAGATAAAATCTCCAGAAAAAAATGCAACTATGTGATGAAGAGATAGCCAACCTATCAGACGCACAGTTCAAAACACTGGTAATCAGGATGCTCACAGAGCTGGTTGAATTTCATCTCAAATTAGAAAAAATGAAGACTACACTAAGTGAAATAATGGAAAATGTACAGGGAACCAATAATGATGGGAAGGAAACTGGGACTCTAATCAATGGTGTGGACCAGAGGGAAGAAAGAAACATCCAACTAGGAAAGAATGAAGAAACAAGAATTCAAAAAAATGAGGAAACGCTTAGGAACCTCTAGGACATATAAACATTCCAACATCCAAATTATAGGGGTGCCAGAAGGAAAAGAGGAAGAGCAACAAATTGAAAAGTTATTTACACAAATAATGAAGGAGAACTTTCCTAATCTGGCAAAGGAAATAGATTTCCAGGAAGTCCAGGAAGCTCAGAGAGTCCGAAAGAAGTTGGACCCAAGGAGGAACACACCAAGGCGCATCATAATTACATTACCCAAGATTAAAATGAAGAAGAGAATCCTTGAAGCAGCCAGAGATAAGGAGACAGTTACCTACAAAGGAGTTCCCATCAGACTGCCAGTTGATTTCTCAAAAGAGACCTTGCAGGCAAGAAGGGGCTGGAAAGAAGTATTCCAAGTCATGAAAGGTAAGGACTTACATCCAAGATCTCTCTATCCAGCAAAGCTTTCATTCAAAATGTAAGGACAAATAAAGTGCTTCTCAGATAAGGTCAAGCTAAAGGAGTTCATCATCACCAAGCCCTTATTATATGAAATGTTAAAGGGATTTATCTAAGAAAGACAAGATCAAAAATATGAAAGTAAAATGACAGCAAACTCACAGTTATTAACAACCACACCTAAAACAAAAACAAAAGCAAACTAAGCAAACAACCAGAACAGGAACAGAACCACAGAAATGGAGATCACGTGGAGGGTTATCCACAGAGGAGTGGGAGGGGGAGATATAGGAGACTGTTCTGCATGACATGGGCCCAGCTCCCATTGGGAAAGGCCAGTGGAAAGTGAGATCCAGTAAACAGGAACCACACCCACAGATAGGTGGCTCCCATGGGGAATCAGGCCTGCATTGTACCTAGACTGCTGTGAGACTTGCTTTTGCTAAAACTCCCTCACCCTGAATTGAGGCAGCAAACATTTACTGCACATCTTTAAAGTAACTTCCTAAAATCTATACGAAGCCTTCCAAGGATAACTGTAACCAGTTCAATCACTTTTCCCTTTGCATTTGCAAATATCCTTCTGTGATGTGATTAGCGGCATCCTCTCCTTTCTTTTCTGTAAAAGGTAAGCACCTAAAGCAAACCTGTGCATAGTAAATGAGGACCGTCCTCAATGTAATGTGCCCAGAAAAGCAATAAAAGCTTGTCAAGGCAAAGGTTGGCGCACTCTCCTCTTGAGAGAGTGGCTGAGGTGCTCCAAGGCACTCTCCCCTTGAGAGAGTGGCTGTGCTGTTCCTTTCCCCCACAGGACTTAGTAGTCTATGTGAGTTTGTCTCGTATCTCAGCCACAATGTCGCAGACACTGCTTGCTGGTGTCCGCATCAGGGAAAGAAGGGGAAAAAGCACAGAGAATAAGTATCATAGATGATATGTAGAAAATAGAAAGGGGAAGGGTAAGAATAGTATAGGAAATGTAGAAGCCAAAGAACGTATATGTATGACCCATGGGTGTGAGCTAAAGTGAGGGAATGTAGGTGGGAGGGGCTGTGCACAGTGGAGGGGAGTTAAGGTGGGGGGAAATGGGACAACTATAACACCATAATCAATAAAATATATTTTTAAAAGAATTGCAAAAAAATAATAATAAAATAAAATGCTTCAAGTTACAGACTCACTTGTGTAAAAGAAAGCAGAGAAGATGTAGTAGGTAAGATGAAGGAAGGAGGTCTGGGCACACAAAGCCTACTCTTTTGCCAAGAAATGGTTTAATGTGTTTTGAGTCTCTAGGTGAGTGGTTTGCATGAAACCAGATCTCAGTGTAAGATGTCTGCTTAAATAAATCCCACCCTTGATGCACTCTCTTCTTAACCATTGAGAAAATTACTCACACCAACTTAAAGAAGAGACAAAAGCCATAAAGCCATACTCAGAGTTGTTGGGCCATTATGAGAGATGCAAAAGCACAAAGTCAAAGTGGCTCAAAGGAAGCCTAGGTCAAGCAGCACCCAAATTTTTGCTTTGGTTTCTATATAATTAATAAAATGATAACTCAGGCTGAAACAAATGTCTGTGTAAATATCTTGAAACTTCATTATTGCCATAAAGCAGGAAAGACCAATTTTGTGATACATAATACTTTGAAACTGTAAAGATGCCAGATTCTGTTATTATTTAAAATATGGTCCTAGTAAAGTCTACTATGTGGTTTCAGAGAGTATAGATGCAGGCGAAGAGTAGAACCCCAAGGGCGTGGAGTAATTGCTTTTTTTCCTGATCTTTGTCAATCTTTATGAATCTTAAAGAGATGGCTACATTAATTAAATCAAAATCAAAGTTCTTACGCTTTAAAACAAAACAGAACTCCTTCCTTGACTCAGACACAAAAAGTTTGGTTGCTACAAGTCTAAGATTCTGACCACAAAAAAAGGAGTAATACACTGGAATGGCCAACAAGGCTTTTGGGTAAAAGTGAACATTTAGAAGGTTGGGGGGCATGCAAGGAAGAGAAGCTATCCTGCAGCTGCAGGCACGGAGCACTAGAAAGCTCCTATTCCCCCAGAGTCTCAGGGGGACAACTTCCCCCATAAGTGGACATGAATTCCCCCAAGGATGGCTGTTCTTTCAAAGAAAGCAAAAGTCAGTGTTTCCAAAGTTTTAGAAAGCCTAAGAATCACTGGAGAGTTGTACTTAAACATAAGGGTCAGAAATTTTATTTCATAAATCTGGAGTGGTACTCAGAAATAAAATAAATAGTAACATAGTTGGTTCATATCTGTTGTTGTTGTTGTTGTTGTTGTTGTTGTTGTTGTTGTTGTTAGCAGCTAGCATTTACTGAGGACTTGGAATGGCTTGACACTGCCCTTATTTAATCCATCTCAATCTTAGAAGTGTTCATTTTCCCTCCACTCTACACACAAATAAACCAAGGCATGGAAAGGTTAAGAAATTAATCCAAAGTCACTTGGGTAGTATGTAGAAGAGCTAATATCTCAATTTTTAAAGATGACCCAGGTACCACAGTTTGAAAAAGAAAGTCCCTAAAAGTGGCATCAAACATTGGGTAGTAAACCAGGTATAGTCAAACGTTACTGTTTGCTGAAGTACAGGACATTGGCACCTTGTCCCTCTGGAGGGACCACTTTTGTGTTTTTTATTTAATTCATCATGTATTGTTTGAAGCTTTTTAAAAAATGTTTGATACTGCCCCACTTTCAAAAGATTCCAGCTCTTTTATCAGGTTCTTGGTGGTCTTGAGCCTAACTACTGTTCCATACTCAGCATCTACCACTTCCCAATTGTATCTCTGTGGCTGTTGGGCTGTGCTCACAAGTGCACTGTCTTCTAGCTGTTACTTTCCTCACTGTCTCCTCACCCCACTGGCTTTCTCCTTCTCTTCATGCCTGGTTAGACTGAGACTCCAGCTGAGCCTGAGGCTGGGAACCACCTGGGGGTCTGCAGAATGCACTTCTCTTCCGTTCTTATTATAGTGACCAAAAGTCCTCTGCACCAAGCAGATGTCTCTTCACCAATGTAGAAATACAGTAAATTCAAATCTACTATTTTCTGAGTTTCAAATTAATTCATCAAACCCTCACCTCCACATAAGACTCTGACTTCTTCCACCTGAGAAGATGGAGCTAAAAAATACAGATCTCGGGTGCCTGGTGCCCTGTCCTCTGTTGTTACCTTCCCATTGGGCTAGTGCAGTGCCCAGTAGTACACTGACATTTTTTCAGGTCTCTGTCATGTGCTCAATCAATGGGTCCTGTGTGCTCCCACTGCCTTACTGTGATGCAGTCCAACACACTCACACCCAGGCTCCCCAATTTGCAGCTCTGAAGCTCCTAGCCATGGCCTCACAATACCTCATGGGCAGTAACTCACCAATAAAAATACAGATGTCCAATAAAACTTGAATTTCAGATAAGCAACAAGTAACTTATTGGTATAAGTATGTCCCAAGTATTACATGGGCATATTTATACTAAAAATAATACATTGTTTATCTACAGTTCAAATTCACTGGGAATCCTGAACTTTATATCATAACCCTTACCTTGCCACTACCTTCAGACCCAGGTCAGAATCCCTCAAGGAGAGTCTCTTTAGGCCTCTTGGGATACTTTCCAGACTATAGGCTTCAGTTCATCAGATGTGTTTTAATAACTTTGAAACTTCTGGGGAGAAAGTAAAGGCCTCATTTTTTTG
Organism: Phyllostomus hastatus; assembly: GCF_019186645.2. Taxonomy (NCBI): domain Eukaryota; kingdom Metazoa; phylum Chordata; class Mammalia; order Chiroptera; family Phyllostomidae; genus Phyllostomus; species Phyllostomus hastatus. The sequence continues at coordinate 8,762,508 of NW_025333867.1, read as the reverse complement.
TTTCTAGCAGGCTCTTTCTCAGGGGCATTTTTCAACATTTACACACCAAAACCACTGGAAAAAGTTTTTTACAAACTACAAAAGATCATGTTTAAAAATATCTTGGAAGTAGTGGTTTCTGTGATATTTTTTCACTTATATAATGCAAGAAGGTCAATCAAGCAATTTCTCCCAGAAGAAATACTGGGCCTAAGACAACTTTTTACCTCTATCTCAATGGAGACAGTTGGCAATCTTCAATGCTAGCTTCTCTCCTTCTGAAGGCACTGTATTACTGGAAAACCCACTACTCTTTTTTCACAAATGCATTATTTGAAGTCTTCTGAATAACCTGCCAATGGTTCAACAAGAATAAATGGACAGTGCTTGCTAAGAAAAAAGTTCTGCATTCCAGCAAGATGTCCATATTTGCTATGTAGTTCACACATTGAACAAAGCTGCTCTTCGTGGAGGCAAATGAGCCAAGAGCTGGCTCTGCTCCCTGGGCTAACCCCAAGGAAGGGATGCCATTTATTCTCCCACTAGCACTGTATGTTGGTCAAGATGACAGCACACAGAGCATTCAGAAGTGTGTCCCCACAAACCCACTGCCCTGAAGAGAACATCTTTTATCTCTTATTTCTTATTTTTAAAATATATTTTATTCATTTGCTATTACAGTTGTCCCATTTTTTTCTCCCTTTTATTCCCTTCCCACTGCCCTGTACACCCCTCCCACCATCATTCCTCCCCCTTAGCTCATGTTCATGGGTCATACATGCAAGTTCTTCAGCTTCTCTATTTCCTATACTGTTCTTAACCTCCCTGACTATTCTGTACCTACCATTTATGCTTCTTATTCCCTGTGCCTTTTCCTCCATTCTCCCCCCACCTGCTCACCATTGATAACCCTCCATGTGATCTCCATTTCTATGAGTCTGTTACTGCTCTAGTTGTTTGCTTAGTTCATTTTTGGTTTTGTTATTTTTTTTTAGGTTCAGTTGTTGATAGTCGTGAGTTTGTTGTCATTTAACTGTGCATATTTCAGATCTTCTTCTTTTTCTTAGATAAAAGTCCCTTTAACATTTCATATAATAAGGGCTTGGTGATGATGAACTCCTTTAAACTGACCTTATCTGGGAAGCACTTTATCTGCCCTTCCATTCTAAATGATAACTTTGCTGGATAGAGTCATCTTGGATGTTGTTCCTTGCCTTTCATGACTTTGAATACTTCTTTTCAGCCTCTTCTTGCCTGAAAGATTTTGAGAAATCAGCTGATGGTCTTATGGAAACTCCTTTGTAGGCAACTGTCTCCTTTTCTCTTGCTGCTTTTAAGATTCTCTCCTTATCTTTAATCTTGGTTAATGTAATTATGATGTGCCTTGGTGTGTTCTTCCTCAGGTCTAACTTCTTTAGTGCTCTTTGAGCTTCCTGAACTTCCTGGAAGTCTATTTTCTTTGCCAGATTGGGAAAGTTCTCATTCATTATTTGTTCAAATACGTTTTCAATTTCTTGCTCTTGTTCTTCTCCTTCTAGTACCCCTATGATTTGAGTGTTGGAATGTCCAAAGATGTTCTGGAGGCTTCCAAGCCTCTCCTTGTTTTTTGGAATTCTTCTTTCTTTGTTCTGTTGTGGTTGGATGTTTATTTCTTAATTCTGCTCAAAATCATTGATTTGGGTTTTGGTTTCCTTCCTATCATGGTTGGTTCTCTGTACATTTTCCTTTCTTTCACTTTGCATCGTCTTCACTTTTTCCTCTATTCTGTGACCATACTCAACCAATTCTGTGAACATCCTGATTACCAGTGTTTTGAACTCTGCACCTGATACATTGGCTATCTCTTCATCAATTAGTTCTATTTTTTTCTGGAGATTTGATCTGTTCTTTCACTTGGGCCATATTTTTTTTTTTGTCTCACACACCTGTTATGTAGTAAAGGGTGAAGCCTTAGGTATTCGCCAGAGCAGGGCAACCCATGTTGCTGCATTGTGGCTCTGTCTGTTAGGGAGAGGTCCAAGAAGAAACAGTGCCACTTGTTCAGCTCTTGATCATCTTTCAGTTACTTCCTCTGCTACCCACAAGCAAAATGGGCCCTTCTGGTGTAGATTCCCAGGTAGGTGGGTTTGTGTATGTCCTAGGACTCTTTGGGTCTCTCCAATGAACTCTCCTATGAGTCTGGGAATTGCTCCTGCTGCCTCAACCCCCACAGGTTTTTTTCAGTCAGAGGTTTTGAGGCTTTATTTCCTCGCACTGGAATCCTGGGTTGCACAGTCTGTCTTGCTCCCCATTTGTTCTGCCCAGTTTATCTGCACACAAATGTGGGACTGCCCACTCTGGCAGCCATCACCTTGCTTGGTCCACCAGCTGCTGCCGTGCCCGGTCCTCCAGCCACCACCTTGCCACCAGTCCTCTACACCCCAGCTGCCCATCTCTGCCCCTTCTACCAGTCTGGATGAATATTTCTTCTTTATTTCTTTGTTTGTTAGACTTCCATATAGTTTGATTTTCTGGCATTTCTGAGTATTTTTTTTAAATTTGTTGTCCTTCTTTTGGTTGTACGAGGAGTCAAAGTGTATCTACCTATGCCTCCATCTTGGCTGGAAGTCCTCAAGAGCACTTTTTAAAATTTTGCACAAAGGTACTTTGCCAGCTTAGAGTGATGCTCCAACTCCAAGAGAACTGTCCAGGGTAGGGGAGGAAAGGATAGGAAAACATAGGTAGGAATGAAATCTCAAAAACCCAGCTTTCCTTAAATGCAGCATTGAATAAAGGACTTTAAATAGCTACCACATCAGGTCCCTATGTGGTTAAAGTCTCCAGCATTCACTTAAGAGACTAATTTTCAGGCCACATTCTCTTACTCAGCACTTTAAATCAAAATAATCAGTCCAGTGTGTGGGGAGGAAGAGGGAATGAATAGGGCAGTGTAAGAATCCCTTGTTACCAATGAAATATTTAAAAACCCAGGACAGGGATGTCCTGTACAATTTAATACAAAGAAGACGCTTACTATGCCCCCACCCCACACCCTGGGGTATTTTTATTTGCAAGAGGAAAAAAATAGAATTTATGCACCTTAAAAAAATATGAAGTGAAAAATTATTCATTAGCACAGCAAAGACCTATTTCCAGGAAACAGGTTTTAAAAGAAAATTCTTGATGTCCTGAGGTTAAAACCAGGAGGTGTCATGACTTTGAAAGTGAATGATGAAAGAGCCACTGTGTTCCAGGTGCAGGGCAGGCTTGCCTCATTTCATCTGTTAAGGGAGGCTGGTTAAATCCCTGGTTATAGTCCAAAAATATCCTGGCAGTTAGCATCCTGCATTAAAATTTATAAACCACGAAAGACCTTTTCTTACAGAAAAGTTAATTCAGGCTGGATAGCCTGGAAAAAAAAGTATGTAAAAGGGGTAGTCATGAGAAGTGGTTATATGGAAAACTAGAGGTAAGGCTTTTTATTCTCCCCAAACATACTAAAAATATAGCAAAAATAATTTCAGAAAGAAGGGAAATGGCACCATTCTAAGAAGTCCCAGGAATGAGCCCTGGAACCACCAGAATTAACTTTTAGGGGTGACAAAATAAAGATAGGAATATTAGTAAATAATCAGACCTGCAAGAGATATGGAAACAGGCTACCCTTCTATAACTGCATTCTGGGGCCAACTAAGAAGTGCCACTGTCTCTGGATTGTAGCTAGGCAGGTTGGAAAGGGGAGTCTGCCTCTAAGCCACAGCTCCTGACAGTTCTTCCCCCATCTCTCTCTGCCTTGTCTCCTTCCTTCACTCCCCTAGTGATTAAACCTTATTAAGGAGTGCCTCTTCTCTGCTGTTCATCCTTCAGGAGAAAACTGAAACCTCACTTGTTCAAAGAGGCCTTTGTTAATCCCTACACCTTAGGTAATATTCCCCTGCATCTGTTTTTTCTCTTAACCTTTAGCACTCTTTTCAATTGCCTGACTTCCCTGTAAGATTATTGGGGAGGTGTGGTGGGGGAGGTTCTCTTTCTTTTACTCATCACTGTATCCTGTCTCTCCCACCCACCCATTAGGTACTCAGTGAATACTGATGAAATAAATAAATACCAGACTCTGTGATTCCAGTTTCAAATTTCATATGCCCATTTCATCTTTTACTCTAAAAGGACTTGGAGATTTGACTCCAAAGTTAGAGTTATAAAGGGATTGGTAAAGAAGAGAAAGTGGCAGCAAGGAGAGGGTAAACACTAAAAGAGATGGTCCTAACACTATCTCTTCTGTGAGATAGTGAGGTTATCTATAGTCAGTCTGGCTAATGGCCTATGGGGTGGCTCCATTTCTGCATAAACCTACGTGAGAGTAGAAAAAGCCCTAAACAGTGTCCTCTGCTGGCCTGTCCCAGGAAGCTAGCCTGGATCAGGCTGCTGGGTGCTCCTAGAGAATTATAGTCCTCAAGAACCACGTTTGAATTTGACCAGACTTGCTTTCTTCCTGATTCATATTATCAGATATTTTAACCTTGACTAAATGATAAGTTTCTACAGCAACAGTAATAATAACATAATAATAATGGTATCTCTTATTTATTGAGTGCTCACTTTGTACCAAGCATATGCTAAACAATTAGTATATAATCCCTATGGATTCTGCACAACAGTCCACGTAACAACGATATTATTAATGTCATCTTTCAAATACCTATTTAGCAAGTTACAGAAATTGATATAGGTCCAACAGCTAATCATAAAGGGCACTGTAAACTCCATTTCTTTGGCCATCTCTGAAGAAATTGCATTTCTAGTCACAGTAGTTCTCATCAGTACTGGTCCACATGTACAGACCAAGTCACCTGAGCTGGACCTTGATCTTAACTGAGTGACCATAGGAATGCTGTGCTCTGCCAGGCCATGCTGAATAAGCTCTGAAGTCTCTGGAGTGTGAGGAGTATATGGGATCAGCATTCTGTATGGTTAACTGAGTCTTATGCTAATGCCATAAAACTCAAACTCTAGAGGGTTTTTCAAGAATGGCCAAAGGGACTACACTGGTGTTCCTTTCTGTTGAGAGTGATCTCACAGTGCAGAAAGTTTGGGATTCACTTCACCTACTCTTGGCTATTCCTCCCAAAAATTATTTCGCATACAACCTTCCTTGACCCTATGTCCCCATATATCTGTGGATCTATTTAGGGCTAACAACACTGGGGTTAAATTCCAGTCCATTTCACAAGTAGATTCAAGAAAGGTTTGCTTTATTATAATTATTCAGACAGAGACAGGTCCTTCTATTTCTGTGCACATAGTGCAAAATGATTCTCAGCTCAATTCTTCTTTAAACCTTTGTATTATATCCTTGTTCTTTTAAAATTATTTTAAGCTATTGGTTTTATCCTGCATGAATCCTCTTTGGCTACCTCAAGTATAATACCTATCATATCTCTTCTACATATCACTTCTATAAGACTGTGAATGGAATCAGCCTTCTCTCATCAGAAAGTTTCTGACTCTAAAGAACACTTTAATGGTTGCCATCAAACAGTTAGTCTTGATGCAACTGGTTCAAAGATAGAAAAGTTATGGCATAAAATGAAGTATATACATAAAAACTATAGTTCCCACAAAGACCTCAAAAATGAAACAAGCAATAGGAGGGACAAGAAACTCAATAATATCAGCTGATTCATGTAGCACTGACTCAAAACAAAGAATCAGGTGATATATGTGCATTATTTTCAGACTTATTCTATAAATAAGGAACATCACATGGTTACAAGACTAACCTAACTGTAAGAAGTAGGAATAATGAGTACTCTAGAGCTAATATTTCAAATTTTAAATAATTGTTATGGTCTAACAAAACTTCAGCACTGACACAATATCATCTTCTTATTTGCCTATTTGTATGACCTAATATGAACAAATTAGGGGACAGAAGAAGAAAAATTATGTAGATAGTAATCAAATGACTTTACTAGAACAGTGCTAAGCACAGTTCTGATGAGAATCCCCTGAGACCTGTAGTCAAGACAGCAGAGTAGGTAAACCCTGTGTTCGCCTCCTCCCACAACCTATCTGGACTCACACTGCAAATTTTCTTCAAAGGTTCACAAACCCCAAACAAGCAGCATCTGGCCTTGGCATGTCACATACCTCTTGCTAAGTGGCCCCAATCCAGGCACTAGTGGCAGCCAGCTTTGGTTCCAGGCTTGGCCTCTCCCTGATGCTTCCAAGCCTAGCACAGGTAGCATCCTTCTGTAGGTCACTTTGTAGCTCCAACCAGATGGCTCCATGCCAGACAAAGGCAGCAGCCTAAGTTGGCTGGCACCAGAGCACCTCTCAAAAAGCCCCAGAACCAACATACCTGGTGGCCAGCTTTAGACTACACCAGAGCACCACCCAACCAGCAACACAAACAACATATCCAAGCAGTAGAGTCAGCCAACACCAGAACCCCACTAGAACAAATTCCACTAGGTGAGGTTAGCCTCTGAACAACAGCTCATTCTCCGTAGTCATGGCCTTTCCTCACAACCAGTCAGCCTGAGAGTCAGTTCCTCATATCACATCACAATAGGAATCAAGCTTGGCTCAACCACATCAGGAGGATACACACAACCCACACAAGGGACACACATGAAGACCCAACTCAGGTGACCAGGGAGACTGCAATACTGGACCCTACAGGACACCTACTACATAAGGTCACTTTACCAAGACTGGGAGACATAGCATATTTACATAATGCATAGAAACAAAAACAGGGAGGCAACCACAGTGAACAAAGAAACATATCCCAAATGAAAGACTAGGACAAAACTTGAGAAAAAGATCCCTGACTGGTATAGCTCAGTGGGTTGGGCATCATTCCAAAGACCAAAACATCACAAGTGCAATTCTCAGTCAGGGCACATACCTGGGTTGTGAGTCAGGTCCCCAATTGAGGGTGTGCAAGAGGCAACCAGTCGATGTTTCTCTTGGTGCATTGATTTTCTCTCCCTCTCTTTTCCCTCCCTTCCCCTCTGTCTAAAAATAAATTAATAAAATCCTTAACGAAAAAAAAACTTGAGAAAAGGAAGTAAACAAAATTGAGACAATTTATCACATACAGAGTTCAAAACACTGATTAAGAGGATATTCAATAAGCTTAGAAGAGTAGAGGAAATTCATGAGAACTTCAATAAGGAGATAGAAAACTTAAAAAATGTGATAGAAAACGAAAAAAGAATCAGTCAGAAGTGAAGAGTACAATAACTAAAATGAAGAATGCATTAAATAAAGTCAACATTAGACTAAATGAAGCAGAAGATCTAATCAGTGATTTGGAAGACACGGTAGCAGAAAACGCCCATTTGGAACAGCAAAAAGAAAAAAATTTTAAATGAGCATAGTTTAAGGGACCTCTGGGACAACATCAAGTGTAACAACATTCACATCATAAGCGTATCAAAAAGACAAGACAACAAGGGATTGAAAACCTATTTGAAGAAGTAATGAATGAAAACTACCCTAACCTTGCCAAGGAAATACACATACAAGTCTGCAAAATGCAGAGTCTCAAATAAGATGAACCCCAAAAGCCAACATAAAGACACATCATAATTAAAAGACCAAAGGTTAAAGACAAAGAAAGAATCTTAAAAGCAATTAGAGAAAAGCAGTTACTTACCTACTACAAGAGAGCTCTCATAAGACTGTCTGATGATTTCTCAGCAAAAACATTTCAAGCCAGAAGTGATTGGCACAGAATGTACAAAGTGATGAAAAGCAAGGACATACCACCAAGATTATTCTACCCAGCTAGGCTATCATTTAAAATTGAAGGAGAGATCAAGAGTTTCTCAGACAAGAAAAAGCTAAAGAAGTTCATCACCACCAAACCAGTATTACAAGAAATGTTAGAGACTTCTTTAAGAAGAAGAAAAATTTCAAAAATATGAATAAGAAGTATTGCAAAGAAAAAATTCTCACTGACAAAAACAAACAGAATAGAAGTAGTGGGTCTACTAAGAGTATAGCTAGCATAAAGATTAATAGGCAAAAGTAGGAAGATCGTGTGTAATTACAACATTAAATTAAGGGATACTCACAAATACACACACACACACAAGAAGTAAACAACAAAAAAAACATAAACATGGAGGAATTGTCAAAAATGATAGATTCTAGAATGTGTTCAAACATAAGAAGCCATCAGCTTAAAATATACTGCTATAAGTATAGCTTGGTATATATCAAGCACGTTGTAACCACAAACAGAAAATCTGCAAGAGATAACAAGAAATGAAGAGAAAAGAATCTAAACACAATACCATGAAAGTCATCAACATCTAAAGGAGAGAAAAAGAGAATAAGAAATGAACAGAGAAGAAATACAAAATCAATCAGAAAACAATTAATAAAATGGCAAACACTACCTATCAATAATTACTTTAAATGTAAATGAATTAAATGTTCTACTCGAAAGATGAATGGATAAAAAAGTAGTACATAAAAGCAATGGAATATTACTCAACCTTAATAAAAAGTGAAATCCTTCCATTTGAGACTATATAGAAGGACCTAGAGTGTAGTATGCTACATGAAATAAGTCTGATAAAGGTTCTGGCCAAGATGGAGGCGTAAGTAAAAATGCTTCACTTCCTTGCAAAACCAAAAGAAGAATAACAACCAATCTGAAAACAATAAACAACCAGAAGTGCCAGAATATCAAACTACATAGAGCTCTGACAACCAAGAAGCTAAAGAAACATTTACCCAGACTGGTAGGAGAGCAGAAACAGGCAGCCAAGCAAAGAGGATGTATGTCAAGGTAGTGGACAGTGGCATACCACATGGGTGAGGCAGGGCTGACTCAAAGCTAGCTGTAAACTACTGTGGGGGTTGCCATGGTAGGAGAAACTCTCAATCTCACATGACAGAGTTTGTTGGAAAGTGGGGCTAGAGAGGAGTAAGCAAGACACATTGTTCCTTCTCAGACACCTCTCCCACGTACAGTGCCACAGCGCAGTGACCCAGGTTGCCCCACCTCCTCATCTAAGGCCCCACCTCCTTACAACATAGCAAGGGCACCTGGACAAAGAAATACGTCCCAAATGAAAGAACAGATCAAAACTTTAGGAAAAGAGCTAAGTGACAAGGAGATAGCCAACCTATCTGATGCAGAGTTTAAAACACTGGTAATCAGGATTCTCACAGAAATGATTGAGTATGGTTGCAAAACAAAGGAACAGATGAAGGCTACCCAAAGTGAAATAAAGGAAAATATACCGGGAACCAACAGTAAAGAGGAGGAAACCAGGACTCAAATCAACAATTTAGTACAAAGGGAAGAAATAAACATCTGACTGGAACAGAATGAAGAAAAAAAAATTCAAAAACATGAGGAGAGACTTAGGAACCTCTGGCACAACTTCAAACACTCCAACATCCAAATCACAGGGGTGCCAGAGGAGGAAGAGCAAGAAACTGAAAACGTATTTGAACAAATAATGGAGAAGAACTCCCTCAATCTGGGTAAGGAAATAGACTTCCAAGAAGTCCAGGAAGCCCAGAGAGTCCCAAAGAAACTGCACCCAATGAGGAACACACCAAGGCACATCATAATTACATTACCCAAGATTAAAGATAAGGAGAGAATCTTAAAAGCAGCAAGAGAAAAGGAAACAGTTGCCTACAAAGGAGTTCCCATAAGACCATCAGCTGATTTCTCAAAAGAAATCTTGCAGGCAAGAAGGGGCTGAAAAGAAGTATTCCAAGTCATGAAAGGCAAGGACCTACATCCAAGATTGCTCTATTCAGCAAACTTATCATTCAAAATGTAAGGACAGATAAAATGCTTCCCAGATAAGGTCAAGTTAAAGGAGTTCATCACCACCAAGCACTTATTATATTAAATATTAAAGGGACTTATCTAAGAAATAAAAGATCAAAAATATATAAACAGTAAAATGACAACAAACACAACAATCAACAACAGAATCTAAAGAGATACAAAAACAAACTAAGCAGACAACTAGAACAGGAACAGAATCACAGAAATGGAGATCACGTGGAGGGTTATCTGTGGGGAGGAGTAGGGGGGATAATGAAAGAAAGGTATAGGGAATAAGAAGCATAATTGGTAGGTACAAAATAGATAGGGTGGTTAAGAATAGTATGGAAAATGGAGAAGCCAAAGAACTTATATATACAACCCATGGACATGAACTAAGGGGGTGAGGGGATGTTGGATGGTGACAGTTGCAGGAAAGAGGGGAATAAAGGGGAGAAAAAAGTGGGACAACTGTAATAGTATAATCAGTAAAATATACTAAAAAAAGAAAAAAAAAGGGGACCTAAATAAATAAAAGCAGGAAAAAAATGCTATGCTATACAGCATAGGAAGTACAGTCAATAATATTACAATAACTATATGGTGTCAGGTGGATCAGAACTTATTGAGGGATCACTTGGTAATTTATAAAATGTCTAATCACTATGCTATACACTGAAACAAATACAATATTTAACATCAACTGTAATTATAAAATAGAAAAGAGTAATAAAATAAAAGCTACCTATAACCCTACCCCCCAAAAAATAAACAAATTCAGTGAAAACAAAACAGAAATAAACTCCTAGCTACAGAGAACATTTTGATATTTGCCAGATGTGGTCATGATGAGGAGATGGATGAAAAAGGGGAGGGACTAAGATGTACAAATTGCCAGTTATAAAAGTCACGGGGATGTGAAGTACAACATAGAGAATATAGTCAATAATACAAGGAGGGGAGAAAGTAGGCTTACAATTGTGAGTATGAGAAACAGAGTTTATTCTTATACTATTATTTATTAGTTATTATATATTTTCCATATGAAGGACTGTAAACCTCTTTTGCCCTATCCTGTATTTTACTATGTATGGTTTCATGTAGGTACCAGACTTCATAAGTTATATAAATGTCTAACCACTATTAATGTATACCTGAAACTAATATAATATTGTATGTCAACTATAACTGAAAACTAAAAAACAATTCTTCAGTGAGCTCCCTGGAGGTCATTAAAAACACAGATTCTCAAGCTCCACTCTGGGAGATTCTGCTTCTGTAATTTCAGCGGGGACAAGGCTAGGGAACTGTACACTCACTCACCAAGCCCCCTTGGTGATTCTCATCTTCAGGAGAGTTTGAGAAATACTGTCTTAGAACAGTAGTTCTCATCCCAGATAAACAAATATCAGAGTCACATAACTGTCTCAAAGTCAAGGTCATTAGTTTAATGAAAATGTGAAAGCCCAGATGGGGCCACAAACTCCAGATACCAGTAATCTTTCCACTTGATCCTGGGACCTTCTGAATCAAAAACCATCCTAAAACCCGCAAGAGTAGAATGCAATGGATTCATAACATGTGTGTTCATTCTTACATGCTAGAAAGCACCTGCAGAAGTTACAGAGTTACAAGATAGATTTTCACTGACTATATTCTTTTACTCAGTACATATGTGGCTTTCATATAAACTGCCTACTGCTTGGCTGACAGGGCAGACCCAGGAATTTCTATGAACAGCATCTCATCACAGGGGCACCACCTTTCAAATGGGTGAGAATCTCTATGTCCTGAGAGAACCAGAGTGACCTTCACAGGGAAGGCAGGCCATGCCTTGCTTTGCACATGTTCTCTCAACAACTCCACCCTCCCCATCTTATCTAATGGGCCATAGTACAAGTTTTGTATTTTGTCTGCCTGGGAAATCTAATGGAAAGAACTATTATTAGGCATATTTATTTTACCAAGAAAAATATGCTCTGAAAATATTCAAGAAAGGATATTGCCAGATTCCCAAGGAACAGTCTGAGAGACTCCTGGGAGAAAACACACACATACATATAATGTATATTCAGGAAATGTATATCTATATATGTAATATACACATATACTTGAGTAAACATATTCATAATTGCAGTAGTAAATTTTTATTTTTCCTTCAGCAACTTTTTACAGCAAATTTAATTGACCTTTCATTTTTCAGTTGCAGGAGGTAACTAATATTCTAGTGCTTCTCAGACCTTAATGTGCACATTAATCATCAAAGGACCTTGTGAAAGTGCAGATTTTTATTCAGTAGGTCAGGGTGGGACCAGGTGATGCTGATGAGTCATGCACCACTCTTAAAGTAATAAGATTCTAGTCGGTCCCTACTGACCACCATCATCACACATAAAATAGCAACTTTCAAAGATTAGAACATATAAAGAAGAGAGCAAACATGTAAAAACTATGTTCAAATTAACTTATTTTTGGATAATTAATTTCAAAAGGGACTTCAGAATCTATGCAATGCCTTTTGGCTATAATCATAAACCATTTTCAATTTTATTAGAGCCATTTTAGAGTGCAAGTTGATAGGCAAATTTTCACTTGAAAGAAAGAGGTAGCAGATTACCTTGTTGTTCAAAGGGAGCAAAAAGCACTCAGAACTACACACAGGTGGTATTCCCTTTTTGAGCACAAATTGATCTGTTAGCTGATTTAGGAAAGCTGGAGTACCTCAGATCACACCAGCCTCTTGAAGCTGATTCTGCCAATCAGCTTCCTGAAACTCTGGGGGAAAATGTCCAACATCAATATTACTCCAAATATAGAATTCTGCTATTTAGAGATTGGCTCCACTCATTACTTTGTTTAAATATTTGAGATAAGTATATTAATTATACTCACTTCTAAGACTTAAAATATGAAATTATTCCTACAATGTGTTAGTGATAACTAGAACACAAATGAAAATAGACTTTCACAACACAGTTGCTAAGAATGACTCAAAGGAATACAGGAAATGATCTCCATAGAGGAAGGAGACCCAGCCTTTTTAGGAGAAGAGGCCAACCAGTGAAATGAGAACACCAAACTTATCTGTGCAAATGGTGTGTCAAAGAGAATTTAAACGGGTTACTTAAAGGATGATGTAGTAAATGCAAACTGGGAAAGTCAGATTAGAATTGGCTATGGTGGGATTTGAAGCTTGCCTTGAAGAACAGAAAGGGTTTCAAAAGAATTAGAACAGGAGAGAGTGAGGACAGAATAGGTGAAAAGTAAAAAAGTGGGAACAAATTAAATTCGGGGTCACATCTTTGTCCCAGGCACCAAGCTACTGGCTAAAAGATAAATTAACTAATTCAATCTTCTCAACTATTTTGCAAGGAGGAATTATTACACTATTTTGATGAACCCAGGAATGAGACTCAGGTTAAATGATTAAGGTCACACAGCTGGTAAGGGGTCCCACAGAAATTTGTATCTAGGTCTGTTTGATACCAAAGTCAAGAACTGGTCCTCTGTAAACAAACCACAATTCCCCAAGGTACATCTTATGGCACCCTGAGATGTGAATATCAGTCAGGAAACAGAACAGTTCGGTGGTCAAATAAATTTTGAAAGCTCTTGGGATAAATACTAATGCTAATAATGTTTCACATATGAGTTCACATTTACTAAATGCTTCTCATGTGCCTGGTTAAAAATGGTTTTGTTGTCATTATATGAACAGGGGGGCCTTCCAGAGCCTTTAATATTTTAACATGCATTGAGAATTTCCAATATTATATGTTGGGTAATAATATTAATAATCCCACATAAGATGATGTCAATCATGCAAACACACAATATTAAAATAGAATAATTGGAAACAGATCAAAAAGCTTCAATTATAAGTCATTATCTGGTGGACAAGCTTAAGAATTAAATATTATGAACTTTCCATTTTTTTCCTTTGTCCCCAGTTAATTTTATGAGAATATACACCTCTGTAATAAATTGTATGTGGCCTTCTGAGCCTGGGACCAGGAACAGTTCTCAGGGAACATGGCCAGGAAGTTGCAAGGTGGAGAATGAAGCTTCACCTGTGGTATCCAACAGAGGTAAGTCAGGTCTGATCGTTTACCATTTGAAATGCTGAAACAAAGGTTCTGGGCAGGATGCCAGTGAAATTTCTCCTGCCCACCTTGCCATAATAGTGATCATAATTGTTGTAATTTCTGAGTTTATAAGTTTTTGTCAACTGTATCTGTGTCAAGCTTGAACGAACCACTCATTGCCCAGTTCCCATGGTACACTGGGTAACATGTTCAATAAAATAATAGTCTCTGCTTTCTCTCACGTACTGTTAAGATCATGTGGCTAAATCCTCTGTATATTAAATAATATGATCCTACCATTAAGCATTTGATTAATCTTCTCAGTTTTTAAAGTCATGTTCCCATCATGATCCTGTGTATGGATTGGCATCTTGAGAGAGAATTGATACTGAACCGGATGGAGTACCTTTCTCCCTCTTCAGAGAAGATAAGTCATCTGTACACACCCTTAGATGACAGCAGGAGAAATACGAACCCATTTGCCATTATTCCAATGGGAATGAAAAAGAGAAATGTAAGAAGCCTTTCAAGAAGCCACAAAACAGAATTTAGTGTCTCAGGTCTGATAGGATGTGACAGGGATAGGAAGGGTCAATAGTGCTGGATAGCGACATGCCAAGATCTCTAAGGTTTCCAACCCAGTTGCTGGAAAACATGGAAGGAGATTCAGGGTGGAAAGACAGCAAAAGAGAAAAGTTCTTCAAGGAAGCTAGATCTGTGGGGTTCACAGCAGCAAAGAGACAAGGCCACACAAAAGATGCCCAGTGTGTATAGCTTATTATTTTGGTTATGGAAGTACTTTCTCCATGCCAAACACTATGTTAACTGATGTATACAGCAATCCTGTGGGGTCGGTGTTATTAATCAGATGAGGAAATGGGCTGAGTGAGGTTCAATAATGTGCTCAGTGTCATAAAGGTAGAAGGAGGCAGAAATAAATTTCAAGCTGTGGTCTTACACTAAACTATATCACACAGTAAAAAATGTCTCACATTACAACTTCTCATTATTAAGAAAATCATGTGTACACAAACCTCCAAAATGCCAAGTAATATTATAAATGCTAAATAAGATAACCTTTGGATTATGAACCTTCCTGATCTATCTTCAGTGAAATGTTCATTCTATTTAGTAGTAAAGATGTAATTATAATTAATAAAGTATAATTAATAAAGTATTAATTAGTAAAGTATTTCTAATCAAAATATAGAAATTATTATGTTTACTCAAATTGTTTGGCTAGAAGTGAGAAATGGTATTATAAAATGTTTACATTGTACAGAAGGTAGAGTCCTTTCTCAAGGACACAGAAAAATACATTTTGAATTGAAATCTTGTCTTTATAATTCATTGTTAGATTTATCCCTTATCCTACTTTAGTTCAGATAACACTTAAACTGTATAAAAAACATAAGAACGTAACTTTACATCCTTGTTCACTGTTCACATTTCACTGTATAACAAAAATTAACTATTTTATAGCATGCAAACAGCATTTAGTTTATAGTCTTCTAACCTTATTATATGTTTGAAATAATCATTAATTCTAATGTATTCTTCCTGTGTCCATGAACCAAAGGCTGAGAGAATGTGCTGACTGCAGACACATGAATTGATTTCAACGATTAGAAGGATTCTCCTGAAGAGCTCTGATTTCACTGCACGACTTTAGTGACTTTCACAACTTCTGCCCACTGGAGGTCACTGTTATGCTGCAGTTCTAGAGACAAGCCTCAATTTGCAGTGAAAAAGGAACTAGCTTGTTATCTATCCAATCTGCATTTGTTTACATGTTTGTGCCTAGATTCTACATTAATTTACTCAATAAAGAATTGGAACAAATAACCAATACAATCATTAAATGTGAACTATATTTCAGATAATGTGAAGATAATACTAACTGTTCTTAGAAAATTCACCAGAGGTGATTTGTTTTCAAATTTAATTTTAAAACATTTAATTTTAAAAAGTAAATTCCAGTTAAATTTTCTATAAATAAACTGAACTGCCTGTGTCATGTGTTGGGCAAGTTGATCTATTCAAAAAGAAATGTCATGGTATCTAGTTGCATAACTTCGGGCAAGTTCCTGGCTTCACTAAGCCTCAGTGTACTTATCTATAAAACAGAGGTAATGATTATACCAAATTCACCGGGCAATTGTGAGGATTAACTGAGGTGCTCTATGAAAAGTGCTTATCAGAGTGCCTAGAACACAATAAACACAACATAAATGTTAGTGATCATTATTATTATCCATAGAGTTCAGCAGAATAGTGCCTACAAGGTTAAACTGAGTTCATATTTGTAAAGCTCTTAGCACAGGGTCTGGCACACAGTGAGGGCCATTTACATGTTTGTTAAATAAGTAAATAGACCCAAGTTTAATGCATGAATAAAACAATGCAAAAACAACCTTAACAATGTGGAAACTTGCCCTGGCTGGGTAGCCCTCAGTTGGTTAGAGCATTGTCCCAAGATACCAAAGTTGTGGATTTGATTCCCAGTTAGGGCACATACAGGAATCAACCAGCGAATGCATAAACAAGTGGAACAACAAACCAACATTTCTCTTTCTCTCCCTCCCTCTCTCAAAAATCTATTTAAAAAGAATGTAGAAACTCATTCATATTATAGTATCAATTCACCATGCTCATTCTAGAAGGTTAGAAATAAGACCAAACACTTGTACTTATCTATTTTTAAATTAACTAGAAATTTCCAAGTAGTCTAATGAAAGACTTTAATATAAAACACTTCTGTATAACCATGTTGAGCTGCAGACTGAAAGAGCAATTTGCAACCCAAATATGTATCCTATGTTCACTCTTTAAATAAATGATCATGTTTTATCAGATTCTGCTTTTTTTTTGAGACTATCAGTAACCTTAGGAAATGAAACTTTTTACATCTTTGAGTTCCAAGTATCTGCTCTTCAAACCAGAGTTGTAATTGGCAATAATTATGGGAGATTCCCAACAGATCCAATGCTGTGTCTTTCATATGGTAGGTGGCTCAGTAATTCTTTATTTAGTAAATTAATACAGAATCCAGACACAAACATTTAAATGAATACTTAGACTTTAATATGGTCTGATTAATACATTTATGTTCCAACTTCGTCAAGTACATTCTTAAGCAAAACTGGCTCTTTTTTTTTAAGATTTCATTTATTTATTTTTAGAGAGGGAAGGGGAGGGAGAGAGAGAGAAAGAAACATCAATGTGACGTTGCTGGGGGTCATGGCCTGCAACCCAGCCGTGTACCCTGACTGGGAATCAAACCTGCGACACCTTGGTTCGCAGCCCGTGCTCAATCCACTGAGCTACTCCAGCCAGGGCCACAAAACTGGCTCTTTAAAAAACAAAAACTTTGAGTGTCTGATGGTGAAAAAAAATGCTATGATTAGTGCACTTTGGTGCCACTCCTTTATTTTGTGCTGAGGTGCCAGTAGTTTTACCCACAATTGTCTGTTCTTCATTAGTGCAAATTTCAAGGAAGGAGAAAAGGCAAAAATATTAGAATTATTTTCAAAATAGTTTTGGCCTTGTAGACATCTGAAAGAGTCTTACATCTTACCCCTCAAGGGGTCCAGGTCCCTCACTCTGAGAAATGTTGCTGTTGTGGATGATGTCCCAGTAAAAGGCAGCCCAAACAATGTAGATTCATCAAGTGTTTCCTTTGCCTGTGCCGGTCTCTTTTTCCCTGGCAATTGGGAGAATGCCAAGAGCTCTTGGGAGCTTCCTTGGGGTTCAGGCTGGAGTAGGTAAGGAGCATTTTCTGAGGCAACACTAATGAGACTCTCTGAGGCTCTCTCTGGAGAACTGAAAGGGCCTGAGTGATTCAGGAGAGTGGTGAGGTCTTTGGCAGATTCTGGAAAATTTAGAAGCTCCAGATAAAATCTTCACCTCCTGCTGTTTCCTCCTCTTCTATCCCCTAAGTGTTCTAGGGAGCTCAAAACACTTTTCAGAATCTGAAAGCATCCAGAAGACTAAATATATGCTAGACTCAAAGATACTCAAGCTGAAATGGGTCAGTAGAACTAGGTCCAGGGTGATAGGACAACACTAGCTAGAGGTGAATTATTCTGCCCTATCAGCACTCCACAGTTAAAAATTCCAGGGGTATACCTATACCTCAGCATACCAAAAACAATGGAGCAAAAACTCTCACTTCCGAATTGTATGGCTGGAAGTGAGAAAATGGTGTTATAAAAGGTTTACATTGTACAGAAGGGAGAGCCTTTTCTCAAGGACACAGAAAAAATACAGTATGAATTAAAACTTGTATTTATAATTCATTATTACATTTAACCCTTACCCTGATTTAGTTCAGATAAGGCTTAAACTGTATAAACAATATAAGAATATAACTTTACATCCTTGTTCACTACTCACATTTGGAATGCAAATATTACAGGCTAAAAGTCAACTAACTGAACAAGTCAGAGGTTTGACTCACACACCCCTCGTTTCAGGCCTAGTCACTGCCTTTGCTGACACCTGGCCACAGACAGGAGCATTAAACCTGAGCTCCCAGAATGACACCTTCAGGAAATTTGTCTTAGAGAAGGAGCCTGAGGCACAGGGAAGTTAAGAAGCAGGATGCTTCTACCTAGAAAGAAGTGGCACAAAAGCAAGAGGCCAGCAGGCCTGGCTGATGGTCAGCCAACCTGCCAGGTGCGCTGGCTGACCCAGAGTCTACCCTGGTCACTGGGGTGCTGTGCCCACATGGGAAAAAGCCAATGAGGAACCTGGACAGTCACTATGCAAAGTGCTGCCCACCCCTTCTGTGATGAAGGCTGGCTCTGACAAAAGAAAACATGGAAACAACAACATAGAAAATGTGATTGGAAGGCAATTCTGATTTTAAGAAGGGATAGTCCCTTGACATCACAAATATTGGGCAAGTAGATTTTACCTCTCTTGGACTTTGAGTTCCCCTTTCAGAGAAGATTCACATGAGCTGAGGTCCTATGTCTTTCAAGGCTGTGTTTCTCATGTTCCTAATCTTTGAGTCACAGCCTTCACGTTAGAGCACAGGCCTTTCATATCCATGCATTATGTAAATGCCACAATAATCTGTGCTTCAGGGTACTGCATGAAGCCATGAGCAATGGATTATGTGCTAGTTTGTGTGGGTTTCCAAATAAGCATCTATCATCTTTAAACAATCAATGGGCTAGAAAATCAAATACTTTTCCCTAATTAAAAGTTGTGAGGTTGAAGCATTGCCTGGGACCCTGATGGGAACCAACATTCACTCATATGAAGTTGAAAATTCCATAGGGTTAGTCAACCCACAAGATGGCCCTTGATTAGTAGGGATCGCACCGGTAGGCCAGACCCCCCACCCCCGCCAGTCCTATGTATGAATAGATCTGAGGTCACCACCAAGCAGTGCTCAGCTTGGCAATGTGACTTTGTTGGGGCTCCCCTCCTTTCCTATTTCACAATCCTCAGGCTCCCACTCCTATTCTCTGAAGTCAGTTCTCCAAACAAACCATCTACACACATGCTCTTGTCTCAGCTCTGCTTTCTGATGGGGCCTCAGAAGCAACAATATGGAGACCATTTGTCCAAGCACATAAGAAGCACTAAGTAAACTTTATCTGTCATCTATTTTCTATGTGTCTGCTATGTAGAGAGAAGATTTCAGATCTTTCTTCTAACCACCACCGACTGCTTATCACCAGTTTCTCTGGTCTTTATTATTGTCACTACATGGCAGCCAGAAAATGAGAAATGAAGTTGAAAGAGCCAAATGGCACAAGGCGGAGACCTGGAAATAGCTTCCACCAGGCAATTTGGAATCACCTCATTATTAGGGATTTGGGGTTAACTAACAAACCACTTTTAAAATTTACATGTATGCTTGTGTGTTGTTATATATTTCAAAATTTAGAATAAGCACATCAAAACCATGGCTTTATGTATTGCTTCTGCTAATATTTTTAAATGACTTGACATATAAAAATAATTAATAGGAAAAAATTAGTATGCAGGTATAGCAAAAGTCATAAAGGAGATATGTGAAAAACCTAAGGCTGGGAAATACTAATAGATCAATGTGCTTTTTACAACCATAATGTTTTAGGTAAGTTGATTGTGGACATTTAGGAATTTTATTATCAGGTATGTCATATATTTTCTTACCTACAGACACAGACCTGGTGTGCAATATTTATATTTTTTACTACATTGCTTTAAATTTTAGAAGAAGAAAATAAGATATTTTCTCATATTATACCCAAATAATATAGAATTTTCAAGGATTTTAATTATCCTGAAAACCTGAAATGATAACAAACATGATCTGTGTGTATGGTGTAACATGGATGGGTATCTGTTCCCAGTTATGGAAAAACCTTTCAATTGTTTTATGTCCTGAATGGACAAACAACCCAGTTAAAAAATGGGAAAGGACCTGAACAGACACTTCTCCAAGGAGGATATACA
This sequence comes from Phyllostomus hastatus, assembly GCF_019186645.2. Classification (NCBI taxonomy): domain Eukaryota; kingdom Metazoa; phylum Chordata; class Mammalia; order Chiroptera; family Phyllostomidae; genus Phyllostomus; species Phyllostomus hastatus. The sequence continues at coordinate 8,742,198 of NW_025333867.1, read as the reverse complement.
GAGGGCCTAGAGATATATGAAAGGATGCTCAGCATCACTAGCCATCAGAGAGATGCAAATCAAAACCACAATGAGATACCACTTCACACCAGTGAAAACAGCCATCATAAACAAATCAACAGATCGGAAGTGCTGGAAAGGTTGTGGAGAAAGGAGAACCCTATTGCACTGTTGGTGGGAATGCAGATTGGAGCAGCTACTGTGAAAAACAGTATGGAATTCCTCAGAAAACTAAAAATGGAACTGCCTTTTGACCCAGCAATACCACCGCTGGGATTAAACCCAAAGAATCCTGATACACCAATCCAAAAGAACCTATGTACCCCCCATCTTAATAACAGTGCAATTCACAATAGCCAAGTGCTGGAAGCAACCTAAGCACCCATCAGTAAATGAGTGGATCAAAAAACTGTGGTACATTTACACCATGGAATACTCCACAGCAGAAAGAAGGAAGGAATCCTTACCCTCCACGACAGTATGGATGGAACTGGATAGCATTATGCTAAGTGAAATAAGTCAGGTGGTAAGGGACAAATACCATATGATCCCACCTATAAGTGGAATCTAATCAATAAAACAAACAAGAGAGCAAAATAGAACAAGGGGCATGGGAATAAAGAACAAACTGACAGTAACCAGAGAGGAGGTGGGGAGGGGATAATGGGGGATAACAGGGAAAGAGCCATCGATGAATATGTATAAAAGACACATGGACAAAGCCAAAGGGGGTAGGTTCAAGGGTGGGAGGCATGGATGAGTGGGGCAGGAGAGCATGATGGGGTGAAAATGGAGACAACTCTACTTCAACAACAATAAAAAAAAGAAAAAGAAAAAATAAAGTAGTTTATTTTTTATTGTATTTTACGATTAGAAGTTGCAAAAACTTTTTTAAATGCACATCAACATTCTTCATTAGGCCATATATCTTGCTGATCTTTTCACTGGGAAATACTGTGAAGGCTACATTTTCATATCTTTGATGAATAACATTCTTTTCCATTTGGAAGATGAAAACTCTTTTAGTATTTCCCATAGGAAATATTTTAAACAGTCAAAACTTAGGAATGCTTGGGCAAAAATGACCAAGTCTGAAAATGCAAACCTAACCATGATGTTAGGTCAGATCTAAAGATACTTATAGTGTTTCATAACATCTTTTTTTCCAAAAAAGTCATTTATGTCCATCTTTCTCCCAACTTTTTTACTCTGTCCTCAAGTAAGATAGATCAAATGATAAACCATTTCAAGATCTGGCAGTTTCTCTGAAAGAGAACTTAATGGTCACATATACTTACTGTGTCAGGGTCCCCTGGAAAGGCTCACAGACATTATGAAAGCCTTAGTCCTAGGGCTCTCAGTCCTCTAAATACCACAAAGACACTGAATTGATGGTTTCTTGTTGAATAAGGCATAAATAAAGTATTTATATGCAGGGTAGGGCAAAAGTAAGTTTACAGTTGTTCACATGAAAAATAAAACAATAATAAATAATAATACAAGAATAAACTCTGTTTCATGTATTCACACCTGTAAGTATGCTTTTGTTCCACTCTGTATTGGTGGTATCAGAATATACTGCCCAACTGACTTGGAGAAATTTTTTTAACTGTAAATCATGCATTCTCAATGATGGTGATATCACCCCCAAGAGGGTAAAAATTGATTCTTTAGGAGGGGTAAGAAAAACTTACTTTTTATGTATAAAGCACAAATATATCTTTAACACCTAAACAAATATACAGTCTATCTATGGTATTAAGATGTCATAGGAAGGGTTCAACTAGAGGGGAAAAAAAAAACAAAAGTCTCTGTAAGTGAATAGGTAATGAAAAAAAGTTGAGAAACTCTACTATAAATTTACATCATATAGAAACAGTGATTCAGACTGTTTTCTGTGGCATCTTCTAAACTGTCCTATATTGTTTTAAAAATAACTTATTCTGTTAATTGATAAAAAGAATTAAATATGTGCATTGAAGTGTTTTTCCAGATCCAAATACCCTCCCTTGGAAAGTACTGAAATCCCTAGAATCTGAGTAATTTTTCTTTCAGAATTCTACTATTATCCTGGCTGAATTCCATTCCTGGAATAGCTATGGTGTCAAGTGAAAGGCATTGTCAGTCAAGGTTCAAAGGAAAAGGCATAGAAGGCTGTGCTAGATAGCTTTCTCAGTACAGGTGATCGCTCTTCAGATACTGTTTTTGCCATAGAGTTCTTAATAAGCTGAAAGGAAGTTCTGCTTTCGTGTTATTTTCATAATTAAGCTATATAAGAAGTAGAAGACTAAAGAGATGTTCACATTGTTTTTAGTTCTTACAAGCAAAAACTGACCACCAACTTTAATATGTACCACAAATGGCATTTTTAGGGTTCCCTGAAAGTAGGTACAGTTGTTAGAAATGTTGGAATATGCCACCAGCCTCTATTATCCCCGCTGCTCTCCTGAGAAGGCAGTCTTGGGCATGCATTCCAGCCCCTTTGTCAGGCACCACTCCCTGATTGGAAACATTCAAATACAACAGTAAAATGAATCAGTCTTAGTTAAAAGTGATATTACTACCTGTGTGTCCTCAAGAACAGGAGCCTGTCTGCTGCCTCTCCGTGTCATCATGGACCGGAACACACACCAGAGCAAAGAAGATGAGATGAAGCATACACTACCTACAATCCAGATGTCTTTCCTTCTAAGAGGTGACTCCATTCTCTGGGAGCAGCTATAGAAGTCAGTTGGCTTATATGGTCCTTCCCTCCCCTCATCTAGCACAAGCACGTTTTCATGCAATCAGTTGTTATGTGCTCTGTTCTCAGGAGTAGGCGTTGCCAGATCACACAGGGTTCTTACAGAAGCCTGCAAGAGATGTTTCCAGTTACATGATCCACAGATAAACTGCCTCTTTAAAAGGAAAAATATGATGGTCTGTGTAACAGATCTGAAACAGGTGCAGGGTCAGAGAGAGATCTGTGGTGACAATTGACACCAATGCAAAAGAGCTTGTCCCTAGTTCAAGGACAATTAATAAAGAAGTAGGGGTAGGGAAATGTAACTTTAAAAAACTACAAAACTTTCACCCTCCTCTGCATTAGTTTGAGATCGAAGGCATAGTCTTTTTTATTGTTATTCAATTACAGTTGTCACTTTTTCCCCATATTACTCTCCCTTTACCCACCCACCCCCACCTCCCACATTTAATCTTCCCCACCATTGTCTTTGTCCATGGGTCCTTTATACATGTTCCTTGATGACCTTTCCCTTTTTTCCTGTTATACCTCTCCCCTCTCTCCTCTGGTTAGTATCATGTGTTCATTATTCCCATGCCCCTGGTTCTATTTTGCTCTCTTGTTTGTTTTATGGATTAGGTTCCACTTATAGGTGGGATCATATGGTATTTGTCCCTTACCACCTGACTTATTTCACTTAGCATAATGCTATCCAGTTCCATCCATACTGTCGTGGAGGGTAAGGATTCCTTCCTTCTTTCTGCTGTGGAGTATTCCATGGTGTAAATGTACCACAGTTTTTTGATCCACTCATTTACTGATGGGTGCTTAGGTTGCTTCCAGCACTTGGCTATTGTGAATTGCACTGTTATTAAGATGGGGGTACATAGGTTCTTTTGGATTGGTGTATCAGGATTCTTTGGGTTTAATCCCAGCGGTGGTATTGCTGGGTCAAAAGGCAGTTCCATTTTTAGTTTTCTGAGGAATTCCATACTGTTTTTCACAGTAGCTGCTCCAATCTGCATTCCCACCAACAGTGCAATAGGGTTCTCCTTTCTCCACAACCTTTCCAGCACTTCCGATCTGTTGATTTGTTTATGATGGCTGTTTTCACTGGTGTGAAGTGGTATCTCATTGTGGTTTTGATTTGCATCTCTCTGATGGCTAGTGATGCTGAGCATCCTTTCATATATCTCTAGGCCCTCTGTATATCCTCCTTGGAGAAGTGTCTGTTCAGGTCCTTTCTCATTTCTTAATTGGGCTGTTTGTCTTCCTGGAGTGGAGTCATGTGAGTTCTTTATATATTTTGCAGATAGAACCCTTACCTGCAGTATCATTGGAAAATATATTTTCCCATACAGTTTGTCACCTTTTCATTTTTCTAATATTTTCTTTAGCCGTGCAGAAGCTTTTTAATTTGGTGAAGTTCCATTTGTTTATTCTTTCTTTTATGTCCCTTGCTCTAGGGGACATATTGGTGAAAATATTGCTACATAGAATATCTGAAATTTTACTGCCTATGTTCTCTTCTAGGACTTTATGGTGTCATAACTTATATTTAAGTCTTTTATCCATTTTTAGTTTATTTTTGTGTATGGTATAAGTTGGTGGTCAAGTTTCATTTTCTTCATGTAACTGTCCAGATCTTCCAACACCATTTGTTAAAGAGGCTATTTTTACTCCATTTTATGCTCCCATCACCCTTGTCAAATATTAATTGAACATAGAGACTTGGGTTTATCTCTGAGCTCTCTGTTCTGTTCCATTGATCTATGTGTCTGTTCTTATGCCAGTGCCAGACTGTTTTGATTAAAATGGACTTATAATATAGTTTGATATCAGGCATTCCGATTCCTTTTACTTCGTTTTTCTTTCTCAAAATTGCTGCAGCTACTCAGGATCATTTATGGTTCCATATAAATTTTTGAAATGTTTATTCTATATCTGTGAAATATGTCATTGGTATTTTAGCAGGGACTGTGTTAAATCTATAAATTGCTTTGAGTAGTATGGACATTTTAATTATGTTAATTTCTCCAGTCCATGAACATGGTACATACTTCCATTTATTTGTGTCTTCCTTAATTTCTTTTTCAGTGTTGTGTAGTTTTCTGAGTATAGGTCTTTTCCACCTTGGTTAGGTATATTCCTAAGTACTTTACTTTTCTTGTTGCTATGGCAAATGGGATTTTTTTTCCTGACTTCTGTTTCTGATATATCATTGGTGTACAAAAATATCCCACCAGGTGTTTTGCTAAATTCAGCTATTAGGTAGAGTAGTTTTTTGGTGGAGTCTTTAGGGTTTTCTATGGACACTATCATGTCATCTGTAAACAATGACAGTTTTACTTCCTCCTTTCCAATTTGGATGCCTTTTATTTTTGTTGTCTGCTCGCTGTGGCTAGCACAATACTATGTTGAATAGAATCAGGGAAAGTGGATATCCTTGTCTTGTTCCTGATCTTAGTAGGAAAGCTTTTCATTTTTGCCTGTTGAGTACAATGTTGGCTATACGTTTCTCATATATGGCCTTTATTGTTTTGAAGTATTCTCCTCTACTCCCACTTTGCTGAATGTTTTTATCACAAATTGGTGCTGTACCTTATCAAATGCTTATTCTGCATCTGTTGATATGATCATGTGATTTTTGTCTTTCCTTTTGTTTATTTTTTTTATGTTTATTCATTTGTGAATATTATACAATCCTTGCATCCCTGGGATGAATCCCACTTGATCATGGTGTACAATCTTTTTAATGTATTGCTGGATACAGTTTGTCAACATTTTGTTGAGGATTTTAGCATCCATGTTCATCAGCAATATAGGCCTGTAGTTTTCTTTCTTTGTTGTGTCTTTTTCTGGTTTTGTTTTCAGGATGATGCTGGCCTCATAATAAGGGTTTGGGAGTCCTCTCTCTTCTTGGACTTTTTGGAATATTTTGAGAAGGATAAGGATTTTTTTTTCTTAAATGTTTTATAAAATTATCCTGTGAAATTGTCTGGTCCAAGGCTTTTGAGTGGCAGTAGTGTTTTGATTACTGCTTTGATTTCACCAGCTCTTATTGGTCTGTTCAGGCTTTCTGCTGCTTCATGTTTTGGAAGATTGTTCAGTTTTGGAAGATTACATTTTTCTAGAAATTTCTCCATTTCACCCAGATTTTCATTTCTTGGCATATAGTTTTTCATAGTAATTTCCCATAGTCCTTTGTATTTCTGTGGTATCAGTTGTAATTTCTCCTCTTTCATTTCTGATTTTATTTATCTGGGTTCTCTCTCTTTTCTTCTTGATGACTCTGGTGAAAGCCTTGTCAGTTTTGTTTCTCTTCAAAGAAACAGCTCCTGAATTTAGTGATCCTTTAAATTGTTCTTTTAATCTCTGAATCATTTAATTTTGCTCTGATCCTTCCACTGATTTTTAATAATTCTGATTATTTCCTTCCTTCTACTCTCTTTGTGCTTTGTTTGTTGTTGTCCCTCCAGTTCTTATAGCTGTAGCAATTAGACCATTTATTTGAAATGTTTCTGTCATTTTAGGTAGGCCTGTATGGCTATCGAAATTCCCTCTCAGAACTGTCTCCACTGTTTCCCATAGGTTTTAGACTGTTCTGTGTTCATTTTCATTCATTTCCAGAAGCTTTTTGATTTCTTCTTTGACCTCATACTGAACCCATTCATTGTTTAATTCATGTTCATTCTCCATGAATTTGGTTGGTTTCCAGTTCAAGCCATTGTGGTCCAAGAAAATGCTTCATATGATTTCAATTTTTTAATTTGAGGCTTGTTTTGTGTCCTATCATATGGTCTACCTTTGAAAATGTTCCATGTGCATTTTAATAAATGCATATTTTGCTTCTTTGGGATGAAAGGTTCTATATATATCAGTTAAATCCATTTAATCTAAAGCATTATTCAATGCTACAATATCATTGTTGGTATTTTGTTTGCAAGATGTATCCATTGTTGACAGTGGGATGTTAAAATCCCCTAGTATAAGTGTGTTGCTGTCTATATCTTTCTTGAAGTCTTCCAAGATTTTCCTTATATATTTTGGTGCTCCTATGTTGTGTGCATATGTTCACAATGTTTATGTTTTCTTGATGGATTCCTCCCTTGAGTATTAGGAAGTCCTTCTATGTTTCTTTTCATGATCTTTGTTTTGAAATCTACCTTGTCTGATATAAGTATTGCTACCCTGGCTTTTTTTTTCCTGCCTATTTGGTTGGAATATTTTTTCCAGCCCTTCACTTTCAGTCTGTGTAGGTCTTTTGTTCTGAGGTGGGTCTCTTGTAAGCAATATACATGCAGCTCATGTTTTCTTATCCATTCAGCTACACTACATCTTTTGATTGGAGCATTTAATCTATTTACATTTAAGGTTATTATTGATAGGTACTTATTCCTTTTTCCCCTTTGTACCAGTGTTCCTCTCTCTCACTCCTTTTCTTCATCTCTTAAAGCAATCCCTTTAGCATATCTTGCAATGCTGGTTTGTTGCAGGTGTATTCTTTTACCCTTCTTTTGTCTGGGAAACTCCTTATTTTGCATTCCATTTTAATTGAAAGCCTCACTGGTTGAAGTGAGAGTAGTCTTGGTTGCAGGCCTTTGCTTTTCATTACTTGGAATATTTCTTGCCATTCCCTTCTTGTTTGCAGTATTTCTGTTGAGAAATTCATTGCTAGCCTTATTGGAGCTCCCTATTTATTACCATCTGTCTCTTCCTTGGTGCCTTTAAGATTCTTTGTCTTTGAGTTTTGGCACTTTAATTATAACGTGTCTTGCAGTGGACCTCTTAGGGTTCATCTTGATTGGGACTCTTTGGGCTTCTTGGACTTGCGTGATACTTTCTCTCATTAAGTTAGGGAAGTTTTCCGTCATTTTTTCAACAGGTTTTCTATCCCTTGTTCATTTTCTTCTCCTTTTGGTATGATTCAAATGTTGTTGCATTCCATGTTGTCCTGAAGTTCCCTTAGTCTATCCTCATACTTTTTAAGTCTTTTTTTTTCATGTTGTTGCTCTACCTGGGTATTTCTTTCTACCTTGTCTTCCAGCTCACTCATTTGGTCCTCTGCTTCATCCAGCCTGCTTGTGATTCATTCTAGTGTATTTTTCGTTTTAGATATTGTATTCTTCATTTCTTCCTGGTTCTTTTGTATACTTTCTATTTCCTTTTTCATGCTGTTGTACTTGTCACTCAGCTCTTTGTAGTTTGTCTATGAGTTCCTTGAGCACCCTTATAACCATTCTTTTGAATTCTATTTCTGATGGTTTGCTTGCCTTTATTGCATTTAGCTCTTTTACTGGGGATTCTTCCATTCCTTTTGATTAGGGGTTCTTTCTTTGTTTCCCCACTTTAGGTGACTCTTTTTTTTTGTTTGTTTCTGCATTTCCAGATGCTCTGCTTTGCCAGCTGTCTTTGCAGGGTGAACTGCTATGGTAGGGGTTCTGTAGGACTCAGTGGCACAGTCTCTGTGATCTCCTTGTTTGGATACTCCAGGGTTGCCCTTTCTCCTGTTTGTGTGGGCTCTATTGTTATACTTGGGCTTTACCTGTTGGTAGATCTTTTGTTGGTGGGTTCTCCCCTTGAGCGGGCTTACTGGTAGTCACAACTCCCACCTTGTCTTGTATGCTATTGCACATGTATTGGTTTACAAAGCAGTATTACCAGACAACCAAACCTATGCCAGCAAAAAGAACCCCCTACCACATTAGCAACCTCAACCACAATTTAACTAAGATTAATAAAGGTGATGAGAGATTGTGGATATTATAAGATATGACAAAGGGAATATGAAATGACTAAAAGAGGGGAAAAAAGTTATTGCATGGTAAAAGGGAGGAGAATTGAGTTGGGATAGAATTGAGGTAAAAAAGGAGAGAACAAAATTTAACACATAAGTAAAACACAAAAGGGCAATGGGAACAATGGGATAGGAAAAGGGAAGAGTATACTATGAGGTTTGAAGTAAAATCAAAAAGATATTGGATCAATGGGAGCAAAATTTTAGAAAAACCACAGCAGGGTTGATAGCAGTGGTATCTGAATGAGGCTTTATAAAAATGGAATAGGAATAAGAATATTGTAGAAAAGCAAGAAGTGAATACGAGATAGCTATAGTAAAGGAAAATGATTTTGAGGGGATGGAGGAAGCAAACTAATACAAGTAAAGAGTAAAGCCCAGGTTGAGAGAGGGTTAAAAAATGAGAAAGAGAGAGAGAAAACAATGAAATAAAATTCCTCACTCAACTGCTCAGAGACAGGGGGAAGGTGAAATGGAGTAAGACAGAGGGAGAGCATTCTATGGGATTTAAAGTACAAACAAATAGTGAACAATTAGGAGTTCCTTTGGAGAAGTACTGTGATAACCATGGTATTTCACCCAACTAGCCACTTGTTGGGAACCGCCCTGACTGGTATCAGAAGCTGAAACCCCCGCCTAGGCTAAGGCTAAGGGAATGCCCTTGGAACTGTAAGCCAGCAAGGAGACAAAAGCTTATCTTCCTGGCAGGAATGCTGCTTCTGCTGCTTTATTCATGACTGAACCCCAAAAAGCTTGGTCAGTTAGCCAAAGACGGGTAAGATTCCCCACGGGGGGAACGACCTAAGACAGGCACAATCACTTTGGGAGGCCCCCCAAAAGAAGGACTTGGGGAGCTGCAGCAAAAGGGGGTGATGGACCCTCGCTCCTCGGCTTTGACATAGCCTGAGTTCTCAGCCTCTGGGAAAAAACCTCCTTGTCTCCCAGTTGCCTTAGTTCCCTTGCTCCACCTAAACCTGAAACAATGACAGGGTGGTGCAGCTCTGTGCTGAGAAGTGCAGATTCCCCGGGGTGATCAGGCCTAAGAAAGAACATGTAAATTACTGTGAAACCTTCTTTGTTTAGAATGCTCTCAGTTGAATGAGAAGGGTCTTAGGAGGAAGTTAGTTTGTTCCTCAGTCTTACAGCTCTTTGACCCCGACTCAATAGACCAGCAGAGTTCCTTGTTTTCTATAGTTCCTTACTTCCCCCTAATGAGTACTGTACTTTACCTGAATTATTATGCAGAATGAGCCCAATAAAAGCAGGTATGGACTGTAAATCGGCACGCTCCCCACTAGGGGGGGTGGCCATTTCGTCCCTACTTCCCCACAGAAACTAGTCTGTCTCTGTGCATGTTGTTTTTTCTCGCATGTTTATCGTCGAGCCATCCGCAGCGTTTTGTGGTCACTGCTGGCCAGTGACCCACGCACAACAGCCACTGTTTATAAAAGGTTGAAAAGAAATAAGACTCTTGTAAAAGGGAAAAAGGAATGTAAGCTGACTTAAGAAAGAAAAGAGCTTATTCAAGGTTAGATGGAGGAGAAATAGTGAGATTAAGGGATAGAAACTAAGGGATAGTGTGAGAGAAAATAAAGTTTACACCAACAGTAATAAAACTCAGGATGATGTCGAAATGGATTAAGGTCGGGTAAGGGTGCTGTGTGGGATTTGGAATAACAATAGTATGATAAGAAATATATAATCTGAATAAAAAGAAAGACCAAGAGTAGTGAGTTATTTGGAATATAAGTGAAGTGAAAGAAGAAAAAATAAAATGCCATATGAAAGGGAGAATAAAAAAAAAACAAGACAAACAAGAAATTAAACAAATGGAAAGAAGAAATAAATAAAAAGAACATGCAAGTTCTGATGAAGAGCAAAGTGAAATTTGTCTCAACTATTGGTTTTCACCATCTGACTTCTTTCTGGATCTGTCTGTGGTTTTCTCTCAGCTCTAGGTCTTACGGTCTCTCTTAAAAAAAAAAAAAAAAAGCCTCCTTCTGATTGTTAAGCCTGCCCAACTGGTTTTGCAGATCTTCCTGGTACCTGCAGGAAATTGGGTTCTGCAAGGATTGGGGTTCAATGTAAGCTACAATAATCACAGGTGCCCAGTTTCCAGTCAACACTCCCAGAGCACGATGCTACATGTACACTCTCCACTCTGTGCAGTTACTCCAGTCTGTCCCCAGTAAGCCACCTCCCTTTGCACCCCTTTAATCAATCCATGAGGTGTCCTGAATGGGAACAAATCACTCTCACACCACTCCCTCTTTGTTGGCCTGACACTGTGCACGGGTCTCTGCACAGTGCGCTTCAGTTCCCGTCTTGCAAAAAGTCTTTGTGGGCGCCACTACCGCTGTAAGCTACCCCCCAGCTTTTCATATACTCCGACTCTGGGGCAAGGCCAGAGTCTATCTAGGTCACAGACAGTCACAACCCACCTCCTCTCCTAGCTCCAGGTGCCACCAGAATCCCCCAATTTTTCTGGCACTATCCCGGCCAACGACTGCCACCCCAGCCTGGATATGTCGCTGGCTATGTGTGTGCTTGTTGCCTTTTTTTACACCCTGCCCCCCCCAACCCCGCCCCAGGGACTTTATGCTTCTAGGTCTCCCCTGGTGCAGGTCTTGGACTTCCCCACCCTGCGAGGGGTAGGAGCTGCTAGGCTGCTATCACTGACCCAGCTCTCCTCCAATGTCCCCAGCAGCCCCAGTCTCTGGCGCCAGGCCCTGGAACCTTCCCTGTCCAACCTCCTTACCACCCATTTTGAAGCATCCCCTGCACACTTTGGCTTCCAAACTTCATATCAGCTAAGATTCCATTGGCTGTTCACTTTGTTTTTCAAAAGATCAGATAAGTGCCCTAGTTCAGTGCACAAGCAAGTGGGCTCAAGTCCCACCTACTTCACCACCATCTTTTCTACTCAGGGACTATTTACTTAACACCTAAGCTATAGTGTTTGTGAATGCCACTGATGGTAAAATTTCATAGCAGTTAGTCAGGAAAAGTCAACTGCTACTGTTACAGGGTGCAGCCAAGAGGGGGGACCCCAAATGGACATTTGAAATGGGGTCCAGAACTTAAGGTGTCCAGGAGATTTTAAGATGTCTCCATCCCCCCACAGGTGAGGGTTGGGGGAAGGGACAAATGGAGCAGGGCCATTGAGAGCTGTTTTGCATAGCAACAGCCTTGCAGCTACCCTCTGGCGTGGTCATTTAACATATCTATAGCCTTTGGCTGGTCGCTTAGATATGTTAAATAGCTGTGATCATCTCTGAGCCAGGGGAATGGAAGTAACTTCCCCACCAAGACGTGACTGGGGGCAGATCCCCCAAGCTACAGTGCCTGCGTGGGAGCTCGGAGAAGATTGACTCCAGGACATGGGGCCACGCCTGCCCAGACTCAAGATGGCAGCCCAGTAAAGCTGGAAGGATATGAATTCTGGCATGTGAAGCCGAGTGTGGGAGGGGTCGGAAATGAGGCTGCAGAGGAAGATTGGCCGCAGGGATTTAAAACCCAGACTTGGCGGCCATTGAGAGAGAACCACGCGGCTTTGATGGAGTGGAGACTCCTGCATCCCAGAGAGAACCGTGCTACTTTAGGAGAGAGAAACACGTGGCTTTGGCAGAGTAGGGACTCTCCCCTTCCCGCAGCCCTGAAAGGGAGAACCACGAAGCCTGGACAGAGCGGGGAAGGCCCAGGTAACACAGACAACATTCAATTAATTGTGAAGGATGTTCTTTTAGGGTTTGTAAGGAACAACATTCTCAGTCTTTGCTTCAAAAATATCCTAAAATATTTGATGACCAAATCATTTGATTTCTAATATTTGAGAACAGTTCATCACAAAAACAATGCTTCCTTAAAATGTTCGTGTTTCACCTTAGCACCATCTCACTTTTTAAAGAGGTTGTCTACTTATCAAAATTATATCAGAATCTGGAGAAAAAAGTACTGGAAACAGGATCAAATTCATATAAACTATTAAGCTGGTTTGTCATTTCAAAGTTATCCAAGAAGAATATTTTGTCTTCTCTGTCCAGTAGAAATTAACAACCAGTAAAAGAAATCCTTCTGTTTTTAGTACTGTAACAGCCATAATGAGGAAGTCCTTCACAGCTGACTGCAACTTTGCCTGTGGAAATTTCTTCTTGGTATATATATCTTGAACAAGACATTAATTCATAGGGAAAGTGGAGAACTAAAAGAGCCTAAGTTTTGACCTCACTTCTTCTCTCCAGTATATCTTCTGCCTTGTATTCCTAATAGCTCTTTCATTCTAGTGTTCATTAGAAATGCCATTTGTATCTGAATAGTAGCTGGACAAAAAAAGATCTTTCCCAAACCAGCTTAATAAGAATTAGTTGCTCTGATTAATAAAACATTTACTCCTAGACCTCAGTCAGAAGGGAGATTTCACTTAAATAGGTCTGTTCCTTCCACAAACATTTTTGTTATTGCCAGTTACTGGGAAAGCAACTGAAAATACAAGGGCAAGAGAGGTGAGATCCTGACCTTGAGGAGTGATACTAGAGAAAGGTGACAAACACATTCAAAACAATTGCTTGTGCTAGAATAAAGGCATATATAGGCAAAGTGCTGTGAGGCCCATGGGAGGCCAGGAACTGCCTATGCATGGATCTATAAGAGAGAACTGACTAAGCAAAGGTAGGGGAGGGGATTGTTGCTAGTTAACATTTATTAAATGCTTACTATGGTGGCAGATGCTATTCTAAGTGCTTTTTATAACATTATCACGCTTAATTTTTACAACAACTGTCATCCCATTATCCAGATGAGGTACCCCATTAGTTGAAGCCCCTTGCCAAAGATCAAACAGCCACAATCAGCACCCTTGTGCTGCACAAATGAGGACCTGAGCGTGCCATCATGTAAGGCTTGCTTATCACTGTCTCTAACCACCACTGTCAACAACTCTACCTTCTACCCTGTGAGGAGATTAAGGTTTTAAGATTTGAAACTTCTTCAGAGCAAATTATACCCCTAGTGGTGGTTCTCAGAATTTAAAAGGATGCCCAAATCCATCCTTTTAAATAATCCTTCTTAAGAAATGTGTTTCCATAAATTTGTTTTCATAACTTTGAAGCCACTAACTATAATGTAACCTGCAGGTAGAGTTGCCTATTCAAAGGCATTCTAAATACTTACCAAACTCAATTGTATAACTTACAATGCATAATCCTCAGTGAAATAAAATTAAAGCTTGCCTATTTATAAATGTCCCCTAATTCTACATTCAACTGACAAAGTAGAATTTGAAAAGGGTCTGATCAATGACTATCTTTACTGATGTATGTAAGAAAAGATAAGGCAGAATTAATACTTTTCAGGAGACTAAATTAGCACACAATTACCTCATTATTTCCAGATCCTGAATCCTGTTCACTAGAACTTTCTTCCAGAAAACATTCCATCTTCTCATCCTTGTCCATGCACTGGAAGAAGGCCATTTTCTCCCGGTGGTTACTGTTGTAGCACGTGGTGATTTCTTCCAGCCTCTTCACTTTTAATATCTTAGTGGAGAGTTCAATTAAGTTACTGTCTGGAGTGTGGTTTTCATCTTCCTCTGTCCCTGATTTGTAAATCAAGACGGAGTTGTGACTTTTGATTACACCTTCCTCTGAACTGTAAGGAAAAGAAACAATATTCTCATCACTCACATATTTGACTTTTGGGAAAATAACCGGTGAAAATTTTGAAGTCTCTTCTGTTTAAAATAGAGACAGGGTCCAAAAACAGGAAGAGAAATTTTAATATTAATATTGAGTTTCAAATGATAAAATTTTGAAAGAAAAAAGGTTTTCTCCCTACATGTTCCTACAAAAGCAAATAGTAAGAAGCAACCATAAGCTTCACCAGGTAACAATATTTCCTCATTGCATAAAATAATATTTATATCAAGGGACCAGTTTAAATACAGAATATAAAGTTTCTTTGTATTTAATTAGGACTGAAGATTTTGATTCTCTCATCCCCAGTAGGAAGGGCTTCCTGTGTAAAGGGTCTCACATGCTTCCTTTGGGAATTTTGCCTTCCTCTGGGGAAAGGTCTCTACCAAATGAGTCATTTCCAGAGCCCTTTTCTGCCTACACTTCAAAATATTTGGTGTTCATTTTTTTAAAAGAAATTTGCTTCCTTATAGCCCTCTCACATAGATAAGATACCCAAATGCCTTTCTTTTCATCTTCATTAACAGCTCAGTACCATGGAGTTAAAATCCTTGTGCTTGCCTTAAAATACTTTCCTTACAAATTAGGTAATACACATAATGCTGCTTTGATACTGGAGATCTACATGCATGTATGCATGCATGTATTGACACATCCCTTGATTATGGTAGGGTGGTGATTCAAATTCGTGGGAGCTTCCCATCACCAACTTCTGAGGCCCCCTGCTGGAGATTTTCTGAAAATTTCTTCTTCCAGCTTTTGTCAATTTGAAATAATCTGTGATTATCTCCACAAAACTTCATCTTTCATTTTCTTAACTCATATAGTAAAATGACACCTTGAGGTTCAAATTATTTAAGATTCAGTGCTCTACAAAATTCATTTTAGCCACATGAAGATCTTACACCCAAGCTCACTAAAATGTAAATAGTATCAACCAGAACTCTACAAGAAACATTATAGACCACTATTAGAATTCTTTCAAATTGCCCTGGAAAAAACTCATTATTAAAGTGAGGACAGAAATGCATGACTATTCCTAAGGCAAATTACAACTAAAATATAACATGTAATTGCAAATGGTACTCAAGTTGAATCAGAAACCGCAAAAAAGTAACATTAAAACAAAAGCTTAGGTCCAACATACAATAATTTTGGGAAAAACTAAATGTTAAACCCTACCTGGAGTCTGGTACAACTTGTTATTTAAGGCAACATGGAGAAAAAGAGAAAACATTTGAGAGGTTATAACAATTTTAAAAAGTAATTACCATTTATAGGACATCTTATAATTTTGACCACTCCAAGTGTAGAGCATAAGTTCCGACAGAAAAAGGGAAGTTTTTCAGAGTTCAAAATAACTACACAATTGTATGATATAAGTCTTCACTGTCAGTCAGTATAACTCTTCTGAAAAGGCAAGTCTCCATTATGAAAAGGAGTATCCTCTCTCTCAAATGGCACTTTAAGCCCCTGTTTAAATTAATATGGTCCTTGGTTTCATGTTGCTCAGCTGTTGCCTTCTTAGTCAGATGGGGAAGAATATTAATTTTAGACACTAGGCTTTTCAAGGCCAGTGGCTCCATTTCAGAGGTCAGGTAAGGAAAGGACAGACTGGGAGCAGTGGATGAAATATCACCTCCACCTTTTCCTTTCATCAGCATGGCAACACTCTCAGAATTATAAAACTGCATTTGTCTTTGGAGATCATATGTCCAGATATGCAGCCCCTTTCACACTCACAATCATTTAACTGCTCATTCCCAGACAGGAAGATCCTGGCTGAGGGAACCCCACAACCACCTTTGCTTACTCATTTCACACTTTAACATGAATATGAGAGATCCTCTGAAAGCACTTAGCAAGTTTTAATTTTTTTTAATCCTTAAAATCATTTGCAGTATCTCCAACTGTTTATAGCTCTAGGGAAAGATTGAAGGCACGGGCATCTAGGGAGTTACAAAGAACAGGAACAAATTTTCATAAACTCTTCTTACAGGCAACGTTGTGCCTTTCCCCCTGTTTTTCCATCACAGGCTAAGAAAAGACAATCTGAGCAAATAACTCACCTGCCTGATTCTAACAGTAGCACATTCCTAGCTTTATGTAAAAAACATAAATCCTGGATTGCTTAGAACATAGAACTACTAATACAGACAATCCTACAATGCTTCAAGGCATGGATGATTTTCCCCCTTTTTTTTTTCTTTTTGGAACCTTTTCTGATTCCTCCACCCTCTCCACTCTAACAGCATTCTCTACTGCTCTCTTGATTTTCCAAAAAATATATTTTTAATTCAGATCAATGATGTATTCTATATAAAATAAAATACACTCTCCCACTTGGATAGCATATAAAGAATTATGGCAAACTCTTTAAAAAATAGAACTTCTGGTACTTTTCTAGAATTAGAAAACTTTGTTCTTCAGGAAGAATAAGCAAAATTTTGTATTTGTTAGAAATAAATTATTTGACAAAAGTGTTCATGAAAAGACTGAGCTGACTTCAGGTTACTAATTTTTCTTGACATAATAAAGTGTGAAATAGTGCTGATAAGTTGACAGATCTCTCCACAGAAAGAATACAATGTGTACAGCCTTCTGCTGATTTGACCATACCCTCTACTCAGACCATCAAAACAACAAATCAGACTTTCCATCCCTTCAGCTTCAGCAAACCAGCCACAAGCTCTTGTGAGCAAGAAACCAGCAGAATACATTTGTTTGTGTTTTCTTAATTTGTTAAAAATGTTAAGAGTATTTTTAAATCTACAAAGAGGTAAAAAGTGATAAAATAGTAGTTTCCTTATGCCCATGCCCAAATTTCCCTATTTTTGCAAACTTACATTGATATAATGTGGTGATGATTATACAACTCATTACATTGCCTAAAACACTGATAAATTGAACATTAAGATAGGTGAATTTTAAAATGTGTAAATTATACTTCAGTGAAGTAATTAAGAAAACAGAAAACCCAATTCCAGTAATAAAAAGTATATATGTTTTTAAAAAAAAGAAGAAGAAAGCACTACTGAACAATTTGTGGCCAGCTATTTCAGGTGACCAACATGGGAATCCAAGAGCATATAAATTATAACCCACACCTGTTGAGTCACCTGGAGCCGACACAAAGAGGAAATGGTGAGTGGGAAAGAGTTAAGACCTTCACTCTTTTCTTCTTCTGGTATGAATACCACATAATATGTAAAGCTGTAATTAATGGCAAAATTAATGGTAATTTAAAACTAGCTTCTATCTCTTAGTTTCTACTGAGAGATATAATACGTTGATCAAAGAGGATGATGTTGTTACAGAATACCAAGACATGTTCACAACCCAATTTAATATTAGACCCTTAAAATTTCCAAGTGCCTGTGAGCAGCTAAATTTTCTGTAATTAAAAAATAAAATAAAATAGGAGGGTTTAAAAAACTAGATAAAAGTACAGATGTAGCCATTTAATAATTCAGCCCTTCATAAATATTAAATAATATTTTAATTAGTGACTCCTATAATGATTGCACAATTTTTCCATCTATTATATCCTCTTTTACTTTCTTTTTTCTTTTAAAGATTTTATTTATTTATTATTTTTAGGAAGGGAAGGAGAAAGAGAAAGAGAGAGAAACATCAGTGTGCGGTTGCTCAGGGCCATGGCCTGCAACCCAGCCGTGTGCCCTGACTGGGAATCAAACCTGCGATGCTTTGGTTCGCAGCCCACGCTCAATCCTCAGCCCACTGAGCTACGCCAGCCAGGGCTCTTTTACTTTCTTGTAAAATGTAAATACATGTCACTGAATCAATATAGTCTACAGAAAACAGAACGTGTGATAATCAATGGTAACAAAGCACATTGCACAAATACTATTCATAAATTCATAAGTTTCCAAAGCTTGTATGATTTTTGTTTCTGACCTATTTTTTTAAAAAAAAATTAAAACAACAGAGAATTTGCAAGAACAGTGCAATGAATATCTCTACACCCTTAGTATAGATTCACCAAATGTTAACATTTTCCGTATTTGCTGTCTCTCTTATAATGAGTTACAGATCTCATGAAACTTTATTGCTAAATACATTAGCATATGTCTTCTAAGAACAAAGACACTACCCCACATAACAGGATCTAATAAAAAAATCACATAGCACATTTTGTTGTCATGTCTCTTTAGTCTCCTTTTATCTATTCAGGGAACAATCACCCACTCTATTTTTTTTAACACTTCATGACAGTTTTGGAGACTCTCGACCAATTTCTTTATAAGCTGTCTCTCAATTTGAATTGCATGATTGTTTTTTTATGTTTGGGTCCAGGTAAACTGCTAGACATAAAAACTATAAGTGATATTGTATCTTTCTCAGAATGTCACAATAGGTGGTACATGACATAGCTTGTGTCATGATGAGTCATATTAAATTTGGAGATCTGATTAAGGTGATATTTGCCAGAGATCTCCAATGTAAAGTTACCCTTTTGATTTTTGTAATTAATAAGTAACCTGTGAGAATTTATTGGTATCCCCAGCAATCTATCACCCTATGATTTTAGTATCCATTCTTCCCTGAATAAATTATTACCACAGTGATTGACAAATGGTGATTTTCCTAATTCTATTATTTCTCCTACATGTATTAATTGATATTTTTCTATACAGAAAAGCTTTCTATCCCCATTCTGATCTCCTTCTCATTTTAGTATCAGTATGAACTCATGGATTTTTAAAAATGAATATACTTTCCTTATTGCATTCATTTTGATGCTCAAATTGTTCCAGATTTGGTCAACACAAGTGCCTTTAAATTAGCTCCTGAGTACTTTTAATATGTTATTACTATTTTTTTAGAGTACTTCCTTTCTTTCTGGCATAACAAGATGTTTAAAGTTCACCTTATATTCTTTTTGCCCTATTTCTAGAATCTATTATTTCTCAAAGGAGCCCTGGTTCCTTTTAGGGAAGAAAGATATTTAGAAATCAAGATGATAGCAATTGGAGTGTTCTTTACTACTGGGGTATCATTGCTTCTAGTCCTTTCAGTGAACAGAGCTAGGAAATATATATGAGGTCTTTCCAGAAAAAGTCCAGCCATTGATAATTAGATGAGAACAGTTTGTCCAACATCAATGTAATCTGGTAGCCAAGGAGAGTGGACTGGAATGCACAAGTATGAACAACGGTAACTACACTGTACTAGTCAGTGGGGATGGAAGACGCCACTGAGTGAGCATGTGTACTGTGAGGCCATCACATTCAAAATGACTGAAAGAGAGCAACAAATCTGCATCAAATTTTGCTTTAAACTTGAACATTCTTCTGTGAAAATGATTCAGATTATTCAGAAGGCCACAGCTATGAGCAACTGGTGATTGGCAACTTCATCACAACAACACACCCACTCATGCATCACGTCTTGTGCAGAGTTTTTTTGAGAAACATCAAATCACTCAGGAGACTCAGTTCCCCTATAGCCCAGATTTGGCACTCTGTGACTTATGGCTTTTCCCAAAACTAAAATCACATTCGAAAGGGAAGAGATTTCAGACTATCAATGAGATTCAGCAAAATACAACAGGGCAGCTGATGGCAATATAGAGAACTGTGTGAGGTCCAAAGGTGCCTACTTTGAAGGGGACTGAGACATCATTGTCCACGTAAAAAGATACATTTCTTGTATCTTGTATCTTCTTCAATAAATGTCTTTATTTTTCATAACAGATGGTTGGATACTTTCTGGACAGACCTCATATATATTTTTAAATCATGGGTTCATACTTATATACTTCTAATTCCAACCCAACACCATAGGAACTTTCTGCCTTTTCCTCCATTTCATGTTCATTTCTCCCTTCCATTTATTATTTAAGTCTGAAAATGAAAGAACAAAATAAAATGCTTGGCACAAGATAAAATGCATGATACTGTTGTGAGACAAATAGGGAAAATCTGAATGTTCATACTCAATTTTTTAAAAATTCATTCTATGGCATGAGTCATCATTTTTTTAGTTTTTGAAATTGGAGAAAGGTTATATTAATGTTTACATTCTTGGGAGTGTTTTTCTACTTTCTAAATTGGAAGTGAATTTCAGAGCTGGAAGAAGCTTATGATAGTAACAAGGCATGAAATTACAGAAGTGCAAAGCCCAAGTCATGTTCTTCTGACCAAATGTTGGACTACTTTTCCCAAGAGGGCAAGGTACAGGAGAGAAATTTTCCATACGGAAAAAGTGCTGTGTGGGGGATGTGGTATTTAGTGGCTGGTGGATAGATAGGTGAAAATTTCACACACTCTCAGAGATGTTATTTCCTGGTAAAGGTAAAAGTTATATTTTTCACCTGTAAGTGTAACCTAATCAACAAAACAAACAAGCAAGCAAAGTAGAACCAGAGACATGGAAATAAAGAACAAACTGACAGTAACCAGAGGGGAGGAGGGAAGGGGATAACAGGGGAAAGAAGGGGAAGAGTCAAGTCAAGGAATATGTAAAAGTACACATGGACAAAGACAATGGGGTGGTGGGGGAGGATTGAATTGAGGAGGAGGGTAAAGCCGGGGAGAGTAATGGGGGGAAATGGGGACAACTGTAATTGAACAACAATAAAAAATTTTTAAATATAGTTTAGGTAGAAAATAAACTTGGATATTATGTAATAATTTATATTAAGTTGTTAGGTTTTATTTTATAAGTTCAAAAGTACTAAAGTTTGGGGTTCAAAAGGACCATGGTAGCTGGTCAAGTGGCATTATAAGTCCCAGCTCTTAAAATTTTATTATACATTTTTTAATATTTCTCTTATAGAAATATTTTCAGTTTAAATAAAGCCTGGGAGAACATAGGGTGATGGGCATTCTAATATACTTCTGGTTGAAAGGTAAATTGCACTAATCATTACAGAAGGTGATTTGGTCATGCTCTTTGACACCAAATTGCACTTCTCAGAATTTCTTCCCAAAGAAATAAAGTTGTACATATTACCTTTTAAAATGTCCATAATGATATTATTTATTATATTTAAAACATTGAACTAGAACCTAAGCACAAGTTGGTGAATAGATATGGTATAATAGATGTAGTAGAATAGACATGGTATAACATAAGAAAAAATATTATTCTTTCATTAAGTTATATGTAGAAGACTACTTAACAACACAAGAAAAAATAAACATGATGGGGTAAGGGTAGACTATAGAATAGTATATGCAGTAAGATTCTAATTTTGACTAAAAAAGACACTATTAATAGCTGAATGATAATACAGATACATTTCTAGTTATAAAAACAGATAATATTGCTATGCCAAATACTACCAATGGTTATCTCTAGAGTAGGAATAGCAGTTATAGCTTGTGCTTTTTGATTTTCTAAAATAAATATGCATGCCCTTATTTATCTGAAAAAAATGTCATTAACATAAATTTATAAGTGCATAATAAAGAGACCAGCCTAGTGGATGGAGAAAGCATGGGCATTGGAAATGGATAGTTTAAGCTTCCATTTGAGATTTATTAGCTGTTTAAACTCAGAACAGTTGCTCAGCCTATCTGAGCCTCAGCATTTCTCATCTGCCAAATGAAAGCAATTACATTTACCTTACAGGATTACTGAGGAATAAAAAATGAGATTTAAATGACTGGTATATAAAAGAAACTTGATAAGTGACAAGCTTATGGTTATCATTAACATTATTGTTACTAACATTACCTAATACCATTTTAAAAGTTAAAAATTATTCATTGAGAAACTTAGAGCCTAAGTTTTATTTTTTAAAGGTTTTTATTTACTTATTTTTAGAGAGAGGAGAAGGGATGGAGAAAGAGAGTGAGAGAAACATCAATGTGTGGTTCCCTCTCTCTCACACCCCCTGCTGGGGACCTGGCCTGCAACTCAGGCATGTACCCTGACTGGGAATCGAACCAGCAACCCTTTGGTTCACAGGCTGGCGCTCAATCCACTGAGCCACACCAGCCAAGGCTAGAGCCTAAATTTTAAAAAGGAAAAATACTCCCCAGCATCTCAATTTTTCATAAGTCAAAAAGCAAGATCACTTACTGTCACCGTATGTCAGGTCCTCCCCAGCCCATGGATTCAAAATGAAATCAAACTAATTTAAAGTATTTTTACATTTTTATTCATTGATATATATATATACAAAGAGAAAGTACATAAAACTGTAAGTATGGTTTAAGAATAATTAAAGTATATGCCCATTAAGCCACCTCTAGGTCAAGGAGTAGAATATTGCCAGGACCCACAAATCCCCATTCCTTTGTCCTACCCCTTAAATTAACCACTAATATGAATTTTTAAATAATAATTTCCTTGATTTTCTTTGTAGTTTTACCACTTCTATATGTACTCTAAACATATAGCTTTGTTTTGCCAGTTGGATTTTTGTGTAAGTGTACTTGTATTGTTGTATTGTTTTGTATTTTTTAGTCAAAATTGTCTTTGATTCATTGTGTTATTATAAATATATATATCTTTGTTATTTGCTATTATACAATATTCCATTGCATAACTATTCCAAAATTTATGCATATATCTACTATTGATGGACATTTTGTTTTCATTTAGAGTCTTCACTGAACATTATTGTGAATGTCATGTACCTTTCAATGTATATACCAATATAGACTCCTCCAGCTCTTTAAGAATGCTCCTGTTGCTCTATGTCTAACAACATTTTAAGTTTTGCTAATCTAGTGGGTGTGTAATAATCCAGGAGTGGACAAAGTAGGTTTACAGTTGTTTATATGAAAAAAGACATGCAGCTTATGATTATTAAAATTGCTTTATTAACTCTGTGTTTCACATACTCATAACTGTAAATCTACTTTTGCCCATATCGTATGTCATTTTTATTTACATTGCATTTATTTGAGCAGTAAAGGGATGAGGACTTTTCAATATATGACATTCTTTTATCTTTTATTAAAGACATATTTAAGTTCTTTGCTCATTTTTGTTAAATTTTCTGTCACTTTTCTATTTCCAAGTAAACTTTTTAAATATATTTTATTAGTATTAATTTTAATTTAATTGATTTTAGAAATAATATTTTTATATATTCTAAATACTGTGCTTGACAGTAATGTTTGTTGCAGATGCCTTCTCCCTCTCTGTGTCGTGTTTTCATTCTTTTCTGTGTTATCTTCTGATAAATATACACAGAAATTCTTCATTTTTTGTGTAATAAGATGTCTTAATCTCTTCCTTCACAGTTAGTGATTTTTGTGTCTTATTTAAGAAAACTACCCTCTTCCTCACCCTGAAATCATATAAAAGTTCTACCATATTATTTTCTAAAAACTTTGTAGTTTGCCTTTCATATTTGGAAGATGGTTTTATTTATTATAGTATAAAGTAGGTCCAATTTTATTTAACATATTATCAAGCATCATTTACTGAAAAATCAATCATTTTCTAATTTTCAGAACCATCTCTGTTATGTATCAAATATCCATGTTTCTGATCTGTCTATTCTGTTACAATGCCTATTTGCTTATTCCTATGCTGACAGCATATTCTTGATTTCTATCATCTTTATACTATGTCTTCTTATACAGTACAACAAGTCTTTTTGCCTATTCTTTGAAAGTATTTTTCCTATTCTTGACATGTTAAAAAAAAATTTTTTAGCCCCAGCTGGTGTGACTCAATGAATTGAGCACCAGCTTGAGAACAGAAAGGTTGCCAGGTAACCAGTTTGACTCCCAGTCAGGGCACATGCCTGGGTTGCAGGACAGGTCTCCATTTTAGGGGCACGAGAGAGGCAACCAATTGATATCTCTCCTCCTCTTTTTCTTCCTCCCTTCTCTCTCTGAAAATAAATAAACAAAAATCTTTTTTTAAATGTCATTGAAAAAAATTTTTTAATCAACTTGTCGAGTTATACACACACACACACACACCACTTGTGGAATGTAGATTGAGATTGCATTGAATCTATAACTGGGCACAAAAAAAGAACTGACATCTTTATGCTATTGAATGTTTCTGACCTTTACTTTCCCTCAAAAAGATTTTACAATTTTCTTTCTCTGCAAAGATCTTTTACATCTTGTATTTTATCTATTCTCATGTACTTCACATTTTAATGCTGTTAATGTTTTCTTTTGAATTTTCCCATTTGTGAAAATAAAATTGAAGTTTCATTGATTGTGTATGCAGAAAACTTACTAAACTGTTATCAGTTCAGAAGTTTATTTGTACAAAATTTTGATTTTCTGCAGATACAATTATATAATCAAGTAAAAATATTAATAGTTCTTATCTTCCTGTCCAACCTTCTGCCTTTTCTTTCTTTTTCTTACCTTATAGGGCTTCCAGTACAACATTGAGTAGGAATGGTGATAATGCACTGTCTGGTGTGGCTTAGTTGGTCAGGCATTGTCCAGCAAAGGGAAAGCTCACTGGTTCCATTCCTGTTCAGGTCATATGCCTAGGTTGCAAGTTCAGTACCCCAACAGGGTACATGTGGGAGGCAACCAGTCAATGTTTCTTTTTCACATCCATGTTTCTCTTCCTCTCTTTCTCCCTCTTTTCCCTTCCCTTCTCTCCAAAATATAATTTTAACAATTTTTTTTAAAAGAAAGAAATGGTGATAGCACACATCCTGTTCCTGGTGTCAGAAGGAAAGAAAGCTTTTACTATTTCACTGTTAAGATTAATATTCGCTCTAAATTAATTTTCAATGATACTCATATTAAAAAGCATCCCTCCCTTTTATTCCTAGTTCCTAAGAGTCTTTAAATCATAAATGGACATTAAATTTTATTAAATGCTTTCATATTTTGCATTTTTTGAGAAGATTCTCTAATTTTCTTGTTTATGAATTATACTTTTGACATTCTGATATAAAATCAATCTTGAGTTTGTTGGATAAGAATTTGGTTATGATGTATCATCCTTTTCATATATTACTAGATGAGGTTAGTTAATATTTTTAGAATTTTTGCACTGATAGTTATTGAATGAGATTGGCCCACAATTTCCTATTTTTAAAAAGTCCTCATAAGGTTTTTAGCCTTCCTTCTTTGTTGTATGCAATTAAGTTTACAAATGTATCATTAAATATTGCTTTATTCAGATCTCACAAGTTTGTATATGCAATATTTGGGTATAATTTAGCTCAAAATATTGTCTTATTTCCATTTTTACTTCTTTGACTTGTGGGTTATTCAGAAGGTGTCTCTTACTCTAGAGAGGATCTCCCTCTCTTTCTGACAAGCCCCAGGAACACTTCTCAGAAGTTCAGAGCCTAATAGTTTGTGGCTTGAGGCTCCAGTCAGGGGATTGCAAAACTGGGCTGAAAATCCCCACAAGGATAAGCCTGTGAGTATGCACTGCAACATTTTTGTCTCCCTGCTCTTGCTCAGTGTCAAGGCAACACAAACTTCCCCACAGTCTCACGAGGGCAGTTTCAAGGCTCAGATTTATTTCTGAGTCACCCTTACCATCAGGGTGCTGCCCTTTGCGATGGCAGCTTAATGGAGAAAGATCTATTAGACTCCTCACCTTGGGAAAACACTGTTATCCTCATCTCATGAGGCTGGCCAATCCAAGCCAACTTCTCCCAATCCAACTTTTCCCAATTGGCAGAATTGGCAAAAGTCCTCAGGGCAAAAGGAACTTTTGTGCCCAGGTCCCTTTTGCCTCTTTGGATAGGGATTGCCCTTGAATTTTTTTCTGATGATTTCTTACTATTTTATTAGGTCTTTGATATGTTTAAGAAGATTTTTAAAATATTTTAGATGTTTTTAGCAGGGATATTGATCTGAATTTCCCAGCTTCCATTATTAGAAATAGAAGCCCCTGGCAATAAGTTGTTTAACTGGAATGAAATTTGCTTACAGTGTAATGCACAGCTTTTTTTTTTTTTTAGTTTTTAAGCATTTTAAATTTTATTGACCTTCGGATTCTTAAAAAAGTTAAACTTAAGGTCACACCTCTAAGTTTGATGTACTATATACAGATTGTGCAGAATAAGACTATGAAGAGATACAAATTAGTCCATGCCCAAAAAGATATACTGAAGAATCTTCATAAATACATATAAAATTCTTGTGAAGATAGGACTGTCCAGGTTTTCTGAGACACTTTCAAAGTGATCCAAGGCACAAAATGTACACCATTGTGAATACACACACATCCCAGGTTTTGTGCCCCTAATACAGCCCATCAAAGATTTGGCTTCATGGCTTATAAAACAAAATGTACTGAAATGATATTCTGCTTCTTAGCTCTAAAACCACAGGACCTATAAACATGTAGATAATTACTCCAAAATATGGAGATACAAATACAAGCACTTTATTTTAAAAAGCAAACACAAAAAGGTGTAAATTCAAAAGTGTTTAAATGCTTCCATTTTGGATAATTCAATTACCAACCTATACAGTTTGTTCCCAGAAGCTAATACATCACTAGTCTCTACTAAGGAAAATGAATTCTAAAAATTAACATGGTTTTCAGTAATTCAAATTTCACCAGATAAAAACCTAGAGACCAATAATATACAATAGCTTCAAAAGAAAAGCTAGACTTTTTGATGTAATCAACATTACCGGTTTGTCTGGGTCTGTTTATATACACAAGGAAAATACACTCACTCTACAGTTTCCTATAAAACAGCAAATAAGGAATAGATGTGGGAGATGTAGAAGGGGGAAGAGAATTCAAGAAGTCCTTCTCTTCAGTAACTTTTACTTCAGAATCATCAAAAAGCAACCACTTCCCCTCATACTCCTTTAAGCTTTGCACTACATATGAAATTTTGTTCTCAAATCCACTAATGTTAATGCCTGTTTGGTCACTGGATTCCTTGTTTCTATCAGATTCTTGGGTCCCATTAGCAATGTCAGTCTCTGAATTTCTGTTTTCAGCAAATGCTGTACTGGTACCTTTATCAGGATTAGATACTTTGTTGTATAGCTCATAATCAGCTTTGCTCTTTTGTCCTCCAAGAAGTCCAATAGCTTCTACATTTTTTTTGTTCAAAACTTTACTTGGCTGTGTATTTCCACCAACTCTAACTGACACTTCTTCATCATCATAATTTTCAGCCACACCCCTAGCTTCCTCCTCATTCAGTGGTTCTGGCTTACCCATTTCACACATTTGGCCAACCACAAAATTTTCCTTATCTAGTTCTAGACTGCTAAGGTCTGTGACTTTAACAGAAGCAGTGTAGTGCCCGCTGCTGATTGTAATGCCACTGATAATGCACAGCTCTTAAACATACTATCTGATTGGCTTTGAGAACTGTGTATATCCAACTAACCAACATCCCAATCAGAATATAGAACATTTCCACTGTCTCCATTGAGACAACTGTAACCAACAACAACAACAAAAATGTGGAAAAAATAAACAAACTGAAAAAAATACATAGAACATTTCCATTATGTCCCCTTTTAGTCAATTTCCCAGTCTCAGAGATGACTATGCTTTTGATGTCTATCACTACGATTTCCTTAGTCTTGACTACTTTTTAATGTTTTATCAATGGAATCATAGCCTGACTTTTTGTGTCTGGCCTCTTTCACTCAACATAATATTTATGAGAGTCATGTATGTTGTTGAAGAGATCAGAAGTCTATCCACTTATACTGCAGTGTAGTATTTCACTGAATGAACAGACCACAATTTGTTTATTCCTTCACCTACTGATTCACATTGTTTTCAGGTTGTTGAGGGGGGCTATTGTAGGTAAAGCTTCTATAAATATTCTTCTACAAGTCTTCTTGTAAATGGATGTTTCATTTCTTTTGGGTAAACACCTAGGAGTGCAATTGGTAGGTCATAAGGTAAGTGTGTGTTTAATTTTACAAGAAACCAAAAAGTTTTCAAAGTGTCTGTACCATTTTTGAACTTCCACCAGCAATGTATGAGAGTTGCAGCTGTTCTTGATGCTTGCCAACATTTGGTGTTGTCAGTCATTTCAATTTTACTTAAGTAAACTGAACCCATTTTAAGTGTGTGGCTTGGTGAGTTTTGATAAATGTACATCTATGTAGCCATTTCTTTAATCAATATATACCACATTTCTATCACTACACAAAAAGATCCCTCATACCCTGGCACCCACCACAAATAATTTCTGTCCCTCCACTGCAGATAGCCACTGATATTATTTCTACTACTATAGATTAATTTTTCCTGGTTTAGAACTTTATAATTAAAATCATTCAATATATACTCTTTTGTGTCTGGCTTCTTTTATTTCACATATTTCTGAGATTTGTCTATCTTGATGTGCATATTACTAATTTATTTTTACTGAGTAGAATGTCATTATATAAATAAACCAAAATTTGTTTTTCCATTCATCTCTTGATGGGTATTTGATGTGTTTCCAGTTCAGGACTATTGTGAATAAAGCTGCTACCATTTATGTACAAGTCGTTGTGTGAACATGTTGTGGACATGTTTGTATTTCTCATGGGTAAATTTTCTAGGAGCAGAATTGCTGGGTCTTATGGTAAGGGTATGTTTCACTTTTAAAGAAAACTGCCAAATGATTTTCCAAAATGGTTGTACCATTTTATACTCTCAAGAGCAATGCATGGGAGTTCCAGTCATTCCTTGTCTTCACCAGCATTTAATATTGTCAGTCATTATTTTCAGTCATTCCAGTGGGATCGAGAGTATCTCATTGTGGTTTTAATTTGCATTTCCCTGTGCACTTTTTGTGTTTTTTGGCTATATTTTCTTTTGTGAAGTACTCTTTTATACCTTTTGTCTATTTAAAAACTGGGATGTTTTATCTTACTAAGTTGTAATAATTATTTATGTATTCTTGATACAAGTCCAGTGTAAATGTATTACAAATATTCTCTTAGTCTATGGCTTTTCTTTTTCATTTTTATAAACATATCTTTTGAAGAACAGATGAAGCCTAGTTTTTATATTTGTATGTATCATTATTTCTATATATAATGATATACACATAGAAATAAATAAATTTCTGTATATAATGATGTATAATATAGAAATAAATGTTTTCTAGATCCCAGAGCAGCACCATTTATGCCCAGAATGCCCAGGTTCTCATGAATGATTTGTTCATCTTCTAGTCTTCAGCCCTCACACCACAGGATTGCAAATTCAGGTCAATGGACAAGAAGGAAACAGATTTCATTGTATACCCTACATATTCTCTTCTTTCTTTAATTAAATATCCATCTCTTGCAAAAGCAACCAGTCATTCTTCCCAGTGGCAATTCTTTATTGTTCTTAGGTGACCACCTTATTAACCTCCCCTCAAAATATATATCTTTTTTTCTTTATGGAATGGTTCTCTAAATATCTCCATGTCAACAGAAAGTCTTCATCTAATCCTCCTGTAATTAAAGCCCCATCCAGGTGTTTTTTGTGTGAGAGAAAGATGCTCCAAATGTGAACATTAGGGGAAAAGAGTTAAACCCACAGTTTAAGCTTGCCTGGTGGTTTTTACTCATTGATTTCATTCAAGCACATTCCCATTACCCACTACATGTCAGCATGAGGCCTGACATGAGGGTACAAAGTGAAAAACTCTGTCCTCTAATGGAAGTTGGAGGCAGGAGTGAAAATAGACATGTAAGGTAATTATAATGCTATGAGGTACCTGTTATAAGGGATAGACAAGGTGTCAAATAAGCATATGGCAAAGGTCACCAAACTAGCCTGGAGGGTCAGGGAAAGTTAAGAGGACTTACATTAACTGAAGAGTAAATAGTAATCCGGACATAGCAAAAGGCTAAAAAAGTATTCCAGTACAAGGAAAATGTGCAGTTGTGAGAATAATATGACAAATATCTTCAGCATTTTTATCATTAAATATAATAATGCTAGTTTGAGGTAAAAAAATAATAATCACAGTATGTTAAGTAGGTATCTTTATTTTATTGATTTTTTTCAAATTAGGGATTGAGTAGAACTTTGTCTGTCACTTCACATTTCACTTTATAAGATAAAGTTGCTTCTCCAATAACTTCATAATATGTAGTATTGGCCAATGTAATTCAAAAATAAAATAAAATAATAGATAAATGTATCAAAGAGGAAAAGACACAAGCAGTTTTCTGACACACATTCTCCCACACCAACTCAGTGGTCTGCAGCTCAATTCATTTCTAATAGTAACTAACTGAAGTTAGTATTGGACTCCATAGATTCAGGGCAAAGTCCTCCCCAAGACTGCCCT
Source organism: Phyllostomus hastatus (assembly GCF_019186645.2). NCBI lineage: Eukaryota > Metazoa > Chordata > Mammalia > Chiroptera > Phyllostomidae > Phyllostomus > Phyllostomus hastatus. Next base: position 8,711,797 of record NW_025333867.1, on the reverse strand, counting down.
CACATGAGACACCAGCCTCAAGTTTCTCTCAACCAGCTGCACTCTTGACCAACCAGCTACAAATCTGAGGGGTCCCACAACACTCTAAAACTTGATGATTTACTAGAACTAATCACAGAAATCATCTAAAACTCTTTAGCTGTGATTATAGTTTGTAAATAATGGATATACATAAAGTGAGGTCTGGGAGGGTCCCTGACAGAACTGCCAAACCCTCTCCCTGGAGACAAAGCTTATTACCTTCCCTTCCCATGTGTTTTCATCAACCAAGAAGCTCCACTGAGCTTAATGTTTTTATTGAGGTTTTACTATGTAGGCATGATTGATTGAATCACTGGTCATTTCATTGAACTTGATCTCCAATGCCACTCTTCCACTCCCCAGAGATAGCTGGCCTGATGTTCTAACCCTCTAATTATGTAGTTGGTCTTCCTGGTGATCAGACCCATTCTGAAGCTATCTAGGGACTCACTAGGAGTGACCTCATTGGCATAATAAAGACTCATCTATTACTCAGGAAATCCCAAAGGTTTTTTAACTCTGTGCCAGGGAAAAGTTCAGATATGTTATTTTTATACTATAGGAACCAATTGAAAATCACCTAAAACTAATAAAAATGTTCCCCAAAAGGAAACATTTAAAAAATAATAAAAATCAATATATTTCGTTTAAACCAATAAGACCAGTAAAAAAATAAAATTAAAAGGTCTTATTACAATAGCAAGGAAATGTATACAACTTATTAGAATAAACTTCATAAGAAATGTGCAACAGATTCTAGAGGGTACAGGGGAAAGTCAGGAAAAGAAAGGAGCAGGAGATTGGGTTAGGGAAGAGGAATCACAAAGCAGGAAGATCAGATGATTATAGGGCTTTTAGGATGGTGACTAAACATGTCAGGGATGTGCATTATGGTGGGTTAACTGGACTCAAACTGTCCACCATATCCCAGCATACGTTGGGTATGAATAAAGGTGCAAGATGATGCCTGGAAGTTCAATAATACTAGGAGGTTTATTATATACCTGTTGGCTAAAAAATGGTATTAGATCCACGGAATAAGACTGGACCACATGGGTCAGCAACCTTGATATTTATGTTCTGCCTAAGAAAGAATTCTGGGCCAAACTATAAAAGAAAACTTGTTTAGAAAGCCACAGAGGTAGAAGTAAGCCACAGAAGAAATGGACTCAGGACACAAGTTACGGAGGCAAAAGACGGGGCCTTGGAGCTTAGGAGAAAGAGACAGATAAGGAAAACACACCTGGGGAAATAGGGTGGGGAAAGACATGGGTAGAGAGCCACACTATGTCCTCTGTCTTGAGGGTATTTATCTGGAGGTCTCAGGGGAGGATCCCAATAGAATATTCAACAACTTTTCAGGTGTATCCTTTCAGGGTCATGGTCTCTACTGATTGGTTGCAGCTGGTCCTGCTGTGAGCCATGGCATCAATTGACTGCTTTGCTGCTTTTCTGGGCTTGAAGCTAAAACATAACTGAAGCCTAGGTATATTGTATGCAAGTCAGTACCTCATTACCCTGGGGGTTTAATGCTTCAGGGCTATTTTCTGGCCCCATTGTTAATTCCCCCTCCAAGAGAGTCTAACCCACATGACTAGCAACATGACAGGGAAGAAATGGTCAGGGGATGGTCCAAACACATGGCCAGCAATATGAAAGGTCAGAGGGGCTAAATCACATGACCAAAGATATGCTAGGGAAGCAAAGGTCACCCTGGGAATGAGGTCCCAAAGCAGTTTTTTCTGTTGCTAGGTACCTAGGACTTTCCGACCTGGTAACTTTCTGTACCTGGCTCCTCGTTTACTTTGCTCATGTCTATCTAACTGCCTACCACCTACCTGCACTTAAACATTGAAGCCAGGCTGAGACTTTTCTTCTGGCCACAAAACAGAGAGCTTATTTGAGTCACCCACTTAATATATCATCCCTATTCTGCATCTGGGGAAAGAGAACAAAGATGCTTACACCACTCAAAGCAAACTCGCAAGGCCAGTTGAAAACAATTAAATGGGGTATGAGAGAAAATTTTAGCTCAGGTTTTATTGCTTCACATTGATCTCATTTTCTGTGGCTTAGTAATAGAGCTTGAATTTATTTGTATTTATGCTAATTTTAAAAGAAAGTTTAAATCTGGTTAGAAAAGCTGGTATAGTTTGTTCATTTTATTTTTCTACCATTACCATCTAGTAGAGGAAACTTGGAACTATAGGTAACATGTGCTAGAATTCAGAAATAAAATAATAATAGAGAGCCTACTGTATGCCAGGCACTACACTAAAAACTTTTACATTTATAAGATCATTTAATTCTCACAATTGCTCCTCTTTTAGATTGTGAAACTGAGTCTGAGAAGTTAAGGACCTTACCCTAGGTCATACTGTGGTCAACTCAAACCCAGATTTTTGAAGTTCAAGTGCCATAGTATATATACATACCTCTTAGTATATCCAAAGTGCTCAGTTTTGTCCCCATGGGAATAAGACATATATACATATATGGTAAATTTTGTCTTTTAAAAATATTTTTCCTTTTGTTATAAATATGTATGAGCAAAACACATGTATAAAACAGGATTATACTGTATAATTAATTTTGTATCTTTTAATACATAATGAATATTTTCCCATTCCAATATATACTTTTGAAAATACATATTAGGTAACAGTAAAGACAGATATAGAATTACATTTACATGTAAATACACAGTATAATCTTGAAATACATGTAAAAATACTGGAAGAAATTGCTAAAATATTAACAATGATGGTCTCTGAAAGGAGTTTCCATAGTAAGCATGTATCACTTCTAAAAAATAAAAAAATAAACCTTACATTTATTAAAAGACATTCAACAAATTTTACAACTGTTGTCTCACTTATTGTCACTATTTTGAAGTATTTTGCTCATACTAAGGAGTGACCATATGCCAATATACAGGCTCAAGCAGAAGGCTTGCTTGAGTGTGGTTGATAAGGTAATAATATGAGTGTATTAATTTATAGATTTAATTTGAACATTTCACCTAAAATGTCATATGGTGTGTTTGAGTGTGCTATTGTCATGTTTCAGAATTACATGCTTATGATTTTGTAATAAAAAGGGGCATTATTTGTGCTAGACCCTGCATTTCTATTAATGTTTAAAATAATATATATAACATTTCCATATTTAGTAACACTTTCCTTCAAAATCTGTTTTGAGTGCAGCCCTAGAACCTGAAGGGTAGCGGAATATGCCACACCAAAATATACCACTTTGGCATAAGGATTATTTTGAGATGAAGCCAATTGAGAAGCAGCAAATACAAGAAAAGTTATCTACCCTCTCCCAATTTGCTTAAAAGCAGGACATGAACTTTAAAGGTGCCCACCTACACTCCCCTCTCTACCAGAAAAAACAGAGACAACTCCAAACCATTATTAACCCAGAGGAATTTACACAAAAATCTTTGCTAACTAGCCCCTATCTTTCCTTAGTTCCCGCATATACAGGGTCCAACAGAAGTAACGCCCGCTTGAGTGTGGTGGATAGGGTAAAATAATATCAGTGTAACAATTTATAGTTTAAATTTGAACACTTCACCTAAAATGGCATATGGTGTGCTTGAGTGTGATATTATGTTACAGAATTGCACACTTATGATTTTGTAATAAAAGGTTTTGTAATAAAAGAGGGGCGTTATTTGTGCCAGACCCTGTATATACTTTCCTATAATTTGTCACCCTAGAATATCAAAGTCCTTTTCCTTTGTCCCATTATTTCTCTAAGCATGTGTTATTCTTTTTGTCAAAAGCCCAGGTTCATCACTAAGTAGTCCCACATGTATGATCACTGCACCCACCAACAAATTTGTTTTCTCTTTTTAAATCTACTTTTCTCAATTTAACAAAATATTAACAGGGCCCCAGCTGATACACCTAAAATGGGTACAGGAAAAAGATTTTTCCCCTTTCCTACAAACAAAACTCTTCCCAAAGTACTTGCTTTGGATATTCCTGTGATGGTTGCTCTGGGGAATAAACACAAAGCTCTACAAGTTCATAATTCCCTATTTTTGCACAATTTCGAATTATACGTTGGCCAAAGAATAATGATTCTCTACTCAACTCATTGTTGCTTTTCTGTTCATTTTATTTTGGGGCCTAATATGTCTAGCTAGAAAAAATCATCCAAAGTAAGGAATTCACTCTTCTTAATATTTGCCAGGAGTTTGGGACTGGGACCCTGAGAAAGAAGATACCAAAAAGTGCTCCTGGTGGCTTAACTAGGCTCAAATTTCAAAAACAGCTTAGCCATTTATACGCTGGGGTATCTTTTTTTAAATATAGTTTATTGATTATGCTATTACAGTTGTCCCATTTCCCCTTCACTCCCCTCCACACTGCACACCCTCTCCCACCCACATCCCCCCCTTTAGTTCATGTCTATGTGTCATACTTATAAATTCTTAGCTTCTACATTTCCCATACTATTCTTACCCTCCCCCTGTCTATTTTCTACCTACCATCTATGCTCCTTATTCTCTGTAACTTTTCCCCCTCTCTCCTCCTCCCACTCCCCTGTTGATAACCCCCATGTGATCTCCATTTCTGTGGTTCTTTTCCTGTTCTAGTTGTTTGCTTAGTTTGTTTTTGTTTTCATTTTAGGTGTGGTTGTTAATAATTCTGAGTTTGCTGTCATTTTACCATACATGTTTTTTATCTTTTTTTCTTAGATAAGTCCCTTTAACATTTCATATAATAAGGGCTTAGTGATGATGAACTTCTTCAACATGACCTTATCTGAGAAGCATTTTATATGACCATCCATTCTAAATGAAAGCTTTGCTGGATAGAGCAATCTTCAATGTAGGTCCTTGACTTTCATGACTTGGAATACTTCTAGTCCCTTCTTGCCTGTAAAATTTCTTTTGAAAAATCAGCTGATAGTCTTATGGACATTTCTTTGCAGGTAACTGTCTCTTTATCTCTTGCTGCTTCTAGAATTCTCTCCTTCATTTTAATCTTGGGTAATGTAATTATGATGTGCCTTGGTGTGTTCCTCCTTGGGTCCAACTTGGTTGGGACTCTCTGGGCTTCCTGAACTTCCCAGAAGTCTATTTTCTTTCCCAGATCTGGAAGTTCTCCTTTATTATTTGTTCAAATAACTTTTCCACTGTTGTTCTTCGTCTTCCCCTTCTGGTACCCCTATAATTCGGATGTTGGCACCTTTAAAGATGTCCTGGAGGTTCCTAAGGCTCTCCTCATTTTTTTAAAATTATTTCTTCATTCTTTTCTGGTTGGATATTTCTTTCTTCCTTCTGGTCCACTCCATTGATTTGAGTCCCAGTTTCCTTCCCATCAGTATTGGTTCCCTGTACATTTTCCTTTATTTCACTTAGCATAGCCTTCATTTTTTCATCCAACTTGCAAACAAATTCAACCAATTCAGGATGCTGTAAGCATCCTCCTGATCACCAGTGCTTTGAACTGTGCATCTGATAGGTTGGCTATCTCTTTGTTGCTTAGTTGTATTTTTTTCTGGAGCTTTGATCTGTTCTTTCATTTGGGCCATTTTTTTTTTGTCTTGTTGCGCCTGTTATGTAGTGAGGGGTGGAGCCTTAGGCATTCACAGGGTGGGGGGCAGCCCAGTCTCTGGGTTGTGATGCAGTATGTGGGGGAGGGGTCCAAGAGGGAACAATGGCACTTGCTCTGCTCTCTGCCAGATTTCAGTCACTTCCCCCACTTCCCACAAGGAAACTGGGCCCTTCTGGTGCTGATTTCCATGTGGGTGAGCTTGTGTACATTCTAGGACCTTGTGGGTCTCTCCAACAAACTCTCCTGTGAGGCTGGGAATCTATCCTGGCACCTCAACCCCTACAGGTGTTTTCAATTGGTGTTTTGAGGCTTTATTTTCCCCGAGCTGGAACCCTGGGTTGTGTGGTCTCTCTTGCTCCCCAGTTTCGCCCGGTTTATCTGTGCGTGAATGTGGGCCTCGCCCCTCCACAATCTGCCACCTTGCACACCCAGGTCCACCAGCCACTGCTTTGCTGTGAGCCCTCTCTGCCCAGCCGCTGAACTCCGCCCCTCCTACCAGTCTGCATGAACATTTCTTCTTTAACTCCTTAGTTGTCGGACTTCCATACACTTCAATTTTCTGTCAGTACTGTTTGTTTTTTTGTTTCTAAATTTTTGTTGTCCTTATTTTGGTTGTGCAAGGAGGCACAGTGTGTCTACCTATGCCTCTATCTTGGCCGGAAGTCTATACACAGGGGTATCTTATGCAAACTGCACTTCAGGGAGAAGCCTGCACTGCACTACCTGTCTCTGCACTGAACTGCAACCTGTACTGTGTTTAGGCCATCTGAGCCAGCCCTTATAAAGGAGTTCCTGGAATCCTATTTCAACCAATAGGAGTGAGTCTGCCTCCCCACCCAATTAGCATCTTCACCAATTAATCAGAGTAGCTTCATTCTAACCAATCAGGATAGTGCCTTTTGGGGCATTCAAACTGACAGGACTTGAATTCCTCATTTGCATGAGGACGGGCCAATCAAGGGACCAAAGAAGGGACTTCTCTGCCTCAGAGTACACTGTACCTGTCTAAGGAGGGTTGTGTTTCTCCTAGCTCAAGCTGAGACACAGGCTGGAAAGTAAAAGGATCTTGCCAGGGGACTTCCTAGAGGTGTGCTGTTATTGCTGGCACTTGAGCTATTTGCACTGAATAAAATTTCCTTCTTCACCCCACCCCAAAAGTGTTAAATTGCCATCAATGACCTTCAGTTGACAGGACACATGCTTGACACCCAATATGAACAAACAAAAAAATGCTTCCTTTACACTTCCTTTTTAATAATATCCTTAACCTAATTTTAGTTTTTTTTTTTCATCTTTTATTTATTTATTTATTTTTAGAGAGATGGAAAGGGAAGGAGAAAGAGAGGGAGAGAAACATCAATGTGTGGTTGCCTCTCGCACACCCCAACTGGGGACCTGGCCCACAACCCAGGCATATGCCCTGCCTGGGAATCAAACTTGAGACCCTTTGGTACATAGGTTGACACTCAATCCACTGAGCCACACTAGCTAGGGCTACTTCTAGTTCTATATGACTCATTTTTCTTTTTGTAAAATCATCTTTTATGAAGGGAGTAATATAGTCATTAAGTGTTTACTTAAGGATACATTTCAAGATGTTCTTGTGGAAATAAAAATCCAATTTCTGTGGACTTCCAGCCAAAATGGAGGCGCAGGTAGATATACTTTGCCTCCGGACACAACCAAAAGGACAACAAACTTAAACACAAAACATAACCCAAACTGCCAGAAAATTGAACTGTATGGAAGTCTGACAACCAAAGAGTTAAAGAAGAAACATTCATCCAGACTGGTAGGAAGGGTGGAGATGGGTAGCCAGGGCTAAGAGGACTCAAGGCAAGGCAGCAGCTGGAGGACCAGGTGACCCCACATTTGCATGCAGATAAACTGGGAGAAACAACGGGGGCAGCAAGATAGACCGCAAAACCCAGAGTTTCAGCGTGGGAACACTAAAGACAAAAAACCCCTGGTGGTAAAAACCTGGGCATTGCTGTGGTGGGGGAAACTCCCAGTCTCATACAAGAGTCCATTAGAAAGGCCCACAGGGTCCTAAAACGTACATAAACCCACCCACCTGCGAATCAGCACCTGAAAGGGCACAATTCGCTTGCCAAAAGCCAGGGAAGTGATGGAAAATTGTTCCCTTTCTGATCCCCTCCCCCACATACAGCACTACAACACAATGACTTGGGTTGCCCTGCCCTGATGAATACCTAAGGCTCTGCCCCTTACTACATAAAAGGCAAGCCAAGACAAAAAATATGGCCCAAATGAAAGAATAGATCAAAGCTCCAGAAATAGAACAAAGTGATGAAGAGATAGCCAACCTATCAGATGCACAGTTCAAAACACTGGTAATCAGGATGCTCACAGAATTAGTTGAGTATGGTCACAAAATAGAGGAAAAAGTGAAGGGTATGAAAAGTGAAATAAAGGAAAATGTACAGGGAACGAACAGTGATGGGAAGGAAACCAGAACTCAAATCAATAATTTGGAGTAAAAAGAAGAAATAAACATTCAACCACAACAGAATGAAGAAACAAGAATTCAGAAAAATGAGGAGAGCCTTATGAACCTCCAGGGCATCTTTAAAAATTTCAACATCTGAATCATAGGGGTACCAGAAGAAGAAGAGCAAAAGCAAGAAATTGAAAACATATTTGAAAAAATAATGAAAGAGAACTTCTCCAATCTGGTAAAGGAAACAGACTTCTAGGAAGTCCAGGAAGCTCAGAGAATCCCAAAGAAGTTAGACCCAAGGAAGAACACACCAAGGAACATCATAATTACACTACCCAAGATTAAAGATAAGGAGAGAATTTTAAAAGCAACAAGACAAGACAAAAGGAGACAGTTACCTACAAAGTAGTTCCCACAATACTATCAGCTGATTTCTCAAAAGAAATTTTACAGGCAAGAAGGGGCTGGAAAGAAGTATTCCAAGTCATGAAAGGCAAGGTCCTACATCCAAGATTACTGTATCCAGCAAAGCTATAAGCTAGAATGGGAGGGCAGATAAAGTGCTTTCCAAATAAGGCCAAGTTAAAGCAGTTCATCATCACCAAGCCCTTATTATATGAAATGTTAAAGGGACTTATCTAAGAAAAAGATGATAAAATATGAACAGTAAAATGACAACAAACTCACAGCTATCAACAAGTGAATCTAAAACCAAAACAAACTAAGCATACAACCAGAACGGGAATACAATCACAGAAATGGAGATCACATGGTTATCTCCATGGAGGCTTATCACCAGGGAGGAGGAAGGGGGAGAACTGGGGAAAAGCTACAACAAATAAGAAGCATAAATGGTAGGCACAAAATAGACAGGGGGAGGTTAAGGATAGTATAGGAAATGGAGGAACCAAAAAACTTATCCGTAGGACCCATGGACATGAACTAAGGTGGGGGAATGCTGGAGGGAGGTGGGGTGCTGGGAGGAGGGGAATTAAGGGGAGAAAATATGGGACAACTGTAATAGCATAATCAATGAAAAATATTCTAAAAAAATAAAAAAACAATTGTCAACTTTTAGAAAAAAGTTCATTCTTTTCTAAAATTATTTCCCCTTTTGTCCTCTGTCAACTTATTTTCTCCTCTAAATACCAAAACTGCACGTTTGTGACAAATTTTTGAAGGAGAGATTTAACGAAAATCAGATAAAGTCATAGAAGACAATAATCCTATCATTCAAATGTGTGGAATACAGTACATTTTCTTAATTTATGTTGGGCGTTTTCTGTCACTGTCTATAATGTATGGTAATTTTAAATGGTTGCCTGATATCTTATTGCTATGGGGATAACTATACCCTAACTTAACTAACCATTTAGAATTAAATATATTTCTAATTTTTAACTATTAAAGAGTAGAAGGGACATGTACCTAGATATACTCCTTCGGTAAAACGGTCCTTGACTAAAAGGCCAAAATCTAAAAGGGCGTCCAGCGACGAGACGTTCTTATTTGCATTTCTCAGTATTTGCTCAGGTTAACATTTTGCTCACATGTGTATTTTAAATTTTATCCTTTGTTGAAACTCTTTTTCCTACTAGAGCATTTTAAGAGTCACCCCAATCCCACCCTCTATCCCTTTAAGGAGGAAGTGCCCACCTTGGGCCTCTTTCCGGCCCCTCCACTCTCCTCACACTGCCCCTTACACAGGAGCGTGGAAAGCAGCTTTCCCGAGAGCAATCTAGGGTGCCTTCAGAGACACTGCCCACTAGTCCCAGCCTGGAAGGACGCGTAAGGGAACCGTTTTCACTATCTCGCGAGCCTGCGCACACGCAACCCGCCGGCCTCATCGACCCTTCTTAAAGGTGGTTCGCTTAGCGGCGGGAAGTGGACGCGTGGACTACACTTCCCGGTAGGCGATGGTATACGTATTCCGCGACGGCTGCAGCACGACGCCGCATACAGCCCTTCCCGACGTGCCCCGCGAGACGCCGCTAGAGGCCAGGCCGGCTGAGGGCGGACTGAAGCGGGAAGGTCCGGACGTGAGGCATGAGCGGCGCCCTCACCCGGTGGGCTCACGTCCTGCCGCCTCCCGGAACGAGGGGAGCGCGGCGCAGGGCCTAGCGGGCTGCAACGAGAGCCCTCGGCGGTCGCTGGGGTGGTGCGGCCGCCATGGAGGTGAGCGGGCCGGAAGACGACCCTTTCTTGTCGCAGATGCGCCAAGTGCAGTGCCCCGTGTGCCAGCAGATGATTCCCGCAGCACACATCAACGCACACCTTGACCGCTGTCTGCTGCTTAACCCCGCAGGGCACGCGGAGTCCGCGGCCGGGCCGCACCGCGCGGGAGAGCGGCCCAAGGGGCTCTCGCCACCCAGTACGAAGAGGCGGCGGCTCTCCGAGAGCTCAGCACTGAAGCAGCCGGCCACTCCCACGGCGGCCGAGAGCAGCGACGGCGAAGGCGAGGAAGGTGACGACGGCGGAGAGACTGAGAGCCGGGAGAGCTACGACGCGCCGCCCACACCCAGCGGCGCCCGTCTAATTCCGGACTTCCCGGTAGCGCGCTCCAGCAGCCCGGGGAGGAATAGCTCGGGGAAGAGACCCGCCGCTGCGGCCGCCGCAGGTAGCGCGTCTCCGCGCAGCTGGGACGAGGTAGAGGCACAGGAGGAAGAAGAAGCGGTGGGCGACGCTGATGCGGACGGGGAAGACGACCCGGGCCACTGGGATGCTGACGCCGCTGCTTTTGGGGCCTGCGGCGGAGGCCGCCCGCACTCGAGGGCGCTGGCGGCAGAGGAGATTCGGCAGATGCTGGAAGGCAAGCCGCTGGCCGACAAGATGCGTCCGGACACACTTCAGGACTATATTGGGCAGAGTAGAGCTGTGGGGCAGGAGACGCTGCTCAGGTCCCTCTTGGAGACGAACGAAATCCCCTCGCTCATCCTTTGGGGGCCGCCGGGCTGCGGCAAGGTGAGTGCCGCCTTGCCAGAAAGGTTCAGAGTGTGGATTTCCACGGGTCGGGGCGTGGATCTAACGGTGAAATAGCTTCGGCATTGGCCGATCCCGAAGAATCCCCCTGTCTCTGGGTATTGAGACCCAAGAGTGCGAGGCCTCAGGTAGCTTCTTAGCTGGGGCAGTGCCTGGTCCCACAGATGGAGTTGTGATGGATGTAATAAAGGCACACCCACCCAGATTCCTAAGACACGTTTTTTCTTGTCAAAATGAGAATTTCTGAATTCATAGGTTAATACGAATATGTGGACTCTTAGATTTGATCTGCTTTTCTATTTCACCTGCACGTTAATGATCAAATTCTCAAGAAAACGGCATGCTATAAATTGCAGAGGATCATTTGTAAATTACATTTGCAGGCATACGGATTCAGTTTTGGGGAAAAATTTTAATTTCTATTGCGCTTCCTTCCCCTTCATCTGTTAGTTTATTTGAACAGACTGATTTTTGTTTATTGAACTGCATATATTTAACAAGACTAGCATGAATCCTCTTTTCTCTCTGCAAGTTGTTATCATATAGCATTTCCATAACAGTGCTGATAATGTCATGTAAGTTAGAGAAGAAAATCGATGTACAGTATTTTGGTGTCCAGTTTTATATGCCTTCCTAGGAATTACCACAAGTCCAGAGGAGGGCAGGTAGGATATTGGGGTCTAGAAAACATGTCACTGGAAGAATACTTGAAAACAGTCAAGTGTTAAGACTGATAAGAAAGAGTGGGCTGAGATTTTTAAATATGTGATTTTTTTTTGACGCTATAGGACGAGGGAGAAGAATGAGCACCAGTGAATGAAAGACAATATTCAGGATCAGAGTGTATAGGGGCTCTCAGAGCTTATATGTTCCTGCTCCTTGACACAAAAGAACTTTTTTGATTTTTCTCCAGTTTTTCTTTCCAGCTTCATTTCCCACAACTTGATCACATCTCCCTTTACTCCAGTTCCTGGAATATATGTTGTTCCTTTTGTGCCTTCTTGTTTGCATTCATACTTCCCCTTTGGCCAGGTATAAATCAGATCTAACCCAAACAACATTTTACCATGGTGGTAGATTTAGTTGTTACCACATTTAAGAGATTCAGCTGTAATAGCATTTTTATTAATTGTCTGAAGTCTATACATAGGATCATGAGAATGGCTGATCAGCTGTTGATGGTCCCATATGGCAAGAAGAAAGTCCCCAGGGAAGTGAGTAGGGTGAACTCAGAAGATGCTGGATTAAGAGATTTTTAGTGGGCTCTACTCTCTAGTGTAATGGTTGATGACTAAGTCACAAGCTTTTACATATCTAGCGTGGGAGCCGGTAAGCTGGGATTTGCAGAAGCAGCAGCCACAGTGTCGAATGGTGCTATACAACTTTTAAATACCCATTGGTGCTATGCAACCTTTAGAAATTAAAGTGCCACCTTTCTAATCAGGGGCAAATTGGCTCTCGGGTTAAACAATCTTCCCTTTTGCTTTATTCCCCTTCTTATTACTATATTGCTAACAATAACAATGTTAATAAATAAGAGCATATGCAAATGTGTAGAGTACCATTAAGTACTACACGCTGAGCAATATTTTCCTTGGATCACCATTGTTTCTGGTAAGTACTAACATAATCAAAGTGCTGCTCTTTCACCTCCTTCCAAAATAAACATTCAGGAGTGGCATGCAGTCATCTTAATTGCTAGGTAATTGCCATTATTCTCTCAATTCAAAGGCTCACTTTCCTTTTCTAGGCTGCAATGATAAGCTTCCAGTTGTGGAATTAATCAAGTCTGTGGTTTTGCACTTCAGTTATACACTCAGTTCTTCAGTAGTAATGCATTCTTGGCTGGAAGAGATCACAGCTGTCACCCAGTCTCTGCTAAATCAAAACAGCTGTTCTTTTTACTGGGATTCCAAAAGTCTTAGAGTCCCCCTCACTTCCCCACAAAAAAGGAATCAAATGGGGTTAGGTACAAAGGAGAAAAATCAGGATTAACCTAAAGTTTTGTTACTTTCCTGTTTTATTTGTAATTTTTTAAAAATTTATGATAATGTGTTGTATTTCAGATTGTATAAATGCCGCTAAGCATTTTTCGGAGGTCAAATTGGTATATCGTGCTTATGCTTTGCTTGTGTTTGTACCTGTGGGTGCTTTTTTACCCTCTGTGTCTGATCAGCTTTCCAAACTCTGTCTGCTTTTGTAGACCACCCTGGCTCACATCATAGCCAACAACAGCAAAAAACATAGCATAAGGTTTGTGACATTGTCTGCAACAAATGCCAAGACAAATGATGTGCGAGATGTCATAAAACAAGCTCAAAGTGAAAAGAGCTTTTTCAAAAGGAAAACCATACTTTTTATTGATGAGATTCATCGGTTCAATAAATCTCAGCAGGTATATTAACTTCTCTACTTTTTGGTCATTGTGAATGTTAAACAGAATATAAAGTATGTGAAATCACTTTGAAAAGCATTAAGCACTATGCAAATTCTAGAGACTTATCATTATTAACTCTCTGTCTATAAAGAAGTACAGACTGCCAACTCATCTCTCTTGAGTCTATTTCTCTACTTTTTCTTAGTGTCCTTTATGACAAGAAAATGTTTTCTGATAAATGAAAATTGTATATCCTTGAGCTATACATACCAAAAAAACCAGCTTTGGATCAAAGTTGGAAATTTTTAATCTAAATATTAGCAGCCATAGTGAACAGTTTAACTTAATTTTAAATTTCTCCTTTATAAAGTGTTACTTTTTATTTTTAAGATTAAAAGGTGTTTTACATGGCTTCAGGTTTTTGTCACAGTGAAAATTACCAAGATCTAATCTTTACTACTTACTTAAATGGATTTCCAAAGTAAAAATAAAAGCACTACTTTTTGTAAACAAAGCCACTTTTGTATTCTTCCTAAATATACACCTTTTTTTCAGGTATACTTTTTAAAATGTACACATGTTACAGCTTCTTAGTCAGAGATAGAAATATTTTACAAAACCCTACTAAACTTTTTTTTACCTGATTTGTATCTGTGACTAAATAGACCCCTAGAGTTCTAACTGGATATTAGCACTGTAGGTTTTATATTGGACCATTGACTCATCTTAGCATTTCCCATAAGCAGCATGTGGTGGTTATGTATTCACTGAGATAGATATACATAGAAGTATATAACTTTTTTTTACCAAGTTTTTTAGGAGGGATAACAATACATTGACTGCTTGCACTGGAAGAAGATTTTGGAAATATTAATGTTTTTGTGTTTTTTTACAGTTCTATAAATAAATAGCTGCTATATTTAAACTATGGCAGTTTGGCCTTGGGATAGAGGTTACTTTTCTAAGGAAAGAAATTGTTTATGTTGAAACTACAGTAGAATTCTACTTTGAGCTGTTAGTCTACTAGCAAGAGATTAGGCTTAGACATTGATATGCCAGAAGATATGTTTTCAGCTTAAAAAACACTAATTGAGCATTAATTGTTGCATCCATATTCAGTGAATGTAAAGCTGCTATTCCTGAAGTCAAAGTTAGGAAAAGGAAGGACTAGATAGCCAACTTACATAGGATTCTGCATGTTGTTGACTGGAATCAATTTCTTCTGTTTTCTTCCCATGATTAGGACACGTTCCTTCCTCACGTGGAATGTGGGACAATCACTCTGATTGGGGCAACCACGGAAAACCCATCCTTCCAAGTCAATGCTGCTCTTCTGAGTCGCTGTAGGGTTGTTGTTCTAGAGAAGCTTCCAGTAGAGGCAATGGTGACTATTTTAATGCGAGCAATCAACTCACTGGGCATCCACGTCCTTGATCTCAGCCATCCTACTGACCCTTTGAGCCACAGCAGCAACAGCAACTCTGAGTAAGTTGATTGTGTGCAGTATCCTGGGGTCACACACCTCCCAGAGATTCCACTGGCAGGGGTCCAGAAAGGGATAGGCAGCAAGCAGTTAGGAGAGGGTGGGGACTGAGAAGAAATGTTGATCTAGTATTAAAAACAAAAGAAGAGGGAAGTGCTGAATTATACCAGCAAGTATGTCTTTATTTTAAGATGTTGTGTAGCTTATAGTTGCCATATTTAAAATTCTTATAATTCTTTTGAAATTTATACTCAGATTTCAATTTCTTCTTTTTCTGCAGTTTACTCTTCTTTTAAAAATATTAAGTAAAAATTAAAGTAAATGGTACCATAAAATCCCTTAAATCATTTTAGACTGATTTTTTTCATACTCTAAAGGTCAAACTCAGTTACATTAAGGTAAAGTAATTTTAACTGAAAAAGGCACATTAGAAATTGTCCCTTTCCTTTAGGTGGTCTATTTCTGTGTCATGAGTGCTACAAGTTCCTTAACTCACCTGAGTCAGAAGTTTTTATTTATTTATATTAGTTTATATTCTTCAGATGTCATTGATTCATGTATCAGCTAAAATACTGCAATGGAACATAATCTGATGTGATGAGAAGCTAATGCCTACCTCTTCATGCTGTAGACCCCACAGCTGCTGGTGCCTGCTTGCCCTGAGGCAAAGTTCTGGAGCCACACTTCCGTGAGGATTACAGTCTAAGACATAGGCTCAGGGTTTATATTTCAACAGTCCCTCACTATGTGTATGACCTCTCCTATTTGCTTGTTTCTCAGACATAGGAATTAATGCTAAGCTTCAGGAAAGAGCTGAAACATGTCTGAGGATCCTCAGGCAGAACAAAGTCACATCATTTTAGAGTATAGTTGTGAAGGGATAGCCATCAAAATTTGGTTAGGAAGATACATGGAACTTGGGCACCTAAATTCATAGTTAGGAGCCCTTTGTATGCTGGGCTCTTGTTTTTCCCTCTCCCATCACTGCCATACCATAACTTAAATGAAATGAGGATAATAGAACCATGGAGCTCATCTTAAAAAGGGGTTCTGCATTTTAATAAGATTCCCATGTCACTTGAAAACACACTAAAATTTGAGAGGAGCAAGTGAAAGAATTTTTTCTTACTGCTGAAACTGAAAGCTTGATACAAAAGTGAGCCAGTGATTTGTAATCCACCAGAATTGCCTTCTAGTCAGGGAAGACCACCTCTACCCAATAGATCATTTAGTTTTTCCATTATCACTTATTTAGAATTGATCCTAACTATTATTTCTTTTCATTCTCTTGTTTCTTATGTCTTTACCTTCCTGAAAAAGCTAGGAGAATAGGAACTTTTCCTTCTTGTTCATATCTTCAGGACCTAGCACTGTGCCTAGCATGTAACATGTTTAGTAAATGTTTTGTAAATGAATAGGTAAGTTGTACCTATCAGTATGAGAAAAGTAGTTTGGGGTTTTTTTGTTGTTGTTTGGGTTTTTTTTTTTGTTTTTTGTTTTTGTTTTTGTATAGTGCAGCGTAAGGGATAATAATCCCATTGCCCAGGTATCAAGAACCTTTTTTTTTTTTTAATACTGTTGCCGAAGCACACTAACAGCAAGCAGAATAAAATTAAAGATTATTACATTTAATTGGTCTGCTTGTTAGAAATTCTGATAAGAAGTTGGGAGAGGTCATAGGCCATAGAGAGAATACTGGTGATTTCCTAATAGACATACCTGGTCATCCAGTTGCCATGGATCATTAATAGTGGATTGCACTGTCGTTCAGTTTTAGGTAAAATTTTACTTTCAAATTTGTACTGACTGGGATTTACTACATATACATTCTTGTGGACATAAACTAGATTTGGTTATACTAATTTAGTGGGAAGGAAAGACTTTCAACCCCAAATAATTACTCTCTCTGGAAAGCTGTGAGTGTGCATTTGTATTACTATGTTTTGGTGCCTTAGGTAGCGAGTAGAGTATTTACAGAGGGATTCCAGACTGTTTCTAAATCTGGAAACTAATCAAGCTGATGCTCACACCATTCTTGATTTTACTTAAAGAATTGTTAATTCTTGGCGTTATATACTTGTACACTATAAATTCTCACTAGCATGAGATGAAAGTGTTCTTTTTTTCTATTTCCCTCCTGTATTTAACCTGAAGGTTCATGGGCATAAAAAACTGCAGCTCCTAGCCTGCCTGCTTCACAGTGTTATCAGGGACTTGGACCTTGTCTTTCTGCCCTACATTTTCAGAGGGGGCTTCTACCTCATGCCCAGGCAACCACTTAATGGAGATTTAATCGTTATATTCGTATTCCAAGCAACAGAAAAGAAGAGCCAAAGAATAGCACATCACCTCCCTCTTGTCCTCCAGCTTTAGTGTAACATCTGCAAAATAGTTCTCTGTATATACTCAATTTTGTTTTGGTTGTGAAGGGAAAGATGGAGGTCATCTGGTAATTTATGTTGAATTATCTACCCCATAGTTGCTTTGGTTTGTATGAGTAATCAACAGTTTTCATATATTTTGCTCACTAAGCACTTCGGTCACATGTTACAGGAAAGCATGTTACCTGTGCATTGGGTTAATTTTAGAGGCCAAGAAAAAAAATTCATGGTTTAGAGTCTGATGAGTTTGTGCTATTGAAAATGAGAAAGTAAACTAATGTTTAATCACCCTGCAGTACTTGCTGCTTTTAAGGATTGTAAATTCAGGATCATTGGACACATGCTTATTTGAAAACACCCCTAAAGAACCAGTTGTTTGTAAACCAAGTAATAGTGCGTAAGCTTGTGGACATGAAGAGAGTGAAATGAGAGGCCATAGTTGCCCTTTTGCTGTATAACTAGACAGAGTGTCGAGAGTTGGTTGAAAGAGTTGAAGTAGCCTCTGTGCTGAAATGAACGTGTTGTATGGCTTAACTCTGACACTGGGGCTTTTCTCTGATTACCCTAAGAGGGGAACCCAGGCAAAGTGGCTCCAAAATATGATGGCCCAAAACAAGATGGCTATAGGTTTGTTTTTCGGTTGTTTTTGTTTTTAAAAAAGTTTGAACTATTCTGCCTGCTCTTTAAAAATAATCTTTTCTAACACTGACTAGAAAGAAAGGTAGTGGAACACCAGCATAAAAGGTACTAGTCAGAAAGAGCTGTGGGTTTTAATAATCTTTCTTAAAATGTTTTGATATAAAGAAAAATGTCACATTAACATACATTAATGATGACATAACACTGCCAGCTAGAAACAGATTTCAGGGACCTGGTATTCTTTTCCTGTGGCAGCTATAACAAATTACCACAAATTATTTGGTTAAAAAGAATAGAAATTTACTCTCTCACAGTAATGGCGGCTCACAGTCTGAAATCAAGCTTTTCGCAGGGTCACATTTTCTCCAAAGACTCTAGGAGTGCGTCCTTCCTTTCAGATTCTGATGGTTTCTGGCATTCCTTGGCCTGTAGCAGGGTTACTCTAATTTCTGCTTCCATTTTCACATGGCTATCTCCTCTATTTACCTCTGTCTTCTCTTTTACTGTCTTTTATAAAGACATTTGTCATTGGATTTAGGACCCACACCAAATCTGAAATGATCTAATCAAGAGATTTTATAGTAGTTCCATTCACAGGTTCAAGTATTAGGACTTAGACACATCCTTTAGGGCTGTTTATCCCACTGTGCCCTGCCAAGTGTATTAGATACAGTGTAATTAGGAAAGATGTGTGCTTCCCTGGGATTAAACAGAAAGGGACATCGTCTGTGAGTTTATATTCTCTTTGGAGCAAGTTTTGTTTTATTTTCACTCTGGCTATCATAGAAGCAGCCAAGCTTAGGACTCTGCCTTGAAGATTTGTAGTTCTGCTAGACAGTATACTACTAACCAGTCCAATTAAAATTATTCTCATTAGTAATGATAAAATTGAGAGATCATGACGTCTAGTCACTATTCTAAACCTTTTACATGTCTTATTTGACCCTCTGCAAAGTATATATTATTTCCTTTTTATTAGATGAGGAAACTGAGGCACAAAAGGTTTAAGTAACATGCCAAGATCACCCCACTTGAACAAGGATGGAACCAGCTTTTGAATTCATCATGTTTCTAACTACTAACCTACCTCAGTTGTTAGAAGGGGTCTAGGTATGAAGTTAAAAGTTATTATTATCAAATTAAATTAGCTACTGGTAAGTATTAATATTCTCACCTTTTTCTATGTTCCTTTGAGCAACACTATTAATTTTTAAGTATCAGGGACACAAGATTCCCAGTTGTAATTTAGCAGCAGTGCCTGTTAACCACATCTGCACTGTTAAAATTACCGGGGGTGCATCTTGACAATACGTGTGCTTAGGGCCTATCCCTAGAGATTTCAGAATCAATAAATCTGTAGTAAGATACACATGAGCTATACTTTTGGGAGGTGCTCTTTTGGGAAGAGTCTGATGCACACTCTTGTTTGAGAACTCCTGCATACCAGTTGTTACCCTAACCATGGAGTATTTATTTTCTTAAGTGAAAGAGATGCACATAGTATTGTTTTGTAATTTAGGGAGAGTTTAACTGAGCCATGTGTATTCCTTTGTTCTGCCATGAAATAACTTAAATATCCAACCATCTCAGTAGAATTGTCCAAATCCCAGTGTCATTCACCAGAAAAACAACGGGCAGAAAGATTCACACCCTTGGAAGAAAAAAGGAAAGGAAGGAGCTGTCTTTATAGCATGTATCCCATATTCCTGCTAAGCCCAAAGCATTTCACTTCAGGTGCAGAAACTAGGCTTTATGTTTTATTTCTAGGTCTCATTGACTAGGAATCTGGTCTTTTCCAAAATATTTATTTTAACCACCTTTTTTCTCTTATTAAGGAATAATTGAGGGTTTTATGTTGAGAGGTTTTTTTAAACCACATAGCAATATAATTTACAATCTCATTTCTTTCTCTTTGTGATGCTATGAAATTTCAGTACTCTATCCCCAAAGTAAATCGTGCCTCATTTAATCCTATGCTAATTTTGGAAAGTTACTTATAAATGGAAAACATAAGTTTATACGTTATTTAAAAATCCATGTTAAATTCTCTGGACTAGTATCCTTTCAAGGTACTTTGTAGTTACTTGTAGTAGTTACTGTTTGCTGATGAGTTTTGCAAATATAAATACAGATATCCCTTATTTCATTATTCTTGGCCTGAGTACTCTCATCTGGTCCCTCTCCTAAGATCTCAAGGTATTTTCACACATTTTATTGCTCCTCAGAACCTAGGTAGAGTAAACTAGGTTTCAGGAAATATGGAATCGTAGGTAGAACCTTTTGAATATCCTATACAGTGTTCTTAATAGCAAGTTTCCACTTGGAGATTTATTTGTGTGACCATTGTGAGCTCTGTCAGTAGTTGCTTTTTATGACTTGAGTAGAATTGCTGGAAAATTTATTTGTGTTTTAAAAAGTTCCTTTTGGACAGGGGTGAAATTTGGAGTGTAGATTATATTGAAGAGGAGGAGGAATATAGTAGCAGGAGCTTAGGTAAAAGCACTTAGCTCTGGTTTTATTGCAGCAGCACTCCTATTCCTTATGACTTCAACCCTGATTCAAATGGATAACGATAGAACAACTTGCACTTTGGTTAAGAGTTTAAAAATTGAAGAATCCTATTTTCCAATCACATTAAATAAATGCCCATTTTAAAAGGCTTACAATGTGCTGTTTATAAATCTGTGAAACAGTCTGCAAGTTATCTTCTCTCATAATTAAAAAGGCCTATTCACTGGCTTTATATGGGACTTGTGAAACGAGATAGTACAGTAAGCATTAAAGTATTAAAGCCCACACGTTTTTTCTCTATGCCAAAAGTACTGTACTCATGTCTTTACATATGAAGGACAAAGTCATAGAAAAGGAATGGATACCAAAATACTAATGTTAAGGTGATACAGCCATAAGTGACATTTACCACTTTGTCTCCATTTTAAAAATTTAATATAATGTACATTTTATAAAGAAGTAATAGAGTTCTGAGTATATTGTTTTTCAAAAACTTCACTGTTAAGGATGTAAACTACACATAGTATGATCCCAGTTTTGTTTTAAATTAGATGTAAGGTTTATGGTTGGAGTGGTAGATGGATCATAAAGGAACTTCAGCAGAGGCCATAGTAGCTGTTGTTATTTCCAGGTAGAGAAAATAATGGATTTTGGTGGTGTGGGGTTATACTTTCTATATATTGTAATTTAAAAGGAAATAAGTGTGTCACTATGAAATTGTGGGAAAATTGAAGTTAGTCCATTCATATTGTGCAGATATTGAACACCTATTCTGTACCAGGTACTGGGGATACAAAGAAAGAATGAAATGTGATTTCTATCCTTGAGGCCTCAACATTTATGGGAAATGGAAAGATGACAGATGTTATCCACAAATGGCTTGGCTCATGGTGATGGCTCAATCAGTTAGGATTGATTAAGGCTCCCACTTTACTTCTTTTTCTTCTTGCAAGTGATCCTGCAGGCTTTTGTTGCTAGGAAGCTTGCCAAGGAGATGGAAGGTGTTGCTTTTATTAGTTCTGAGGCTGAAATGAGACATTCAGGCAATTTTGGTTCTTTCTGCTCCCTGACCCCCTCAATACCTAGCACACATCATGCAGAAACTAAGCCAGGTGTGTACCCTTCCCTTTTTGGGTGCATTGGGGACTGCCGTACATCTCTGGTTCCTCCTGACACATTTTCTTTCAATTTATATTGTGTCATTTTCTTTCAGATCCTCTAAACTCTGCTAATATCTGCTTGAGAAATGGTCTGTCAGTTTTACAAAATATCAGTGATGTGGCCTTGGTGTGTATTTTGCGTATTTGGCCTGGAAGGAAGAAGTATGGGACTCCAGATTGCAACCATGGCTCTGAGGCCAGAGAGGCTGTCAGGAGTCTGATGAGAGAGTTGGTCATTATCAAGCTATAAGGCAGAACAAGTGCTTTGTGTGTGGTACAAGATCACAGTTTACTAGAAGTCTTAGCTTAGGTAAATTAGGAAATGAGATGAGGAAGTCTTTAAAGTATTAGAAACAAATCTTTTGGTTAATAAAATGCAAATTGGTATTACTCAAGCCATTCAACCAAGTAATGGGGTGAGTGTGCAGTAAGGAATTCTACATTGACCTTCAAAGACAAGCTGGGCCCCCTTTCCTGACAACTACCCCCCATACACACACACCACCCACTCCAGTTCCCATGTGTTGTCCCAGCCCAGTTGGTGCCTGTGTTTTTTTCCAAGTATCTGGTTTGGACAGTCCTAATTGACTTAAACATTTTGACAGTAGACATTTTCAGCTCAAGTTTAGCAATGACATGGATGAGCTGTAACTGAAAAATTGTGCTGCTAACAGCTAGCCTGTACTTAATAAGACCCCTCTGAGTAACTAAATGTGATAGATATCTTTACTAAGTAGACTAGGAATAGAACATTTTGCTCAATTAAATTTGAAATGAATCATTGTCAGACTTTCTTTACGGAGGTCCACATTTAGAAATGTGATGATAACTTTTAGTCGTGACGTTCAGGGGCTAGATCACTTACCCATGGTCTCATGGCTGAGGTATGCCAGAACCTTCTAATAGATGTCCAGTCTTGTAACCTCTGCTACTTTATGCACACTTCAAGTGATTAATACCTACCTGGAAGTGCACCCCAAGCCAAAATTCCAGAGATCTGCTTCTAAGTCCTACTATGCCCAAAATAATTGGATACCTGGTTTGTTGTTTATAAAATGAGGGAATTGAGCTGTGTGATCTGGAGCCTTTCAGAGCTAGCTTTCTGATATGATGCCGTCTCCTGTATGTGGGAAGTAGTCTGGGCATACCTGTGTTGTCAGGGTATGGACTGCATTTGAGGCATGTTTTCTGTACATTATAATGAGGCACTGGTGTTTTATAGTTTTCACTATTTTTGTAGACCACATGTCCACAGTGACTTTATAAAACTTTCCATGTCTCTTTCCTACATGCTTATGTGTATGTGCTTATACAGTAAAATACCCTCATGGCTCAGAGTCAGGTCTGTTCATAGTCTCAGTAGTGCTTAATCCAGTTAACAATGTAAGTTAAGAATAAAGAGCAGGAATCTTGAACCTACAGTAGTTTTTAGTGTCCTTGCTAAGATATGAGTTTGCTAAGAAGTGCTATAGAATGAAAATTATGTAGCATGAGTGTGACGATAACTAACACTTGTTGTATTGCAGGCCCTCCGTATTCATAGAGGATAAAGCAGTAGATACTCTGGCTTATCTCAGTGATGGAGATGCCCGAGCTGGATTGAATGGACTGCAGCTGGCAGTACTGGCCCGGTTAAGCTCTAGAAAGATGTTTTGTAAGAAGAGTGGGCAAACCTATTCTCCTAGTAGAGTTCTGATCACTGAAAATGATGTGAAGGAAGGCCTCCAGAAATCTCACATTTTGTATGATCGAGCAGGTAAATAACTCTGAAATGCGAAAAGAGGGAACCTTTAATGAAATAATTTGTTTATATACACATGCTCACTTCCAGGCCTCTGACCTTTATCTGGGTCCAGAGCATGGACATGTTTCTCAGTTGGATCTCTATATTGGTAATAGAATTAAATCTTAAATCTTTGAAATCACTGAGTGATTCTGGAGCTTTCTGGAGCTTCTGGAGCTTTCTTAACAGATGCACAGAACAGAAGCTGTCCTGATAAGAACTGAGAGGACTTTGCAGGTTTGAAATTGCAGACTTCAACTTATAAGGTGGTTATTTTTCCATTATTCGCTGATGGCACATTTTAGAACACAAGCATTTTTAAAACCCGTACACTCAGTGGACACCAATTCTTATGATAGTTTGTAATGGCAGTAAATAACAATGGGACTCTTGAAATAAGTGACTTAGTTTAATGAGGATTAAACATTAATTTCTAGAGTCTGAACTGAAATGTTTGTTTGGACCTTGGTGCTCTTATTTTGTCATATCTTTTTTAAAAAATTAATTTTGCATTATCCAGTTATCTGTTTTCATCGAATTTACAGATACCAATTTTGATACCAGCTCTTATTAAATCCATGACCTGGCAGTATTAAATGTCATAAGTGCAGCACATTTGTGTGTTTTTATAAAAGATCTAGGCAAAGAAGATAGCACACTGTAGATTAGCCTGAACTCCTAGGTCTTGAGTATTTGTGTGGTTTTGGATAGAGTCCTATTGCAATAACAGGAATAGAATTTCCACACCTCTAAAAGTTATGCCAGAAATAGAAGCTGATAATTAAATTCTAGATATCACATTAGCTGTGCCATGTCTTTAACAGTATTTCCAAATGCATTTTAATGTTGGAGAATACTTCTTACTGGTTAGAGAAGGGGGTGAGGGAGTTTAAAAATGACTCTGGTTCCAGGTACTGACCACTTCCTTATCAGTGAACAGAACATGTTGTGTGACCTTGAGGAAGTGACTGAAGCTCCTCAGTCTTTGTGCACCACAGCTGATGGGGATGGGGTGGTCAATAAGCACTAAGGACACATTGGAGGCATTTAACAAACAGTTCTGTTTGCTTTGTGATGTGAATGTGCCCCTCACCAGGGCCCTCTCTTCTCATGACCCAGGGATCTCACGTGGTCAGTTCTCTGTGCTCTTGAATGTCATATGAAAGCTTGGAAAATCTGAAAAGTAAAACATTCTAGTGTAGAGTTTTGCTTTATTTTCTGCCAAATACAAGAATTGGAGATAAGAATAAAATTAAAAATTTTAAGAGATAATAATCAGTCCCACATGCTGGACTCTGCTTTGTTTCTGGGGCTTCCAGCCACAGTGGTCTTTTTCTCTATTTGTAGGTGTCCTAAAAGAGACTTCATTTTGATTGGACCGACTAAAACTGTTCTTTCATATCTTATCAGGCTGTCAGTTAAGAAAAAGAAAGCTACCATTTAACAAAACATTAGCTAACATTGCATCTTGGTATTTTATATACATTTTCTTTTTTCTTTTAATTCTCAAAATAGTCTTAGAAGTTAACTATTGATATTATCTTCATTTTATAGATGATAAAACTTGCCTAAACTCACAAAGCAAGTGGTTAAATTCATCCTCAGCTCCAGGTCTGATTGGATCCCCAGGACTACGCCTTTTCCCACTGTCAGTGCTGCCTCCATACCAGCACCTCTCCACGGTCACCAGTCTTACTGCTGGAGTGTGTCACTCACCTCATACCCACTCACACATACACTCACACACTCATCTCTCTCACACCTATTTGAACACTCAAGCCTGTAAACACTTACGCATATTGACACATACCTACTCATGGACACACACCCACACAAGTGGATGTCAGATGTGTCCAGTCTTAGGGTTCCTACTTCTTGGGGCTCATATTTCACCATGGGGAACTATGCACAATGGGGATCACCTTCTTTGCCACCCCAGGAAGAGCTGGGGGTAGTGGAAGCTACCTGGCATCAGGTCTTGAGAACCCACACGTCTTATACCCCACCCTGTGTGTAATATACCTACTCCACAGTTGAGCTGGAGACACTCAAACAATTCACATCCTAGAGAATCAGGCTATGTTCCATCAGTAGGGATGATAGAAGCATTGTCCTGGAAACCAACTAGCTTATACTTTTAGGCCTGTTTATAACTGGTGAGACAAAGATCTTCATCCCCAGGATTTTAATTATTTCTTTTGTCATTTAGTATATGGTTACTTGTGGGACCCAGTAACTAGCTCAGACAATTCTGCGTCAGAAGGAAGAAATTTCCAAGCAAGAACACATACTGTGCCATGCATTGAGGTCAGGGTTCTACATAAATAACATGAAATTTTAAGTTATAAAGCAGTACATAATAAAAGCAAAAATAGAAGCTAGCATAGAATACTATCTAACACATGTTTTTATAATGCTTATTCTATACCAGGTATACATTGTTTAATATTCATAACACTATGCGTTAGCTAGTCTTACAATGTCCATTTTATGGATGAGAAACCCCAGGAGACATAGAGGGTCAGTAACTTGCCCATAATTACATGGCTGATACATTTGGCATTCATATTCAGGCTACTTGGCTCCAGAGCTTGTGTTGCCTTTTATTGTTGACCTTCAGTAAAGACAGAAGAAAATGAGTAACCTGTGTGGCAGAGGAGATTCACTGCTATCTCCTGTTTACATTTGACAGAAAGGGAAGTGGAGGTGGCCTTGTCCATGTTCTCCATGTCTGTGAATTGGCCAGGCTTGCACTACCTGGCCGCCTTCCCACGTCCAGGCTCAGTACTGGAAGGGAGTAGAGCACAGGGTCCATGTCCAGGTTTGTGCAGGTGGTGGGCCAGAACCATGTGGATTTCATGCAGGACACTTTTCCACCCAGTCTCCATGCCACTGTGACTTAACTGAGAAAGCCCTGGGACAGGTGACAACTCAGTTTGTTCTTAGAAATCTGGCAGCCCTGTTGAAACCATTGGTCTGCCTTGGTGCTTCTCTGAAAAATGGAAGGTCCTCAGACCCCACAGTCAGCCTCTCAAGGGTTCTTCCTCTGGCAAGCTGGCATTTTATCTCATGTTCTCTTCATCTGAAGTTTGTGCCGTTTTACCAGCATAGTCTGTTGCCAGGACTTGTTCCTGGGGCTGAAATGCTGTGTAGAGTAGATTGTGGTCTTGCTGGCCTCAGCTTGATGAAGAGCACAGGTCAGGTGCTTCTCTGGAAAGACTAATACTAATAAGAATAATGCCTCTGCTTTCTCATGAGGAGGGTGCCCTCTCCTCAAATTTAAGGAAGTGATGGTGGTCAGAACTTAGTGAAATGTGTGCAAATGCAAATGTTTGTAATTTTTTTACATATGATTTTCTAAAGCACATTTCACTGATTTGTTTACATCGGTAAGACCGAGTGGTGAGGGAGAAGGGCTACAGTGCTTTCAGGGTAAGAGCTGTTAGTCCATGCGTCAGTCCTTCTGGGATCCTGCCACACATGTGTGTCCCCACACTGGATTTAAACGACCACAGGCTTCAGATATCAGAAAGACAACTGGAAATGACACTGAAGAACAAACGGGCTATAACAGCTGCTCTTGCCACTTGACGCTATTTTAATGGCTACATCCAGGCCCAGGGTCAGTTTTCCTCAGATTGACAGTTGGTTCAAATGGTAGAACCAGGACATCAGAATCACTCTCCAGTCTTCACTCTGGCACATCCACTGAGGTCTATAAGGACCAAGTGAATGCCCCCTCCCTTTGCCTGGTCTTTGCTCACATTCAGTGTGAACCCCACAAATTTCCCAGCAGCTTCCTACTCTGAGTTAGACTGGGTGACCACACAGGTCCACAGGCCCTGCAGGGAACTGTGGGTCTTCTCCAGCAACCATACTAGGGCACTGTCCCCTCACACTGCGCAGCCTGAAGATAGCCACAAAACCTCATTCTCCTAGGCTCTCCTAGGTACTGCACTAATTTAGCCTTCTTTAATGTAAGACAAGTGAGGGCAACATACAGCTTGGATGGCTTCTGCTAGGAGACTATGGGTTCCCTCTTCCTTCCAGTAATTGAGCAGGTGCTTTTTTCGTGTCTAGGAGAAGAACATTACAACTGCATCTCTGCACTTCATAAGTCGATGCGGGGCTCAGACCAGAGCGCCTCCCTCTACTGGCTGGCACGCATGCTTGAAGGAGGAGAGGACCCACTGTATGTGGCAAGGAGGCTTGTGAGGTTTGCCAGTGAGGACATAGGTGAGTGTGACGGGAAGGGCCCAGAATCTGGTGTCCATGTAGGGTAGGGTGGGGTAATGTGGAGGGATGAAATACTGCTTTTTGACTTAAGAGTTTCTTTGTGCCATGTGGGACAGGTGAGAAGAAGAGTTAAGTAGAAACTAACTTTATTTCTTGATAGTACATATATGAGCTTTTGAGTATTTATGTTCCTAAACACTTTGTCATCCTTTTGTTTCCTCTTCAGTGGTGATTTTCCTAACATGACTGTTGAAATAGAAGGAATATTTTAAATTTGCCTTCCAGTCAGGTATCCAGGTACTTATTGGATCACTACTGAGGTAGAAATGGAAGATTCTGGGCACTGTTTTTCTTTTAAGTATTTTTTATTGATGATGCTATTTCAGTTGTCCCAGTTTTTTTCTCCCCTTTATCCTGCCTCCACCCTCCAGCATTCCCCACCCTTAATTCATGTCCATGAGTTGTACATAGAAGTTTTCTGTCTTTCTGTTTTCTATACTATTCTTAAACTCCTCCTGTCTATTTTAAGCCTACCAATTATGCTTCTTATTCCCTGTACCTTTTCCCCCATTCTCCTCTCTCCCCCTCCCCACTCATAACCATCCATGTAATCTCCATTTCTAGTTTATTTTTGTTTTAGGTTCAGTTGTTATAGTTGTGAGTTTGTTGTCATTTTACTGTTCATAGTTTTTATTTTTTTTCTTAGATCTAAGTCCCTTTAACATTTCATATAATAAGGGCTTGGAGATGATGGACTGCTTGAGATTTTTCTTGTCTGGGAAGCTCTTTATCTGCCCTTCCATTCTAAATGATAGCTTTGTTGGATGGAGCAATCTTGGATGTAGGTCCTTGCCTTTCATGACTTGGAATACTTCTTTCCAGCCCCTTCTTGCCTGTAAGGTCTCTTGAGAAATCAGCTGATAGTCTTATGGGCACTCCTTTGTAGGTAACTGTCTCCTTTTCTCTTGCTGCCTTTAAGATTCTCTCCTTATCTTTAATCTTGGGTAACTTAATTATGATTTGCCTTGGTGTATTCTTCCTCGGGTCTAACTTCTTTGGGATTTGCTGGGCTTCCTGGACTTCCTTGAAGTCTATTTCCTTCGCCAGGTTGGGGACATTCTTCTTAATTATTTGCTCAAATAAGTTTTCAATTTCTTGCTCTTCCTCTTTTTCTGACACCCCTATAATTCGGATGTTGTAGTGCTTAAAGTTGTGCCAGAGGTTCCTAAGCCTTTCCTCACTTTTTTGAATTTCTTGTTTCTTCGTTCTGTTCCAGTTGGATGTTTATTTCTTCCTTTTGTTGCAGATCCTTGATTTGAGTCCTAGTTTCCTTCCCTTCACTGTTGGTTCCCTGTATATTTTGCTTTATTTCACTTTGTGTAGCCTTCATTTCTTCCTTCATTTTGCGACCAAGCTCAGTCAATTCTGAGCATCCTGATTATCAGTGTTTTGA
Source organism: Phyllostomus hastatus (assembly GCF_019186645.2). NCBI lineage: Eukaryota > Metazoa > Chordata > Mammalia > Chiroptera > Phyllostomidae > Phyllostomus > Phyllostomus hastatus. The sequence continues at coordinate 8,682,737 of NW_025333867.1, read as the reverse complement.
ACCCAGCATCAGATAGGTTGTCTGTGTCCTTGTCGTTTAGCTCTTTTTCTGGAGTTTTGATCTGTTCTTTCATCTGGTCCATATTTCTTTGTGTCCGCATACCTGTTATGTTGTCAGAGGGTAGAGCCTTAGGCATTTGCCATGGTGGGGCAACCCTCTTTGTTCCTTTGTGGCATTGTGGGGGAGAGGTCAAAGAGGGAATGATGCTGCTAGCTACGTTCTAGCCCCACTTTCCAACGAACTCTCTTGTGAGACTAGGAGTTTCTCCTGCCTTTGCAACCCCTGCAGTATTTTTCAGCTAGAGGTTTTGAGTCTAGTTTCCAGGTCCTCTAGCCCCATCTCATCCATGCAGTCCACTGCCTTGCCACAGGTCCTCTCCACCCTCTGGGTAGCCTGTCTTAGCCCCTCCTACCAGTCTGGATGAATGTTTCTTTAACTCCTTGGTTGTCGGAGTTCCATGCAGTTTGATGTTCTGGCAGTTCTGGTTGTTTGTTGTTTTTAAATTGGTTGTTATGCTCCTTTTTGTTGTGCAAGGGAGTGAAGCATGTCTACCTATGCCTGCATCTTGGCCAGAACTCTCTGGACACTATTTAAAGAAAAAGATCAGAAAAACTTTTCTTTGGTGTTAGTAAGTATTTTATTTTTAATGTATCCATCCTTGTGACGGGCATCATGGTCTTCACTCCTTATGTTTATTATGTATATAGTCCCTTATTTTTCCTACTAATTATAATAGAGTTTTTATTCCTGAGGAAACAGTTTTTGGCATCGCATAGTAACCATTCAGTAAATATTTCTTGAATAAGCTGATGAGATCAAAGAAAAGTCAGACCATTTTGCTAAATGGGATTGTTTTGGTCAACAAAGTCTACAGCAATTATGGTCTTTGGTCGCAGCAGCACATAGGTCAGGATGGGGATGTGAGTTGTCACTTAAACATTCCTTTCTCTGTGTGTGTGTGACAGGTCTGGCCGACCCATCTGCACTAACACAAGCAGTTGCTGCCTACCAAGGCTGTCATTTTATAGGCATGCCTGAATGTGAGGTAAAGTAATCCGCTCAGTTCTCTGTAAATCAGTGCCTTTTGCTTGTGTTCTGTCCCTTTGTGGATTTGAGTATATGTTCTGCCCTCACTGTTGATGTATGGGCCCACTGAAAAAGATGACTTGGCTTTTTAACTGCCATTTTATAACTTTAGAGCCTATAGAAAGAGAGGACCTTGGGTATCAACAAGGTCATATTTTCAAACTACTTCCAGGAGTCTGAAGTTCAGAGGAAGTGCTCAGGATATCCTGGGGACAGAAATGTTGAAAGAGCTGAACAGGAAGTCTGTGCAATTTCACTCACAAATAGAGCGGCTTCATGGTTATGTTTTATATATTGGGGTTTTAAGAAAAACTTCACTTAATAAAAAGTTCTTCAGTTTTTGAAAAATAAAACCACTGGTCTGGTTCAACCTCTCTTCTCATGTAGGAATTTCTTCTAATATAGGTGGTTATCCAGACTACAGGCGGAAAGGGGGATAATAAAAGCATGGTGGGGCCCTGGCTGGCATAGCTTAATGGATTGAGCACGGGCTGCGAACTAAAGTGTCGCAGGTTCGATTCCCAGTCAGGGTACATGCCTGGGTTGCAGGCCGTGACCCCCAGCAACCACACATTGATGTTTCTTTCTTTCTCTCTTTCTCCCTCCCTTCCCTCTCTAAAATAAATAAATAAATAAAATCTATAAATAAATAAATAAAAGCATGGTGAGAACCTTTTCGGAATTAACTAGAGATGTCATAAAGTATTTGTAAAACAGAAACTTTCTGGCACCCTCATAATAAAATGTTTACTTTTTACCTAGGTGCTTCTGGCCCAGTGTGTAGTCTATTTTGCCAGAGCTCCAAAGTCTATTGAGGTGTATAGTGCCTACAACAATGTCAAAGCCTGCCTGCGAAACCACCAGGGGCCTCTGCCCCCAGTCCCACTGCATCTGAGGAATGCACCAACCAGACTGATGAAGGATTTGGGCTACGGCAAGGGCTACAAGTACAACCCCATGTATAGCGAGCCTGTGGACCAGGAATACCTGCCGGAAGAATTGAGAGGAGTGGATTTTTTTAAACAAAGGCGATGCTGACTCTTTTATGCTATGACGGTGGAAGAATGTTACTTCTTTTCTCCCTTTCTGAATAGAAATGGCCAGAAAGAGAGTAAATGGATTGTGACGTTGGTTATCTGGTGGGAGTTAAAACAGACCAACTTTTTGTACCAGAAATTTGAGAGTTCCTTAGGTGAAGGCACAGCTACTTCAACTAAATGTAATGCTGAAATTGTGTTCATTTGCACTCTGCAGTGGTTATGCTTATGAAAGTATCTGGCAGCTTTGTGCAATGAATTAATGTTATAAGGAATTATCTATTTTGTCAAAGTATTTAAGTCATAATGTCACTTCAGAATTCAGTTCTGTAGGATTTTTTTCCTTTAAAAATGTATATTCTGGGTAGTTTTAATTGGTAAAAAAAAATTAATTGTGATTTAATACTGCATAGTGTTGGGGGTATTTTTTTTATATGCAAAGGTCTTACAAGCCAATAAAACTATTTCAAAGTACTCTTAAATTCTCTCACATTTTTCCTACCTTGGTTTCATAGGATCCAATGTCTGTCACCTCACATTGTGGTCAGTAAATACTGTGAAAGGAAAACTATGATAGGTGAAATTGGAAAGCTTATTTTTTTTTTGAAAATTAATCTTAATTTTTTTAAAGGAATATATATAATTTTAAATGGCTTATTTAAAAAATCCAGTGGTCTGTCCCACTTTTCCTTACTTCCTCCAGTTTCTTCTCACAGCTCCATGTTTCTAAATGATACATACAATCCTGTTTTACTTTTGTGTTTCTTAAAGTAAAATATCATATACACACAGAAAACTTAGTTTTCTTTGTATCTACTGCCAATTCTTTTCAAACTCCTTAATAGGCATTTTGCACACATTTCCATAAGGATGTCTCTGTCAGTAATCTTATTGCTTCTGTTTCCTGCCCTGGGTGTGATCCCTCCTGGGTACTGCCACTTCTGTCTGGAATGCACAGCCACCATTCTGGGACAACTCTGCCTTTCTCCTGAATGAGAGGTTTTAGGAGCCTGGAGGACAGTGTGATTGAATTCACCAGGCCTGGTGTGTGACCCGCCCCTCTTCTATCTGAACTGGTTGTGCTTCAGTGCACAATTGTCATCCCTTTGTTGTCATCCTGGAGATTTCCTTTGATTTGTGCCCCCATCACATCTGATTGCAGGATCCTGTGCTTCCCTTTTCTCCGTAAGTGATGCACATCCTAGTTTTAAGGCATGGGAGGCAAACTGCTTTTAGACCTTGGGTATCAAAATACTTTTATTTTACCTTCAGACTTACCTGGGAATAAATTCTAGGTCGGAAATTATTTGTCAGTTGTCTGCCTCTTTCCCAAGTTGCTGTCGAGAAGTTTGATGACATTCTGATTGTGACCTCTGTAAGCTTATCGGATCTTCTCTCTGTTCCTGATGTTTGGAAAGTTTACAGTGATTTTACTGGTCATTAGGTGGACCTTTTAGTCTGGAAATTCATGTCTGAGTTCTGGGATAGTTCCTTTTTCATTCAATAAACATTAAGTTCCTGCCTCATGCTGATCATGCTTGTTGGGAATGAATGCATCAATGAATGAGATAAAATCCTGTGCTCATGAAAGAGAAAAAAAATAGTATTTTAATATGTCAGTTAATGTAAGTGCTGCCCTGGCTGGTATGACTCAGTGAGTGTTGTCCCATAACATAAAGTCTGGGGGGGTTTGATCCCCATGCCAGGTGCTCAGGAACCCTGGTCCAAACATGTATGAGAGGCAATCAATAGATGCTTCTCTCTTGGACTGATGCTTCCCTTCCTTTCTAAAAGACAATTAAAAAATGTCCATGGGTGAGGATGAAAAACAAAATTGTTTAATGGTAAGTGCTAAGGAGAAAATAATTGGAAGATAGAAAGGGTAGAGAGGTGTGGCTAGAATTTTAGTTAAGAAGAACCTAAATTTTAGTTAGATGGACATCAGGAAGATATTTGAGGCAAGGATTAGAGAAGATGAGTATGCCATTCAGACATCTAGAAGATCATTACATGCAGACGGAACAGCATTCCAGGCAGAGGAAACGGGTGAAGGCCGTAGGGAGGAAGGTGCCTGGTAGACTTGACAGCCAGTATGAAGGCCAGTAGAGGAGTAAAGGAAGGGAAGTAGTGGAAGTTGAAGTCAGGAGATGATGGGGGTTCAGATTATGAGGAATCACTTTGTTCATGGTAAAATCTTCAGCATTTACTCATGGTTTCCAGCAAAATAGTGTCACAATGGAATTTAAATTGTATAAGGATCACCTTTGCTGCCATCTTGAGAGAAGACAGTAAGTAGGGAGGGCAGAGGTGGGAAATGGGAAATCAGAATTTGCAGTATTCTGGGACAGGTGATAGTAGATGAGTGGTGGTAGTGGAGATGAGTGGTTTGATTATGAATATACTTGAAGGGAGAGCCAATAAAATTTGATGACATGTAGTGCATGTATGTGAAAATTAATGATGGCTGTCATTTACTGAGGAATGTGACAAGTATTAACTTGGTCTTAGCACTTGGCATGGACGAATTTGAATCCTCAATCATATCCCAGGGTAAGAAATCTCAGGGTAAGGACACTGGGGCAAAGAAAGGTATAATCTTTGCTCAGGATCGCCCAGCTAGCTAAGGTTTGAAATGTAGGCCAATCTGATGTACAGCCCATGTTCTCACCTATGGATTTTTCTCACCACTCTGGTCCTTTTCTGTAACTCAAAAGTACCAAGGTAGGCCCTCCTTCAAACTGTTCTTTGTGTATGTTTCTTTGCTCCTTATTTCCCATCCTTTTGAATCTGCTCCACTTCCTGGGAGATTTCCTCAATTTTATGTTTCATTCCTTAATGTTGCCATCATGTTTTAAATTTCCAAGAACTCACTTTTCCCTTAATTTTTTTTTTGTGGTAGTATGTGTTTACTTACTTATTTTGTGACTGCTTATCTCCTTGAGGAGAAATTTGTTTTTTATTTTCTCTCGGCGTGTACTCTCCTCCCATGGTTTTGGTCTCCACCTTTCATATAATTTGTTCTCAGATATTCATTAATCATGAACATCCTGTTACATGCTTGTTTTTAAACATGAAGAACTGAAAAGCAGATTGGAAGCTCTGAGCATGGGGGTTGGGGGACAGGGAGTTGACTTTGATCATTGCCAAGCCATTTGTTGGTAAACCAGGAAGTCAGTGATTTTAGGGCTCTCCTCTTGGCTGGTGAGAGCCCCAGAAAAACTTCTACTCTCCCACCAAGCCAGCCATGTGTGGCTCCCTGCATTGTGAGTGCCATGTAGGGAAAGGGCAATATTCCTAAACCTTATTTTACATCACTTATTGTAGTTTTTTAAATTTCCATTATGCTAAGAGTTTAGAATGTGATCAGTTCATATTTGGTGGATGACAAAATGAGTGAATAAATATGCACTAAGATATTTATGCAGATGTCTCAAAATAGAAGTCTGTCCTTGGTATTTCCATCCACTAGGGGACAGGCTTCAACCACGAAAGAATGAGCCAATACCTTGGTCTCACCAGTTTCCACCCAGTACACAGGGCCACACTCAGTCAAGATTTTCAATATTAGTGATTAACCTCATAGACTAATAAGCAGTTCCAAAAAGCATATTTGATTACAAAAGTAATACGCTGTCATTGCAAAAATAGGTATAAGAGAGGATGCAAAGAAAGAATAAAGATCAACTTTATTTTTTAATTTAAATATTTTATTGTTTATGCTATTACCATTCTCACAAATTTTTTGCCTTTGCCCCCTCCAGCCAGCCTGTCCCCAACTCCACAGGCAATCCCCACACCCTTGTCCATGCCCATGAGTCATATATATGTTGTCTGACTAATCCTTTTACCTTTCAACCAGTCCCCACCTCCCCGCTCCCCTCTTAAAACTATCAGTCTGTTCCTTGTTTCTGTGCCTCTGGTTCTATTTTGTTCATTAGTTTATTTTGTTCATTAGATTCCACTTATAAGTGAGATCATATGGTATTTGTCTTTTACTAGTGAAAGATCAACTGTAATATTTCTTCTCAGTGGTAACCACTGTTACCATTTTTGTGTATGTCCTTTGGGTATTTTTTTTAATGTGTCTATGTGACAATTGGAACCATGCATTACCTCTTTTACAGCTTGCTTTTTCTCAACTCACCACATGATTTTTACATCCAGAAATGGTGGGGAGGCTCAGATTTTGTGTGCACACAACCCCAGCTTTGCTATTCACAAAGGCTATGACAGGTGGACACCTAAGAATTGACATTAGTAACCATTAGAGATACAAGGAAGGCATTCTGAGGGCCCAAGTCCACTTCCATCTCCTTCCCAATCCTCTGGCCTGTAGTGCCCTCATCTCTTACCTGGACACCTATCTTATTATATACCAGTAACCCCTCTTCCCCCTACTTAAACTCCTTATGTGGAGTTCTACAGTCTGCTCTCAGTCCTGAGACCAGCATGATCTGGCCCCACCAACCTCAGCATTGTTTCACACCACCCTCCTGCCCTCCCTGGCCTTCAGCCCCCGCCCACTCCTTGCTCCCCGTCCCCACCCATTTCTTTCAGCTTTTCTGCCAACTGTGCAATGAAGAGCTTGGGCCTAGGGATCTCTGCTTGGATTCAAATCCTATCTGTGCCAATTCTTCATTATGTGGCCTTGATCAAGTTATCACTTTTCCTACCCCTCCGCTTCTGAAAAATGGGAGTTATATATTACCTAATCACAATGGGAATTGCCTGATTTGAAATACAGAGTCTGGCAGAAGTAAGTCCTGGTTGAGTATGGTTGGTAGACTAATAATACAGGTGTAACAATTTATAATTTAAATTTGAACATTTCACTAAAAATGTCATATGGTGTGCTTGAATGTGATATTGTTATGTTATAGAATGACATGCTTATTATTTTGTAATAAAGTATTTTGTAATAAAAAAGGGATATTATTTGTGCCAGGCCCTGTATGTAATTGCTGAGAATAATACCTGGCACCTAGTAACTGTTCCTAAAGAGTTAGTTATGACCATTACTTGTTCTTCTGATCTCTCAAACTTCACTTTCTTAGAGAAGCCTTCCCTGACCCTGCAGCCCAAGTCAGGTTCCCACCACAGCTGAACACCCAGCCCAGCGTATGCTTCCACCACCCATGTGAGCTCCATGTGAGCTCCGTGAGCACCTGGGGTTTCCCAGGGCTTCAAGTCCCTGGTGGATATTGCTCTGTCCCTCCGGACTCTGCAGTGCAAGAAGGCACAAGCAACCTGCATCCTCTCTTATTTGCTTCTCTGAGGGTTAACCTTGGGAGAGGGAGGGTTGCAGTTTTCTAAGGACACTTGATGCTCAATTCTGGCTGGCACCAATAATCGCAAATGTTTGTACTGCTTGCTACATGTTGGCAAAGAACAGTTATGTTCTCAATTTCTGAAATGACTATCTGAGATAGCACTGTTGTTCATCTATTTAATACATAGAAGAGGACGCTGGGACTAAGAGTGTTTAAAAAACTTCCCGAGGGTCACAGACCTAGCTAGGCTTGAAAACCAGGCAGTCTGACCGGCTCACCACCTTGCCAGGGATTCTCAGACTCTTGTGGGCATCAGAAGTACCTGGAGGCCTTGTTAAAGCCCCAGAATTTCTAGTTCAGTTAATCTGCCAGGGGGCCTAAAACTTCCTAATAAATACCGAGTGGTTGCCTCTGGTCCATGCAGATCACACTTGAAAAGTCACTGTGCTCTCTGCTCTCATACCCTAGAAAGAAGTCTTCAATGGCAGGTACACAGACTCTTTTCAGACCCAGGGTAAAACTGCAATGTTTGTCTTCCCTCAACCCCTGCTGCCTCCCTACCTGAATACATCATTTATTTTTTCTTTCTCACTACAAATACATTCAGTGACTTACGAAGCCATGAGGCCTGTCCCAAGTCCCCATGCCACCTGGGTCTGCCTCCCTTCTTGCCCCATTTTTATCCCTCAGCATCTCAAACAGCAGCTGCTAATTCTATCCAAGTGTAGCTGGTTTAAGTCATCCACATTTGAAACTAACACAGAAAGCAGGGCGGTGGTATGTTTGCTAGCCAGGCATATTCAGGGGTGTGTCATCTGAAATCAGAGGAAAGGGCATCTCTTTCTTATTCTCACAAAGGCACCCCAGGGCTGGCCACACCCTAACACTGACTAAGTTAATCTCTGTGCTTCTTGCCTATCGTGATGAACTTTAGCTTCCATTGACAATACCCCTAATAAATACACAAACTTCACGTTGCAGCCTGCAAATTCTCTACCTGCCTGGTCACTTCTTCATTGTTACAGTTAGTGCAAAAAAGCCTGGAGAATTTGCTCATACCTAACCGTGAACATCAGACTCTTGAGTCACAGGTGCGTACAGGAAGGTTACTCAGGAGGGGTTTGTGCTCTGGTGAAAACCAGCTCCGAGGAAGCCAGAATCCCTGCTTCAGCAACTGGCTGCAGCCCTGGGTCTGGTGTTTCTTTACTGTGAAGGGAAGTTTTGTAACTGGCAGTTCAACTGTTTCATGTAACACTCAACTATTTTAAGTATTTGAGTTGGAATCCCACATTTCCTCCATTATCTATTATTTAAAATCTGGCCATGAGACCTGTCAAAATGTGAAGTCTTCACTTAACCACCCAGTTGGAAGACAGTGTTCCATCCTCACTCACATCATACCTGGCCACTAACATTGCAAGGAGGCTCTTTGGCTCTTACCTAGATCATAAACCTTCTGAGGGCATTCATTGAAATGATCATGTTAAACTCAAAATGCTGGCCTTTGGCAGATTTTCATCCAGCAGCTGTTTAGTTGGCTTTACTTGCTAGGGAAGACAGTGATATTTAAGAGGAGACATTTCCCTGTATCAGCTGCTAACCTTTCCCTGGTTCAGGCAATGGATAGGTCATGATCTAACATCATCTTTCCAGTCTGGCTTGCTGTGCTTTTGTGGAATGCATAGGATTTTTAAAAGCATGAAGCCAGGGGGCTCCACAAAGAAGGATTTGTAATGGGGTCCAGAATTCAGGGTGTCCAGGAAATATTAAAAATATGGAATGTCCTCACCCCCACAAATCTGAACTGGAGGATGGGACACATGGAGCAAGGCCATTGAGAGATGTTTTGCATAGCAACAGTTTTGCAGATAACCTCTAGAACAGCCATTTGACATATCTATAACTTTTGACCAGTTTCATAGATACATTAAATAGCTGTGGCCATGCTTTATGCCAGGGGAATGGAGTGACCTCCACCCAGGATGTAACTGGGAGGCAACTCCCCCTGGTTATAGCACCTGCATAACAGCTTGGAGATGATTGGCTCCACACCACAGGGCCACACCTGCCCAGACTTACAATGGCAGCCCAGAAAAGCTGGAAAAAGACAGGAATGCTGACAGGTATAGCCGATTGTGGGAGGAGTCAGAAATGAAAGTGCAGAGGAAGATTGGCACTGGGATTTAAATCCAAGTGCGACAGCTGTGACAAGAAGAATCACATGGCTTTGGGTCTCCCTTTGCCACGCAGCTTAGGAAGCTGGAAAGCAAGATGTAGCAACGATGCAGAGCTCTCTCTTAGCAGTTTGGAAGAATGCAGGAGAGATGCTGCAGGAAGAAAAGGGATAAAAGGACTCTTGCTGGTGGGCCATGAGAAGGTGCCGTGTGGTTTTGGATTAAGAACTGGAGATCCGGGCAACACAGCTGATGGTGCAGGGAACCGAGAGAGGCTTGCCAGCCGAGCACAGATTACTGGGAAGAACCAGGGGCTACCTGAGCCACAGACTTCTATTTCTTTTCCTGAGATACGGTATCCCAGACAGGGCAAAGGGGGGAAGGAAGGACTGTGTGTGTTTGTGGGTGTTTTAAGGGACTTTGAGATTTTAATTAAGACATTAAGTCATTACCCTTAAGCCTGTATAACTTTTGAATAAATAATTCCTTTAATTTTCACCAGTCTCTGACATGGAGAACTATAATTCCTTGGTGGCAGGCAAGGCAAACCTAGTACAGGGAGACCCCAGGAGAAGAGGAGGTCCATTCGGTAACATTGTGCAACCCTTTCTCCACTGGCCAATTAAGGAAAATCATGGGAGACCACATGGGCAGCAGCTTTAAAGTGATACAACTACTTGTACATGTGCAATAAAAGCCTGCCAAAACTAGTCAGGAAGGATCCACCCTATAAGAATAGAATCTGTCCAGCCCATGAAGTCAATCTCTACTTAGAGTTGGCCTGCTCCCATGTTCTCTGCTATACACTCTGTGTGTTCGGTTCAATTCTTTGTCCTGATCACCAAGAACCTGGTTACCTATGGCTACCTCTGACAAAACCACTTAAAGAAACCCTATTTTGCTGTTGAATCATTCTGAGACAGGATAGTAAGAAGCTAGGAAAATTCCTTAGCAAGTGAAATAGGGAAACTGAAAGAGATAGTGAGACAAAAATGGCAGAGCAATTTACACCCAGGTACAGAGATGGTCACCAGGGTAAAAAGCCTCCAGTGCCTGGCAGGGGGCACAACTGGGAAAACAAGGACCTTGACTCTAGGGTAACCTCTTTTCCCCTTGCCTTTCCTTCCTGGAAATAACATCTAGGCCTCCACTGTATTTCAGCTCCAGGCCCAGAAAAGCAGCAAAACTAGGTGGGTGAAGCCAGAACAAATTCTAATGACTAAAGACCCCCTGTCCTGTCACTGGCCAATCAGCAAAGACTGATCCTAAAAGATCACAGCTAGAAAAATGTTGAATATTCTGCTGAAACCCTCCCTTGAGACTTCCTCTGGATTCCTGCTTGCAAGGAAGAGATAAAAACCTCAGCATAAAGGACCTAGCTCTCTATCTCCCTCTAGGGAGCAGCACAAGCCATTCTCTTCTTCCCCCACTTCTGTCTTCACAGGTACAAGTCTCCTAAACTCTGGCAACGTGCAGCTGGCAGCTTGTCCCAGGCTAATTCCCTAAACCTGTCTCCAAGTCCTCCTCTTTTCTGACTTCCCAGTGGGCTAAGAGTGGCTCTCCTGTCTCTTCCATATGAAGCCCTTCCTTTTTTACGGTCCCCCACTTTAATAAATGGATCCTCATAGTCACCTGGTCTCATGTTGTGAAATCGGAATTCCCACAGGAAGTCAAGAATCCATGCACTACCAACTAGCCCTGAACAGATGCACTCAGGGCCAGGTTCACTATCCAGTAACAATTCAATTAAAATGTACATTTTACATCCTTCTAGCATTCTCCAATGTTAGGAAAACTACGTTTTGAGACAAAGCCATTGTTTAATCTCTGGTAAGTCACTTAACTTGTGCAGGCCTCATTTTTTTTTTTACAGTGTTTAAGTGAGAATAACAGTGACCGCCAGGCCCACTTTCACACTGAAAGTTTCTTGTGAAAATCAAGTAAGATAATATAGGTGAAAATAACTTTATCAACCATTCAGTGCTATCTAAAAGTAAGGGACTTATTTTTTTGGCTACTTATATCTGAAAGTGGTAAGAAATATTAGCAATTTTGGAATACCTAATAATATGAAGTTGGATTTTTTTTTCATTAGCTTGCTTGATATTCACTCAGGAATGGAAGGAGCTCTAATGGAAAATTCATAAATCTGTCCCGTACTCCCTCCCATCTGCTCATTTTCTTTCCCCTTCAGTCTTGGCTACTTTCTCCAACAGGGAAAACAGCTGTGAGCAGCCACAGACTTAGCTCAATCTCTGCTCTTTGTTCTTGTTCACCTTCGGGCAGCTTTAGTCAGGCAGCAGGTCTGCCTCCACCTCCCCATTCCTAAAATAAGAAACTGGTGATGATGTTGAAATCCTGAAAGATAAAAGCAGATAAAGCCTCGGACCAGTTTATACAAAAAACTTCTTTAAAAAAAAAAACGTTTCTAATTTCTTCTGTCATGTGAATGGCACAGAGACAAAGGTTGGAACTAGAAAGAGACTACAGAAGGTGTTATAATATCTAGGTTTAGGAAATCTTTGCAAGCATTTTCCAAATCATGTTGTAACCATGCAAAACTTAATTTCTTTAACATGGTTTTATTTCTTTAATGTGACCTTTCCTCTTGATTCACACTGGCCTTGTCCCATCTAATAGTATCATGATTCATCTGCCTCCTTCTGCCTTACATGTCCACTCCCTTCCTTAATTATTAACCACTTAGCACATGGATCCTGGCTAGCATCAGTCTTAGGAACAAAGCTTCGGGTCTGTGGACCACTCAAATAGAGTTTTGGTCAAACTAACATCTTGACCTCAGTTGTGTTTCAGCCCCAGACCCATGAAAGCTTAGTAACCCAGTGGATCACACCCTCACAAAACCAGACAGAGCAACTGCCATGGTTGACATCATGGTGTGCAATAATGATCAGCTACCCTCTACCCTGGCCCCAACCAATCAGTAGAGCCCAAACCCCAATTCCATTAGTCATTATGATTAATGATTTTCCTCTTATAAACCATCCCCTGAAAGCCATTGGGAGCCAGGTTTTAGAGCACTTACTCACCTGTGTTTCCAGGCTTGGCGTTATTACTTAAATACACTTTTACTTTCTTTGCCACAAACTTCTGTTCACAGTTTATTGGGCCTTGATTCAGAGACAAATAAACTTTTTCTTTGTTTGATAATGAGTCAGGATAGTAAGAAGCTAGGGAAATTCCTTGGCAAGTGGAATAGGGAAAGTGAGAGATAGCTGAACAAACTAGCCAAGCAATTTACAGCCAGATACAGATTGTGACCCCTCTAGAGATAACATCTAAGCCTCAGTTGTATTTCACCTCCAGGCCCAGAAAAGCAGCAAAACTGGATGGGTGATGCCAGGATCAACTGCAATGATCAATGACCCTCTACCCTGTCACTGACCAATCAGGGAGACCACGATTCTGAAAGATCATTAATCTGAAAGACCATTCCCATGAAAACTGATGAATATTCTACTGAGACCTCCCCTAAAACTCCCACCTGGAAGAAAGAAAAACTTCAAGACAAAAGACCTGGTGCTCTCCCTCTGGGAAGCAGTCCACGCCATTTCATTTCCCCTCTTCTTTCCCCACAGACACACATCTCCTAAACTCAGGGGACCCTGAGACTTGCATGCAGGAGAGAAGTGGGCAGAGGCAGCTCATCCCAGGCTAATCTCCTGAACCTGTTCCTAAGGCCCCCTTTTCTCTGACTTCCCAGTGAGCCAAGGCAGCTCAACCTAGGCTCTCCTGTTGCTTCTTTTATGCTGAGCCCTTCCTTGTTTTCACTGTCCCCAGCTTTAATAAATGTATCTTCATAGTCACCTGGACTAGTGTTATGAAATCTCTCCCACATATGAAGCCAAGAAACCACATATCACTGGCTGGCCATAGGCAGACCTGCTCAAGGCCAGGTCCCCTGTCTGTTAACAGTAACTATGTTTGAACCGGGAGTGCTATCTAACTCCAGGATGGGCAACAAATTGTCTAGGATTCTGCAGAACAACCAGCTCTGTCTTCTAAGTCAGAGCTACTCAAAGTGGGGTTCCCAGCCCAGCAGCAGCAGCCCTGGAGTTGTGGGAATGTTGATGGGAAACCTAACCCCAACCCTTCTAAACCAGTGTTCGTAAGGGCTGGTGCCCAGGAATCTGTTATAACAAGGTCTCAAGAGATTGTTGTGCCCACTAAACTTTAAGAACCAATGTTGTAAGTTATCCTAGGACACTTTGGTGTCATAATACTGAGGAAATGGGTTGTGGTTCAGTAACGGTCATATAATATCCAACAGCTGCTCACATTCTCCAGATTCTTCTCTATCTCAGAACCCTCACAGGGACTTCCCTTCCCTTTTCACTAGAAGCCTTGCTCATCTTCCCATAGTCCAGAAAGATAACAGGAAGGTACTAGATGTACTAAAGTACAAGGAGGAGGAGAAGGCAGACATCTCTTTTGCCTGCCCACCTCCAACCTCCAGGCAAAAACCTGGTCTCTAGAAAACACATCCTCTCCCTTCTTATGCCCTCCTTTTCCTCAACTTCAAGTCTCTTTCTATAAGGAAATATGCAGGACACTGTCAGGCTGGATATCCCTCAATACAGAAGTATCTAACTTACTTCAGTTGTTTATATGCCCAATGCCTGCCATATTGCTTGCTTTTGGCCCACCCATTCCTTCTGGATTTAGGGGAAAAACTACTCACAGTTCCCTGGCAGAGGGAAGAATTGTGTGGGACAACTCCACATGCTCGGCCCTACAAGGCTGATGTGGGTTGGACTCTGTCTGCAAGGACACAGAGGGAACCCAGTTGGAGCAACAAGTGGTGTTAGTGAGTTGTAAAGTCAAGGCCTCAATGGAAAAGAATGGTGAAAGGAAGCTGGCCCAGGGCTCTATGGCCCAGGAGCTCAACATCAAGTCCATTCCTGCAGCTTTCCAGAACTTGTTTTACTCCTTCCCCTCTCCTTTCATCCAGGACTTGGAATTCTAGGTGAAAGAAGCCCCTGAGGATCCCTGGGCTGGTGAGGGTTGGTGAGCAGAGAATGGCCCCAGTACTGATGTGAGATGAATCTTGTCCCTGGAACTTTAGGTTAGGACTAAAAATGAATGTGTCCTCAGTAGTACTGAGCACATTCCCTTCCCTTTTCTGCCCTCCTCATGCCAAGTCTCCTGGCCAGGAACAGCAACAGACAAATTTCACTTGAGCACCACACTCTGTGGTATAACTCTCAGCCCAGCGCACACTGAAGGGCCTCAAGAAGACAATTAACACACAGGGAAGCATGGATGAACACCCAGGAACTAATTCACTTGAATTTATACAAACCAAGCAGCTGCCAACTTGAACACCCACGTGCATGTGCGCTTTAGTCATCACCTGGTTCCATCAAATATAGATGTTGTCTTCTAGTTCTGTCTCCACATTGTTTTGGGCAATTTCTGGGAAAAGAAGGGGTGCAAACTGTTTTCCCTTTAAAATCAGATTTCACTGTAGCTTCAAGTTAATTCAGCCCACTTTTTTCAAATGATTTCCTCCTTTATGTCCAAATTTATTTAAATGTCATTATTTTATCTTTTTCTGGCATTAGAAAGATATTTTAAAATAAATATTTGTTAAGACTTAAAGATATCCTTGTGACTTAGTTGTTATAACTTCTAAATAAATAATATTTTAAGTATAAAATTCATGTAAAGCCCTCTATTGGATTGTGATCCTTGCATACAACATGTTACAATATGGGGAGCCACTGGCTGAACTTCCAGCAATGTTCTCCTCCCCCTCCCCAATGGGCAGGAATGCACTTTTAGAGATTGTCCTGGATAGTGATGGTGGACACCTAGACTTTTGTGTACATATTACAACTATTCCTTTCTTTGGGGACATTATGCCCCCTCTAGTCTAATGTGCTGCCAGGGGAAGCCGTGAACTTCTCACAGGTCCAGTAATGTAAGCCCTGGGCCTGAGAGGGAAACTTGATGCAGTCCTCTTTGTCTGCTGCCCTACCTCAGGTCCTGATCCTTGGACTGAGTTCTTTCCTGGGACCAGAGAGAGCAAGCCCAAGTTCCTCTTTGGTTGTGATGATCAGAGATGTGAAAATGTGTTTCCGGTTTTGTGAAGAAAGTCAGTATGATGAAATAAGGCTGACACAGGGAAAGAAACCAGCCAAGAGAAGCCTGGGCTTACTTGAGGTCTTAATGAAGAATTTTCTGAGGCCAGCCACACCTCTACCATTTCCATGGGAGTGTCAAGCTTCCAGTAATAAATCTCCCCCCATTTTGTCCTATTAATCCAGTTTAAACCAGGTTCTAATAACTTGAAACCAAGAGTTACGACCAACAAATAGCAAAAGCTAAATTAGGGATGGGGGGCTGGGATAGATGGGATGTAGCAAGGAGTGGAGGCCATTATTCAGTCATGACTTAGTAGTCATCAGAGTGTCTCCACACTCTGGGCAGATGAAGGGAGACTATCAAAACCTCACACCACTATCTATTGATAATTTGGGATTTCCTACTGGAAAAGCTCCAGCTTTATCTTGAAATGCAGGCATATAACCACACAGGCACTTGAAATCAGATTCTGGTCAGCGTCAAAAGGTCTTAAGAACAATGTCTCAGGTTTATTGATCCAAAAACAAACTAAAGATAACAGCTTAACCTCAGTGATGTTTCAGCACCAGCCCCAGGAAAGTGTAATGACCCTATTGAAAACACCCTCACAAAACTAGATGGAACAACACTATGGCTGACATCAGGGCCTGATCCAATGATCAACTACCCCCTACCCTTGTCCCAACCAATCAGTAGAGTCCACAACCCTAACTGCCTTAGTCACCATGATTAATGAATGATTAGGTCTTATTAGGAGCCATCAGGAGCCAGGTGATAGAGCATTAGCTCACCTGTGACTCTAACCTTGGTGTCATTTCCTTAAATAAATCTTTCCTTTCTTTGCCTCAAGTTGCTATTCACATTTTATTAAATTTTGATGTGGATCTCTGTCTCCAAGAACTGTAAATATCTGGTGGGAGCAACCTTAAACTCTTTAATTTTCTGAGATCTTAATCAGACACACCCAGTGGTAGCTACTCCTCCTCTCTTAACATCTTTCCCTCTTCCCCTGCCCAAGCCTGTCTATCTGTCTCCATCCTTTGCCTTAATACCACAGTTGCTCACTAAGGGATGCAGAGAGAAGGGGGAAAAAGCATGAGGTTTGGAGTCAAGGCTGGTTCAAGTCCTGGCTTATATCTCCACTCTGAATCTTCACCTCTTCACTGGCACAGTTGAGCTAATGTAATGATATCTACTTGTAGATCCAAAGATGAGTCAAAATAATTACTTTAAAAATGTTCAGCACACAGAAGGTATTCTGTTACAGATCTTGAAAGACCCCTGTGTAATACCCCTTTCTACTGAAAGTAAAATTTTTTTCTTTCTAATCCCGGGTGGTATTTTCAGAAGTGGCCAGTGTTGTTTCAATGTACTGGGACCAGTCTGGATATGATTTTTTTCTTTAACTTGTGAAGTGAGGTGTGCCAAACTTTTCTTCTGTGATTTGTTTCTGTGGGTCCTTTCCTTGTGTTGCTGAAACATAAATAAGTGAATAGAGCTGGGTGACATTCTGTTTCAGTACTAAGATTAGATCACTTTAGATAATCAGTGTGGTCTCACATAGATTCATAGGACTGGAAAGGAACTTCTGAGTCATTTAATCCAATTCCTACAGTAATCGCGTATCACACCCACTGCCGTGGGACAGAGACCTGACCATGGTGGGGAAGAAAAACATCAAAATCACAGTTATTCTGATAGACAGATATTAATCACAACTTTTTCCATTAATATACCTAGGTAACACCATTCCTTAATTTAATCATATTGATGATATTGCCTGCAAACAAAAAAATAACACACTAAAAATGCAACAATAGCTTATAGTTAAGGACAGTTTAACTTGAGACCTGGATCCATAGACAAAGTTAACACCTCTACTGGGTCTGTGCATTTAATCAAATTCCCACGACATAATTTAGTTCCCTCAGATTTTCTGCAGTTATTCCAGGTTCACTAGAGAAGGGTCTAGGAAGGTTTCCTTTTAATTGAATGTACAATAGAAGTGGGAGATCAGCATGTCATTTTAAAGTCTCTACCTCACAGTACAACACTTGAATTTAAATTCCAATTTAGTCATTGGACATGGTCATCTAGTTATAGACATTCATTCACCCATCCATCCATGCACTTGTTCATTTCTTCTCTCACTCATTTAATAAAGATTCAATGTGTAAGTGTTGGGAATATAAAAATCAGTAAGAGAACTTCCAAGTTAAGATGTCATGCTTTCACATATAATTGCAAAAGAGTCAGTCAGGTAATAAATTTAGTAGTAACAGGCAGGCTTGGCTCACTGTCATCTCCTAAGAGAAGTCTTTTAATCAAAATTTATCTTTCTTTCCTTCATACTCTAACAGGGCTGGTACAGAATTGTAGGCATTACAGTACTTTTCATGGTCTGTTTTATATTTTACTGAAATTACTGGGATATGAAGAAGATATAAAAATAAATAAGAAGAGAGTTTGCCCTCAATGAGTTTATAATCTATTAGCAACTTTAGAACAGAGACACAAGTGATAATTCAAAGAAGTATCTGGTAAGTGTTAATGCAGGTGTGAGCAAAGAAGGTCCGGGATGCAAATAAGACAACATCGCTCTATCAGGAAAATACTCAGGTGGAGAAAACATATTTGATAAAGGATTTGAAGGCCAAGTGGTATTTCAACAGGTACAAATGGTAGAATCAGCATTCTATAAAGAAGAAAAGGCACGAGCAGTTCTGCATTAGTATACACAAGGAGGTCTCAGTCTTTTTCTAGTTTTTCTGTCTCAAAGACGTTGTATAGAATTAGTATTATTTATTCCTTAAATGTTTGATAGAATTCAGTTATGAAAGTCATCTTGACCTGAAGTTTTCTCAGTGGGAAGGTGTTTAATTACGAATTCTATTCCTTTGACTGATACGGTATATAGTTAGGTTATCAATTTATTCTTGATGAGTTTACATAGTTGTATATTTCAATAAATATATTTATCTTATAAAGTTGTTGGATATTTTAATATATAAATTTTTATATTTTCTTATTGTCTGTAGAGTCTGTTGTGATATCTTCTGTTCCATTCCTGATACTTGTAATTTGCGTATTTTTTTCTTTTCAGTCTGGCTAGAGGTTTATCAATTTTATTTATATTCTCAGAGAACTAGCTTTTGGCTTTTAATTTCCTCTATTTTTTCTGTTTTCTTTTTAATTTGATTGATTTCAGCACTTTTATTTTCTTTTGCTTAATTTGGGCTTTTTTTTTCTTCTTGTTTCTTAGGATGGAAGCTCAGGTCATCAATTGGAGACCTTTATTTTTTTCTATTATAGGCATTTGATGCTATTCATCTCTAAGTACTACCTGCATACCACAATTTTAATGTTATTTTTTATTTTAAAAGTGAAATTAGAAAGAAAGAAAGAAAGAAAGAATGAAAGGAAGAAAGAAAGAAAGAAAGAAAGAAAGAAAGAAAGAAAGAAAGAAAGAAAGAAAGAAAGAAAGGAAGGAAGAAAGAAAGAAAGAAAAAAAAGAGAAATCCAGTTCAGCATACTTTTTTCTCTTTTTATTTTTCTATAGCCCATGGGTTACTCTCATGCATTGTTTAGTTTCTGAATATTTTTCTAGATGTATTTCTGTTTGTGATTTCTAATTTTATTCTACTGAGGTCAGAAGAAAAACTTTGTATTATTTATGTCATTTTAAATATATTAGGACTTGTCTTATGGCCCCCAAATATAGTCTATTTGGGGGCCATAAAAGAATGTATATCTTGAAAAGAATGTGTATTCTGTTGCTCTTGAGTAAAGTGTTTTTCAAAGGTCAGTTAGGTTGATTTGATTTATACTGTTGCTCTATTCTATATTTACTGAGTTTCAGTCCATTTGTTCTATCACTCATTGAACAATACATGTTACAACTTCTAAATATAATAGTGGGTTTATCTATTTCTCCTTTCAGTTTTATCAGTTTTGCTCAATGCATTTAGATTCTCTGTTATGTGCATAAACAGAAATGGGTTTTGGAAAAAAGTCTGTAACTCTTTACAATTCTATGGTTGGTGAGAATGGGAGTGCTGGTGGTGGAGAAGGAAGAATAAAAATATGTGTGTACTTGTCTGGTATCTGTGCATTCAGGTATTTAATGTAAGTCACTGGACCAGGATGCTATAGTCAGGACCAGCCTCAGGCCAATGTTTTGTCAAAATCTGTGTGTAGGGCCCATTATTTTTTTATTTTCCACAGAGCCCAGTGTTGTCATAATCTTTCTTCCACTCATGTCTTGTTCTCAGATCCTTCAAAGATTAAGTGACTAACCTTCACTCAGATATAAATGGTAGCTAAAGACTATTATTCTGTAATAAGTATTATTATTTTGAAGAAGACTTAAAACTTTAAGGTAACAGAATGTAGTTTAGCCATGGAGTTTCAGGCATTAGTAGGACAGTGTATCTGGAGACAGAGGAGATGGAATCCTCCAGGAATAGCTGCAGACTATCAGCATTTCCACTTGGCTTAGACCAGCCTGGTCGCAAGTACAATAAGCACTCAGTGTTCTCCAGGTTTGCATTGCAACTATTTTAGAATCTTTCAACATTTTTACCACTAAAAAAAAAAATACACCTTGTTGTTCTGTGTTGAAAGTTTTAAAGTACCATACTCTTCCTGCTCTCCAGAAAAATTCAGTTCTGACCAAATTCTTTACAGCACATGAACCTGAACCTGAACCTGAACCTGAACCTGAACCTGAACCTGAACCTGAACCTGAACCTGAAATTTTGCCATTGCTTTCTCCCAATGTCAACGCATTCTCTTCCACAGGCCTCAGGGTAGTGTTTTTAAAAATCAACAGGAATTTGTCCCATAATGCTTCAAGTTCAACCCAAAGCTGAAATGCAATAATGGCAGTGAAACACTAGCTTCTTATCTTGTAATTAAGCTTGACGAATATATTATTTCTGCTGCCTGATGATTCAAGAACATAAAGGGACTTTATTCTGTACAGAAGGAAATAACTAGTGATAGCTTTGCTGCAGTAATAAACACAATGAAAAGAGGAGATATGAAGTCAACAAGGAAATTGTTGCCAGGCAACATGTTTGGTTGTCAAAGAGATAGAGCTCTATTCAACAATAACCCCTGAGCAATTTTTGATAATAGCCCATAAATGTCTGAGCTGGAAAATATCTATGTCATGAGTGTGTTAAGGCAAATACTTTTTCAAAGAACCAAAGGACCCAGCTCTCCTATATCATTACATACATATGAGCCATCCTATAAATATAAGGCCCAATGTTCTGCATATTTGAGGAGTGTAGTGTCCTTGCTAACTGGAGCATTTTGTGGCTTCTTTTATTGTTGTATCCCCCGCTGTACATAATATTTTTACTCAGCTGCAATAATAAACTGCAATCACAGAAACTACCCTAATTGTACCTAATATCTTCTTTTGCAAGCTGGAAAAGTTTTGCTGGCTTGATTACCAACATGGAGCAAGTGAGTCCCATTCATAAACAAGACTACAACCTGACACAAAGACTACAGGATGTTAGGGTTGAAAGGAACTTACAGACATTGGGCTCACATTCTTTGTTTTTCCCTAATAAAGACTGTGACTTCTATGATTGATATGCCAATCTTCTGCCTTTGAGTCCACCATTCCTAATATAACCTGGCCCTTCTGTTGTGAGTCTGCAGCTGAGCTCATCCTGTCACTTTCTTCCATTGAAGGACTCCCAGACAGCAAAGACTCTACTCTGCTCTGCTCAGCTACTAGCACACAGTACATTAATACATTTGTACACAGGAGTATTAATACATCAATGACCTTGAAGACAAGGAGGAAATCATATACAGAGGTTGTTCTGAACACACTCCCTCCCTCCCTTTATCATACTAAGTACAGTATGGTGCCTAGGAGCAGACTCTGGAGCCAGAGAGTCTAGTTTGAACCTTGGCTCTCTATGACCTTTGACAACTTGAATAATATCTCTGTCTGTCAGTTTTGTCACCTGTAAAATGAGGATATTGATACCATTAGATTGTTGAGAGGATTAAATAAGCTCACAAAAGTTTTAAAAAGTTTCTATCATGTAAGCACTATGTAGCATGAGAGAGTATCTTCCTTTTAGAGTTTGATCTATGACAACATTATTGTAGACCTCGTCATGACAAAATCTCCCCAGGGTTTCTGATCAAAACTTGGAAGGCCTATGTTCGAAACAAATGTCCATGGTCAGGGAGCTGGGTTTGGGAAAGGCTGGTGGGAGGACAAGTACCTTTCCTTTCCCTTGCGGTTTTCACTCTGTTCTGTGAGTCACTTGGTTGCTGGCTGGATTAATGATTCTTAGCAGTATAAAGTAAGCAATTGTTCAGTTTTTCTTCACTAGGATTGCCCATATTAGCACTAATTTTTATTTACTTTCATTTTGTCTTAAATGTAGGAGATGAAAAAGCCCTACCAAGAGTTTTAGTCATTGTTGTAACAAAACTGGTTGAAGAGCTCAGAAAGAGAAAGGTTCCTGATTAACTAGTGACAGGATGCTCATGTTTAGAAGGCTTTCCTGACACCTAGAAGAAAAGAGCAGGCTAGAGACAGAAAAAAACAAACAGGGTGAGGATTCTTTATTATCATGTATACAACCATAAGAGCCAAACACAGAGCTTTAGTCTTAGTTTAAGATGTTGCTTTCCTCACAAGTTAAATTGGTCATTTTAAAAGATTTATCATGGGGTCCACACATATGTACACAAAAAATATAATATTAATTCCAAGAGTATATAGATAAAACTCCTCTAAGGTCTTTTAGAAAGTAGAGGAGAACTTAATGCTGGTGAGGACTTGTGATTTATAGAGTGCTGTCAGAATTCTATCTCTTGACCTGGGTATTAAATACATGACTGTGATTGTTTTGTGAAACATTTTTGAACTGTACTATTTAAAAGTATTGAAGGTACTATATGAAACACTAGCTAATTCTTAGTAAATGTCATTATCAAAATATAGACATTTTAAAAGAGCTTTATACATTTTATAAAGTCAAATAAAGGTAACCCTTTGTTAGGAAAATAGGCGGTACACTGATTAAACAAAACTAACATTAAAGTAAAAAAGCAATAAAGAGAACTGAATGG
Organism: Phyllostomus hastatus; assembly: GCF_019186645.2. Classification (NCBI taxonomy): domain Eukaryota; kingdom Metazoa; phylum Chordata; class Mammalia; order Chiroptera; family Phyllostomidae; genus Phyllostomus; species Phyllostomus hastatus. The sequence continues at coordinate 8,659,949 of NW_025333867.1, read as the reverse complement.
CAATGTGTGAATAAGTCACCCAGTTCCAGCATCAACCTTCCCTTCCTACCCTCCAGGCAAAATCTGTAACTTCTCTCTTTGAATGCTCCGCCTCTGTCCTGCACCTCTCACACTTTATAGTGGTCATTTGTTTATGGTACCTGTCTTCCCAAATAGACAGCCACCTTCCAAAAAATCACTTTTCTTATTTATTTTTTCATCTATGGCATCTAGTGCACATTTTCTGAGGAGGATACCGGCCAGCAGTATCCATCTCGGCTGCGGATGCTTGTCGAAACACGAGAAAAACATACACAGAGATAACCAGGTCCTGTGGGGGAATAGGAACAGCAGGGCCACTCCTCACATGAGGAGCGCCTCGGCCACCCTCTCTCCGTAGGGCACCATGGCCACTCCTCACGTGGGGGGTGGCTCATTCCTCCCCCCAGAGAGGCTTTTTATTGGTTTCGTTTGAATAAGAATTCAGGTAAAACTCATTAAACATTGCCGGGAAGTAAGGATCAAACAATAAATAGCAAGGAAGTCTGAGGGCCTATTTTGAGTCAGGGTCAAAGAGCTGTAAAACTTTAAAGAACAAACTTACTTCTTCCTTGGACCCTTATTCAACTGAGAGCACTCTAAACAAAGCAGGTTTCACAGGAGTTTACGTATTCTTTCTTAGGCCTGATCACCCAGGGAACCCACCCTTTTCAGCACAGAGCTGCACCACCCTGTCATTGTTTCAAGCTTAGGTGTAAGGGAAGTAAGGCAGCCAAGGAATAAGGAGATTTTCTCCCAGACGATGAGGACTCAGGCTATGTCAAAGCCGAGGAGTGAGGGACCATCACCCCCTTTTGCTGTAGCCCCCAAAGTCCTTTCTTGGGGGCCTCCCACATGATCATGCCTGTATTAGATCATTCCCCCCTTGGGGAATCTTACCCGTCATTGGCTAACTGACCAAGCACTGGGGTTCAGTTATGAATGAAGCAGCAGAAGCAGCGCTCCTGCCAGGGAGATAAGCTTTTGTCTCCTTGCTGGCTTACGGTCCAAGGTCACTCCCTCAGCCTTAGCCTTGGCGGGGGTTACAGCTTCTGATACCAGGCAGGGCGGTTCCCAACAATTTTCCACCTGTTGAGTGAAGAGATAGACAGAGGACTTTGCATTTGGGTCCTGGTTCAGAGAGGTTCCTAGTCCCTGTAGAATCCCAGGACCACAGGGCCAAGGGCCCCTGAGAGGTCAGCCACCCAGCCCCTGTCCCTAATACCTGGATACAGTGAATGACTCTATGCACACATCTTAGAGACACTATGCCGTTGTTATATACTGTATGTTGCAAATATTTTATACTGTAGAAAATTATGAAATTAAATCTATACATTTCTACTTTATGGCTTTTGGATCTTTTGTTTAAGAAGTCCCTCCTCACTTGGGGATTTTAAATGTTCTCTGATGTTTTATTTCAATACTTTTCACCATTATTTTTAAATTTATAGTTTTATTATTTTTTTTAAGTTTAGGCTTTAATCCTTCTGAAATTTGTTCAGGCTATGCAGTAGAGATATATTTCTTCCCAAAGGACAGCCAGTTGCCCGAACACCCATTTAGTCCATCCTTTTCCCTGGTTTGAGGTATCACAGGAATCACATAACAAACTCCCACATATTCTTACAGATTTATTATTAAACATTCTTTTTTATTCTATTGATTCCTTTGTCTGCTTCTGATCCAGAGCCACACTGTTCAAATTATTGTAGGTCTATTTCTCTCTATATATCAGGTGTAATAGTGCTGAATTGGTCTTGCCTTCAAAGCATAGATTCCACTTAATTATGTCCCTTAAAAGATGAGCGGGTAATTAAATTGTAGTATGTCTGTACAATAAAATACTACTTGGCATTAAGAAGAAATGAACTGACATATGTAACAACATTGATGAATCTGAAAAATAGGCTAAGTAAAAGAAGTCAAACATGTAAAACACATACCACCTGATTCCATTTATATAAAATTCTAGAAGGACAAAAGTAATCTACAGTGACATAAAAAAAAAAACAAAAAAACAATGGACTCCTGGGGTAACAAAAGTGTTTAATATTTTGAATGGAGTGGTGGTTTTATATGTCAAAATTCTTTAACTTTATGCTTAAAATGGGTGATCATATGTGAACTGTCCTTCAATAAGTTTTATTAATAAGAAAATTATCTGTGCTATTTTATTACCACTATCTTGCAGCCAAAAGTTGTGCTGTTTACTCTCTGGGCCAATTCCATTTGGCTTCTATTGTCACCACTTCAAATGCATTCTCTTTCTAAGATCCTCAGTGACCTCCATCTTGCTAACTGAAAAGGACAGTTTACTCCTCACCTCACTTGACCTCTCTGTAAAATTAGATACAGTTGGCCCACTTCCTCCTCCTTGAAGCACTTTCTTCCAAGGGTCCACCAACTGTTTCCTTTCCCAATTCTTTGGCATCACATAGGCTTCTTCTCTTTGGCCTACTTTGTTGGTCCTCATTTGCTGGTGACCCTGAGGGTTGACACCTCTGGCTTCTCCTGTAGGCCCCCTCTTCATTTGCTTCTCACCAGGCAATCTCATTCACGCAGGTGGCAGACATGACCAAATTTAGAACTCCTCCCAGACCTCTCTTCAGAGCTCTTGATCCACACATTCAACTGCCTACATGGTGTTTCCTTCTGGAGGACCTAATGTTCATGACTAAACCCCAAAATTTCTCACCAGATCTGCTATTCCTTTGGTCTTCCCATCAGAGTAGCAGCACATCCTTTCACCCACTTGCTAGAAAGCTGGAATAAAACCTTGAAAATTTATTTTCTCTCAATATCCACAATTTAGCTACTTCTAAGTGCTGATTCAAAGTAGGTCTCAAATCCATCTCTTAATATCTTCATCTGGAAGGCAGAGTAAACACTTTTCATGTAAATTAGTTCTTGTCACTGTCCATTTTAAAATACCTCGATAGCCATGAGAGTGTGGCTTTTTACTCCTTAGTCACATCCCCCTGGCTCTTGTGTTCACTTATTACCATCCAATTACACAAGGGTTTCTTAAGTCTGTGCCTTTGCATATACTCTTCCCTTTGCAGGGGTGACCTACCTCCTTTTGGGTTAGCTGTGCCCTGGGGATTTACAACTCTGTTTCATCAGTATACTCAAGGGAGTAGATCTCAGAAAATGTACACTAAGATAAAGAAAGATGAGCTAATCACTCAGAATGCCAGTTTACTAAATAAAATAGAAGATGAAACTTCCCAGAATGTTTGCACTTGATATGAAAAGACAACACTTTGTATTACAACAAAGGGAAGGATATGAGCAAAGGCACAGGGTTAAGGTGCCAGCTACTGAATTGCTATCATTGTTAACCAATGGGTCAGTTAACCAGATTAATTACTGAAGAGGTCTTTTATGAACTAGACATAAACTACCTTAGAGCTGGGATTTTGTTTGGTTCATTGTTATATCCTTAGGGCCTAGTACCGAGCTTACTTAGTCCACAATACATGGTGGAACATTAATTAAACAATGAATTAATTTAAAATCAGAATGGAGAGAACTGAAAAAAACTTTGAAGTAGTTCATGCTATTGTCATGATTCAATGGAAGACTGCAAACCTTGAATATGGAGAACATTACCTCTTCCAGATTAGCAACATTTCTGGAATTGATATATTTAACTAAAAAAAAAACCCATAATGATACATGCAAAAAAAAATGAAAGTAGACCACCAATTTACACCATACACAGGAATAAACTCAAAATAAATAAAAGACTTAAATGTAAGTTGCAAACCCATAAAAATCCTATAAGAAAACATAGGCAGACATCTCTCAGAGCAGTATTTTTGCTGATATGTCTCCTTGCACCAAGACATAAAGGAAAAAAATAAACAAATGGGACTACGTTAAACTAAAAAGCTTCTGCACAGCTAATGAAACCATCAACAAAATGAAAAAAGAACCCACTAAATTGAGAACATATTTGCCAATGATACATCTGATATGGGGTTCATCTCCAAAATACATAAAGAACTAATACAACTCAACACCAGAAAGAAAAACAATCCAACTTAAAAAGGGGCCAAAGACTGGAATGTACGCTTCTCCAAAGAGGACATACGTATGACCAAAGACATGAAAAAAATACTCAACATCACTAATTATCAGAAAGTTGCAAATTAAAACTGCAATGAGGTATCACCTCACACCCACCAGAGTGGTTACTGTTAATAAATCAACAAACAAGTGCTGGCAAGGATATGGAGAAAAGGGAACCCTAGTGCACTGTTGGTGGGAATGCAGATTGGTACAGCTACCCTAGAAAACAGTATGGAGTTTTTTCAAAAAAAATTAAAAGTGCCTGGCTGGAATAGCTCAGTGGATTGAGCGCCGGCTGCGAACCAAAGTGTGGCAGGTTCGATTCCCAGTCAGGGTACATGCCTGGGTTCCTGGCCATGACCCCCAGCAACCACACATTGATGTTTCTCTCTCTCTCTCTTTCTCCCTCCCTTCCCTTTCTAAAAATAAATAAATAAAATCTTTAAAAAAATTTTTAAAAATTAAAAGTGGAGCTGCCTTTTGACCCAGCAATCCCAGTTCTGGGAATATATACTAAGAAACCCAAAACACCAATTCAAAAGAATACATGCATTCCCATGTTCATAGCAGTGTTATTTACAATAGCCAAGGTCTGGAACATCTCATGTGCCCATCAGTATATGAGTGGATAAAAAAGCCATGGTACATTCACACAGTGGAATACTATGCAACTGTTAAAAAAAGAAGCAAATCTTACCTTTTGTGACAGCATGGATGGACTTGGAAATCATTATGCTAAGCAAAATAAACCAGTCAGAGAAAGACACATACCATATGATCTCACATACATGGACTCTAATGAACAAATAGAAACAGAGGCATGGATCCATGGAACAGACCAATGGCTGTCGGGGTGAGAGGGAGAAGATTGGATAAAAGAAGGTGAAAGGATTAGCCAAAGAAAATATATGTGTAACCCTGGACACAGACAACAACATGGTGATGGCCAGAGGGAAGAAGGAGTGGGGTCTGGGGAAGGGGCACAAAGGTGGGAAAATGGAGACATCTGCAATAGCATCAACAATAAAAATTTTAAAAAACTCATGATTAAAAAACACTAATTTTTGAAAATTAGTTTATTAAGCAATAACAGCAAGTAAATAGGACGTAAACTGTAATAAATTAATGAGTATAAAAAATACTCAAGGCCTTACCTTTTAAAATAGTTATGCCATGTGAAAGCAACTGAAAAATTTAAATATCTACTGTTTGGCCTTCATAGAAAACATCTGGATTTACTAGAAAATGAGGCGAGAAAGAATTTGACCAGATTTTCTAAATATTTCAGCTGATGTTTCAATTTTCGCATTAAAAACTAAAATTTGCATGCATAGTTATTCTTTGAAACTGACATTTAAAAATATTGTGCAATAAAGTTTTTTAAAATTTTAATTTACAGGAAAACTTTTGTCTGCTGAAGCCAAGTATCTTATCACCAGGATTTGTCATAACAGATGTACAAAATGAGGAAAGTGCTGGTGCAAGAACTCTTTGGAAGCTTCTTTCAATACCATCCTCTTGTTCTCGCTATTGGTTGTTTTTGTTTCTAATTGTCTCCCTTGTGTGCTAGAAAATCACCTTTACTCCATGACACAGATGAGATTTTTACACTATAAGTTACCCGTTAGCAGAGGAATTTTGGAATAATTCATTCATTTCACACCAATCTATCCACACCCTGTAGACTGGGCCCTTATTATAGCAGCTTCTTACTGGTTCTTTTCAGATCAGAAAGTGTCTGCCCTTGAAATTTCTGTACATGTAATTAGAACCCTGAGAGTTTAGAGGAAGAAACATTTTTATATAATACTTTATAATCTGTACATGTTTATGAATGATTGGCCTCTCTGAGGTTGAAATATAACAGATCCCATGTTAGTCCTGAACTGTTTTCTAAAATGACAAATTTGTTCTCTGGTAATTTTATATTCATAACCAGATGTACATTTTTAATTTCTTTTTTTCCAAAGACTTTATTCATTTACTTCTAGTAGATAATAAGAGAGAGGGAAAGAGAGGGAGAGAAACATCAATGTGTGAGAGACACATCAATGGTTTGCCTCTTGTCAACCCCAATGAGGGACCTGCCCCGTAACCCAGGCACATGCCCTGAGTGGAAATTGAACCTGAGACCCTTCAGTTTGCAGGCCAGCACTCAATCCACTGAGCCACACCAGTCAGGGCCAGATGTACAATTTTTGTAGAGCTCTCAGCCCTTGGCAGTGATATTGTGGGAAACAGGGTGCTGACTTTTGCCATGGAAAAATGATGACTCAGCAGGTTCTACTGAAAAGCTATTTACTACCTGCTATTCCTGGTTATATTTTGTCTTTCCAGAAGCAAGTTTATTTGATATTATAAAATTATTGAAGATTTCATTTTAGTTGACTGAGATTCACAGCTAAGGATAAAAGCAGAGCATTAATATTGAAAGATAGGAATCTCTTAGAATAGCTTAGAATGCATTTCTCAGCCCTCTAAATGAAACTCAGAGGTGAAAATCAGGGACTTCAACTTGTGATGAATCAGGATGATTTCTGCACAGCTCTGAGGCATGAGCCCCCATTCTTCTCTGAGATCTGAGATAGGTTACTTATTCATTACAGAATGAAAACAAAACCACCTACTTCATGAGGTTGGTGTTAATATAAATGCCATGTATGGAGTGCCAGGGCTGGCTCAGTGTCATCCCTCATTAAGTTCCAGTGAGTATTTCCCCACCCTAAGATGGAAGAACAGCTGTGGTCCCATGAGAATTCTAGATTACAATGTTATGGTTCTCTGCTGAGTAAAGAAGAATTTGATGGCAAAAATATGGCGGCAATCTGTTTAAATAAACAGACCAATGCAGAAACCACATACACATTTGACTCAATTTTGGTGATTTTAAAAGCACTCTTGATTTTGTGATACCAACTGGATTCCCCCTTTTTTCTATCAAGATGGGCTGTCCCTTTCTCTAGGTTATCTAAGGCAACATTTCTGGTATATAATAATTCTCAAGATATTCTGAAGCCAGTTCTCCCAAACTGTGACTTCACAAAGTCTGGCTACCTTTCACATATTCTTTTTTCTTTTAATTTAAATTTTTTGTACTTTATTTAATCTTTATTGTAATTTTTTCCATTACCTTTTAGTCCCCTTATAACCCCCATCCCCTAGCAATCACCATGCTGTGATAGCATGGTTACTGATGGTCATTGATGCCAATTCAATGCCAACAGGAATCCTAAGTTTGGGGTGCAATGAAGAAGGAAACTTTATTCAGTGCAAAGCAGCTCAATTGTGGTGTACTAAGTCTGTGAGCTGGTCCTGGGGCCAGGCAGCCCTATTTGGGTACACAGATATGGTCTGCTGTGCTCCTGGCTCGTTTGCTCTGCTTTGTTTGTTACAGATCTTCTTTGCCCTGTGTTGATCTTCTCTAGTCTGTGCCAGTCTGCTGTGGCCCACACTGGTCTGCTCCATTCTGCTCCCATAAAACATCTCTGGTGTTTCTGCTCAGATGAGGAACAACAGTCTTCAGTGGAAAGGTAAAGTGTGCTTCCAAACCCAGAGGGAAGCTCACTTATATAGACAGAAGTCCCTGTCATGAGTCCTTGATTGGTGCTCCTCATGCAAACAAGGTCTCCAAATCTTTGAAGTTTCAGTGACTGTCCTGATTGGTTAGAATGGAGCCAGATGGTGAGTGAAGATATTGATGGGGGATATAGCTATGCAGCTCCAATTGGATGGGGAAAGCCTCAGTCCTATTGGTTTCCAGGAACTCTTATAAGGGCTGGCTAAGATTGCAGAAACACAGCGCAGGCAGGCAGTTTGGTGTGGTCAAGGAGTTCAGTGCAGACTGCTTCCTGAAGTGCAGTTTGCAGGAGAGGCCCCTGCGTAGAAATAACTGCCAGGCTCTGTTTTTTATTTTATTATTTTATTCTATTTTTAAAAAATTTAAGCCCAGTTAGCCACCAGAGCCCTTTTTAGTAGGTATCTTCTTTCTCAGGGCCCACACCTGGGAGATAAGGAAGTAGGAAAGGCTCGAGATTGGAGTCCTGCCTTTGGACATATTCCTTCAGATGTTACCCCTCATTGGGGTGCTGAACTATGTCAACTGTCCTGAGACTTGTCTTTTCATTTTCTTAGTGGGCTGCTTTGCAAAATTCAAGTTCTTAATTTTCATTTGGTTCAATTTACATCAAAAATGTCCAAATGCCCAGGAATAAATCTAACAATAAATTGTGTGTATGTGTCCTGTTAAGAAATTATTCTCTCCACAAGTACATGAAGATATATTCTAATACTATCTTCTAAAAGTGTTATTATTTTGCTTTCACAATTAAGTCTATTGTCTATTGTCCACCTGATATTAATTTTTGTTTAGGGTTAAGGCAGGAATCAACTTTAATTTTTTTCCATATGGGTTCCCAAAAGTTCTAGAACCATTTATTGAAAATTTCCTCCCTTTACTCACAAACTTTAAGTACCATATTTGTCAGAAATATGATGTCCATATGATTTATTATTCAAATTGATTAAATTTTCAGAGTAAAAGACATTGCTAATAATAACAATAGAACAAGAGACATAAACAGTAACAATAGAACAAGAGACATAAACGGTTGTTTCAACAAACTGGGATGATGATCACTCATCATAAAGCAGGGTTCATGTTTCTGGACTCTTTTTTCTTCCATTTCTAATCATTTTTGCACAAGAACCCACTATATCTTATTTCTTCAACTTTAGAATATGTTGTATTTCTATTTAGTATGTCCTTTCATCTGGTCCTTCAAGATTGTCTTAGATATTCTTGGCTTTGTGCTTAGTCATATAAATATCAGAACCACTTGGGACATCTCACCAAAAACAAAACAAAAAAGTTATTGTTGTTTTTTTAAGTAAAATTTCACTGATTATGTAGCTCAATGACATACTTAAAATAATGAATTATTACCATGGTATAGCTCTCCATTTCTTTATAGCTTCTTTATTTTTTTTTCTCAATAACATTTATACTTTTCTGTATAGAAGTTCTCAACATCTCTTATTGGATTTATTACTAGGCATTTAAACATTTTTTTGACATTATTATAAATCCTTTCTCAAACTTTTAAAAAACTTTATGTCACATAGAATACAAATTAACTGTGTAAATTGTACTTGTAACCAGTAACACCTTACTTAACTCACTTTTAAATTCTAATATTTAGACTTTAGATGAAAATAATTATCTGAAATATTATAAGGTTTGCCCTTACTTTCACATTATTTTATATTTTATTTTTTTGAGTTACTGTATCAGCTAGGATCATTAAATGTTGATTAAGTAATTGCAATATACATCCTTATCTTGTTAAATAACCAACCAATTTCTTCTTTAATTTTAAAAAATTCATATTGTTCCATTTTGAGGGCTTATTACTGGGTGCACACAAATTTAGAATTGTCATATTTTCCTGGTGATCTGAATTTTTTATCATTATGAGGTGTCTGTCTTTCTCACTAGAATAGGAAAACCTATTTGGCCCAATATAGCTACCTCTACTTTTATGGTCAGTGTTTCCCTCAAATATATTTTCTGTTCTTTTTTGTCTCGAATTTCATGTTTATGTTAAAGATATGTTTCCTATAGACAACATACAGTATTTTTTTAACATACAATATTTTTAAATCTAATCATCTTTATCCTTTAACTGGAATGTTTGGTCAACTTACATTTGAAATAATTACTTAAATATTTGGAGTTTAATATGATGCCTTGCTATTTGTCATTTCTGTTTAGTGTCTCTTTCTTTTTCTTTCCCTATTTTGGATTGATTATGTATTTTTTTGTTTATCCTTTTTTCTCTTTGGTTTATTTTGGAAGTTATGGACCCTTTTACTATTCTTCTTTTGGCTCTCTTAGACAGTACAAAATGCATTCTTGACTTATCAGAATCTAATATAATTGTGCAGATATATGCCACTTCTGGATACCTTTTTTTAAAAGCACTGTTAAGTGAGTTCATTCTAGTACAAACACCATAAAGCACTCTTACACAAACCTAGATAGTAAGTCTGCCATAGACCTTTGTTATATGGTGCAGTCTACTGTTCCTGGGCAAAAACTCTGTATGGCATGTTACCATAAAAACAACATGACATTAAGTCAAGCACAAGAGAAAATGATACAATCAGGAGATGGAAAACATGACATACAAGAGGCTGTGGCCATTGTAACATTCCATACTTTTTACAGCACACTGGTTTTTTATAAGTAGAAAAATTACCCTGTGAAATAATGATTAAAACTTATAACTACATAAATCAGTGACATAGTCATATATTATCATTTTCAAGTGTTATGTACTCTACATAATTGTATCTGCTATACTTTCATGTAACTAGCAGCACAGCGGGTTTGTTTACACCAGCATCACCAAACACATGAGTAATATATTGCACTACAACATTTATGATGGCTACGATATCACCAGACAATAGGAACTTTTCAGCTCCATTATGATGTATGGGACCACCAAGGCACCAAAAAGGCACTTTGCGTTTTTATTCCATTGTATTTATCTTATTTCTTTTATGATCATTTCTTACAGTCTTTGGACTTCTGCAGTTTTACTACAATGTGACTAGAGATGGATTTCTTTGTAGGATTCTGCTTGGGGGTTGAATAGGGTTTCTGAAATGTGTGAATTGATGTTTACATTAGTTTTAGAATACACATTTTAAAAGTTAGATCTTTAAATATTATTCTGCCTCATACTGTGTCTTGTCTTCTCTTGTCCTAGTAAGCATTTTCTTACTGACTGCTTTCAGTTGCTTATCCTCCCTTTTACATCTTCCACCCTTTTCTCTTTCTGGGCTTACTTCTTAGAGCTGTCTTTCTGGAAGAAATTATTTCTTCTGGCTGGACAACTCAATTTTTTTTCCTGTCTCTACTTTGTTGATGTCTTATCTATTTTGTTCTTCATGTATTGAGTTGTAGGATTTCTATTTCATTTTAATTCAGATATGCAGTGCCTCTTTCAAATTTCTAGTTATCTGCTCAAATGCTTAATCTTGACTTTTATCACTATTCCAGTATTTGGAGCACTGTACTTGTTTGCATTCCTTGTTGGTGTGTGGGCTTGTTTTGTATTGGCATGGTTCCTCACCCATCCACTTATCTTTGACTATTTGCTGGATATTGTATTTTAAAAAGCAGACTCTAAAAATAGAGGTTTAGGAGTAATCTGTCCCCAGAAATGATTTTTGTTTGCTTCTGCCATGTGCCTGTGGGTAGTAGCAAACCAGAACAAATATAACCCAATACCAAGAATTGGAATTTTGGGGGCTGTCCAATGACTTACATTAGGGCTGTGTTCTGAGCTCTTTCACTCGTACTCATGAGGTATAGCTCTTATGGTGCCAAATAAAAGCACAATAGTCATAATAGCAACTTCACTCTTGACAGACCCAAACTCTGCCTACCTGTCCTTGAACATCATGAAAATCCTTGCTTCACTTCTCACTTACTTCTTTTGGATTAGAAAACAACCCTGGAGCAAAAGTGATCCCATTTTCCATATTCACCAGTTTATCCTGGTTTGCTTACTAACTCTTCACAATCATATCAGCTCTCCTTTGTCTTTGGGCAAGTGCTTATTTATTTTGGGCTTTTAGCTGTTAAGAGGTCTGAGTTACCTAGTTCACCATTGCAAGAATTAGATGTTCTCCATATGAATATTAATTGGATTCTACTTTGTGCTCTGGAATTTACTAGCTGTTTTAACCTTCAATAATTTATTTGTAGTTCATGGGCCTGTTCCTTCATAAATAAAAAGAAGGATTTCACTAGAGTTGCTTGGGACCCTGAAGTTCAACTTGATTAACCAAGTCTACTTGATTAGCACAATTTACTCCAGATCACCAACTAGCTTTTAGGATAAGAAGCCCAAAGAGAAGAATTACATAATACAGTGACTATTGTTCTTCTTGCTTTTCCTGTAGGTAAGAGAATCTAGAATATGGTTGGTGCTACTATTTTAAGGGAAAAAAAGGAAATGCAGGGAAGGAGATTTGCTAAAATTTTGTTTTCCGTGGAGCCACTATCATCCTGCATGTCAGTCCTGTCAGTCCAAGAACGCCATTTTATAGTCCTGTCACTTCCGAGATTGGGTGAAAACAAGAGGACTGAGATCAGTCTGGCTGAGAGGAATCTTGGGAAACATTATTAGCCAGTCCACCAGCTTTGTAGGAGCCAGGAAATGCAGCGTTTCAAGCCCCATTCCAAGGAGTACATTTGACAAGGTTTATATTAATCAAAGAGGCTTCTGTCCCCCATCCAGCATTGCATGAAGCCATCCCATTGCTGTAACAATCTGTATCGGAAGATAAAAGTCAAGAGCTTTTATCAGGAAAAACAAGAAGCCAGTTGACAGTGAGATCTTTGCAACCTCTCTTTGCCTGACAGTCTCTCCTACTGCATTTTTCTTTTTGCAGTTCCTGGGCATCTTTTCTAAGATACCTGCTTGTCAACTCCTTGTGAGATCCCACACAAACTACATCAGGGAAGATAAAGGACAATAAAAAGGGAAGGCCAAATCATCACCAGGTGGATCTTTAATAGTTTAAAAACTGGAGGGCTGTAATAGAATACTAATCCTATAGAATGAATGGTCAGAAACACTGGCCAAGGCAAACTTGTCTTCATAACCCAACACTTAATGGGGCTGCTCTCCTATATTCAACTGAATATTGGTTTTTAAGCCTGCCTTTGACAATCAGAGTATTTCTCTTGTGACTTCCAGAAATCTACCTGTGAAACAAATTACAGTATTATAGTTTTTCCTATGGCTATCAAGAAAGTATAGCAATCTCATAGACTACATTGTCAAGATTCTGCACATCTGATTCCTGCATCAATAGCAATCACTGAAAATTTCCAGTATAAACAAAGAAAATACAAACCCCTATCAAAGTTAATGGGTATGAACAGCCAACAGAGCAGAATTACAGAATGCAGGGACATTAGAGACCTGACCTTACAAAGGAAATTAAAGGTCTGTTTTGGTATGGTAATTTTATTGCTAAAGAAACATGAAAACTATTACCATTGCAAGTGCAGGTAATAAAGCCCTGAAATACAAAGACTTTGTATTTCCACAGTCTCTAAGGGGAAGAAAATCTACCTAAGAACAAGATGTTAGCTGAGGGATTGTGTCGAATGAAGAAAATGAATGGATGGTCGGCCACAAAATTTTCCTCAAACGTAAGTGAACAGAAGACAGCAATGCCTGCTGTGGCGGCTGCTGCCTCTGTGCCCTCCTCATTCACTTCCACAAAAGACTTGTGGATGATTTTTGATATAAAAAGATCTCTGGTTCCTGACATGCCAGACAAGTCAGCCTTGCTATTAAAGAGATCCTCTACACCCAGGCGGGCTAGGTGTGAGTTGAGGTTGTAGCTCTCTTCCAGCTTGAACTTGGGCAAGTGAACATTGACTTCAGTGCTATCCAGATTCTCAGGTTTGGTCCACTCATGCAGCTTTTCCAAAGTCAATTGTTCCTCAATCTGGAATGACAATGGGCAAACAGAACAGGTGAGATCAATTTCATTCACATAAGTAAGGTAATAAAAGCATTATTGAAATGAATGGACTCATAATATCAGTTGCTAATTAGCTTCCTTCATGTTTTGTGCTAAAACAGATTCCATTTGTAGGATTTCGTTTCTTTTTAGCAATTGGTGATAACAGAACAGAGCTTTGTTCCAAGCTATCAAGGGCACATGTAACAGGGACTCTGGACACTGGCTCTACCAACTATCCATCCATCACTCACCCACTCATCCATCCATCCACGCCTTTCTAAATCCCTTCCACCCCGGAATGCTATCATGAGAGACAAATGTGGAAATACAATTAAAATAAGGAACAACTTGACTTCAATACATTCTTTATACATGTAAATGGCTAATATTAAACCCCTGCCTGATAACAAGTCTGGTTAGGAAGAGGGTAAAGAAAAACCACACAACAGACTACAGATACTAAAGAAAAAACATAATCTTCACAGTTTTACCTTAGCCTGGCGAGAAAGATCACCACCTTTAAATTATATATAATAAACATCATACACAGTTCATGCTAGACAACAGGCTTAACTTTCAAGCTAATGCACCACACAAGTCTTTTCTACTATGTAGCTCTTAGAAATTTAATGCACAATCTATATGAATTGTGATGAGAATGAGCAGCATAATAATAGGATTTCATAGTACAAGATAAAACTATATACTAGACATGTTTTAGGTCTTTTTAATTTAAAAAAATTTGTTTCAACAAAACAATTCTAATTCTGCTGCACTTTCCTCTAAAGTTCACTTAAGGGCGTTTCCATGAGCTGCCACTGACTGATTTTAAATTTAATAGGTATCTTTAGATAGCCCCAACCACAACCATTCACTGACAATAGCTGGAAAGTTCAACTTAGGGCTTCAGAGTAGCAAACACTGATAGGCTAATTCACAAAGGAATGCAAAGAATTGGAAAGGAAAATCAAGCAGTTTCAGTAAATACATGAGAAGCTATCACATGCCACACACACAAGGCAGAATCGATATATCAGAGGGAAACATGGAGCATCAGTGTGGGAGCTGTTACCTTCTTCAGACCTGTGGATTCGTCCTCGATGTCGTCTGGCAGCAAGATAACCATACTGAGCTCCCTGCCTTGGTAAGGCAGTTCCAACATACGACACTTAAGGTCCTCGATGTACCCATATGGAAATTTCTCCTTCTGATACATCATTTTCACTGTCTTTGTGTCTTTCTGAACAGTTGAAAAAACAAGTCACTCACATTATTATCTGCTCTCTTTTATAGCAAAGAGTAATTTTATAATTACGTCACCTCACCTTATTCAATCTGAAAGGTACATCGGTTGTGGCTATTTCACTGAATTTCTTCTGCCAGTTTCCTTTGAAATAGATGGCATTAACTAGCACAAGTTTAGTCATCTTATCAACCACACCTGCAGCCAACAATTCTGGAATTTTCCCTAAAAAGATAAAGTATTTTTAAACATTTACGTATCAGAATTCCAAAATTGAACTGACATTTATTTGATAAGCACTAAAATTCAATTCAAATGCATACTTTTTACTTAATTTCCTTTAACATATTAAGTTAGGAAAGCCCTGCCGGGATGTTTCAAAATTAAATAAACCACCTAAAAGTGTTTATTGGCTAAAAACAGGACATTGAAAAACAGGAAAATTTTTTTCTGGAATGTATGAGAAACAATAGCCTTATTTTGTGAATGGCCATTCTTTTTCAGGGATGAAAAAGATTCCTTAATGAAAATGGTTTTAGTTACTAGTAAATAAATCACTTCTTCAGATCCTCCAAGTGGAAGCTACTCTCACAAAAAAGATTGTAACAAATACCTGAAGGGTAGTAACAGTTACTCCACCACACACAATTTCCCCTGTGACCACGGCATGGCCAAGAAGAATTCCTTGTATGCGAGACAGGTGTTCAGTAGGTGCCTTGACTCAGTCTGTGACCAGATTAGAGAGAATTGTAGCAGGAAAACAGCTGAGACATAGCCGGTGCCACCTACCACCCCTGTGCTCAGGCAAGACATTGGCAAAAATATTTACAGCCACAGCAGTTTGTATCACAAGTATCAGGATATTCTTTTCCATAATGTGACCAGGCTGGATTTTCCTCAAAATTTATCCTTTCTATTTTACATTCAATGTTAGTTTTCATTTTAAAAGGTAGCTTTGAGAACTTACAGGGAAAAAAATATTTAGCTGCTTCAGTTAAATCATGTTTAAGTTTTCACTTTGAGGTATTTCTACATTTGAAAGCTGTCTGGCACTGGGCAGTGGAAGAGTTTACTGCCAAGGTCGGGATGAGGACAGAGGAAAAAGGCAGGGGAATCATTAGCTGGTTGGGAAGGTAAAAAGAAGAAAAATAAGACCACTGTGTAATGACTACACTGGGCCCACTCTCTTACCTTCAGTCTGCCCTTTGACCCACTCATTTATCACCTTCCTTGCATCTTCAGAGGCATGCTCAAAATCCACACTGGCCAATTCAGCACCATACATCTTCTGAGTTGAAGCTAAGAACTCCTGTTGGGAAGAAAGAAAAAAGAGAGAGGGTGGCAAGGGGAAGGAAGGGAAGGGAAGAAAGAAAGAAAATGCCTTGAGTAACTCCTACTACATACAGAAATGGTTTTCTAAAATCCTTAAAGCAACAGAAATTGCCCTAAAAGCCGTAAATTTTATTGTAACAAAACAAATTCTAACCCTTATACTTTTTGCATTGTGGTAAAAACACATAACATTAAATTTACCATCTTAACCATTTTTAAGTGAACAGTTCTATAGTTTTGGTACTGTATCAAATTGACAACTCTTTTCCAACATTTGATTAACATTTATACATGCAAATGGCTTATATTAAACCTCTTCCTGATAACAAGTTTGGTTAGGAAGAGGGTAGAGAAAAACCACACAACAGACTAGAGATACTAAAGAAAAAAACATAATCTTCACAGTTTTACCTTATACTCTTTACCTTTACTCTTGATAGTGCTCAAGAATGTCTCATTGTCTAGTGAATTTTAGAACATGACTATAAAGTACTTACAGGGAGGAAAGTATAGGTTTTCTCGCCATATAACCTATTAGCAAGTTTCAGGATATAGGGAGCTCCACGCTTGTTGATATCAGCATTCAGACTCTGAAATCTTGAATGAATATCCTCAACTGCATCAAAATGAAGAGTCTAATATTAAAAAAAAAACATTCTTTCTATAACTATTTATTTTGAAACTGATTCCTGGGTATTTGCTTCTAGCAAACTAAATTAATGTGTTTCTATTATGAATTATTGATAACTCCTAGCATAACAATAATAACAATAGGTTATTACTTGTTCATGGGAGAACAACTAATACAGAATTTAATTTATACCTCTGTGAGAAGTAAAAATAACATATGAAGCTGTTTCATATCACTTTTTGTTACAGTTATAGTTCTACAAATATGAGTGGCTAAAAAGCTAAGCATTTACATATGTCTGCTTTTTCCAAGTAAATCATACATGTATGTTTATATGTAAATTCTGTATCAAATATAGTTTTAATGAAAGTTCTCAGAAATAAACAGTAAAAATAAGAATCATCACCTATGCAGAAACACAAAGATATTACAGATTAATAGGTTTTATAAATTACACTATCAGTAGCTCATTAAAAATAACACCTATAAAGTTCATATTTGGCAAAAATTTAATTCCCACATTACAAATCAAGTGTCCCTTTATAGTTTTATGAGGCCTGGGCTGGTTCCTTGTTTTAACATGCAAAGAACAAATCTACCCACTACACAAAGTTCAGTTACTTACCAAGATATGGAATGTTTGCAGAGTTGCTATGATCAAATAGAAATGTAGGGAACCCTTAGAACTATTTTTTGAGGTAATAAAGTCCCTGGTGGATTTTGGAAAACTTTAAGATACTTTAATATCTGCGGTGTTAAAGATGGTTGGTTTTCAGACAGTACAGTAACACAAGCACTGCGGCTGGAACAGGTCAATAAACTTGAATCCAGGGATGGACCTTCCCTAATTACAGACACCACATAATTTGTGATTGGCATGCTAGAAAGACTTTTGCTTTTGGGACTCATTTCCCCTAGTTTCAAGGAAAGCCAAAGCTCCCCTCTCAGAATTAAAGAACAAGTAGCCCGGAAGTGCCCTCCACACCCATCAAGGTCAGGTGGAAGGCTAGGCAGATAGGCGTTACTGCTTCTTTTCTCCTGCTGTAAGAGTGACCTGCTATACCTGCCACGGCTTGGTCCTGTCTCTGCAGCTCTGCACCTCTGCCCTTTCCTTGTAGTGCCCTCCTGTTCACACAGGCACTCAGTGCCAGGCACAGGACCAGGCTCCACGAGTGCAGAAGCACATTGTCACCTGTTCCCTCAAAAAGGCAACACCACCAACTTCTCCAACTTCTCATGTTTCCTATGTGTCATTTGTACTTAAAAGTGACATTACGTAAGAGGCACTATTTATGTGCAACAGGTTACATGCAAAGCAGAAACAGAAAAATCTTAGTCCAAGAGGAGATGCTCTCAAAAATTTGCCCACTGGAATAGAAGCAACACACCAAGATTCTTGTGCTTTCTTCACTGCTGTATCTTCAACCAAAGAAAATATGGTACCCAGCACACAGTATATGCTCAGTAAAAACTCGATTGTGAATGAAAGCCAGTAAAGCAGGAATTGTTCTTGGGGATTTTCTGAAAGTCCGGACTCATAATGAATACTTGTGGAACACAGAAATACAATTTTTAAAATACACTGTAAGTATGGTGATTGGGGAGGAGGGAGAGAGGGGTATAAGGGTAATGAAAAAATACAATAAAATGTTTTAAAATAATGAAATAAAATACACTGTGAAAGCTCAAAGGCACAACTTTTTAGTACACGCTTTCAGGGAAACCATACCATTTCTCTTTATTTCTACTGACCTTGGACATCTGTGCCGCAGTAGTGCCTCTGGTCCCCAGAAAGATCATGGCCAGAGCTGATGAAATGCTTATGGGAGAGATGAAGATGTTTCCAGTAGGGTTGTCCTCATTCAGGGTGCGGAAAAGGTCCACTGCAAACCGGGTGTTTGCCATGCTCAGCTGTTCCATGGTGGAAGCTACAATGTAGAACAGAGGCCCAAGCACACCAGCAAATCAGGCAATGGCATGTCTCCATGTCTTCCTCACCCTGAAGCACCCTGGCACTTTTCTGTACTTTTCCCTCCTCTCCCTTCCCTCCCCCTTTCCTTTTGCTCCCTCCCCCCATTCCTTTTTTATTAAAGAAGGGAAGAACACTGTCTCAGGAGCACAAATGTGAGAACTAGGGATAACTGGCCAAGGCTCTAACAGCGACCCCAGTTCACAACCCAGGGTGTATCCTAAAGGGCTCTGACCTTTGGGAGCACACATTCCCCACCCTTTACCTGTAATAAGAATGCTTCTATTAGAAAGTCATAGCTACCTACTATTCATTAAAGCAAATTCCAGCAGAGTGATATAATTACCCTAACTTTCAAGATTTCAGTTGTTAATGTTTAGAGAGGTTAAGTGTCCCATAGCGGTATACGATAGGAGAGTTTGAAAACCCAACACAGGCCCCAGGTCAGATGCCTCAGCCCACTAGCCAGAAGGTGGCAAACATCCTCTATGACACTCCCTCCTGGTGCAAGTGACCCAGCCTTCCACCTGGGCTTGGCTGCCTGCTTACCAACCGTGACTTCTCTCAGAGGCTTAGTTTCCCCACATACAGGCAAGGAAGAACAGTTGTGCTGGCTGCTTCGCTTGCAAGTAATACACTGAATTATTATTGTTGTTGCAAAGCAATCTCTAGGGTCACATCGACCTCCTCTCCCTCCTTCCCCCACCTCCATCCTCAGAAATGGGAAGCGGTTCGGCCCCAGGACTGCCTAGAAAATTTTACAGACAGCTCAAGGAGGAAGGGAGTTGCGGAAGTAAGAAAAATACTCGAACTGCAAACACGCAGGGGCCTCGGCGTCCCTGGGACACGAAGGGCCAGGGCTGTGCTGGGCGGAGGCGGCTCCCTGATCCTATACCGGGGACCCTCCCCAGCTTGGCAGCCTAGTCCCACTTCCTTAAAAGTCCTCAGGCCTGGCCTTACCTGCCGCTCTCTCCTTGGGCGGTACTGGGGAAAACAGAATGAAGGAAGTGCCTGCAGAGGCTTTATATAGTTGCAAGGGTGGGGCGCTGCTGCCCTGCCAGGTGGGAGGGGAGGAGAGGAATGGGTGGGGGAGGAGGAGAGGGAGAGGAGGGGAGGAGAGGAGCGGTGATGGCTGGGAAGGGGCGGGGAGCAGCCGGGCGGGGCCGGCGGGCTGGGGGCGTTCACCGGGGCGGGCACTACAGTGCCTCTTCCCCGCCAGAAGACTTCCTAGGAGTCTGGGCGTTGCCTTATAGAAGCATAGGCAAGGGTGGACTCCATGTAGTACACTACTCAGGGGACCAGCACCTTTTTGAGTCTAGGCAAACTCAGATATCTGGCAAAGACCTGATGGCCTGTCTTGCCCTAGGTGTGAATGACTCAGGTAACAGAACATGGCACCTCTCAGAGGGCTAACTAGCCCTTTCTGGAATCTGATCTATATACTCCAAAATGTGTGTGCGTGTGCGTGTGTGTGTGTGTATGTGAGTGTGTTTGAGAGGGGAGGAATCAGTTGTGTCAATTAATGGTCACTAGCCCCACTTCAGTGCCCACAGGAATCCCCTGTTTGGGCTGTGGTGAAACAGGAAGTTTTATTCACTGACAACAGCCCAATGGTCTTATAGCACAGCTGAGGGAAGAGCACTGCTGTGGAACAGCTCAATAGTGTTACAGCTCACTTATAAAGCAGCATGGCAGCAAGGTGGCGCTGTCTAGGTAGCCAGCTCTGCTCTACCTCTCCATTGCTAGTCTTCCTGTTTCTCTGGAAAAGGCAGCCTTGGGTGGAAAGGGAAAGTGTGCTCCCAGATCCAGGGAAAAAGCTGACTTGTACAGAGAGAAGTCCCCACCCCTCAAGCAAAAGGGAACTCCAAATTCTCACTGTTTAATTGGTCCAAAATCACTGTCCTGATTGGTCAGAATGGAGTTGCTCTGATTGTTTGGTGAAGATGTTGATGGGGCATATAGCTCATGCAGCTGCAGTTGGATGATGAAAGTCATAGTCCTATTGGTGGAAAAAACTATTCCAGGAACTTCTTTCTAAGGTTTGGCCCAGATGAGAGGGGTAGAATGCCTTCAGTTCAGTGTGGAAGGCAGGTAGTTCAGTGCAGGCCTTAGAGATAAGGTATGTTTGTTTGTGAGGCCCCTGTGCAGGAATGGCTGCAAGCCTGTTTTTTGAAGTTGAGTCCAGTTAGCCACTAGGAATCCTTCTGGCAGATGTATCTTCTTTCTCAGGGTTCCCAGTTCCAAACAATCACCTTGATGTCACTATCTTTAGAAACTAAAATAAATTCAGCCCCAATACTCCCCTACAAGTTGATGGCAACACCACTATTTCAGGGGGAGGGGGGGTCTTCTCCCCCTTTAAATGCCTTGGTATGTAATTTCACCAAAATTTATAGTACTCTAGGGTCTAAATTAATTCTCCATTTATGAAACTTCTTCCCTGTTTTCTTGCAAATCTCAACATAAAACAGCAACAAAGGAAAAAATCCTATTTTTCTTTTTGCTATGGATCGTATACTGTGAATGTGTTTCTAGATATTTTTTTACTCTGAATGCTGGTTTGCAATGAAAAGGGTCAAGGAAGATTCAATGAGTGATAAAAATACTCTTCATACTGTTTTTAAAACAAAGAGTTCAATCACCAAGATCTTAGAGTGTTTTATCATTAATTAAATAAAAAAACCAGCATTTGTTGAAAGCCACTCTGATAAATTCAAGTGGATTGATCAAATCTTGTAACCTCTCCACCATTTCTCACAGAACTAGAGAACCACTTACTAGCTTCTACAAAGAGGTCACAGTGACAAAGTCAAGAATGAGAGGCTGCACTGTGTGGCGGATTCCGGTGAGCAGT
This sequence comes from Phyllostomus hastatus, assembly GCF_019186645.2. Classification (NCBI taxonomy): domain Eukaryota; kingdom Metazoa; phylum Chordata; class Mammalia; order Chiroptera; family Phyllostomidae; genus Phyllostomus; species Phyllostomus hastatus. Next base: position 8,638,270 of record NW_025333867.1, on the reverse strand, counting down.
ATCCATTTCTGCTGCAGATGCTCCTCGAAATACAAGAAAAACATACACAGAGACAACCAAGTCCTATGGGGAAATAGGAACAGAATGGCCACTCTCTCTAGTGGAGAGCGCCTCATATCCATTCCCAAGCAGATTTTTATTGAGAACCCAGACTTAGTTTGTGGATTCACAGTCTGGTAGAAAAGATCAAAAGAAGTAGGTTACTTACAATGGTGCAGACAGGACCCCTGGTGTGATTCTGGGCATAGCTTGGAATTTTATCATTTGAAAGGTCTAATAGGGCTCAAAGGGCTAGTTTTGGTTTCTTGTCTGTGCCTTCCAATTCTAATCTAATAACATCCTCCAGCAAACAGATCTCACAGGATCTTGCATATTCTGTGTCCCAGGCCTGATTACCCCGGGGTCTGCAGTTTCTGGTCTGGGCTGCATTGCCCCTGCTATTTCCGCAGGCCTGAGTTAACAGAGAAGACAAAGGCAGCCAGGAGACTTGGATATCTCACATCTCAGAACAAGGACTCAGGCTTTGACGAAGCCGAGGGGGCAGGGGTTAATGTCCTTTACCCCTTCATTTCCTCAGCCCTGAGTCTCTACCCAAAAAGCTCCATGTGATCATGCCTGTCTTAGACATTTCCCTCCTTGGGAAATCTCACCCGTCATTGGCTAACTGATCAAGCTTAGGAGGTTTAGGCACAGAACAGGCAGCGTTCATGCCAGGGAAATAAGTTTTTGTCTCCTTAGTGGCTCCTGGTCCAGAGGTCTCTCACTCAGCCTAAGTCACGGGGGTTACAGCTTCCTAGACCAGGCAGGGCAGTCCCCAAAAGCACTGAGCTGTTAAAATTAAAATCTAAGACACATAAAGAAAAAACATTCTTAATTTTGTGTTTTCTGCTGACATTTTGTATTTGTGCTTACCTGGAGTTAGCAATGTGGGTTAAATATAAAATGAAGCCATTTTCTAAATTAATACGTACAAAGTTCAGACAAAATTGCTCTTAATATATCAGTCAATCAGTACATTTACTGTCCAGGGTTGAGGCAAAGTAAGTATTCTTTCAAACCATATTGGAGTGTTCCACTTGTGGCTTTAAAATATAAATGGGTAGCCCTGGCTAGGTGGCTCAGTAGGTAGGAGTGTCATCCCACGCACAAAAAGTTCTTGGTTCCATGCTGATCAGGGACCCAAGCTGCAGTTTCCATCCCCATTTGAGGTGTGTGCATGAGGCAACCAGTCAATGTGTTTCTCTTTCTCTCTCTCTCTCTTTCTCTCTCTCTCTGTCTCTCTCTCTCCCTCCTCCCCCATTACTCTTTATCTAAATAAGTCAATGAATAGGTGCTCAGGTGAGGATTAAAAAATAAAAATAAATAAATAAATAAGTGGCCACAGTAAAAGTCAGAGATACTTATATATTCGTGATGGCACAGCAGTCTGGTACAGCACTGGGTGTATCTACTAAACTTGAGCACATGCATACCTGAGCTACAATCCATGGATTTCAGCCCTGGGGAGATTTTTCCCAACAAAAATGTCTGTCAGCATGTGCACCTGGTGACATGCACAAGAATAACAGCGTGATTTGAATTACACCCACTTTAGAAACCACATAAATGCCCATCAGCAGCAGAACAGATAAATAAATACAACATAATAATATACAAAAAGGAAAATGAACAAACTATACCAATACATAGCAACATGGCTGCATCTCACAAATACACTGTTTAATGAAAGAACACAGGCACAAAAGAGCTGTGTGGTTCTGGTTATAGAAAGTTCAAAGACAGGCAGAACCATTCTATGGTGTGAGAGATCAGGGGATTGGATTGGCTGTATTTCCTTATTTTCCGTATTCTCAATGTTGGAGAGACTGCTTCTTCCAGCACTAATTCCTGGAGATAGCAAGTGACTCCCTGATGGCCCTATCAGTGTACCGTTGATATAACTTTCAGTGACCACACTCTCGAAAATCTCCTCTATCAAACTCTTCATGCCAAGCCAATATCTCCTCCGTTCTAAACCACATCAGCTCCAGGCACCAAACAACAAGAGACATCTTGTATAGTAGAGCCCACCCAAATTACTTAAGCTATCTAGTCTAAACTTAGTGTACCTAGCCTGCCTTGCCCATTCCTTCCTGCAAGAATCCCTGCAAAAGCTCTGGGCCATGGTCTTTCTTCTCCCCTCTTTGCCTCCTGGTGCTTGCCAGGGCCCATTTGGTGTGGCATCAAATGCCTCCTATTTTTAAGCATCTGTGAATTTAAATTCTTCCTTTGTGGCAATCATTTCTATGTCCGATGTTTTACTATGCCTGATTAGAAAAAACCCCGGGTCCATTTTTAACACAAGAGTTGTGAGTGGGAGTGTCAGTGGGGTACTGATAACATGCCATTTCTTGACATGTGTAATTACACAAGTGTATTAGTTTTGTGATAATGCATTGAGTTGTACACATAATTTATGTACTTCTCTGTAATTTATAAATACTAACAACAAAAAATGTGAAATATTAGTGATTGTATTATTTCCTGTCTCTCCTTCCTCATTCCACACTACCCAACAAGATTAATAAGCTTGAAGCTAGTTGGGGCTTTTTGTATTCTCTGGCAAGCTGAGCACCCTTGTCGTGGTCAGTGGCTTGTGCACAAATCCTTTTCCGTCAATTTTGACGTCAGTCACTTGTTCAAGGTACAGAATAAAGAAGATGTAGTATTAATTTATCTAAGATCCATAGCTACATTTATAAAACCCATGGTAATGAGAAAATACCAAGCAGTAACCAACAGGTGTTTGAGAACTACTTATCTGTGTTGTTGGCCCCTTGGTTAATTGTATTGTGGTTAAAGAACATGATTACTACATTATTTTAGTGTCCAGAAATGCTTTGCCACTTGATTAACGGCTCCAAATATAGTCAAACTTTGTAAACATTTTGTGTGCGCCAGAAGAAAAGATGTTGTAAATCTGACAAGGGCAACATTCTGTATGCGGCCACTGTGGTAAGTGCACTAATAATTTTATTCAGCTGTATGTTTAGATTTAAAGTACATGTTTAGCAAGATAATGACTAAATATCAGTTTTTCTGTTCACTACCAACAAACAGAAAATGAAATTTAAAAAATGATACCACTTAAAATAGGATTAAAAAATCAAGTAATGGAAATATAGAGCCTCCAGCACAAATAATGCCCCACTTTTATTTAAAAATCATAAGCATGTAACACTGTAAGATAATAATATCACAGTCAAACACCATATGACATTTGAGATGAAATGTTCAAATTGCTATCCATCTGGTGCAAGACATTCATGTACCCTACCAACTGCACTCAAGCAAGCCTTACTGCTGCTGGAACCTGTATATATATAAACATATTCAAAATTTCTATAAAGAAAAGAATATTAAACATTTTTAAGAAACATCTTTGAAAAACTAACTGGACAACAGCATATATCATGTTCATTGAGTAGACCTCTATACTGTAAAGATAACTTATTCTGCATGATTTTTATGGTAGACTTGTTTCTTTTGTATATGTTTTTTCAATAACAATATAATATTATATTAGTTTTAGGTGTGCAACATGATTAGACATTTATGTACCTCATGAATTGATCACCCCCATAAGTCTAGTACACCTCTGACAGTTATTCTCATTTCTTACAATATTACTGACTTATTCCATATGCTTTACATCCCCATGAATATTTTGTAACTAACAATTTGTCCTTAATCCCACCTCCTTTATACCCACGTCTTCAAGCCCCTGCCCATCTGGCGACTATCCATTGCTTCCATACCTTGGCTATTGTAAATAATGTGTCAGTCAACATAGGGGCGCATATGTCTTTTGAATTAGTGTTTTGGGTCCTTTCAGGTAAATACCTAGAAATGGAATTGCTAAGTTATAGGCTAGTTCCATTTTTAATTTCTTGAGGAACTTCCATTCTGTTTTCTATAGTGACTGCACCACTTTACAATCACACCAACAGTGAACAAATGTTCCCTTTTTGCCACATCTCCCCAGCACTTGTTGTTTGTTGAGTTATTGATGATAGTCATTCTGACAGGTGTGAGATGGTATCTCACTGTGGTTTTAATTTGCATTTCTCTGATGATTAGTGTAGTTGACATCTTTTCATATGTCTATTGGGCATCTGTGCATCTTTGGAGAAATGTCTATTCAGGTCCTTTACCCATTTGTAAATTGGATTGTTTTGGGGGGATTAGTGTTAAGTTGTGGGAGTCCTTATATATTTGGATATTAACCTACTATTAGGTATATCTACTATTGGTGATTTATGTTCTCCCATTTAGTAGATAGTCTTTCTGTTTTGCAATGGTTTCCTTTTTATACAAAAACTCTTCAGTTCAATGTAAATAGTTCCCTTTATTTATTTTTTGTTTGTTTCCCTTGCCGCAGGAAACATTCTCTCTATATATACACACACACACACACACATACATACACACTCTATATATATGTACAAACTAACAACAATGTTACAATTGTACTGCCTATTTTTCTAAGAGTTTTATGTTTTCAGGTCTTCCATTTAAATCTTTTTTCTATTTTGAGTTTATTCTTGTATATGGTATAAAAAAGTGATCCTGCTTCATTCTCTTGCATGTGTCATTCTCTTGCATATGAGTGTGGGCTTATTTCTCATTTCTCTATTCTGTTTCATTAATCTATGTGTCTGTTTTTCCAACAGTATCATGCTGTTTTGAATACTATAGCTTTCTACTAATGTTTGATATCAGTTACTCAGCATGATACCTCCAACTTTGTTTTTTCCTTAAGAGTTCTTTGGCTATTCCAAGTCTGTTGTAGTTCCAGATAAATTTTAGGATAATTTATTCTAGCTATGTTTTAAAAACTGCCATTGGTATTTTGATAGAGATTGCATTCAATCTGTAGATTGCATTGGGTATCTTGGACAAATTAAGGATCTTAATTCTTCTTTGAGTGTTTGGTGGTAAAATTTACCTGTGAAGCCATCCAGTCCCAGGCTTTTGTTTGTTGAGAGTTTTTTGATTACTGCTTTGAGTATTTTGTTTGTAATAGTTTTGTTCAGATTTTCTGTTTCTTCTTTTTTTGTTGTTTTTTTTGTTGTTTTTTTTTATTAATCATTGTTCATATACAGTTTTCTCCTTTTTACTCCCAATCCAGTTCCCCCTCCCACCCGCCCCCCTTCCCTCCCATTACCACCCTCCCCTTAGTCTATGACCATGTGTCCTTTAAGTTTGTTCCTGTGAACCCTTCCCACTGTCCCCTTAAATTCCCTCTTCTCTCCCCTCCGGTCACCATCAGCCTGTCCTCTATTTCAGTGTCTTTGGTTACATTTTTGCTTGTTTCTTTGTTTTGTTATTTAGGTTCCTGTTAAAGGTGAGATCATATGGTATTTGTCTTTCACTGCCTGGCTTGTTTCGCTAAGCATAATGTTTTCCAGCTCCATCCACGCTGTTGCATAGGGTAGGAGCTCCTTCTTTCTTTCTGCTGCATAGAATTCCATCGTGTAAATGTACCATAGTTTTTTGATCCATTCATTTACTGATGGGCATCTAGGTTGCTTCCAGCATCTAGCTATTGTAAATTGTGCTGCTATGAACATTGGGATACATAGGTTCTTTTGAATTGGTGTTTTAGTATTCTTAGGATAGAGTCCCAGTAGTGGAATTGCACGGTCACAAGGCAGATCCATTTTTAGTTTTCTGAGGAAGTTCCATATTGCTTTCCAAAGTGGTTGTACCAGTCTGCAGTTCCCACCAACAGTGCACTAGGGTCCCCTTTTTCTCCACAACCTCTCCAACACTTGTTGTTTGTTGCTTTGTTTATGATGGCCATTCTGTCTGGTGTGAAGTGGTATCTCATTGCGGTTTTAATTTGCATCTCTCTGATAGCTAGCGATATTGAACATCGTTTCATGTGTCTTTGGATCCTCTGTATGTCCTCCTTGGAGAAGTGTCTATTCAAGTCCTTTGCCCATTTTTTAATTGGATTCCTTGTCTTCTTAGAGTACAGTCGTGTAAGTTCTCTATATATTTTGGAGATTAGACCCTTGTCTGAGGTGTCATTGGCAAATATGTTTTCCCATACAGTTGGTTCTCTTTTAATTTTCATACTGTTTTCTTTAGCTGTGCAGAAGCTTTTAATTTTGATGAGGTCCCATTTGTTTCATTCTTTCCTTTATGTCCCTTGCTCTAGGGGACACGTCATTAAAAAAGTCTCTTCGTGAAATATCTGAGATTTTCTTACCTACGTTCTCCTCTAGGACTTTAATGGTGTCATGTTTTATATTTAAGTCTTTTATCCACCTTGAATTAATTTTTTGTATATGGTGTAAGTTGGTGCTCAAGTTTCATTTTTTTTTGCACGTGGCTGTCCAGTTCTCCCAACACCATTTGTTGAAGAGGCTATTTTTATTCCATTTTATGTTGCTGCCTCCTTTGTCAAATATTAATTGACCATAGAGACTTGGGCTTATTTCTGGGCTCTCTGTTCTCTTCCATTGGTCTATGTGCCTGTTTTTTATGCCAGTACCAGGCTGTTTTGATTACAGTAGCCTTGTAATATAGTTTAGTGTCGGGTATTGTGATCCCTCCTACTTTACTCTTCTTTCTCAATATTGCAGCAGCTATTCGGGGTCATTTATAATTCCATATAAATTTTTGAAGTGTTTGTTCTCTGTCTGTGAAATATGCCATTGGTACTTTAATAGGAATTGCATTGAATGTGTAAATTGCTTTGGATAGTATGGACATTTTGATGATATTAATTCTTCCAATCCATAAACACGGTATATGTTTCCATTTGTTTGTGTCTTCCTTGATTTCTTTCTTCAGTGTTGTGTAGTTTTCTGAATACAGGTCTTTTACCTCTTTGGTTAGGTTTATTCCTAGATATTTTATTTTTTCTTTTTGCTATTTCAAATAGGGATTTTTTTCCTTGATCTCTGCTTCTGCAGTTTCATTGTTGGTGTACAGAAATGCCTTTGATTTCTGGATATTGACTTTGTATCCTGCTGTTTTGCCAAATTCATTTATTAGGTCAAGCAGTTTTTTGGTAGAGTCAATAGGATTTTCTATGTATACTATCATGTCATCTGCAAACAGTGATAGTTTTGTTTCCTCCTTTCCGATTTGGATGCCTTTTATTTCTTTTTCTTGTCTGATTGCTGTGGCTGAAACTTCCAGTACTATATTGAATAGAAGTGGTGAAAGTGGACAACCTTGTCTTGTTCCTGATCTTAATGGAAAAGGTTTTAATTTTTGCCCATTGAGAATGATGTTGGCTGAAGGTCTCTCATATATGGCCTTTATTATGTTGAGGAATGCTCCCTCTATTCCCACTTTGCCGAGTGTTTTTATCATGAATGGGTGCTGTACCTTCTCAAATGCTTTTTCTGCATCAATTGATATGATCATGTGGTTTTTGTCTTTGCTTTTGTTTATGTGATGTATTACATTTACTGACTTGCGAATATTGAACCATCCTTGCATCTGTGGAATGAATCCCACTTGGTCATGGTGTATAATCTTTTTAATGTATTGTTGGATGCAGTTTGCCAGTATTTTGTTGAGGATTTTAGCGTCAATGTTCATCAGTGATATTGGCCTGAAGTTTTCTTTCTTTGTTGTGTCTTTATTTGGTTTTGGAATTAGGATGATGTTGCCCTCATAAAAAGAGTTTGGGAGACTCCCATCTTTTTGAATTTTTTGGAATAGTCTGTGAAGGATAGGGGTTAGCTCTTCCTTAAATGCTTTGTAGAATTCTCCTGTGAAACCATCTGGTCCCGGGCTTTTGTGTGTTGGGAGTTTTTTGATTACTGCTTCAATTTCTTTTTGTTGTTATTGGTCTGTTCAGACTTTCTGCTTCTTTTTCATTGAGTTTTGGAAGATTATATTTTTTCTAGAAAGTTGTCCATTTCATCTAGGTTTTCAAATTTTTTTGGCATACAGTTCTTCATAGTAATTTCTTACAATCCTTTGTATTTCTGTGGTATCAGTTGTAATCTCTCCTCTTTCATTTCTGATTGTGTTTATTTGGGTCTTCTCTCTTTTTTTCTTGATGAGTCTGCTTAAAGGCTTGTTGATTTTGTTTATCTTTTCAAAGAACCAGCTCTTGCATTCATTGATCCTTAGAATTGTGCTTTTAGTCTCTATATCATTTAATTCTGCTCTGATCTTGGTTATTTCCTTCCTTCTGCTTGCTCTGGGCTGTCTTTGTTGTTGTTCCTCGAGTTCTTGTAGACGTAGGGTTAGGTTGTTTGTTTGGAAAGTTTCTAACCTTTTTAGGTGGGCCTGTATCGCTATGAACTTCCCTCTCAGGACTGCCTTGGCTGTGTCCCATAAGTTTTGGGTTGTAGTGAGTTCGTTTTCATTTGTTTCCAGAAACCTTTTGATTTCTTCCCTAATATCATTCTTGACCCATTCATTGTTTAATAGCATGCTATTTAATCTCCATGATTTTGAGTGTTTTTGGTTTTTTTCCTTTGGGTTGGTTTCTAGCTTCTGTCCCTTTTGGTCTGAGAAAATGCTTGGTATGATTTCAATTTTCTTGAAATTGTTGAGGCTTGTTTTGTGTCCTATCATGTGGTCTATCTTTGAGAATGTTCCATGCACATTTGAAAAGAATGTATATTTAGCTTCTTTTGGATGGAGGGCTCTGTATATATCAGTAAAGTCCATTTCATCAAGGGTATTGTTCAATGCCACAATATCTTTGTTGATATTTTGTTTAGAAGATCTGTCCATTTTTGATAGTGGGGTGTTAAAATCTCCCACTATAATTGTGTTGCTGTCCATATCTTTCTTGAAGTCCTCTAAGATTTTCTTTATGTATTTCGGTGCTCCTATGTTGGGTGCATATATATTTACAATATTTATGTCTTCTTGATGGATTCTTCCCTTGAGTATTATGAAGTGACCTTCTGGGTCTCTCTTTATGGACCTTTTTTGGAAGTCTATTTTGTCTGATATGAGTATTGCTACCCCCAGCTTTTTTTTTCCTGACCATTTCCTTGGAAGATTTGTTTCCAGCCCTTCACTTTCAGCCTGTGTAGGTCTTTTTATCCTGAGGTGGGTCTCTTGTAGACAGCAGATATGTGGGTCATTTTTTCTTATCCAATCAGCTATTCTATGTCTTTTGATTGGAGCATTTAATCCATTTACGTTTAAGGTTATTATTGATAGGTACTTATTCATTGTCTTTTATGTATGTGTGTTCCTCTCTCTCTCTCTCTCTCTCTCTCTCTCTCTCTCTCTCTCTCTCTCTCTCTCTCTCTCTCTTTCTTCTCTCCTCCTTAAAGTAGTCCTTTTAGAATCTCTTGCAGAGCTGGTTTGTTCGAGGTGTATTCTTTTAGACTTCTTTTGTCTGGGAAGCTTCTTATTTGGCCTTCAATCTTGATCGAGAGCCTTGCTGGATATAGTAGCCTTGGTTGCAGACCTGTGTTTCTCATTACCTGAAGTATTTCCTGCCATTCTCTTCTGGCTTGAAGTGTTTCCATTGAGAAGTCAGCTGTTAGCCTTATTGGGGCTCCCTTGTATGTTATTTCCTTCTTGTCCCTTGCTGTCTTTAAGATTCTCTCTTTGTCTTGAAATTTTGTCATTTTAATTATGATGTGCCTTGGGGTGGGTCTCTTTAAGTTCCTCTTGATTGGGACTCTCTGTGTTTCCTGGATTTGTGTGACTTTTTCTCTCGTCAAATTAGGGGAGTTCTCCTTCATTACTTGTTCAACTAGGTTTTCGATCCCTTGCTCTTCTTCTTCACCTTCTGGTATCCCTATTATACAGATATTATTACGTTTCATATTGTCTTGCATTTCTCTTAATCCCTCCTCATTCTTTCTGAGCCTCTTTTCCTTTTCTTGCTCTTTCTGGATGCTGTTTTCTACTTTGTCCTCCAGCTCGCTAATCCGATCTTCTGCTTCATCGATCCTGCTTTTCATTCCTTCTACTGTGTTCTTCAGTTCAGAAATTGTATTCTTCATTTCCTCTTGACCTTTGTTGAGAGTTTCTATTTCCTTTTTCATGTTTATATAGTTTGCAGTGAGATTGATGTAGTTTCCCTCTAATTTCTGAAAGCTCATTGTGAGTTCATTGAACTTCCTGGTAATCATTGTTTTGAACTCACTATCTGATAGTTGGGTTGCCTCTATTTCATTTAGCATTTTTCCTGAGGCTTCCTCGTTTCCCTTCAGTTGGGGGGTTGTTTCTTTGTTTTCTCATTGTTCGTGGGTTTCTTCTTTGTTCTTCTTGTTTGTTAATTTGAACTGTTCTGGTTCCCTGTATTTATGGTGTGAACTTCTGTGGTAGAATTTTTGTGTGTTTCAGTGGTGCAATCTCCTTCGTGTATCCTGGTGGTCACAGCTTCCCCCTACTCTTTTTTTGGGATCAGTTGGAGGAGTAAGGCAAAATGGTTTAAAACAGCAAGACAATATACTATGATATTTACTTTAGCAGCCAGTAGAGAAGAGATGGGTTATCCTTTGGCTCCTTATAGTGTAGCTGTGATCCTCCACCCCCCTATCCACGTTTTAGAAAGGATGGAAAGAGGGTAAGACTCTTATTGGGGACGAGAGGATTGTTAGTTGGATCTAGAAAGCTGTGAGGCTGTGGGAGGTCAGCTTCTAAGGTAGGGTTGGACTAAAGATTAGTATATAGGAGTAGTGTGTAAAAGAATAGAGAGAACCCTCACAATAGTATAGTTCAGAAAATTGCAAAGTGGGCTGAGATCAGGTAGGGATATTGAGAAGCATTTACAATTGTATAGACTAGGTCTTACTAGCAGTAACAGTAAAGTGACAGTCTTGTGGCAGAATCGATGTGATCTAGATAACAAGAATAAAGAGTATGGAACCTTGAGAAGTATATTAATGGAACACAGATGAAGGATAGTAACTTATCAACACCTTGTGACTGAGATACCAGGGGGAACCTATCAAATGACAATATAACCAGCCAAGCAAAGAAGATTATACAGAAAGAAAAAGAATACCAAAATATTATTAAAATAAAAAATGTCGTAAAAGTGAGAAAAAGATAATACAAATTTACAGTAACTTGCATGATTAAAACAAAAGGAAAGAAAAGCAGAAGATGTGGTGCAGGAGAGCTAAATTTGGAGTGGAAAGAATAATATTAGGTTGAATGGAAGAGAAACATAAGGGATTGCGATATAAAAAATAATGAGAATTGAAAAAAAAGTCACATAAAACACAAGATAAAATCAGTCAACCAACAACAGCCAGAGAAACCAATAAAAACCAAACAAAACCAAAAAAACTAACAAACAAACAAACAACAAACAAACAAAAAAACCCTCTTGTTGGTTTCTAACTGGCCAGACCAGTTTTTCTGATCTTGCTAGCTTCAGCTGGCTGAGGGGCCTTTGAAATGCTTCTCTCTCTCACAACCAGAACTCAGCAAGTCTGTCAGGTACCCGGGGCGCCCCAAGACACACTGGTGCGAGAGAGTGTCTTCCCGATGAAGGTGCGGGAGCCCAGCCGTTTCCAGCTCCATGTTCCCCACCAAATGGCTCTCCGAGGGAATGTTGGCACCTTTCCCGGCTCTCCGGTCGGGCTAGCTGGAAATCTCTGGGCCACCACTGAAGGAACGCGCCAAGCCCCTCGTCCCTCCTGGGATTGCAGCGTGCGATTCCTGCCTCCCTATGGGGCGCGCCGAGCGCAGCCGGCTTGTGCTCACTACCGCTCTGCACTTCCACCGGGCTAAAGATGCCCCTGGTCCTGTTGGCTAGAGGCTCTCACCTCTCAGCCTCTGGGTGGGATTTCATATTCCCTGGGCGATTTTTTCTCAGTCCAACTGGCCAATCTGTTCCTTCTAGCAACCCGTTCTCCCCTGGAGTTGCTCACCCCCGTATTCGGGGGAGGGAGGGAGCAGCAACTTCCCTCTCCCGGGATCCCTGGGGCAGAGCCCGGAGCATCGGGCGGGCCTGGGGTCTGCGCACCCCAGACCCCTTTTGTCCTGTATCCTTCTTACCGTCTGGTTTTCCAGTGAGTGCAATAATTTCTGATGTCCTGCTTTCAAAAGTGATTCGGCAATCCAGCCCACTTGCTCTGCCTCTCCACCGATCCGCGAGTTTCCCCCCTCTTCACAGAAGCTGAGAAAAACGCTGCCTACAGTAAGGCCGCCATCTTCCTCTCTAGCTCCAGATTTTCTGTTTCTTCTTGATTCAGTCTTAGAAGACTGTTTCCAGGAATTTATCCATTTCTTTTAGATTGTCCAACTTGTTGGCATATGGTTGATTATAATATTTCCTTGCAATCCTTTGTAATATTTTCTTACAACTCTAAGTGGTAGTCTTGCTGAGTAAAATAATCTCGGTTGTAGCTCTTTGCTTTTAAACTCTTTCAATATTTTGTGCCAGCGTCTCCTGGTCTGCAAAGTTTCTGCTGAGAAATCAGCTGACAGTCAGTCATATTAGAGTGCCCTTGTAGATAACTAACTGCTTTTCTCCTCCTGCTTTGAGATTCTCTTTCTGTCTTTCACCTATTTTAATTGTAATGTTTCTTATTGTGGACCTTTTTGTCTTCACCTTATTTGGGTCTCCCTATGTTTCTGGGATGCATATGTCTATTTTTTTGACAGGTTAGGGGAGTTTTCTGTCATTGTTTCTTCAAATAAATTTCTAATCCCTACTATCTCTCTGTCTTTTTTTGGTTTGGTCCTCCTATAAGTACTGTTACATTTGATGTTGTCTCAAAGGTCTTTTAAAGTATCCTCATTTAAATTTTTTTTCTTTTTGCTGTTCTGATTGCACGTTTTCTGCTTCCTTGTTTTTCATGATTTAATACTCTGTTTCATCTAAGCTACTATTGATTTTCTCTAATGAATTATTTATCTCAGTTATTGTATTCTTCATTTCTGACTGATTCTTTTTTATCTTTTCATCTCTATTTTTATGTTTTCTATGTGTTTGTTGCAGTACTCACTGAGTTTCCCTACTCTTCCTGTAAGTTCACTGGACAGTCTAATAAAGTGTTTTGAACTCCGAGTCTGGTGGATTGCTTGCCTTCCTTTTGTTTAGCTCTTTTTCTTGAGGTTTGTCCTGGTCTCTCATTTGGGACATCTTTATTTCACTCTTAATTTTGACTGACTCCTTGTGTTTGTTTTTATGAATTAAGTAGATAAATTATGTCTGTCAGTCTTGGCAGGGTAGCCTCATGTAGAAGGTGTCCCATGAGGCCCAGTAATGCAGTCTCCCTGTTCTCCTTCTTCAGAGGCTTCAAAGGAGCCCCTTGCATAGGTTGTGTGTACGTTGTTTTAGATGAGACTTGATTGATATTGGCATGTCTGTGGGAGGGACTGACCCTCAAGCTAACTGGCTCTGAGGTGTGGCCATGACACAGCCGATGAGCTGGTGTGCAAGAGCTGATCCCACAGAGCCGTGTTTGGTTAGCGGGGCCTGATGCGGGGTGAGTCAGCCCATTAGGTGTTTCATTTGTCTAGCTGATTGAATAGAGCTCTGGTGTGGTCTGAAACTGACTACAACAGGTGTTCATTCTGGGACCTCTTAGGAATGGCTTTGGTACATGACAAGGCCAGCCCCTGTCTCTTTCCAGTCCAGAGCCACCTGGTAGGAGCTACAAAGTGACGTGCAGAAAGTTTCCACTTGTGGTAGACTTGGAGACTCAGGGAGAGGCTAAGCTTGGAACTGAGGAGAGCTTGCTCTAATGACAGGCATGGAGCCACTTAGCAAGATGTATGGGCCAGTGATGCCAGATGTTACTTGACTGAGGTTTGTGAATCTTTGAGAGATGTTAGGGAAGTCTGCAATGTGAGGCAAGACAGTCCATTTCTGTGGAAAAGAGGCTGGAAGAGGATCCAGACAGGTGCTAGAGCTGAGAGGGGTAAGACCTCAGAAAATCACTATGCCATGTTGAAAAGTATGAGCCAAGTTACCGGAGAGGGCAGATTTGGTGCCTAGTTGCTCCTGCTGGTTGGGTGAGGGGAGGGCTCAACAAAGGAAACTAGGCATCTGCCTGTATTTCTGTCCTCAGCTGTCCTGACTCCTTCCCTCCAGCCCTCACCCTGAATCTAGACAATTCAGCTGCTCAACTGTTGGGGACCGCACTGCCTTGTGTCAGGAAGCTGTAACCCCCCCGTGACTTAGCCTGAGTGAAAGACCTCCAGAGCAGGAGCCACTAAGGAGACAAAAACTAATTTCCCTGGCTTGAACGCTGCCTATTCTGTGCCGAAACCTCCTAGCTTGATCAGTTAGCCAGTGACGGGTAAGATATCCCACAAAGGGAAACACCTCAGACAGGGATGATCATGTGGAGGCTTCTAGGAGGAGACTCGGGGCTATGGAAATGAAGGGGTGATGGACATCAACCCCTGCCCCCTCGGCTTCGTCAAAGCCTGAATCTTTGTTCTTAGGTGTGAAAAATCCAATTCTCCTGCTGCCTTTGTCTTCTCTGTTATCTCAGGCCTGCAAGGGCAGCCCAGACCAGAAATGGCGGACTCCTAGGGAAAACAGGCCTGGGACATAGAATATGCAAGATCCTGTGAGATGTGTTTGCTGTAGAATGTGATTAACTTGGAACTTAAAAGCACAGACAAGACACCAAAACTGCCCTTTGAGCTATATGTTAAAACCCTAAACCTTTGCCCAGAATCACAGCAGGAGTTCTGTCCCCACCTTTGTAAGTTCCCTACATCTTTTGATCTTTTCTGCCAGCCTGTGAATCCACAAACTAGGTGTGTTTTCTCAATAAAAATCTGCTTGTCTATGGACTCGGGGCGACCTCCAGAAGAGAGGGTGGCCAAGGCTCTCCCCATGTGAGGAGTGGCCCTTCTGTTCCTGTTCCCCCACAGGACCTGGTTGTCTCTGTGTATGTTTTGATGACCATCCACAGCCGAGATGGATACTGTTGGCCAGTATTATCCACACTTGCCACAGCTCCCTGCTTTTTGGCCTGTTGCCCTAGTTCTGGAGTTCCAAGTGAATGGGTCCATGAGGCAGTAAGTTTGTCCCCAGGACCCATAAGAGGAATGCCAGGGACCCCAGATGCACTCTGTCTTACTCAGCCACAATCACAGCTGGTTTTCACAGCCAGAAGTTATGGGAACTTCTGTTCCTAGCTCTGGAGCCCTGGGCGGGATATGTGTATGGGACTGGGATCCCTCACTTCTCAAGGAAGGACCTCTGCTGCTGAGATATTCTTTCCATTTCTTGTTTGCCACACCATAGGTGTGAGTCCTGTCCATTCTGTGTCTCCACCTTCCCTACCAGTCTCAGTGTGGGTTTTTGTTTATATCCTTGGTTAGAGGACTTCTGTTCAGCTGGTCTTCAGGTGGTTTTAAATGATGGTTACTC
Organism: Phyllostomus hastatus; assembly: GCF_019186645.2. Taxonomy (NCBI): domain Eukaryota; kingdom Metazoa; phylum Chordata; class Mammalia; order Chiroptera; family Phyllostomidae; genus Phyllostomus; species Phyllostomus hastatus. The sequence goes on along the minus strand of NW_025333867.1, from coordinate 8,622,933 downwards.
TTCATATAGTTGTAATTTTGATGTGGTCTAGGGACAAGGCAAGCACAGTGTTTACCCACTTTGCCATCTTGACTGGAAGATCTTCTCTTATTGATTGTCTTTATCAATCACAACACCAACAAGTATTCCAAAAAAAGAGTGTGTGTGTGTGTGTGTGTGTGTGTGTGTGTATGTGTGAATGAGGGAACCTGATTATACAATTTGTATGGTGATGAAAATGGTCAGAACACTCTTGAAGAAGAACAAGAGAAAATACTCTATTAAATGTCGAAACTTATAAAGCTATAGAAATTAAAACAGCAAGGTATTGCTGCACAGATAGACAAAAGAACAATAAAATAGAATGGAGAGTCCAGAAACAGGCCTTTGCAATTACTGATGTTTATTATAGAAGGGTCATGGCATTCTTGGGCAGATGATGGAATACTTAACAAAGGTGAAGACAATTGAATAACTCTGTGCAAAAATAAAAATAGAAAGGATGTTAGGAAAAATTCCTCACCAATTTCATGGATATCTAATGTCTATGAAACCCAAAGTGATAAATAAATAAAGTTTTATAAGTAAGGGTAGGTAAAAAGGTTTTTTAGAAAACAAAGAAAGGGGATCTCAAGATGGAAGCTTTACTCTAGGCAGCATGTTTCTCGGCTTCTGTGAAGAGGAGGGAAACTCGTGGTTCGGTGGAGAAACAGAGCAAGTGGACTAGATTACTGCATCACTTTTGAAAGCAGGACATCAAAAATTATTGCGATCATTGAAAAACCAGACGGTAAGGAGACTGCTTCAGGACAAAAGGGACCTAGAGATCAGCGCTGGGACTAGGGGTGTGCAGTCACCAGTCCCTGTGCTCCTGGGTCTGCCTCAGGGCTCCCAGGAGAGGGGAGTCGCTGCTCCCTCCCCCTGAATACGGGGGTTGAGCAACTCCAGGGGAGAACTTGATGCTTGAAGGCACAGATTGGCCAGTTGGACTGGGAAAAATGGCCCAGCGACTATGAACACCAACCCAGAGACCTGGGAGAAGTGAGGGCCTCCAGCCGGCATGACCAGGGGCAGCCTGGAAGAGTGCCCGCACCCCCTAGCCTGGTGGGAGTGCGGATCGGTCGAAAACCCAGAGCCGGGAAGGACTTGGGTGCTTTCAGGTCTCAGGAGCCAGCAGTTCTGATCTGGGGAAGTGCTCGCCCCATCGGGAATCTTGACTCCCGCCCTGTGATCCCAGAAGGGTCGGGCGCTTAGTGCTTTCCTATAGCCCAAATCTCAAAAGTTCGGTGGAGGGGCACGACCTTTTATGACTCCCAGGGAGAGCGTAGTGAATCCCAAAACATCGCGGGTGCCTCCTGAGATACTAGAGCTGGAACCCTGCAGGGACCCCGGAGTCCGGAAGAACGTGGTAGTGAGCTCTGGAGAGCAAGTGTGCTCAGGAGCACTCAGGGTTCCTGAGAGACTTGCTGAGATCTGGCTGGGAAGAGAGAAATGCATTTCAAGGGTCCCTCAGCCAGCTGAAGCCAGCAAGATCAGAAAAACTGGTCTGGCCAGTTCAAAACCAACAGGAGGTGTTTTTTTTATTTTACTTTGTTTGGTTTGGTTTGGTTTGGTTTTTGTGGCTGTTGATGGATGATTGACTTTATCTTGTGTTTTAAATGACATTTTATTTTTCAATTCTTACTATTTTTATATCTCTCAATCCCTTATGTTTCTCTTACAGTCATCCCAATAATATTCTTTCCAATCCAAATTTATCTCTCCTGCACTCCATCTTCTGCTTTTTTTCCTTTTTTTTTTCATCTTGCAAGTTAGTGTAACTTTGTATTATCTTTTTCTCGCCTTTCCAACATTTTTTATTTTAATAATATTTTGGTATTCTTTTTCTTTTGGTATAATCTTCTTTGCTTGGCTGGTTATACTGTCATTTGATAGGTTCCCCCTGGTATCTCAGTCACAGTATGTTGATAATTTACTATCCTTCATCTGTGTTCCATTAATACACCTCTCAAGGTTCTATACTCTTTATTCTTGTTATCTAGATCTCATCGATTCTGCCACAAGACTGTCACTTTATTATTACTGTTAATAAGACCTAGTCCATACAATTGTAAATACTACTCAATACCCCTATCTGATCGCAACCTACATTGTAATTTCCTGAACTATACTATTGTGGGGGTTCTCTCTATTCTTTTACACACTACTCCTATATACTAATCTTTAATCCAACCCTACCTTAGAATCTGACCTCCCACAGCCTCACAGCTTTCCACATCCAACTATCAATCCTCTCATCCCCAATAAGAGTCTTACCCTCTTTCCATCCTTTCTAAAATGTGGATAGTGGGGTGGAGGATCACGGTTAACACTATAAGGAGCCAAAGGATAACCCATCTCTTCTCTACTGGCTGCTAATGTAAATATCAGGATACACTGTCTTGCTGTCTTAAATCATTTCGCCTTACTCCTCCAACTGATCACAGAAAAAAGAGTAGGGGGAAGCTTTGAACATCAGGATACACGAAGGAGATTGCACCACTGAATCCCACAAGTATTCTACCATAAAGTTCACACCATAATTGCAGGGAACCAGAACAGATCAATTTAAGAAACAGAGTCTAACAAGAAGAAATCCATGAAAAATGAGAAAACACAGAAACAACCCCCAATTGAAGGGAAACGAGGCAGCCTCAGGAAAAATGCTAAATGAAATAGAGGCAACTCAACTATCAGATAGTGAGTTCAAAACAATGATTATCAGGAAGTTCAATGAACTCACAATGAGCTATCAGAAATTAGAGGGAAAGTACATCAATCTCACTGCAAACTATATAAACATGAAAAAGGAAATAGAAACTCTCAACAAAGGCCAAAAAGAAATGAAGAACACAATTTCTGAACCGAAGAACACAGTAGAAGGAATGGAAAGCAGGATCGATGAAGCAGAAGATCAGATTAGCGAGCTAGAGGACAAAGTAGAAAACAACATCCAGAAAGAGCAAGAAAAGGAAAAGAGGCTCAAAAAGAATGAAGAGGGATTAAGAGAAATGCAAGACAATATGAAATGTAATGATATCCGTTTAATAGGGATACCAGAAGGAGAAGAAGAGGAACAAGGGATCAAAAACCTAGTCGAAAAAGTAATGAAGGAGAACTTCCCTAATTTGATGGGAGAAAAAGTCACACAAATCCAGGAAACACAGAGAGTCCTAATCAAGAGGAACCCAAAGAGGCCCACCTCAAGAAACATCATAATTATAATGGCAAAATTTCAAGGTAAAGAGAGAATCTGAAAGGCAGCAAGGGAGAAAAAAGAAGTAACATACAAGGGAGCACCAATAAGGCTAACAGCTGACTTCTCAATGGAAACACTCCAAGCCAGAAGAGAATGGCAAGAAATACTCCAGGTAATGAGAACCAGAGGTCTGTAACCAAGGCTACTTTACCCAGCAAGGCTCTCAATCAAGATAGAAGGCCATATAAGAAGCTTCCCAGACAAAAGAAGTCTAAAAGAATACACCTCCACCAAACCAGCTCTGCAAGAGATGCTAAAGGGACTGCTTTAAGAGAGGGAAGGAAAAGAGAAAGAGAGAGAGAGGAACAAACATACATAAAAGACAGTGAATAAGTACCTATCAATAATGACCTTAAACGTAAATGGATTAAATGCTCTAATCAAAAGACATAGAATAGCTGAATGGATAAGAAAAAATAACTCACATATATTCTGTCTACAAGAGACCCACCTCAGGATAAAAGACCTACACAGGCTGAAAGTGAAGAGCTGGAAACAAATCTTCCAAGCAACTGGACAGGAAAAAAAAAAAAAGCCGGGGTAGCAATACTCGTATCAGACAAAATAGACTTCAAAAAAATGTCCATAAAGAGAGGCCCAGAAGGTCACTTCATAATGCTCAAGGGAAGAATCCACCAAGAAGACATAAACATTGTAAATATATATGCACCCAACATAGGAGCACCGAAATACATAAAGAAAATCTTAGAGGACTTCAAGAAAGATATGGACAGCAACACAATTATAGTGGGAGATTTTAACACCCCACTATCAAAAATGGACAGATCACCAGACAAAATATCAACAAAGATATTGTGGCATTGAACAATACCTTTGATGAAATGGACTTTACTGATATATACAGAGCCCTCCATCCAAAAGAAGCTAAATATACATTCTTTTCAAATGTACACGGAACATTATCAAAGATAGACCACATGATAGGACACAAAACAAGCCTCAAGAATTTCAAGAAAATTGAAATCATACCAAGCATTTTCTCACATCGCAAGGGACTGAAGCTAGAAACCAACCCCAAGGAAAAAAACCAAAAACACTCAAAATCATGGAGACTAAATAGCATGCTATTAAACAATGAATGGGTCAAGAATGATATTAGGGAAGAAATCAAAAGGTTTTTGGAAACAAATGAAAACAAACTCACAACAACCCAAAACTTATAGGACACAGCCAAGGCAGTCCTGAGAGGGAAGTTCATAGTGATACAGGCCCACCTAAAAAAGTTAGAAACATTCCAAACAAACAACCTAACCCTACGTCTACAAGAACTCGTGGAACAACAACACACAGCCCAGAGAAGCAGAAAGAAGGAAATAACCAAGATCAGAGCAGAATTAAATGACATAGAGACTAAAAGCACAATTCTAAGGATCAATGAATCCAAGAGCTGGTTCTTTGAAAAGATAAACAAAATCAACAAGCCTTTAAGCAGACTCATAAGAAAAAAAGAGAGAAGACCCAAATAAATTCAATCAGAAATGAAAGAGGAGAGATTACAACTGATACCACAGAAATACAAAGGATTGTAAGAAATTACTACGAAAAACTGTATGCCAAGAAATTTGAAAACCTAGGTGAAATGAACAAATTTTTAGAAAAATATAATCTTCCAAAACTCAATGAAAAAGAAGCAGAAAGCCTGAACAGACCAATAACAACAAAAGAAATTGAAGCAGTAATCGAAAATCTCCCAACACACAAAAGCCCTGGACCAGATGATTTTGCATGAGAATTCTACAAAGCATTTAAGGAAGAGCTAACCCCTACCCTTCACAGACTATTCCAAAAAATCCAAAAAGATGGGAGTCTCCCAAACTCTTTTTTATGAGGCCAACATCATCCTAATTCCAAAACCAAATAAAGACACAACAAAGAAAGAAAACTTCAGGCCAATATCACTGATGAACATTGACACTAAAATCCTCAACAAATACTGGCAAACCGCATTCAACAATACATTAAAAAGATCATACACCATGACCAAGTGGGATTCATTCCAAGGATGCAAGGATGGTTCAATATTCGCAAATCAGTAAATGTAATACATCACATAAATAAAAGTAAAGACAAAAACCACATGATCATATCAATTGATGCAGAAAAAGCATTTGATAAGGTACAGCACCCATTCATGATAAAAACACTCGGCAAAGTGGGAATAGAGGGAGCATTCCTCAACATAATAAAGGCCATATATGAGAGACCTACAGCCAACATCATTCTCAATGAGCAAAATTATAATCTTTTCCACTAAGATGAGGAACAAGACAAGGCTGTCCACTTTCACCACTTCTATTCAATATAGTACTGGAAGTTTTAGCCACAGCGATCAGACAAGAAAAAGAAATAAAAAGCATCCAAATTGGAAAGGAAGAAACAAAACTGTCACTTTTTGCAGATGACATGATAGTATACATAGAAAATCCTACAGACTCCACCAAAAAACTGCTTGACCTAATAAATGAATTCAGCAAAACAGTGGGATACAAAGTCAATGTCCAGAAATCAAAGGCATTTCTGTACAGCAACAATGAAACAGCAGAAGCAGAGATCAAAGAAAAAATCCCATTTGAAATAGCAAAAAGAAAAATAAAATATCTAGGAATAAACCTAAACAAAGTGGTAAAAGACCTGTATTCAGAAAACTACATAACACTCAGGAAAGAAATCAAGGAAAACACCAATGAATGGAAACATATACCGTGTTCATGGATTGGAAGAATTAATATCATCAAAATGTCCATACTACCCAAAGCAATTTACACATTCAATGCAATTCCTATTAAAGTACCAATGGCATATTTCACAGACATAGAACAAACACTTCAAAAATGTATATGGAATTATAAATGACCCCGAATAGCTGCTGAATTTTGAGAAAGAAGAGTAAAGTAGGAGGGATCACAATACCCGACACTAAACTATACTACAAGGCCACTGTAATCAAAACAGCCTGCTACTGGCATAAAAACAGGCACATGGACCAATGGAACAGAACAGAGAACCCAGGAATAAACCCAATTCTATGGTCATTTAATATTTGACAAAGCAGGAAGCAACATAAAATGGAGTAAAAATAGCCTCTTCAACAAATGGTGTTGGGAGAACTGGACAGCCACGTGCAAAACAATGAAACTTGGCACCAACTTACACCATATACAAAAATAAATTCAAGGTGGATAAAAGACAAATATAACACGTGACACCACTAAAGTCCTAGAGGAGAACGTAGGTAGGAAAATCTCAGATATTTCACAAAGAAACGTTTTTACTGACTTGTCCCCTAGAGCAAGGGACATAAAGGAAAGAATAAACAAATGGGACCTCACCAAAATTAAAAGCTTCTGCACAGCTAAAGAAAACAGTATCAAATTAAAAGAGAACCAACTGTATGGGAAAACATATTTGCCAATGATACCTCACACAAGGGTTTAATCTCCTAAATATATAAAGTACTTACACGACTGCACTCTAAGAAGGCAAGCAACCCAATTAAAAAGTGGGCAAAGGACTTGAACAGACACTTCTCCAAAGAGGACATACAAAAAATCCAAAGACACATGAAACGTTGTTCAATATTGCTAGCTATCAGAGAGATGCAAATTAAAACCACAATAAGATACCACTTCACACCAGTCAGAATGGCCATCATAAACAAAGCAACAAACAACAAGTGTTGGAGAGGTTGTGGAGAAAAGGGGTCCCTAGTGCACTGTTGGTGGGACTGCAGACTGGTACAAGCGCTATGGAAAGCAGTATGGAACTTCCTCAGAAAACTAAAAATGGATCTGCCTTTTGACCCTGCGATTCCACTGCTGGGACTCTATCCTAAGATCACTAAAACACCAATCCAAAAGAACCTATGCATCCCAATGTTCATAGCAGCAGAATTTATAATAGCTAGATGCTGGAAGCAACCAAGATGCCCATCAGTAAATGAATGGATCAAAAAACTATGGCACATTTACACAATGGAATTCTATGCAGCAGAAAGAAAGAAGGAGCTCCTACCCTTTGCAACAGCATGGATGGACCTGGAAAACATTATGCTAAGCGAAACAAGCCTGGCAGTGAAAGACAAATACCATATGATCTCCCCTTTAACAGGAACCTAAACAACAAAACAAAGAAGCAAGCAAAATATAACCAAAGACACTGAAATAGAGGACAGGCTGACAGTGACCACAGGGGAGAGTAGAGGGAATTTCAGGGGACATTGGGAAGTGTTCACGGGAACAAATTTAAAGGGCACATGGTCAAAAACTAGGGGGAGGGTAGTAATGGGAAGGAAGTGGGGAGGGGTGGGAGGGGGGGCTGGACAGGGAGTGAAAAAGAGAAAACTGTATTTGAACAATGATTAAAATAAAGTTTAAAAAAGAAAACAAAGAAAGTATTAACTATAAAGAAAGTGATTAATGTATCCAGTTTAAAAGTTGTTGTGTATTACAAAGACATCATTAAGAGAGTTAACTTCTGGCCAAGATGGAGACATAGGTAGGCACACTGTGCCTCCGTGACAACCGAAAGAAGGACAACAACAATTTAAAAACAAAAAACAACCAGAACAGACAGAAAATCGAACTGTATGCAAGTCCTACAACCAAGGAGTTAAAGAAGAAACATTCATCCAGACTGGTAGGAGTGGCAGAGATGGGTAGCCAGGTGGGGAGGACTCTCAGCAAGGCCACAGCTGGTGGACCTGGAGAGGTGGTGGATTGTGGAGGAGGTGGTCTTATATTCATGTGCAGATAAACCAGGAGGAACAACTGAGGAGCAAGACAGACCATGCAAGCCAGGGTTCTAGTGTGGCCAAATAAAGCCCCAAACCTCTGGTTGAAAACACCAGTGGGGTTGAGGTGGAAGCAAGAGAAACTCCCAGCCTCACAGGAGAGTTTGTTGCAGAGACCCACAGGGTCCTAGAATGTACACAAACCCACCCACCCAATCAGATTAGATGAAAATTAGATTAAAAAATGAAGGCTATGCTCAGGGAAATAAAGAAATATGTACAGGGAAAAACAGTGACGGGACGCTAAATTCAGACTCAAATCAACAGTGTGGACCAGAAGGAAGAAAGAAACATCCAACCAGAAAAAGAACGAAAAAAACAAAAAATTTTTTTAAAAAATGAGAAGAAAGTTAGGAACCTCCAGGACATCTTTAAAGTTTCCAATATCCAAATTCTAGGGGTGTCAGAAGGAGAAGAGGAAGAACAAGAAATTGAAAACTTATTTGAAAAAATAATGAAGGAGGACTTCCCCAATCTGGCAAAGGAAATAGACTTCCAGGAAGCTCAGAGAGTCCCAAAGAAGTTGGACCCAAGGAGGAACACACCAAGGCATATCATAATTATGTTACCCAAGATTAAAATGAAGGACAGAATCCTTGAAGCAGCCAGAGATAAGGAGACAGTTACCTACAAAGGACTTCCCATCAGACTGTCAGCTGATTTCTCAAAAGAGACCTTACAAGCAAGAAGGAGCGAGAAAGAAGTATTCCAAGTCATGAAAGGCAAGGACCTACATCCAAGATTGCTCTTTCCAGCAAAGCTTGCATTTAGAATGGAAGGTCAGATAAAGTGCTTCTCAGATAAGGTCAAGTTAAAGGAGTTCATCATCACAAAGCCCTTATTATTTGAAATGTTAAAGTGATTTATCCAAGTAAAAGAAGATAAAAATGTGAACAGAAAAATGACAACAAACTCATAATTATTAACAACCATATCTAAAACAGAAACAAAAACAAAAGCAAACTAAGCAAACAACTAGAACAGGAACAGAAACACAGAAATGGAGATCACATGGAGGGTTATCAACAGGGTAGTAGGATGGGGAGAGACGGGGAAAAGGTACAGAGAATAAGTGGCGTTTTTGGTAGGTGCAAAATAGACAGGGGGAGGTTAAGATATTGAATAGAAAATGTAGAAACCAAAGAACTTATATGTATGACCCATGGGCATGAACTAAAGGGGAAGAATTTGGGTGGGAGGGGATGTGCAGGGTGGAAGGGAATAAAGGGGTAAAACTGGAACAACTGTAATAGCATAATCAATAAAGTATATTTTTCAAAGAGAATTAAAAAGACAAGCCACACAATGAAAGAGAATTAAAAGTAATATAATAAATGAAGACTGTTAGTGGTCGTGTGTGCATAACTTCTACAAATCCCATTTAAAACGCATTAGGAAAAATGGGCAGATTCAGTCCTTTGCCAGTGCTCAGAAATTTGGCTGTGCCACAGGCCTCAGCTCTCCCTCCCGTTACCCCAGAAAGATGACTCAGAAGGAGAACTCCTACCCTGGCACTACCACTCGCAGATAGCTCAATCTGGCCTGAACTCCCTACCACAAGGAGTCCTCCAGAAGGAGCTTACCACTCCATCCTCGCTTGTCCTCATGAGCTGCTCCAATGCCCATCCTACAGCTGCTCCTGGCCAGGATAGCATTGGGAGAGCCAACTTAATGCAGACTTTCACAACTGATGAGTTTGAAATTGGGCATCTTCTGGGCAAAAGAAAGTTTGGAGATGTGCACTGGGCTCGAGAGAAGAAAAGCTATTTCATCATAGCGCTCCAGGTCCTCTTCAAGTCTCACCTAGAAAAGAAGGGTGTGGAGCACCAGCTTCACAGGGAGATCAAACTCCAGTCCCATCTCTGTCATCCCAACATCTTACATCTCTACAAATATTTCTATGATCGTCGAACGATGTATTTGATTCTGCAGTTGTTCCCCAAGGGGAGCTCTACAAGGAGCTGCAGAACAGCTGCACTTTTCACAATCAGCAGTCACAAACATAGAGGACCTGGCAGATGTGTTGATGCACTGCCGCAAAAGGTGATTCACAGAGACATAAAGCTAGAGAACCTACTCTTAAGGCTCCAGGGGGAGCCGAAGATTGACCACTGTGGCTGGTCTCTGCACACCCCCTCCCTGAGGAGGAAGACAATGTGTGGCACCCTGGACTACCTGCCCCCAGATTTGACTGAGGGGCACATGCACAATGAGAAGGTGGATCTGTGTTGCATCACAGTACTGTGCTCCCAATGCTGGCTGGAAACCCTCCCTCTGACAGTGCTACACACAGTGAAACTTATCAGCGCATCAGCCAGGTGGACCTCAAGTTCCCCACTTTGGTGCCCATGGGAGCCCAGGACCTCATCTCCAAGCTCCTCAAACATAACCTTTCAGAACGACTGCCCCTGGCTCAGTTCTCAGCCCACCCTGGGGTCCAGGCCCACTCCCAGAGGGTGCTACCACCCTTGGCCCTTCTGTCTGTCCCCTGATTCACCCCTGTCATTTATTCAGTTGCATCTGTATTTGCATGTCTGTGTATGTGTAGTTGGAAGGAGGAGTCTCTGGCCTGTTCCCTTATCTGTCTTCTACCTCCTTTTTATTTAAGAAAGGCTGAAACTTTTTATGAAAAAGGAAAAAGAAAGAAAGAAAACATGGGCAAACAATTTGAATAAACACTTTAAAAGAGGAAATACAAGAAGCTTATAAATATATAAAAGATGTTTCATACAAATTTTTATTTGTTTGATACAAATTTAAAATATAATGAGATATATTACATTTACACTGGCAAAAGGGAAGAGGAACTGGGGCTAGTTCTGGAGGGGTTCTGCCAGACAGTAAGAGGATGCCTACAACAGGAGGCCAGACTCTGTCCAAGCTGTCTGCCACAATAGGCAGTACTATGCAATAGCAGTTAAAATTTGTACAGTTCTCTTGGTGTGGTTCAGAAGGTTTTAGTTGAATAAAGGCCAGGGAGGGGAACAGCTTTTAGTAATTGAAGATAAGTGAAAACTAATGAACAATTTTAGCACTTTCATTAAAGAGCATGTGGACCTAGACGTATCTTTAAAGACTTGAGCAAGAGTCACCTGAAACAGAAAGTCACCACATGAAAAGCCGAGTACTCCCAACTTTGCCTTCCAGAATGAAATAGAGTTTCTTGAAAAAGAACTGGAAAATGCAAAAATCAGGTGCTCAGAACAAGGTGAATTGCTAGAAGGCATGATAAGCAAGGCACAATCATTGAAGGTGAATTAAATTCCATTAAATCCTAAGTGCCTTTCCAAACAGAACACTTGTGACAGCGAGCATTTCCATCTGGTCCCGCATCGTAAAGCCAGTTGTTTTTTTTTAAATGAGAGCTTCCCCCTTAGTGTCCACACAGACTGTCTCCAATGCAGCGTGCACCCTCTTTCCATCCAATGAGAGGTCTCATTGCTGATGAGTCCAAGGTGCTCTTCCTGAGAAGAGGGGCTCTCCTTCTCCCTGTCATCTCAGAAGAATGTGTGCACACTACCAACTTTACTTTCCACCACGTCTTCCAGACTGGCTCATCCTACAGTCATACAGGGAAGCATCAGTCCTCAAAGGGGTTTTCCACATGACTTTCCACCATGACCTGAATTATACTTTCTTCCCCCCACATCCTGAAGTAGAACTGACTTACTCTTAGACCTGTCTTGACCTTGAAACAAGTGATTTTGGATCATCCAGAACACCCCAAAATCTTGTTTTTCTTTTCTCTCTTCAAAAGTCATTTTGAATTAGCTTGTTGTTTTTTTTTTTAATTTGGTTTAAGAAACTGTAGTCAAGTAAATTCTTATACAGTTAGTCAACTTGAAGCTTGGTGGACTTATAGGTCTCACAACTGTCTTTTGTAAATGTGTTAAATGTGATTCTTATAAGTACATTATTTCACTTTACTGTGCTTCTAGATTTTTATCTTAGGTAATCAATTTCTCAAGACATGAATAAAACTTACAACATTCCCTGAGCCTGGAAATCTTTTAAAATACAGCTTATTTACCATAGTTAAAAGAGAAGAATGGAAATAACTTGACATTGACTCAAATAATTGTTAAAGTTGTTTTTAATCGCTTAGTTTTAACTTGTTAAAAGACCAAGAAAAATAACTTGAAATCACTCCCCAAGTGTTTTCCTATAAATGATCTGAGGGTTTTGGATGAGCCAGAGCATTTTCATGACAATGAGTAGTTTGGGACTCTGGGCTGTGGTTGCAAGTGGCTAGATACTCCTAGGAAATTCTGCATCGGTTACGTTCTTCTGTCTTCGGCAGTTTAAATGTCTGTCTGAGGTCACAGAAATGATTAAAATAACCTCTTAGAGTTTCTTCTAGTCCTTTTACTCTCTGCCAAATAATGAAACAAAAAAATTTGGGGGTACTTTTCTTTATCTATTCATCTCTTGACTGACACTTGGGTTGTTTCCATGTTTTGGCATTTGGGAGTAATGCTGCAGAAAACATGGGTATGGTTGTATCTCTTGGAGATCCTGGTTTCACTTCCTTTGGATAGGCAACAGGAAGTGGAATTTCTGGATTATATGGCAGTTTTGTTTTTTATATTTTCAGGAAGCTTTATATTGTTTTTCATAGTGGCTGCTTCAATTTATCCAGCAGTGCACAAGGGTTCCATTTTATCCACATCCTCTCCAACACTTGTTATTGTCTTTCTGATAATGATTCTAACAGCTATGAGGTAATACCTCATCATGGTTTTGATTTGTACTTCCCTGAGTAGTGATGTTCAGTTCCTTTTTATATGTGTGTTGGCCATCTGTATGTCTTCTTAGAAAAAATACGTATTCAGATTATCTACTTATTTTATAAATTTTTATTGTTGGCACCATTACAGGTGTCCCCCATTCCCCTCCCCTTTTGCCCACCTACACCCAGTCCCTGCCCTCTCCTCTCTCTGGTCCTCACTACACTGCTGTCTGTGTCCAGGGGCCATGCATATGTTTGGCTAATCCTGGATTGTTTTCTGTGTATTGTATCAGTTTTTTAAATATATCTTAGGTATTAAGCCTTACCAGATATATAACTAGCAAATATTTACTTCTATTACATAGATTGCCTTTTCATTTGTTGAGCTCTTTTGCTAAGCAGAAGCTTTTTAGTTTGGTGTAGTTCTACTTGCTTATTTTTGCTTTGTTGCCTTTGCTTTTGGTGTTGGATCCAAAAAATTATTATCAAGACTGACATCAAAGAGCTTACTCCATATTTTTTGTTAGTTTGTTTAGTGGTTTTATGGTTTCTGGTCTTAATGTTCAAGCCTTCAACCCATTTTGAGTTGATTTTTTGTGTTTATGGTGTAAGTTACTGGTCCAGTTTAATTCTTTTGCATGTGGATGTCTAATTTCCCCAATGCCATTTATTGCAAAGCCTGTCCTTTCCCCATCTTATATTCAGGGTTCCTTTCTCATAAATTAATTGACCCTATATTTGGGGGCTCTTTTTATAATAACAGATCTCTTCAGATTTTCTATTTCTTCATGATTAAGTCTTCATAAGTTGTATGTTTTAGGCATTTATCCACTTCTCCAACGTTCTCAAATTTGTTGGCATGGAATTGTTCACAGTAGTTGCTCATGATCCTTTGCATTTCTGTGGTATCAGTTGTAAAGTCCTTCTTCATTTTCTTTGAGTTCTTTTCTTGAATGAGTGTGTGAAAATCTGCCAATTTTGTTTATCATTTAAGAAAATTAGATGTTAGTTTCAAGGATCTTATCTATTGTCTTCTTATTCTTTAATATTTTTATTTTGAAAAGTTTATATCACCAGAAATACAAATTAACTGTGCAAATTGTACTTGTAACCAGTAACACCTCACTTAACTCACTTTTAAATTCTAATAATTTAGACTTTAGATGAAAATAATTATCTGAAATATTATAAGGTTTGCTCTTACTTTCACATTATTGTATATATATTTTTGAGTTACTGTATCAGCTAGGATCTTCATTAAATGTTGATTAAGTAATTGCAATATACATCCTATCTTGTCATATTACCAACCAATTTCTTCTTTAATTTTAAAAAATTTGTATTGTTCCCTTTTGAGGGCTTATTAATGGGTGCACTCAAATTTAGAATTGTCATATTTTCCTGGTGATCAGAATCTTTTTATCATTATGAGGTGTCTGTCTTTCTCACTAGAATAGGAAAACCTATTTGGCCCAATATAGCTACCTCTACTTTTATGGTCAGTGTTTCCCTCAAATATATTTTCTGTTCTTTTTTGTCTCGAATTTCATGTTTATGTTAAAGATATGTTTCCTATAGACAACATACAGTATTTTTTTAACATACAGTATTTTTAAATCTAGTCTAACCATCTTTGTCCTTTAACTGGAGTATTTGGTCAACTTACATTTGAAATAGTTACTTAAATATTTGGAGTTTAATATGATGCCTTGCTATTTGTCATTTCTGTTTAGTGACTCTTTTTCTTTTTCTTTCCCTATTTTGGATTGATTATGTATTGTTTGTTTTACCTTTTTTCTCTGTGGTTTATTTTGGACGTTATGGACCCTTTTACTATTCTTCTTTTGGCTCTCTTAGACAGTACAAAATGCATTCTTGACTTATCAGAATCTAATATAATTGTGCAGATATATGCCACTTCTGGATACCTTTTTTTAAAAGCACTGTTAAGTGAGTTCATTCTAGTACAAACACCATAAAGCACTCTTACACAAACCTAGATAGTAAGTCTGCCATAGACCTAGGTTATATGGTGCAGTCTACTGTTCCTAGGCAAAAACTCTGTATGGCATGTTACCATAAAAACAACATGACATTAAGTCAAGCACAAGAGAAAATGATGCAATCAGGTGACGGTAAACACAACATACATGAGGCTGTGGGCACTGTAACATTCCATACTTTTTACAGCACACTGGTTTTTTATAAGTAGAAAAATTACCCTGTGAAATACTGATTAAAACTTATAATAACTACATAAATCAGTGACATAGTCATTTATTATCATTTTCAAGTGTTATGTACTCTACATAATTGTATCTGCTATACTTTCATGTAACTGGCAGCACAGCGGGTTTGTTTACACCAGCATCACCAAACACATGAGTAATATTTTGCACTACATCGTTTATGATGGCTACGATATCACCAGACAATAGGAACTTTTCAGCTCCATTATGATGTACAGGGCCACGTAGGTAGGTGTAGTCTTTTGTTGACCAAAATGTTATGCTGCACATGACAGTAATTGTACTTTCATTCTCTTCCCAGAACATGCAAGGACTTTAGAAATTTTACCTTAATTTTCTTCCCCAACTTCTATGCTATCATGTATTTTAATTTTGCATATATTTGAAATTCTGCAGACATTATTACCATGGATTTATATGGTCAATATTTATTTGGATTTATCATATGTATAATTTTTCTTGCTTTTAGTTCTTTTCTTACAACTTTGATGTTCCTTTTACATAAAGAATATTCTCTAGAATTTTTTTGAAGTCTGGTGATAATGAATTCTCTGAGCCTTTGTCTGAAAATACCTTGAGGAATATTTTTCCTGGGTGTAGAGTAATTCTGGTTTGGCAAGGCTTTTGGTGTTGTTTTTCTCAGCATGTTAAAAGAATCAGTCTATACTCTCTGGGTCCCATAATTTCTGTTGATTTATGTGTTGCCCTTCAAACTGCTGCTCCCCTGAGGGCACTTTGCCTTTTGATTCCATTGTTTTTATCTTATTTCTTTCATGATCATTTCTTACAGTCTTTGGACTTCTGCAGTTTTACTACAATGTGACTAGAGATGGATCTCTTTGTAGGATTCTGTTTGGGGGTTGAATAGGGTTTCTGAAATGTGTGAATTGATGTTTACATTAGTTTTAGAATACACATTTTAAAAGTTAGATCTTTAAATATTATTCTGCCTCACACTGTGTCTTGTCTTCTCTTGTCCTAGTAAGCATTTTCTTACTGACTGCTTTCAGTTGCTTATCCTCCCTTTTACATCTTCCACCCTTTTCTCTTTCTGGGCTTACTTCTTAGAGCTGTCTTTCTGGAAGAAATTATTTCTTATGGTCGGACAACTCAATTTTTTTTCCTGTCTCTACTTTGTTGATGTCTTATCTATTTTGTTCTTCATGTGTTAAGTTGTAGGATTTCTATTTCATTTTAATTCAGATATGCAGTGCCTCTTTCAAATTTCTAGTTTTCTGCTCAAATGCTTAATCTTGACTTTTATCACTATTCCAGTATTTGGAGCACTGTACTTGTGTTTGCATTCCCTGTTGGTGTGTGTGCTTGTTTTGTGTTTGGCATGGCTCCTCGCTCATCCACTTATCTTTGATTATGTGCTGGATATTGTATTTTAAAAAGCAGACTCTAAAAATAATTTGAGGTTTAGGAGTAATCTGTCCCCAGAAATGATTTTTGTTTGCTTCTGCCATGTGCCTGTGGGTAGTAGCAAACCAGAACAAATATAACCCAATACCAAGTATTGGAATTTTGGGGGCTGTCCAATGACTTACATTAGGGCTGTCTTTTGAACTCTTTTACTCATACTCATGAGGTATATAGCTCTTATGGTGCCAAATAAAAGCACAAGAGTTATAACGGGGACTCCACTCTTGACAGACCCAAACTCTGCCTACCTGTCCTTGAACATCATGAAAATCCTTGCTTCACTTCTCACTTACTTCTTTTGGATTAGAAAACAACCCTGGAGCAAAAGTGATCCCATTTTCCATATTCACCAGTTTATCCCAGATTGCTTAGTAGTTCTTCACAATCATATCAGCTCTCCTTTGTCTTTGGGCAAGTGCTTATTTGTTTTGGTCTTTTAGTTGTTAAGAGGTCTGAGTTACCTAGTTCACCATTGCAAGAATTAGATGTTCTCCATATGAATATCAATTGGATTCTACTTTGTGCTCTGGAATTTACTAGCTGTTTTAACCTTCAATAATTTATTTGTAGTTCATGGGCCTGTTCCTTCATGAATAAAAAGAAGGATTTCACTAGAGTTGCTTGGGACCCTGAAGTTCAACTTGATTAACCAAGTCTACTTGATTAGCACAATTTACTCCAGATCACCAACCAGCCTTTAGGATAAGAAGCCCAAAGAGAAGAATTACATAATACAGTGACTATTCTTCTTCTTGCTTTTTCCTATAGCTAAGAGGATCTAGAATATAGTAGGTGCTAGTAAGTATTTTAAGGAAAAAAAAGGAAATGCAAGGAAAAAGATTTGCTAAAATTTTGTTTTCAGCAGAGCCACTATCATCCTGCATGTCAGTACTTTCAGTCCAAGAACGCCATTTTATAGTCCTGTCACTTCCAAGATTGGGTGAAAACAAGAGGACTGAGATCAGTCTGGCTAAGGGGAATCTTGGGAAACATTATTAGCCAGTCCACCAGCTTTGTAGGAGCCAGGAAATGCAGCGTTTCAAGCCCCATTCCAAGGAGTACATTTGACAAGGTTTATATTAATCAAAGAGGCTTCTGTCCCCCATCCAGCATTGCATGAAGCCATCCCATTGCTGTAACAATCTGTATCGGAAGATAAAAGTCAAGAGCTTTTATCAGGAAAAACAAGAAGCCAGTTGACAGGGAGATCTTTGCAACCCCTCTTTGCCTGACAGTCTCTCCTACTGCATTTTTCTTTTTGCAGTTTCTGGGCATCTTTTCTAAGATACCTGCTTGTCAACTCCTTGTGAGATCCCACACAAATTATATCAGGGGAGATAAAGGACAATAAAAAGGGAAGGCCAAATCATCACCAGGTGGATCTTTAATAGTTTAAAAACTGGAGGGCTGTAATAGAATACTAATCCTATAGAATGAATGATCAGAAACACTGGCCAAGGCAAACTTGTCTTCATAACCCAACACTTAATGGGGCTGCTCTCCTATATTCAACTGAATATTGGTTTTTAAGCCTGCCTTTGACAATCAGAGTATTTGTCTTGTGACTTCCAGAAATCTATCTGTGAAACAAATTACAGTATTATAATTTTTCCTATGGCTATCAAGAAAGTATAGCAATCTCATAGACTACATTGTCAAGATTCTGCACATCTGATTCCTGCATCAATAGCAATCACTGAAAATTTCCAGTATAAACAAAGAAAATACAAACCCCTATCAAAGTTAATGGGTATGAACAGCCAACAGAGCAGAATTACAGAATGCAGGGACATTAGAGACCTGACCTTACAAAGGAAATTAAAGGTCTGTTTTATTGCTAAAGAAACATGGAAACTATTACCATTGTAAGTGCAGGTAATAAAGCTCTGAAATACAAAGTCCTTGTATTTCCACAGTCTCTAAGGGAAAGAAAGTCTGCCTAAGAACAGGATGTTAGCGGAGGGATTGTGTCGAATGAAGAAAATGAATGGATGGTCGGCCACAAAATTTGCCACAAACCTATGCGCACAGCCGAAAACAATGAGGCCTGCTGTGGCAGCTACTGCCTCTGTGCCCTCCTCATTCACTTCCACAAAAGACTTGTGGATGATTTTTGATATAAAAAGATCTCTGGTTCCTGACATGCCAGACAAGTCAGCCTTGCTATTAAAGAGATCCTCTACACCCAGGCGGGCTAGGTGTGAGTTGAGGTTGTAGCTCTCTTCCAGCTTGAACTTGGGCAAGCGAACATTGACTTCAGTGCTATGCAGATTCTCAGGTTTGGTCCACTCACGAAGTTTTTCCAAAGTCAATTGTTCCTCAATCTGGAATGACAATGGGCAAACAGAACAGGTGAGATCAATTTCATTCACATAAGTAAGGTAATAAAAGCATTATTGAAATGAATGGACTCATAATATCAGTTGCTAATTAGCTTCCTTCATGTTTTGTGCCAAAACAGATTCCATTTGGAGGATTTTGTTTCTTTTTAACAATTGGTGATAACAGAACAGAGCTTTGTTCCAAGCTATCAAGGGCACAAGTAACAGGGACTCTAGACATTGGCTCTACCAACTATTCAACCATCACCCACCCACTCATCCATCCATCCAGACCTTCCTAAATCCCTCCACACCCTGGAATACTATCATAAGAGACAAATATGGAAATACAATTAAAATAAGGAACACCTTGACTTTTATACCTTCTTTATATATGCAAATGGCTAATATTAAACCCCTTCCTGATAACAAGTTTGGTTAGGAAGAGGGTAGGGAAAAACCACACAACAGACTAGAGATACTAAAGAAAAAAACATAATCTTCACAATTTTACCTTAGCCTGGCGAGAAAGGTCACCACCTTTAAATTATATATAATAAATATCATACACAGTTTATGCGAGAAAACAGGCTTAGCTTTCAAGCTAATGCACCACACAAGTCTTTTCTACCATGTAGCTCTTAGAAACTGAATGCACAATCTATGTGAATCGTGATGAGAAAGAGCAGTATAATAATAGGGCTTCATAGAAGGTAAAACTATATACTAGACATGTTTTGGGTCTTTTTAATTTTGAAAAATTTGTTTCAATAAAACAATTCTAATTCTGCTGCACTTTCCTCTAAAGTTCACTTAAGGGCGTTTCCATGAGCTGCCACTGACTGATGTAAAATTTAATAGGTATCTTTAGATGGCCCCAACCAGAACCGTTCACTGACAATAGCTGGAAAGTTCAACTTAGGGCTTCAGAGTAGCAAACACTGATGGGCTAATTCACAAAGGAATGCAAAGAACTGGAAAGGAAAATCAAGCAGTTTCAGTAAATACATAAGAAGCTATCACATGCCACACACACAAGGCAGAATCGATATATCAGAGGGAAACATGGAGCATCAGTGTGGGAGCTGTTACCTTCTTCAGACCTGTGGATTCGTCCTCGATGTCATCTGGCAGCAAGATAACCATACTGAGCTCCCTGCCTTGGTAAGGCAGTTCCAACATACGACACTTAAGGTCCTCGATGTACCCATATGGAAATTTCCCCATCTGATACATCATTTTCACTGTCTTTGTGTCTTTCTGAACAGTTGAAAAAACAAGTCACTCACATTATTATCTGCTCTCTTTTATAGCAAAGAGTAATTTTATAATTACGTCACCTCACCTTATTCAATCTGAAAGGTACATCGGTTGTGGCTATTTCACTGAATTTCTTCTGCCAGTTTCCTTTGAAATAGATGGCATTAACTAGCACAAGTTTAGTCATCTTATCAACCACACCTGCAGCCAACAATTCTGGAATTTTCCCTAAAAAGATAAAGTATTTTTAAACATTTACGTATCAGAATTCCAAAATTGAACTGACATTTATTTGATAAGCACTAAAATTCAATTCAAATGCATACTTTTTACTTAATTTCCTTTAACATATTAAGTTAGGAAAAGCCCTGCCGGGATGTTTCAAAATTAAATAAACCACCTAAAAGTGTTTATTGGCTAAAAAACAGGACATTGAAAAACAGGAAAATTTTTTTCTGGAATGTATGAGAAACAATAGCCTTATTTTGTGAATGGCCATTCTTTTTCAGGGATGAAAAAGATTCCTTAATGAAAATGGTTTTAGTTACTAGTAAATAAATCACTTCTTCAGATCCTCCAAGTGGAAGCTACTCTCACAAAAAAAGATTGTAACAAATACCTGAAGGGTAGTAACAGTTACTCCACCACACACAATTTCCCCTGTGACCACGGCATGGCCAAGAAGAATTCCTTGTATGCGAGACAGGTGTTCAGTAGGTGCCTTGACTCAGTCTGTGACCAGATTAGAGAGAATTGTAGCAGGAAAACAGCTGAGACATAGCCGGTGCCACCTACCACCCCTGTGCTCAGGCAAGACATTGGCAAAAATATTTACAGCCACAGCAGTTTGTATCACAAGTATCAGGATATTCTTTTCCATAATGTGACCAGGCTGGATTTTCCTCAAAATTTATCCTTTCTATTTTACATTCAATGTTAGTTTTCATTTTAAAAGGTAGCTTTGAGAACTTACAGGGAAAAAAAATATTTAGCTGCTTCAGTTAAATCATGTTTAAGTTTTCACTTTGAGGTATTTCTACATTTGAAAGCTGTCTGGCACTGGGCAGTGGAAGAGTTTACTGCCAAGGTCGGGATGAGGACAGAGGAAAAAGGCAGGGGAATCATTAGCTGGTTGGGAAGGTAAAAAGAAGAAAAAATAAGACCACTGTGTAATGACTACATTGGGCCCACTCTCTTACCTTCAGTCTGCCCTTTGACCCACTCATTTATCACCTTCCTTGCATCTTCAGAGGCATGCTCAAAATCCACACTGGCCAATTCAGCACCATACATCTTCTGAGTTGAAGCTAAGAACTCCTGTTGGGAAGAAAGAAAAAGAGAGAGAGGGTGGCAAGGGGAAGGAAGGGAAGGGAAGAAAGAAAGAAAATGCCTTGAGTAACTCCTACTACATACAGAAATGGTTTTCTAAAATCCTTAAAGCAACAGAAATTGCCCTAAAAGCCGTAAATTTTATTGTAACAAAACAAATTCTAACCCTTATACTTTTTGCATTGTGGTAAAAACACATAACATTAAATTTACCATCTTAACCATTTTTAAGTGAACAGTTCTATAGTTTTGGTACTGTATAAAACTGACAACTCTTTTCCAACATTTGATTAACATTTATACATGCAAATGGCTTATATTAAACCTCTTCCTGATAACAAGTTTGGTTAGGAAGAGGGTAGAGAAAAACCACACAACAGACTAGAGATACTAAAGAAAAAGCATAATCTTCACAGTTTTACCTTATACTCTTTACCTTTACTCTTGATAGTGCTCAAGAATGTCTCATTGTCTAGTGAATTTTAGAACATGACTATAAAGTACTTACAGGGAGGAAAGTATAGGTTTTCTCGCCATATAACCTATTAGCAAGTTTCAGGATATAGGGAGCTCCACGCTTGTTGATATCAGCATTCAGACTCTGAAATCTTGAATGAATATCCTCAACTGCATCAAAATGAAGAGTCTAATATTAAAAAAAAAACATTCTTTCTATAACTATTTATTTTGAAACTGATTCCTGGGTATTTGCTTCTAGCAAACTAAATTAATGTGTTTCTATTATGAATTATTGATAACTCCTAGCATAACAATAATAACAATAGGTTATTACTTGTTCATGGGAGAACAACTAATACAGAATTTATTTTATACCTCTGTGAGAAGTAAAAATAACATATGAAGCTGTTTCATATCACTTTTTGTTACAGTTATAGTTCTACAAATATGAGTGGCTAAAAAGCTAAGCATTTACATATGTCTGCTTTTTCCAAGTAAATCATACATGTATGTTTATATGTAAATTCTGTATCAAATATAGTTTTAATGAAAGTTCTCAGAAATAAACAGTAAAAATAAGAATCATCACCTATGCAGAAACACAAAGATATTACAGATTAATAGGTTTTATAAATTACACTATCAGTAGCTCATTAAAAATAACACCTATAAAGTTCATATTTGGCAAAAAATTTAATTCCCACATTACAAATCAAGTGTCCCTTTATAGTTTTATGAGGCCTGGGCTGGTTCCTTGTTTTAACATGCAAAGAACAAATCTACCCACTACACAAAGTTCAGTTACTTACCAAGATATGGAATGTTTGCAGAGTTGCTATGATCAAATAGAAATGTAGGGAACCCTTAGAACTATTTTTTTGAGGTAATAAAGTCCCTGGTGGATTTTGGAAAACTTTAAGATACTTTAATATCTGCGGTGTTAAAGATGGTTGGTTTTCAGACAGTACAGTAACACAAGCACTGCGGCTGGAACAGGTCAATAAACTTGAATCCAGGGATGGACCTTCCCTAATTACAGACACCACATAATTTGTGATTGGCATGCTAGAAAGACTTTTGCTTTTGGGACTCATTTCCCCTAGTTTCAAGGAAAGCCAAAGCTCCCCTCTCAGAATTAAAGAACAAGTAGCCCGGAAGTGCCCTCCACACCCATCAAGGTCAGGTGGAAGGCTAGGCAGATAGGCGTTACTGCTTCTTTTCTCCTGCTGTAAGAGTGACCTGCTATACCTGCCACGGCTTGGTCCTGTCTCTGCAGCTCTGCACCTCTGCCCTTTCCTTGTAGTGCCCTCCTGTTCACACAGGCACTCAGTGCCAGGCACAGGACCAGGCTCCACGAGTGCAGAAGCACATTGTCACCTGTTCCCTCAAAAAGGCAACACCACCAACTTCTCCAACTTCTCATGTTTCCTATGTGTCATTTGTACTTAAAAGTGACATTACGTAAGAGGCACTATTTATGTGCAACAGGTTACATGCAAAGCAGAAACAGAAAAATCTTAGTCCAAGAGGAGATGCTCTCAAAAAATTTGCCCACTGGAATAGAAGCAACACACCAAGATTCTTGTGCTTTCTTCACTGCTGTATCTTCAACCAAAGAAAATATGGTACCCAGCACACAGTATATGCTCAGTAAAAACTCGATTGTGAATGAAAGCCAGTAAAGCAGGAATTGTTCTTGGGGATTTTCTGAAAGTCCGGACTCATAATGAATACTTGTGGAACACAGAAATACAATTTTTAAAATACACTGTAAGTATGGTGATTGGGGAGGAGGGAGAGAGGGGTATAAGGGTAATGAAAAAATACAATAAAATGTTTTAAAATAATGAAATAAAATACACTGTGAAAGCTCAAAGGCACAACTTTTTAGTACACGCTTTCAGGGAAACCATACCATTTCTCTTTATTTCTACTGACCTTGGACATCTGTGCCGCAGTAGTGCCTCTGGTCCCCAGAAAGATCATGGCCAGAGCTGATGAAATGCTTATGGGAGAGATGAAGATGTTTCCAGTAGGGTTGTCCTCATTCAGGGTGCGGAAAAGGTCCACTGCAAACCGGGTGTTTGCCATGCTCAGCTGTTCCATGGTGGAAGCTACAATGTAGAACAGAGGCCCAAGCACACCAGCAAATCAGGCAATGGCATGTCTCCATGTCTTCCTCACCCTGAAGCACCCTGGCACTTTTCTGTACTTTTCCCTCCTCTCCCTTCCCTCCCCCTTTCCTTTTGCTCCCTCCCCCCATTCCTTTTTTTATTAAAGAAGGGAAGAACACTGTCTCAGGAGCACAAATGTGAGAACTAGGGATAACTGGCCAAGGCTCTAACAGCGACCCCAGTTCACAACCCAGGGTGTATCCTAAAGGGCTCTGACCTTTGGGAGCACACATTCCCCACCCTTTACCTGTAATAAGAATGCTTCTATTAGAAAGTCATAGCAACTTGCCCTGGCTGGAGTAGCTCAGTGGATTGAGCTCGGGCTGCGAACCAAAGTGTGGCAGGTTCGATTCCCAGTCAGGGTACATGCCTGGGTTGCTGGCCATGATTCCCAGCAAACGCACATTAACGTTTCTCTCTCTCTCTCTCTTTCTCCCTCCCTTCCCTCTCTAAAAATGTAAAAAAAAAATCTTAAAAACATTCTTAAAAAAAAAGAGAAAGTCATAGCTACCTACTATGCATTAAAGCAAATTCCAGCAGAATGATATAAATACCCTCATTTTCAAGATTTCAGTTGCTAATGTTTAATGAGGTTAAGTGTCCCATAGCGGTATACGATAGGAGAGTTTGAAAACCCAACACAGGCCCCAGGCTCAGATGCTGAAGCCCAGCAGCCAGAAGGTGGCAAGCATCCTCTATGACACTCCCTCCTGGTGCAGGTGACCCAGCCTTCCACCTGGGCTTGGCTGCCAGCTTACCAACCGTGACTTCTCTCAGAGGCTTAGTTTCCCCACATACAGGCAAGGAAGAACAGTTGTGCTGGCTGCTTCGCTTGCAAGTAATACACTGAATTATTATTGTTGTTGCAAAGCAATCTCTAGGGTCACATCGACCTCCTCTCCCTCCTTCCCTCCCTCCATCCTCAGAAATGGGAAGCGGTTCGGCCCCAGGGCTGCCTAGAAAATTTCACAGACAGCTCAAAGAGGAAGGGTGTCCCGGAAGTAAGAAAAATAGTCGGATCTCAGGCCTCGGCTCTGGCTTCTAGCCACTCTGCCCCAATTTCCATCCCTCGCAG
Source organism: Phyllostomus hastatus (assembly GCF_019186645.2). Taxonomy (NCBI): domain Eukaryota; kingdom Metazoa; phylum Chordata; class Mammalia; order Chiroptera; family Phyllostomidae; genus Phyllostomus; species Phyllostomus hastatus. Next base: position 8,597,825 of record NW_025333867.1, on the reverse strand, counting down.
GCAAGCCTGCCCTCCCACCCTGGACTTACTGCGGAGGATTCGGTCTCACCCGGGACCGTGTGTACAGCGGCGGCTGAAGCACTGCGGAAGTGGGGAGCGGGTCGTGGTGGGGCGGGGGTGTCGGTGTCGGTGGGGGTGGGGGTGGGGTGAGGGTGGGGCGCGGAGCAGTCTGGGCAAACACGCAGGGGCTGCCGCGTCTCCGGGTCACCAAGGGCCAATGTCTTGCTGGTCTGAGAGGGCTCGCAGATCGGAGCCGCGAGGACCCTCCCCTGCTGGCCAGCCCAGACCCACTTTCTTCAAGATCCTCAGGTCGGGTCTTAACTGCAGCTCACTGGTTCGGTGGTTCTAGGGATCCAAGAAAGTAGGAAGCGCCCCAAGGCCTTTATATAGTTGCAAGGGTGGAGCGCTGCTGCCCTAGTGGGTGGGAGGGGAGGGGACGAGTGGGGAGGAGACAGGAGGGGAGGGAAATGAGAGGAGAGGGGAGGGCAGGGAGGGGAGGGGCGTTCACCGCGGGCGTGCAAAACAGTGGCTCTTCCCCCCAGATTACTTCCTAGGAGTCTGGGCATTGCCTTGTAGAAACCTCCATGTAGTACACTACTCAGGGGACCAGCACCTTTTTGAGTCTAGGCAAACTCAGATATGTGGCAAGGACCTGGTGGCCTGTCTTGCCCTAGGTGTGAATGACTCAGATAACAGAACACGTCATCTCTCAGAGGGCTGACTAGCCCTTTCTGGAATGTGATCTATATACTCCAAAATCTGTGTGTGTGTGTGTGTGTGTGTGTGTGTGTGTGTGTGTGTGTGTGTGTGTGTTTGAGAGGGAGGAATCAGTTCTGTCAAGTAATGGTCATTAGCCCCACTTCAGTGCCCACAGGAATCCCCTGTTTGGGCTGTGGTGAAACAGGAAGTTTTATTCACTGACAACAGCCCAATGGTCTTACAGCACAGCTGAGGGAAGAGCACTGCTGTGGAACAGCTCAATAGTGTTACAGCTCACTTATAAAGCAGCATGGCAGCAAGGTGGCGCTGTCTAGGTAGCCAGCTCTGCTCCACCTCTCCATTGCTAGTCTTCCTGTTTCTCTGGAAAGGGCAGCCTTGGGTGGAAAGAGAAAGTGTGCTCCCAGATCCAGGGAAAAAGCTGACTTGTACAGAGAGAAGTCCCCACCCCTCAAGCAAAAGGGAACTCCAAATTCTCACTGTTTAATTGGTCCAAAATCACTGTCCTGATTGGTCAGAATGGAGTTGCTCTGATTGTTTGGTGAAGATGTTGATGGGGCATATAGCTATGCAGCTGCAGTTGGATGATGAAAGTCATAGTCCTATTGGTGGAAAAACTATTCCAGGAACTTCTTTCTAAGGTTTGGCCCAGATGAGAGGGGTAGAATGCCTTCAGTTCAGTGTGGAAGGCAGGTAGTTCAGTGCAGGCCTTAGAGACAAGGTATGTTTGTTTGTGAGGCCCCTGTGCAGAAATGGCTGCAAGCCTGTTTTTTGAAGTTGAGTCCAGTTAGCCACTAGGAATCCTTCTGGCAGATGTATCTTCTTTCTCAGGGTTCCCAGTTCCAAACAATCACCTTGATGTCACTATCTTTAGAAACTGAAATAAAACCAGCCCCAATACTCCCCTACAGTTGAGGGATACATTGCTATTTCCAGGGGCAGGGGGTCTTCTCCCGCACTAAATGCCTGGGTATGTAATTTCACCAAAATTTATAGTACTCTAGGGTCTAAATTAATTCTCCATTTATGAAACTTCTTCCCTGTTTTCTTGCAAATCTCAACATAAAACAGCAACAAAGGAAAAAATCCTATTTTTCTTTTTGCTATGGATCGTATACTGTGAATAGGTTTCTAGATTTTTTTTTTTACTCTGAATGCTGGTTTGTAATGAAAAGAGTCAAGGAAGATTCATTGAGTGATAAAAATGCTCTTCATACTGTTTTTTAAAAGAAAGAGTTCAATCACCAAGATTTTAGAGTGTTTCACCATTTATTAAATAAAGAAACCAGCATTTGTTGAAAGCCACTCTGATAAATTCAAGTGGTTTGATCAAATCTTGTAACCTCTTCACCATTTCTCACAGAACTAGAGAACCACTTACTAGCTTCTACAAAGAGGTCAGTGTGAGAAAGTCAAGAATGAGAGGCTGCACTGGTTGGCGGATGCTGACCAGCAGTATACATCTCTGCTGCAGATGCTCGTCGAAAAACAAGAAAAACCTACACAGAGACAACCAGGTCCTGTGGGGAAATAGGGACAGAATAGCCACTCTCTCTCTAGTGTAGAGCGCCTCATATCCATTCCCAAGCAGATTTTTATTGAGAATCCAGACTTAGTTTGTGGATTCACAGTCTGGCAGAAAGATAAAAAAAAGTAGGTGACTTATAATGGTGCAGACAGGACCCCCGCTGTGATTCTAGGCAGAGCTTGGAATTTTATCATTTGAAAGGTCTAACAGGGCTCAAAGGGCTAGTTTTGGTTTCTTGTCTGTGCCTTCCAATTCTAATCTAATAACATCCTCCAGCAAACAGATCTCACAGGATCTTGCATATTCTGTGTCCCAGGCCTGATTACCCCGGGGGTCTGCAGTTTCTGGTCTGGGCTGCACTGCCCCTGCTATTTCCGCAGGCCTGAGTTAACAGAGAAGACAAAGGAAGCCAGGAGACTTGGATTTCTCACTTCTAAAAACAAGGACTCAGGCTTTGACGAAGCCAAGGGGGCAGGGGTTGATGTCCATCACCCCTTCATTTTCACAGCCCCGAGTCTCTACCCAGAAGGCTCCACGTGATCATGCCTGTCTTAGATATTTCACTCCTTGGGGAATCTTACCCGTCATTGGCTAACTGATCAAGCTTAGGAGGTTTATGCACAGAACAGGCAGCGTTCATGCCAGGGAAATAAGTTTTTGTCTCCTTAGTGGCTCCTGGTCCAGAGGTCTCTCACTCAGCCTAAGTCACGGGGGGCTTCCTGAGACCAGGCAGGGCATTACCCAACAGCACTGAGCTGTTAAAATTAATATCTAAGACACATAAAGAAGAAACATCCTTAATTTTGTGTTTTCTGCTGACATTTTGTATTTGTGCTTACCTTGAGTTAGCAATGTGGGTTAAATATAAAATGAAGCCACTTTCTAAATTAATATATATAAGGTTCAGACAAAATTGCTCTTAATATATCAGTCAGTCAGTACATTTACGGTCCAGGGTTGAGGCAAAGTAAGTATTCTGTCAAACCACATTGGAGTGTTCCACTTGTGGCTTTAAAATATAAATGGGTAGCCCTGGCTGGGTGGCTCAGTTGGTAGGAGTGTCATCCCATGCACAAAAAGTTGTGGGTTCCATCCTGATCAGGGCACCTACCAAGCTGCAGTTTCCATCCCCATTCGAGGTATGTGCGTGAGACAACCAGTCAATGTGTTTCTCTCTCTCTCTCTCTCTCTCTCTCTCTATCACTCTCTTCCTCTCTCCCCTCCCTGTTTACTCTTCATCTAAGAAAATCAATGAATAGGTGCTCAGGTGAGGATTAAAAAATAAAAAATTAAAATAAATAAATGGCCATAGTTAAAGTCAGAGATACTTATACATTCGTGATGGCACAGCAGTCTGGTACAGCATTGGGTGTATCTACTAAACTTGAGCACATGCATACCCGAGCTACAATCCATGAATTTCAGCCCTGGGGAGATTTTTCCTTACAAATATGTCTGTGAGCATGTGCACCTGCTCACATGTACAAGAATAACAGCATGATTTGAATCACACCCACATTAGAAACCACATAAATGCCCATCAGCAGCAGAACAGATAAATAAATACAACATATTAATACACAATAAGGAAAATGAACAAACTACAGCAATGCATAATAAGATAGCTGAATCTCACACATACACTGTTTAATGAAAGAACACAGGCACAAAAGAGCTGTGTGGTTCTGGTTATAGAAAGTTCAAAGACAGGCAGAACTACTCTATGGTGTTTGAGATCAGGGGATTGGATTGGCTGTATTTCCTTATTTTCCATATTCTCGATGTTGGAGAGACTGCTTCTTCCAGCACTAATTCCTGGAGATAGCAAGTGACTCCCTGATGGCCCTATCAGTGTACCTTTGATATAACTTTCAGTGACCACACTCTCAAATATCTCCTCTATCAAACTCTTCATGCCAAGCCAATATCTCCTCCGTTCTAAACCACATCAGCTCCAGGCACCAAACAACTAGAGATCACTTGTATAGTAGAGCCCACCCAAATTACTTAAGCTATCTAATCTAAACTTAGTGTACCTAGCCTGCCTTGCCCATTCCTTCCTGCAAGAATCCCTGCAAAAGTGCAGGCCCATGGTCTTTCTTCTCCCCTCTTTGCCTCCTGGTGCTTCCTAGGGTCCATGTGGTGTATCAAATGCTATTTTTAAGTATCTGTGAGTTTAAATTCTTCCTTTGTGGCAGTCATTTTTTTGTCAGATGTTTTACTATACCTCATTAGAACAAACCCCAGGTCCATTTTTAATACAAGAGTTGTGAGTGGGAGTGTCAGAGGGGTACTGATAACATGCCATTTCTTGACATGTGTAATTACACAAGTGTATTAGTTTTGTGATAATGCATTGAGTTGTACACATAATTTATGTACTTCTCTGTAATTTATAAATACTAACAACAAAAAAATGTGAAATAATAGTGATTATTTCATTTCCAGTCTCTCCTTCCTCCTTCCACACTACCCAACAAGATTAATAAGCTTGAAGCTAGTTGGGGCTTTTTGTATTCTCTGGCAAGCTGAGCACCCTTGTCGTGGTCAGTGGCTTGTGCACAAATCCTTTCCCGTCAATTCTGACGTCAGTCACTTGTTCAAGGTACAGAATAAAGAAGATGTAGTATTAATTTATCTAAGATCCATAGCTACATTTATAAAACCCATGGTAATGAGAAAATACCAAGCAGTAACCAACAGGTGTTTGAGAACTACTTATCTGTGTTGTTGGCCTCTTGGTTAATTGTATTGTGGTTAGAGAACAAGATCGCTATATCATTTTAGTGTCCAGAAATGCTTTGCCACTTGATTAATGGCCCCACATATAGTCAAGCTTTGTAAACATTTTGTGTGTGCCAGAAGAAAAGATGCTGTAAATCTGACAAGGACCACATTCTATATGCGGCCACTATGGTAAGTGCACTAATAATTTTATTCAGCTCTATATTTATATTTAATGTACATGTTTAGCAAGGTAATGACTAAATATCAGTTTTTCTATTCACTACCAACAAACAGAAAATGAAATTTAAAAAATGATACCACTTAAAAAAGGTTAAAAAAATCAAGTAATGGAAATATAGAGCCTCCAGCACAAATAATGCCCCACTTTTATTAAAAAATCATAAGCATGTAACTCTGTAACATAATAATTTCACAAACACCATATGATATTCGAGGTGAAATGTAAAAATTGTTAACCATCTGGTGCGAGACATTCATGTATCCTACCAACTGCACTCAAGCAAGCCTTACTGCTGCTGGACCCTGTATATATATAAACATATTCAAAATTTCTGTACAGAAAAGAATATTAAACATTTTTAAGAAACATCTTTAAAAAACTAATTGGACAAAAGCATATATCATGTTCATTGAGTAGAAATCTATACTGTAAAGATAACTTATTCTGTGTGATTTTTATGGTAGACTTGTTTCTTTTGTATATGTTTTTTCAATAACACTTAATATAATATTATATTAGTTTTAGGTGTGCAACATGATTAGACATTTATGTACCTCATGAATTGATCACCCCCATAAGTCTAGTACCCATCTGACAGTTATTCTCATTTTTTACAATATTACTGACTTATTCCATATGCTTTACATCCCCATGAATATTTTGTAACTAACAATTTGTCCTTAATCCCACCTCCTTTATATCCATGTCTTCAAGCCCCTGCCCATCTGGCGACTATCCATTGCTTCCATACTGTGGCTATTGTAAATAATGTGCCAATCAACACAGGGGTCCGTATGTCTTTTGAATTAGTGTTTTGGATCACTTCAGGTAAATACCTAGAAATGGAATTGCTAAGTCATAGGGTAGTTCTATTTTTAATTTCTTGAGGAACTTCCATTATGTTTTCTATAGTGACTGCACCACTTTACAATCACACCAACAGTGAACAAATGTTCCCTTTTTGCCACATCTCCCCAGCACTTGTTGTTTGTTATTGATGATAGTCATTCTGACAGGTGTGAGATGGTATCTCACTGTGGTTTTAATTTGCAATTCTCTGATGATTAGTGTGGTTGACATATTTTCATATGTCTGTTGTACATCTGTACATCTTCTTTGGAGAAATGTCTATTCAGGTCCTTTATCCATTTGTAAATTGGATTGTTTTGGGAGGATTAGTGTTAAGTTGTGGGAGTCCTTATATATTTGGATATTAACCTACTATTAGGTATATCATTGGTGATTTATGTTCTCCCATTGAGTAGGTAGTCTTTCTGTTTTGCAATGGTTTCCTTTTTATACAAAAACTCTTTAGTTCAATGTAAATAGTTCCCTTTATTTATTTTTTGTTTGTTTCCCTTGCCACAGGAAACATTCTCTCTCTCTCTCTCTCTCTCTCTCTCTCTCTCTCTCTCTCTCTCTATATATATATATATATATATATATATATATATATAGATAGATAGATAGATATAGATATATATAAACATTCTCTCTTTCTATATATATATGTGTTTGTGTGTCTTTACACACACACACACACACACACACACACTCACACACTCTCTCTCTATATATACAAACTAAGAACAGTGTTAAAATTGTACTGCCTGTTTTTCTAGGACTTTTATATTTTCAGGTCTTCCATTTAAGTCTTTTTTTCTATTTTGAGTTTATTCTTGTATATGGTGTAAAAAAGTGATCCAGGTTCATCCTCTTGCATGTGTCTGTCCAGTTTTCCCAACACAGTTTATTGAAAAGACTGTCTTTATGCCACTGCATATTCTTTTCTTCTTTGTCATAAATTAGTTGACCATATAGGTGTGGGCTTATTTCTCATTTCTCTATTCTGTTTCATTAATCTATGTGTCTGTTTTTCCAACAGTATCATGCTGTTTTGAATACTATAGCTTTCTACTAATGTTTGATATCAGTTACTGAGCATGATACCTCCAACTTTGTTTTTTCTTAAGAGTTCTTTGGCTATTCCAAGTCTGTTGTAGTTCCAGATAAGTTTTAGGATAATTTATTCTAGCTATGTTTTAAAAACTGCCATTGGTATTTTGATAGAGATTGCATTCAATCTGTAGATTGCATTGGGTATCTTGGACAAATTAAGGATCTTAATTCTTCTTTGAGTGCTTGGTGGTAAAATTTACCTGTGAAGCCATCCAGTCCCAGGCTTTTGTTTGTTGAGAGTTTTTTGATTACTGCTTTGAGTATTTTGTTTGTAATAGTTTTGTTCAGATTTTCTGTTTCTTCTTGATTCAGTCTTAGAAGACTGTTTCCAGGAATTTATCCATTTCTTTTAGATTGTCCAACTTGTTGGCATATGGTTGATTATAATATTTCCTTGCAATCCTTTGTAATATTTTCTTACAACTCTAAGTGGTAGTCTTGCTGAGTAAAATAATCTCGGTTGTAGCTCTTTGCTTTTAAACTCTTTCAATATTTTGTGCCAGTGTCTCCTGGTCTGCAAAGTTTCTGCTGAGAAATCAGCTGACAGTCAGTCATATTAGAGTGCCCTTGTAGATAACTAACTGCTTTTCTCTTCCTGCTTTGAGATTCTCTTTCTGTCTTTCACCTATTTTAATTGTAATGTTTCTTATTGTGGACCTTTTTGTCTTCACCTTATTTGGGTCTCCCTATGTTTCTGGGATGCATATGTCTATTTTTTTGACAGGTTAGGGGAGTTTTCTGTCATTGTTTCTTCAAATAAATTTCTAATCCCTGCTATCTCTCTCTTTTTTTGGTCTGGTCCTCCTATAAGTACTGTTACATTTGATGTTGTCTCAAAGGTCTTTTAAAGTATCCTCATTTAAATTTTTTTTCTTTTTGCTGTTCTGAATGCATGTTTTCTGCTTCCTTGTTTTTCATGATTTAATACTCTGTTTCATCTAAGCTACTGTTGATTTCCTCTAATGAATTCTTTATCTCAGTTATTGTATTCTTCATTTCTGACTGATTCTTTTTTATCTTTTCATCTCTATTTTTATGTTTTCTATCTGTTTGTTGCAATACTCACTGAGTTTCCCTACTCTTCCTGTAAGTTCATTGGGCAGTATAATAAAGTGTTTTGAACTCTGAGTCTGGTGGATTGCTTGCCTTCCTTTTGTTTAGCTCTTTTTTTGAGTTTTGTCCTGGTCTTTCATTTGGGAGGTGTTTATTTGTCTGTTAATTTTGGCTGACTCCTTGTGTTTGTTTTTATGAATTAAGTAGATAAATTATGTCTGTCAGTCTTGGCAGGGTAGCCTCATGTAGAAGGTGTCCCATGAGGCCCAGTAATGCAGTTTCACTGTTCTCCTTCTTCACGGGCTTCAAAGGAGTCCCTTGCATAGGTTGTGTGTATGTTGTTGTTTTAGTTGAGAATTGATTGATATTGGCATGTCTGTGGGAGGGACTGACCCTCAAGCTAACTGGCTCTGAGGTGTGGCCATGACACAGCCGATGAGCTGGTGTGCAAGAGCTGATCCCACAGAGCTGTGTTTGGTTTAGCGAGGCTCCGATCTGGTGTGAATCATCCTTTTGGTTGTTTGATTTGTCTACCTGACTGAGTGGAGCTCTGGTGTGGTTTGAAACTGACTACAACAGGTATTCATTCTGGGACCTCTTAGGAATGGCTTTGGTACATGACAAGGCCAGCCCCTGTCTCTTTCCAGTCCAGAGCCACCTGGTAGGAGCTAAAAAGTGACGTGCAGAAAGTTTCCACTTGTGGTAGACTTGGAGACTCATGGAGAGGCTAAGCTTGGAACTGAGTGTTGCGCGTGGGTCACCGGCCAGCAGTGACCACGGAACGCTGTGGCTCGCGGATGGCTCGACGATAAACACGCGAGAAAAAACACCACATGCACAGAGACAAACTAGTTTCTGTGGGGAAGTAGGGACGAAATAGCCACCCCCCCTAGTGGGGAGCGCCCTGATTTACCGTCCATACCTGCTTTTATTGGGCTCATGCTGCATAATAATTCAGGTTAAGTACAGTACTCATTCGGGGGAAGTAAGGAACTATAGAAAACAAAGAACTCTGCCGGTCTATTGAGTTGGGGGTCAAAGAGCTGTAAGACTGAGGAACAAACTAACTTCCTCCTAAGACCCTTCTCATTCAACTGAGAGCATTCTAAACAAAGAAGGTTTCACAGTAATTTACATGTTCTTTCTTAGGCCTGATCACCCCGGGAAATCCGCACTTCTCAGTACCGAGCTGTACCACCCTGTCATTGTTTCAGGCTTAGGTGGAGCAAGGGAACTAAGGCAACTGAGAGATAAGGAGATTTTCTTCCAGACGCTGAGAACTCAGGCTATGTCAAAGCCGAGGAGTGAGGGTCCATCACCCCCTTTTGCTGCAGCCCCCCAAGTCATTCTTTTGGGGGCCTCCCAAAGTGATCGTGCCTGGCTTAGGTCATTCCCCCCGTGGGGAATCTTACCCGTCTTTGGCTAACCAACCAAGCTTTTTGGGGTTCAGTCATGAATAAAGCAGCAGAAGCAGCATTCCTGCCAGGAAGACAAGCTTTTGTCTCCTTGCTGGCTTACGGTTCCAAGGGCGTCCCTTAGCCTTAGCTAGGTGGGGGTTTCAGCCTCTGATACCAGTCAGGGCGGTTCCCAACAACTGAGGAGAGCTTGCTCTAATGGCAGGCATGGAGCCACTTAGCAAGATGTATGGGCCACAGTAATGCCAGATGTTACTTGTCTGAGGTTTGTGAATCTTGGAGAGATGTTAGGGAAGTCTGCTATGTGAGACAAGACAGTCCATTTGTGTGGAAAAGAGGCTGGAAGAGGATCCAGACAGGTGCTAGAGTTGAGTGGGATAAGACCTCAGAAAATCACTATGCCAAGTTGAAAAGTATGAGCCAAGTTAATGGAGAGGGCAGATTTGGTGCCTAGTTGCTCCTGCTGGTTGGGTGAGGGGAGGGCTCAACAAAGGAAACTAGGCATCTGCCTGTATTTCTGTCCTCAGCTGTCCTGACTCCTTCCCTCCAGCCCTCACCCTGAATCTAGACAATTCAGCTGCTCAACTGTTGGGGACCGCACTGCCTTGTGTCAGGAAGCTGTAACCCCCCCATGACTTAGGCTGAGTGAAAGACCTCCAGAGCAGGAGCCACTAAGGAGACAAAAACTAATTTCCCTGGCTTGAACGCTGCCTATTCTGTGCCGAAACCTCCTAGCTTGATCAGTTAGCCAGTGACGGGTAAGATATCCCATGGAGGGAAATGCCTAAGACAGGCATGATCATGTGGAGGCTTCTAGGAGGAGACTAGGGCTATGGAAATGAAGGGGTGATGGACATCAACCCCTGCCCCCTCAGCTTTGTCAATGCCTCAGTCTTTGTTCTTAGGTGTGAAAAATCCAATTCCCTTGCTGCCTTTGTCTTCTCTGTTATCTCAGGCCTGCAAGGGCAGCCCAGACCAGAAATGGTGGACCCCTAGGGAAATCAGGCCTGGGACACAGAATATGCAAGGTCTTGTGAGATCTGTTTGCTGGAGGATGTTATTAACTTGGAATTTAAAAGCACAGACAAGACACCAAAACTGCCCTTTGAGCTATATGTTAAAACCCTAAACCTTTGCCCAGAATCACAGCAGGAGTTCTGTCCCCACCTTTGTAAGTTCCCTACATCTTTTGATCTTTTCTGCCAGCCTGTGAATCCACAAACTAAGTCTGTTTTCTCAATAAAAATCTGCTTGTCTATGGACTCGGGGCGACCTCCAGAAGAGAGGGTGGCCAAGGCTCTCCCCCATGTGAGGAGTGGCCCTTCTGTTCCTGTTCCCCCACAGGACCTGGTTGTCTCTGTGTATGTTTTGATGACCATCCACAGCCGAGATGGATACTGCTGGCCAGTATTATCCACACTTGCCACAGCTCCCTGCTTTTTGGCCTGTTGCCCTAGTTCTGGAGTTCCAAGTGAATGGGTCCATGAGGCAGTAAGTTTGTCCCCAGGACCCATAAGAGGAATGCCAGGGACCCCAGATGCACTCTGTCTTACTCAGCCACAATCACAGCTGGTTTTCACAGCCAGAAGTTATGGGAACTTCTGTTCCTAGCTCTGGAGCCCTGGGCGGGGATATGTGTATGGGACTGGGATCCCTCACTTCTCAAGGAAGGACCTCTGCTGCTGAGATATTCTTTCCATTTCTTGTTTGCCACACCATAGGTGTGAGTCCTGTCCATTCTGTGTCTCCACCTTCCCTACCAGTCTCAGTGTGGGTTTTTGTTTATATCCTTGGTTAGAGGACTTCTGTTCAGCTGGTCTTCAGGTGGTTTTAAATGATGGTTACTCTTCATATAGTTGTAATTTTGATGTGGTCTAGGGACAAGGCAAGCACAGTGTTTACCCACTTTGCCATCTTGACTGGAAGATCTTCTCTTATTGATTGTCTTTATCAATCACAACACCAACAAGTATTCCAAAAAAAAGAGTGTGTGTGTGTGTGTGTGTGTGTGTGTGTATGTGTGAATGAGGGAACCTGATTATACAATTTGTATGGTGATGAAAATGGTCAGAACACTCTTGAAGAAGAACAAGAGAAAATACTCTATTAAATGTCGAAAACTTATAAAGCTATAGAAATTAAAACAGCAAGGTATTGCTGCACAGATAGACAAAAGAACAATAAAATAGAATGGAGAGTCCAGAAACAGGCCTTTGCAATTACTGATGTTTATTATAGAAGGGTCATGGCATTCTTGGGCAGATGATGGAATACTTAACAAAGGTGAAGACAATTGAATAACTCTGTGCAAAAAATAAAAAATAGAAAGGATGTTAGGAAAAATTCCTCACCAATTTCATGGATATCTAATGTCTATGAAACCCAAAGTGATAAATAAATAAAGTTTTATAAGTAAGGGTAGGTAAAAAGGTTTTTTAGAAAACAAAGAAAGGGGATCTCAAGATGGAAGCTTTACTCTAGGCAGCATGTTTCTCGGCTTCTGTGAAGAGGAGGGAAACTCGTGGTTCGGTGGAGAAACAGAGCAAGTGGACTAGATTACTGCATCACTTTTGAAAGCAGGACATCAAAAAATTATTGCGATCATTGAAAAACCAGACGGTAAGGAGACTGCTTCAGGACAAAAGGGACCTAGAGATCAGCGCTGGGACTAGGGGTGTGCAGTCACCAGTCCCTGTGCTCCTGGGTCTGCCTCAGGGCTCCCAGGAGAGGGGAGTCGCTGCTCCCTCCCCTGAATACGGGGGTTGAGCAACTCCAGGGGAGAACTTGATGCTTGAAGGCACAGATTGGCCAGTTGGACTGGGAAAAATGGCCCAGCGACTATGAACACCAACCCAGAGACCTGGGAGAAGTGAGGGCCTCCAGCCGGCATGACCAGGGGCAGCCTGGAAGAGTGCCCGCACCCCTAGCCTGGTGGGAGTGCGGATCGGTCGAAAACCCAGAGCCGGGAAGGACTTGGGTGCTTTCAGGTCTCAGGAGCCAGCAGTTCTGATCTGGGGAAGTGCTCGCCCCATCGGGAATCTTGACTCCCGCCCTGTGATCCCAGAAGGGTCGGGCGCTTAGTGCTTTCCTATAGCCCAAATCTCAAAAGTTCGGTGGAGGGGCACGACCTTTTATGACTCCCAGGGAGAGCGTAGTGAATCCCAAAACATCGCGGGTGCCTCCTGAGATACTAGAGCTGGAACCCTGCAGGGACCCCGGAGTCCGGAAGAACGTGGTAGTGAGCTCTGGAGAGCAAGTGTGCTCAGGAGCACTCAGGGTTCCTGAGAGACTTGCTGAGATCTGGCTGGGAAGAGAGAAATGCATTTCAAGGGTCCCTCAGCCAGCTGAAGCCAGCAAGATCAGAAAAACTGGTCTGGCCAGTTCAAAACCAACAGGAGGTGTTTTTTTTATTTTACTTTGTTTGGTTTGGTTTGGTTTGGTTTTTGTGGCTGTTGATGGATGATTGACTTTATCTTGTGTTTTAAATGACATTTTATTTTTCAATTCTTACTATTTTTATATCTCTCAATCCCTTATGTTTCTCTTACAGTCATCCCAATAATATTCTTTCCAATCCAAATTTATCTCTCCTGCACTCCATCTTCTGCTTTTTTTCCTTTTTTTTTTCATCTTGCAAGTTAGTGTAACTTTGTATTATCTTTTTCTCGCCTTTCCAACATTTTTTATTTTAATAATATTTTGGTATTCTTTTTCTTTTGGTATAATCTTCTTTGCTTGGCTGGTTATACTGTCATTTGATAGGTTCCCCCTGGTATCTCAGTCACAGTATGTTGATAATTTACTATCCTTCATCTGTGTTCCATTAATACACCTCTCAAGGTTCTATACTCTTTATTCTTGTTATCTAGATCTCATCGATTCTGCCACAAGACTGTCACTTTATTATTACTGTTAATAAGACCTAGTCCATACAATTGTAAATACTACTCAATACCCCTATCTGATCGCAACCTACTTTGTAATTTCCTGAACTATACTATTGTGGGGGTTCTCTCTATTCTTTTACACACTACTCCTATATACTAATCTTTAATCCAACCCTACCTTAGAATCTGACCTCCCACAGCCTCACAGCTTTCCACATCCAACTATCAATCCTCTCATCCCCAATAAGAGTCTTACCCTCTTTCCATCCTTTCTAAAATGTGGATAGTGGGGTGGAGGATCACGGTTAACACTATAAGGAGCCAAAGGATAACCCATCTCTTCTCTACTGGCTGCTAATGTAAATATCAGAATACACTGTCTTGCTGTCTTAAATCATTTCGCCTTACTCCTCCAACTGATCACAGAAAAAAAGAGTAGGGGGAAGCTTTGAACATCAGGATACACGAAGGAGATTGCACCACTGAATCCCACAAGTATTCTACCATAAAGTTCACACCATAATTGCAGGGAACCAGAACAGATCAATTTAAGAAACAGAGTCTAACAAGAAGAAATCCATGAAAAATGAGAAAACACAGAAACAACCCCCATTTGAAGGGAAACGAGGCAGCCTCAGGAAAAATGCTAAATGAAATAGAGGCAACTCAACTATCAGATAGTGAGTTCAAAACAATGATTATCAGGAAGTTCAATGAACTCACAATGAGCTATCAGAAATTAGAGGGAAAGTACATCAATCTCACTGCAAACTATATAAACATGAAAAAGGAAATAGAAACTCTCAACAAAGGCCAAGAGGAAATGAAGAATACAATTTCTGAACCGAAGAACACAGTAGAAGGAATGGAAAGCAGGATCGATGAAGCAGAAGATCAGATTAGCGAGCTAGAGGACAAAGTAGAAAACAACATCCAGAAAGAGAAAGAAAAGGAAAAGAGGATCAGAAAGAAGAAGGATTAAGAGAAATGCAAGACAATATGAAATGTAATGATATCTGTATAATAGGGATACCAGAAGGAGAAGAAGAGGAACAAGGGATCAAAAACCTAGTTGAAAAAGTAATGAAGGAGAACTTCCCTAATTTGATGAGAGAAAAAGTCACACAAATCCAGGAAACACAGAGAGTCCCAATCAAGAGGAACCCAAAGAGGCCCACTTCAAGACACATCACAATTATAATGGCAAAATTTCAAGATAAAGAGAGAATCTTAAAGGCAGCAAGGGAGAAAAAAGAAGTAACATACAAGGGAGCCCCAATAAGGCTAACAGCTGACTTCTCAATGGAAACACTCCAAGCCATTAGAGAATGGCAAGAAATGCTCCAGGAAATGAGAACCAGAGGTCTGCAACCAAGGCTACTTTACCCAGCAAGGCTCTCAATCAAGATAGAAGGCCAAATAAGAAGCTTCCCAGACACAAGAAGTCTAAAAGAATACACCTCCACCAAACCAGCTCTGCAAGAGGTGCTAAAGGGACTGCTTTAAGAA
This sequence comes from Phyllostomus hastatus, assembly GCF_019186645.2. Lineage (NCBI taxonomy): Eukaryota > Metazoa > Chordata > Mammalia > Chiroptera > Phyllostomidae > Phyllostomus > Phyllostomus hastatus. The sequence goes on along the minus strand of NW_025333867.1, from coordinate 8,582,789 downwards.
AGGGAAGGAAAAGGGAGAGAGAGAGGAACACACGTACATAAAAGAAAATGAATAAGTACCTATCAATAATGACCTTAAACGTAAATGGATTAAATGCCCCAATCAAAAGACATAGAATAGCTGAATGGATAAGAAAAAATGACTCACATATATGCTGTCTACAAGAGCCCACCTCAGGATAAAAGACCTACACAGGCTGAAAGTGAAAGGCTGGAAACAAATCTTCCAAGCAAACGGACAGGTAAAAAAAAAAGCTGGGGTAGCAATACTCAAATCAGACAAAATAGACTTCAAAAAAGGGCCATAAAGAGAGACCCAGAAGGTCACTTCATAATACTGAAAGGAAGAATCCATCAAGAAGACATAAATATTGTAAATATATATGTACCCAACATAGGAGCAACGAAATACATAAAGAAAATCTTAGAGGACTTCAAGAAAGATATGGACAGCAACACAATTATAGTGGGAGATTTTAACACCCCACTATCAAAAATGGACAGACGTTCTAAACAAAATATCAACAAAGATATTGTGGCATTGAACAACACCCTTGATGAAATGGACTTTACTGATATATACAGAGCCCTCCATCCAAAAGAAGCTAATTATACATTCTTTTCAAATGTACACGGTACATTTTCAAAGATAGACCGCATGATAGGACACAAAACAAGCCTCAACAATTTCAAGAAAATTGAAATCATACCAACCATTTTCTCAGATCACAAGGGACTGAAGCTAGAAACCAATCCCAAGGAAAAAAACCCAAAACACTCAAAATCATGGAGACTAAATAGCATGCTATTAAACAATGAATGGGTCAAGAATGATATTAGGTTAGAAATCAAAAGGTTTCTGGAAACAAATGAAAATGAACTCACAACAATCCAAAACTTATGGGACACAGCCAAGGCAGTCCTGAGAGGGAAGTTCATAGTGATACAGGCCCACCTAAAAAAGTTAGAAACATTCCAAACAAACAACCTAACCCTACGTCTACAAGAACTCGAGGAACAACAACAAAGACAGCCTAGAGAAAGCAGAAGGAAGGAAATAACCAAGATCAGAGCAGAATTAAATGACATAGAGACTAAAAGCACAATTCTAAAGATCAATGAATCCAAGAGCTGGTTCTTTGAAAAGATAAACAAAATCGACAAGCCTTTAAGCAGACTCATCAAAAAAAAGAGAGGAGACCCAAATAAACTCAATCAGAAATGAAAGAGGAGAGATTACAACTGATACCACAGAAATACAAAGGATTGTAAGAAATTACTACAAAGAACTGTATGCCAAGAAATTTGAAAACCTAGGTGAAATGGACAAATTTCTAGAAAAATATAATCTTCCAAAACTCAATGAAAAAGAAGCAGAAAGCCTGAACAGACCAATAACAACAAAAGAAATTGAAGCAGTAATCAAAAAAATTCCAACACACAAAAGCCCTGGACCAGATGGTTTCACATGAGAATTCTACAAAGCATTTAAGGAAGAGCTAACCCCTATCCTTCACAGACTATTCCAAAAAAAATCCAAAAAGATGGGAGTCTCCCAAACTCTTTTTATGAGGCCAACATCATCCTAATTCCAAAACCAGATAAAGACACAACAAAGAAAGAAAACTTCAGGCCAATATCACTGATGAACATTGACACTAAAATCCTCAACAAATACTGGCAAACCGCATTCATCAATACATTAAAAAGATCATACACCATGACCAAGTGGGATTCATTCCAGGAATGCAAGGATGGTTCAATATTCGCAAATCAGTAAATGTAATACATCACATAAACACAAGCAAAGACAAAAACCACATGATCATATCAATTGATGCAGAAAAAGCATTTGATAAGGTACAGCACCCATTCATAATAAAAACACTCGGCAAAGTGGGAATAGAGGGAGCATTCCTCAACATAATAAAGGCCATATATGAGAGACCTACAGCCAACATCATTCTCAATGAGCAAAATTAAAATCTTTTCCACTAAGATGAGGAACAAGACAAAGCTGTCCACTTTCACCACTTCTATTCAATATAGTACTGGAAGTTTTAGCCACAGCGATCAGACAAGAAAAAGAAATAAAAAGCATCCAAATTGGAAAGGAAGAAACAAAACTGTCACTTTTTGCAGATGACATGATAGTGTACATAGAAAATCCTACAGACTCCACCAAAAAACTGCTTGACCTAATAAATGAATTCAGCAAAACAGTGGGATACAAAGTCAATGTCCAGAAATCAAAGGCATTTCTGTACAGCAACAATGAAACAGCAGAAGCAGAGATCAAAGAAAAAATCCCATTTGAAATAGCAAAAAGAAAAATAAAATATCTAGGAATAAACCTAAACAAAGAGGTAAAAGACCTGTATTCAGAAAACTACATAACACTCAGGAAAGAAATCAAGGAAAACACCAATGAATGGAAACATATACCGTGTTCATGGATTGGAAGAATTAATATCATCAAAATGTCCATACTACCCAAAGCAATTTACACATTCAATGCAATTCCTATTAAAGTACCAATGGCATATTTCACAGACATAGAACAAACACTTCAAAAATGTATATGGAATTATAAATGACCCCGAATAGCTGCTGAATTTTGAGAAAGAAGAGTAAAGTAGGAGGGATCACAATACCTGACACTAAACTATACTACAAGGCCACTGTAATCAAAACAGCCTGCTACTGGCATAAAAACAGGCACATGGACCAATGGAACAGAACAGACAGCCCAGAAATAAACCCAATTCTATGGTCATTTAATATTTGACAAAGCAGGAAGCAACATAAAATGGAGTAAAAATAGCCTCTTCAACAAATGGTGTTGGGAGAACTGGACAGCCACGTGCAAAACAATGAAACTTGGCACCAACTTACACCATATACAAAAATAAATTCAAGGTGGATAAAAGACAAATATATCACGTGACACCACTAAAGTCCTAGAGGAGAACGTAGGTAGGAAAATCTCAGATATTTCACAAAGAAACGTTTTTACTGACTTGTCCCCTAGAGCAAGGGACATAAAGGAAAGAATAAACAAATGGGACCTCACCAAAATTAAAAGCTTCTGCACAGCTAAAGAAAAACAGTATCAAATTAAAAGAGAACCAACTGTATGGGAAAACATATTTGCCAATGATACCTCACACAAGGGTTTAATCTCCTAAATATATAAAGTACTTACACGACTGCACTCTAAGAAGGCAAGCAACCCAATTAAAAAGTGGGCAAAGGACTTGAACAGACACTTCTCCAAAGAGGACATACAAAAAATCCAAAGACACATGAAACGTTGTTCAATATTGCTAGCTATCAGAGAGATGCAAATTAAAACCACAATAAGATACCACTTCACACCAGTCAGAATGGCCATCATAAACAAAGCAACAAACAACAAGTGTTGGAGAGGTTGTGGAGAAAAGGGGTCCCTAGTGCACTGTTGGTGGGACTGCAGACTGGTACAAGCGCTATGGAAAGCAGTATGGAACTTCCTCAGAAAACTAAAAATGGATCTGCCTTTTGACCCTGCGATTCCACTGCTGGGACTCTATCCTAAGATCACTAAAACACCAATCCAAAAGAACCTGTGCATCCCAGTGTTCATAGCAGCACAGTTTATAATAGCTAGATGCTGGAAGCAACCAAGATGCCCATCAGTAAATGAATGGATCAAAAAACTATGGCACATTTACACAATGGAATTCTATGCAGCAGAAAGAAAGAAGGAGCTCCTACCCTTTGCAACAGCATGGATGGACCTGGAAAACATTATGCTAAGCGAAACAAGCCTGGCAGTGAAAGACAAATACCATATGATCTCCCCTTTAACAGGAACCTAAACAACAAAACAAAGAAGCAAGCAAAATATAACCAAAGACACTGAAATAGAGGACAGGCTGACAGTGACCACAGGGGAGAGTAGAGGGAATTTCAGGGGACATTGGGAAGTGTTCACGGGAACAAACTTAAAGGACACATGGTCAAAAACTAGGGGGAGGGTAATAATGGGAAGGAAGTGGGGAGGGGTGGGAGGGGGCGCTGGACAGTGAGTGAAAAAGAGCACACTGTATTTGAACAGTGATTAAAATAAAATTTTAAAAAAAGAAAACAAAGAAAGTATTAACTATAAAGAAAGTGATTAATATATCCACTTTAAAAGTTTTTGTGTATTACTAAGACACCATTAAGAGAGTTAACTTCTGGCCAAGATTGACACATAGATAGGCACACTGTGCCTCCGTGCACAACTGAAAGAAGGACAACAACAATTTAAAAATAAAAAACAACCAGAACAGATAGAAAATCGAACTGTATGCAAGTCCTACAACCAAGGAGTTAAAGAAGAAACATTCATCCAGACTGGTAGGAGTGGCAGAGATGGGTAGCCAGGTGGGGAGGACTCTCAGCAAGGCCACAGCTGGTGGACCTGGAGAGGTGGTTGATTGTGGAGGAGGTAGTCTTATATTCATGTGCAGATAAACCAGGAGGAACAACTGAGGAGCAAGACAGACCATGCAAGCCAGGGTTCTAGTGTGGCCAAATAAAGCCCCAAACCTCTGGTTGAAAACACCAGTGGGGTTGAGGTGGAAGCAAGAGAAACTCCCAGCCTCACAGGAGAGTTTGTTGCAGAGACCCACAGGGTCCTAGAATGTACACAAACCCACCCACCCAATCAGATTAGATGAAAATTAGATTAAAAAATGAAGGCTATGCTCAGGGAAATAAAGAAATATGTACAGGGAAAAACAGTGACGGGACGCTAAATTCAGACTCAAATCAACAGTGTGGACCAGAAGGAAGAAAGAAACATCCAACCAGAAAAGAACGAAAAAACAAAAATTTTTTAAAAATGAGAAGAAAGTTAGGAACCTCCAGGACATCTTTAAAGTTTCCAATATCCAAATTCTAGGGGTGTCAGAAGGAGAAGAGGAAGAACAAGAAATTGAAAACTTATTTGAAAAAATAATGAAGGAGGACTTCCCCAATCTGGCAAAGGAAATAGACTTCCAGGAAGCTCAGAGAGTCCCAAAGAAGTTGGACCCAAGGAGGAACACACCAAGGCATATCATAATTATGTTACCCAAGATTAAAATGAAGGACAGAATCCTTGAAGCAGCCAGAGATAAGGAGACAGTTACCTACAAAGGACTTCCCATCAGACTGTCAGCTGATTTCTCAAAAGAGACCTTACAAGCAAGAAGGAGCGAGAAAGAAGTATTCCAAGTCATGAAAGGCAAGGACCTACATCCAAGATTGCTCTTTCCAGCAAAGCTTGCATTTAGAATGGAAGGTCAGATAAAGTGCTTCTCAGATAAGGTCAAGTTAAAGGAGTTCATCATCACAAAGCCCTTATTATTTGAAATGTTAAAGTGATTTATCCAAGTAAAAGAAGATAAAAATGTGAACAGAAAAAATGACAACAAACTCATAATTATTAACAACCATATCTAAAACAGAAACAAAAACAAAAGCAAACTAAGCAAACAACTAGAACAGGAACAGAAACACAGAAATGGAGATCACATGGAGGGTTATCAACAGGGTAGTAGGATGGGGAGAGACGGGGAAAAGGTACAGAGAATAAGTGGCGTTTTTGGTAGGTGCAAAGTAGACAGGGGGAGGTTAAGATATTGAATAGAAAATGTAGAAACCAAAGAACTTATATGTATGACCCATGGGCATGAACTAAAGGGGAAGAATTTGGGTGGGAGGGGATGTGCAGGGTGGAAGGGAATAAAGGGGTAAAACTGGAACAACTGTAATAGCATAATCAATAAAGTATATTTTTCAAAGAGAATTAAAAAGACAAGCCACACAATGAAAGAGAATTAAAAGTAATATAATAAATGAAGACTGTTAGTGGTCGTGTGTGCATAACTTCTACAAATCCCATTTAAAACGCATTAGGAAAAATGGGCAGATTCAGTCCTTTGCCAGTGCTCAGAAATTTGGCTGTGCCACAGGCCTCAGCTCTCCCTCCCGTTACCCCAGAAAGATGACTCAGAAGGAGAACTCCTACCCTGGCACTACCACTCGCAGATAGCTCAATCTGGCCTGAACTCCCTACCACAAGGAGTCCTACAGAAGGAGCTTACCACTCCATCCTCGCTTGTCCTCATGAGCTGCTCCAATGCCCATCCTACAGCTGCCCCTGGCCAGCATAGCATTGGGAGAGCCAACTTAATGCAGACCTTCACAACTGATGAGTTTGAAATTGGGCATCTTCTGGGCAAAAGAAAGTTTGGAGATGTGCACTGGGCTCGAGAGAAGAAAAGCTATTTCATCATAGCGCTCCAGGTCCTCTTCAAGTCTCACCTAGAAAAGAAGGGTGTGGAGCACCAGCTTCACAGGGAGATCAAACTCCAGTCCCATCTCTGGCATCCCAACATCTTGCATCTCTGCAAATATTTCTATGATCGTCGAACGATGTATTTCATTCTGGAGTTGTTCCCCAAGGGGAGCTCTACAAGGACCTTCAAAAGAGCCTCACTTCTGACAAGCAGCAAAGAGCCAAAAACATGGAGGACCTGGCAGATGCATTGATGTACTGCCACAAAAAGAAAGTGATTCACAGAGACATAAAGCTAGAAAACTGGCTCTTGGGGCTGCAGGGAGAGCCAAAGATTGACAACTGTGGCTGGTCTCTGCACACCCCCTCCCTGAGGAGGAAGACAATGTGTGGCACCCTGGACTACCTGCCCCCAGATTTGACTGAGGGGCACATGCACGATGAGAAGATGGATCTGTGGTGCATCACAGTACTGTGCTCCCAATGCTGGCTGGAAACCCTCCCTCTGACAGTGCTTCACACAGTGAACTTATCAGCACATCAGCCAGGTGGACCTCAAGTTCCCCACTTTGGTGCCCATGGGAGCCCAGGACCTCATCTCCAAGCTGCTCAAACATAACCTTTCAGAACGACTGCCCCTGGCTCAGTTCTCAGCCCACCCTGGGGTCCAGGCCCACTCCCAGAGGGTGCTGCCACCCTTGGCCCTTCTGTCTGTCCCCTGATTCACCCCTGTCATTTATTCAGTTGCATCTGTATTTGCATGTCTGTGTATGTGTAGTTGGAAGGAGGAGTCTCTGGCCTGTTCCCTTATCTGTCTTCTACCTCCTTTTTATTTAAGAAAGGCTGAAACTTGTATAAAAAGAAAAAAAGAAAGAAAGAGAACAAGGGCAAACAATTCGAATAAACACTTTAAAAGAGGAAATACAAGAAGCTTATAAATGTATAAATTTCTTTGATACAAATTTAAAATATAATGAGATATATTACATTTACACTGGCAAAAGGGAAGAGGAACTGGGGCTAGTTCTGGAGGGGTTCTGCCAGATAGTAAGAGGATGCCTGCAACAGGAGGCCAGACTCTGTCCAAGCTGTCTGCCAGAATAGGTAGTACTATGCAATAGCAGTTAAAATTTGTACAGTTCTCTTGGTGTGGTTCAGAAGGTTTTAGTTGAATAAAGGCCAGGGAGGGGAACAGCTTTCAGTAATTGAAGATAAGTGAAAACTAATGAACAATTTTAGCATTTTTATTAAAGCGCATGTAGACCTAGACGTATCTTTAAAGACTTGAACGAGAGTCACCTGAAACAGAAAGTCACCACATGAAAAGCTGAGTACTCCCAACTTTATCTTCCAGAATGAAATACTTTCTTGAAAAAGAACTGGAAAATGCAAAAATCAGGTGCTCAGAACAAGGTGAATTGCTAGAAGGCATGATAAGCAAGGCACAATCATTGAAGGTGAATTAAATTCCGTTAAATCCTAAGTGTCTTTCCAAACAGAACACTTGTGACAGCGAGCATTTCCATCTGGTCCCTCATCGTAAAGCCAGTTGTTGTGTTTTTTTTTTAATGAGAGCTTCCCCCTCAGTGTCCACCCAGACTGTCTCCAATGCAGCATGCACCCTCTTTCCATCCAATGAGAGGTCTCATTGCTGGTGAGTCCAAGGTGCTCTTCCTGAGAAGAGGGGCTCTCCTTCTCCCTGTCATCTCAGAAGAATGTGTGCACACTACCAACTTTACTTTCCACCACGTCTTCCAGACTGGCTCATCCTACAGTCATACAGGGAAGCATCAGTCCTCAAAGGGGTTTTCCACATGACTTTCCACCATGACCTGAATTATACTTTCTTCCCCCACATCCTGAAGTAGAACTGACTTACTCTTAGACCTGTCTTGACCTTGAAACAAGTGATTTTGGATCATCCAGAACACCCCAAAATCTTGTTTTTCTTTTCTCTCTTCAAAAGTCATTTTGAATTAGCTTGTTGTTTTCTTTTAATTTGGTTTAAAAAAGTGTAGTCAAGTGAATTCTTATACTGTTAATCAACTTGAAGGTTGGTGGAGTTATGTATAGGTCTCACAACTTGTGTTTTGTAAATGTGTTAAATGTGATTCTTATAAGTACATTATTTCACTTTACTGTGCTTCTAGATTTTTATCTTAGGTAATCAATTTCTCAAGACATGAATAAAACTTACAACATTCCCTGAGCCTGGAAATCTTTTAAAATATAGCTTATTTACCATAGTTAAAAGACAAGAATGGAAATAACTTGATATTGACTCAAATAATTGTTAAAGTTGTTTTTAATCGCTTAGTTTTAACTTGTTAAAAGACCAAGAAAAATAACTTGAAATCACTCCCCAAGTGTTTTCCTATAAATGATCTGAGGGTTTTGGATGAGCCAGAGTAATTTCATGACAATGAGTAGTTTGGGACTCTGGGCTGTGGTTGCAAGTGACTAGATACTCCTAGGAAATTCTGCATCGGTTACGTTCTTCTGTCTTGGGCAATTTAAATGATTGAGGTCACAGAAATGATTAAAACAACCTCTTAGAGTTTCTTCTAGTCCTTTCACTCTCTGCCAAATAATGAAACAGAAAATTTGGGGGTACTTTTCTTTATCTATTCATCTCTTGACTGACACTTGGGTTGTTTCCATATCTTGGCATTTGGGAGTAATGCTGCAGAGAACATGGGTATGGTTATACCTCTTGGAGATCCTGGTTTCACTTCCTTTGGATAGGCAACAGGAAGTGGAATTTCAGATTATATGGCAGTTTTGTTTTTTATATTTTCAGGAAGCTTTATATTGTTTTTTTATACTGGCTGCTTCAATTTATCCAGCAGTGCACAAGGGTTCCATTTTTTCCACATCCTCTCCAACACTTGTTATTGTCTTTCTGATAATGATTCTAACAGCTATGAGGTAATACCTCATCATGGTTTTGATTTGTACTTCCCTGAGTAGTGATGTTCAGTTCCTTTTTTATATGTGTGTTGGCCATCTGTATGTCTTTTTAGAAAAAATACGTATTCAGATTATCTACTTATTTTATAAATTTTTATTGTTGGCACCATTACAGGTGTCCCCCATTCCCCTCCCCTTTTGCCCACCTACACCCAGTCCCTGCCCTCTCCTCTCTCTGGTCCTCACTACACTGCTGTCTGTGTCCAGGGGCCATGCATATGTTTGGCTAATCCTGGATTGTTTTCTGTGTATTGTATTAGTTTTTTTTAAATATATCTTAGGTATTAAGCCTTACCAGATATATAACTAGCAAATATTTACTTCCATTACATAGATTGCCTTTTCATTTGTTGAGCTTTTTTGCTAAGCAGAAGCTTTTTTGTTTGGTGTAGTCCTACTTGCTTATTTTTGCTTTGATGCCTTGCTTTTGGTGTCAGATCCAAAAAATTATTATCAAGAGTGACATCAAAGAGCTTACTCCATATTTTTTGTTAGTTTGTTTAGTGGTTTTATGGTTTCCAGTCTTAATGTTCAAGCCTTCAACCCATTTTGAGTTGATTTTTTGTGTTTATGGTGTAAGATACTGGTCCAGTTTAATTCTTTTGCATGTGGATGTCTAATTTCCCCAATGCCATTTATTGCGAAGCCTGTCCTTTCCCCATCTTATATTCAGGGTTCCTTTCTCATAAATTAATTGACCCTATATTCATGGGTTTATCTTGGGGGCTCTTTTTATAATAACAGATCTCTTCAGATTTTCTATTTCTTCATGATTAAGTCTTCGTAAGTTGTATGTTTCTAGGCATTTATCCACTTCTCCAATGTTCTCAAATTTGTTGGCATGGAATTGTTCACAGTAGTTGCTCATGATCCTTTGTATTTCTGTGGTATCAGTTGTAATGTTCTTCTTCATTTTACTTAAGTTCTTTTCTTGATGAGTGTGTGAAAATCTGCCAATTTTGTTTATCATTTAAGAAAATTAGATGTTAGTTTCAAGGATCTTATCTATTGTTTTCTTATTTTTTAATATTTTTATTTTTAAAATTATTTTAGTGTTCAATTGTAGTTGACATTCAATATTATATTAGTTTCACTAATGAACAGTATGTAAATTATAACGTTATCCCACCAGTAATTCTAGTATTCCTAATACCATATATAGTTATACAATATTATTGACTTTATATCACCACAAACACTTTTGTACTGCTAATTTTTACTTCTTAATCTTTTCAACTTTTTAACTCACCCCTTAATTCCCCTCCCATCTGGCAATTATCAGTTTGTCCTCTGTATCTATGAGTTCATTTCTAGTTTGATTTTTTTGTTTATTTTATTTTTTAGATTGCACATATGGATGAAATCATATGGTATTTGGCTTTATCTTTCTGACTTATTCCACTTAGCATAATACCCTTTAGGTCTATCCATGTTGTTGCAAATGGTAAGCTTTCATTACTTTTTATGGCTGAGTAATATTCCATTGTATATGTGGACCACGTATTCTTTATCAGACTTCCTGTCAATGGAACTTAAGTTGCTTCCTCATATTGATTATTGTATTGGGTTTGCCAAAATGTCCATTTATTTTTTTCCGTAAAATAAAAGACAGACTTTTTAACTTTCACCAATAACTTTATTGATTTGAATATTCTGAGTATGCTGGCTATCTCCTGCTGTTGGCTTCTAGTGGGTAGAGGCTGATGGTGCTAAACTAAAATAATTTAAACATCTTCCAATACATAAGATAGCCCCATGGCCAAGAATTATTTGGCCAAAAAGTCAACAGTATCAAGAAACTTCACAAACCACTTTTGATGCATTCAGTCAGTCACAACACCTTCTCCATACACTGAACAAAATTTTTTTGCATTTCATTTGGGTTTTTACCTTTCTCGAAATAATAAAACATAATACACTGAAAATGTTGCATTTCTTCTACCTTCAATATTAAAATAGCTACATAAAAATTCACCAATTTGGTAAGTTTTTTAAAAATGCACACTGTTGTGATAGCCGTCACAACACTCCAACAAAATTGTTTGGAATGAAGTTAAAGACAACTAAGCACTACAAGAGCCAACATACAGAAAAGAACTAAATGAACCTTTTGGCCAACCCAATATATATGAAATGTCCCTCTTTGTCTCTTGTTATAGCCTTTGTTTTAAAGTCTATTTTGTCTGATATAAGTATTGCTACTCCAGCTTTAAAAAAATTTCCATTTGCACAAAATATCTTTTTTTTATCCCTGTCATTCTGTGCATGTCTTATTATCTGAAGTGAGTCTTTTGTATACAACATACCTATGAGTCTTATTTTCTTATCCATTCAGCCAGCATACGTCTTTTGATTAAAGCATTTAATTTATTTACATTTACAGTTATCATTGATAAGTATGTAGTTACTGGCATTTTATTATTTAAATTTTATGTTTATTTTTTCTTCTTAAAAAGTTTCTTTAAAATTTCTTGAAATATTGGTTCAGTGTTAATGAACACCTTTGGCTTTTGCTTCTCCAGAAAGCCCTTTATCTGTCCTTTAATGATAAATGACAATATTGTTTGGGTAGAGCAATATTGCTTTTAGATTCTTATTTTCTTTTTTATCATTTTGAATATTTCATACCAATCTCTTCTGGCCTGCAAACTTTCTGTTGAGAGATTAGCTAGGTGTCTTATCATGGCTTCCTTGTATATAACTAACTGCTTTTCTCTTGCTGCTTTTAAGAATCTCTCATTGTCTTTAATCTTTGCTATTTTAATTATGATGTGTCTTGGTGTGGGCCTCTTTCTGTTCATCTTGTTTTTTTTAATGTATCATGTACATCAGCTATGTCTCCCAGTCTTGGCAGTATGGCCTGAGGTAGTGTTTCAGACTCACTTTTTGGTAACCTAAACTGGGTGCTTCAGGGATGATCCTTGTGTGGGTTATGTATGCCCTGTTTTTGTAGTTGATTCTTAATTGCTATTGGCACATCGGTATATGGGTTGACTCTCAGGCCAGGAATTGTGGGGATTGGCCATGACTATAGCCAATGAGCAGTTGGGCAGGATCTGATCTTAGAGAGCAGGCACCACTTTAGCAGGGCTCTGGTGCCTGGTGAGTTCACCCTATAGGTGGCCACCAGGAGAGTAGATCTTTGGTCCTCTTTGTAGGTATCCTGTTTTAGGCCCAGGTCATCTGCTGACTATAGTTACCTGAAATTACCTGGTACAAACCACATATTCATTTGTAGTTGGTGGCTGCCTTTGCTGAACTTGGAGGCACCTGGGATAGACTAAGCTGTGAGCTGAGGCTGGCTGCTTTTAGTACTGGGGTTACTTACCAAGAGGTACATGGCATGCCAAGGCCAGATGCTGCTTATTTGGGTTTTGTGGGCCTTTGAGAGATTTTTGAAATTTTGCAGCATGGGGTAAGGCCTGCAGCTCATAAGGAATAGCCAGTGAAAGAGGTTCAGGCTGGTGAATGTGTTGGGTGGAGCAAAGCCTCAGGGAATCAGGTGTGAGAGGTGTTAGCCAATTTGATGTTATAGGAGTTCTGTTCAGCTAATCATCAAGTGATTCTCAAGGGTTGTCCTGTAATTTAGTTGTAAATTTAATGGGGCCATGGGAGGAGGCAAACTTAGTGTTTACCTACTTCATGCTCTTGACCAGAAATCTAAAAAGCTGTCTCTATTGTCTTTTTAGTTTCTACTTCATTAATTTTTGCTCTAGTTTGTTATTTTCTTCTACTAACTTTGGCCTTCATTTATTCTTTTTTTTAGTTTTAGCTTTTTGAGGTGTTAAGTTAGGTTGTTTATTTAAGGTAGGCATTTATAGCTTTGAACTTCCCTCTTAGAACTGCTTTCTTTCCATCTTATAAGTTTTGGTATGTTGTATTTCTGTTTCCATTTGACTCAAGGTATTTTTTTACTTTTCTTTTGATTTCTTCTTTGATCCATTCAGGGGCGTGTTATTTAATATCCACATATTTATAAATATATTTGTAAAATTTTCAGTTTTCTTCTTGTAATTAATTTTAAGTTTCATATCATTATAGTTAAAAAACATGCTTGAATGACTTCAATTTTTAAAAATTTATTAAGACTTGCTTTTGTCCTAACATATGGTTGATCCTACAGACTGTTCCATGTGCATTTGAGAAAAATGTGTATTCTGTTACTTTTGCATAAAATATTCTGTACATATCTGTTAAGTCTATCCGGTATATCCTGTCATTTAAGGATAATCTTTCCATATTGTATTCTGTTGGAAAGATTGTATTTGTGAAAGTGGAGTATTTAAGCCCTCTATTATTGTTGTAGTGCAGTCTATTTCCACTTTTACACCTGTTATAATGTGAGACATTATCTGTGCTCATTTTCTTAGGCCCAAGATTCATATTTCTTAGGTTCTTAGTCATAGTCCTGATGTTGAAGGTTGATATTTAAGTTAGACTTTATATAGCATAAGTACTTATATATAATTAATAACTCATATATAATAATATAAAATTAATATTTGTATACTCTATTAATAATAAGTCTCTATACATTTGTATTAGATACATGTCCAAATGCCCTCTAATACTATGTGTTTAAAATACTTTTATTTTGAAATGGTGCAGATTTAAAGAAAGTAAAATAATTTTCACAGGGAGGTCTACTGTAAAAATCATAACTTTAATACAATAGCAAAGTCTGGAAGTTGACATTTGTACAATCCACAAGGTTTATTCAGATTTTACCAGTTTTATGTACACTTGTGTGTGTGTGTGTGCTTTGTTGTTGTAAGGGTAGACACAAAGGAAAAATCATTAACTTTGTATAGCGCAGAAAGGGAGAAACCCTCCCACCTCCATGCCTACTTTTGTTTCAGAGAATTTTCTTTAGAAAATTTGTAATTGTAAATTATTTTAATATCCTTTTGATATGCAGGTAAACCTTTTAAAAATGTATTTAGGTTTTAGATAGTCTCTTGTCACTTTACAGCCCAAGGCTGTCTTTCTCAAGGACCTGGAAACCATTTCTTTGAAATGTAATTCTAAAGGAAGACAGCGACACTGTCTCCCAGTCTGTAAGAGGGCAGAAGTCTAATTTCAGTGTAAAATGAGAAGTTTATTTTTCCTTTGGATAAAGCCGATTAGCTAACACAATTCACAACTTCTACTAGATGAATTTAAAATAAGTTATGTGTAATGAATGGTGTTGTCAGATACTCTTACTTGCCAATTAATTAGTGTTTATCTTGAGAACATATGTGTAATGGGGTGTACCTGTCTGGTTTTATGAAAAAAGTGAGATTTCTTCTGTCTTGTAATCTCTTAGTAAATTACCTATGATGCATGTCACTTTCTCATTCAATAAGAATGTTTTCTTTCTTTTATTCCTTTGTAGAAGAATTTGGGGATTAACAGGAGATCTAGCTTTTGAGTTGATTTCACCAGCAGTATATGGTTTTTGTAATTATGTCACAAGGGTAGATTTATGAAATCACCATAATCAAGATACAGAATAATCCCTGTACCACAAAGCTCTCTCTTGCTACACTTTTACAGGTACACCTCAGAGATGTTGTGGGTTCTCTATCACACCACCACAATAAATATCACAAAACAGCAATTCATGTGAAATTTTTGGTTTTCCAGTGCATAGAGAAGTTATGTTTACACTTTTCAATAGTCCATTAAGTGTTCAACAGCAAATGTCTAAAACTCCAATGTACATATCTTACTTTTAAACATTTTTTTACTGCTGAAAAATACTAATTATTCATTGTTTGAGCCTTCAGAGAGTTATAATCTTTTTTCTGGTAGAAGGTCTTGCCTTAATGCTTAAGCTGCTGACTGATCAGGATGGTGGTCCTGAAAGTTGGGGTGGTTGTGGAAATTTTTAAAAATAAAATGACAATAAAGTTTGCCACATTGACTAACTCTTCCTTTCACAAAGTATTTTTCTGTAGCATATTATATTATTTGATAGCATTTTACCTTCTCAAATCCTACCACTGCTTAATCAATTAAGTTTAAATAATATTCTAAATCTTTTGTTGTCACTTCAACAATATTCACAGCATCTTTTCTAGGAATAGATTTTATTTCAAGAAACCACTTTTCTTTGCTCATCAGTAAGAAGGAACTCCTCATGTATTAAAGTTTTATCATTAAGTTCCAGCAATTCAGTCACACCTTCAGGCTCCACTTGTAATTCTAGTTCTCTTGCTGTTTTCCTCACATCTGCAGTAACTTCCTCCCCTGAAGTCTTGAACCTGTCAAAGTCATCCATGATGGTTAGAATAAAATTCATCCTAACTCTTGTTAATGTTGGTATTTAACCTCTTCTTATGAATTCGGAGCATTCTTAATGGCATCTAGCATGGTAAATCCTTCCAGAGGATTTTCAGTTTACTTTACCCAAATTCATCAGAGGAATCACTACTGATGGCAGTTATGGTCTTATGAAATGTATTGTTTTATTGTTATTCTACTACAGTTGTCCCAATTTTCTTCCGTTGCTCTCCCCTGCCCTGCCCACCCCACTCCCTCACTCCCACAGTCAATCCCCACCCTGTTGTCCCTGCCTATGGTTCATTTATACTTGATCTTTAACTAGACCCTTCCCTTTCTAACCTCCCTTTCTCCCTTCCCCCCTCCCTTGTGGTCCCTTCTCAGTTTGTTCCTTGTTTCCATGCCTCTCGTTCTATTTTGCTCATTTGTTTGTTTCATTCATTAGTTTCCTGTTATAGGTAAGATCATATGGTATTTTTCTGTTGCTGCATGTAGGAGTCATAGCTTATTTGAAAATCAAAATTACTCCTAGATACATGGACTGCAGAACTAATATTGTGTTAGCAGGCATGAGAACATTAATTACATTGTACATCTTCATTAGAGTTCTTTAGTGACCAGGGTGTATCAACAAGTAGTAACATTTTGAAAGAAATCTTTTCTTTTTCCTGAGCAGTAGGTCTCAACAATGGGATTAAAATATTCAGTACACCATGTTGTAAACAGATGTGCTGTCATCCAGACTTTGTTGTTCCATTTGAGAAGCACAGGAAGAATAGATTTAGCTTAATTCTTAAGGGCCCTAGGATTTTCTAAATGGTAAGTTAACATTGGCTTTAACTGCAAGTCACCAGATTCATTAGCCCTTAACAAGAGAATAATTCTGCCCTTTGAAGGTTAGAAGCCAGCCACTGTCTCCTGTCTAGCTATTAAAGTCCTAGATGGCATCTTTTTCTAATATAATGCTGTTTCATCTACATTGAAAATCTATTTTTTTTTCAGTGCGTGGACCTTTATTAATTATCTCAGCTAGATCTTCTGAATAACTTTCTGCAATTTGTATATCAGCACTTGCTCCTTTACATTGCACTGTTATGTTATGGAAATGGCTTCATTCTTTTTATTTTAAAGATTTTATTTATTTATTTTTAGAGAGAGGGAAAGAGAAGGAGGGAAACATCAATGTGTGGTTGTCTCTTGAGTGCCCCCCACTGGGGACCCAGCCTGCAACCCAGGTATGTGCCTGACTGGGGTCAAACCAGCCACCTTTTGGTTCACAGGCCAGCGCTCAGTCCACTTAGTGACACCAGCCAGGGTGAGATGGCTTCATTCTTTAAACCTCATGAACCATCCTCTGCTAGCTTCAAACTTTTCTTCTGCAAATTCTTCCTCTCTCTCAGCTTCCACGGAATTTAAGAGAGTTAGGGCCTTTCTCTAGATTAGGATTTGGCTTAAGGGAATGTTAGGGCTTGTTTGATCTTCTATCCAAACCACTAAAACATTTTTAATATCAGCAGTGAGTTTTTAGGTTTTGTTTCCTTATTATTTGTGTATTCACTGGAGTAGCTCTTTTAATTCCCTTGAAAAAATCTTTTGCATTCATAGCTTGGTTAACTGTGTGGTACAAGAGACCTAGCTTTGGGCCTTTCTCAGCTTTTGACATGCCCTCTTCACTAAGCTTAATTATTTCTAGTCTTCTATTTAAAGTGAGAGACGTATGACTTTTGCTTACACTGGAACACTTAGAGACCATTGTAGGGTTATTAGTTGACCTAATCAGAATATATTTTGTGTCTCAGGGAATAGGAAGGCCCAAGAAGAGGGAGGTAGATGGGGGACTACCTGGTGGAGCAGCCTGAACACACAAAACACTTATCAATTAAGTTTGCTGTTTAATATAAGCACTGTTTGTGGTGCCCCAAAGCAATTACAATAGTATCATTATAACAATATAGTAATAATTTTAAAAGTTTAAAATGTTGCCAGAATTACCAAACTGTGACACAGAGACATGAAGTGAAAAATGCTATTGGAGAAATGACGCTGATAGACTTGCTTGACACAAGGTTGCCATAAACCTTCATTTGTAAAAAACAATCTGTGTGAAGCACAATGAAGCAAAGCACAATAATCAAGGTGTCCTTTCAAGGCTGCACTGAACTTCCTCCCTACTTCTCCCAACCCCTGGCAACCACCAATCTGTTCTCCATACCTGTAATTTTGTCATTTCTAGAGTTTTATATAAATAGAATCATATGGCATACTTTTTTTGAGATCCATTTAAGTTGCTGCATATATCAGTAATCCCTTTTTATTGCTGAGTGATATTCTGGAGTATAAAGGATCACTGTTTTTTTGACCATTCATTTGTTGAGGAAATATGGGCAGTTTCTAGTTTGGGGCAGTTGCTATAAACATTCATGTACAGTTTTATGTCTAAATGAAAAGTTTCTTTTCTCTGGGATACATGTCTACACTGCAGATTTTGGGTCATATAGTAAGTATAGGTTTAATTTTATTTTTTAAAAATTTCCAAACTATTTTTAGGTTGGCTGTGATTGTTTACTTTACAGCCCTACCAGCAACGTGTGAGTGACCCAGTTTTGTCAAATCTTTGTCAGTATTTGATGTTTCACTACTTTTTTTTTTGGTCATTCTGGTAGGTGTAGAGGGATATGACACTGTGGTTTTAAGTTTATATCTATAATGGTTAATGATGTTGAACATACTTTCACACGTTCACTTGCTGCCTGCAAATCCTCTCTGTGTGATGTGGACCATGACTTCTGCCCATTTTCTAACTGCATTTTTTGTTTTGCTGTTTGGTTTAGAGCTTTCTTTAATAAATTCTAGGTACAAGTCCTTTGTCATAGTTATAACTTTTAAATATGTTATCCCAGTCTGTAGCTTGTCTTTTCATTTTCTTTATAAATTCTTTTTCAGAGAAAATGATTTTTAACTTTGATCAGGTCCAATTTGTCAATTTTTTCTTTTATGGATTGTGCTTTTGGTGATAAGTCTAAAAACTCCTCATCTAGTGCTGGGTCTTAAACATTTTTTTTCTTTTTTCCCCCTAAAAATGTTATAGGTTTACATTTTATATGTAAGCCCATGATCCATTTTGAGTTCATATTTGTATAAGATGTGAGAATTAGGTCAAGGTTTCATTTGTTTGTTTGTTTGTTTTGCCTATGGATATCCAATTGCTTCAGCACCATATGTTGTATAAAACATTTTTCCTACATTAAGTTATTTTGCAAATTTGTCAAAAATCAGTTAGGCATATTCGTATGGGTCTATTTCTGAGTTTACTTTTCATGTGCTTTGAACCATGTTCTTTCCACCCATGCCATACTGTCTAGATTACTGTAGCTAGACAATAAACCTTAGCTCTACTTTTGTGTTTACATCCCCTGATAACGGGACTAGTCTAAGTACCTCACAAAACTGAAACCATAGAATATTTGTTCTTTTGTTACTCACTTAGTTCACTTAGCATGTTCTCAAGGCCCATCTAGGTTATATCGCATGTGTCGGGATTTTCTTCCTTTTAAAGACTAAATATTATTCCATTGTATGCATACATCTCATTTTAACCATTCATCCTTCAAAGGAGACTTGGCTTGCTCCCACCTTTGACTATTGCAAATAATGTTGCTGTGAACATGGGTGTACAAATGCCTCTCTGAGACCTTGCTTTTAATTCTTT
This sequence comes from Phyllostomus hastatus, assembly GCF_019186645.2. Lineage (NCBI taxonomy): Eukaryota > Metazoa > Chordata > Mammalia > Chiroptera > Phyllostomidae > Phyllostomus > Phyllostomus hastatus. The sequence continues at coordinate 8,563,534 of NW_025333867.1, read as the reverse complement.
AGGGTATATGCTACTCAGAAATGAAATTTCTTACTTCTATATTTAGTTTTTTTGAGGCAGTTCCTTACTGTTTCCCGCAGCAGCTGCATCATTTTACATTCTCACCATCAGTGCACAAAGATTCCAGTTTCTTCACATTCTCGCTGAGGAACCTTTTTTGAAAAGATGTTTGCGCTGTTACTTGCTCAGTTTTTGGGGGGGTCAGGGGTTGAGCCTGGCTCAAGCTGCCTCTCAGCAAACCCTCTCTTCACAGCACCACCCACCCTCTCCTTCCAGCAAGGCAGTTCCTCCCTGCTGCTTCCCCAAACCCAGCGCAGAGCCTGCAATCCCCTCTCCCTAGCCAAAACACTAGGACAGCTCAACCACACTATTTTCTTTATGTAAAATTCTAGAACACTGCCCTGTGCCCCCACTAGCCTGCCTTCCTCTGGTTCCAGCATCTCTTAGAGTTCATAGAGGTGCCTTTGTGATCCAAGGAGGATCTCTGGTTCTGTGGCACAGGCTGGTGGACACTGTTCAAAAACACCCCATTGCTTGTTTTATCCAAAACAACTGGCCTCCCTTTGAAGATTATCTGTGTAAGTAAAGTGAAAATAGGGCTTCTTACCCCTATCTTCCCGGAAATGCTTCATGAGTTAAATTCAGTAAAGTTGTTTTTTCCTGAAAATTTAATAATTGAGTAAACTCCCTGCTTATATAAATTGTTTGACCATTTTATAATAGCACGATTTTTTGGACCAAGTTTTCATTTTGAGATGGAAGAAAATATACCAAGAACAAAGCCCCTTAGCACTTTGAAATTACTCAAATGTCAGATACAAAACTGCTGACAGGATCAAAGATGGAGGCTAAATTCTTTGCTATTAAAGATGAAAAATTCTTTTCTGTCTGCTATACAGCAATTTGCAAATAGATTCAAAGTAGCCAATAATATATAAAAATACAATCTATTGCTAATTAATCAACTATTTTAAAATCAACTTGACCATCATCTTAAACTAGTTGTGGGTTATGAGACACTCAAATACTCTTTAACTTCAACTCCATTTTGAACTGCCACTTAAAACTAAACACCTGCCTCAGGGCCCCAGTGACCAGTGGGAGCTAACATCAGGGCACTTAGGGACTTGGTGTTGTTTCCAGGCCTTGAGATGTCTGTGGCCACTTATCTTGGGCCTCAAAGTTAAAACTGTTGAAATTACTTTCTAATGAGATTATATGCAAAGTCTCAGAGATAGATACACAGAAAGGATGGACAGAAAATACTTTAAGTATAAGCTCATGTTTTATAAAAACACTGTATAATAATGTTGTATAAATCTTATAGTTAACTTGGGGATTGTACAACTATATTGCATTGCATTTCAAAGAGCATTCATTTGTTAAATATAAAATTTTAAAATACACCATAACGTTTGCCATGTCTTTATTTTTCTTATTAAAACAGGAGACTTAAAAATTTTTATTGGCTGGGTTTGTGTGAACCTCTGAAGACCCTAGTTCATGGGGAGAGGACTCCAGTGCTATGGTCCTGGGTAATTACATGGGGAAAAAGTGCAGGCCTGAGTGGTCAGCCCATCTGGACCCCAGGGCTTTGTCCCCTTCCAGGTGGAAAATGAGCTTATACATGAAAAACTCAGCAAGTGGACAAAGCCAGATTCAATGGACAGTGAAGGAAACTTCAGTATGGGGTCCGTTCATGGCAGTTTGGGAATTACTGATATGCCTTCAGCAAAGCCAAGAGTGACTTTTCTGGAATGCCATCTGAGAGAAGGCCTGTTCCTGTCCAAGTTAGTGCACAGATCTTTCACAGAGTAAGGCACAGAGGTGGCAAAATGCACAAGCCCCACAGAAACATTTAACATATGGGTGGTTGCCAGGGGCTGTGGAAGGGGAGGATGGGAGTTATTATTTAATGGGCAGTTCAGTTTTGCAAGATGAAAATGTTTGTGGGTGGGTGGTGGTAATGATTGCACAACAGTATGATTGTACTTAATGCCACTGAACTGTAGGCTTTAAATGGTTAAGATGGTAAATTTTATCTATGTATTTTACTACAATAAAAAATTGAAAGAAAAAACAAAAGATCAGTAAAGGAGAAAATAAAAGATTTCTCAAGATGTGACCTTAGTTGTATTGTCACAGGTGGGCACAGGTAACCAGGTTCTCGCGGTGATCAAGGACAAAGAATTGAACCGAACACACAGAGTTTATAGCATAAAAAAAGAGAGAAGATTTATTAAGCAATAGTACACTCCACAGAACATGGGAGCGGGCCAACTCTGAGCAGAGATTGATCCCGTGGGCTGGAGGGATTCTATTCTTATAGGGAAGAAGCTTCCTGGCTAGATTTTGGCGGGCTTCTATTGCACGTGTACAAGTAGTTGCATTTCAAATCTGCTGCGCATGTGTGGTCTCCCATGATTTTCTTGATTGGCTACTGGAAGAGGAAGTTCCACAATGTTAATTTATTATAATGCTATTATAATGAAGGAGGGGTCGTGTAGCATCTTCTGCCCAGGTACATTCTTGAGTACCATGATTCAGCATTTTTCCAGAAAGTGGGAACAACCAGTCTTAGAGGGTCTTTGTCTTGTATGGATGTCCTTTATCTTAGCCCTGGGGCACCTCTGGGGTTTCCTCCTTCCTGACTATCTCCTGCCTCAGTATCAGCTAAAAGATCTTCTTCTTGCTTCCCCTCCACTCCCCCCAAAAATGTCCTTTCATGTGTGAGATGGGTGAGAATAGTGGCAGCACTTGTGTTATTGCTTCTGATCCTTCCCATCTGAGTCGTCTGCAAAAGGCAAAGCTGGATGTGCTGCAAGCCAAAGTGACTGAGGTATGGCCGTGTGGCTGGGCAAACCCCTGGCCCTCGATCCTCTTACTGGGGCTGGCCCTTCTACCCCATTTTGTGACAGGAAATTCTGTGGACTGATTGCCAGACAGGTACTTATGGGTAGGAAAGTAACTTTCCTTATATTAACAGTGGTATAAAATGAAAAATACAAATGCCTGGCTAGAACATCATTTTAGGTAAGAGGTTATTAACCTAAAAAATAAAAGACCAAAGTGAGAGGCAAGAAGCATTTGTTTGAGATCAATAGAAGGATCATTGGGGAAGCACTGATTCAAGCAGAAACCCAAACAGTGTTCTGGTTAGGGCACATACTCATGAGAAAGAGAAGGGGCACAATTTCATCAGTAGAAGGAAGGCATTTCTTTAAGTGCAGATAAGCTAATAGAGTAATGCTAATTCTAAAGAATGTTTTCCATTTTCAGCGCAATAGTTACAATACCTGCTATAAACCAAAATTAATTTTAGACTGTAATAAAGAATAAAAAACATTTATCTGAGCACGAAGAGCTGCAGCTCAGGAGACACAGACTCAGGAAGCAACTTAAATTGTGCTCAGTGCAACAAAGGAGAGGCAGCCTTTTATAAAGAAATTTCCCATCCATAGTTCCCATTCTGGTCTATTTCATGCAAATGAGGTTTTCAAATTGTGAACTTCTGATAGGTCAGGGCAGGTCACTGTCTATTGGCTGAATGGTAGCTTGGCCACAGAAGGAAAAACTTTCCTGCAGTGGTCCACAAGGGGAAATGTTAATTCATTAACTATTAATAGACTACCCTTAATGCCCAGCCCCTCTGCAGTGTGGGACAAGATGGGTGCTGTTGTAGAGCACATAGCCAAATGGGTGGCATTTAAATGAACCATCAGTAGAACTGAGCACTATGCGAATTGAGTGGGAGAGCTGGGGGTTATGGAAATACATGGTTGAGGGCCCAATCCAGCCAGGAAGTCTGGTGGGTCTTTCTGAGAAGGTTGAATTGTCAACCTTCATCATACAAACAAGTGGCTATAACTTATTTTCCCTGTTTGCAAGAGGGGCAGTGAAAATAGGCAGAATTAAATTAGATTACTGCAGAGACAGGAGAAAAGAACATGAAAAATTCCCCTCAATCAGGTCTCAGCTGTCTTTACAGTCAACAGCCAAGGGTAATAGATAAAAGACCTGAAGAATTTTTGCCTATCTTTCTCTCCTGTTGTGAACCACCCTGCCTGGTTTCAGAAGCTGTAATCCCCCATGGCTAAGGCTGAGTAAAAAGACCTTGGGACCATAAGCTATTAAGGAGACAAAGCTTATCTTCCTGGTAGGGGTGCCCTTCTGCCCCCTTTCACTTCACCCTGCTTGGCCCCTGGTGGATGACTGGTTAGCCAATGATGGGTAAAATTCCTCAAAGGAGGGATGACCTAAGACTCGCATGGTTGTGAAGGGGCCCTGAGGGAAGGACTTGGGGGGCTATAGAGAAAGGGGATGATGGATCCTCCCTGCTCAGTTTTGACATAGCCTGAGTCCTCCTCTCTGCAAGAAGTCTCCTAATCTCTTGGCTGCCTTACTTCCCCTGCCAGACTTAAGCCTGAAACAATGCCTTAAGCCTGAAACAATGCCAGAGGTGGGTGCGGCCCTGCTGGAAAGGGTGAGTTACCCAGGGCAATCAGGCCCAAGAAAGAATGCATAAAATCCTGTGAAACCTGCTTTGCTAAGAATTCCCTCAATTTAAATGATAAGGGTTCAAGCATGAAATGAGTTTGTTTCCCCAAAGTTTTATGGCCCTTTAGCTATCCAACCCTGACTCAATATAAGCCCTCTGAGTTCTTTGAATGTTATCTATTGTTTGATCATTACTGCCTGACAGTGACTGATGAACTTTATATATGTGCCCCGCATTCCTATGAAAATTAAACCCAATAAAGCCCATTGAGGAACAGGCTCCTGGTCCTTTCCCTTTGAGAGATTGGCCACCTTTCCTTCCCAAGCAGATCATGTCTAGGTAGACTTATTCTCATCCGTGGCGGACGGGGGGCTCTGTGAGCAAAGATCCTCCACACTCTCTCTCCTGGCCTCCTCCCTGTCTGTCTTTGCCTTCTTTCCTTCCTCTTTCTTTCCATCCTTGCTGTCTCCTTCCCTCCCTTCCTTCTGTTACACGAGAAACTCCCAGTAACTTGGTTCTCACTGACTCAGTAATGAATTACAGACCAGAGAGTCTACTAGCATGCAAACAAAGTTTATTGGTGCTAAGTTCTAATGGTAGAGCAAAAGCAAGTGTGGCTAGAGTGGGGGTTGCAGGAGCCAGGGCTTCCCCCAGGGAGATGTGACTACTCAGACATAGTAGTCACATCTAGTAGTCACAAGATAATCCTTATCTTGCTCCAGACTCTATTTGTTCATTTTGCATATGTGATGGGACGCAGGCAATTAACCAAAATTGTTTTATGGGTATTTTTTTTCCCCTCTTTGGGTGTTGTGGTATCCCTCCCCCTTTCTCTTCCAGGCCTTGGGATGAATACACACTCTCAAGGTTTTCCTTTTCCCATCTGATGGAGATGATACACACAGACCTTCAAGGGCTTCCCTTGCCCCTGAACTATCATAGTTTTGCTTATGTTGTTTGAAATGCCTGGCAGCCTTATTGAACCAGGGTCAGAATTACTAGGTCAACAGGTTGAGCCTTTGCTTTTGGCCTCTTGTATTAAATTCTTTGTTAGATTGCCATGGAGAGGTCCCTGCCTTCATTTTCCCTCTGGCTGCTTATTCTATCCAAAACTTCTTTTTTTTTTATTTAGTTTTACTTTATTTTTTTTTATCATGCGACTAGAAAAAGAGACAGTTCTGACTCAAAGTCTGAAAAGAGTAGTTTAGTTAATTCTGTTTTTCACAGTAGATCACAGGCAGCTTCCCGGTCAAAACACACTCTGTGTTATCGAACAAAGTGTTGCCAATGGAAGTGGGGTCTTTATCCCCACAAGTGAGAATAAGGTCTGGTGATAAGATTTATTTGTGGTACCAGATACAAATTTAAAGGAGTTCCCCTAGGTTCTCAGAGTCCCATCTCTGTCCTTCCAGACATAAAAAAAGTCCAATCTTGCCTTCGTCAGGCACAGAAGTAGGGCCAGTGTCCAGATATTTTGTGCCCTGCCTAAGTTTTAGTCCATATTAAAGCTTAGTCCAATCCAGTCCTTTTCACCATCCAGCTGGCTTAGCCTGCTGGGGCCCACACTTGGGGTCTTCATGGCCACTGGGGCTCCATATGGCTGCTGGGGCTGCAGGCAGCTGCTAGTCTCATGTGGCTGCTATGGAGAGAACATGTGAATGAATGGGACAAGTGCATTATCAGTTAAGAGAGAGAGGGAGAAAGAGAAGAACATCTTTATTAAGGTGATTCTATTGAGTTTAGGGTACACCAGGAACTTTCTCAAAATAACCAATGAACTTCCTGGGATTTTGTGGGCTTCTGATGGGTGCACTTCCTAACCAATCCATACTTTCCCAGGCTGGAGTGATGGGCCTCTGTGTTTGCCATTTGGTCTCCTACTGCATGTGCTTACCTCCCCCTTTATTGTTCTATTTCTTCCCCCAGTGATCTGTGGAGAACAGACCAGTGGTTCCTTGGGGAGTGTGAAGCTGTGATTTCCTCAGAAAGCAAATGGGCTTCTGCTCTCTAGTTTATCATGCTTAATAATGTCTGATTTTCTTTGTTCCCTTTCTTTATTAATAACTAGATAACTACGTGTGCTAAAAAAAAAAAAGCACTATCACGTTTCTTGACAGGAGTCACACCCTTTCCCATGGCTTTCTCCATCCTCGGGTTCAAGCCCTCCTAACCTCTTCTCCCATACCCAAACCAGCCTCTGTCCAGTTCCCAGATCATCCTCTACACAAAGGTTTCAGTTGTTTTTACAATAAACATTCATGGTGCACTTTTGATTAACATGCCAGGAATTAGGTTAGGTTCTGGAAAGACAATTAACAGTGTTTCTGCCTTCAAGATTAAATTATACCATTGATCATAAACAATGTCCTGGCGTTAATAACAAAGAAAATATGGTTCTAGCCTTTATACTTATATTCCTCATCTCTTCTCTGTCCCTTTTATGGCCATTTTCTGTTTTCTGTCTCCACACCAATGTCCATGCTGATGCTTTGTCTGAGGACACATTATCAGATGTTCATTCAGCTCATCAGCTTTTTCCCTGAGTTTTTCAGCTTAACCTTCACCCTCCTCTCTTGTTTGTCTCTCTCCCTAGTCCAGTATCTAACTTTTAGTTCTGAGTTCTGCTACTTACTGTCTGTGATTTTAGGCAAGTTGCTAAACCTTATTGTCCTGAATTCTTCATTTGTTGAATAAAGATAATGGTTCCTGCTTTGTCAATAGCCTGGAATTGTTATAAAAATCATGTATACAAATGGATTAAAGGTGGTTCCTAAATTACAAAATTATTCTACACATGTATTTTATCATGTTCTATCTTATATTAAGTGTGAACTTTTTTCTCTTTCACATATTGTAAATTCCTTGTAGAACAGGACCATATTTTAATTATCTTGATGTTTCTCACAGTTTCTAGTGGATTTTTAACAATACTTCACACCTCAGCTAGGGGATGAGTGGGGCCTCAGGGTATCCAGCTCCAGGGATAACACAGCCATCACACACTCAATGTTAATGGCAGCCCCTTGAGCTGTGCAGAAAAATGAGACTCTTTCCTCCCAAGACAGGGGTCATAACATCCCAGAAAATGAGTCTGGCTTGCTCTGCCACAACAGTGGCCTTCTGATGGGAAGGGCAAAGCAGCCAAGAGAGTAGGAGACTTTACAGAAAGACTGAAGACTCAGGCTATGACAAAGCCAAGGGGTAATGGTCTTTCTTCCCCTTCTCTGAAGACACCTAAGTCCTTCCCTGATGGCCCATCATGACTGTACCTATCTTAGGTCACCCCCCACTCGGGGGGTCTTACCCATCATTGGCTAACCAATCATCCGCCCAGGCCAAGCACGGGGAAGTGAGTGAGGCAGGGGCTTCACTCCTGCCAGGAGGAAATGTTCTGTCTACTTAGTGACTCATGTCCTCAAGGCCTTTTCACTCAGCTCTAGCTGTGGGACACATACAGTCCTGAAACCAGACAGGACAGCTCCCAACAGACCACACTGAGTGTCACAGACAATGAAGCAGCTCCAGGACGTGGACCCACACCTCCCTTACATGGACACCAGAACCTGAGCTGCTGATACATTATCTCCACCAACTTGTTCTCATTCTATAAGTAAGCAGATATAATTAAAACCAGATGACTGTGGATGAAAGAGGGGTTTTACAGGAGGTAACCTCACAGGTGATCTGATCATAAATTTTCAACTGGGCAGGTCATAGAGGGTTGTCATGTTCCAGGCCTACAACTTCTTCATTTAAAGGTTTTTAAGCCAACCCTGTCTCTGCATCTAGGTTAACATACTTTTGAAATGCCAGAAGTAATACTCCTCAAAGTGAGCAGGTAATCTTAAGTATCTTATAATCAGATCCCTGCCTTGCTTTCTCCCATATCTATATAATCTTCCTTACATTCCCTTCTTATTCCATATATATAAAAGAAACTGAAAACTGTTATTTTTGGAAGCATTTGAGATCTTACTTCCCGCAAATTGTGCCAGTTTTGGCTCAAATAAAATTCTCTACAACATTGAGCATTTCTTATATCAACATGACCACAACCGGATGATCAAAGGAGAAGGCAAAAGATCTTAACTTACAAAAATATAAACCTGACACAGAATACTCACATGATGCAAATAAAGAGAAAATCATCTCTGGTGTTTAGGTACTCATTTGTATTTAAAAACCCAAAGAAATCATTGTGATTCTTGAAATATGAATTAGTTTCTTTTGGCTGCTGTAACAAAGTATCATACTCTGAGTGGTTTAAACAACAGAAACTTATTTTCTCACAGTTCTGGAGGCTGAAAGTGCAAGAGCAAGATGCCAGTAAGGTTGATTCCTTGGAGGCCCCTCTCCTTGGCTTATAGATAACCATCTTTGTGTGTATTCACATGGTTTCCCTTCTGTGTCTCTGTCTAAATTTCCTCTTTTTATGCAAACATATGTCGTACTAATTTAGGACCCATTCATGAATCTTGTTTTACCTTAATTACCTTCTTTAAGGTATCTCCAAATACAGTCACATTCTGATGTACTGGAGGTTAGTTGTTAACATACAAACTGAAAGGGACACAATTCATCCTATTACAGAATCCCAAACTCAAGACAGTTTCTACACAGGTAGACATAGCCTTATCTTGCTAATTTTAGAAGTACTTTCTACAATTTTTTCATTGTACTGCTTAGCCTACTTTCTATGAAGTATATAGTATTGATAAGGACCAGTTTTGTTGATAAATCAATTGAATTGACAAGGAATATCTCTATAATTTTGGCCTTTTAAAAAAAGAAATAACATAGAAACAGAGGCATAAACATATGGAACAGACTGACAGCTATCAGAGTGGAGGAGGTGGGGGAGATCGGATAAGGAAAGGTGAAGGGATTAGCCAAAAAACATACATGCATGACCACTGGGCACAAACAACAGTGTGGTGACAATCTGAGTGAGGGGGCAGGGGGACTGGGTGGTGGTGGCAAAGAGGGGAAAAGTGGGAACAACTGTAGTAGCATAAACAATAAAAATAAAGAAAAAATAGGTCTAAGTAGTATTTAAACATGCATACTGTGATAACACACATAAAAGATATATTGGGAATTGAACATCAACTTCTCCAATTGCATTACGGTTTTCATGCCTTGAAGTCAAATTAGTATAAATTTGCTTTTGCCATCCAACAGTAATTCCTGACTTTTTATGGGGTGTTCGAAACTATTCTCAACTATATGGAGTTCAGAGAGTCTGAATTGGCTGTTATTTTGGCAAGAAGGCAAATTATTATTCTTTTAAAAAGAAGTTAGGAATGAACAAAAATATTAGTTTATATAGAGAATGTTTATAAAATAAATGAGTAGATAGTAAAATTGTGCTACATCCTGGCTTTATAAAGAAAGCTTTTCAAGACATTTAGGAATGAAAGATGAGAAGAGAATCCTGCCACTTCAGTGTGGAATATTCCAGAATGGGATTGGGAGGACGGCATGAGGAATGAGTACCATGTCTGACTGGAATGGCAGTGTAGACAGGTGTGGAAGGTGAAGTGTCTAGGATTAGACACTGATGGCCTCACGAGGACCTATCATGTCCCAGGCATTGCCCCAAAAATCTTGAGATGAATTAATGTGGGGGAGCTCCATCCAGCAGAGATCTCCTGGCCACCATGGATGAGAATAAATCTTCCAAAACAGGATCTGCTTGGGGAGAAGAGGCTGGCCAATCTCTCAGAAAAGAAGGGCCTCAAGCCTCTTTCTCAATGGGCTTTTGTTGAGTTTAGTTTGCATAGATATACATAGCTTTCATGTAAAGCTCATCAATCAATGTCAGACAGTAATGATCAAAGAAAGAAGATAAGGTTTACAGATAACATTTCTAGGATCATGGGGGTCCTTTTGAGTCAGGATCCGATAGACAAAGTGATGCCAATTGGCCATAAAACCTGGGGAAACAAACTCATTTTATGCTTGGACCCTTAACATTTAAATTGAGGGCATTCTTAGCAAAACAGGTTTCATAGGATTTTATGCATTCTTTCTCCGGCCTGATCGGCTCCCCGCTCCCCCCGGGAATGCACAGGGCTGCACATCGCTTCCACATTGTTCCAGGCTTGAATCAGGTTGGGGATGCAGGCAGCCAAGAGATTAGGAGGTTTTTTATTGATAGAATGAGGACTCAGGCTATGACAAAGCCAAAGGGTGAGGGTCTTTTGCCCCTCCTCCGTAATCCCCTAAATCCTTCCCTGATAGCCCCTTCACAACTATGCCGTCTTAGGTTGTTCCTTCCTTGAGGATCTTACTAGCCATTGACTATCCAGCCATCCCCCAGGGGCCAAGCAGGGTGAAGTAAAGCAGGCAGAGGCTGCTCCCCTGCTGGGAGGATAAGTTTTGTTTCCTTAGTGGTTTATGGTCCCAAGGTCCCCTTGCCGTGGGACCTTTTCACCTGTGGGTAAAGTTACAGCTCCTGAAAACAGGCAGGATGGTTCCCAACAAATTAATGCCTTCAATCCTCAGAACATGTTTCCAAGGAGGAAGGCTCTACCATGATCCCCACAAGATGCTAGTAGTAAGTAATAAGGCTTCTCACATCTCCCTGAAGGAAGGTTGTCTTGAGCTACTGAATGAGTTATTATTATAATTCACACTTACAATGTCATTAAAAATCTATATGCAATTTTTTTTGTTTTTCATTTCTGTATCCCTAGTGTCTGGGCTGAAGTCAAATTCATATGTGTTTGTCAAATACCAGGTGATTCTCTGGCTTCTGTGAGCATATTCCTGAGTTATAAAGCATATCTGTGCTCCAATGATAAGTGTAGAGGTAAGTAAAGGAAAATTCATTTGCCGGTGGCTATTGCTTTAAGCTTTTTTTTAAGTCTCCCAGAATAATTCAGAATAGATCGCTTTCTCTTATGCAATATTACTGATCTGTATGTAGCAGAAACATTCATAGAAATCCTAATGATGACATGAAAATTAAAGTTTTCCCCTTCAGTCCTTTTTTCTACCCAGGCATTTATGTGTTGCTTGGGCATGTCTGCAGTCTCAGCTAAAAAGTACCCTTCTGGTTTGAGCTGGTACAATTTCTGACAAGATCCTTTAAAGTCCTGGAAGAAAGACTAGTATTAAAACAATCCTTCTGATTCCTAAATAGTTGATAACTTTTCTAAAAAATAACAACCTTAAAAATTATGTTAATAAGAACTTTCAGCCAAGAGGGAGGTGTAGTAGACACACTGTGCCTCCTTGCACAACCAAAATAAGGACAACAACAATTTAAAAACAAAAAAACAACCAGTACTGACAGAAAATTGAACTGTATGGATGTCCAACAACCAAGGAGTTAAAGTAGACACATTTATCCAGACTGGTAGGAGCAGCAGACTGTAGAGCTGTGAGGCCCATCTGGTCCCACCTTCACATGCAGATGAACCAGGCAAAACTGGGGAGTGAGACAGACCATGCAACCTGGGGTCCCAGCAAGGGGAAATAAAGCCTCAAACACTGATTGAAAACATCTTTGGGGGTTGAGGTGCAGGGAGAAACTCCCAGCCTCACAGGAGAGATCATTGGAGAGACCGACAGGGTGCCAGGCCATACACAAACCCACCCACATGGGAATCAGCACCAGAAGGGCCCAATTTGCTTGCAAGAAGCAGGGGAAGTGACTGAAATCCAGCAGAGAGTGGAGCAAGCACCATTGTCCCCTCTCAGACCCCTGCCACACATACAGCCTTACAACCCAGAGACTGGGTTGCCCCACCCTGGTGAACACCTAAGGCCCCGCCCCTAAATATGTAACAGGCATGACAAAACAAAAAAAAATGGCCCAAATGAAAGAACAGATCAAAGCTCCAGAAAAAATACAACTAAGTGATGAAGAAATAGCCAACCTATCAGATGCACAGTTCAAAACACTGGCAATCAGGATGCTCACAGAATTGGTTGAATTTGGTCACAAATTAGATGAAAAAATGAAGGCTATACTAAGTGAAATAAAGGAAAATGTACAAGGAACCAATACTGATGGGAAGGAAACTGGGACTCAAATCAATGGAGTGGACCAGAAGGAAGAAAGAAACATCCAACCAGAAAAGAATGAAGAAACAAGAATTCAAAAAAATGAGAAGAGGCCTAGGAACTTCCAGGACATCTTTACATATTCCAACATAGAATTATAGGGGTACCAGAAGGAGAAGAGGAAGAGCAACAAGTGGAAAAGTTATTTGAACAAATAATAAAGGAGAACTTCCCAATTCTGGCAAAGGAAATAGCCTTCTAGGAAGTCCAGGAAGCTCAGAGAGTTCCAAACAAGTTGGACCCAAGGAGGAACACACCAGAGCACATCATAATTACATTAGCCAAGATTAAAATGAAGGAGAGAATCCTAGAAGCAGCAAGAGATAAGGAGGCAGTTACCTACAAAGGAGTTCCCATCAGACTGTCAGCTGATTTCTCAAAACAAAACTTACAGGCAAGAAGGGGCTAGAAAAAAGCATTCCAAGTCATGAAAGGCAAGGACCTACATCCTAGATTACTCTATCCAGCAAAGCTATCATTTGGAATGGAAGGGCAGAAAAAGTGCTTCTGAGATAAGGTCAAGTTAAAGGAACTCATCATCACCAAGCCCTTATTATATGAAATGTTAAAGGGACTTATCTAGGAAAAAGATAAAAAATATGTATAGTAAAAGGACAGCAAACTCACAATTATTAACAACCACACCTAAAACAAAAACAAAAGCAGACTAAGCAAACAACTAGAACAGCAACAGAACCACAGAAATGGAGATCACATGGAGGGTTAGCACCAGGGGAATGGGAGGAGGAGAGAGGGAGAAAGGGTACAGAGAAAAAGTAGCATAGATTGTAGGTAGAAAATAGACAGGGGGAGGGTAAGAATAGTATGGGAAATGTAGAAGCTAAAGAACTGTGTCATGACCATGTGTCATCATGGACATGAACTAAAGGGGGTCAATGTGGGTAGGAGAGGGTGTGCAGGGTGGAGGGAAGTGAAGGGGGAAAATGGGACAACTGTAATAACATGATCAATAAAATATATTTTAAAAATTGCATTAAGATAGTCAGCTTCCCACCAACAATCTCAAGATTGTCATACATTTAGGACTACATTGTAAAGAGACTAGAGAGTGACAGCAGGAACTGACCAGCCACACAAAAATGGAGAGAGTGGCAGCCTGATGTGGTAAATATCAGCCCTAAAACAGTTGGCCCATTTGTCCCTCTTCTTACTTGGCTGGATTTCTAAGTACTTAAAGATAGACCCTTTTTGTGATCCTTCCCTTTGCCTTAACAACAGCTAGCATTGAACTCACTTAGCATTGGACTCACAATTAGTCATTTCCATCCTTTTTCAGGCTTTCTATGAGGTTATATTCACTTACAATTCCAGTATATTTTAAAAAGTAGGTATGGTGTTTATTCCCAGTTCTTGGAACAAACCTTTTAAAACTGGGGTCATTACAGGGTTGGAATTTTCAGCTTCATTCCCTGACTTCTGAGAAAAAGCTGGGCTGGGCATTGAGTTCAATCATGTGGCCAGTGATGACTCAATCACGCTTCATAAAAACCCCTAAACAGTGGGGTTTAGGGAGCTTCCCAGTTGGTGAACACATGGGGGTTCTGGCAGGGTATTCTGCTTAAAAACTCTATGTACCCACCCCCATACCTTGGCCTATGCAGTTATATACTTTATAATAAACAAGTAACTCTAAGCAAATCCTTCATAAATTCTGTGAACGTTTCTGGCAAATTATTGAATGTAAGGGTAGGTCATGGAGACTCCAAATGTAGTAATCTGGGAAGAAATACGATTATCCTGAGGACCCCATTTGTGGCTGCCATTCCCACTTCAGGGGTAGTCTTATGGAACTGAGCCCTTAAACATGTGAGATGTGCACTAACTCTGGGAAGTCAGTACAAAATAAGTTGAATTTTTGGACACCCAGTTGGCATTGAAGAATTGTTTGGTGTGAGGCAAATCCTCTCAGCATCTTTGCTCCTACTTACTAAAAGTGTTGCTAAGTTCATAACTATACTTCTTATCAGTCATGATGTCATTAGAGATTACTGAGAGGAAATCATGTATCTTCTCTCCAAAGAACTTGTTGACCATTCTAAGCAAGTAATGAGTTTCTTGATTGTTAATGTCAGTGAGAATAACTGGAAACCTTGATAGGTTTTTTTACCCCTATTTACAGAATGTACCTTTCAAAAGAGAAAAAAGAGAGTACCTTGAGTGTTGCCCTTCACTTTCCCAAAGTACAGTGGATGTTCGCCAAGCAATATCTTTCGCCTTGGCTCCTCAGTGCCTTTTCCTGTCTTAACAGACAACTGAATTGACTTTGTTTGGGAGGTTCACACATTTGGGGAAAGATCATGTGATAAAATTAGGATGAGACCAGACAGCAGTGTTAATATTTGATAGATTGAAACTTGCTCCATTCATGAGTAATAAACAATGAGCACAAATGACAATTAGAACATCTGATCTGAAAGCATACAGAAGTGCCCTGAGTGCAATTGAGGCTGCTCTGCTCACATACATGTGTTAGTTGATTGTGACTAGTTAATATAAGGATATCTGGAGTGCTTTGTGCTTTCCTTGACTTAGTCATGCAGGTTGACTTGTTTCTCAAGACAGAGTTACATGCAGGGTATTTAGGGAGAATCCTGCCATGTCTTTGTCCAATAAAACAGAATTAACTAATATTTTCACTATTTTTAATGAACACAAAAATCTTATTATCTTACAAATTTGGTCTCTCCTGTCTAAAATAAATTGCAAAACACAGGAATATAAAAAATTAAATTATAAAAACTAAAGAAAATATACAGGTGAATATTAACATAGTTTTAGTGGCAACAGGTCTTTCTATGCATGACTCCAAAGGAAGAAGGCATAAAGAAAAGGTGATAAAGTTGATTATTAAAATTAAAAGATGGCATAGAATGTGTTTATGGACACTGAACAAAAGCCATGTGATATTTTAAGTGAAATACTTGTAGGTAGGACTTCTCTAGCTTATTTGGCAGCTAAAATCATAAAAATCCATAAATAATTTATTTGGTGCATCTTGTCTTCTCCTAAGCTTATTTTAGCTAAAATCAACAAAAATGAGTACCAATAGCAATCTTGCTTATGGGGCATTGTACAATAATAATTTCTCTCTCAGTGTCTCAGAAAATGAAGGTGTTGGAAGCCCAGGAGAAGCTGTTCTGGATTAAAAGAGATTTAAAGGACATAATAATAAAATTTAATGCACAACCCTGAAAGGCATTATTACTTAAAGAAATAAGTTGTAAAAGACTTAAAGGACCACAGGAAATTTGAATATGCATTGAGTATGAGGAAATGACTCTTCACTTGATAACAGCAAAGGTGACATTATGGTTATGTAGGGAAATGTTCTTTTTTAAAACATAAATGCAGCCCTGGCCAGTGTGGCTCAGTTGGCTGGGGCATTGTCCCTTAAACTGAAAGGTTTCAAGTTCAATCCCCAATGAGAGCACATATCTAGGTTGAGGGTCTGATCCCTGGTTGGGGTTTATGTATGGAGGCAATGAAAAAATGTCCTAGGGTCAGGATAAAAATGGACTGTTATTTGTACCAGATATATAGATGTAGGTATAGAATAGATATAGATAGATTAGATATATAGATAGATAATTAGATATCAATATAGATATATAGATATAGATATAGATATAAATAAAATTGGGAAAAGTCCAGCCATTGTTAATATAATGAGAACAGTTTGTGTGACATCGATGTAAACAGGCAGCCAAGGAGAGTGGACTGGGATGTGCATGTGTGAACAGTGACAATCTCACTGGACTAGTCAGTGGATGTGGTAGATGCCATTGAGTGAGCATGTATACTGTGTGGACATCACATTCAAAATGACTGAGCAAGTAGAGCAATGAATCTACTTTAAATTTTGCATTAAACTTGAATGTTCTTCCATGGAAACTATTCAGATGTTTCGGAAGGCCCCAGCTATGGGCAACTGGTGATTGGCAGCTTCATCATGACAAGGAACCCATTCACATATCATGTCTCGTGCAGTTTTTTAGTGAAACATCAAATCACTCAGGTGACTCAACCCCCTATAGTCCAGTTTTGGTGCCCTGTGACTTCTGACTTTTCCTAAAACTGAAATTACTTTTGAAAGGAAAGAGATTTCAGACTGCTAATGAGATTTAGAAAAATATAATGGAGCAGCAGATGGTAACTGGGAAAATTGTGTGAAGCCCAAAGGTACCTACTTTCAAGAGGACTGCAGTGTCATTGTCCTGTGTACAATGTTTCTTGTATCTTGTATCTTCTTCAATACATGTCTCTACTTTTCATAATAAATGGCTGGATACCTTCTGGACAGACTATGTATGTATAGTCATGATGTACGTAATTCATGGATTTTTATGGCAATGTTCAATACACCTTTAAGCCCACCTACCAAATTTTTTATTTTAGATTTTTAGTTTTAGACTTTCCTTTTTTTGTTGTTTCTATTCCTCAAATCTTTTTAACATATTTATAACAGCTCTAATGCAATTATTGCTTGCTTATTCCAATGTTTGTATCATTTTTGTGTCTGTTTCTACTGTGAACTGCTATTTTGAACTGTTTTGTGACTACTATTTTCCCTGGTTATGGGTCATATTTACTTGTACTTTTGTATCTTTAAATACCGTTTACTCTAGTACACTGAAAACAAAATATCACCAAGAGATTTTCCTATGTAGCCAAAGGGAAGAACCCCCTATGCTATATGTTTCTAGTGTCCATTCCAGCTCTGACTTTCTAGAATTCCATGATGTACAGGGCCCACTTGCAAAAGATAAGAGAGACAGGAAGTTAATAACTGCAGGAAGGGAAAGCAGAATGGTAGAACAAAGAAGTCTTGCCAATTAGAATCCTCAGCTCCAAAAATGGGACACATAAGCACTCCAGCAGAGATGCATCTAAGAAAGAACTCTGAAAACTGCATCAGTTTTATCTAGGCAGAAAATCCTCACATTCTGGTAGTTTTATGTCTGGGGGAAGATTCTGCCCATCCCATATTCAGAACTAATTCTTGTCCAAGCAACACTTTCTCCATCTACAGTATGAGTTTCCAGAGTAAAAGTTGGATTTACTTTCTTCAGTGAGTATACAGCCAATATTTTTATAGCTAATATATACATTATTTTATAGTTTATAAAGCACTTTCACATACATATTTCACTAGATTATAAATATCTCATGAAGCAGTAGGACAGATTGATATTATTTCTCTTTTATAAGGCTCTGAAAAGTTAGGAGGTTTAGGAAAGGTTCATTAGTGAATCAGGGGCATAGCATGGACTTTAGAGTTGATCAACTTACTCCAAAGAGCTGCCTTGCCTTGCCTTGCCATCCCACAAGATAACAAAGTCTCTGAGTTTGTATAAAAAGTGAGCCCTGGAGTAAATTCAAAGCTCTATCAAATTGTTTATTTCCTTTTCTATTCCAACAGCATTGGCAGAAGTCCTCACAACCACTTCTGTGAAGATGTGGAAAAAGTAAAGTGTAATTGTCTTGGTCAGGAAAAGAATGCTTATACTACAGAAACAAATAATCCCCCAAATCTCAGTGGCTTAAAATAACAGAGTCATTTATTCTTCAGGTGGAGTAGCCATCATCTCCAATGTTGTAGATGCCATGCTAGAGGGACAAAAATAATTCTAGAGGATCTCAAAATGCCAGTTAAATATCCCTGTGTGTGTCACTTCTACACACAACTCAATAGCCAGAACGGATCATATGGCACCCCACAAGGGAGCCAAATAGAACAATTATTCTCTATGCTGGGAGGAAGAAAAACTAAAAACTTTTGGCAAACAACTCTAATGACTACACACAATTTTTCTTCCTTTTGCAGTGGCGGCCTCTGGGCATGTAAAGCAGAAGACACATTCAGGGGAGAAAAACACACATAGTATGAAGGGTTTCCATCACACAGTTTCTTTAAAAGACAGATGGCAAAGGTGCCATTGCTTCAGAGTGTGCCTCCATGGTGCAAGGTCTGGAACCAAAGCATAGTGGGAAATGTATTATTGTGTGATTGACAGTTTCTAATGCTGAATAAGGATGGGCAACTTCTCAGACCAGCAGAATCTTCAAAGAGTTGGAGGAAAGAAGTGGCTTGGTTGTTGTACAGCCCAAGATAATCCTGGGGAGGAATGGGCAATTGAAAAGCCAACTCTTTTTTTCCCCTTACTCTCATTCAGAGAACTTTGCAAGCAGGGTGAAGACCAGGCAAGGATAGGCCGTGGTGAAGCAAAAGGTGATAGTTGTTGAGGGAGGGACCAATGTCAGTGGCAACTCCCAGAGGCCATTTAACATCTGGGAGAAGGGTAAGTCCTCTCAGACTTAAATCGCGCCCTTGTATAGCCTCTTCACTTGTAACTACACTTTCCCCTGCCTTGCACCTGCGCTCAGGACCTTCCCTTATGCCGCCTCTGGCTGTCCAAAGAAACCTCTAAAGCAGGCCCCAGGCTCTGCCATTCCCCACCCAAGACCCTGCATTAATTAATCAGTGCTTGTCTCTTCCTCCTTTCCCTGCTTTTCTTAATCACCTTCCCATAAAATGTTTTGTAACAGGAAGGTCAGAGCAAATCACTAGGGAGTGGAAGAGACCCCAAACCAAGGACCCCGGTCCAGCACAAAACGTCATTGCCCTCTCCAGCCAGGAAAAGGCAGGGGGCAGAGAGAGCTGCCAAGGTGGCTGATAAAAGCAGCCTGACTACTCCAAAGGGAGGGGCCACCAGAGCAGAAAGATTGCAGGCAAATTGTAAACAAAGGCAACTGTAAACAAAGGCCTCTGTAAATAAGCCAGCTCAATGTACCTCAGCTTTCCCAACAGGGAGGGGCTGAAAAGATAGCTACTGCCTCAGATAGCCTCCAGAGCAGCTACAGCTAGCAGGAGGAGTGTCAGAGAGGCAGAGCTGAGCTCTCCAGAGGGACATTTGAAAGGGGTTGGAAAGCGTGGTAGTCAGCCCAGCATGCATGAACTGTAGAGGCCAGATACCCACTGCCCTGCTGAGACCCAGTGCTCCTATGGGTAACTGGACACTTTGCTCCCTTTCGGAACATGGTGGCCAAAAGAAGGGAAAAGGCAAACACCACTAACAAGGCACAAGGTTAAAAAGCTAGACACTCCCACTGGCTTTGGAAAGCATGGGATTTGGGAGAGGAATTTAAACAGAAGACAGGTAGGAGCCTCTCTCCTTCCTTGTCCCACAAGGGCAAAAGTATCCAGGACTTCTATCTCACATGGTTGGAAGCCAGCTCCAGGAGGCAAAGTCCCAGATGTGCCTCATGCAGCACCAGCCCTTGGGACACTACGACCCTGGGCAACATGGCACATGGACACTGGACAGCTTCTACTTTCTCACCCAGAGGCCACTGCAAGGAGGCTGAGAGCAGCATATGGAGGCATGAGCTGGGAAGTTCCTCATCCTCAGGTAATGGAAACTTTGGCATGAGATAGAGTCTGGAGCTATAGAAACAGAAACACATTTCTCTAACAACCTTAGGCTACAGATAAAGAATGATGGGGAACTTAACTTCTGGGCATGGATTTGGACATTAATCTTCCCGAAGGTGCTTGGTTTTCTGTGCTTTATGGATGAGGCTGGCTGGAGCAGGAATGCTCCCAGCCCCTTCAAATTGGGAACCTGCTAATAAAAACATATTTCCTTCCCCACAAATTTTCGCATTTTCCATATACAAGGTGGCAAGTGGCCAGACCCCAGGCTGCCCAGTTACAGCTTCATTCCCTACGATGTTGGCTTTAGTGGTGCATCAGGAACAGAGCAATCCAGTTAATTTAAAGCCATAAGAAAAGCTAGCATTTTGTGACCTCTTACTATGTTCCACATGTTGGCCCAAGTACATCATACCCCTCATTCTCAAAAACACCTTTTTGATGGGGGACTCAAGAATTGGAAAATTTTAGTTTAAGGTAATAGTTAATAAACCTACCAGTTAATGCATATAAAAAGCTATTGTTTCAGGAACTGCAGGTACAGCCCACTATGAGTCCAGGAGACCACAGCGATTGACCTTTGTGCTCCAGAAGAGGCCATAAGCAATCCAGGAGGTATCCGAGCATTGTGCTCCAGGGAGAGAGAGTTCGCCACCCAGGACACATATAAAGAAAATGACTGGTCAGCGGATTAAAGGATGTTAGGGAAATTGCCGAACTGCAGCTTTTATCTGATTAACTTCATTCCTGAATTCTGAATCCCTTATTATACTTCTGCCCCCTTATAAAAAAGGCTGGCTTAAAAGGGAATGTAAGATGATCTGTTAGGGTACAAACCTGTGATCTTCTCAGATTGCTGGACATCTGAATAAAGCACCCATAAAGATTCAATCCCTGTCTCTGCTTGTTGGGTCTGGTAGGTGACAGGCAGCCCAAATGCCCACTTTTGCCATTTCACTTTTCTTTTTTAAAAAGACATTATTTATTTATTTTTAGAGAGAGAAGGGGAAGGAGGGAGAAAGAGAGGAAGAGAAACATCAATTCCTGAGAGATACATCGATCAGTTGCCTCTCAAATGCCTCCAACCAGGGACCTGGACGGCAATCCAATCATGTGCCCTGACTGGGAATCAAATCAGTGACCTCTCCATTTGTGTGTTGGCACTCAATCCACTGAACCACACCAGCCAGGGCCATTTTCATTTTATGATAGGTATCATTACAGATGAGAAAATAAAATATGGAGAGCTGTGGTACCTAAGTGGTCCAACCAGCAATCAGCACCACAAGGACCCAATTTGCTTGTGAGTAGCAGGGGAAGTGACTAAAAGCAGAGCAAGAGCTGAGCAAGTAGCATTACTTCCTCTCTCACCCCTCCCCCACACACAGTGCCACAACACAGTGAACTGGGTTGCCCCGCCCTGGTGAACACTTAAGGCTCCACCCTTTACAAGTGCACCAAAACAAAGAAATATGGCCCAAATGAAAGAATAGATCAAAGCTCCAGAAAAAGATCTAAGTGACCTGGAGATAGCCAACTTATCAGATGCAGAGTTCAAAACACTGGATGCTCACAGAAATGACTGAGGACAGATGCAAAATAGAGGAAGAAGTGAAAGCTGGATACCGGGAAGATGGTGGCGTGGTAGGAGGAAGCAGATTCCACTTCTCCCTATGCATGGGAGAGAAACTAACTGACCTATGGAGGAACAGAGCAAGGGGCCAACAATACCAAAACATTTATGAAAATAGGACATCAAAAATTATAGCGGACATTGAAAAACCAAATGGTAAGAAGACTGCTTCAGGATAATAAGGGCCCGAGGACCAGCCCCCAGGCCCAGTGCTCCCGGGTCTGCCTCAGGGCACTTGGGAGAGAGCTGGGTCAACCACTCCCTCCCCAGCCAAAAAAAGATTGAGCAGCACCATGGGAGGCCTGGTTGCTTGAAGGCAGAGAGAGGGGAGTGAGGACTGAGAGACAATCACACAGGGACTGCAAGAACCCACGCATATCCCTGGGAAGAGTGTGTGTCCCAGCCTGTGCGACCAAGGGCGGCCTGGTCATGCACCCGCGCCCCCAACCCAAAGAGACTGTGGTTTTGTGGAAGAACCAGACAGACCCCACAGCACTGAACACAGAAAAGGAATGGGCGCTCGCAGGATTCTGGAGCCCATGGCAGTGAACTCAGGGGAAGTTGGCACCTTCTCAGGATCCCTGGAGCTCACATCGTGAACCTGGAAAAGGCACGGGCGCTCCGTAGGATCTCAGAGCCCGAGAGCCCGACGTGATGAGCTTCGGAGAGTGTGCTTGGGAGGTCCCAGACCCACACCCAGGGCCCTGTAGAGAGGCATCACACTGGCTATGGGGAGATCACATGGCTGGCCCTGGGGACAGTATGCGAGCGCTGACTGAGTTCTGACTGGGAAGGGAGAATAGAATTCCAATTGCCCCTCAGCCTGCTGAAGCCAGCAAGACCAGAAAAACTGGTTTGGCCAGTTAGAAACCAACAAGAGGTTTGTTGTTGTTGTTGTTGTTGTTTGATTGTTTAATTTTATCTTTTTTTAAGTAACTTTTTATTTTTAATTCTTATTATTTTTGTATCTCTCACTTCCTTATGCTTCTCTTCCTTTCAAACTGGTGTTATTCCTTCCTTTCCAAATTTATCTCTTCTTCATTCCATCTTCTGCTTTTTTCCTTTTTTTTTTTTGAACTTGCAAGTTACTGCAAATTTGTATTATCTTTTTTCATTATTCTTACATTTTTTATTTTAATAGTATTTTGGTATTCCTCTTCTTTCTGTTTAGTCTTCTTTGCTTAGCTGGTTATACTGTATTGTTTGATAGGTTTCCCCTGTTATCTCATTTATAGTGTATTGCTAATTTACTGTCCGTCATTTGTGTTCCATTAGTACACTACTCAACTTCCTATTCTTGTTATCTAGACCTCATAAATTCTGCCATATGATTGTTTCTCTAGTATTACTGTAAATAAGACCTATTCCATACAATTGTAAATACTATACAACAGCCCTCCCAGATCTCAGCCCACTTCTCAGTTTCCCAAACTCTATTACTGTAGTGGTTAATTCTATTCTCTCAAACACTACACCTATTTACTATTCTTTACTCTCACCCTACCTCAGAATCTGACCTCCCACAGCCTCACTGCTTTATAGATCCACCTCACAATCCTTTCCTCCTCAATAAGAGTTGAATCTTCTTTCCATCCTTTCTAAAACATGACTAGTGGGGTGGAAGATCACAGTTAACACTATATGTAGCCAAAGAATCTCCTATCTCTTCTCTACTGGCAGCTACTGTAAATATTCCTCTTGCTGTCTTAAACCATTTTGCCTTACTCCTCCAACTATCACAAAAAAAGAGTAGGGGGAAGCTGTGAACACAAGGATACATGAAGGAGAGTGCACCACTGAATCTCACAGGTATTCTATGACAGAAGTTCACACCATAAAC
This sequence comes from Phyllostomus hastatus, assembly GCF_019186645.2. Classification (NCBI taxonomy): domain Eukaryota; kingdom Metazoa; phylum Chordata; class Mammalia; order Chiroptera; family Phyllostomidae; genus Phyllostomus; species Phyllostomus hastatus. The sequence goes on along the minus strand of NW_025333867.1, from coordinate 8,540,037 downwards.
CCAGGGAACCAGAACAGATCAATTTAAGAAGCAGAGGCTAACAAGAAGAGTCTCATAAACAATGAGAAGACAAAGAAACAATCCCCAAATGAAGGGAAAGCAGGAAGCCTCAGAAAGAATGCTAAATGTGCCCTGGCTGGCATAGCTGAGTGGATTGAGCGCGGACTGTGAACCAAAGTGTCGCAGGTTCAATTCCCAGTCAGGGCACATGCCTGGGTTGCAGGCCATGACCCCCAGCAACCACACATTGATGTTTCTCTCTCTCTTTCTCTCTCTCTTTCTCTCTCTCTCTCTCTCTCTCTCTCTCTCCCTCCCTTCCCTCTCTAAAAATAACTAAATACAATCTTTTTTTTAAAAAAAAAAGAATGCTAAATGTAATAGAGGCAACTCAACTATCAGATATTGAGTTCAAAGACATGATTATCAGGAAGCTCAGTGAGCTACCAGAAACTACAGGGAAGCTACAACAAACTCACTGCAAACTATATCAACATGAAAAAGGAAATGGAAACTATCAACAAGGGCCAAGAGGAAATGAAGAATACAATTTCTGAACTGAAGAACACAGTAGAAGGAATCAAAAGCAGGATCAATGAAGCAGAAGATCAGATCAGTGAATTGGAGGACAAAGTAGAAAAAAAAACACCCAGAAAGAGCAAGAAAAGGAAAAGAGGCTCAGAAAGAATGAAGAAGGATTAAGAGAAATGCAAGACAATATGAAATGTAATAATACCCATATAATAGGGATACCAGAAGGGGAAGAAGAAGAGCAAGGGATAGAAAACCTGTTTGAAAAAGTAATGATGGAAAACTTCCCTAATTTGATGAGAGAAAAAGTCACACAAATCCAGGAAACACAGAGAGTCCCAATCAAGAGGAACCCAGGCCCACCTCAAGACACATCATAATTAAAATGGCAAAATTTCAAGACAAAGAGAGAATCTTAAAGGTAGCAAGGAAGAAACAGGAAGCAAGGGAGCCCCCATATGGCTAGCAGCTGACTTCTCAATGGAAACACTCCAAGCCAGAAGAATGGCAAGAAATATTCCAAGTAATGAGAACCAGAGGTCTGCAAACAAGGCTACTTTACCCAGAAAGGCTCTCAATCAAGATAGAAGGCCAAATAAGAAGCTTCCCAGACACAAGAAGTCTAAAAGAATACACCTCCACCAAACCAGCTCTGCAAGAGATGCTAAAGGGACTGCTTTAAGGAAAGGAAGGAAAAGAGAGAGGGAGAGAGGAACACATGTACATAAAAGACAATGAATAAGTACCTATCAATAATGACCTTAAACGTAAATGGATTAAATGCCTCAATCAAAAGACATAGAATAGCTGAATGGATAAGAAAGCATGACCCACACATATGCTGCCTACAAGAGACCCACCTCAGGATGAAAGACCTACACAGGCTGAAAGTGAAGGGCTGGAAACAAATCTTCCAAGCAAATGAACAGGAAAAGAAAAAGCTAGAGTAGCAATACTCATATCAGACAAAATAGACTATCAAAAAAGGTCCATAAAGAGAGACCCAGAAGGTCACTTCATAATACTCATGGGAAGAATCCATCAAGAAGACATAAATATTGTAAATATATATGCACCCAACATAGGAGCACCCACGTACATAAAGAAAATCTTAGAGGACTTCAAGAAAGATTTTGATAGCAACACAATTATAGTGGGGGATTTTAACACCCCACTATCAAAAATGGACAGATCACCAGACAAAATATCAACAAAGTTATTGAGGCGTTGAACAATGCCCTAGATGAAATGAGCTTAACTGATATATATACAGAGCACTCTATCCCAAAGAAGCTAAATACACATTCTTTTCAAATGTACATGGAACATTTTCAAAGATAGACCATATGATAGGACACAAAACAAGCCTCAACAAATTCAAGAAAATTGAAATCGTACCAAGCATTTTCTCAGATCACAAGGGACTGAAACTAGAAACCAACCTCAAGGAAAAAAAACCCAAAACACTCAAAATCATGGAGATTAAATAGCATGCTATTAAACAATGAATGGGTCAAGAATGAAATTAGGGAAGAAATCAAAAGGTTTCTGGAAACAAATGAAAATGAACTCACAACAACCCAAAACTTATAGGACACAACTAAGGCAGTCCTGAGAGGGGTGTTCATAGTGATACAGGCCTACCTAAAAATGATAGAAACATTTCAAACAAACAACCTAACCCTACATCTACAAGAACTTGAAGAACAACAACAAAGACAGCCCAAAGCAAGTAGGAGGAAGGAAATAACCGAGATCAGAGCAGAATTAAATGACATAGAGACTAAAAGCACAATTCTAAGGATCAATGAATCCAGGAGCTGGTTCTTTAAAAAGATAAAATTGAAAAGCCTTTAAGCAGACTCATCAAGAAAAAAAGAGAGAAGACCCAAATAAATACAATCAGAAATGAAAGAGGAGAGATTACAACTGATACCACAGAAATACAAAGGATTGTAAGAAATTACTACAAAGAACTGTATGCCAAGAAATTTGAAAACCTAGGTGAAATGGACAAATTTCTAGAAAAAATATAATCTTCAATGAAGAAGAAGCAGAAAGCCTGAACAGACCAATAACAGCAGATGAAACTGAAGCAGAAATCAAAAAACTCCCAACACACAAAAGCCTGGATCTGGATAGTTTCACAGGAGAATTCTACAAAGCATTTAAGGAAGAGCTAACCCCTATCCTTCACAGACTATTCCAAAAAATCCAAAAAAGATGGGAGTCTCCCAAACTCTTTTTATGAGGCCAACATCATCCTAATTCCAAAACCAGATAAAGACACAACAAAGAAAGAAAACTTCAGGCCAATATCACTGATGAACATTGACACTAAAATCCTCAACAAATACTGGCAAACCGCATTCAACAATACATTAAAAAGATCATACACCATGACCAAGTGGGATTCATTCCACGTATGCAAGGATGGTACAATATTCACAAATCAGTAAATGTAATACTTCACATAAACAAAAGCAAAGACAAAAATCACATGATCATATCAATAAATGGGGAAAAGCATTTAATAAGGTACAGCACCTATCTGTGATAAAAACACTCAGCAAAGTGGGAATAGAGGGAGCATTCCTCAACATAATAAATGAGAGACCTACATGAGACACCTACAGCCAACATCATACTCAGTGGGCAAAAACTAAAATCTTTTCTACTAAGATCAGGAACAGGACAAGGCAGTCCACTTTCACCACTTCTATTCAATATAGTACTGGAAGTTTTAGCCACAGCGATCAGACAAGAAAAAGAAGTAAAAGGCATCCAAACCAGAAAGGAGGAAACAAAACTGTCACTGTTTGCAGATGACATGATAGTGTACATAGAAAATCCTACAGACTCCACCAAAAAACTGCTTGACCTAATAAATGAATTTGGCAAAACAGCGGGATACAAAGTCAATGTCCAGAAATCAAAGGCATTTCTGTATAGCAACAATGAAACAGCAGAAGCAGAGATCAAAGAAAAAATCCCATTTGAAATAGCAAAAAGAAAAATAAAATACCTGGGAATAAACCTAACCAAAGAGGTAAAAGACCTGTATTCAGAAAACTATATAACACTGAGGAAAGAAATCAAAGAAGACACAAACAAATGGAAACATATACCATGTTCATGGATTGGAAGAATTAACATCATGAAAATGTCCATACACCCAAAGCAATCTACACATTCATTGCAATACCTATTAAAGTACCAATGGTCTATTTCACAGACATAGAACAAACACTTCAAAAATTTAGAGACTTCTGGCAAGATGGAGGCATAGGTGGATGCACCGTACCTCCACGCACAACCAAATTAGAACCACAACAATTTAGAGCTAGAATAACACCCAGAACTGATAGAGAATTTATCTGAATGGGAGTCGGACAGCCAAGAAGTTGAAGTAGATCCGTTCTTCCAGACTGGTAGGAGGGGCGGAGCTGCGCGGGCACGGGTCGGCAGCAGGGCACGTTGAAAGGGGAGAACTCGGTGCGAACTCAGCGTGAACTCGGCGCATAAGCCATCCAGGGCACACAAGATCGCAGCGGTGGACCCTGAGTATGCAAGCAGTGGCTGGCGGACCCAGTGAAGCAGCGATTGTGGACCAAAGCAGAGCGCGCAACCCAGGATCCCAGAGAAGGGACTGTGATCCCAGGAGAACAGAACTACCGCCTTAGTTACCTCCTCCCCCCCGCATCTGTCCCCACATACAACGTCACAATCTAGCGACTGGGGTGCCCAGCCCAGGTAAACACCTAAGTCTCCGCCCCTCACCGTAACAAGAGCAATCAGACATGCGGGGGGGGGGGGGGAGAGACAGAGAGAGACATGTCTCCAACAGAAGAACAGATCAGTCCCCCAGGACTCATCCTTTTGAACGACCAAGAAATAGCCAATCTATCAGATGCACAGTTCAAAACACTGGTTATCAGGAAGCTCACAGAATTGGTTGATTTTGGGTGCAAATTAGATGAAAAAATGCAGGTTACCATAAAAGAGATGAAGGAAGATGCACGGAGAGCCAATAGTGATGGGAAGGAAACTGGGTCTCAAAACAATAGAGTGGACCAAAAGGAAGCAAAAAACAACCAAGCAGGAAAACATGAAGAAATAAGAATTCAAAAAAACGAGGAGAAGCTTAGTAGCCTCCTGGACATCTTTAAACATTCTAACATCCGAATTATAGGGGTACCAGAAGGAGAAGAGGAAGAGCAACAAGTGGAAAAGTTATCTGAACAAATAATAAAGGAGAACTTCCCCAATCTTGCAAAGGGAATAGACTTCAAAGAAATCCAGGAAGCACAGAGAGCCCCAAAGAAGTTGGACCCAAGAAGAAACACACCAAAGCACATCATAATTACATTAGCCAAGGTAAAAATAAAGGAGAGAATCCTAGAAGCAGCAAGAGATAAGGGGACAGTCACCTACAAAGGAGTTCCCATAAGACTGTCAGCTGATTTCTCAAAAGAGACCTTACAGGCAAGAAGGGGCTGGAAAGAAATATTCCAAGTCATGAAAGACAAGGACCTACATCCCAGATTGCTCTACCCAGCAAAACTTTCATTTAGAATGGAAGGGCAGATAAAGTGCTTCTCAGATAAGGTCAAGTTAAAGGAGTTCATTACCACCAAGCCCTTATTTTATGAAATGTTAAAGGGACTTATCTAAAAAAAGAAGATAAAGAAAAAACATGTATAGTAAAAGGACAGCAAAGTCCTAAACAACCACACCTAAAGCAAAACCAAAAGAAACTAAGTAAACAACTAGAACAGGAACAGAACCACAGAAATGGAGGTCACATGGAGGGTTAGCAACAGGGGAGTGGGAGGAGGAGAGAGGGGGAGAAGGTACAGAGAATAAGTAGCATAGAATGTAGGATGAAAAAAATAGGGGGAGGGTAAGAATAGTATGGGAAATGTAGAAGCTAAAGAACTCATAAGTATGACACATGGACATGAACTAAAGGGGGGGATATGGGTGGAAGAGGGTGTACAGGGTGGAGGGGCATGAAGGGGGGAAAATCAGACACCTGTAATAACATAATCAATAAAATATATTTAAAAATTTATATGGAACCATAAACGACCTCGAATAGCTGCTGCAATTTTGAGAAAGAAGAGCAAAGTAGGAGGGATCACAATACCTGACACTAAACTATACTACAAGGCCACTGTAATCAAAACAGCCTGGTACTGGCATAAAAACAGGAACATGGACCAATGGAACAGAACAGAGAGCCCAGAAATAAACCCATGTCTCTATGGTCAATTAATATTTGACAAAGTGGGCAGCAACATAAAATGGAGTAAAAATAGCCTCTTCAACAAATGGTGTTGGGAGAACTGGACAGTTACGTGCAAAAAAATGAAACTCAAGCACCAACTTACACCATACACAAAAATAAATTCAAGGTGGATAAAAGACTTACATACAAACCATGACACCATTAAAGTCCTAGAGGAGAACGTAGGCAGGATAATCTCAGATATTTCATGCAGAAACAGTTTTAATGACATGTCCCCTAGAGCAAGGGACATAAAGGAAAGAATAAACAAATGGGATCTCACCAAAATGAAAAGCTTCTGCACAGCTAAAGAAAACAGTATCAAAATAAAAAGAGAACCAACTGTATGGGAAAACATATTTGCCAATGATACCTCACACAAGGGTTTAATCTCCAAAATATATAAAGTACTTACACGACTGTACTCTAAGAAGACAAGGAATCCAATTAAAAAATGGGCAAAGGACTTGAATAGACACTTCTCCAAGGAGGACATACAGAGGATCCAGAGACACATGAAAAGATGTTCAATATTGCTAGCTATCAGAGAGATGAAAATTAAAACCACAATGACATACCACTTCACACCATTCAGAAAGGCCATCATAAACAAAGCAACAAACAACAAGTGTTGGAGAGGTTGTGGAGAAAAGGGGACCCTAGTGCACTGTTGGTGAGACTGCATACTGGTACAACCACTATGGAAAGCAGTATGGAATTTTCTCAGAAAACTAAAAATGGATGTGCCTTTTGACCCTGCAATTCCACTGCTGGGACTATATCCTAAGAATCCCGAAACATCAATCCAAAAGAACCTATGCACCACAATGTTCATAGCAGCACAATTTACAATAGCTAGGTGCTGGAAGCAACCTAGGTGCCCATCAGTAAATGAATGGATCAAAAAACTATGGGACATTTACACAATGGAATTCTATGCAGCAGAAAGAAAGAAGGAGCTCCTACCTTTTTTGCAACAGTATGAATGAAGCTGGGAAGCATTATGCTGAGTGACATAAGCCAGGCAGTGAAAGACAAATACCATATGATCTCACCTTTAACAGGAACCTAAACAATAAAACAAAGAAACAGCAAAATATAGTCAAAGACACTGAAATAGAGGACAGGCTGACAGTTACCAGAGGGGAGAGGGGAGAGAATTTCAGGGGAGAATGGGAAGGGTTTACAGGAACAAATATAAAGGACATACAGACAAAAACTAGAGGGGCGGTGGAAATGGGAGAGAGGTGGGGAGGGACGAGTGGGTGGGCTGGAATGGGAGTAAAGGGCAGAAAACTGTACTTGAACAATGATTAAAATAAAATTAAAAAAAAGAAAAAGAAATAGATAAAAATCACTTATTTTCACTTTTTATTAAAATTTAAAATAAAGTCTATATTTTAAATGTCAAAAAAACCTTAAATAATTTTTAAAAACCTAATTGAGTATATTTATTGTTCAGTCTACTTATCCCCAATACATCAACAAAACAAAACAAAAAAAAGAAGTGAAAACTTTGGAAAGTGAAGTAAAGAAAAACAGAGAGGTAACCAACACTGGAGGGAAGGAGATTGGGGCTCAAAACAAGGATTTGGAACAGAAGGAACAAAAAAAAATAATTTCGACCAGAAGAGAATGAAGAAATAAGACTTCAAAAAAATAAGGAGAGGCTTAGGAACCTGAGGGACAACTTTAAATGTTCCAATATCTGAATCATAGGGGTGCCAGAAGGAGAAGAGGAAAAGGAAAAAATTGAAAACTTATTTGAAAAAATAATGGCCCTGGCTGGTGTGGCTCAGTGGATTTAGTGCTGGCCTGCGAACCAAAGGGTCACCAGTTCAATTCCCAGTCTAGGGCACATGCCTGGGATGCAGGCCAGGTCCCCATTTGAGCTCCTGTGAGAAGCAACTGCTCTATGTGGGATGTTTCTCTCCCTTTCCTCCCCTCTCTCTTAAAATAAATAAATAAAATATTTTTAATAAACAAATAAATCTGAGATGTCCTAATATAAGATGACTCTCATCAAAATGGAGGAACACACTAAAATAATTAAACCTGAATCCTGCCTGGAGTGGCTTAGTGGATTGAGCACCAGACTGTAAACCAATGTGTCACCAGTTGGATTCTGAGTCTAGGGCATATGCCTGGGTTGCGGACCAGGTCCCCAGTAGAGGGCACACAAGAGGCAACCACACATCGATGTATCTCTCCCTCCCTTTACCTTTCTAAAAATAAATAAATGAATGAATGAATGAATGAATAAGAGAAATAATTAAATAATGAAACCTGAGTATTAGATTGTGGCATAAATGGATAAAGTTCATTCGTTTTTGCAAAATCAACCCCTCGTAACACCTTTGCTCTTCTGTTTTCCTTGTAACGTGACAACTGCCTGCTCCTGAATCACATGTCCATACTTGGGTTCTAGCATTTAAACCTAAAATTCCTTTCTCAATATTCCTTTTCTAACCTTCTAAAACTTCCCTTGTCCTTCTTAGTTTGTCTCTTTTTCACTCATTCAGAGTAACTGACTAACTTATTAGGACAAACTACTTCCTTTCAACTTTTCTGAAAAACACATATCCCGTTCCTTCCTTCTGCAATATCATTCCTTTTAAATTTCAAAAGAGAAACTATAAAAATGGTATTGATAATGTAAAAGTTATCTTATACACCTTTATCAATTATTAACAGTTGGGCTACATAAAAACAACAGTATTTGAGAAAAGCCCAAAGAACAAGTATAATAATTATTATACTTAATGTTACTGGCAGACAGGTAAAGACAATCAAACAAATTTATTTTTAATTCAACAATTTATGAGCATACAGGATTTAGTGGTGTCTTAGGAGAGCTGTCTGCTTTCAATGTTAGCAGCTTCTTATCCTCAATGAGTCTTTAATATCCACTGATAAGTTCTCTTCAGAAGACATTGGAGTGTTTTTCATTAATGTCTTTTGCAATGGACAAGTCTTCTGGTTTTAACTCATGGCCTTTAAAGTCTTTGTCTCCTGGGAGCACACTGTGCAATAAGTCAGTTTTCAATCTATCAAATTTTAAACAAATCAGTAAATCCTTAGTAATGCAGAATGTCATAGTAAGGTTGGTTCAGATGATTAATTAGAAAAAAAGATATGTTTGCTAAAATAAGTACCGTAGATCTCAGTTTGAAGAACAGTATAGGGAGAGTTAGGGTGGCCAAGGGATATTAAAAGCTTCTAAAAATTTACCTAGTTGAGTTTTAATTTTACCATTTGTCCATTCTACCAATCCAGAGGAAAGGGGGTGATAAGCACAATGAAAATGCAGTAGAATAGGCCAAATGTTAAGAATGGATTGCATTATTTGCACAGTGAAATGAGTGCCTTTGTCAAAGGTGGGCACAGGTAACCAGGTTCTTGGTGATCACAGACAAAGAATTGAACCAAACACAGAGTTTATAGCAGAAGGAGAGAGAGAGCAGATTTATTAAGCGATAGTACACTCCACAGAAAATGGGAGCAGGCCAACTCTGAGTAGAGATTGACCTCAGAGGCTGGAGGAATTCTATTCTTATAGGGAGGGTATTTCCTGGATAGTTTTGGTGGGCTTTTATTGCACACGTACAAGTAATTATTTACTTTAAAGCTACTGTGCATGTGGTCTCCCATGATTTTCCTTGACTGGCCACCAGAGAAGGGGTTGCACAAAGTTAATTTATTGTAATGCTATTATAATGAAGCAGGGGTCAGGTAGCATCTTCAGCGCAGCTGCATTCATGAGTCACCATGATTCAGTGCTTTTCCAGAAAGCAGGAACAACCAGTCTTAGAACAGGGTCTCTGTCCTGTATACATGTCCTTTATCTTAGCCTTGGGGCACCTCCAGAGTTTCCTCCTTCTTGACTATCTCCTGCCTCACATTTGTCATTATGTAACTCAGAGGAAATTCCCCAAATGAAAATTTTTTTCCCAACCACTAAGGCTGTTGCTCTCCCACAGGGGAATGCTTTAAGTCAGTCAGAAAAGATACAGATCATGACTAATACATATTTGTATTTTTGAAATAGTGGCATTTGGATAAAATCTCATTCCCATACCTCAAATTGACCTAAAGGAGGTGGGAAATGTTGTTGGAACTCATGAAATAATTTTCTAGAGTTACATTTTGCATAGAACATCTGCTATATACTTTATGAGCTACAATAGTGGAAGGTTTCCAGTAATATTGTTCACTCTGTGAAATCATCTTTTCAGGATCCCAAAGTGTTAGCTCATGTACATGTTGAAGTACACAGGATTAAGCCACTACAGGTAAAATTGCTTTCTGATTAGGCCCAAACCATATCTGTTTGCCTGGGTTAAAGTTTCCCTTATTTTTGTTGCCGTACCCTTTTTTCTTCTTCTGCAGCTATTTCTTAGGACTGTAAAAGAAAGTCTTGTATTAGTTTAATAGGGAGAAGAAACATTTTTGAATCTGGATAATTTGGCTGGTTTTTGCTGCTTGTCTAGTTGCAGCATCAGCTAAATTATTTTCTTTTGTTTCCATGGTTGCAGCTTTAAAATATCCTGGAATTTTGATTATTACCAATTGTTTTGGTTACTGTATGACATCTAATAGTTCTGCAACCTATTTTTTATTTTTTTATGGGCTTCCCTGAGGAAGTTAAGAAGTCTTGTAACAGTGTGCAGCCAAGAGGGGGGACCCCAAATAAGGATTTGCAATGGGGTCCAAAACTCAAGGTTTCAGGAAATATTAGGATGTCCTCCCCCCCTCCCCCCACAGGTGAGGGTTGGGGGAAGGGACAAATGGAGCAGGGTCATTGAGAGCTGTTTTGCATAACAACAGCTTTGCAGCTAACCTCTGGTGTGGTCATTTAACATATCTATAACCTTTAACTGGTTGCACAGATATGTTAAATAGCTGTGGCCGTGTTCTGAGCCAGGGGGATGGAAGTAATTTCCCCACGAAGATGTAACTGGGGGCAGGTACCCCGAGTTACAGTGCCTGCATGGGAGCTTGGGGGAGATTGGATCCAGGACATGGGGCCACGCCTGCCCAGACCCAGGATGGCGGCCCAGTAAATCTGGAAGGATATGAGAGTGGAGAGAGAACCACTCAGTCTTTAGTAGAGTGGGGACTCCCGCAGCCCTGCTAGAGAGAATCACCATGCGGCTTTAGCAGAGAACTGCCAGTTGGCTTTGGCAGAGTGGCAACACCCCTCCTTGCAGCCACCGCAGAGGAAGAACCACAAGGCTTTGCCAGAGTGGGGACCCCGCAGCTTTAGAAGGGGGAACCACCACCCAGCTTTAGTATCAGATCCCTGATTGTACCGGGAACCAAGGGAGGCCTACCAGCCGAGATGGATTACTGGGAAGAACCAGGGGCTGCCTGAGCCATGGACTTTTATTTCTTTCCCTGAGATACGGTACTCCAGACTGGGCAAAGGGGGCAAGGAAGGACTATGTGTGTTTGTGGGTGTTTTAAGGGACTTTGGGATTTTGATGAAGACATTAGGTCACTGCTTTAAGTCTGTATAGCATTAAATAAACATTTCCTTTCCTTTTCACGAATCTCTGGCATTGAGAGATGTCTTTCTTCTGGCGGCAGACAAAACAAACCTGGGGGCTTCCTTTCTGTAATAGTATATTGCCTTTGGCCACCCTCCTTGTTGTTCTGTAACAGTCTCAGGGCTACCACAATATTCCAAAGTTGTTAGCTACACGTGTACAAAGGCACAACAACTATTGGTGTAAATATTGGCTATTTGTGCTATAGCCAATTAACAAGCTCAAATTAGAGCAATTAATACAGCTTGTTGGGAAGATATTATTTAACCAAATATGAATCTTCAATTATATGTACCATGAAAGTAATATCCAGTTCAGTAGTGACTCTGTTCATCTTTCATAGAAGGTTCATTTCTAAACCAAATTAAGTCAGCATTATCAATAAGGGATTCCTGTGGATTCTAGAAATGAAAAGGTGGATGGTAAGCAAAATACAGTCATGGATGTCTTTATTCTGCAAAGAAGGTAGCTAAGTTTCTGGGTTAAGACCCTTACATCAAGTTAAAGTAATATAAGGCACAGAAAGTAAGAGTACTTCCCAAGAAAGCTGTTTAGTGACAGAAGTGTTTAATGTGATCTGAGTTCAGCTGTGATTCAACAGAATGAGGAACATAAATAAAGGAAAGTCCATAACTATTTCTTCTGGTTGTTGGCATAACATGGCTGTAGACTCCCATACAGGGCTGAAGTACTCTGATTACAAAGTCTAATTGCTGATTATAATATCTTATAGATCTATGAAAATCTCTATGCTTTTGAGTTAAGAAGTCCTAAAACATTTTCTTTGTTTTTATTTATAAAAAGAGAGAAAGTTTATAATTAAGGTGTCCCACAGTAGGAGGTTTAGATAACACTTTCTCTAGAGATCCTTTGAGTAGTTTTTTTCTAGGGGTTACAGTGCGTGGGATCTGGTTAATGTGATTTTAATAACACCTGTAGAAGCTGGGCCATTATTTAAAAATTTAGAACCCAATTGTGACCATAATGGGGAAAAGTAAAATAAAGATTAAATTAAAAAAATTGAAATTACATCACTCCTCTGAGACTTTTAGTGTTAATTAGTAGCCCATTTACATATATTACATAACCAAATTATTTTACTTGTAATCGTGAAACTGGAAAAGACACTGAGGCTCATGCTTCCTGTTACTGCCAAACCCAATAAGCAGAGACAGAGATTGGATCTTTATGGGTGCTTTATTCAGATGGCTGGCAATCTGAGAAGATGGCAGGTTCACACCCTGGAAGAACCATCTTATCTTTTCTTTCCAGGTCAAGGTTTTTATAACAGGAAATAAACAAAGTGGATGAGGGGGTTTGAAATTCAGGGAGGATTAGGCCAAAGAAACTGCAACAATCTTGTTCTGGGCAGTTAGCTGTTTCCAGGGATGTGAGGTCTCTGAAACACAATGGCTCAGATGCGTCCACTTACCCCAGGTGGTAATCTTTAGCAGTGCCCCAGGAGGTCAGCCATTTTTCCAGGAGCCAGGATGGGCTTTATCTGTAGTTTCTGAAACAAAAGCTTTAACATATACATTACTTACTAGGCTTATAACTATTTACCTTAAACTAAAATTTTCTAACTCTTAAATCCCCTATCAACACTAGGTAACCACCTTTATGTGTGTGTTCATGAATAAGTCAATTATTTAATTACATTTGTGTAGGAATTCCCTATGGGGTCCTGTTCTTATTGAGGGATACCCTGTGACACCTCCACATAGATCCTTAGTCACCTAAGAATACCTGAAATTCAAGTGGGAGGAAGTAAATGCCCCTTACCTTCAGAACTGAGTGAGTTCAATCTCATTTATCTAGCAAAAGGGTTTTTTTTTAGATTCTCAATAAAGCAATTCCAACTGAAATAATAAGGGACTCAAAACTTGGAAAATTTTAGCTTAAGGTAAATAGCTATAAGTCTAGCAAGTAATGTGTGTGTTAAGCTTTTGTCTCAAAAACTACAGATAAGGCCCATCCTGGCTCCTGAGAAAAGCAGCCGACCTCCTGGGGCACTGGCTAGAGATTACCACCTGGGGACATGTTAGAGGCATCCGGGCCTTTTGTGTGACCACCCCCCCACCTTGGGAACAGCTAACTGCCGAGAACAGGAAGGGTGCAGCTTTGCTTACCTAATCCTCCCTGAATTTCAAAGCCCTCACTGCACCTTGCTTGTCCTCCACCACCACCCTTATAAAAGATCTGGCCAGGAAAGAGAAGGCAAGGTGGTTTGTTAGGGTATGAACCCACCATCTTCTCGGATCGCTGGCCATCTGAATAAAGTGCCCATAAAAGATTCAATCACTGTCAGTGCTTATTGGATTTGGTAGTGACAGGCAGCCTGAATGCCGGTGTCTTTTCTGGTTACAGAAACACCAAAATTAAAAACCAGCCACCCTTTTTTTCCTCCTGTTCCCGAGCTCTTTCAACACTCATCCTTAGCCTTGGTTATTTCAACCCTTAACCTTTAGTGCCTCCGTGAAGATTTTTAAAAAGAGCTCAAATGAAGTCAGGGCCTCCTTTTCTTAAAATAGGGAAGTCCAGAATTCCAAGAAAAATGTACTCAGGCTCACCCGATATAAAGCAGGGAGCTAGTGGGGCAAAATGAGCCCTTGGCTGGTATCTAGCACCAATCTAGGACCACAGAGGTCCTGGGTGGGCTTCTTTGGAATCCTGCAGACTGCATCATTTGGATGTCAGAATAAAACATTAAACTATTTTACTAGTTAATTTTAGCTAAACTGATGATATTTGCCAGGAAGCAAAATATCAATAGTTTGAGAAAATGTGTTGGGGTCCGCCCTGCCTGGTCTCAGGAAGCTGTAACCCCCCGTGGCTAAGGCTGAGTGAGAGACCTCTGAACCAGGAGCCACTAAGGAGACAAGCTTATCTCCCTGGCAGGAATGCTGCTTCTGCTCCTTGCCTGGCCCCCAATACTTGATCAGTTAGCCAATGATGGGTAAGATTCCCCAAGGGGGTAATCATCTGACAGGCATGATCACGTGAAGGCCCCAGGGAAGGACTTGGGGGGCTGTGGAAAAACAGGGACATCGACCCCTGGCCCCTCGGCTTTGGCAAAGCCTGAGTCCTTGTTCTGGCTGTGAGAAATCCAAGTTTTGTAACTGCTTTTGTCTCCTCTGCCCAACTCAGGCCTGTGGAAATAACAGGGTGGTGCAGTCCAGACCAGAGCCAGCAGACCCCTGGGGTAATTTGACCTGGGGCATAGGTTATGCAAGATCCTATGAGACCTGCTTGCTGAGGATGCTCTTGAATATAAAAGCATGGGCAGGAAACAAAACTAGCCCTGTAGCTTTTTAAGTGATAAAACCCCAAACTCAGTGTGAGCTCTGTCAACTCTTTGAAAGATACCTACTTGTTTGATCTTCCCTGCCAGACTGTAATCAACAAATTGTATCTGTATTCTTAATAAAAGCCTGCTTGGGCAGGAAGACAGCCTGCTCTCCACTAGAGAGAGTGGCCATGCCATTCCTATTCCTCCACAGGACTCGGTAGTCCATGTGCATTTCTCTCATATCATGAGCAGCTACAGCATTCGCGGTCATTGCAGGCCAGTGGTTGCCTCAAAATGCTCTTGAGAATTACTGTTTTATAGCTTATTTTATACATTTAAATCAAAGGAGGACATGTAAGGGGGGCGTTACATGAAATTCATGGATGGTAGATTAAAGAGAATGGAGAAAGCAAAGTAGGAAATCTCTGATATTGAATAAAGAGTAAAATGGAGAGACACATACTTCTTTTACAATGGTGGGTATAGAATAGCTAACAATGAACATTTACAGCCCATAGAGATAGTATTCAGGGAACAAAATAATGATGAGCAGTCCTTGTGCTCTGATGCAATGTGTGTGCCCTGAGGCATCTGGAAAAGAAGATGACTCTGACATTTTAAAGGTATGTTATCTTGATGAAAAAAGACAACAGACAGTCTCACTAAAGGTAAAGATTGATCTCTGTCAAGGAGGCTACAGGCCTAGAATGTGACCACCCACCATAATCTAATTTTAGTTAGGAATTTTTATGTTCAGACCGTTCCCAGTGGCTACTTTTGATGTCTGAATTTGTAGGCCCTGCATACTGAGCTCCCCTGAGCTTGCTAGGTTTTGTATATATCCCTTTTCTATCCTTGGAGTGAAAAGTTTATGTCCTTATATGAGCACTGATTTTACATAATAACTGTATGGGACCTGAAATTAGGCCGTGGGGCTTGCCCTTCTGGCAGGTCAGCTCTATGCCCCCTCCCACCTCTGGGGAGGAATCTTCTTATGGGTCAGTGGAGCTAACCAGTGTTGAGCCAAAGATGGCAGCCCAGCATTGGGATCCAAGAGGAGAGTTCTATCTTTCTCAGATCAGAACCTCAGAAGCAGAGCTCCCAGCCAGGCATCCAGTTGTCGAAGCCCATTCAGGAGAACCAGAGGAAGGCAAGGGCTGAGAAGGGCTTGGGTTCTGAAAAGATAAGGATTGGGACAATGCAATCTAAGTTCATCTGAGGCAAGTCAAGGATGTCCTTGGCATGGCTGCAGGGCCCCCCGGGGTCAACTAGAAGACTCTGGCCTGGGAATACCCTGGCTGGGGATCAAGCAAAAATCTTCCCCAGAATATCTCCCCTGAGTAGCCTGAAATTCAAAATCAAGATTCCCTGAGGGCATTTGATCAGTCATTTATGTTATGCCAGCGTAACTGAGAGGCAGTATAGTGATTACGTGCCTGAGCATTGCAGCTGGATTGCCCCGCTATGGCTCTTATTCTGCCACTTAACTAATTGGACCTAATCTCTCTCTTTTTAAATATATTCAATGTATTTAAGCCAATTGCAATCATAATTCATTTTGATATGTAATTTTTTCCCATCTCTGGCCTGTGGGAGTCTCCTTAAGTTGGTTCTTATAAGCCCCTTTCAACTTTGATGGCTTTCTTGCTGTCTAGAGCAACAAAATGCTCCAAGGTCATCTTGTATAATTTCCTGCTCCAGACCTGGAATCAGCTTTTTCTCCAAGGAGGCCTTTTAGTGGTTTGTAATATATGAGTATGAAATTTGGTCAGAAGGGGTGCTCATGACTGGGCCATTACTGCTATCAAGCTGGAAAATTTTTACTTTTCTTAAAAATATATTTTATTGATTATGCTATTACAGTTATCCAATATTTTTCTCCCCTCTATCCCCATCCACCCTGCACCCCACCTCCAACCAGCATTCCCTACCCCCTTAGCACATTGTGTACCACATAGAAATCTCTAAGACATACACAAGGGACTGCACATTTTTGGGCAAACTGCACGTTATTTAAACCATCATAACTACAGATCATAATGCACTTTAGGTGTTGTTTTTCAATAATTATAACATTTTTATTTACAAAACAATTAAACAACTAATTAAACAATTAAAGTTCCTAGTACTTTTTTAACATATGGTACTGCATAAAACATTTTCTTCTATGAAGAGGGACCAAACAAAATTTACATAAGTATCTAGATTCGCTCCTTTTTCCATGGGTGGCACAAACTCTGCAGGCTCTCGTAGGAAACTTTTTCCTTCCACTCGCTGGAATACACCGAGGTTCATGCTGCTTCATATCACCTGACAACCTTTTGGGTGGATCTTTACAAGGTGCTCTCCTTGCACCCTCAGGCGAAGGGCTGGACAGATTTGTTTCTGGTTCCGGACAGTCTTCATTATTGTCATCCGTTATCCAGTCTCTCGCCACCAATAGCAGAAACTGTTTAGACTTCATTTTTGCTTGTGGATTGAGGACATTGTACACTCTAAATAAATTGAAAAAATCCATAGTTTATAAGATACAGCACTACTGTTTTGTCCATTTCATCATTTTCCTTAGAATTGAACAACACGAAAGGAATTGATCTGCACGGTCAACACCTTTCATGTGGGCATTGTATTCCTTGATGCAGGTAAGTTTTACAATATTCTCTCCCATTTTTCTATTTTTTTCCTGTTGTCAAGACAGAAGTGTCATGGATCATTGATATCATTCGGACAACCCGCTTGTCTTTCCATGCTAGGAGAAGAATATCGCCTTTTCTGGAAAATATTATGTCACCTTTCTTCATTCTTGATATTTCCATTTTCAAATTTGGCAGTAAACCTCTACTCTCCCTAATAGTCCCACAGACTCTAGTTTTGTTCTGTAGCAGCAATTCAGCAGTAGATGTAGCATTGTAACAATTATCCTGGTAAATATAGTGCCATATGCCAAGATAGGGTCCAAGGACTGAAAGAACAGTTTCTTGCAATTTCTTTCCTTCAGCAGTGTATATCTCCATATTGCAGATATAGCCAGTGTCACTCTCGCACACCATCGAACAAGTAAACCGTATTTTGTAATTTTCACTGGGTTGTACGTGAGAAATTTTAAACATCCTCCCCATGGAATCATTCCCTTGCCCAAAGATAACTGTTGCTTTGGTTTGTATATTGTTCAAAATTTATGCAGGAAATAATCCAGCACAGGTTGGATCTTGAAAACTCTCCCCAAGCAACTGTCCATTTTGGCGTTATCATTGAAATGCCAGAATGTCCATATTTGCTCAAATCTATGGCAACTCATTGTCTGTGGAAATATAGGGGTACATATCAAAGGATCTGTTGACCAATAGTCTTTCAAGCTATCTTTTCTTGTTTGACCCATCAGAATAATTAGGCCAAGGAATTTCTTGATGTCCTTCTGGGTAACCAGAGACCACTTTAGTGTTCTAGATGGTGTTTTGAGTTTCATTGTGGTTTGATCATGATAGTTGGACAGCTCTTTGCACAACATCTCAAACAATTCATCACCAAAAAAGAGATTGGCCACAGAGGGTACAGAGTCACAATAATAGGGGGCTTAAGACTTGGAAAATTTTAGCTTAAGGTAAATAGCCATAAATCTAGCAAGTAATGCATATGTTAAGCTCTTTGTTTCAGAAACTACAGATAAGGCCCATCTGGCACCTGAGAAAAGGTGGCTGACCTCCTGGGCTGCTGGCTAGAGATTACTGCCTGGAGACAATCATATGGGGAAGAGCAGGCATCTACCCCTCCCATTTGGAGATAGCTAATTGCCCAGGATAGAAGTGCTGCAGCTGCAAACTTCAAGGACTCTCACTGACTTCTTTTTGTCTTCCCCAATCCCCTTATAAAAGGTCTGGCCAGGAAAGAAAGGGGAAGATGGTTTGTTAGGGTATGAACCCACCATCTTCTCAGATCACCAGCCATGTGAATAAAGCGCCTATAAAAGATTCAATCACTGTCATTGCTTATTGGATTTGGTAGTGACAGGCAGCTCAAACACCGATGTCTTTTCCGGTTACAACACTGAGACGGAATGTAGTGACCCCAGCATGACCTTCAAACACTTGTAAACATGGTGGTATGTCAATTTCAGACCAACAATTATCAGTAGCTTTGTCAGTGTCGGAATCACTTGAAAGCACCACCACCTGGTGCTTCCTTACAGGTCTAATAATTTCACTGTCAGTAGAATCAGTAGAATAGTCTCCAGAATCGTCAAAATAGTCATCCACATCTTTGATCTCACTAGGAATATCTGATACATTATTGTTAAATACTTCTGGAAGTGTATCAGTTTCATTGTTTTCCTTCCTTTTTTCTGAGAGAGGGCATTTCTAAAAGCGCCAGGAACTTGAAGACGAAGACTATTCGAATGACCAAAATACAATGTAACTGCAATGCTTTATGGGTTTGTGCAATTATATAGTTTTTCGTAGACTGACCTGCACAGTTTCCACCAATGAGATTGCTTCATTCGATGTGGACAAGACAGTGTGTTGACATCTTAAGTCCATAACAGATGGTGCGCGGAACAGGAGAAAACTCGTGAGTTGTACACAATGTGTTGGTTTATGTCCATGGGTCATACAAAGAAGTTATTTGGTTCCTCCATTTCCTATACTATTTTTAACCTCCCCCTGTCTATTTTGTGCCTACCAATTATGCTTCTTATTCCCTGTACCTTTTCCCCCACTCTACACCCTCCCCCTCCCTGCTGAAAACCTTTTGGGGAATCCTAACCCAGCAGGCAGTGGCCAAAAATTCTACTTTGGCATAGGCATACTGCCAAATATAGCAGGATGGGTTAAAAGTCCCAGCCCTGCATAACTCCTCTGCACCTCCAAATTCAGCAGCAGAAGTGGCTCAACATGCAGGGGGAGGGGTGCTGATGGTGTGCTTCAGTTGGGGGAGACTGGTCCTCTTTCCAAAGCCACTCAGTTAAGTCACCATCTGGGTCTCCACCTAAAGCCACACCAGTGTAAGAACCAGAAGCTGCCCTTCTGCCCACCCATGATCTGCTACCTAACAATTCATCAAACAGGCAATGGCCTACAGTTATGCTGGGCTTCTTGTGCTCCTGAAACTCCTGCCCACTATTTACTGTCCTAGCCTGCAGCCACAGTTCTTGCTCACCCAGTCATACCTGAGGACAGAACATTCCCTACTAAACAATAGGCTTGTGACTAATCTAGTATTGAGCAGAAGCTAGTCAACCCTAACCCTCTTCCTAGGCAGCTTACCTCATGCTTCACCCCTGACCCACCCCTTAAGACTCAGCCCTAAACTCATAAAAATGTCCACCCTTGTACCCTTACTACTGCAGTCTGCTTGGACTCAGGCCACTTGTTAGCAGCTGCCTGATTAAATCTGATGAACTCATTGTCTGTTCTCCTATCGTCTCTCCCCTCACTCTGATGAATCTAACACCCAGAAAATAGAAGACCCCCTGAAGTCACTGCTGGGTGAAACCACCAGACCCGCCACAGGACTTCAGTATGGTAGCATGGCCTTTCCAGCAGTTGGAATACATGCCGTGAACTCTCCAGGCTGGTGCTATAAGGATAGCGGTGGTCTACCCTGGGAGGCTGCACTCTGAGTCTCTCCCAGGTGGGGTGAATCCCCACTGATTCCCGCCACACAGACTCCTCTTCCCATCTCTCTTGCTTTGGGTTGGAGATCCCTTTGTGGGGTTAAGTCCTCTCGTTCTTAGGGGGACAGTGTTTTGCAGGCGAGATATCTCTGGTTTCTCAGCTGACACCACACCTGCATGCCTGGGCTTTTCCCCTCCAAATCTTTCCCCCTCCGTGTCTCAACCCTCTTATCAGTTTCTACATAGCATCTTCTGTACTCCTTGGTGATAATTTTTTACATTAGCTAGGTTTCAGTTGGTTGCTCAGGATGATTCATCTGCAATTCAGTTGTGAATCCAGTTTGGGCCAGGAGCAAGTAGACACAGCTTCCATCTACTTTGCAGCCATCTTAGAGAATGGGCAATATTTAAATATCTGGTATATCCAGGGGACATAAGTCAAGCTCACTTATAGAGCCTCTCTCTGTCTCTGTCTGTCTCCTATGCAGAGGAGTTGGCGAAGTAGGCCCCTAACACTACAACAGATTTATGAGGAGAAAAATCTCTTGCCAATACCCTCTCAGAAAATTCAGTCTAATTCTTCTAATCTAGGTGGGATCCAGAACTCTGAGTGATTGTCTTTTCTAATCTATACAAGGGAGAGGAAATCAGTCATATCCCTTGTGTGAGTCCATTTCCCCCTCTCTGGAGCACTTTTCTGATCTGTTTTCTGTGCTTTGTCCACGTTCATTGCAGGGGCCTGGCCAGATCTCTAGAAGATCTGGCTAAAGACATTGCTAACCAAGGAGCTTGTACAGACCTGTGGGTTCTTTCTGTCATATCCACAGTACTGGGTTTCAAAAGCTCCTTCTTTTTAGTCTTTATAACACCCCTGGTTTTTCTCTTCTCAGAAAACAAATTTGACTATTTTTGCCTGACTAGTTAATAGCCTCAGCTTCATTATTTTTTTCAGCTGTTGGTTTTTGTTTTCATCTTTAAGATTTATTATGTTGGTGTTTCAGGCAAAACTGAAACAGAAAGATTTCCACTTTAACCTCCCATTACAAAACTATTCAGAAAAATAAATGTGGCTTATCTTTCCCTTTTCAGCCAAGAATTAAAAAGTGAGAATGCTATCTCAATATTTTAACAAAACCCAGAGTATGTATTTGGCTTGCATGATTAGCATTTCCTAGACAGGGCCTGTGTATTCACAAAAGACCCCAATATCTGTTGGAAGGGCTTCATTCTTGATTTGATGCTCTGCCCTCAAGGTCCTGAAATTCAAACAAGGGAGCTCTCACTCACATTTTGCACTGGGCCTCATACACTGTGTAACTGATCCTGTTACTATGTTCTGGGGACGTAAGTGTGGGAAAACTTCTGCCCTCCAAAAATGTACAATCTTGTGCAGATGCATAAAGAACTCATTCCAATTCAGTGTATTGAATGCTTCTGCTGCAAAGACTCAAACACACAGGTGAGTATTTTAACCCATAAGGATTCTTGAGAGTTAGCCAGCAATATGGGATGTGGTGCTAGGGGAGGAGGATGGTGGCCAGGGTAGAGTGGGAAGAAAGGGATTAATAGGTAGAAAGTGGAAGAAAGACAGAGCATGGAATTGTAAAGACCCTACAAACAGGCCAGGCTAAAGCTGAGAGCTGTTCTTAAAGAAATGGCAACGTAGGGAGAGGAGAGTGGGGTTCATTGAGAAGCACCACGTGCCAGCCTGCTACAGCTTCCTTGACAAAATGCCACAGACTGGGTGGCTGAAACTACAGACATTTATTTATTATAGTTTTTCAGTATAGAAAATAAGACCAACGTGTAGGCAGGTTTAGTTTCTGAGACCTCCCTCCTATCCTCTTCACACTGTGAGCTCATATGGCCCTTTCTCTGTGCATGTGTCTCCCTGGTGTCCTTTTTCTTCTTATAAGGACACTACTTCTATCAGATTAGGGTCTCACCGCTATGTCCTAGTGTAACCTTTATTACCTCTTTAAAGTCCCTATGTCCAAATACAGTCATGAGTTGCTTAACAAGGGGTATACACTTGCTTAACAAGGGGGCTTAACATGAGTTGCTTAACAAGGGGGGATGCTGCAAAAAGCATCATGAAGCAGTTTTGTCATTGTGGAAATGTCACAATGACAGTAGACACCTACACACTATTGTATAGGCTACTTCTCCTAGGTTACAAACCTGTATGGCATGTCACTATACTGAATACTATAGGCAATTTAACACAATGTATATTTATGTTATCTAAACATATATCATCATAGAAAAGATACAGTAAAAATATGGTATAAAAGATAAATAGTGGTACACCTGTGTAGGGCACTTACTATGAAGGAAGCTTGCAGCAGCAGAAGTTGCTCTGGGTGAGTCAGTGAGTGAGTGGTGAGTGAATGTGAAGCTTCAGACATTACTGGACACCACTGTAGACCTCATAAACACTCTCATAAGCCCTCTTCTTGAGTCCTTCTAACTGAGTCAGAAATACTTGTAGATCATTGTAGCTACTGATATTCCTTCATAAAGAGTCATGTGGTCTGGATCAACTGGAAATATCTGGGAGAAACTGGCTGGATGAGGCATAGGTCACCATAATAGTGACTGTCAGGAAGGAGTGAAATGTGGCCTGGGGATCAGTAAGAATAAGAAATCAAGATGGAGATATAAGGGAACACAGAGTTTGTCATGGCCATATGCTTTTGTCTATTGCATGTTGAAGCAGTGATCAGATTAAGGAACTTTGTGGTATTCATTTTAAAAAAGGTTTAACATGGTGAGGGTATAGATCTGAAGATTCAATATTTTGATTTTAGAAATTTGGGAGGACTGGTGGGTCCATTCACCCTAACTGGAACAGACCCTATCTCTGGTATTGAATTGAGGGAAGAAATAAAATTTATCTATGATTTACATCATTGTAACCTGAAACTATTTCCAAAGTGCAGTGACAGGCCAGCTCCACCCTACTACAGAAAGCTTTACTAAAGTGGCAGTGATGCTTAATACTTGTGAAGATGGCTCCTGTGGACCCATGTCCTTGCACAGGAGCTTAGGTCCTCAGCCAAGAATTTGCAGCCACCACTCTGAAGACCATTAGACTAGGTCTGGGAGGGATGCACCACCCTCTGAATACGTAGCTCTGGGAGGGCAGGCTTCTGTGCGCTGAAACAGGTCAGTGGCTCCATAATTGGGATGTAATCTGTGCACTCCAAATTGAGGTGCTATGAGAGAGAGGGGACCTGGTGTCAAGCCCCATGGGTGTTGTTCCTATCAGAAAAAAGAAAGTCTAGCCCTGGCTGGTGTGGCTCAGTGGATTGAATGCCAGCTTGAGAACCAAAAGAAAAAAATTCCTCCTGAACCACATATTTTTCTATTTATAACAGGAAATTTAGCTTCATTATAATCTTATGAGACCACCATCATATATGCAGTCAGTCATTAATCAAAATATTGTTATGCAGAACATGATTATATAGTCACATTTGGAGGCCCAAGGTAGGCCAGAAACTGAGGCAAAAAGTCCTTTGAGGAAAAGTCACCAATGGTGTCAAATATTACCCCAAAATAGTGTTTATTGAATTTAGGAAAGGGGGGTTCTGGTGACCATTTTGTGCAATAGTGGAGCACAGACCAGTTAGAGCCAGCAAAGGAGAGAGTGGTTGCTGAGGGAGGGAAGACAAGCTGCCTAGAAAAGGGACTTTATGAAGCTTTCCTGTTACTGGATAGCCATCAATGGAATTATTTTCTTATAATTTATGCCAAAATTTATTTCCAGGTGGACGAAAGTTTTAATTTGAATTAGTAAGATACTGAAAAAATAGGGGGAGACCTTTCTAAGCTTTCACAAAACTTGGAAACTAAAAGATTGATACTTTGATTATATATAAATTTTTTAAAAATTAACATGATGAAAACACCATAAACTAAAGACAAATAACAAACTATAATTTAGTTATAATTTACTAAAGGAAAAAAAGGTTAATTTTTTAAATACATAAAATCCTCATACTCATTCACACAAGTCTAAAAAATATGTATGGGCAAAGTATATAAAGTCATTTCACAGAACAAAAAACAAGATAGCTCTTCAACAGAAGAAAAGATAGATTTTTCAATTAATGTGTTTCATAATCTTTTTAAGAAAGTGTGCACAGAACCATAACAATTTAAAATTTTTCTGCACAGTATTGTACCATATAAATGAATTAAATGATTCTCCAATTGAGTTGAAAACAAAAACTGGGTTAATTACACTTTCCTCATTGTCTTTGATTTCTCCCGTCTCATCCTACCTGCCCTTAGTTTTGTTTTTGTCATTCTTTCTTTTTCTCTTCTTTTTTGCTATCAAAAAATAATGCCGACCTCTGGTCAAGACAGATTGTAGGTAGACATGACTCACCTCTTCACACAAACACATCAAAATTACAAATAAAATAGAGAATAACCATCACTCAGAACCATCAGAAACTAGTTGAATGGAAGTCTGACAACGATGTGATTAAAAAAAAACACATCCATCCAGACTGGTAGGATGGGTGGACACGCAGAAGGGGTTTGTCCCTCACCCACGTGTGGTGGTAAAAATTTGGGATGGTTACCTCAAGAGTGAAGAGTCCCAGCCCCACATGAGGCCTCTCAGCCCAGGGTTCCAGTATCAGGAAGATAGGTCCCCACAACTTATAACTGCAAAAACTAGAGGGGATTGAGTCTGTGGAAGAAACTTCTGGAGCCTCAAGCAGTTCCTCATAAACAACCCATACATGGACTCATCTACTCAGACTCACTCCCTCTGAGCTCCAGCACTGGGGTAGCAGGTTGAAAAGCACCAGTGGTATACAGGGAGGAACTGAAGCATCTGGCATCAGGGCACCAGAAGCCATTGCCCCTTTTCTGAAACCTCCTCCCACAGAGCCACAGAACCGGCAAGCTTGTGCCATATTTGACACTCCATCAACCTGGCTAACACTGTTTGTCTTGTCTTGGAGATCCCCAGACACTCCGCTGTACCCAGCTTATGTGGCCACCCAAGCTGCTTTTCCATACAAATGGTTGGTCTTGGCTCATACTGCACAACTTTTTAAATCCTCTCAAACAAACAACAGCTAGCCTCAGTGAGCCCCAGATCTGACACTAGCACCAGCCAATCTAGACTCACACATTGGCTTTGTCTGGAAATCTCCAAGTCCAACATATTTAGCAGCCATTTTAGATTGCTTTATAGCCCAGTCAGGGTGGCCCTGGACAATACAAAGGTGGGAGCTGACCTTGGCCTGCACCACCCAGGAAACCTCAGCACCAGCACACCCAGCAGACAGCTACACCATTTCAGAGAACCACCACCCTGCCCCTGCACAGCTGATCCTCCATAAAGGGCAGAGGTTCATGTTAAGTGGTAACAGACATTCTTGCAGGTGACTGGCCTGAGTAAATCCCTCCTATTGATCTTCCAACAGCAACCAAGGCTCAACTACAAGAGGAAGGTGTACTAAGCCCACAGGAAGGGTGCACCTCAAGTACCCAGCTTGGGTGATAGGGGAGGCTGTACCACTGGATCCTACATGACACCTACTACATTAAGCCACACTACCAAGACATGGAGTTAAAGCAGCTCTACCTAATAAATACACAGGGAAGCTGCCAAAACAAGGAGGCAAAGAAACATGGCCCAAATGAAACAACAGATCAAAACTCCAGATAAAGAACTAAATAAAATGGAGATAAGCCATCTATCATATGCAGAGTTCAAACCACTTACTATAAGGATGCTCAAGGAACTTAGAACAGCATAAAAAAGATCCAGTCAGAAACAAAGGATACACAATTGTAATACAGAACAATTCACAGGGAAAGAACAGTAGATGAAGCCAAGAATCAAATCAATGATTTGGAACATAGGGAAGAAAAATACAACCAATCAGAACAAGAAGAAAAAAGAATCCAAAAAAGTGAGGATAGCATAAGCAGCCTCTGGGACAACTTCAAGAGGCCTGACATTCACATCATAGGGGTTACAGAAGAGAAAGAGCAAGAAATTGGAAATCTATTTGAAAAAATAATGAAAGAAAACATCCCTAATTTGATGAAGTAAATAGATATAGAAGTCCAGAAAGCACAGATATTCCCAAACAAGATAGATACAAAGAGAACAGCAAGAGAGAAGAAGTTAGTTACCTACAAGAGAGTTGCCATAAGACTATAAGCTGATTTCTCAAAAGAAACGTTGCAGGCTAGAAAGGATGGACTAGAAATATTCAAAGTCATGAAATACAGGGACCTACAGGCAACATTGCTCTACCCAGCAAAGATATCATTTGGAATCAAAGGGCAGACAAAGAGCTTCCCACACAAGAAAAAACTGAAGTGGTTCATCATCACCAAACCATTATTATGTGAAATGTTAAAGGGACTTATCTAAGAAAAAGAGGAAGATCAAAACTACAAATGATAAAATGGTTTTACATTTATCTACAAAAATATGTATCTATTAACAATTGAATCTAAAAAACAAACTAAGCAAACAAGAAGAACAGAGATGGAATCATGGATACAGAGAGCATTTTGATGGTTGCCAGATGACATGGGGGTGTGGAGGAACGGGTGAAGATGTGAGGGGATTAGGATGTGCAAGTAGGTAGTTATAGAATAGCCATGTGGATATAAAGTACAGTATAGGAAATGAGTAGCCAAAGGACTCATACACATGGCCCATGGACATGAACAATGATGAGGGGATTGCCTGAAGGAGTGGGGTTGCTGGTTAGAGTGGGCTGGGGTAGGGAGGAATTGGGACAGCTGTAATAGCATAATCAATAAAATATAATTTAAAAAATGCCAACTGTACACTTAAAAATTATTAACATGATAAATTTTATCTTATGTGTGTTTCACCACAAATAGAAATAATAATTAAAATCCCTGTGTACCCAAATTATTTTTGAAGCAAAACAGTGCTGAAAAGAAAAACCTGAAAAATATCTGAGCATATATACAAACATTTCTGTAGAAAAGATACCTATCAGTGAAAATGCTGATACAAAGAAGATAATCACTTAAACTTGAAAGATGTTGTTATATTCCCACCTAAAATTCATACTCTAGACACAGTATATAGGAGTATTCATTTTGTCATAGTCTCACTGTTACTGGGAGACCCAAGTTAGGAGAACCCCCCTCTTCAGTTCCTGCCTTGCAGCACAAGAGAAGAATTCAGGCATAAGACAACACATGTAATAGAAGTGAGAGGGTAAGTTTACTTATGAAATACACTTGAGCATGAAGCTGCAAGCAGGCACCCAGCTATTCTGAGTGATCCTACTATTGGAGTTTTAGGGGCTTTATGCTTGTAGCCAGCTTCTAGGCTACAAGCATATTTTGTCCCTCCTCCTTCCTCTTCTAGACCTTGGGATTCAAAGACTCTTTCCCAGCTAGTGGAAATGATACACACAGAATTTGAAGGGCTCCTCCTTCTACACGATTATGGCTTTTTCTTGTGATTTTCAGAACATCTGGCAATCTTATCAGACCAGGCTCAGGACTGCTGAGTTAATGGGTGAAACATCCTTCCTCCCTTTCCCTGCCTTGGTTTACTATCTATCCTGCCTAACATTACCAATATTGGGTAATATCAACCTCTAAATTATAACAACGAGTAGCACAAGGATTCTCATGATGATTAAATAATGCAAAAAAAAAAAAGAGAGAGAGAGAGAGACAGAGAAAAACAAAAGAAAAAACAAGGGATGTAATAATGAGGATATGCTCCCTATTATGTAAATATATGGCAGAAAACCCAAGCGAATGTATTGAAACCTCTTAAATTGCAAATAGAGATCATGAAATTGGCAATACACAAAATAAGGGTTGTGGCACAATGAAAAATATACACTTGGTCTCTGACCCAGTTCCTGACACATACAACCCATATAATTTCCTGAGTGGTAGAAGTAATAGGAGCATATTTTGTTCTAATATTTGGTCCTTGACACTAGTGCCTGACACAGGTCACTTAAATTCCCTGAAATTTCCTGAGTGATATGCGTGATATGAGCATCTTTGTTCAAATGAGGTCACTCTTGGTGAGCTTCTAGGTAGCTTCAGGGTGGGGGCTGTTCACCAGAAAACCCAACCGTGATTGGAAGCTTGGAACTTTCAGTTCCACCTACAGGGAAAAGAAAGTGGGCTAGAGACTGAGTTAACAACCAATCATGCCTACATTATTAAGCCTCCATATAAAATCCTAAATGACAGGGTTTGGAGAGCTTTCAGGTTGGTGAACACATTAAGGTGCTGGGAGGGTGGTGCACCTGGAGAGGGGTGGAAGATCCATACAACCTTCCCACTTGCCCTATGTGTCTATCATCTGGCTCTTTGTGAGATCATCATTTATAATAAGCTAATAATAAAAAGTAGAGTGTTTTCCTGAGCTCTTTGGCACATTCCAGTAAATTATTGAATCTAAGTTGGAGGTTGTAGGAATCCATTTTATATTGGAACTTGCAACTGGGATCTGAAGTGGAGGCAATCTCAAGAGACTGAGCCCACGATTTGTGCGGTCTGGGTGAACTCCAGGCAGTTAGTATCAGAAGTAAGTTAAGTTGCAGAACAATCAGTTGATGTCCTGAGAACTGGAAAATTACTTGGTATGGAAAAACCCACACACTTGTGTGAGAAGTATCATTTAGTAGTTTAGAATGAGTGTTTCTTTTGGTAGGTATAAATTTCAGTTATTTACTTACATGCTACTCATAGTGTAGAAAAAAAAGTACCCTCATGCTAAATTCAACAAGCTCAGGTGAGGCCAGTTTGGTGGGTCCTACAAACTCAGAGACCAAAAGTAACCACATAAGATGATCTAAATATAAAGATTCCCACCTAGAAGCTGGTCACAGCCAATAGTCACATCCTGGGCCTGTAGCTTACTTGACAAAGGTCAGCTTTGTCAAGTAAGGTCTTTAACTAAGCTTGTCTATTGTCTTTTTGCATCTAAGATAACATACTTTTGAGATGTCAGGCTAATCTCCTGTTCTAGACCACTTAAGGCACAACCACCGCACATGACACAAGACCATAGAACCCTCACGGTCACCTTGTTCCCAGAATACCTCCCCCCACCCCCAGAGTGCTGCAAAGGCTAACTATCTCATACCCACAATGTGAAAGAGGTATGCATCTCTTCATTTTACTCTCCATCCCATCCCAGAGATTCCCCAACTTTGCTTCTCAAGTTTCCTTAATCCACCACCCATGGATTTTATTTAACCCCCTTTAAATATCTTCCTTTGATTTTAATGTACAAAATAAACTAAAAAAAAAATCTTGCTATTCTCCATAGTATTTTTCTCCATACACTGAAATTTTGCTTCCCAGAAATTGTCATCAGTTTGGCTGAAATAGACTCATGAAAATTCTCTACAGCTTTGGACATTTCTTATGTCAGCCATAACCAAGTGAGGAAAAATGCTCTTGTTAAAAATTGTTAAAATATTGTTAAAATTTTAGAAATAGCCATAACAGCAACAACAAAAGCACATAATTGTGTGGGACTTATATTTTTAAAAAAGCAATGCTGATATACAGAAAAAGGAAATCGTGAAAGGACAAAGCTGGCACCATTTGCTGAGCAGGCCTGTACCTTGTTAAACATGACCGCCTTTTTACTCTTCTGAACTTCTGTCCCCAGGACTGGAAATTACTGGAAAGCAAGAACAGAACTAACCACCCCCTACAGCCACAGGCGGAACATAACACTGGAAGAACTGCAGCCTCTTACAATGCCCCAACCACCCAGGGGCCACACCACAGCAACTCCCCCCACCCTTTTCTAATCCAATTATAATCCAAAAAAGCTCATAGCCCCCATCCCTCAGTGCTGGTGTATCTCTTCACACCATACCCCTCTCCTTTCTCTGAGTGAATAAAAACATTTTTGATATATTTTATTGATTATGCTATTACAGTTGTTCCATTTCTCTTCCTTTATTCCCCTCTGCCCTGCACACCCCTCCCACCCACTTTAGTTCATGTCCATGGGTCATACATACAAGCTGATTCTTTGGCTTCTACATTTCCTATACTATTCTTAACCTCTCCCTACCTATTTTCTACCTACCATTTATGCTAATTATCCCCTGTACCTTTCCCTTCTCTCTCTTCTTCCCACTCACCTGTTGATAACCCTCCATGTGATCTCCATTTTTGTGATTCTGTTCCTGTTCTACTTGTTTGCTTAGTCTGCTTTTGTTTTTGTTTTAGGTGTAGTTGTTAATAATTGTGAGTTTGCTGTCATTTTACTGTTCATATTTTTTATCTTCTTTTTCTTAGATATATCCCTTTAACAATTCATATAATAAGGGTTTGGTGATGTTGAACTCCTTTAACTTGACCTTATCTGAGAAGCACTTTATCTGACCTTCTATGCTAAATAAAAGCTTTGCTGGATAGAAAAATCTTGGATGTAGGTCCTTGCCTTTCATGACGTGGAATACTTCTTTCCATCCCCTTCTTGCAAAATCAGCTGACAGTCTCATGGGAACTTCTTTGTAGGGAATTGTCTCCTTTTCACTTGCTGCTTCTAAGGTTCTCTCCTTATTTTTAATCTTGGGTAATGTAATTATGATGTGTTTTGGTGTGCTCCTCCTTGGGTCCAACTTGTTTGGAGTTTCTCTGAGTTTCCTGGACTTCCTGGAAGTCTGTTTCCTTTGCCAGATTGGGGAAGTTCTCCTTCATTATTTTTTCAAATAAGTTTTCAATTTCTTGCCCTTCCTCTTCTCCTTCTGACACCCCTAGAATTTGGATGTTGGAACGTTTAAAGATGTCCTGGAAGTTCCTAAGCCTCTCCTCATTTTTTTGAATTCTTGTTTCTTCATTCTTTTCTGGTTGAATGATTCTTTCTTCCTTCTGGTCCACTCCATTGATTTGAGTCCCAGTTTCCTTCCCATCAGTATTGGTTCCCTGTACATTTCCCTTTATTTCACTTAGCACAGCCTTCATTTTTTTCATCTAATTTTCGACCAAATTCAACCAATCCTGTGAGTCTCCTGATTAACAGTGTTTTGAACTGTGCATCTGATAGGTTGGCTATCTCTTTGTCGCTTAGTTGTATTTTTTCTGGAGCTTTCATCTGTTCTTTCATTTAGGCCTTTTTTTTGGGGGGGGGGGGGTCTCGGAGTGCCTGCAACTATAAGGGGCAGAGCCTTAGGTGTTCACCAGGGCAGGACAAGCCAAGGGGCTGTGTTGTGATGCTGTATGTGGGGGAGGTGTCTGAGAGGGAACAATGGCGCTTGCTCCACTCCCTGGGGAATAACCTCCACTTCCCACAAGCAAATTGGTCCCTTCTGGTGCTGATTCTCAGGTGGGTGGGTTTGTGTACATTTTAGGACCCTGTGTGTCTCTCCAATGAACTCTCCTATGAGGCTGGGAGAAAAACTTTATTCTCTATACTTTCTTCATTTTGTGGATTCCTTCATAGCCCAAATCACTGACCACCCTAACAAACTGGTTTAAGAACACTCCCCTCTTTTCTATAAAAAGAAGACTAAATACTGTAAGTAGATTAATACATCCAAATAATTAATATGCTTAATGTAAAAGTAATCCCCCTCCCCATAATTCCAAAGTTTAAAAAGTTATTTTACATATTGAGAAATTATTCTAAAATTTACCTGGAATAATAAAGATAGAAAAATAGGTCCGAACACTGGGGAACATTAGATTATTTTACAAATAATGATAAGAAGTTGGTATTTTTAAATAAACCAAATTATAATGTACATTGAATGTCAATAAACCAAATTATAATGTGCATTGAATGTCAACAACACAAAAACAAATTCCAGTGCATTCAACAGTTACATTGATTGAAAAATAAAAGGTTTGAAAAAAAATAAGTGACTAACTGGTTTCTCGATGGAAAACTCCTTCTAAGAATAAAAGCAGTGACAGGAAATATTAAGGAAGAACTTGGAAGGAAGGAAGGAAGGAAGGAAGGAAGGAAGGAAGGAAGATAGATTTGACTTTGGGGCAGGGAGGGAAACCTGTTCATTAATAAACATAAAAATTTATGGAAAAATTCTCACTGATAAAAGAAATGCAATATGTGTGTGTCCTTCTATACTATATAATGTTGAAGGTATTTTTAATTTACATAATAGATATTGAACTATGTGCCTCTTTCTATCTCTTTCATTGGTGGTGATTTTTATATTTTCTTCCAGTCAGCTTATGGCATTCTTCAAGGAATGGATTTTATATATGCAGATTAATCTTTCACCTTGTTCTTTATTTAGATATTATCTTTTCTTTCTATTATCAACATTTTTTTTCAATGCAAAATAAGTGCAGGTGCTGGGACAACTGGATATTCCATGTACCAACAATTTGGACCCCCTATGTCACATCATATACATCAGAATGTATTAACATTCTAAATATGAGAGGTACAGCCATAATAGTTTCAGACAGAAACCATAGCAGTCAATCTTTATGACTTTGTATTTGGCAGTGTATTCTTAGATATGAACCAAAAGTATGAGCAACAGAAAAATAAACTGAACTTTGTTGACATTAAAAACTTTGTGGATCAAAGAGCATCACTAAGAAAGTGAAAAGACAACCTGAAGAATGGAAGAGAATATTTGCAAATCATATCTCTGATATGAGTCTAGTTTACAGAGTATATAAAGATAACAACCTGATAAAAAAGGATGACACCAAAAATATGAAAAACTCAATGAAAAAAAATGAACAAATGACTTGAAAACATTTTCTCCAAAGGACATACACAAATGGCCAATAAGCACATGCAAAGATGCTCAACATTATTAGTCATTAGAGAAAGACAAATAAAAAACACAATGGGATGCCACTTTCCACTCTCTAGGATGGCCACAAATTGAAAAAAGAAAATAAAAATAACAAGCATTGGAGATATTGGAATGCTCAGACTTTGCCAGTGAGATGTGAAATGGGTCTGCGACTGTGGAAACTGGTTTGGTGGGTTGTTCTTCAAAAAGTTAAACATAGAGTGACAATATGACCCACCTATTCTCTCCTAGGTATATACCCAAAAGAATAAAAAACAAGTATTTGAGCAAATATGTATGCATCGATGTTCATGGTGGGATTACTCACAAGTAGGCAAAAGGCAGAAACAAACCAAATGTTCACCAATGAATAAATGAATGGGTAAACCATGCTACATCTACACAGTGGATTATTATTCAGACATTAAAAGGGATAAACTTCTGAGACATAGTACAACGTGAATGAACCTTGCACACATTATGCTAAGTTAAAAAGCCAGACTCAAAATGTCAGAGATGATGATTTAATTTGTATGTAACACCCACAATAGGTAAACCTGTTGAGACAGAAAGCAGATTGCCAGGGGCTAGACAAAGGTGAGAATGGGAAGTAACTGCCCAGTGGGTACAAGTTTTTTCTTTGGAGCGATAAAATGTGGGGGAGAACCAGAAAAAGTGATGCTTTCACAACATTGTTAATGTTTTAATTGACACTGAATTCTTTATTTGAAGAAAAGTGTTACATTACAAGAGGCTCACATAGGAATTTTAATAACATTAGCGTCTCCAACTTGGTTGATGTAAAAGCTTGGTGCACAGGTTTGAAAGACCCATCAGAGGATGCTGCTCCTTTATGTCCCCTGTACCTGATGCGATGTTGGGCATATACTTGGTGATCAGTGAATGCCAATGAAAAAGATAAAATAAAAATGTGCATTAAAGCAACTTCCTAAGAAGACCAAGAACCAAAAAAATATGTGAAACTGTAGCAAACGCTAGGAGCATTTATTACTACTAAAACATTCAAGCCAAAGCAAGTATGTGCAAGATGTGAGGTACAAGGTAAAACATAATGTAATAAAAATAAGTTGCAAGTGTGATGAGTGGAAAATAAGTCTGAGGTCATAGAGGAAAACTTCACATGCTGTCCTACTGAGTTGGGACTATAAAATAAAAACTAGAGGAATCGTTGTCCCTCAATCTTAATGAAGTGGCATAAATGAGTGGCAGAAGCAGGGGCAATCATTCAGGCTGGTGAGGAATCTGCCCTCAACTTTGCCCTCTGGCTTTCATTAACCTATAGAGAGAGGTTTGGGGGCAGAAAAAGGGAAATGTTTACAGGCACAGTAAATGCATCCCCTTATGGAGAGGAAAACTTGCCACAGAACAGACTGCAGTTGGCTATGTTGTGCCTGATGAAGAAAAGGAAGGGATGGTCTGCACAGAACTTTGGCACATTTTCCAGGCAACAGTCAAAAAACTCCGTGTATGAGGCAGCTGCAGTCTCAGTGCCTTCCTCATTCACCTCCACAAAGGCCTTGTGCACAAACTTGGACAGACAGAGGTCTTCCTCAGCTGACATTGCTGAAAAGTTGGCTTTGCCCACTTGAAAAGCATCAACTATTCCCAAACGTTGAAGCACAGATTCCATGTTATAATGCTCTTCCAGTTTAAATCTTGGAAGGAAAACTTCAACTTCAGTACACATCATACAATGAGGCTTGGTCCAGGCTATGAACTTCTCAAAAGTGAGCTCTTTTTCCACCTGAAAGACCAATTAGCCATTAGGATTCATACGTCATTACATATAAGTATGCACACAGACACACTCAAGTACCCTTTCTGCTCTTGGAGATGGGTGTTGATTGTTGCACCGGACCGGAGGCACCTTTATCTGCCAGATTTGTAAGATCTTGCACTCACAGTATTACACACACGACTTCGTTGACAAGCAGGGGAGCCCCCAAACCTCTAAGAGGCACAAAGACCAGACCTGGCTGCTCCTCCCTTCACCCCTGACTTCTGAGAACCTGTTCTCTATCTTGACGATTGGCAATGCCCAGCTGACTGTGCTTTTTTTTCTTTTACACTAATTTTTGAAAACAACAAGACATTGCTGCTAAGCAAAAAGACTTGAAAGGGCCCGCAATGCAGCCCTCCAGAAGGAGGATCTGCTCAGCAGGGGCAATCCCACATGCTTTCTGGAGTAGAAACTTCACAGGGAGATAGATGTAGGGCAAGTGGAGGGATGCATGTCTTTCACACAGGCCCCTTAAGGACACGGGCAATGGTTGATTCTCTCACCCGAAGGACCCGTGCTCAAAAAGGGCAAGGTGGGTAGGAACTGCCTTTTGGGGCTGTTTCTGGCTCTGTTCCCTGAGTACTGGTTCTTACCCTCCTTACCATCCCTTGTTAGGTCAATGTGTTAAGATATTTCTCATCTACTGTTTCAGGTTCTGGGTAGAGACAACAGTTCTTATTTTTCAAAATGTAATGCTAATCACAATGATTATGACAATAATAAAGGTCTCATTTACTGAGGGCTCATAGGTACCAGAAAACATCCTGAGCTTTATTCTTGGATTACCCCCAATGTTATTCTCACAAAAACTTTATCAGAAAGAGAATATTACCCCCAGTCAGAGATGAGAAAACAGAAACTGAGGCGAGTTAAGAAATTTGGCGAGGTCACATAGGTAATAATACAGAAGTAGGTTTTGAGTAACAGTTTGATTCCAAAGCCCATGTACTGAACATCACTGCCTGGTTACCCACATCACCAATATAAGAGGCAAACAGGACAGGGGAAAGTTCTATCCTGTAAGGAAAAATGAAGATGTCAGTCACTGGGTTCATCTCACCAAGCTTAGATCCACATTATGGTCAGGCAGCAGGATGAGCATGCTTAGCTCCTCACCCTCATAGGGCAGCTCCAGCACCTGGGCCTTCACTTCTTCTATGTAGGCAAGGTTAAACATAGCCTCCTGGAACATCATCTGCACTGGCCTTTGGTCTTTCTGATGGGGATAAACACATAAGCATGGAGTGAAAAGCAGATTGTTGAAAGACACCAAGTCTCAAGAAAAAAAATGCAGCTGACCACAAAAGTGTTTTTAGCAGCTGTGGTGAAAAAAATGTTTGTGCTCTAATTAGCACTTACGAAATGGCTCCCCACTCCTTCCACCACCATGACAAGGCATCTATTGTGAGCAGGTGTGGCTAGCACCAGAAGATGTTTCATTCAGCAAGAAAAATGTGATACTCTGCATTTACCAGAAGAACTAGTCTGATATTCTCCATGTAAAATATGCTCTGCAAAAATATTTAAGAAAACAAAGGAATCACAAATTTCTCTCTATTACAAAAAGTTTTATGAAAAAGTGGAACGAAGTGCGTAGTTTCACAGCAGTGTGACTGAAACTGTGCATACGCCCTCACAGAAAGCAGCCTCTCAGCAAGTACAAAACCAAGAACTAGATGTATCTCCATGCATTTCAACTCAATTTTCCCAATTCCGATACTGTAATATAGGGAAATACTTTTAAAATTATTAAAGTATTTGCTTGACGAAGTTAAGTATTATAAATTGATTTTTAAAGCTGACATAGACTATTCCATTGTAAAAGTTAAAATTGGTTGTAAAAATCAATGCTACAAAAGTTCTCTCCTCTCGCTTTGCAACAAGAGAACTAATTATTTAAAGTACACCTTATTTAAAAATAAAAACAAGAAGGCATTACCTGTACACGTTTCCAATTCATTGAAATGGTATTTCTTAAAGGTTGAAAAATTTGGCAAACTATTTTAATGTCTGCCTAAATTGAAGATATACCTCAATATCAAGACTAAGGTCTTAGATGTTTTAATATTTGCAACTTACAAATATCTTATTAATAAGGATAAATTGTCAGCAATTCATGTCTATACTTATTTTGTTTTAAAATACCTGATTAAAATAATATTTTTACATTTGCTTTCTCTCTCCCCACAATGCATACATGTCTCACACTCCCTTAACACCCATCTTTTGCTTCTTCTCTAAACAACTTGAGCTTAAAGAAATACCTTAACTTCCCTGAAATAGCTGGCAGTAATGACTGTAGGTGAAACTAAGAGGCAGTAAAAGAGGTAATAAAATGCCAAAAAAAATTTTCATTCTTTTTTTAGTTCTTTTCTACTGAGTGTATAATTTCATTCCAAATTATGTTATTTCAAATTATTTTTATCTTTTTATTCTTTCTAATCATTTTATTTTTTCACAAAGTTAAATTTTTCCATTCACTTTTTTCATCAAACTGGGAGGATTTTTGAAAGCTTCCCCCACCTGGCTTATTTTAAAAGGCATTTCCTTTGTGCATGCTTTCTCGAAGGGTCCACTCCATCTTCCTTTGAAGTAGACAGCATTGACAACAACCAGCCTTGTCTGTTCATCAACAGCTTTTTCTGGCAACAAGTTCTGAATTTTACCTTTCCAGAAAAGTAGAGAATTCATTCAGTTGATTGTTATAAAAGCATGATGAGTAAACTGCAATATGGTTAATTGACAGGTCCTTGATTATTAGTCAAGAGCTAAACATCCTTTTGTCACATCTGCACAGTTTGGATTGTTATGTATGGAAATAAATGGCACATACAAGTGGCACTGGTGATCACCAGTACTTCAGGAACATTAACGAAGTTGATGACAGCGAAAGACTTCTATATCACTCAAGAGAAAACACTGCACCAAGTGGGAGAACAAGGCAAGTAAGAACTGAGAGATGGGCTAAAGGGGCCTTGGCTGTATCACGTGGTTAAATAAAGGGTTTCATCTAATGCTCCAAGAAGGGGTCCAGTGCTGCAAGTCCAGATACATCTGGGCACAGCAGAGGCAGCCAGAATGAATGGTTCTAATGGGAAATGGCTGGCAATGGGCAGTATGGGTGCATTGCAAAGCTTCTGGAAGCCTCTAGAATAGAGTTCACTATTTGATCCTTTAAACAAAACATGAGACATTCCTGGAAAAGTTAAGGTGGGCGAAAAAAATAAGATACTCCCTTCTTCCATTTGATACCAAATTGTACCCTCTGAAATACAAAGAAATAAGGTTCAACCTTAAACAAAGTGTGATTTCAGTCTACAGAAGTGATCAGTTCTGACACAGGGCTTGCACTTGGCCTATCATGTATGTCTAGGTTTATCAAGTCTAATTAAGGGAGGGGAAGTGGAAGACATGGCAGAAGCAATAGAATGAGTAAGATGAACATGTAGAGTGAAGGCAGTGGTAATGGAGGGTGACATAGAATCTGCAAAGAGGAGGCTCAAAGAAGATTTGACCATCAGTCTCCTTCCTACAGAGATTATGTATTCACCTAGCATAAGAAGGTTACAGCCCAAGTAAAAGTATGTTTTAGTATAAGTTATTAAATGGAAATTGGGTCTATGGATTTCTTTGAATATTTGTATCAATCAAATAAAATCCTGGGAGAATGGACAAAATTAAGTCTCTGCTGTTGAAAATCTGAGCATCTGATGGAACCTCTGTGGGTAGATTAAATTTTAAATATGCCATGCAGTCCAGCTTATGAACATTATTCTGACCATCTGAAACACTAGGAAAATCAGAGAGGAAAAAGGTAGAAGAGGAGGAGAGAGAAGAGCACACATGGGAAGAGAGGAGAGAGAAGGAGGTGGAAGAGAAGGAAGAGGTCGAGGAAGAGGAGAAGGGAAAGGGGGAAGAGGTACAAATGGGGTGGCACATGGAATGCTGACCTTCAGTCATTTCTGAGACCCAAGTATTGATATGTTTCCTGGACTTCTCTGCAGCTTTGGCAAAGGAAAGCAGTTCCAGCTCAGCCTGATAGAACTGGCGACAGAGTTCCTTAAAGGTCTTTGGAGAGACAAGTATGCAATGAGGCTATATTCCTAAATAAAATAGCAGCAAGTCTCAAAAAAATTCTGAATATTACATTCATTTTTATGAAAAACAACATACAGCTTTTAAAAGTTACCACAACTTACTCTACTAAATATACTCTACTAAATATCAGAGTTTATTAATAGGTAAGTAGTAACCCATGAATAACCAGAAAAAGGATAAATGAATTTTAGAAGTAGTCAAATTTTAAATAATTCAAGGTATAGTTATAGAATGATGATTTTTTAAAACAATGTTTACCATAAGTTTTAGTTCTTTAGGATCTCTATATTTTGAACACAACTTTTATTGTTTTGATTCAACTTACTGAAAGGAATTCACAAGCCTTTTCTGCAAAGAGCCTGTTGGCCGATCTGAGCAAGTACTGAGTGCCAGGTTTGTTCACTTCAGCAAGAAGGGACTGGAAACCCACATGAATGTCCTTCTCTGTGTTTAAAGAAAACACCTGTTGACAAAATAACTTAAAACTATCAGTATTGTTCTTTGGTCTCAAAATCCTCCACAACATTTTCCTTTAAAGGCATTGCTTTTATTTAAATTGCATATTTAATACATACTAGAGAAGCAACACAATGATGGGGTGGAGGAAAGATACAGAGGAAAAAAGAGAGGGAGGGGAGGAGGGAAGAAGAGAGAACACAAAAGTAGTGGGAGTAAAAGAGTTGACTTTTCTGCCTAAACTGAACTCTTTCGTTGGAACATGAGCAACAGAAAAAATAAATGAAAAACATGAGAGGGGCTTCAGAAAGATTTTTTTTAAAACAAAAGTCTTGCATCCTGCCCTACCCAGGTATCTCAGTGGGTTGGAGCATGGTCATGTAAACCAAAAGGTTGCGGATTTGATACCAGTCAGGGCACATGCCTAGGTTGCAAGATCAATCCCCAGCCATGTCTCTTGACCACTCT
The DNA here is from genome assembly GCF_019186645.2 of Phyllostomus hastatus. Lineage (NCBI taxonomy): Eukaryota > Metazoa > Chordata > Mammalia > Chiroptera > Phyllostomidae > Phyllostomus > Phyllostomus hastatus. The sequence continues at coordinate 8,500,150 of NW_025333867.1, read as the reverse complement.
ATAAAACCTCTTGGGAACAAACAGAAAGGAAATTCTCATCATTTGCAGATGTTTACTGAATATTAGTAAAACCCATCTTTCTAGCACATACAGAGTCTACATGTAATGGGTGCATGCCTTTTACCCTCTCTTGCATATTTGTTTATGTTTTTTCTAAGCTAAAAAGCAAGCTGGTACATTAATGACTTGAAATAGAACAATTATGGTTACAGAGTCTTTTATTCCAAGAATGAGATTAGGTTCTAGCAACTTAGATTTCAAATAATTCCAGTATCATATTCTAAATAAAAGCAAAGTGCTAGGACCTCCAAAGTTTAATATTTGTATTCAGGTTATTAATTAGAGATACTTTTCCCAAAAATCTCAGGAGAGGAGACCCCTCAACCTGGCCCTTGCCATCTCCTCATGAGGGATAAAGCTGGATGATGACATAGCAGAACAACCTAAAACACAAAAAGGCAGCCCCTTCCCTGAGACAAGAGGTAAGCAGATCTACCTGGGATATCTGGGCAGCAGTGTTTCCTTTCACCCCCAGAAAGACCATAGCCAGTGCTGAGGAGATGCTCAGAGGAGAAAAAAAAAACACGTTCTGAGAAGCGTTGTCTTCACATAGTATCTTTAAAAGGTGGAGGGCGAAGGTGTCATTTGCTTCAGAAAGAGCATCCATGTTGCAGGGTCTGGAGCCAGAGAATAAAGACACATGACAATTTTTGTTGTTTCCCTGACACATGACAATTTTGGAATTGTACTTCTGTTTTTTAAACCTTAAGGCTCATACATATTTCAGTTTGAAGAAAAACTGTTTACTGTGTGTCTCCATTGAAAAAATTAGTCTAAATTTTAAGGAAATTGGTTAAGTGTGGTAGTGGCAGCTGATCAAACTGGTAAGCTCAAAGCTCACTTTGCTGAAACGGCTTCCCCTCCCACTGGACCCCTTGTCCTGCTCCAGCCTCCACCTCCAGTCCCAAACTCCTTTCTCCCCGAGAGTCACCTCTGAGCCTTTGAAAACACCATCTGACTCCCCATCCTTTTTACCAGGTTAATGGCTCAACCATCACATCCTCAAGAGGCTTCTGATTCCTCCCCTAGACCAAGTTTCCCTTCACTCCCTCCACCCTCTCCCCCTGCATAACTCCCCAATCTTGACTGCAATTTCTTCTTCACTAATCTCAGTCCCATTAGGTAGAAGCTCTGGAGGCAAGGGCCCTTTGGCAACAATGAGAGCTCAGAAAAATGGAAGGCTGGCTAAACATGTGTTGAATTAATGAAAGAATTAGGATGGATAAGAAGTTCTTGGATTTGCAAGCAGAGACTAGTAATTTTAGCAGCACAGAGACGAGATGGGGACGTCCTTATGTGGACCCCAGACACAGAAGAGAGGGGAGGAAAGAAAGGGGGCAAGTGAGAAGAGGGCTGTATACAAGGGGGGGACCCAAAACACCAGGAATTTATTTATTTAAAAAATGTGTATTTATTCTTACATGTTTAAACTTCAGTCTCCTTCAAAGTACATTCCATTTAATGCAATACACCTATTGAGACATTTTTCCACCACTCAAAACAGTTTTTGAGCTCGTGGATTTTGCTTCTGCCATTTTTTGTTTTACCCCTCTTCCACATTAGCAAAGCGTTTCCCTTTGAACACATTTTTAATCCCTGGATACAAAAAAAAAGTCACTTAGGGCAAGATCAGGTGAACAAGGAGGGTGGAGTGCAGGGGTCATGGCATCTTTGGTCAAAAACTGCTGAACACAGTGCTGTGGGGGCAGGGGCATAATGAACCACCCATCATGAAAGGCAAAGCCGTTGAACAAGTCTTCAAAAAAAATTCACTAAAGCCAAAGGCAGCGTCTCACAACAAGGCCAGCTAGTACACTGATACAGATGGGCGCCTAGAACATTCACCTAGATGGTGAAGCCTGTACTATAAGGGGCCAACCCTCCAGATGTTAATTCTGCTCTTTGGGGGGTACCCCCATGGTATAGTATGACCACCCCAGGACCATTGGACAAGGGGAAGGGCCACTGCCCAGGGAAGAGGCATGGGAGGAGCAGACAAAAGACCCTCAGGAAGGGGCAGCATCTAAGGCTTGCTGGGGAACCAGGAGGCACAGGTCCTGAGGCCAGTCACAGTCAAAGCCCAACTGTGCCGTTGACCTGTCCACCCAAAAAGCCTGGATTTCTGCAAACAAGAAGGCCCCGCCGCCTCGGGGTCACTTTGCACACAGTTTTCTGGGCCTCTTTCCGGGTTTCTAGATGGTATTCTGGGGATTCTTCTCTCCAAGCCCCGCGATACCCTGCAATGACCCCACCTACCACCTTCAACGCAGACTCACTCCTCCTGTCTCCGCTCTCAGAGCCTGGACCCCGCGTCCGAAAGCAGTGACTTGGCCGCCCGGAAACTGGCGTCCCTTTCCAGGTCTCAGACTCCCACAACAGGCCTTACAGGAAGGTCCACACACCCGCCCTTTATCACAGGACCTGCGGGACCCGGAGGGGTGGGGCGAGGACAGGGGCGTGGGTGGGGCACTTGGTGGCCTGGGGCAGGGGCAGCGCAGTCCACTGCCTCCAAGGACCAAGTCCTGGGCGCCCCCTCCTGGCCTGGTATCGCCTGTGGGATCCCCGCTGGGTCGTGGCCACACTCGGATGGGCTAGAGGCGCTCACTTCTTGCCCTTGCCTGAAGCGACTGCAAAACGGGCGTCTAAAAGGGAAGCATTTTCAAACTGATGGCTTTCAAACTTTGCTTTGAAGCGTTCTCTGAGCGAGGCTAGAACCCCAGGTGCCTCTGAAGCAACCTCCCTGCTGGCTGCCAAAGTGAAGAAATCAGGTGAGGGACTGGGGGAAAGCACCAGAGAACTTGGAAGCCTGGGCTTCTCTACTTCCGGGAAGCAACAAAGGTGCAGTGACAGCCTTCTGTGTAGGGTAATAGGTCCTGTGGATCTTTATTACACTCTTGTCTTACATAGATGTGAGTCACCTGGAATAAGGTATTCACTTTGAGGTCCCACAACTCATTAGGAGTCCTGAACCCACACACAGAAGCCAGGCATCCTAACTCCTAGTACCTGAGCCACTTCCACTACTTGCACTTGAGCTGAGCTCATGTGCAAGCAGCTCTACTGTGTGCCCTCCTCATGACAGAAGCAGACAGAAGTCACACTGGCTCAGGACATGAGGTTCACAGGCAGGGTGGACTTCTGGCTGGTTGATGCAGAACAAGGCAAGCAGGGTGACTAGGGCACAAAATTTAAGCAGGGATGCACTTTCAGAGACCAGTCCCTGCACTTATGTGACCATGAAAATGAGGGTCTTTTTAAAGGTTGAAACTTAGAGGACTTCTCTTTCAAAATAACAGCTTTATTAGAAACAATGAACATTCCAAAATATTCACCCTATCGGGGTTGTCCAATCTGCGGTCTATGGGCCACATGTGGCCAGGAAGGCTATGAATGTGGCCCAACACAAAATCATAAATTTACTTAAAACTTTTTTTTTGCTCATCAGTTTTCATTAGTGTTTTTGTATTTAATGTGTGGCCCAGAGATGCCAAAAGGGTGGACACCCCTGCGAGTATAAAGTATGCATATAAGTGGCTTTTAGTCTGTTCACGAGGTGGTTCAACTATTGTCACTAACTTCAGAATATTTTCCTTTCATCACCTCAAAAAGAAACAGCGTACTTTAATAGGGTGTAAGCTTAAGGAAGTGCAGGCTGAGAGGCTCCAGGGGCCTCCACCTCCCAATCCTAGCTTGGGGGCTGGGAAAAGCAGCAGCACAGGGATTGAAGAGTTATTTTGCATATCAATAACAGCAGGGTAGCCTCCTTGCCTGCCTGGAGCCAGGAAGATGGGCATTACTTTGACTCATCATGTAACTGGGAGGCAGCTCCCCTGGTTACAGCACCTGAGTGAGAGCTGGGGGATGGTTCATTGCACAGCAAGGGGGCCACGCCTCCCGCCTCCCGGGAGTAACTATAGCAGCCAAGAGAGGCACAGAATACGGGAGTGCTAGCACTTGTAGCCAATTGTGGGAGGAGTCAGAAATGGGGTTACAGAGGAAGATCTGCACAGGGATAAACCCAGGTAGGGCAGCCATGCTGGGGCCTAACCACGCAGTTTCAGGAGTAAAGAGGGTCTCTCTTAACCATGTGGCTTAGGAAGCAGGAAAGCAAGATGTAGCTGCCATTCGGAGCTCTCTCTTAGCAATTTGAAAAAATGCAGGATTCCCTCAGGCCCACAGTGGGGATGAGGTTTTGGATGAAGAAAGGGGGTCTATCAGAACTAAGGATTTCTGTTTCTTTTCCTGAGATACGGTACCCATGACTGGCCTGGTTTAGCAAGGAAAAGCAGGACTGTGTGTGTGTTTGGGGGTGTATCTTCATTTCTAAAGGGGGTGGGATTTAACAGAGACATTCCGCCATTACTCTAAACTTGTATAACTTTGAAATAAATAGTTCCTTTCCTTTTGACCAAACTCTGGCATTGAGAGCCACAGTTCCTAACACAATGGCGGCAGGCAAAGATGGACCATAGTAAAAAAAAAGAGCCTTGGGGAGGGGGTTTGTTTCTGTAACAATACCCCTTAGCAATTATTCTCAATTTCCTCCTCCCCCCAGCCCCTGGCAACCACTAATCCATTTTCTGTCTCTTTGGGTTTGCCTAATATGGGCATTTCATGGATGAAATGATACAATATGTTATAGTATTTTGTGACTGCTTTCTTTCACTTAGCATGTTTTCAAGGTTTTCCCTTGATAGTTCAAGGTAACATTTATCTGTATTTGCTTACTTTTTATGGCTGAATAATAGTCATAATAATATTGACTATATCAATCAATGAACTTTAGAGCTGATTTAACACCAACAGAAAATTTCAATTAGAGGTTCAGCAAAGAAAACTTTATGCAATGCAAATACATCCATTGTGACACAGCAAGGCAGTGAGAACAGCAAACATATAAGGAGGGCTTGGGCTGAGGAGGCCCTGGCAGGAAGCCCCTCTCCAGCTAGCTAGCCTTTCTCTGCTCTGGCCTGCTACACCTGCTATGTCTAGTCCACTCGCCTGTGGGTCTGCTTCACTCTGGTCTGGAAGAAACGTGCTTACCTCGTCTGCAAACAAAGGACTCAGAGGTTTGGAGTACATTGAAAGCGAGGCATTTACTTAAAATCTTGCAAGAACGGGCTTCCAACTGTTAGCAGGCACACCCAGGTGGTGCAAAGCAGGTAGTTTTATCCCTAATGCAACTGGTCCCTCTGTGTTTCTCCACTGGCTGAAAACTCTGGGGTTACAATTTGACACAATTTTGTCTAATTCTAATTGGTCCCCCTGCTGCCGCTGCCTTTGCTTCCTTATTGGAAATCCCCTAACTTATTTTTCTTCAAATAGTTTAGCTACTCTTTGTGGGTTTGAACTTATGTATCTTCTGGAAAGTTTCTACTAGACCTCAGGGTTTGAGAGTCACCTTACATTGAGTTTCTCACAAGCCTGGCGAATGTCTTAGGGTGTTTCATCTTTTGTTTTTCAGCTCCAGCCAGGGACACCACTCTAGTCACTGGTGGAAACTGGAAGTGCACATACAGAGAAGTCCCCACCCCTGGTCTCTGATTGTTCTATCCTCATGCAAATGAGGAATCAAATCTACACAGCTTGAATGGTGCAGAAGGCACTGTCCTGAATGGTTAGAGTGGAGCTGCTCTGATTGGTTGGTGCAGCTCTGACTGGACAGGGAAAGTCTCAGTCTTATGGTTGAAGTACAATTCCAGGGACTCCTTTATAAGGGCAGGCTCAGACTGCAGGAACATAGTGTAGGCAGTCACTTCAATGCAGTCTTCTTCCTCAAGGAGAGTTTCACTGAGGTTTTTGTTGTTTGTGTTTTGGTTTTTGTTTTGTTTAATTTGAGCCCAGTTAGCCACCAGAAACTCTTCTCTTCTTTCTCAGGTAGAGAAAGATATCTATATCTATGTATATGTATATGTATATGTATATGTATATGTATATGTATATGTATATGTATATGTATATGTATGTCTATATCTATATCTATATCTAATCATCTATATCTATTCCCCTCCAGGAAACAAAATTATCTTCTGGAGGACAGGCCCTTTGCAATACAGGGTACTAGTTCTAGTAGCAGGCCCCTGCTAGGTGAGTGTTCTAGAAAACCATCTGTCTCAGTGTACCAGCTGGCATTGTTGTGAGAGGCTGCAACCAGCTTCAATGAACATTTTTTTGAAGACTCTTTCAACATGGTTGCCCATTTCATGATGGGTGATATACAAGTGCACTTGCCTACACCACGCTGAGTGTTTAGCAGTTTTTGACCAAAAATGGCATACCAAAATGTCATGACCCCTGTGCCCCACACTCCTTATTCACTGGATCTCATCCTGAGTGATTTTTTTTGTTTGTTTGTTTCCTTGGATGAAAAAAGTCCCCAAGGGAAATGTTTTGCTGATGTGGAAGAGCTGAAACAAAAAAACAGTGGAAGCACTAAAAGGCCTCAAATTCCACAAGTTCAAAAATTGTTCTGAGCAGTGGAAAAACATCTTGATAGATGTATTGTATCAAATGGAGAGTACTTTGAAGGTGACTGAAGTTTAAATATGTAAGAATAAATACACAATTTTTATAAATAAATTCTGGGTTTTTTGTTTATATATATGTAATATAGTTAAACAAATATTTTATATACATATTTTCCTCTTTATTATTGAGCTTTAACATAATGAGTCCTGTTTTACTTTATCATCATCATAATCAAATTACTAAAAACCAATGATAAAGAGAAAATGTTAAAACTGATCAAAGAAAGATGTTAGATACAGCAAAAGAAATGTAAAGATGACATTAGACTTCTTTTTGGAAGCACTACAAACAATAGTACAATGGAAAACATCTTTAAAATATTGTAACAAAAATAGAAACCACTGACTTCCAGTTCTATGCCCTTCAGAAATACCTTTGAATGATTAGGTGAAATAAAGACTTTACAGACATACAAAAACTGAAAGATTTTATCACCAGCAGAAATGCCCTTCAAGATATGTTAAGGTAATTTTATTCATAAGTTGCAAAAAAATGATAAGGAAATAAGGATCTATACAAGGGAAGAAGAACAGTGGAAATGGTAATTGTCAGGTAAATACATAAGACTATTTTCTTGTTTTTAAAATAGATTTAAGAGATAACTATAAAATACATACATATAGTGAGTTTCATAACACATATGAAAATAGCATGAAGGCAGGCAGAAGGGAAAGGAAAGGAAAGAATGAGTCCATTTACTACATGTGAAATGATGTGACATCATTTGAAACTAAGTGGTAATCTAAAGATGTGTACTCTAAACAGTAGTTTAACAAATCAAAGAGATATAGCTGCCAAGCCAAAAAAAATAGATTTAGAAAAACAACAAAAGAGTCAACTATTTTTTAGGAAGGAAGGAAGGAAAAGAAACAACAAAAGATAAAAGTAGAAATCAAACAGTGAGATGACAGGCTTCAAGAAGCTCTCTGAAATGAATGTGTTCTAACAGACAACCCAGGCTGGCTTGGAAAATTTTAGTGAGAGCCATATTCTAAATGGCTTCTATGACAGGCCAACAAACCGTGAATGCAAAACAGAGTCAGGAGTAAGCACTCTTCTGTCCAAGTCATAAAAATAAGTCAGGCAGGAGCTGGTGGTTGTATAAATGGTACTATAAGTGGAAGTGTGATCCAGTGTCATGTTTTGGAGACCAATTTGGGAGAACCCTCAAAGTATGCCCAAATTTTATTATTAGAAATATTTCCTCACAATATCAAGAACATGAGCAAATATTTAAGATAATTATGACAGTAGAGCATATAATAGAAATAATTTTAATTACCCAAATTGTCTACAAGTAAAGTAAATACATCACAAAAAAATACTGACAGTTATATAATAGAATAGTATGCATATAAAAATTGATGATGTGGAAAGATTATTATTTTAAGGAAGGGGTTACCACATTCTGTAATTAACTTGTATGAAAGTATGTTCATAAGTTTGTATTTGTATATGTAGAATAGGGAAGTGATATGTATCATGATACTAGTAGTTTTAGCTGGGTAGTGGAACTGTGGACAACTTAAGCTTTCTTTGTACTTCTTATAATTTTCAAATTTTTACCGCAACACATTTTTTTTCGTCATCAGAAACAGAGAAATGTATGAAACTCAAAGCAGGGAATGTGCTTGAGCTACATGTGAGCATGTATGATAAACCAGAGGACCACTGTTCCCAGGAATTGTTGAATGTTTAGGGGTTCATGTGAGGGTTTTAGGAGAACTAGGCAGGATACTGAGTGTGCTTGAGGGGAGGGGGACAGGGAGACGGATGGAGACGTCTGCAGGTATGATTGTGGAGTTCTGATCCCTAGCCCAGTCCTAAATCTCATTGCTAAACCCCTGGCCCAGGATCTGAGGCTAATGGAAATAGGAGCTGAAGAAGGTGTAATGCAGACCTGGGCGGCTGCAGAATTAACATGTTGAGATCTCTGGCCTTGTGAGCCAAAGGGCCTGGGCACTGACATTTCCTCAGGAGTCTGGTAGTGGTGGAAGGAAGACCTTTGCATTGATCCCAAGACAGAAAAGCAGAGGGCTAGGTCATAAATACCTGAGATGCCCCAAGCACACCCAAAAACGATGGGCATGGCCTGGGAGGGGAGCTGTCCCAGGGCATGTAGGGAGAGCAGAAACACTAAGGGGCACCCCAGAAACTCCAAAACAAGCGCACTTTTCTCAGCCCCAAACTACATAAATGTGAAGCTTCAGTTATTCCCAGCAGCTGTGAAATGTCAACATTCATAACCATGAGATGCTTTCTTTCATTTGAACCTCTGCAGAATTTGGTCCCCTCAAGTTTTAATTTAAGGCAAGTTAGGCACATGGGGAAGGGGTACACAGACAGCAACTGTACCTCTTGATGTACAAAAGCATGTGCCACAGAACAAAATGCTTCTGGTTTTGCAGTGACTGGTGAACAGAAGGAAAGGGTGGTTTGCAAAGTCTTGGTAGTGTTGTGCTGCATGCACCAGGCAGTCCTGAGCACTGTGGATACCTCCATGCCTTCTTCAGTGGCCTCTGCAAAGTGGTTGTGCTTAACCTTGGACACATACTTTTCAGTCAACATTCCAGAAAAGTTCACAGTTCACCTTTGCTTTCTTTTTAAAAAGATTTTATTTATTTATTTTTAGAGAGGGGAAGAGGGGGAAGAGAGGGAAACACCAATGTGTAGTTGACTCTCACGTGGCCCCCACTGGGGACCTGGCCTGAAACCCAGGCATGTGCCCTGACTGGGAATCAAACCAACAACCCTTTGGTTCGCAGCCCACACACACATTCAAACCAATGAGCTACAATAGCCAGGGCCACCTTTGCTTTCTTAAATGCACCAGTTTTTCCTAGACTCCAGAGAACCAACTCTAAGCCATAGCTCTCAGACAGCTTTAATCTGGGGAGAATACCTTGAACTTTACTGAGTTGGCTTTTCTGGATTTTTTTCAGGCTCTGAACTTCTCATATGTAAGTTTTTTTTCCACCTGGCAAAACAGAGCCAAATCTTACAATTTAAATGTAGCACACATGCCCATCTACACATTTATTACCTCACTACCTACCTCCCATCCCCACACTCCTAATGAACTAGGTCAGGGGTGTCAAACTCATTTTCACCAGGGACCACATCAGCCTCGCAGTTGCCTTCAAAAGGCCGAATGTAATTTTTAGGATTGTATAAATGTAACTACTCCTTAATAGTTAAGCGAAAGCTCGGCGCTGCCCCAGGTAAAAACAAGGTGCCGGGCGGGATAAAACTGTTGGGAACAAGGAAATTAAGAACTAAATTTTAACCTTAATAGACAAGAACCGCATTGTAGCTGAAAAGAAATGATAAAAGAGACAAAGTACAGTCAAAGCAAACATCCTGTGTCTAGCAGACGCTCTCCCCTGGGTAGGCTAGATAAGCAGTGCTTTGTAGTTTTTAATGAGAAAATAGAAAACTAGCTAGCTAGAGCCAGGAGATTACTAGGTTAATGAACAAACATCCTGCCTTCCTGCCTTATGAAAGAATGCTTGGTTTGAAATTCCCGCGCGCGGTCTTTGTAAGCGAATTACTAACTGCCACGTCTGCTTCTGTATAACGCTTGCTTGCCTGCCCATATATAAGAACGTAGTTGTAAGCGCTCAGCGCGGCTCTCGTTTGCAGCTCCTTGTGGGCACTGTGTCGCTGGACACTTTGAGAGTTCACCCCTGCGCAGGTTAAATTTGGCCAATAAAGTAACATCTTTGATACCCTGAAAGTCTCCGATATTCTTTCTCGAGTTTGCTGGATGCTACAAAAACAAGGTGAAGGGATGGATTCAGCCTGCGGGCCTTGTGTTCACCACCTGTGAACTAGGTGGTAAGTTCTTGTGCAGGACAATTCACAGATTTGGTTTTCTCTTATGAACCACACCAGTCTGTCTAGTTTTCCCTGTCCTATAGATACAAGATGAAAATACCTAGAAAACAGGATTTTATGGAAGAACTATCTGCTCTAAACTCATTTTAAATGTTAATGTAAAAACTCTCATAACCAATTGGAATATTTGTGCAATACCCACACATACCTGCTCTTCAGAAGATAGTCTGACAGAGGAAACACAAAGATAATGGCTCAGAGCTCTGACTGCCAGGACAGGAGGGAATCAGGGATCATCTGCACAGGAAGAATGGTGTGCATAGAAAAGGGGAGAACAGAAATGAAAATCACCAGGTTTCTGCTTTGGAATCCCCACTTGCCCTCACGTACCGTGCTAGCTGCCTGCCCTGGACTTAGCTTCTAGTCCTCCAGGAGCCAGCACTCTCTCACAGTGTCCATAAGGAAGAATTTAGAAAGGCAGGTGGGAGAGGGGACTTCCATTTGCTCTTGATTTTCTCTTTACCACCTGGAGCCAAGGTGCATGACGGCTGTTTGGACACTTGCTCTACCCCCAGTTCTCATTGTCTTCTTAAGTAGCTATGACAGATCTTATTCATGATTCCATGAGGAAAGCTCCTTCAGATCCCATGAGGGAAGACAGGAAATCAGGCAGGCCCACCACAGCATTCTGTGCAGGGAGCTGGAGCAGGTGCCACCTACCTGCAGTGAGAGTCCATTCTTCAGTTTCCAAGACTTTGCAAGCCTCCTGTTGAATTCCCAGTAACCTAAAGTCAGTTGTGGTGAGAGTATTTACACCACCATACCAGAAAATGGTATGAATCAGGGCTTCCTCTTTTCCACCCCAAACACATACCACCACCACCTCTGGGTTTGCAAAGCCATTTGCCAGCAACCTTGATCCTACTCTACCACCTGTTTATTTGCTCCTCTCTACTCTTGTGCTGTGGGAAGAGGACTCACTCCTGTCTAAGGCAAATTCCTCACCTTTAGTTAGATCTTGCTACTCAAAGTCTGGTCCACAGTCCAGCAGCGTCTGCACTATGTGTAGTCTTGCTAGAAATAAAAACTCTCAGGCCACATCCACACCCACTGTACAGTGTCTCCGTTTAAAAGGATGCCAGGAGATTCTGGTATTGATTGCTCGAACTGCCATTACAAAGAAGCAGAGATTAGGTGGTTTAACCAAAAAATTTATTTTCTCATAATTCTGGAGGATAGAAATCCAAGATCAAGGTGTCAGCAGTGTTGGTTTCTTCTGAGGTCTCTGTCTTTGGCTCTTAGGTGGGTGTCATTTCCCAAAGTCCTCCCATGGTCCTACTACCATATGTGTTCACATTTCTTCTAAGAACATCATTCATTGGGTTAGGGTTCACCCTAATAACATTTTTACTCAATAACATCTTTAAAGACTGTGTCAAGTGCAGGAACACTGAGTTCCTGGGTTAGGACTTCAGCATATGAATTGGGAGGAAACACAACTTAGCCCATAACAATTATACACATTAATGTTTGAGAAACATTTCCTAGATCAAAACCTATTGCATTGTTTGAGACTCTTGTTCAGGAAACATTAAGCCTTCAAATATGCCGTCCCTTCAAATAATGAATAATGTCCTTACAATTTTGGGTATCAGAATTTGTCGTTACAAGCAATCCCGCTCTTGGGTACCCAGTAGAAATGAGCACATATGTTCACAAAATAAACACACACTAGTGTTCATTTATTACAATTTGTAATAACCCAAAGTTTGAAACTTCTCAATGTTCCCCAGTTGATGGATTTAAAGAAATGAGCTCAGGCTCACTGTCCAAGGCTCACTCAGTATGGCCGGATGGGTGTTATCACTGGGAAGCCGAGTGACCATGCGCAGGTTCTCCACAAACAGGTACTGGGTATGTGATGTGGACCCCAGCTCGTGGAGTCCACGACATTGTGGATGGGGAAGAGACATTCACACGGACTACTGAGTCCTGTGGAGGAAAAGGGTGAGCGGCTTAGCTCTCAAGAGGAGCAAAAAGCCACAGCCTCCCCCATGACAGGCCTTTATTTCTATCTCTCCAGCACATTACAGGATGATCTTCATTTACTATGCACAGGCTCACTTTAGGTGGTTACCTTTTGCAGAAAAACAAAGGAACCGGTGCTGCTAATCATATCAGAGAAGAGGGACATTTGCAAATGAAAAGGCAAAAGTGGTTGAACCTGTTACACTCACCCTTGGAAGGTTTAGCATGGATTTTAGGAAGTTACTTTGCAGTAAATATCCTCAATTCAGGGTGAGGGAGTTTTTTTTAGCAAAAGCAAGACTCAAAGCGGCCTAGGCACATTGCAGACCTGATTCCCCCCTGGAGAACCGATCCATGGGCGTGGGTCCTGCACATCTCCAAGTGGGAGCTGGGCCCACACCACACAGAACAGTCTCCTACAAGTGTGGACCAGCAAATACAACCTATTTAAAATTTACATTGCCTAAATATCATATGAACCGTCTCTTTCTCTTAATGACTGAAAAATTAAAATTAGATTACTGAATAATGACCTCAGTTTACCATAAAATAATACATCTCAATGGAAGAACCCATAAGGTACAACAGATAAGGGAGTGTAGCATCCAGGAAAGGTGAGAACAAATATCGGAGACTTTCAGGGTATCAAAGATGTTACTTTATTGGCCAAGTTTAACCTGCGCAGGGGTGAACTCTCAAAGTGTCCAGTGACACAGAGCCCACAAGGAGCTGCAAACGAGAGACGCGCCGATCGCTTACAATTACATTCTTACATAGGGGCAGGCAAGCAAGCGTTATACAGAAGCAGACGTGGCAGTTAGCAATTCACTTACAAAGACCGCGCGCGGGAATTTCAAACCAAGCATTCTTTCATAAGGCAGGAAGGCAGATGTTTGTTCATTAACCTAGTAATCTCCTGGCTCTAGCTAGCTAGGTTCTTATTTTCTGATTAAAACTACAAAGCATTGCTTATCTAGCCTACCCAGGAGAGCATCTGCTAGACACAGGATGTTTGCTTAACTGTACTCTGGCTCTTTTATCATTTCTTTTGAGCTACAATGTGGTTCTTGTCTATTAAGGTTAAATTTAGTTCTTAATTTCCTTGTTCCCAACAGGGAGGTTTTATGTCTACAGACTGATAAATATAAAATCTTCATTAGTACACCCTAGTGTTCAGTACAATATGTTATTGTTCCCACAGATGAAATATTACCAGATTAGAGAAAATGAGTTTGAAAATGGAGGCATAAACTCTCAATACCACTTTTGGGAGAACTTGTGGTGGTGGTGGGGATTCTTTTGAGAAGTTGCATAGAGAAACATTCTCATGGTCCTTAAAATTATTGCTCTAAGTGAGGCAGGACATAGTCAGGAAGGAAGCTCCAGAGGCCCCGCAGGGCTGAGGTAGAAAACATCTATACATGACAAAGACCCCCTAAGACGGGTTGTTCCTGTTTTCTGGGATAACTCTGAATCATAGAATGCGCCTGCACGCTACTCCCTGATTCATTATAATATCATTATAATGAAATAACATTGTGGGACTCCCTTCTCCAGTAGCCAATCAAGAAAGTCATGGGAAACCACACATGCGCAGTAGCTTTGAAATCCAACTTGTACCTGCTCAGGAAAAGCCCGCCAAAGACTAGCAGGGGGGCTTCTGCCCCTATAAGAATAGAATCCTCCAGCCCACGTGCCCTTTTTTTCCTCTGCTCAGAGCTGGCCCACTCCCGTGTCCTGTGGCGTGTACTATCACTTAATAAACCTCCCCTCTTTCTTTATGCTGTAAACTTTGTGTGTTTGGTTCAATTCTTTGTCCTCGATCACTAAGAACCTGGTTACCTGTGCACACCTGTGCACACCTGTGACAGTTTTTGGCGAGCCAGCTTAGGAGAAGACACCGAGTGGTAAGCCCCCTTTGCTGCTCTGACACCCGGGATGCCCTTTTCCGTTATCACCTATTCTGTTTCGGTGACTCTGATGTTCCATGATGGAAGGTCGGCCGCTAATTTGCAGGCACAGGTTGGGCAGTTAAAAGCCACAAGGGCGCCCGCCGCTTGAAGACTCCTGTGATAGGATAACTTGGATGCGGAACGGGGTTAGCCTTAGTCCCCGCCAGGTACAAGAAAATGTCCGCACAACAGTCAGGCACACTGTGGAAAGCACAAAACACTGCCCCACCCCGCGGCCACGCCCCCAGTAGGCATAGTCGGACCTTCCATGCGGGATATCAGTCACCACCGCACCTGTGCTATGACTTCCTTTTGCAGTCTCCTCATCAGGCCCACGGACAGTCTTTTATGCTTTTCCTCCCCAACTGACTTCTGGTCTTTATACCTTCACTCACACCCCACTTGCCTTTTATGTATGAAGGGTTCCTGCTGTCTTTGTACTAAGATATCTATCTTGGGGGTCATTGATAGGCTAGCGCTAAGTACAGTTGCAGGAATGAGCCACTCCCATCTTTGCCACGTGTATACTATCATTGTAAGCAGCAACATCGCTCAGAACTGCACAACAGGTGCCTGCTGGTCGCTGGTTACTAGAATGGCTGCATAGAGCCACTCTTACCTAATTAATTGAATTTGGAATTCTAAGGTGGTTTACTTGTTCCTATAAGGGTATTTTAATTTCCCCCTCTCAGTTCATTGTCCCTCCATGAGATCCGCCTCCAGTATGAAGGGTGGTGATTTAGACATCTCTTGAGGTCCCTTCTGGGAGATTTCAGACGCAGGTGCAATTTCTTAAAGCTCTGGAAAATTACATAGAATATTTAAGGGTCTTCTTTGTGATCTGGAAAAGAGTCATTTTATAATATGATTATCTTGGTGCTCCTCTGAATGGTTTACAGGGCCAGAAATTATTTTTCTAGTAAGACACTTCCTTTGCCCCAGATCTTAAAGCTTACAGGAAGATGAGGGTCCCCATAGATGAAGAATACAGAACTGGAAATGTACTAGGGCCACAAGGGTAGAGTCTGGGATTGTCAGGATTATAGGCAATTGCTCAAGAATGCAGGACTGGTTCCTTCCCAATAGTTAGAGACAAAAGTAGACTGTGGTGATTCTTTCAAGTCTTTTCGATTTCTGTCGGCCGACACTCACTAGGATTTCTTTCGCCAGAGACGTCTGGTAGTTCGGTGGGATCCCAGGGGACGCCCTGTGGCCCACTAGGAAGCTCCTGAGGCAAGAAAAGGGGGACGCCTCTCGATTTCAAGTGAGTATCTTTCTCACTAGAATCTCTTTCGCCAGAGACGTCTGGTAGTTCGGTGGGATCCCAGGGGACGCCCATGGCCCACTAGGAATGTCCTAAGGGCAGCAAAGAGAGGGACGCCTCTAGTCTGCAAAGGAGTATCTTTGTGTTTCTTTTCTCTTAGGATCACCGCAGTCGAGATGGGAACTACATCTTCCATCCCTTCCAAATCACCATTGGGTTGCATTCTTAGCTACTGGGATAAATTTGACCCAAAAAATTTAAAAAAGAAGAGATTAGTTTTCTTTTGTAACACTGTTTGGCCCCAGTATAAATTAGGGGATGGAGAGATATGGCCTGAGAATGGGAGCACAAATTATAATACTATCCTACAGCTAGATCTATTCTGCCGGAGGGAAGGCAAATGGTCTGAAGTTCCTTACGTGCAGGCGTTTATGGCTCTGTACCGAGATCCCTCGTTTTGCTCCAGCCCCACCCTGACAAAACCTACAGGCCCAAGTGTTGATCAATTAGAAGATACCCTCCTTAGCTCCCTGCCTGTCTCTCAAGGGAGATTAAGGGAACCCCAGAGTTCTGAAGTCTCTGCCCCTACCTTAGAGGGAGTGACCTCTCCACCACCTTATGCTATGGGTAACCTAAAGCCACCAGCTGAGGAAAAACCCAGCCCTGCAGGACATACTAGAAGTGGCGCTTCTTATCTCCCTACCACTCCTGCACTCCTACCCTTGAGGGAGGTAGCAGGCCCTGAAGGTGCTATAAGGGTACAAGTGCCATTCTCTATAACTGATTTACAACAATGTAAAGACAGGCTAGGGAGTTTTTCAGAGGACCCTTCACGTTTCACTAGTAATTTCCAGACTCTTACTCTAGCATTTAGTATGTCGTGGAGGGATTTGTACATAATTCTGACCACCTGCTGCTGTTCCCCAGACGAGAAACAGCGGATCTGGGAGGAGGCCCGTAAGTATGCAGATCAGCTGCATACCCAGAACCCTGGCACTAACCAGCCAGCTGCCCAAGCTGTCCGGGACCAGGAACCTAACTGGGGATACAATACTCAGGCAGGGATCCAGAGTAGGGATGCAATGATAGATTGCTTACTGGCAGGAATGAGAAACTGCATCAAGAAACCTGTGAATTATGAAAAGGTTAGGGAAATCTTTCAGGGCAAGGAAGAGAACCCAGCTCTCTTCAGAAACAGACTAGTAGAAGCCTTCCAAAAAATATACAAACTTGGACCCTTCATCCCCGGAGGGTCGAATCTTGATAGGACAGCATTTTATAATTCAATCTGCCCCTGATATTCGCAGGAAGCTTCAGAAATTACAAATGGGCCCGCAGACCCCCTTAGATCAGCTCATGGATACAGCCTTTTCAGTCTTTAACAATAGGGATTTGGAGGAAAGAAAACAGGGAAAGAAGGGAAGGGAGAAGCAAGCAGAGCTCCTTGCACTAGCCTTTAGTAGTGCCATTGGCGGAAACCAGCCCCATCAGGGGAGCTTGGGGAGGCCTCAAAAGAATCAGGGGCAAAAGGATCTGACCTATTATAAGTGCAAGCTCCCTGGACACTGGTCAAAGAACTGCACTCAGCCACCTCCGAGGCCCTGTCCTCTATGCAAGAACTTCAGTTCTGATCCCTGGCACTGGAAGGTAGACTGCCCCCGTTCCCATAGTGGAAAGGGGTCATCTCCCAAGGCCATGGCTACTCTTGAGGACTGAAGGTGCCCGGGGAACAGGTCGGCCCCAGGGAATACTCATATTCCCATCTCTACCGAGGAGCCCCGGGTAACTCTAGATGTGGCAGGTAAGAAAATTGACTTTCTTGTTGATACAGGGGCCACTTACTCTGTCCTTAACTCTTACTCTGGACCTCTTTCCTCCAAATCAGCTAAGGTAATGGGGGTCGAAGGAAATCCTAAGGCATATTTTTATACATTCCCTATCACTTGCCAATTTGAGAGTCGAATATTCAAACACTCCTTTTTAATTGTTCCTCAGTGCCCTATTCCTCTGTTAGGCCGGGACCTTTTAGCTCAGATGGGAACCATCTTGTTGTTCCCTGAAGTGCCATTTGAGTTAAGTAAGGTGATGATAATCAGTAGTGTTCGAAATCAGGAAGAAATCCCAAGTTCAGTTCTGGATGCAGTAAACCCACTAGTTTGGGAGTCAGGGATTCCTGGAAGAGCAAAGACTGCATTACCGGTTAAAAACCCAGTTAAAACCCAGGTCAGATTACCCTCACAGGAAGCAGTATCCTATTAAACAAGAAGCTTTGGAGGGGTTACAGCCCATCATAACTAAATTTATACAACATGGGCTCATAGTCCCTTGTCAGTCTCCTTGCAACACTCCCATCTTACCAGTGATGAAACCTACAGGAGAATACAGGCTAGTCCAGGACCTAAGGTTAGTCAATGAAGCAGTAGTCCCTTTACATCCAATAGTAGCTAACCCTTACACCTTGCTCTCACAGATACCAGATGATGCTCAGTGGTATTCAGTATTAGATCTAAAAGATGCCTTCTTCTGCATCCCTTTGCATCCTGACTCTCAGTATTTATTTGCTTTTGAGTGGACTAATCCAAAGACGATGATACATCAGCAATATACTTGGACTGTATTGCCACAAGGGTTTAGGGACAGTCCCCATCTCTTTGCTAGGGTATTGGAAAAGGATCTTAGAGATTTACAGCTACAAGGAGGGGCCATTTTACAATATGTAGATGACATACTAATCTGCAGCCCCTCCAAGGAGGCTTCTGATCAAAATACCATCCAGACTCTGAATTTCCTAGCTGAAAGAGGATATCGGGTATCAAAGAAAAAAGGCTCAGATTACCAAACAAAAAGTAAATTACTTAGGTTATATTTTGACTCCTGGATGTAGGCAATTATCACAGGAGAGAATTAAAGCGATTACTGAATTAACTCCACCTGCTACTAAACAGCAGCTTCGCTCCTTTTTAGGAATGGCAGGATTCTGTAGGATTTGGATCCCCAACTTTGGGCTAATCGCCAAACCTCTGTATGAAGCTACTAAGGGGCCAGACACTGAACCCATTATATGGGAAAAAGAATGTGATCAGGCTTTTAATAAAATCAAGCAGGCTCTAGTCGAAGCCCCAGCCTTAGGCATCCCCAACTTAAACAAGCCTTTCTCTCTATACATAGCAGAGAAGCAAGGGATAGCTTTAGGGGTCTTAGTCCAATGACTAGGGAATGAGCCTCAACCAGTTGCATATTTCTCAAAAAAACTGGACACTGTAGCAGCTGGGTGGCCTCCGTGTCTAAGAGCAGTTGCGGCCATAGCCATGCTAACCGAGGAAGCTAGTAAACTAACTCTCGGGCAGAAGTTAGAAGTCTTAACTCCACATCAGGTACAAGGGGTGTTAGAAATGAAAGGGCACCTCTGGCTAACAGGAAATAGACTGACCAAATATCAGGCCCTTCTTCTAGACAATCCTGAAGTAACTATAAAGACCTGTAACACCCTAAATCCAGCCTCCTTAATGCCTACAGAATCATCCCCAGATTTGATCCATTCCTGCTCAGACATTATTAGTATTAGTCTTACTCAATCGAGCAGGACTGACTGATTAGACCAGCCCTTAGAAAACCCTGATGATGAGTGGTTCACTGATGGGAGCAGCTTTGTACAGAATGGGCAGCGAAAAGCAGGATATGCAGTAGTTAGTTTATATAACACCATTGAGGCACAACCCCTTCCACCCTCAACCTCGGCCCAAAAGGCTGAAATTATAGCCCTTACCCAAGCTCTCATCCTAGAACAAGGAAGAAGGGTCAATATATATACAGACTCCAAATATGCCTTCCTTGTTCTGCATGCTCATGCTGCCATATGGAAAGAAAGAGGGCTCCTCACCGCTAAGAATTCCCCTATTAAACATGGACCAGAAATTTTAAATTTATTGGAAGCAGTTAGGCTCCCTAAGCAAGTGGCAGTTATGCATTGCAAAGGCCACCAAAAGGATATGTCCCATATCTCTCAGGGAAATAGGAGAGCAGACCAAGAAGCAAAGAAAGCAGCACTAGGGACTGATAGACAAATGGCTTTATTCCCCCCTGTAAATGTCTCAGATATCAAGCCCAACTATACATCTGAGGAAATATCTTGGGCTTTGGAGCAAGGAGGTGTCCATGAAGGACCCTGGATATATATTGGCCAGAGGCTCTTCCTTCCTCAAGCCTCCCAGTGGAAGTTCTTAAAGGCTTTGCATGACTCCTTCCACATTGGGAGGGATGCTACAATGACAATGGTTAACAAATTATTCATAGGTAGGGGAATAGCTACTACCATAAAGAATATTTGCCAGGCTTGTACTCTTTGTGCCTATAACAACCCTGGGCAAAAGCCATCCCTGCCCCCGCTGATAGAACCTATTCAGCGAAGAGGGACTTATCCTGGAGAGGACTGGCAGATTGATTTTACCAAAATGCCTCCTTGTAAAGGATACAAATACTTACTAGTCCTGGTAGATACCTTTACTGGATGGATTGAGGCCTTTCCGACAAGGACAGAGAAGGCCACAGAAGTAGTAAAGGCTCTCTTAAAGGAAATAATACCCAGGTTTGGTCTTCCACGATCCCTACAAAGTGATAATGGGCCATCCTTCACTTCTAAAATCACTCAAGCAGTTTCTGAAGCTTTAGGCATAAAATATTATCTTCATTCTGCTTGGAGACCACAGTCCTCTGGAAAGGTAGAACGAGCAAATCAAACTTTAAAAAGGACATTAGCAAAACTTTGTCAAGAGACTTCTGAAAACTGGGCTAAGTTACTGCCTATAGCCCTCATGAGAATTAGGGGGATCCCCTAAGGCCAATACTAAACTCAGTCCATTTGAAATGTTGTATGCCCGACCCTTTTTGACTCTAGATCTAATATTTGATACAGAAACCCATCAAGCAATTAAGTATATAATAAACTTAGGACAAGTGCAGAAAGCTTTACAGGAATATGGAAATAAAGTTTTACCAGCCCCAAAAGGGAATTTTCAAACTGCCATATCTCCGGGACACTGGGTACTCCTTAAAACCTGGAAGGAGGGATCACCAGCAGACCAACTCAACCCTAAATGGAAAGGGCCTTATCAGGTAGCCCTGAGTACCCCTATGGCTGTGAAACTCTTAGGGGTCAATAGTTGGGTTCATATTTCCAGGGTAAAACTAGCCCCCAGGAATCCCAATCTGATTCAGGACCAGCTGGAGACCCAAAGCCCAGACTATACCTGTGAGCCACTGGAGGACCTCAGGTTCCTGTTCAAAAGGAGGAAGCCCTAAAAAGATAATAACCAATAACATTGCACTAAGATCACCATTGTTCTGGATAGTTGCACTTTTTGAAAACTTCCTATTTGTACTGGTCCTCTGCTTCATATAAAGGCTTGCTTACTTCCTTCTGGGTGGAATCATATCTGGGTGGATTGTCTAAAATGAAAATGTCTTTGTTGTTTCTATTAACCATTCTCTACTCGCCTGCACCCTGTATAAGGGAATGGGATGAAAATTTTCTAGTGAATGCTTCTCGAACCTTAGCAGCAGGAGAAAACCTGGCCCTATGTTGGATATGTCATCCTAACCCGGAAACTACTTCCAGATATAATACTCATATAAGCCTACCCAATAGCTAATGAATCCTTAATCAGTATTTTGAATTCCTCTGCCAATTACACGCGTTCCTCTTTTTCTTTGAGTCAGATTGGAGCGAAATTCTCCTTTGTGTTTCCGTATGACCCCACTAGAATTAAAGCCATTTAATTACTCCAGCACCTCTCTTAAGTGCGACAGTACAATGGGATGTACCCCATGTTATAATAATACTCATACAAGGGCCATTGACCCATTTAAAGCCCTGGCTTCTCTTTCAAGTTCCAGCTTTCTAGAGAATCTTTCTGAGGAAGAAATTTTCAAACCTTTAAATTGGTCACATATAATATGCTACCTGAATTATGATTCTAACTGTATTCCTAATAGTACCCATTGTTGCTTTGACAAAACTCACAATGCAGATACAAATGATACCTCTAAATGTGTTACTTGGAAATTAAACCAATCTCTTCAAGGAGTATTAGCAAAATTTCTACCACCTCCTGCAGTGGGGAAAGATCAGGGAAATAACTTAGGCCCTTTTAAGGACTGCCTTTCCCCCTTGCCATATGTCCTCCTTAACAAATATAACTCCACTAATGCCACAGTTATTGCAGCACCCCCGGGGCTTGTCTGGCTATGTGGGACTCCCAATAACTGGCTAACGGATCATTCAGAACTTCAAGAAGCTATTGCTTATACTCATCTCAGCAACTCTAAACATGGGGGTGACTGTACCTTAGGGACCTTGGCACCCCAAGACCTTACCATTATAAATATAACCATGGGTCCTGGGAGTCCATCTCTCAGCAGAAAAAAACGAGCTTTTGGTCTAGTAGTGGCTGGAGCTGCTGCCACTATAGCCGCTGCTGCCCCCTGGGGAGGCTTTGCCTATCATGAGGCCACTCTAAGGGAACTCACTAAGATTATAGAAGAAATCTCCAAAGATACTGCTGGTACTCTAGCTGGACTCTCAAGATCAGTAGACTCATTGGCAAATGTAGTCATGGATAACCCGCCTTGCCCTTGACTATCTTCTAGCAGAACAAGGAAGGGTATGTGCTGTTATCAATAAAACCTGCTGCACCTATGTAAATAATCCTGAAATGATTGAAACTAACATAAGGAAAATTTATAAACAGGCAGAATGGCTACATAAGTATAATCAACAGGGCCAAGGGATTAAGGAAGCCCTAACCTCCTGGTTCCCTGACTTAACATAGTTATTACCCTTCTTAGGGCCCTTAATAACACTGCTGGTTTTACTACTTTTAGGACCTTGCTTATTTAATTTACTTGTTAAATTTGTTTCTTCTAGACTTAAGCAGTTCCAGGTCAAACTGATGACGCTCCAAGGTTTCCAACCAATCCCTGAGAATGATGTCGAAGCTGACCAACATACAGGATCTGCGGTGGCCTCAGGAATTCCTCTTCAACCTCTAGATAGAATAGGGCAAGAGTTCCATGGTTCTCAATAGGCAGGGTCTGCTGTCCAATCTAAGCCTGAAGCAGCTATGGAAGATGGATCTTCATCCTTCAACAACCCCAAAAAGATTTTTGAGAACCATGTCTCTCAGGGGGAAGTTGAGGCAGGAGATAGTCAGGAAGGAAGCTCCAGAGGCCCCGCAGGGCTGAGGTAGAAAACATCTATACATGACAAAGACCCCCTAAGACGGGTTGTTCCTGTTTTCTGGGATAACTCTGAATCATAGAATGCGCCTGCACGCTACCCCTGATTCATTATAATATCATTATAATGAAATAACATTGTGGGACTCCCTTCTCCAGTAGCCAATCAAGAAAGTCATGGGAAACCACACATGCGCAGTAGCTTTGAAATCCAACTCCTTGTACCTGCGCAGGAAAAGCCCGCCAAAGACTAGCAGGAGGGCTTCTGCCCCTATAAGAATAGAATCCCCCAGCCCACGTGCCCTTTTTTTTTCCTCTGCTCAGAGCTGGCCCACTCCCGTGTCCTGTGGCATGTACTATCACTTAATAAACCTCCCCTCTTTCTTTATGCTATAAACTTTGTGTGTTTGGTTCAATTCTTTGTCCTCGATCACTAAGAACCTGGTTACCTGTGCACACCTGTGCACACCTGTGACATAAGTTTAAAAGACCATCAAGTAATATTCAGGTCTTTGGAGGGAAGGTTCCATTTAGAAAAATATTTTAGGACAAAAGGACGTGTACTTTTATCCTGTTGCCCAGTTATATCATTGATTTTACATCTTTGGTTTTGGGGGGAAAGGAACTTGTACAAGATGTGTAGGATAAGTTATTTTGAAAGCTTGCATCAAATATAACATAGTTTTATGGACACTTAAATATTAACCATATACAGAAATGTGCTATTTGAGCAGTGTGCTATTGTAACAGGGTGCAGCCAAGAGAGGGCCCCCAAATAGGGATTTGGAATGGGGCCCAGAACTCAGGGTGTCCAGGAAATATTAAGATGTCTTCACCCCTTCCCCTTCAGGTGTGAGCTGGGGGAAGGGACAAATGGAGCAGGGCCATTGAGAGCTGTTTTGCATAGCAACAGCTTTGCAGCTAACCTCTGGTGTGGTCATTTAACATATCTATAACCTTTAGGTGGTTACACAGATATGTTAAATAGCTGTGGCCATGCTCTGAACCAGGGGAATGGAAGTAACTTCCCCCCAAGTCGTAACTGGGAGGCAGTTCCCCCAAGTTCCAGCACCCGCGTAGGAGCTTGGAAAAGATTGGCTCCATGATATGGGGCCATGCCTGCCCAGACTCACAATGGCAGCCCAGTAAAGCTGGAAGGATATGAGAGGGCTAGCAAGTGTAGCCGACTGTGGGAGGAGTTGGAAATGGGGCTGCAGAGGAAGAGTGGTGTGGAGATTTAAACCCAGACTCGGCAGCTGTTGTGAAGGGAGAGAACTACTCGGTCTTTAGCAGAGTGGGGACTCCCGCAACCCTGCAAGAGAGAATCACCATGCGGCTTTAGCGGAGAACCGCCACTCAGCTTTGGCAGAGTGGAGACCCCACTCCTAGAAGCCATTGTGCAGGTAGATCCATGCAGTCTTGGCTGAGTGGGGACTCCTGTGGCCCTGGGAGAGAGAACCTCACAGCTTTGCCAGGGTGGGGACCCCTGCAGCTTTAGAAGGGGGAACCACCACCCGGCTTTAGCAGAAATCCCCGCAACACAACTGATGGTGCCGGGAACCAAGGGAGGCCTACCATTCAAGACAGATTACTGGGAAGAACTGGGGGCTACCTGAGCCACGGACTTCTATTTCTTTTCCTGAGATACAGTACCCCAGACTGGGCAAAGGGGGGAAGGAAGAACTGTGTGTGTTTGTGGGTGTTTTAAGGGACTTTCGGATTTTGATGAACACATTAGGTCACTACTTTAAGTTTGTATAGCATTAAATAAACATTTTCTTTCCTTTTCACAAATCTCTGGCATTGAGAGGCATCTTTCCTCTGGCGGTGGACATAACGAACCTGGGGGGTTCCTTTCAGGTAAGAGTATTTCAGCCTCTCTTGGCCCCCTTATTGTTGGGTAACACTATTATTAGGTTGTGGGTGCCCAAATCCATGCTATTGATCGCTACCATAATCACATTCAAAAAGGAGTAGGAAAGGTGTTTACAGTTAGCCTTCACAGCTGGTAACACTTTTTTCTTCTATTCTGAGTGGTAGAGCCATACATTTTAAAGCAACAAATAGGCCTAGTTAACATTGACATCGCAAGAAGGTGTTTTAGTAAATGAAAGTTATGCATGATGGAATAACACAAATGTGCAGACTGCCTCTTTACTCCAAGGTTTAGTGGAAACCTCCTTCCAAACCAGATAATTTCACCAGGAGTGAAAGATGTACTTGACCAAGAATGAAAAAAACAGAGCTCCCATTAAGAAAATGGCTGTAGTGCTTTTCCCCCCACGCTTAACGAAAGATACACATGGCCAAGAGGAGAGATTCTAAAATAAGTTATCTTTCCCATGTTATTTTATTTCTTAAAGATTTTTATTTATTTATTTTTAAAGAGAAAGGAAGGGAGAAAGAAAGGAAGAGAAACATTGATGTGCCAAAGAGACATTAATCAGTTGCCTCTTGTGCACTCCCAACTGGGGAGCTGGCCTGCAGCCCAGGCATGTGCCCTGTCTGGGAGCTGAACCTGTGACCTTTTGGTTCACAGGCTGGCACTTAGTCAACTGAGCCATACCAGCCAGGGTTGATTCCCAAATTATTTTATTAAGTGGCATATACCTGAAAAAAATATTTCTGTATATGGTTGATATTTAAGGGTCCTTTCTGATAAAAGATAAAAAGGCCTCCAAAGAGGAAGTATTTTTTCCAGCAAGGTCCAGAGAAAGGAGGTTGAAGTATTTTTCAAAAATTACAGTTTCATGACTCAACCATAAAATGAATGAAATCTTGCCATCTGCAACAACATAGATGAACCTAGATGGTAGTGCACTGAATGAAGTAAATCAGAGAGAGAAAAACAAATGCCATATGATTTCGATTATATGTGGAAACTAAAAAACAGCATAAAGAAACAAGGAGAATAGAAACATACTTGTAGATACAGAGAACATTTTGATTGTTGCCAGAATGGGAGGCACTTATTGGGATGGTGAAAAAGATGAAGAAATTAAGAAGTACAAAACTGTAGCTACAGAATGGTATATAGTACAGAGGTGAGGTAAAGTAGGTTTACAGTTGTGAGTATGCAAAACAGTTTATTCTTGTATTATTATGTATTAATTTTTGTGTTATTTTCAATACAATCAACTGTTAACCTACTTTTACCCACCACTCTCTACAGGATGTAAACTGTACCATTGAGAATATGGTCAATATTTTTGCAATACCTACATATGGTTTCACATGGGTACTAGTTTTATCAGAGTGATCACTTCATAAGTAATGTAAAGTTGTTGGGTAGTACACCTGAGGCTAGTAGACATTATATGTCAATCATAATTTAAAAATAAAAAAGTATTCTTAAAAATCACCATTTCATGATCTGACGAGCACAAAAGAAAATCCAGAATTGTGTTTTTGGCCTGAAAACTTGGCAAGCACGCACACAAAGAGAGCTCAGATAACCAGTTCATACCACTGGCCCTGAGAAGACAACACCCCAGCCAAACTCAGCCTTTCTTTCCTTTCTAACTTGAAGTCTGCTGAAGCAAACACTCACACCATCAATCATGTCTGTGACAGAGTCACAGTCACAGACTCAATAACTAACTTGATGCTGTGCCTGACACCGAGCTGAAGATAGGATATTTGACCAGAATTTGCTCAGTCTGATGAAAAAGACCAAAATACACAAATATGCTGTCAAGTTTTTATGAGAAAAGAGATGGTGGCAGCCACACCCCTACACTCGAAGAATATTCCTGTCAGATACTTAATATCTGTTCAGACTTTCTATCGAATCTCCTGTCTCTTCAGCTAGATACATGGCCTTCAAACAGTCTAACTCTACCAATTTTCGTATTAGTGGCATCACCCACAGTATATGAAACTTACTTGTTGAATTACTGAGAGGTTTCACAGTGGGATGTGATTACCAAAAAATAGTATAGCTCTCCAATTGGACAAAGATGAAAACAGGATTTTAGACCTGGATCATGATAATAAGAGAACAGGAAGCATGGAATAGACTGGGATCAATCTGAAGAGCGGCGTGTGTTTGTGTGCACAGGACAGGAAATAAGGGTTTAGGGAGAACATAGAGGCAGAGAACAACCTTGAAACATAAGTTGAAACCAAATCATGAAGGGCCTGTACCCAATACACTAAAACCCTGTTATAACTACCCACCACCCCAATTACCTGGACTTAGGTGTAAAGTACTTGGCAACTGTTTCTCATTTTCTGCACATCTCCTGTTTCTTCAGCTTCTCTAGAAGAAAGAAGTATAGGGAATGATAAGACTAGCAGTCAAGAAGGGTAGCAGGTGGTTCTGTGTTCTCAATATTCTACAACATTGGAAGATCAGGCTAATGTTCAAAATGAACACCAGTTAACAAGTAGGTTCCTGGAATCACCAACCAGGAAGACCCAACCAGCCAAAGGCCCTGGAATTATCCCTAAATGAGATCTCAGCCCAGATAAGTCATCTCTATGGGGTGGCAATGAGAGTGGTGATGACGATGACATATTGAGCTTACTGAGTAACATTCAGTCCTGAGAATCAATCAAATGACCAGGATCACTTATCAGTCCATTCATCGCACAATAACATCACTCTGCACACTACAATGAGGTGAACCCCATCCCACAGAATTCTTCCAGTCACTGATGAAATTAGTTGGCCCGGCCACAATCCATCTGGTGGGAGAGAAGGTGGTGATTCCTTCTAGTGAAGAATGCCCCGAGCCCTTCTCCGAAACGGCTTTTACTGGGATCAGTATGTGCAGGGGTATACAGCATGCATGCATAGCTCATCAATCGATGTCCAAAGGCTATAGTTATAGAAAACAGATATTATTTATATATAACAATTGAAGAAACACAGAGATCTGCCTCAGGTCAGTGTCTGTTGGACATGCTGACACCAGATGATCCTTAAGTCATGTTTCATGAGATAAGGAGTTCACTCCTTATGCTTTGAACTTAAACATCTGGTTGATATCAAAGCAAAGCAAGCTGCAAAGGATACAATATATTCTTCAGGCCCGATTTCCCACAGGAACTCTCAGTGCTAGCATTGGGTCGTGCCTGCCTCCTGCATTCCAGTTTTCTGGTCAAGTCTTACAGGCCTCTTTCAAGGCCTAGCTTGCGCAGGACTACAATCTCTGATACCACACAAAGTGGGCCCCAACACTACATGACAGAATTTTTTTGGACTTCACTTAGTGCATTATGCAAGAGTTTTTCTGGACTAAACATTTTGTAAGAGCTATTCAAATTTAAAGCCTGAATTTCCCAAACTGATTTTTATTTAGAAATACTACTGTTTCAGTGTGGATTTCTGAGACAAAGTGGGGAACCAGACTGGACTTGGAGAGGCCAGTTAAAAAGCAATTTAAATAACAATGAAGAAAATATGGTGAGACACTGAACCCAGATGATAAGAGTTAGACTCAGAAGAGACCGAAAAGTTAAGAGACCTAAAGAGAAAACCAACCCCATGACCAGAGGTAAGACTGGAAAGAACCCAGGATGGCTGAACTTCTGCCTTCTACATCATGGTGAGAAATAGGGAGTCAATGGAAAGAAGCAGGTTAGGGTGTAGTAGGGTGTACACATTGAGACTGACACCATGAAGACATATGTTAGAAACAATAAAACACACATAATTCAGAAGTTATATTAAAATTAAAAATTAATTTCATAAGAGTATTTCTAAGCCTGTTTTTAAGGCAGTAAAGTTATACTTCCCTGTCTGCTCTTCTGTAATTTCTTTTTTTATTTCTGTTTTCATCAATAAATGAGGAATACTTCCTGAAAAGAAATTTAAATACTTTTTCCTCAAGGACTTTGTCAGCACGTCTAAGAACATGGTACATGCTGTGTTTGTTAACTTCTTTGAGAAGTGACTGGAAACCTTGGTGAGCATTCCCGTCTGTGATTACAGAAAGTGCCTGTTCACAGAAAACACCACCACTAGTTTCCAATGACACCTTCTACTGCCCAAAGAATAACCTCCAAACAAATGTCTGTATGAAATGTTATATGGGTTCTATATGGAAAAAGGACTTTAATTCTAACACAGGGTTTCTCAACTGCAGCACTGCTGACATTTGGGACCAGATGACCCCTCATTGAGGGGGCAGTCCTGTGCATCGAAGGATGATTAGCAGCATCCCTGGCTTTTACCCACCAGATGCCAGTAGCACTTCCTCAGTTATGGCAACCACAAATGTCTGCTGATGCTGACAAAGGTCTTTGGAGGTGTGCAACTGCCCCAGCTGAAAACCAGTGTAGCAGACGTATTTATGTCAGGAAAACATGATGATAGGAGGCCAACAAAAAAAATTATTCTTTGGGATTTTATCCAACATAATCCCCCAAAAATATAAGAAAGAGCAGAAATAACAGTGAAAGTGTTGTGTCTGTAGTTTTACAGTTCTCCAAAACAGAAAGTGACCTAAATGTCAAGTCAGAATGACAATTAGATTGTTCGTGTATCTCCCTCCCACCCCAGCCCACTGCCGCCCACTTCCTGTGAGCTGGAAGAAAGAACCAGGGGAACCCCAACTGGGGTCCATGGATACACTTCAGTGTAACATACCTGCACTTAACTGATATTACTTGCAAAATGTTGTGCATATGGAAATTTTAGGAAACTTTTGCCAGATTGTCAAAGAAATCTAAAACACAATACTTCCCTAAAGTATTACCTACTACCTTATTCATACATAAGGTCACACATGACCCATTTGAGAGCATACATTATATATTCCCACTAAATAACTTCAGAAGATAGTTCTCATTGGTGTTCTATTTTTCTTTCACTATGCAGAATCACAGACTAAGAATGACCCATTTTATAGGAAGTTTATTTCAATAGCTGCATTTCAGTTCTAAATGTACTTTTAGTAAAAGTTTAAAATAAAAAAATTTGAAATCCTTTGACATTTTGTGAAATAGTATTGTAGTTTTACCTTGCTTATCAAAGATACTATTTTACCATAAATATATTATGCTTTTGTATAGAGAAAATAACCATATTATTGATTTCTTCTGCGAACACTATGCATAATTCCCTGGTCTGTAAAGGCACCTCTCTACCCATGTCTGCCCTTTGTCTATCAGCACAGTGCCCCATGTGCCACCTAGGGGCCACATTGACTTTCATCAGCTGGTGTGAAGGTTTGAAAATATCAGCTCTGTGAAATAAGAAAACATGCTACTGTTCTTCCTCTGTAAGAGCCATGCATACCTGGGCCATCTGGGCAGTGGTGTTTCCTTTTGTTCCCACGAAGACCATGGCCGGGGCAGAGGAGAGGCTCAGGGCAGACGAGAAAAACATATTTCCTGCTATACAGTCAAGACTGTCATCAGGGAGAGTCATCAGGGAGAGTCTGGACCTAAAGCTTAACCCAGAAGCACATCAACCAAGGCCTTTTTAGCCACCTAGTTGTTGATGCCCCTGTCAGTAGACATTGGGTGTGGTCAATAGGGTAACAGCCCTGCAAAGATGTCCACATCCTAATCCCTAGATCCTGAGACTGTGACATGGCAAAAATGACTTTATAAATGAGATCAAGTTTAGGATTTTGAGTTGGGGAGATTATCCTAGGTTATCTGGGTGGCCTCAATGTAATCCTAAGGTTTTTATAGGATAGAAGCACAAGGGTCAGAATCAGAGAAAAAGATGGGATGACAGCAGAAAAGTCAGAGTGATGGAGGGCCACAAGCCAAGGAATTCAGGTGGCCTCTAAGTTGATAAAGGAAAGGAAATGAATTTTGCCCCAGAGCCTCCAGAAAGAACCAGCTCTCCTACTTGTTCCTGCACTTCTGACCTCCAGAATTGTAAAATAATAAACTTCAATTGTTTTTAGCCACTGACTTTGTGGTAATTTGTTACAGCTGCAGTGAAAAACTAATACACTGATTTGCTCACAGAGAAGCCAATCCTGGCTGCCTGGGCACATGACTGGTGGCCCTGAGGAACACTACCACAGCAGGCACACAGACACACTCCAGGACCTGCCTCCTGTACCCAGCTTTGTGCCACAAGGCCAGCCCTTCTCTGTGCCAGGAACTGCTTACAGCAATTCACACACATTATCTCATGTAATCCTCACAACAACACACTGGGGTCAGTGCAGTTACCTTGCCTTAGAGGTGAGTAGGCTGAGTTTATTCTAAATCCAACGGGCACTCACCATTGATTAAGTCAGGACTGGAACCAGCAGTTTGATTACAGAGCCTGAATCATTACATAAAACCCCCCTATTGCTGCTGGTTCCCTCTAAGTGTTTGTTGTGTGTCTAACATAATTTATCAACAATGTTCTACAAATAAGCTGGAGTCTACAGCCTTCAGGTGGGCATCAGGGGCTGGCCTCTGAATGTCTCATGGCAGCTCTGAGACACATGCTCCCAGGAAAGGAGCAGCAGGATTCATTCATATGCACCCTGGAGAGCAGGAAGAAAGAAGAAAAGATATTCCTGAAAAAAGCTTTATGACTAAGTCAAAAATTATTAGTATTTGCCATTGATGATTATAATTTTAGCAAGTTACTGTAAGTCTAGCGTTAAGTATTTATTTTTTTAAACCTTACTTAATAAAGCTGGAGTTATTATATTGGCTGGGCTACTATGCAATAAAATATTGAAGTTCAGCGGGTGCTTGCAAGATGGTGGCAAAGTAGGAGGATCTTTCTTGTACCTCCTTTGAGAACCTAACTGGAAATAAAACTAAAAAGGGGAACACCCACCAAAAATAACCAACCAAAGACTACCTGAAGAGGAGACTTTTAACCAAGGACAAGCAGAAACCACCTTGAGACCCCTCCTACGGGCAACAGGCCAAGGTTACAGCCCAGATGTGGGATCTTCCCCCTGGGAGGAGTGAAGACTGAAATCCAAACTGGGTTCCCAAACACAGGGCGCAAGTGCTGCAATCAGCCACCCGCGTAGCATCCAGTGGTAAAAGGCAGCAGCATTTCTGTCTGCTGGTAGGGACAGATCCCACTGGAGGCAAAGCCACTAATTTTTTTTAAGGAGCCAAAGCACAGATTTTTTTGTTCACAGACATGCATCTTGGGCTTCAGCAAAGGAAAGGTGGAGCTGACTGGAGTTGCCTGAACAGAGTCTGGAGTGGGAGGCAGTTGGGGAGATACAGGAGAGCAGCTGCCGGGATCCCAGTGCCAGGACATCACCTGACACTGCAGCAGCCATTTTTCTTGAGAAGAGCAAGCTCTTCCCAGGGGAAAATCCCCACCCTGTGAAATACCGCCTGCTCTACCCTCTAGAATCCTGCTCACCCCACCCTGAATCTTTTTTTTTTCTTTTTCTTTCTTTTTTTCTCCACCGTGTATCTTAAGCCCTGCTGAGGAGACAGCAATATAAGCAGACTCAGGGGGTGTCAGAGACTGGCTTTAGGACATGACCATTCCATGCACTTTCCCGGGGAACCAGACTGGTGCCTTCACCTCAACAGAGAGCCATAGTAACACACTGCTGGTTTCCAACAGACCCAAACTCTGGGCCCTGGAGACCCCACCCACTTTCCTACTAGGGGCTCCACCCTGTGGAGTTAAGGGAAATAATCTGGGACAGACTCAAACTATGGCTCAGAGGCAAAGGAACACATGCACCATCTTCCCTGACATTTGAAAGGTACCTGCCATGAGAGATCCAGAAGTCCCATATCCCCCACCCCCCAATTCTGCCAAAAACTCTCTCAGAAACTGTTGGGTCAGCAACTAAGACTGACAGCAGGACTGCAGGCAGAGGTAGGCAGAGGCAGAGCCTGCAGTGCCTTAGGATGTTTGCAGACTCACCCTGGGCCCTGTGCTCATAAAAGCCAGGCTGGCAGTGCAGCTTGGCCTGTCCTGTGCACAGTGAAGACTGCAGGAGACAGCCACAAACTCTGATTTGCTGGTAGCATTGAACAGGCTGCCAATGGCTAAACATGGGCAGCATCTCACATTGGCTCACAGCAGCTTCAGACAAGATTAGAGATGTATCCAAAGGACGAATAAAGCTAGCAAGCACTAAACTCTGCTGAGATTAATTCTGCTTTGGTTTTTATTTATTTGTGTTATTTTTTTCTTTTTCATAGCCTTTTTATTGTTGTTTTATTATTTTATTTGTTTCCTCTATTTTTCCCTTATTTTCTTTCATATCTCATATTTTCCTCTTTCCTTTTCATACTCTATTCTTTTCCTTCTTTTTGCTTTTTTAATTTTTCATTCTTTCTCTTCCTTTATTCTTTTTTGCCACATTCCTCTTTCTATTCCTTACTCTTATTGTTTCTCTTCCTTGTGTCCTCTCATAATCAATTTTCTTGTTTCTTCTGGTATTCTTGTATACATTTTTCCTTTCACTGTTCTCTTTCATTTTTCTCTTCTTTTTAAATTATATTTTATTGATTATGCTGTTACAGTTGTTCCATTTCCCCCTTCATTCCCCTTTACCCTGTACACCCTCTCCCACCCACATTCACCCCTTTAGTTCATGTCCATGTGTCATAAGTTCTTCAGCTTCTACATTGCCCATACTATTCTTGCCTTCCCCCTGTCTATTCTCTACCTACCATCTATGCTACTTATTCTCTGTACCCTTTCCCCCTCTCTCCCCCTCCCACTCCCCTGTTGATAAACCTCCATGTGATCTCCATTTCTGTGGTTCTGTTCCTGCTCTACTTCTTTGCTTAGTTTGGTTTTGGTTTTGTTTTAGGTGTAGTTGTTAATAACTGTGAGTTTGTTGTCAGTTTACCGTTTGTATTTTTTATCTTCTTTTTCTTAGATAAGTCCCTTTAACATTTCATATAATAAGGGCTTGGTGATGATGAACTCCTTTAACTTGACCTTATCTGAGAAGCACTTTATTGGCCCTTCCATTCTAAATGAAAGCTTTGCTGGATAGAGCAATCTGGGATATAGGTCCTTGCCTTTCATGACTTGGAATACTTCTTTCCAGCCCCTTCTTGCCTGCAAGGTCTCTTTTGAGAAATCAGCTGACAGTCTGATGGGAAGTCCTTTGTAGGTAACTGCCTCCTTATCTCTTGCTGCTTCTAGGATTCTCTCCTTCATTTTAATCTTGGCTAATGTAATTATAATGTGCCTTGGTGTGTTCCTCCTTGGGTCCATCTTGTTTGGGACTCTCTGAACTTCCTGGACTTCCTGGGAGTCTATTTTCTTTGCCAGATTGGGGAAGTTCTCCTTCATTATTTGTTCAAATAACTTTTCCACTTGTTGCTTTTCCTCTTCCCCTTCTGGTACCCTTATAATTCGGATGTTGGAACATTTAAGGTGTCCTGAAGGTTCCTAAGCCTGTCCTCATTTTTTTGAATCCTTGTTTCTTCATTCTTTTCTGACTGGATGTTTCTTTCTTTCTTCTGGTCCACTCCATTGATTTGAGTCCCAGTTTCCTTCCCATCACTATCAGTTCCCTGTACATTTTCCTTCATTTCACTTATCATAGCCTTCATTTATTCATCTAATTTGCAACCAAATTCAACCAATTCTGTGAGCATCCTGGTCACCAGTGCTTTGAACCGTGCATCTGATAGGTTGGCTATCTCTTCATCGCTTAGCTGTATTTCCTGTGTAGCTTTGATCTGTTCTTTGGTTTGGGCCTTTTTTTTTTTTGTCTTGACATCCCTGTTATGTACAAGGGGCAGAGCCTTAGGTGTTCACCAGGGTGGGGCAACCTAGTCACTGGGTTGTGATGCCTATGTGAGAGCAGGGTCCCAGAGGTAACAATGGTGCTTGCTCCACTCTCTGTCAGATTTCAGTCCCTTCGCCACTTCCCCCAAGCAAACTGGGCCATTCTGGTGCTACTTCCCATGTGGGTGGGCTTGTGTACATTCTAGGACCCTGTGGGTCTCTCCAACACTCTCTCCTGTGAGGCTGGGAATCTCTCCAAGCACCTCAACCACCGCAGGTGTTTTCAATTGGTGTTTTATTTACTGGTGCTGGGACCCTGGGTTGTGTGGTCTGTCTCACTCCCCAGTTTCACCTGGTTTATCTGTACTCAAATGTGTGACTACCCGGTCAGCTAGCTGCCTTGTGCACCATGCCTTGCTTCACAATCGCCGCCTCACTGAGTCTGCCAGCTGTCACCCCAAACTCAGGGTCTGTCAGCCGCTGCCTGCATGCCCAGGGTCCGCCCACTGCTATCTTGTGCACCCGGGGTTTGTCAGCTGCTGCCTTGTGCACCCAGTGCCACCGCTCTTTGTGTTGCAAACCCTCTCAGCCCGGCTGCACCACTCCACCCTGCCTACTGGTCTGGATGAATGTGTCTATTTTAACTCCTTGGTTCTCGAACTTCCATACAGTTCAATTTTCTGTCAGTTCTGGTTTTTATTTTGTTTCTAAATTCTCGTTGTCCTTATTTTGGTTGTGCTAGGATGCACTGTGTGTCTGCCTATGCCTCCATCTTGGCCAGAAGTCTGCATGTTCTTACCATATTATATAGGTCTATAACAAAACCACAGGCATTCATTTTCATAGCTTACTCCTGATGTGCCTGAAGGTTCTCATCCAAGAAAAGGGAAAACACCTTGAGACCTGAAAGGTTAGGGACTATTGTACAACACCTAGCAAATCCACTTAGTGCTGAGCAGAGGGTGGTGACAAAACCAGCCACCCCTCATAACTCTTTCCTCTTTTCATCACACTCACAATATCAACGTTTCCTCAGTCCCAGTCATTCCCCACAGCCAAGTTGCTCACTTGACTATACCTGGGAAAGGGCACCAGTGACAAAACAAAAATATCCATCACATCAGTTAATTTAGATGGAATCCGGGCTCTGGATGACTGCAAATAGGTCAGTGGGGCAGTCCTTGCTGCTGTCCCCAAGAACACAGCACAGCTCTGCCACTTAAACTTCACACCTCATTTGGTTCCTATATCACTGTGTGCATCGATCACATTTCTAGCAAGTAACCCAAGTGGCTGCAGAAACCCTAGCCACCTCTTTTATTTGAATACTTGCAGTAAAATAGAACATCATCTGGTGTGTACTCATGAAGCCATCTTAAATTACTGTGAACAGACCTACCCCTGGCCCCTGCTAACAATTTAACTTTTTCAGGGGAAGGGATGGTTGTGCATTTGCATCTGGTGACAACAGATCACAAAAGCAAGGTACAATAAAAGCAGAAACACGTGTGGGAAATGGGACTGATTGTGAGCCTAAGGTAACTGCTCTCCCTGCTCCTGTGCTGCCTTCTGGAAAGCTCACCACAAGTTTTGCAATAGAGCTCCCTGCTGAGGGTCTCTGAGACCTGCTTCCTACCATTGCTCATAGTCCCTGTTCCACACTATTGTCTCACTAATAGTGCCAATGTGTAGAGAAGAGAGAGAAGGACCACCAATCCCCTTGAGCCTGGAGAAAAGCTTCACAGCCCCGTGAGCACAGCACTCTGCCCGCAAGTGAAGCCCCGAGGCCTTGCACAGGTGTGAGGATGGGGGGACCCTTCTCATAGCAGGGGTAGAGTACTTGCTAAGCAGCCAGTGCTGCTCTGCCAGTATGACCTCAGACCATCCTGAATGGTAATTTCAAATCCTAGAAAGCACTGACATGTGAACACACAAATACACAGAGTTCTAAACATGGAACTTCAAAATTGGGCCCTTTATTTTTGGATTGTTATCAAAGGTCACTTTCGGTTCAGGCACATTGTAAAGTGTCAGAGGAAAAGTGGGTCAGTAAGAGACAGAAGAAGGGCTACAGGCAGTGCTAACCATTTCCTTAAGGGGAGGAGAATCGGCCACAGAACAGAATACTGTTGGTTTTGCTGTGCTGAATAAAGAAAAGGAAGGGGTGGTCAGCACAGAACCTGGGGGTGATTCTTGCACATCGAAGCATCATGATGGCGGCAGTGGCAGCTGCGGCCTCCGTGCCTTCCTCATTGACCTCCACAAAGGACTTGTGCATGACCTTGGACAGAAACAGATCTCTTGCAGATGACATTCCAGAAAAGTCTGCCTTGGCTTCCTCAAAGGCATCAGTCATGCCCAGAGAGCGAAGTACATCCTCCATGTCATAATTCTCCTCCAGTTTAAATCTAGGCAGGAACACATCCACTTCTTCTTCATCCATCATATCTGGCCTGGTCCATTCTATGAATTTCTCATAAGTAAGGCTTTTTTCCACCTAGAAGAGGAGGGTTGAAGATTTTATGATCTACAACGGTGCTGCCCAATAGAACCTATGCTATGAAGTGAGTGCTCTATACTGTGCAGTACAAGATGGCAGTAATGGGAAGTTATACTACTTTAGAAATATTACTGGGAAATGTGGAAAACTGGCAAGCAGAAATCCAAGTGTAATTCCTTGTCATCACAGCACAATTGTTCCTTAGCACTCATTACCGTTTGCAGATCGACATTTTCATCAGGAAGCATAATGATCATATTCAGCTCTTTGCCGACATAAGGCAGCACCAGAATTTTGGTGAATATTTCTCCTATGTAAGTCATATTAAAGGTAGATTTCTTAAACATCATTTGCACAGGCTTCTCCTCATTCTATTAAAAAAATAAAAAGGATAAACATTAAGTTGAAACAAGACCCCGTTTTACATATTGAATGAATCAGCAAAGCCAGCTACTCTAGGCCCCTAGAAATACTTTCTTGGCTTCCACAACCCATCAGCCCCCTCTTTTGGTGGTGTGAATTCATTGCCTCAACCTCTGGTCACTGGGGTAACCAGGGCTCACTCCTTACACTGCTTCTCCCTTGGTGACATCATTCAGTCTTGTGACGTTAAGTAGCATTCCCAAATTCATACTTCTAGTTGGGACCTGTCCCCTGTACTCAATATTCACATATTATACTGCTTACTTGATACCTGCATTTGGACATAAAAGAAACCTCCAATGCCATATGTCACACTGGGCTCCTCATATTCCCTTCCAAGTCTGCTCATTCTACAATTTCCCCATCTACAATTTTCCCATCTCAATTGATGCCTATGCCACTCATCCTATTGTCAAAATCCCTGACGTATCTCTGACTCCTGTCATTCACAACCCACATCAGAATCATTCGCAAATCATC
Source organism: Phyllostomus hastatus (assembly GCF_019186645.2). Lineage (NCBI taxonomy): Eukaryota > Metazoa > Chordata > Mammalia > Chiroptera > Phyllostomidae > Phyllostomus > Phyllostomus hastatus. Next base: position 8,462,198 of record NW_025333867.1, on the reverse strand, counting down.
TTGGCTCCACATTTAAAATTTAACAACAATCTGACTTGCTCTTTCTATGTCCACTGCTATGAGCCTAGGCCTGGTCATTGGGATGACCTCTGAAGAGACCCTATAAGTGTCCTTCCCCCTTCTGATTTGCTCACCCAGTGGCCAGAGGGATCTGATAAATCCCATATTAAATCAGACCACATCACTCTTTGACTAAACACCTTTCCATGGCTCCCCCTCCACTCCAAGGGAGTGAACAATCAAGTCCTAAAAGAAACTTGTAATTGTTTTTTTTTTGTTTTTTGTTTTTTTAATGTATTTTATTGATTATGCTATTACAGTTGTCCTATTTCCCCCCTTCTCTCCCCTCCACCCTGTACCCCCTCTCCCACCCACGTTCCCCCCCTTTAGTTCATGTCCATGTGTCATTCTTATGAGTTCTTTAGCTTCTACATTTCCCGTACTATTCTTGCCCTCCCCCTATCTATTTTCAACCTACATTCTATGCTACTTATTCTCTATACCTTTTCCCCCTCTCTCCTCTTCCCACCCCCCTGCTGCTAGCCCTCCATGTGCCCTCCATTTCTGTGGTTCTGTTCCTGTTCTAGTTGTTTACTTAGTTTCTTTTGGTTTTGCTTTAGGTGTGGTTGTTAATAATTGTGAGTTTGCTGTCCTTTTACTATACATGTCTTTTCTTTATCTTCTTTTCTTAGGTAAGTCCCTTTAGCATTTCATAAAATAAGGGCTTGGTGATGATGAACTCCTTTAACTTGACCTTATCTGAAAAGCACTTTATCTTCCCTTCCATTCTAAATGAGAGCTTTGCTGGATAGAGCAATCTGGGATGTAGGTGCTTGTCTTTCATGACTTGGAATATTTCTTTCCAGCCCCTTCTTGCCTGAAAGGTCTCTTTTGAGAAATCAGCTGACAGTCTGATGGGAACTCCTTTGTAGGTAACTGTCCCCTTATCTCTTGCTGCTTCTAGGATTCTTTCCTTCATTTTTACCATGGCTAATGTAATTATGATGTGCCTTGGTGTGTTTCTTCTTGAGTCCAACTTCTTTGGGACTCTCTGAGCTTCCTGGATTTCTTGGAAGACTGTTGTTCCCTTTGCCAGACTGGGGAAGTTCTCCTTTATTATTTGTTCAAATACGTGCTCCATCTGTTGCTTTTCCCCTTCCTGTTCTGGTACCCCTATAATTTGGATATTGGAACATTTAAAGGTGTCCTGGATGCTCTTAAGCTTTTCCTCGATTTTTTGAATTCTTATTTCATCATGCTTTCCTGCTTGGTTGATTCTATCTTCCTTCTGGTCCACTGTATTGTTTTGAGACTCAGATTCCTTCCTTTCACTATTGGCTCTCCTCTGCGTATCTTCCTGCATCTCTTTTATGGTAACCTGCATCCTTTCATCTAAATTGTGCCCAAAATCAACCAATTCTGTGAGCTTTCTGATCACCAGTGTTTTGAACTGTGCATCTGATAGATTGGCTATTTCTTGGTCGCTCAAAAGGATGAGTCCTGGGGGACTGATCTGTTCTGTTGGAAACATGTCTTATGTCTTTACCTGTCTGTGGTCACTCTTGTTAAGGTGGAGGGTGGAGCCTTAGGTGTTCACCGGGGCTGGGCACCCTGGTCGCTAGATTGTGACGTTATATGTGGGGGCGGGAGCGGGTGGGGACAATGGCAGTAGTTCCTTTCTCCTGGGCTCAGGCCCTTCCTTGGGATCCTGGGCTGCGAGCTCTTCCCTGGTCCACAATCGCTGCCCCACAGGGTCCGCCAGCCACAGCTTGCGTACTCAGGGATCACCGGTGCATTCTTGTGCCCCCAATGGCTATCGCGCCAATTTCGCGCCAAATTTTCCCTGACCTCCGCAGACCCGCGCCAGCCCCGCACCCGCCCGGCTCGTCGTCTCCTACCGGTCTGGATGTACAGGTCTACTTCAACTTCTTGGCTGCCCAACTTCCATTCAAATAAATCCTGTCAGTTCTGAGTGATATTCAATCTGTAAATTATTGTTGTTCTATTCTTGGTTGTGCAAGGAAGCACGGTGCGTCCACCTATTCCTCCATCTTGCCAGAAGTCAGCAACTTGTAATTGTGACAAAAGCTCGGTCCCCTATGTCCTCTGTTCCCATTGCCCTTCATCTGCTAGAGCCACAGGAGCCCCCAAGACTGAGAGCACACACCCTTGAATGCAGGGATGGTTTTCAAGAATCTCCGTTGTTATTGCAAAAATTTCCACCTTCTTAATTTTATTTTATTTTTTATTTTTTTATTTTATTGATTATGCTATTACAGTTGTCCCATTTTACTCGCCTCCACCCTGCACACCCTCTCCCACCCACATTCCCCCCCTTTAGTTCATGTCCATGTGTCATAAGTTCTTCAGCTTCTACATTGCCCATACTATTCTTGCCCTCCCCCTGTCTATTCTCTACCTACCATCTATGCTACTTATTCTCTGTACCTTTTCCCCCTCTCTCCCCCTCCCACTCTCCTGTTGATAAACCTCCATGTGATCTCCATTTCTGTGGTTCTGTTCCTGCTCTACTTCTTTGCTTAGTTTGGTTTTGGTTTTGTTTTAGGTGTAGTTGTTAATAACTGTGAGTTTGTTGTCAGTTTACCGTTTGTATTTTTTATCTTCTTTTTCTTAGATAAGTCCCTTTAACATTTCATATAATAAGGGCTTGGTGATGATGAACTCCTTTAACTTGACCTTATCTGAGAAGCACTTTATTGGCCCTTTCATTCTAAATGAAAGCTTTGCTGGATAGAGCAATCTGGGATATAGGTCCTTGCCTTTCATGACTTGGAATACTTCTTTCCAGCCCCTTCTTGCCTGCAAGGTCTCTTTTGAGAAATCAGCTGACAGTCTGATGGGAAGTCCTTTGTAGGTAACTGCCTCCTTATCTCTTGCTGCTTCTAGGATTCTCTCCTTCATTTTAATCTTGGCTAATGTAATTATGATGTGCCTTGGTGTGTTCCTCCTTGGGTCCATCTTGTTTGGGACTCTCTGAACTTCCTGGACTTCCTGGGAGTCTATTTTCTTTGCCAGATTGGGGAAGTTCTCCTTCATTATTTGTTCAAATAACTTTTCCACTTGTTGCTTTTCCTCTTCCCCTTCTGGTACCCTTATAATTCAGATGTTGGAACATTTAAGGTGTCCTGAAGGTTCCTAAGCCTCTCCTCATTTTTTTGAATCCTTGTTTCTTCATTCTTTTCTGACTGGATGTTTCTTTCTTTCTTCTGGTCCACTCCATTGATTTGAGTCCCAGTTTCCTTCCCATCACTATCGGTCCCTGTACATTTTCCTTCATTTCACTTATCATAGCCTTCATTTATTCATCTAATTTGCAACCAAATTCAACCAATTCTGTGAGCATCCTGGTCACCAGTGCTTTGAACCGTGCATCTGATAGGTTGGCTATCTCTTCATCGCTTAGCTGTATTTCCTGTGTAGCTTTGATCTGTTCTTTGGTTTGGGCCTGTCTTGACATCCCTGTTATGTACAAGGGGCAGAGCCTTAGGTGTTCACCAGGGTGGGGGCAACCTAGTCACTGGGTTGTGATGCCTATGTGAGAGCAGGGTCCCAGAGGTAACAATGGTGCTTGCTCCACTCTCTGTCAGATTTCAGTCCCTTCGCCACTTCCCCCAAGCAAACTGGGCCATTCTGGTGCTACTTCCCATGTGGGTGGGCTTGTGTACATTCTAGGACCCCATGGATCTCTCCAACACACTCTCCTGTGAGGCTGGGAGTCTCTCCCTGAGTCTCAACCCCCACAAGTGTTTTCAATCAGTGTCCCGAGGCTCTATTTCTGGGCACTAGGACCGGAAATGGGCTGCGAGTTCTGTCTCACTGCCTGATTTCTCCTGGCCTATCTGCATGCGAATGTGGGACCTCCTGGACAGCCAGGCACTTTGCTCAACAGTGTCTTGCTTCACAGCTGCCACCTTGCTGGGTCTACCAGCTGTCTGCCTACCCAGGGTCTGCCCACTGTTGTCTTGCACTCAGGATGCCTTACGCATCCAGTGCCACCATTTTTTGTGCCGCAACCCCTTTCCACCAACCCCTCTCAGCCCGGCTGCCTGACTCTGCTCCTACCTACCAGTCTGCATGAATGTGTATATTTTAACTCCTTGGTTGTCTGACTTCCATACAGTTCAATTTTCTGTCAGATCTGGTTGTTATCTTGTTTCTAAATTGTTGCTGACCTTATTTTGGTTGTGCGAGGAGGCACAGTGTGTCTACCTATGCCTCCATCCTGGCCAGAAGTCCTCACCTTGCTGATTTTAAATGATCTTTCCTTGGTGTGCTCTTTGTTAAACTGAATATTCCAGTTTCCTTTGAAGTAGATGGCATTCACAAGAACCAGACGAGTATCTGGATTAACTGAATTTGGAGACAGCAACTCTGTAATTTTACCTGAAAAGAAGAATTACAGAACCAGTTAGCTAAGAGTGTCCTCATGTATGCTTCAGGAATAATATTCATATTAGGCCATCTCCTTGCACAGACAAGTACTCAGATAAAGGAGATCATAACCCCCCAAATATCACCACATAAAGGGATACTTTAAAAATACCACCATGTGAATAACACATGGAAAATTAACAAAGTAATATATGCAGGATGAATTCATCACAAGTGAGATAGGAATGCCTAGTACCTAAAGAAAGGTGCAAGTTCCTAGCAGGCATAAAGAACAGTTTAAAGGAAGAATCACAATAAAGTGAGGGTGCACTGAGCATTCTGCATAGGAATCTGCAGGGAATGAGCCATACTGTATAGGAACACAGCCTGAGACTTGCATCCAAGTGCTTCTTTGCACTATTTGTGAAAAGAAAAACTAGGTTAACATTAACAACAAAAGTCAAAGTGTGGATTGTTCTGGAAGAGGTGTACTGGATATTTAGACACATCACATTTATTTTGATAAGAACAGGAAAATGCTAGAAAAAATAATCATACATTGTCAGTGGATTTTAAAAGTTTATAGTTTTTTATAATTTTTTAATTTATGGATCATAAAAAGAGAGAAGGAGAGAGTGAGGGTGAGAAGGAGGGGAATGGGGAGGGGAGAGGGGAGGGGAAGGGAGACAGATAAACAAACACTGATTTGTTTTCCACTTACACATTCATTGGTTGATTCTTGTATGTGCCCTGACTGGGATCAAACCCAAAACTTTGGCATCTCAGGATGATGCTCTTATCAACTGACCTACCTACCTGGCCCGGGAAGTTTACAGTTATTTTGAGAAAAAAATTATTCATTTACATTTGATGTTCTTATGAAGAAACTGTCAGTAAAATTGATTAAAATACTATTAAAATAGAATAACAATATATTTTCACCTTCTGTCTTCTTTGCTACCCAGGAGTTTATGTGTGTCCTGGCCTCCTCTATAGCTTTGAAGAAGTCAAGCTCTTCCATCTCTGCTTGGTAGAATTTGTGGCAGGACTCTTTGAAAGACTGGGATAGACAGCAATGGTCACAAAAACAAGCAACATCACCTGCTTAAACCTTCTTTAAAAAAAATTTATTTATTTATTTTTAGAGAGGAGAAGGGAGAGTGAAAGAGGAAGAAAAACAGCAATGTGTGGTTGCGTCTCGCATGCCCCCTACTGGGGACCTGGCCCAGAATTCATGCATGTGCCCTGACTGGGAATGGAACTGGTGACACTTTGGTTTGCAGGCCCGCACTCAATCCACCGAGCCACACCAGCCAGAACCTAAGTCCTCATTGTGACAAATAGAACATGGATAATTTTATGATTTACATGTAATATGAGGAATGAATATGAGGAATAAAAATATTGGGGAATAAATAAATAAAATAAATAAATAAATAGAAAGATAGATAAATAAGGACTTAACCTGAAATCCATTTTATCAATTTTCAGCTGCATTTGATCTTAGTTTATAAACTAAGTACAATAGTGATCTGATTATCAAATAAACATCATAAGCTGCTATATCCTTAAGGGAGTAGCTGTGTATCAATGAGGTAAATATGAAGACACTAGAATGAGCAACTACAGACTGTCACTCCCAACAAGCCATTGCATTTGTGAAGTGACATCCTACCCACAGCAAGAGCCACGGCTCCCTCTACATTTCAGAACCAGGGCTTATTGGTTTTTGTTTTTTCTACTGGTTCATATAATGTAGAGGAAATGTGTAATTTTTCACCACCACTTCCACCACAATTTTCTGTGAGGATAGAAGTGTTCTAAATCTAAGCCACACATGACAACTGGGCACTAGAAATATGGCTACTCCTGCTAAGTAACTAAACATTTAACTTTGTTTTACTTTAATTAACTATACTGAAATTTAAATAGCTACATGTGTCGAGTGGCAACCATTTTGGGTAGATCATTCTAGAGTGTGAGAGACTCCCTCCAAAAGCTTAAACAATATTTTGTTAAAATAATCTATGAAATGACAATATTAATGAACACCTACATTATGCCATGTAAAAGCAGACAATCTTATGGAAAACAAATGGAATGAAACAACAAATTTGATGACAGGGCAATGTGAAATGGCTTTCTAATCTTTCTTTTGACCAGTTTGCAGCTAAGTACTTAATTCCACTTTTCAGGATGGTTTTTGTATTAAAGAATTTCACATTTCTCTTTCAGTGTAGCAGAAGAAAAGCAACATAGTACAATAGTTACGAACATAAGTCCGGTGACTTAATAGCTGTGTGGCCTTAAAAAAGTTGCTTTGACTCGCAAATTTCCCTGTCCTCCCCTGTCAATGATGACTCAGCAGTGCCTGCATCTCAGAGAGTTATGTTGAGGACCAGGTGAGTTATCATTAGTACTGTTTTATGTAACATTTGAATTCTTGGTATGCTTGACCCACTGTACCAAATGATCTAGTTATATCATCTATTTAACATTCATATAATTCATGCTTTGCCAATTTTTCTGCTGTTCTGTTGTTGTTATTTTTCACTTTTCAGGTATAGTTGACATTCAATATTACATTAGTTTCAGATATCCAACATAGTGATTAGACATTTATACAACTTACAAATTAATTGCCCCCATAAGTCTATGACGTATTTGACACCATACATAGTTATACAATATAACTGACTACATTCCCTATGCTGTCCCTTACATCCTTGTCATTATTTCTAAATTACAATCTGTGTTTTTTAATCTCTTCAACTGTTTCTCCAACCCTCACCCATCTGGCAATCATCACTTTGTTCTCTGTATCTATATGTTTGTTTTTGTTTCATTCATTCATTTATTTTTCTTTAGATTCTACATATAAGTGAAATCATAGTACCTTATTTTGCCGTGTATAATGCACATGTTTTTGCCCAAATTTTTTAGGGAAAAAGAAGGATGAGTGTTATACATGGGTAATACTAATTCATATCTAGATACATGTTTTTAATTCTTTTATTTGTGCTTATGTCTTAAATGTGTAACTCTAGTTGTGTAGCTACTTTTTACATAAAATTTCTCGTACCATAGTATGTTCAAAAATAAAGGAATTATAAAATTCCTTTATAATACAAAAAACAAGGATCTAAATACAAATACATAAAAAATTGAATTAAAACAAAATATGTTTTTCCCTTAAACTTTGGGCCAAAAATGTGGGTATGCATTATACATGGCAAAATACAGTATTTGTCTTTCTCTGTCTGACTTATTTCACTTAGTATCATACCCTTTAAGGTTCACTCATGTTGTCACAAATGGCAAGTTTTGATTTTTGATGGCTGAGTAATATTCTATAGTATATATGTATTACTTCTTCTTTACCCATTCCTCTCTTGACGGACACTTAGGTTGCTCCCATATCTTGGCTATTGTAAATAATGCTGCAATGAACATAAGGGTGCATGTATCCTTTCAAATTAAAGTTCTAAATTTCCTCAGATAAATACATAGAAGTAAAATTTCTGGGTCATATGGCAGTTCTATTTTTAATTTTTTGAGTAACCTCCATACTCTTTTCCATAGTGACTGCACCAATTTGCAATCCCACCAATAGTGGATGAAGGATCCTTTCTTTCCACATCTTCACCAACACTGGTTGTTTGTGGATTTATTGATGATAGCCATTCTGAAAAGTGTGAGGTAATATCTCAGTGGTGTTAATTTGCATTTCACTGATGATTACTGATGTCGACACCTTTTCCTACGTCTATTGGCCATCTGTATGTCCTCTTCGGAGATAATGTCTATTCAGGCCCTCTGCCCATTTTAATTAGATTCTTTTTTGTTTTGTTTTGGGTTTCCTTATTTTTGGTGTTAAGTTGTATGAGGTCCTTACATATTATAGATATTAACTCCTAATCAGATGTATCACTGGAAAATATCTTTTTCTATTCAGTACATTGTCTTTTCATTTTGTTAACTGTTTCCTTCACTGTGCAGAAGCTTTTTACTTTGATGTAGTACCATTTGTTTATTTTTTCTTTTGCTTCCCCTGCTGTAGAAGACATGTCCAAAAATATATTGTTCAGAGTGATTTCAAAAAGTTCATTGCCTGTGTTTTCTTCTAGGATTGTTTGGGCTTCAGGGCTTACATCTAAGTCATTAACCAATTTTGAGTTTATTCTTACATGTCTTATAAGAAAATGATCTGGTTTCACTTTTTGCATGTATCCCAACATCATTTATTGAAGAGACTGTCTTTACCCCATTGAATATTCTCTTCTCCTTTGTCATAGATTAATTGGCCATATTGGTGAGTTTATTTCTGAGCTATTCTGTTCCTTTGATCTATGCATTCATTTTTATACCATTATCATATTGTTTTGATAACTATAGCCTTGTAGCATGGTCTGATATCAGGTAGTCAGCATGACTCCCCAACTTTGTTCTTCAAGACTGCTTTGGCTATTCAGGATTTATTACAGTCTCATAAATATTTTAGGATAGTTAAAACCACAATGAGATACCACTTCACCACTTCATGGCCATTGAGAATGGCCATGATAAATAAAGCAACAAACAACAAGTGTTGGAGAGGTTGTGGAGAAAAGGGAACCCTAGTACACTGTTGGTGGGATTGCAGACTGGTGCAACCACTATGGAAAACAGTATGGAATTTCCTCAGAAAACTAAAAATGGAACTGCCTTTTAACCCAGCAATTCCACTGCTAGGATTTTATCCTAAGAACCCTGAAACACCAATCCAAAAGAATCTATGCACCCCAATGTTCATAGCGCACAATTTACAATAGCCAAGTTCTGGAAGCAACCTAAGTGCCCATCAGTAAATGAATGGATCAAAAAACTGTGGTACATTTACACAGTGGAATTCTATGCAGCAGAAAGAAAGAAGGAGCTCCTATCCTTTGCAACAGCGTGGATGGAACTGGAGAACATTATGCTAAGTGAAATAAGCCAGGTGGTGAAAGAAAAATACCATATGATCTCAGCTTTAACAGGAACCTAAACAGCAAAGCAAACAAGCAAGCAAAACAGAACCAAAGACTGAAATTGAGAACACGCTGACAATGACCAGAGGGGAGAGAGAAGGGGATTATAGGGAGAAAGAGTGAAGGGTTTGCAGGAACAATTATAAAGGACACATGGACAATAACAACAGTGGGGGGGCAGGGTGTGGAAACAGGGGAGGGAGGTGGGGAGGACTGGGGTGGTGGGGAGGGGTGGGGGGGGAAGGCAGAAAACTGTACCTGAACAACAATTTAAAAAATGTTTTAAAAAATTTTAGGATTGTTTAATCTAGTTCTGCAAAAAATGTCCCTGGTATTTTCATTCAGATTGCATTGAATCTATACATTGCTTTGGATATTGTGGACATCTTAATAATATTAATTCTTTCTATCCATGAGAACATCATATCTTTAGATTTATTTGTGCTTTCTCCAATTTCTTTTATCAATGTTTTATAGTTATCAGATACAAGTCTTTCACCTCCTTCGTTATATTTATTCCTAGGTAACTTGTTCATTTTGATGCTTTTGTACATTAAGAAATAATTGTTTCTTAATTTCTCTTTCCAGTCATTATTAGTGTATGGAGATACAATAGAGTTTTGTATATTAATTTTATATCCTGCAACTTTATTGAATTCTTCATTAGTTCTAACAGTATTTTAGTGGAATCTAGGGTTTTCTACATATAGTATCATATTACCTCAATATAGTGACAATTTTACTTCTCCCTTTCCTGTTTGGATGTCTTTTGTTCTTTTTCTTGCCTAACTGCTCTGACTAGGACTTTGGGTCATTGCGTTTTCATTTTCATTGTCTCAAGATATACATATTTTGATTCCTTCCTTGATATTGTGATCAACCAATTGTTTAGTAACATGTTATTTGTCCTCCACCTGTGTGCATGTTTTGTAGTTTAATTTGTATACTTGATTTCTGATTTCATACCACTATGATCAGAGAAGATGTTTGACATGATTTCAATTTTCTTAATTTAATGAGATTTTTTTGTGCCCCAACATGTATTCTATCCTAAGAAATGTTCTATGAGCACTTGAAAAGAATGTATATTCTTTTGCTTTTAGCTGAAATGTTCTAAAGATATCTATTAACCTCATCTGGTCTAATGTGTCATTTATGGGTCCTGTTTCCTTATTGATTTTCTATCTGGCTGAACTATCCCTTGATGTCAATGAGGTAGGTGTTAGAGTCCCCCACTATGACTGTATTACTGTCTATCTCTCCCTTTAGGTCTGTCAGTATTTGACTTGTATATTTAGGTGTTCCTATTTGGGGTGTATAAATGTTTAAAACAGTTATAACCCCTTGTTGGATTGATCCCTTTATCACTATGAAATGTCCTTCTTTGTTTCTTTTTACAGATTTTGTTTTAAAGTCTATTTTGTCTGATACAACTATCGATGCCCTTTTACTTTCATTTTATATTTTATCATTTTTCATTTTTTTTCCAATCCATTTACTTTCAAGTCTATATGTACCTTTCAATCTGAGCCACATCTCTTATAGGCAACCTATGTACAGATCTTTTTTTCTTTTTTTTAGCCATTAAGCCACCCTATGTCTCTTAATTGGTCTGTTTAGCCCATTTACATTTAAAGTAGCTATTCATAGGTATGTAGTAATTGCCATTTTATTGTTTTCTGGTTGTTTTTATAGTTCTCTGTTCTTTTCTTTTGTCTTGATCTCTTCTCTTCAACACTGATGACTTTCTACAGTGTGTTTGTATTCCTTTCTCTTTATTGATTGTATATCTCTTATAGATTTTTGGTTTGTGGTAATGATGTGCTACATACATACCACACTATGTTGACAGCAGTCTATTTTAAGTTGATAGTGGCTTATATTCTAATACATTCTAAAATCACTACATTTTTTACTCAAGCCCTCTATATTTATGTTTTTGTCATTATTTTTACTTCTTTTGGTTGTGTGTTTGTGTGTATTCCTTAATTTGTTGTTATAATCACACGTGATCCTGGGACCCTTTGTGATTATTGAAAGTCCCTTTTTTCTTTATAAATAAGGCTTATAAAAAGATGATAATTAACTAGAAAATCTCTAAGACTGAGTAAACCAAGTTGTAAAAATAAAGTATCACCCTGTGATGTGGCTAGGGCATTTTGGACAGCAATTTCACAATATTCTCTAATATTCACTTAAAAACTTCACTCTCTTACTTTCTTTTACAAGTGCATGTTAAAATACCACACACAATGGCTCAGGTTGGGTACAAACTAAATGCACATCAATGGAAGAAATGATTACAGGACACCCATACTTAGAAAGAGCAGATAACATACCTCAACAAAATGAAGGCCATATATGACAAACCCACAGCCAACATCATACTCAATGGGCAATATCTAAAAGTGTTTCCCTTAAAACCAGGAACGAGACACAGATGTCTGCTCTCAACAATCTTACTCAACATAGTACTAGAAGTCTTAGCCACAGCAATCAGACAAGAAGAAAAAATAAATGGCATCCAAACTGGACAGGAGGAAGTACAACTGTCATTATTCACAGATGACATGATATTGTATATAGAAAACCTTAAAAACTCCACAAAAAAGCTACTAGATCTAATAAAGGAATTTGGCAAAGTAGCAAGATACAAAATTATTCAGAAACCGGTGGCATTTCTGTACACCAATAACAAACTATAAGAAAGAGAAACTAAGAAAATAATGCAATTTACTATTGCAACAACAAAAATAAGAAACCTAAGAATAAATTTAACCAAGGAGGGAAAAGACCTGTATTTGGAAAACTAAAGGACATTGAAGGAAGAAATTGAGAAAGATACAAATAAGTGGAAGCATATATCATGTTCATGGATTAGAAGAATTAACATCATTAAAATATCCATACTATCTAAAGATTCCATACTAGCTAGAGATTCAACACAATTCCTATTAAAATATCAATAGCACATTTCACAGATCTAGGAAAAAATTCCAAAAATATATTTGGAACCAAAAAAGACCCCAAGGAGCCTCAGTAATCTTGAGGAAAAAAAAAACTTGGAGGTAACACAATACCTGATATGAAACTATACAAGGCCACTGTAATCAAAACAGCCTGACACTGGCATAAAAACAAGCATATAGATCAATGGCACAGAACAGAAAGCCCCAAAATCAACCATGGCTGTGTGGTCAATTAATATCTGACACAGGAGGCAAGAGCATAACATGGATGAAAAACAGTTTCTTCAACAAATGGTTTTGGGAAAATTGCACAGGTACATGAAAAAGAATGAAACTGGACTACCAACTTACAGTATACACAAGAATAAATTCAAAACAAATAAAAGACTTAAATATAAGTCAAGAAACCATACAAATCCTAAAAGAAAACATAGGCAGTAAAATCTCAGTCAATTCTCGTAACAATATTTTGCCAATGTTTCCTAGGGTAAGGGAAACAAAGGAAAAAAATAAACAAATGCAACTATTTAATACTTCAAACTAAAAAGCTTCTGCACAGCAAAAGAAACCAACAGCAAAATAAAAAGGGAATCCACTGTAGAACATATTTACAGAACATATTTACCAATGATACATTTGAAAAGGGGTTAATTTCCAAAGTATATAAAGAACTTAACACAGGTCAACACCAGGAAGACAAACAATACAATTTAAAAATAGACAAAGGACCTGAGTAGACACTTCTCCAAAGAGGACATAAAGATGACCAATAAACATATTAAAAATGATTAGTGTCATTAATCATCAGAAAGATGCAAATTAAAACCACAATGAGATATCATCTCGTACCTGCCAGAATGGCTGCCAACAATAAATCGACAAACAAGTGCTGGCAAGAATGTAGAGAAAAGGGAACCCCAGTGCACTGCCGGGGGGAATGCATACTGGCACAGCCACTGTGGAAAACAGTATGGAGTTTTCCACAGTGTCTGTGGAAAAATGGAAGAATGGAACTGCCTTTTGACCCAGAGATCCTACTCCTGGGAATATATCTTAAGAATCCTGAAATACCAATTCAAAAGAAAATAGGTACCCTTAATTCATAGCAGCATTATTTACAATAGCCGCGATCTGGAAACAGCTCAAGTGCCCATCAGATGAGTAGATTAAAAAGTGTGGTACATTTATACAATGGAATACTATGCAGACATAAAAAGAAAGAATTCTTATCTTTTTTACAGAATGGAGAATGGATGACCTGGAGATTATTAGGCTAAGTGAAATAAGCCAGTCAGAGAAAGACAAATACTGCATGATCTCACTTACACGTGGAATGTAATTAACAAAATTAAACTGATGAATAAAATAGAAACAGAGACATGGACATGAACAGACTGACAGCTGTCAGCAGGGAGGACTGACTAGATGAAAGAAGGTGAAGGGATTAGCCAAAGAACATGTATGTATTGCCCAAATACAGACAACAGTGTGGTGATGGCCAGAGGGAAGGAGTTTTAGAGGTTGGGTGGATATGGGCAAAGTGGGGGAAAATGGGGACATCTGTATTAGTGTCAACAACAAAAATAAAGTAAAAAAAAGAGAAAAATAAAAGAATACCAGACAACGAAAAAGAGAAAACAAAAATAAATTTAAACAAACAAACAAACAAACAAAACCCCCAAAACTAAGGCCCTGGCTAGGTGACTCATTCAGTGGGAGCACTTTCCCATACACCAAAAGGTTGCCAGTTCAATTCCTGTTACAGCACATTCTTTGGTTGCTAGTTCGATCCCCAGTCAGAGTACCTAAGGGAGGCAACTGTTGGATGATTCTTTTTTACATTGATGTTTCTATTCCTCTTTCCTTCTCATTCTGTCTCTCTCTCTCCTCTCCTCCACTTTAAAAACAGTGAAAGTATTCTCCTGTGAGGGGAAAAAAGCTAAGAAAAAATAGCGAAAAAAAAAAAGAATACCAAATAATAGTTAAAGTGTAAGGCAAATCCACATATACTAAGATGCAAAGAATTTAAGTCATAGTGTTAGTTGGAAAGAAATAAACTACAAAAGAATATGTATGGTATAATGGCATTATACAGGGAAAACCCCCACAAAACAAATTCCTATATTTATGGGGATATACACTTCAAATCTATAAATGCTCTTATATGGGGGAGGGGAGCAATAGGGTATGGAAAAGAAGATTTGAGGGCTCTTACTTTGTCTGCTTTTTTGTGTTTTTAAATAAGAAGTCTATATTTACATACCACCTAAGTGTTTTTTGAAAAATGGAAAGCAGTATTAAAAAAACCAATATACTTACACAAATAAGAACTTAAAAGATTTCTGAGTTGGAATAAACAAAATATTTACATGTGCAAAAAGTTTAACATCTCACACTGTACAAAAAATTACCAATAAATAAAAAATAATCATTAGAAATACCATTTTGATCATTTCTTTGTTTTGGCCAAATCATCTTGAATTGTACTGTGCTGTATGTTAGTTTTTAAAAAATAATAATTCACTTAAGCTGAATTAGTATTTAGACAGTATTTGTGATAAGGGTCATTTTACAGAGGGTAAAACTGGGAGTTAAAGGAAGTGTGTGAGTCCTGAGTTCATGTAAATCTATGCAAATTTATAGCCCACCAGCTTTCTAGTGCACCACATGGCCCCCTCTCCCCACCACATTGTGGTCTTTCATTACTTGGTGAAAAATGGCAAGTATAACTTACTGAGTTGAAAGCATAAGACTTTTCTCCAAAGAGCCTGTTGGCAGTTCTAAGCAAGTACTGTGTGTCCGTCCTGTTAACTTCAGTGAGAAGTGATTGGAAACCTTGGTGGACATCTTCACCTCCGCCTCCGCTCTTACTTAAAGAAAGTGCCTAAAATAAAAAACAGAATAAAAATGTTCAACTCCAGTAACGCTTGGACTTCAGGAAATTGGATACAACACTAAACTCTGTCTAAGAATTGTACAGATCCTCACTACAGCTTAAAAGAAGATTCATTCAATTAAAGGCAGAAAGTAATTTGAAAGCCACTCTATCCCTATAATACTTCCTGCATGGAGTCAGAGCCCTGTCTGCACTGGCAGGAGAAGAAAATGCCCCTCGCAAACCCGGGTGCTGGGTGCTCAATTCTTGTAGTCTATCTAAAAATAAGGCTGTCAACGTGGCTTTTCATTCTAGTAAAGACAGGCCACTCCTGATACCAAAAGGTGCAGCCTCTCCCATGGTCCTGGGTCCAGACTGGCCCTGTGATTGCTCTAACCACAGAATGAAAGAGAAGTGACACTGGGTCTTGAAAGGCCTGGCAGCTTCACAGTCGTTCTCCTGTACCCCAGCCACCATGCTATAAGGAAGTTCGAGCTGTTCTGCGGAAGTCATGTAGAAAGCCCTGGAGAGCAGCACACAGGCAGAGAGCCACTTGTAGAATGGCGGCCTCAGCCAACAGCCAGCACCGAGGCCCCAGACATGTGATAGAGGCCTTTCTTGGACCATGAGTGATCCCAGCTGGCACCCTGGGGTCAGGCCACAAAATCTGAAAAATAATCAACCATTGTCATTTTGTTTCACAGCCACAGAAGATCCATGCAACAATCTAGACATGGCGTTGTGCCATAACAAAAACCTACAGCGTGTCAAGCACTTGCTTCAAACCTGGGCAGCTGACAGAGGCTGAATGAAAGGGGTCAGGAGACTGTGAGTCCTCCTAGAGGCTAGGAGGACAGTGAAGACATTCCTACTGAAGGCTGGAGAAAAGAAGATCATGCATGTACTGGCAGAAGGACTGGACAGACTATTACCTGCAATGAAGGGAAAGGTTGGACGTTTTGCCAATGAATCATGTACCTGGTTAAGGAGATGTCCACAAAATGTGTGGGGTTTTTTTAGCTCCCTGGGATGAAGTATGGGAATGTAAGCATGAGCTAAAAAAAAAAATTGTTTCATTTTCAAGCAGAATTTAAAAGAAATATTTCCAATGTAGGACTTGCTGGGTAAAAAATAAAAATGTTTCTAATGTTTCTTATTCCCAGCCTCTCCAGCAGGCAAATGATTTAAAACTAAGAAGTGATCTCAGGGCAATGGTCAAATCCAAGCCACAGACCCCAAGGGCCAGATAAAGATGTTTGGTTTTTTTTTTTAATTAATTAATTTATTTATTTTTAGAGAGGGAAGGGAGGGAGAAAGAGAGAGAGAGAGAAACATCAATGTGCGGTTGCTGGGGGCCATGGCCTGCAACCCAGGCATGTGCCCTGACTGGGAATCGAACTTGCGATGCTTTGGTTCGCAGCCCGCGCTCAATCCACTTAGCTATGCCAGCCAGGCAAGATGCTTTGTTAAAACCTTAGAAATATTAAGAAAATGCCTCACAGATCCTCTTGCTAGGCAAACAGGCCTTCTAAGCATCTTAAGGACATTGTCCCCCAGCCCAGAGTCCTGCCTCAAACAGGTATTAGACATGTGCTTTTGTCCAATGAAGCAGATTTAAGTTATATAGAAATCCCACAACTGTTTAGAATACCTGCTAACACCTTTTCTTAGACTTCCAGCCTCCAGAACTGGGAGGAAATAAATTTCTGGGGGTTTTTTTAATGCGTTTTTTCTGAAACATTTTATTTATTTATTTATTTTTAGGGAAAGGGAGGGAGAGAAACATCGATGGGTAGTTGGTTGCCTCTTGTGCACCCCCTACTGGGGACCAGGCCCCCAACCCTAGCATGTGCCCTGACTGAGAATTGAACCAGCGATCTGTTTGTTCACAGGCTGGTGTTCAATCCACTGAGAAACACCAGCCAGGGCAAATTTCTCTTGTTTAGACCACTTAGTGTGTGGTACTTGGTTATGGCAGCTCTAGCAGTGTGAGACACCTCCCTTTATAATATGTAAAGGGCATGTCCACTGCATATTGTCACCACTACATATTGGGAGGTGAGGGGGCAATAATTTTTCTGTAGTTCACAAAGCTCTGCACCCAGGAACCACATTGAGTAGCCCAACAGTCCTCTTCTAAATTTCAAGCCTGAGTATGGCCCCATGATGATATTAGACTCTGTGGTCTTGGAAGGGTTAAGTGTATCTTACCTTGCAAGGGCTGTGAACCACTAGGAGCCAGAAGGCAGACCATGGCTCTCAGGGAGGGTCCCCAATGAGCTGTGTCTTCAGTGTTCATGCCCTGTACAGCCCCTCTGGGGGCTGACTCTGGCCATGTGACTGGCTTCAGTGAGTAGGGCATGAGAAAGTGGGACAGAACAGAGGCTTGATGAGTACTTGCACACTTAAGCTTGTCCTCTTATAAGCTAGACACTGTCCTATGAAGAAGCCCAAGTACCCTACCAAAGAGACACCATGTGGTGGGAGGCCTAGGGGCCGAGGCAGTCCACAGAGGAGGCCACCTGGATGGAAGAGGCCCGAGGCCCCACGCCAGTGACTCAGCAGAGCCAAGTGGAACAGAAGCACTACCCAGTCCATCCAGAGTAAATCTTCATCTTAAGTGCTAAGTTTTGGGGTGGTAGTTACTCAACACAAATAACTGAAACACCACTGAAAGGTTTTACAGTTAAATAAGAAAATTAAAATAAATTTTTTAACAAGTGAAAAGCATTTAACAATACCCAAAGACTACCAGAGGACTCAACCTGGACCTTGTGACTTTGTATCTACTCACAAACTCCTAGACAAACAATTACCAGGTGGTGGTGAAATCACTCATTCTCCTGACGAGAGGGTGCCACTCCACCCCTAACGGATCAGGGGTGCTCACCCCAAGGCACTTGCACAGGGCTAACATGTCCCTCCCTGGCAACATTTTACCCACACCCCTGCAACACTACCAGAGAGTAAGTCCTTTGGGATTGGAAAGGTGGAAGAACAGTTAACTGACAAATTAATAGTGTTTACTGTTGTCCAGAAATGGCGTCAGACACATACCTGGACCATCTGGGCAGCGGTGTTTCCCTTTGCCCCCAGGAGGACCATGGCCAGGGCAGAGGAGATGCTCATGGGAGAGAAAAACATATTTTTGGAGTTGTCTTCACCCAGCTTTCTCAACAGGTTTAAGGCAAAAGTACCATTTGCCTCCGACAGAGCATCCATGATGGCGAGTCTGAAACAATGGACTTAAAATCAGCATCGCATAAATACAGGTTTACACGTTGACTGCAACTCACTATGTTCATAGTTACCACTGACACTTCGGGTCTATCAGCAAATACATGCACATACAAAACTCTATTTCTTTGGGGCAAACCTCAAAATTATTTTGTGTGTTTCTAATATTAAGTAAAAAGAAAATTACAGTTCAGTTTATAATGTGATCCTGGTTTGTGGGGGGAAGGAGGAGAACTTATACCTCCACACTTGTCTGTGAGCCCAGAGAAAATGGAGAAAGATAGACACTCAGCCACTTACCCTAGTTAGCTTCCCCGGGGGAGAGATCCATAAAGGAGTTATGCACTTTTAGTTCTGTTTCTGTACTGTTTGGTGTGTTGTATGGGCTTATAAGCATTACTTTATAATTTAAAAATCACTCCTAATGATAAATTCAATCACAAAGTAACATAAGAAAAGATGGTTAAATGTTTTTATAATATAGAAGAGAAGACTCCATTTTAGGGTACCCTGAAGTCTTAAGACAAAAGAGATGTAAGCCACTGTAAAAAAAATGACATTAGCTATAGATTAAGGGGGTGGGAGAAGCTAAAGCAGGGCCAGCTCTGGGGTAAGCACAGAGTCAGCAAGGAAGTGTCTGCACCTGTGGATTAGCTGTGGACTGGCAAGTTCATGTGTGAAGAACAAGTCAGGCTCCTGAGGTCAAGATAGTGGAGGCTCCTGGGGTTTGATGGCTCCTGGCTATTATCTCTTTTGGATAATTTTGGAAATAGCCACTTAGAAATTAATCCTAAATCCCAACACTGGATACACAGGAGAATGAGCAGTCTTTTTTTTTGTCAGAGCTGGTCCACAGCTATTAACAGGCTAAGTGTTGTGTCTCTCTCACTCGATGACTGCTGTCATTTTAATTTAAAACATCTCAAATTTTTTCTTGTCACAAGCTAAGGAGCAAGACACACTGAACTCGGGGCCAATGCCCTATCTTTGGACTGCTACCCTAAAAGTCGTTACTCAAGAGAGAGCCTGAAGGGTGCATCTAGGAGGAACCAGTAGCGAGGACAAAGGCAGTGAAGGGCCTGTCAGTCAGGAGTTGCAGATACAGCATAGCAGGCCCCGGAGGAGGGGTCTCTGAGGGAACAGCATCTTTTAAAACATTGACCAAACTAGTATTTCCCAGTTAGGAGAGTGGGGAAATGACTCATCTGAGCAGTGAGTGGGAACCTACAGAACAAGAAAAGGGGAAAGCAAGAGCAGCAGTTTTGGGGTATGAAGGGAGGTATCTAACTGAAAGACCTGTGAAGACTGCAGAGCTAACCCATTCTTCCCCAGCACACCTTTCCATTTGTAACTGTGATCACCAAATAACATAATGGCCCCAAAACTATGAAGAGGACCAAGGTTTTGCCACCTGGAAGCTAGCTGCCTTTTGGGATACTGATTTTAAGGTGGTTATTAAGAAACAAAGACTCAAAAAGAACCTTTGACTTTCTCCCTTTTCTGCCTAAGAGATGCAGAGGGAAACTGCACCTTCAGGAAGGAAACCGAGGATGTTCACTTCAGCCTAATTTGAATTAAGAATGACATACAGGAAGGCATCAAGCAGGGGCCTGGTAGCCAGATTACCCCATGTCCCCTTGAGGCAAAAATCTGCCTGCCATGTGTGTTTGGCTGTTCCTCAATTACCTGTAAGTGGCCCATTCCCACTTCTGAAATCTAAAAACCCACTCCCCACCCTTTCTCCTTTGTCCAAAATGAAAATATATACCAAATTTTGCCTCATTCTCTTTGGAATTTTCACGCTTATGTGAATTCCCCATGGACTTGTATTAAAATTTGATTTTATACTGTTGATCTATCTCAGTTGATTTGATTAAAGCCCAGCTAGAAGAACTTAGAAGGTGAAATAAAAAGTATTTTTTCACTCCTCATAGCTGAATAAGGTGTCCCCATTTAAATCCATATAACCTGTTATTCTTCATTTATATAGCAAAAGAGAATGCAGATGTGATTAAATTAAGGACTTTGAGATGAGATTATCACTGAGATAGGGAAGATCATTCAAGTGGTCCCTAAATGTAGTCACTTGAATCCTTACAAGAGGGAGGCAGAGGGGAATTTCACTGAAGAAGAAGGCACTATGAGGACTGAAGCAAGATGCTGCCCTACTGACTTGGAAACTCAGGGGAGGGGAGACAACCAGTGAGTGCAAGGAACGCAGCTCTAGAAGCTATAAGTTCGAAAAGATAGATTCTCCTCTTCAGCTTCCAGGGGGAGTGAGACCCTCCGTGCCAACACCTCAGTTCCACTCAGTGAAACCTATTTCAAACTTCTCTGGCCTTAAGAACTATGAGAGAATAAACAAACTGAGTTTGTGGAAATTTCTCACAGGAGCCACTGGACACTAATTAATTAATATAACTGATACATTTGTTTACTGTCCTTGTTTAAACATTTTGTTTTCAAACTCTTCTTTACTCATTATACAGAATATTGGGGCACTGACTATCCCTGGTTTGCTGAGACTTTCATACACATCTTAGATCACTATCGCATCTTGTCATGTAGGGTGAGCTCCCACGTATAATGCGCACTCACATTTTTGGCCCAAACTTTCAGGAAAAACTCTTTCATTTCAATTTTTTCATTTAATTCTTTATTTACTTATATTTAGAAAAAAAACGAGGATCATATTCTAGGGTATAATTTTGCATATGGGTATTGTTATTGCTTTTTAGAGTTATACTTTTAACACATAAGCACAAATAAAGGAATTACAAACATTTATATGGGTACGGTATTAGTATTATCCATGCAAAATGCACATCTTCATTTTTCCCTCAAAAATTTGGGCAAAAGCTCTGGCTGGTATGGTTCAATGGATTGAGTGAAGGCCTGCCAACCAAAGGGTTGCTGGTTTGATTCCCAGAGCACACACCTAGGTTGCTGGCCAGGTCGCCAGCAGAGGGCATGTGAGAGGCAGCCACACACTGATGTTTCTCTCCCTCTCTCCCTCCCTTCCCTCTCTCTAAAAATAAGTAAATAGAATTTTTAAAAATTAAAAACGTGCCTGGCTGGCATAGCTCAGTGGATTGAGTGCGGGCTGTGAACCAAAGTGTCACAGGTTCGATTCCCAGTCAGGGCACATGCCTGGGTTGCAGGCCTTGGCCCCCAGCAACGGCACATTGATGTTTCTCTCTCTCTCTCTTTCTCCTTCCCTTCCCTCTCTAAAAACAAATAAATAAAATCTTTAAAAAAAATTAAAAATGCAAAAATTTGGGCAAAAATTTTGCACACTATACACAACAAAATACATGTAATTTTTAATGAGAATACAATGGACCATATACATTATTAAAATGATTCTGCATAGAATTGATGCTTTGATGATACAGAAATAACTTGAAGATTTTGCAGTGCCCTGGAAAAAGTGATATAAATAAAAGTAGGCATTATACAAAACTGATGCAAAATTACATGTATTTTTGGTTATCTGGATTTTATATCAGGAAAAGCTGCCTGCTTATCAATTTTCAGAAAAACAGCTGCTGATAAAACTGTTACCATTAGTACTTAGCTAGAAATGGGGAGCAAAGGGACTTAGACATTGAACTCAATAAAATAGGGAGCATGAGCCTGTTTGCCTCACCAGGAAGCTACAGCTTTTCACACTCCAGGGTACTACAGAACTACTCATCCAAGGGGATTAACAGCCCCCCTTCCACCCTCTAGTATGGGATTGTTGGGGAATGTCGGGGGAAGCTGCTGGGCTATAGAGGTCTGTCAGTCTAACTAGGGGTGTAAACCCATCCAAAGCCCAAGAAAATTTAGGAAGTTGATTAGTCATTTTGAAAAGACACCTGGTCCATCCCAAACCCAAGCTAATAGAATCCCAGGGGAACAAAAATCTCTCTCTCCCCCCCCCCCCCAACCAGGTAATGCACTTGCACTAGCCTGCTCTCTCCATAACCACGTGGCCTTAACAGCCACATGGCCCATGGCAGTGGAACTCCAATGCAGGCTCCCAGAAGGAGCCTAAACACCGCAGCACAGCAATGGACTACAGCGGAAACACACGCTAAACTGGCCAGATGCTGGACTGGACTGAACTTTAATATGGAGTCCAGAAACTCTACACAGTGACCTTCGTCCTAGCCCTATTGAAGACATGATTGGACCTTTTCCATGGCAAGACAGATGGAGATGGGGACATTGGGAAGTCAGGAAGGGAACCCCCTTAATTTTACATCATCAGTAAAGCTCACCATGGAGCCCACCCTCCCATGCAGGTCTCAGGAAATTCTTTTCCTCCAGGCACTGGAAGAACTTATTTTCCACCAATAAAAAAATGGTGAAACTTCTGAATTAGTAATTAGAAAAGAAGGAGATATCCCAAAGCAAGACACACAATCTTGAACATTCCTAATACAATCAAATGTCAAGACTCAGACAAGTGTCTGTGGACCCATTCCACCACACTGGTCATCTCTTGCCTGGGACAGGGACACCTCTGGCTTTGGCCCTAAAATGGCTCAGCCCACATAGAGAGGTTGCTGGGTCATGTAGCCCCTAGTCACTCAGCCTCTTCCAGATGAACTGAGAAAGCACAGAGTGTTAGGACCCTGGCATATTAGGTTTGTTCCAAGTTCAACTGGCCAAGGAAAGATCCCCCTCATTACGCCACACAAAACTGTTACCATCCACACACATTTTCCCCTTAAATGTTGAAGGAGTATTAATGCAAATGGAAATGCCAACCTAAGAAAGACCATTAATAAAACACTATGTATCTGATAATGTCCCTAACAAATCTGTTTTAGACTCTGACCTTTCTGTTACTGATATCAAAAAGGCCCACCTGCCTTCCCTCTCCTACAGGGTAGGCACTAGCCTGACCAGCCCTCAGCGCTCTACTGCTGCTAAGAGAAATCAGTGCATTTTTGTTTCTTTTTGTCATGGAAATTTGAAACTAAAAGATCAACAGTTCCTCAACATAAAGCAGGTTCAGTCTCCTGAAAAATACTGAACTAAAAAAAAAAAAACAAGGACATTCAGAGGAAAAGGGAAGAGTCAGGAAGGAGGCAGGGTGTACATTCCCAGCTCTGGAACCCTGCCTGAATAAAGTACTTGACTTCTGTTCCCTGTATGAGAAAGGGGCTTCTGTTTTCCCTTCTGTCTTTAATATCCAACAGTTATTAACATTAATGCAGAAGAGGAACAAAAACAGCTCAAACTCCAGAGCTCATGAAAGTCCGTAACAGCATTACATTTGAAGGGAATCAAAGTTTTGCCACCCTTAAGATGCCTTTCAGGACAATTGATTTTAACCTGTTAAGAAACGAAACTCAGAAAAAACCTCTGACCCTCCCTCCTTTCCTGCCCAAGAGATTCAGACAGAGAAACTGGCTTCTGGAAGGAGATCTGAGGATGTCACTTTAGCCTGATTCTTATTAAGTATGATAAACAGGAAAGCTTCAGGCAGGGGCAAATAGCTAGATACCCGCCTTGTCCCACTGTTTCTGATTTGCTTGGCAAAATTCTCCTGCCATGTGTGTTCCACTCTTCCTCATCTACCTGTAAACCACCCCCCCTCTCGCTTCTCATATCTAAGACCCCTATCCCCCCATTTTCTCCTTTGTCCAAAAGTACCTTACATACCCAAGGTTGCCTCATGATCTTTGGAATTTTCAAACCTATGTGAGTTCCTCATGCACATGTATTAAAACTTTGATTTTCTCCTGTTAATTTGTTAAGTTAAGTATTAGCCCAGCTAGAAGAACTTAGAAGGTGAGAAGCATTCATTCTTTTAGCTCCCACACATTTCTCAGTTGAAGATGACTGCTGATAGCCTTTAAAGGTAAAATTATTTTCATGTCCTATAAAAATTGCTAAATAAATAAGAAACAATAAATCAACAATGCCCTGGAGGTTTATCCAAGGTACGCAGGATAATTGGTTAGCAGAAAATACGTTCACTATAAAATAACTGGATATTCCTGTTATGATAAAGGTCCTTAAACAGAAAATACTTTCCATACTTCCTTAACATGACAAAGATTACCTCCTTTAGCAGCCACCATCATCACTGATAAAATATTAGAGGTGGTTCTCTTGTTTCCCAAACAGATACATGATATAGACATCTGTTATCTGATACTCGTGTAACTTTGTTCTAATAGTTCTGGCCAAGACAAAAAGAACTCATGAAACATAATTAGAAGGAAATCAGCAATAAAACAAAATAAGCATAATTAGCAAACTATGTAATGGCCTATTTAAAAGGCAACTAAAACCAATGAAATACTTTTTATTTCTTTTTTAAAGATTTTATTTACTCATTTTTTAGAGAGAGGGGGGAAGGAGGCAGAAAGGAAAAGTAACATTGACAGGTTGTCTCTTGCATGTCCCCAACTGGGGATGTGGCCTGCAACCCACACATGTGCCCTGACTGGGAATCAAATCAGTGACCTTTTGGTTCTTAGGAGGAAGCTCAATCCATAGAGCCACACCAGCCAGAGCATGGAATACTCTTAAATTTAATAAGAGAATGCAGTAAAATGGGCTTCAAAAAGTTGATTAAGAAAACCAACTAAAAAAGACTGCAGTAGAAATAGGTACCAAGGATAGTAGCAAAACATTTACCAAATAAAGAAATAATGAAAAAAAAAAGTTTAAGAAAAACAGCCCTGACCCAGTGTGGCTCAGTTCAGTTGGGCATCATCCCACAAAGCAAAGGGTCACCAGTTCAATTCCCCATCAGGGAACATGCCTGGGTTGCAGGTTTGGTCCCTAGTCAGGGCTTGTGCAAGAGGCAACTGATTGATGTTTCTCTCTCACATCAATGTTTCTCTCCCTCTCTTTTTTCTTCTCTTCCCCTCTCTAAAAAGAAATATTTTTTAAAAAAGAAAAAGAAAATAATAGCTATTATATTACAAAGTTTTAACTTCAGAAAATAAACATTTTTGAGTATATATTATGCACTAGGTCCTATGTTAGCACTTTTCCTAAAAGATCCTTACAACCCTGTGAGTCATGTTGAGAATATCATCATTGGACAAGCAAAGAAATCAAGTCTTAGTTCTTTGAGTGCCTTATCCCTGCAGTCACAGGACTGCAAGTCACAGAGAGAGGGTTGGAAACCAGGTGTGTGGGACTCTGGAGTTCACTCTCTTAATCACTATGTTAATATTGCCTCTCCCCACCCTATTTCTCTAGTTTTCTGTGTATGTGTGGCAACCTTTCCCCAAATGTTCTACTGTTCTACATGTCAGTCAAACCTTTTTGGTAATTCCTTCACGTGCTCAGATATATTGAATAGTCTACTGGCTCCCTTCTCCTCTCCCAATCTCTCACCCTGCTAGTGAACAAAGGGGTTTTCATTTTCAAAGAGGAATTTTCATAGACAGAGAATGGCATTTCCTATTAAAATACTTTAGTTAATGGTCAATTGTCAGTCTGGTGAAAATACTGTTTTCTCAAACAAAGCATACTGCTTACACAACAAAGAAATTATTTTTTCTTAAAAATTTAAGCATTGGTTACCTATATTAATAGATCAGACTTTTTAATTCAGTAAACACCTTTTAAACCAAACTTAAAAATTTCAACCAATCTTAGCAAACATTTAAACTTCTATAAACCTAATAAATCAAAACTCACAAATCTAGTAAGCGAGAATCATCTAACACCTTCAAACATGTTTAAAAACACACAAAAAGGTACAATTATCACAAAACATATTTCTATACCTGTATTTATTAAGTCCAGAACAAAGGTATTAAAACCATGGGTTTAATTTACCCTGTCTTTGTTATATATTTTTATACTTTTCCCAAGGCATTAGTAATGCTTATTCTGGGGTCTTTATGCTACCCCAGGTGCTTCTCAAGCCCAGCACTCGTTGGGAGCTAAGGACATTTGAGTACTTGGGACAGTTTTATGATTCCAGTTTCCCCTTCACAGAGATTTTACAAGGCCTCAGCCAAACACCAAATGTCAGTGTCTTGTAGCATGGTGTCTTTCCTTAAAACGAAGTATCGTTTGAGTTTTCCTCTGTCTGGGTTGTAAAACTTGGTTATATAATTTGGCTTAAACACTTTTAGTTTAATTTTTAGGCCTTTCAGATCATTTGTGTAACTACTGTGCTTCTTGGCGGAGGAAACTGAAATAATCAAACTGCTTACATAGCAATCATGGATGGATCATCACACAGCATTTCCTGAAACATTAGTGAAGCGTATCTTGTGTCTTTTAACACATACCTTGTTTGCCCCATCTGAACTTACTAATGGACTCATGGCTTTTTACAAGTAATATATTTCAGTTAGCTGATGTTTGTTTTCTCCTTGGTTCTCAGAGTGTCATAACTGGGATGGTGGGTTCTCTTTAATTGGTTACTTTTTCTTGGGATGTAGTGATCTCAAACATCCCTGCATTGCAGCAACAATGAAGTCTTACATGAACATTTGAATTTCTTACTAGTCTAAACACACAGGTATCAGACCTTCTCCAGGTTTGGGGTTTTTTTTTTTTTAAACACACAATACTTAAGAAACTGTTTTTTGTGAGAGTGCAACTTAATGCAGGCACAGAGTCAACACAAAGGACAAACAACAAAATACAACAAACAACAACATCTTGCTGCATTTTGTTGCAGCCTGTGAGTCCATGTGGCCCCCAGTGTCCACCTGTCCATCCCATACTGAGCTGTCAATTCATCTAGCAGCTATCATCCCATAGCTCCTCCTGAGCTTGAACCAGACAAAGCAAATCATTCCAGAGGAGTTGTAAAGTACAATATCTGAATTCTCAAGGAACTTACAAGTTTTGGTGTTTTTTGTGGGCCACACCAGTCCGAAGGCTGGATAGAGGTTTTTCTTCAAGTACCTAAAATATCACGCCATGGAGAAGGACCAAATTTTTGCCTCACAAAATATGCCTTTTGGGATATTGATTTATAAGATGGTTATTAAGAAACAAATGACTGAGAAAGACCGGTTCAATTCCCTCCCTTCACCTGCCTGTAGGAATTCAGACATAAAAACCTGCTAAAGGAAAGTAGTATCATCTTAGCATCAAAATATAAACTAACAGTGGTGGGGAATAAACCCAGCAAAGCCTGTTTGTTGTGCTCCCTTTGTGCCCCATTGTCTCTGGGCAGACCTGCAAGAATATGTTTGTTTACCACTTATTTGCTCTTTCTCACCTACATTTGAATTGCCTGCTTTCCCTTTAAAATCCCAGACCCCTTCCTCCCTTATCTCACATAAAAAAAAAAACCTTTAAGAAATATTTATTCACTAGCAGAAAAACTAGGTATTAAGGCCTTTTCTTAGTATACAAGTTTGTATGTGTATGAATGCAGGTGTGTGTATATACACAAGTCTCGAAAATCTTAGCTCCATTTTTCCTTACAGTATCACAAGTGACTTGGAATAGTTAATGTTCATAATTCATTTTATCCAATGGATCAAATCTTAATGATTTTTAAAAGGTGTTACTAAACCCTGGCTGCTGTGGCTCAGTGTATTGTGTGCCAGTCAGAGAACTGAAAAACTGCAGGTTCCATTCCCAGTCAGGGCACATGCCTGAACTGTAGGCCAGGTCCCCAGTAGGTGGTGCATGAGAGGCAACCACACATTGATGTTTCCCTCTCCTTCTCCCTTCCCCTCTATCTAAAAATAAATAAAATATTTTTTTAAAATGTTACTAATTGTACCTCTTGCCTTCCTTCATTAAGGATGTCTTAATCTCCCACAAAATTCAACTATTTAAAGATTGGTTTAATGGAGACTTGGGCTTCTGCTTTGTCCCTACCTTTGTTTTCTGGGTGTGTGTGTGTGTGTGTGTGTGTGTGTGTTTAACTTCTCTGACCAGCAGTTAAGTAATATGTTAGCAGACAACTATTCCTTCTACTTTACAAGTTTACTATAAACATTAAATAAACTAAGGTCTTGCACACAATGGGTAGTCAATAAATGGTGGGGAAATTATACATTATTTTCTTTCTTCGGATATCTAGGCCTAATCTCAGGTCCAGCAAATGGAAATGTAAGGTGTGTGACCTTCCCCAGATCATGCAATATATACTTGGTGATATAGGGTGTTCTTAGTATCAACCAGCGATTTTCAACTTTTCTTATCTCATGGCACACATAAACTACTAAAAATATATACATTTTTTCCAATCTGACAAGAAATAGGTATAATTTTGATTAATGTAGGGAAAAAACCATAATTGCCTACCCTTTCTGCTCCAAAGTGACTTTTTAAAAAATCATGTGCCTATATTTGTATATAAGGATTTCTGGTACCAAGAATCAACCAATCAGACACAACCTTATTATGAGATGTCACCAGTAAGATGCAACTCTATTATATGACCTATATACTTGTGGTTCAAGACAGGACATTCACACTGGAGGGGTATTGTTGTCTGTTGTCTTTTTTTAGTTGACAATCCAAGGGAAAAGAGGTCAGTTTCCCTGACTAAATATGAGAGGGGACCCCACAAAAAAGGAATTTATTTATAAAAAATTGTGTATTTATTCTTACATGTGTAAACTTCAGTCACCTTCAAAGGACTCTACATTTGATGCAATACGCATTATGGGGACTTTTTTCCACTGCTAAAAATAGTTTTTGAACTCATAAATTTTGATGCCTTTTAGTGCTGCTGTTTTTTGTATCATCTCTTCCACATTGGCACACACAAAAAAGTCACTAGGGGCCAAATTGGGTGAACAGGGAGAGTGAGGCCCAGGGGTCCTACTATTTTGGTCAAAAACTGCTGAATACTATGCATGGCATGGGAAGGTGCACTCATAAATCATCACTGAGTCTTCAAAAAAAAATTCACTGAGGCCAAACACAGCCTCTCACAACAACGCCTGCTAGTACATTGATACACATGGGTTCCTAAAACACTCACTTAGTGGGGGAAGCCTGGACTAAAGGCTCCAGAAGATAATTCTGGCTTTGGGGGATCCCCCTAAGAGTCAGATACTGCATGTTTTAAAATTTTTTGCTGCACATCCAGTTGAAAATCACTAATATAAGTAGACAAAAATGGTGATTCCATTCATTCTAATTGCACTCTACTGTTACTGGCTGTAGTTAACTCTAACGTACTAAACTGTAATAAAATGACTTGGATTGGAATCGGTCTCATATAATTTTAAACACTTAGTCCACTGGCCGCAAGTACAAGAAAAAATTGTACCCTTTCTATCTGTGTTGGCATAAAATGAAAGATGTAATTACTCGTTAGTCATGAAACACTACAACACACCCTATATTAGCAATAACAGCAGTCATTCATTCATGCTATCACTGTGCACATTACTTAGCCCCAGCAATACAACACTGCAGTACTTTAATCCAAAGATTACCTTTGACATCCTCATCTGGCCCTATCAGCTCTAAACCACACAGAGGAGGAAGCAAGCAGGCTTGACTCATATCCCTGTCATCGGTTACAAGTGGGCCCAGGAAGTCCCAGCACTGACCCAGCTTACCTTTAGCATCTGAGTATTCCTGGTGGCATTTGAATTTAATTTGTTAGACCTCTCATTTCCAAAGCCGAGCTTGGTGTGGAGAGGGAAGAGGGGAAAGAAAGTGGCTTAAGCACCAATTACTCCTAGCACCACAAACCCCAAGTATAACTCTAAGTTTCCCCAGGTCTTGCTAGCCCAGAAGACACCAAATCAAGTAATATTTTGCCTGCAGTAAGTTTAATAAAAAGCGGAGAAGTAACAAGATCTGGAACGGTCCTCACTTTTATCTACGCAGGACGGAGTGACCTCAACAGTGCAGAATTTGCCAACCTCCCGAACACAGGCCACACCCAATGCACCCGGCAAAGGCCTAGCAGCCGGAAGCCGGGAGCCCCCGCGTTACGACTGGAGCCCTCTGCTTCTCGGTGGCCACCCCAGCCGCGCCCACTCCTCAACATTTTCCCTATCCCCACCGGTTCCCAACGACAGGCGCGTGATGCGCGCCCCGCCCCCCCCTCCCCCCCTCCCCCCCCCCCCCCCCCCCCCCCCGGTCTCCTTCCGCAGGGCGGGAGCCTCTCCTTCGACTACTTCACTGTAGTCGAAGGAGAGGCTGGGTAATTTGAGTCCCGGGGATGGGCGGGCGTCACCTGTGGCCCCGGGGCCCCACACAGCAACCTGGGAGGCTCGGAGCCGCCCCCATGCCCCCGGCCGCCTCCCCACCGGGCGTGAGGCTGAGCGTAGCGTTCCGTTCGAGGCTCGGCGTCCAGGGGTCAGCACCGCCAAGCACAACTCACCTAGCGGCGTCACGGTACGCTGCTGCCCCTGGGCTCCTAAAGCGAACCCG
Organism: Phyllostomus hastatus; assembly: GCF_019186645.2. Classification (NCBI taxonomy): domain Eukaryota; kingdom Metazoa; phylum Chordata; class Mammalia; order Chiroptera; family Phyllostomidae; genus Phyllostomus; species Phyllostomus hastatus. The sequence goes on along the minus strand of NW_025333867.1, from coordinate 8,431,377 downwards.
AGCCGGAAGCACCCCCCCCCCCCGCCCCCGCCTGCTCCAACCCCACGGTCCGAGGACTGCCCAGCGAGGCCCAGCCTCCCCTCCCTGACTCAGGTACTTGCTTTGTCTCCCAGTGGGTCCCACCACAGACCTGTACGTCGGAGTGTCTGCAAACGAGCGAGCGGCAGTGAGCGAAGGAGCAGCTGGAGGGACTTGAACAGCTCCGGGCCTCTAATAACCTGTGGTGCTGGGAGGCGGGAGGAGTCCTGACAGTGAGCCAGAGCCCCACCCAAGCCGGAGTCCACGACCGCCCTCCGCTGTCTCTGCAGGTGGGAGGGCGCCAAGTGGCCTTCTACGGCTTGCAACCCAGGAGCTGGGCAGATCCGCAGCCTCCGGACAGGCTCCCACTGCCAGAGGGACCGCGCCTACTTTCACACCGTAGTTGTAGTCACCTCGCCCCCACTGACCAGAGAGTTGAATCAAAGGCCTGCCTCTCCCGAGGTTTTTCACCGGGACGCAACCGTGCGCGGACCCACCAGCGTGTTATGCAGGCTTTGTAGAAACTGTAAATTATGTCCTCAGTAAACAGGAAAGTGTGGGTTCCTGGTACATTGATTTAAGTTTTGACAGTGCGGAAGATAAATTTCACTTCACCAAAGGCTACTCGATCCTCCTGTGTATCCAAAGACTCCAGTAATCCTCTGGATCCTGTGAATTAGGCTCCAGGAAACTGACAAATCATGCAAATACTATGAAAGCCTGACTTGCCCTAAATCATATCTTTGGAGCTCCTATAGGTTGAAATTAAATTTCATTTTCTCCTGTTAAGATGTCAATGTCATTATTATATCTGCCAAAGAATCTAACCAAAAGCTGGCAGGCAATTGAGGCTTATTGCCATCCTGAGCTAATGAATGGGACAGAGGCCTGGGCCTTCAAATGGGAGGAGGGCAATTCAAAGGCAGAGATAAGGAGAGCAGATATTTGATAATTAGATATTGGCTCTGTTGCAGAGCTGGTAAGTCTTTTGAATAAAAAAGCTACCTCTGGTAAATGCTCTCTTTTGGGACAGGCACTCTTTAAATGCTTTTAGGCAGGTAAGGGAGAAGGAAGAGTTTTCCCTAAATCTTCTGGGTCTCCACTTCCTTTAGCAAAAATAATCCACGTGCCAAAGTGGCACAATTTTGGGAGGCATGCTCTGCTTCCCTTCAGATCATACTGCATTTTACTTCGTGGTGAATCCACATCTGCATGTTTATTTAGTTGTCCTATCCAAGAACATGCTGAATATTTGCTCAATTTTTTTGGGGGGGGGGGAGTGTTTTATTTTATTATTTTTAATTTAATCTTTATTGTATTTTTTTCCATTACCATTTAGTCCCCTTATACCTCCCTAACCCCCAGCAATCACCACATCCTTGTCCATGTCCATGAGTCCTTTTTGCTCAATCCCTCCACCCCCTAACCTCCCCACCCAACCTGCTGTCATCTGCTCTCCATCTATGAGTCTGTCTTTGTTTTGCTTGTTACTTCAGTTTGTTCATTAGATTCCACATATGAGTGAAATCATATGGTATTTGTCTTTTTCTGACTGGCTTATTTCACTTAGCATGATGCTCTCCAGTTGCATCCATACTGTTGTAAAGAATAAAATTTCCTTTTGTTTTTAATTTTATGGCCAAGTAGAATTCTATTGTGTAAATGCCCCATAGTTGTTTTATCCACTCATTTATTGGTGAACACTTGGGCTGCTTCCATATCTTGACAATTATAAATAACACTGTAATCAACATAAGGGTGTTTATGTTCTTTCAAATTTGTCTCTTGGGCTCCTGATATATTCCCAGAAGTGGGATTTCTGGGTGAAAAAGCATATCCATTTTTAATTTTTTGAGGTAACTCCATACTGCTTTCCACAGTGGCTACACCAGTCTGCATTCCCACCAACATTGCAAAAGTGTTCCCCTTTCTCCACATCCTCACCAGCACTTATTGTTTGTTAATTTATTGATGGTAGCCATTCTCACAGGTGTGAGATGGTATCTCATCCTGGTTTTCATTTGCATCTCTCTGATGATTACTGACCTTCAACATCCTTTCATATGTCTATTGGCCATCTGTATGTCCTCTTTGGAGACCTGTCTATTCAGGTCTTTTGACAATTGTTTTAAAGTTTTCTATGTAGCCCTGGCCTGTATGGTTCAGTTGGTTGGGTATCCTGGCAAAACAAAAGGTCGTGGGTCCAATTCCCAGTCAGGGCACATGTTTGGGTTGCCATCTCTGGTTGGGGCATGTAGGAGAGGCAAATTAGTTGCCTCCTGTACACACCCTGACCAAGGGAATTGAACATCAACCCAGGTATGTGCCCTGACCAGGAATCAAACCCACAACCTTTTGGTGTATGGGACAATGCAACGACAAACTGAGCTACACCAACCAGGGCTCTCCTTCTCTTTCTCCCTCTCTTCCCCTCTCTCTGTAAATTAGTAATTAAAATATTTTTTAAAATCAATTTATAAAGTTTTCTTTAATAAGATTTGCACATTTTATGTTTAGTTTATTCCTATTTATTTTCTTTCTATTGATATTATAGGTAGAAACATTTTTCCATTATACTTTCTTTTGTTTGTATATAAAAATATTAACTGTTTTTATGCATTACTTTATAGGTTGGTGCCTTGCTGAATTTTCTATTTGTTTTATGTTTTTGTTCCTTGATTCTTTTGAGTCCTGCAGCAATATAATATCACTGCACATTCAAATAACTGAACTTCTTCCTCTAATTTTCATGCCTTTGTTTTCTCTTGTTTGATTGCATTGGCTAACACCTCTAAGGGAGTAAATTACGTAACCAGTTGTGATGTTAATGCTTATAAAATAAAAAAAGTGAGCACAAGAATCCAGCATGGCTTCTCCAAAAAACAAGCCATTCTTAACCTCATTTGCTTTTTCTAAATAAAAATAGGTTTACTTGGCAGGGAAGCATAGACAAGATTCTGTAGACCAGTATTCTTTACTATCCTGCTTGGTTTTAAATTAAGTTGAACTAGTTCCAAATTACGTAGGTTAGTAATTCTAGGCTCAGCATTCTCCAAAATACAGTTATCTTAGCATGAGGTTGTTGAATGCATGTTTTTCACATTTTCATATCTCAGTAATATCCTAAAAGGCTTACAATTAAAAATATAATCAAAACTGAAAGGATCAGGTATTTTAAAATAAGTAATGAGTACACACTAAAAAAACGAACTACTCTGATCACAGTTTACGTGACAAAGCCCTGGGTTTTAGTTGTCTATAACCAAACACAAAACACCAGTTTGATGTGGCATCACTGGAAATGCTTCCAGAACTGTTCTCCTCTCCTTTGAGCCACTAATTTACAGAGGGGAGGAAGTTGCTAGAAATCTTTTTTTTAATTGAATTTAATGTGGTGACATTGATAATAAAATTATATAGGTTTCAGGTAAGCAAGTCTACAACACATCATCTGTATATTGCTTCGTGTGTTTACCACCCCAAGTCAAGTGTCTATCACCATTGATCCCCCCATTGCACTTACACCTCCCTCCATCCCCCTTTTCCCTCTGGCAACCAACATACTGTTCTCTGTGTCCATGAGTCTTTTTTTTTCTTTAATTCCTTTACCCTTTTCACCCTTTCCAACACCCTCCCCTCTGACAGCTGTTTGTCTGTTTTCTGTATCCATGAGTCTGCCTCCACTTTGTTTGTTAGTTTATTTTGTTCACTACACTCCAGATATAAGTGAAAACATATGTTGCTTGTCTTTCTCTGACTGGTTTATCTCTCTTAGCATCACACCTTCCAGGTCCATCAATGCTGTCACAAAAAGTAAGGTTTCCTTCCTTTTTATGGCTGAGTAGTATTTCATTGTATAATTTTATTGTAGCTTTTATCGGCAATCATCTATTGATGGACCCCTGGGCTGCTTCCAAATCATGGCTAGAGTAAATAACTCTACAATGAACATAAGGGTGCATACATGCTTCAAGTTTTTGGTTTCTTTTTTTCTTTAATATATTTTATTGATTATACTATTACAGTTGTCCCATTTCCCCCCTTCACTCCCCTCCACCCTGCACACCCCCTCTTTAGTTCATGTCCATGTGTCATACTTATAAGTTCTTTGGCTTCTACATTTCCCATACCATTCTTACCCTCCCCCGTCTGTTTTCTACCTAACATCTATGCTACTTATTCTCTGTACCTTTCCCCCCTCTCTCCTCCTCCCATTCCCCTGTTGATAACCCTCCATGAAATCTCCATTTCTGTAGTACTGTCCCTGTTCTAGTTGTCTGTATAGTTTGTTTTTGTTTTTGCTTTAGGTGTGGTTGTTAATAATTGTGAGTTTGCTGGCATTTTACTGTTCATAGTTTTGATCTTCTTTTTCTTAGATAGGTCCCTTTAACATTTCATATAATAAGGGCTTGGTGATGATGAACTCCTTTAACTTGACCTTATCTGAGAAGCACTTTATCTGCCTTTCCATTCTAAATGGAAGCTTTGCTGGATAGAACAATCTTGGGTGTAGGTCCTTGCCTTTCATGACTTGGAATACTTCTTTCCAGCCCCTTCTTGCCTGCAAGGTCTCTTTTGAGAAATCAGCTGACAGTCTGATGGGAACTCCTTTGTAGGTAACTGTCCCCTTTTTACTTGCTACTTTTAAGATTCTCTCCTCATCTTTAATCTTGGGTAATGTAATTATGATGTGCCTTGGTGTGTTCCTCCTTGGGTTCAACTTCTTTGGGACTCTCTGAGCTTCCTGGACTTCCTAGAAGGCTATTTCCTTTGCCAGATTGGGGAAGTTCTCCTTTATTATTTGTTCAAATAAGTTTTCCACTTATTGCTCTTCCTCTTCTTCTTCTAGTGTCCCTATAATTCAGATGTTGGAACGTTTAAATATGTCCTCGAGGTTTGTAAGCCTCTCCTCATTTTTTTGAATTCTTGTTTCTTCATTCTTTTCTGATTGGATGTTTCTTTCTTCCTTCTGGTCCACTCCATTGATTTGAGTCCCAGTTTCCTTCCCATCACTATTGGTTCCCTGTACGTTTTCCTTTATTTCCCTTAGCGTCGCCTTCACTTTTTCATCTAATTTGTGACCAAATTCAACCAATTCTGTGAGCATCCTGATTACCAGTGTTTTGAACTATGCATCTGATAGGTTGGCTATCTCTTCACCGCTTAGTTGTATTTTTTCTGTAGCTTTGATCTGTTCTTTCATTTGGACCATTTTTTTTTTTGTCTTGACATGCTTGTTTTGTCGTGAGGGGTGGAGCCTTAGGTGTTCACCAAGGCGGGGCAACCCAGTCACTGGGCTGTGATGCTGTACGCGGGACAGGGGTCCAAGTGGGAGCAATGACACTTGCTCTGCTCTCTGCCAGATTTCAGTCACTTCCCCCATTTCTCACAAGCAAATTGGGCCCTTTTGGTGCTGATTCCTGTGTGGGTGGGTTTGTGTACATTCTAGGACCCAGTGGGTCTCTCTAATGAACTCTCCTTCGAAGCTGGGAATCTCTCCGGGCACCTCAACCCCCACAGGTGTTTTCAGTTGGTGGGTGTTTTGAGGCTTTATTTCCCTGCGCTGGGGCCCTGGGTTGCACAGTCTATCTCGTTCCCCAGTTTCGCCTGGTTCATCTACATGCGAATGTGAGACTGCCTGCCGCCTTGAGCACTGCACTGTGCTCCACAATCTGCCACCTTGCTAGGTCTTCCAGATGCCACCCTGTACACCTAGGGTCCTCCAGCCACCACTTTGCCACAAGTCCTCTCCTCCTCAATTGCCCAACTCTGCCCCTCCTACCAGTCTGGATGAATATGTCTTCTTTAACTCCTTGGTTGTCAGACTTCCACACAGTACTGGCTGTTGTTTTGTTTTTAAATTGTTGTCCTTCTTTTGGTTGTGCAAGGAGGCACAGTGTGTCTACCTACGCCTCCATCTTGGCCTGAAGTCCCCAAGTTTTTGGTTTCTTATATTCCCAAAAGTAGACTTTCTGGGTCATAAGGAATTTCCATATTTAATAATTTGAGGTAACTCTATACTACTTTCCACAGTGGCGGCACCAGTGTGCCTTCCCACCATCAGTGCATGAGGGTTCCCTTTTCTCCATGTCCTTGCCAACAGTTGTTTGTGGATTTATTGATGACAGCCATTCTGACAGGTGTGAGATGATATCTCATTATGGTTTTTATTTGCATCTCTCTGATTATTAATGGTGTTGAGCATCTTTTCATATGTCTATTTGCCATCTGTATGTCCTCTTTGTAGAAGTATCTATTCAGGTTCTTTGCTTATTTTTTTAATAGGATTGTTTGTTTTTGGTGTTGAGTTTATAACATCCTTATAAATTTTGGATATTAAGCCCTTAACAGATGTATTGCTGAATATGTTCTCTCATTGACTAGGTTTTCTTTTCATTGATGGTTTCTTTTTCATTGGAAAAAACTTTTAGTTTGATGTAGTCCCACTTGTTTAATTATTTTGTTCCCCTTGCCTGAAGAGATATGTCAGAAAAAAATATTGCTGCAGGAAATGTCGAACATTTTACTGCCTATTTTTCGTCTAGGATTTTTATGGTTTTGAATCTAACACTGAAGTCTTTAATCAATTCTGAGTTTATTCTTGGATATGGTATAAGAAAATGTTCTAGTTTTATTTTTTACCACCTATGTGTCCAATTTTCACAACAGGATTTATTCAATAGGCTATCTGTACCCCCATTATGTTTTAGATCTTTTGTGAAATACTAGTTGACTATAAAGTCATGGATTTATTTCTGGACTCTCTATTCTGTTCCATTGATCTAATTATCAGTTTTTATACCAGTTCCATGCTGTTACTATGTTAATTACATATGTTAATTACTATGTCCTTTTACTATAGTTTGATATCAGGCAGTGTGATTCCTCTAACTTTGTTCTTCTTTCTCAAAATTGTTGTGGCAATTTGAGGTCTTGTGTGGTTCCATAAAATTTTTGGAATAATTGTTCTAGTGCTGTGAAATATGCCATGGGTATCTACATAGGAATTGCACTCAATCTATAGATTGCTTTGGGTAGTATGGACCTTGTAATGATGTTAATTCTTCCCATCCATGAACACAGTATATGCTTCCACTTATTTGTATCTTTTCATTTTACTACTTCAGTGTCTCCTACTTTTTCAAGTGCAGTTCCTTTACATTCTTAGTTAAATTTATTCCTATTTATTATACATATTTTTGAAGAAATTGTGAGATTTTCCCAGTTTCTTATCCTGATAGTTCATTATTGGTGTATAAAAATGCACTGACTTCTGGATATTTATTTTGTATCCTGCTACACACTGAATTCATTGATCAGTTCTAGTAGTTTTTTTGCCGAATCTTTAGGTTTTTCTATTTATAATATCATGTTATCTGCAAATAATGACAGTTTTACTTATTCTTTTCCAACTTGAATACCTCTTGTTTTTTAATGTTGTCTGACTTCTGTAGCTAGGATTTCCAGTACTATGCTGAATAACAGTGCTGAAAGCAGACATCTCTATCTTGTTCCTAATATTAAGGGAAACACTTTATTTTTTACCCATTGAGTATGCTATTGGCTGTAGGTTTGTCATATATGGCCTTTATCACATTGAGGTATGTTCAAACTATTCACACTTTGCTGAGCATTTTTATCATAAATGGATTCATGAAAATCCATGGCTGGATTTTATCAAATGCTTTTCCTGCATCTATTGTTATGACCATGTGGTTTTACACTTCATTTTGATTATGTGATATATCACATTCATCAATTTGCAGATATTGTACCAAACTTGCACCCTTGGAATAAATCCCACTTGTTCATGGTGTATGACCTTTTTAATGTATTACTGGATCTGGTTTACTAATATTTGTTGAGGATTTTAGCATTTTTGTTCACCAAGAATATCGGCCTACAATTTTTTAAGTATATTTTATTGATTATGCTATTACTGTTGTCCCATTTTCTCCTCATTTTTATGTTCCTCCACCTTGCACACCCCCTTCAGCATTCCCCCCATCCTTTAGTACATGTCCATGTGTCATACATATAAGCTCTTGGGCTTCTCCATTTCATATACTATTCTTAACCTCTCCCTGTCTATTTTCTACCTACCATTTATGTTTCTTTTTTTTAAGATTTTATTTATTTATTTTTTAGAGAGGGAAGGGAGGAAGAGAGACAGACAGACAGACAGACATCAATGTACGGTTGCTGGGGTCATGGCCTGCAACCGAGGCATCTGCCCTGACTGGGAATCGAACCTGCAACACTTTGGTTCGAAGCCCGAGCTCAATCCACTGAGCTACGCCAGCCAGGGCTCATTTATGTTTCTTAATACCTCTTCCTTTTACCCAATTCTCCCCCTTCCAACTGATAACCCTCCATGTGATCTCCATATCTATGATTCTGTTCCAGTTCTAGTTGTTTGCTTAGTTGGTTCTTGTTTTTGTTTTTTAGGTTCAGTTGCTGATAGTTGTGAGTTTGTTGTCATTTTACTGTTCATAGTTTTGATCTTCTTTTTCTTAGATAAGTCCCTTTCACATTTCACATAATAAGGGCTTGGTGATGATGAACTCTTTAACTTGACCTTATCTGAGAAGCACTTTATCTGCTCTTCCATTCTAAATGATAGCTGGATGGAGTAACCTTGGATGTAGGTCCTTGTCTTTCCTGCCTTCCAATACTTCTTTCCAGCCCCTTCTTGTCTGCAAGGTTTCTTTTGAGATATCAGCTGATAGTCTTATGGGAACTCCTTTGTAGGTAAATCTCTCTTTTTCTCTTGCTGCTTTTAAGATTCTCTCCATATCTCTAATCATGAGTAATTTAACTATGATGTGCCTTGGCGTGTTTCTCCTTGGATCCAACTTCTTTGGGATTCTCTGAGCTTCCTGAACTTGTATGTCTGTTTCCTTCACCAGATTGGGGAAGTTTTCCTTCATTATTTTTTCAAATAAGTTTTCAATTTCTTGCTCCTCTTCTTCTTTTTATGGCACTCCTATGATTTGGATGTTGGAACATTTAAAATTGTCCAAGAGATTCCTAAGCCTCTTTTCATATTGTTTTAATTCTTGTTTCATCATTGTGTTCAGGTTGAATGCTTATTTCTTCCTTCTGTTCCAAATTGTTGATTTGAGTTTCAGTTTCCCTCCCTTCACTGTTGGTCCCCTGTGTATTTCTTTATACCACTTTATGTAGCCTTCATTTCTTCCTTTGTTTTACAGCTATACTCAGTTATTTCTCTGTGCATCCTGATTACCAATGTTTTCAACTCTGTATCCGATAGGTTAGCTATCTCCTTATTGCTTAGTTCTTTTTCTGGAGTTTTGATCTGTTCTTTCACGTGGGTCATATTTTTTGGTCTCAGTGCACCTGTTTATGTTGTAAGTGGTGGACACTTTGGTATTCATCAGGATGGGGCAACCCACACACTGCATTGTGGCACTATATGTGGGGAAGGGGTCAAAGAGGGAACAATGCTGCTTGCTCAGTTGTTGCCCCACTTTCAGACTGTTCTCCCACTACCCACAAGCGGATTCAGCCTTTCTGGTGCTTATTCCCAGGTGGGTGGGTTTGTGTATATTCCGGGACCCGTGGGTCCCTCCAACGGAATCTCCTGTGAGACTGGGAGTTTTTCCCAAAGCTACAACTCCCAGAGAGTTTTACAGCCAGAGGTTTTGAAGCTTTTCTTTCCTGTGCTGGAACCCTGGTTGCACAGTTTGTCTCACTCCCCAGTTGTTCCTGTTGGTATATTCTCATGTGAATGTGAGACTGTCTGGTCCTCCAGCCAGCACCTTGCCATGTATTCTCTCAGCCTTGGCCGCCCATACCCACGCCTCCTACCAGCATGGATGAATGTTTTTTCTTTAACTCCTTGGTTGTCGAACTTCCATACAGTTCAATTTTCTGGCAGTTCTGGTTGTATTTTTGTTTTGGTTGTTGTCCATCTTTTGGTTGTGTGAGGAAACAAAGCATTATCTACCTACACCTACATCTTTGGCCTATAATTTTTTTTCTATGTAGTGTCTTTATCTGGTTTTGGAAATAGGATGATGCTGGCCTCATAAAGTGATCTTGAGAGTCTTCCTTACTCTTGAATTTTTTGGAATAGTTTGAAAAAGGATAGGTGTTCATTCTTTTTTGAATGTTTGGGTGAAATTCACTTATGAAGCCATCTGGTTTAGGACTTTTGTTCCTTGGGAGTTCTTTTTATTACTGCTTCTATTTATCTAGTTTTAATCTGTCTATTTGGATTCTCTGATTCTTCCTGATTCAGTTGTGGAAGACTGTATGTTTCTATTAATTTATCCTTTTTTTCCAGATGGTCCCATTTTTTAATTAAATATTTTATTGTTGTTCTATTACAGTTGTCTGAGATTGTCCTATTTGTTGACATATAGCTGTGTGTAATATTTTCTTACAATCCTTTGTATTTCTTTGGTGTCAGTTGTTACTTCTCCTCTTTCATTTCTAAATATATTTATTTATTTAGGTCTTCTCTTTTGTTCTTTATGAGTCTGGATAAAGATTTGTCAATCTTGTTTATCTTTCCAAAGAACCAGCTCTTAGTTTCATCAATTTTTTATTATCTTTTAGACTCTATTTTGTTTAATTCTGCTATGACCTGTATCATTTCCTTCCTTCTCCTCACTTTGAGCTTTGTTTGTTGTTCTTTTTCAAGTTCCTTCAACTGTGAAGTTAGATTGTTTATTGGAGATTTTTCCTCTTTTTTTGATATAGGCCTGTGATGTTATGAATTTCCCTCTTAGGAATGATTTTGCTGTGTCCCATAGATTTGGGGTTGTTGTGTTCTCATTTTCCTTTGTTTCACAGTATCTTTTGATTACTTCCTCGGTCTTATTGTTAACTCATTAATTGTTTAGTGACCTGTCATTTAGTCTCCAAGTGTTTAGGTGTTTTCACTTTTTTAACTTGCAATTGATTTCTAGTTTCATACTATTATGGTCATAGAAGATCCTTGATATGATTTCAGTCTTCTTAAATTTATTGAGACTTGTTTTGTGTCCTAACATATGGTAATATTCTAGAAAAATGCCCACATGTACTTGAACATATATTTGGCTGCTTTGGGGTAAAATGCTCTGAAGAGATCAATTAGATGCATCTGATCTACTTTGTCATTTTAGGCCAAAGTTTCTCTGTTAACTTTCTGTCTGAAAGATCTATCCATTGATGTCAATGTGGTGTTAAAATCCCCTATTATGACAGTATTACTGTCAATCTCTCATCAAGATTTGCTTTACATATTCAGGTGCTCCTATGTTCGGTGCATAAATGTTTACTAGGGTCATATTCTCTAAATCCTTGCTTATAAGATTCCTCTTCAGCTAGTCCTCAGTTATTCAGAATGATTGTTCTTTCATTTAGTTGTTACAGTTTGGTCCTGTAGAACATGAGCATAGCTTCCACCTACTCTGCCACCATCTTGAAAATCCTAAAATTCTTTAATCAGCACCCCCAGAAAACCAGACTTTAGAGCTGAAAACCTAAAAAAAGTCTAAAGGTGATCATTTTATCATGACTCAGAATTCTTCTGTGTTTATTTCCCTTTTTTTCTTGCATTTATTGGGATGATGTTGGTTAATACGATCAAATCAATTTCAAGTGTACATTTCTATGACACATGATCTATATATTGCACTATGTACCCACCACCCAAAATCAAATCATGTTTTGTCACCATATATTGGCTCCTTTTACCCATTTACTACCCCTACATTCCCTACCCTTTGGTAGCTAACATGCTATATTGTCTGTGGCTACAAGTTTCAGTTTGATTTCCCACATATGAGTGAAATCATATGGTTCTTAGCCTTTTTGGACTTATTTTGCTTAGCATAATATTCTCAAGGTCCATCCATATTGTCACAAATAGCAGTATTTCATTTTTTTTCTTATGACTGAGTATTATTTCATAGTACATGTGTACCACACTTTATTTAATCCTCTATTGAAGGACACTTTGGTTTTTTCCATGTGTTGGCCACCATCAATATTGCTGCAATGAACGTTGGGGTGTATATGTCATTGCAAATACATGTTTTCAATTTTTTTGAGTAGATACCTAAAAGAGGAATTGCTGGGTCACATTGTAACTGTATTTTTTTTTTAATCTTCACCTGAGGATATGTTCACTGATTTCAAAGAGAGAGGAAAGGAGAGAGAGAAATATCAGTGTGAGAAAGAGACATGGGTTGTTTGCCTCCCTTACGTACTCTGACCAGGTATTGAACCTGCAACCTATGTATGTGCCCTGACTAGAGATCGAACTTGCAACATTTTGGTATATGGGACAGTTCTCCAACAAAGATACCTGGCCAGGGAGATAACTCTATTCTCAATTTAAGTAGCCTCCACATTGTTTTCCATAGTGGTTGTCCCAGTTTATGTTCCCACCAGCAGTGAATGAAGGTTACTTTTTCTGCAAAATTTCTCTAACACTTATTACCTGTCTTGTTGATAATAGCCATTCTAACAAGTGTGAGGTAGTATCTAATTGTAGTTTTGATTTGCTTTTCCCTAATAGCTGGTGAAGGTTAATATCTTTTTATATATCTGTTGGCCATTTGTATGTCTTCTTGGGAGAAGTATCTGTTCAGGTTCTCTGCCCATTTTTCAATAGGATTGTTTGTTTCCTTGGTGTTGAGTTGTATGAGTTCTTTATGTATTTTGGATACTAACCCCTTGTCAAAGCTCTTGTTTTCAAAATCCCCCATACAGCTGGTTGACTTTTTGTTTTGGTTTGCAGTTTCCTTTGCTATACAGAAAGTTTTAGTTTGATATAATCCCGTTCATTTATTTTTGCCTTGACTTCCTTTGCCTTTCGTGTCAAATTCATAAAATGTTCTCTATTATCAAGGTCCATAAGTTTAGTACCTATGTTTTCTTTTATGTAATTTATTGTTTCAAATATTATATTTAGGTCTTTTATCCATTTTGAATTAATTTTTGTGCATGTGGACAAACTATAATGTTGCTTCATTCTTCAGCATGTGGCGTTCCAGTTTTCCCAGCACCTTATTGAAGAGGCTTTCTTTTCTCATTTGTGTGTGTTTGGCTCCCTTGACAAAAACTATTTGCCCATATACATGTGGTTTTTATTTCTGAGCTCTAAACTCTTTTCCCTTGGTCTTTGTGTCTGTTTTTCTCCCGACACTGTGCTCTTTTGATTCTTATAGCTCTGTAGTATAATTTAAAATCAGGTAGTATAATACCTCCAGCTTTGTTCTTTTTTTCTCAGGGTTGCTCTGGTTATTCAGGGACTTTTGTGGGTTCATACAAACCTGTTAATTTTGTGTTCCTTTTTTTTTATGACATTGAAACATCGATGGTGATTTCATTATCAGCATATTGCTTTGAATCATATGGTCATTTCAACTGTGTTGATTACTCCAATTTATGAACATGGAATATCTTTCCATTTTTTGTGTGTATTGTTAAATCTCTTTTAATAATGCTCTGTTGTTTTTAGTATATTCTGTATTTTTGTGTCTTTTTTTTCTCATTCCTATTTTTCAGTCATTAGATATAGTTTTGGTACCAACTCCCTAATCGAGAGTGTCATTCTCTCTAAAACCAAGAGCACAAAGAGAGTGTAGAAAGGGAAGCAAGATGAATCAAAACAATGCTTCATCTCATCTGCACTCAATTTTCCTCAAGGCTTTTCAGTGTTTTGGCTTACACTCACAGAATGTCCCAACATAGTTGTCTTGGAAGCTGAGTTTGGGGGCCTCTAAGCTATTTCAATCCCCAGGTGATGACTGGAGGAAAAGAAGGTAAGAGCCACAGTCAGAAAGCAGTAAAAAGTGGAAGGCAAGAGTACCCCAGACCATTTGAAGAAGGTCATACAAACAGTTGTTCAATAGTGCTTGGTGATTTGTTGGAGTCTAACATTTAGAAAATTTACTTCAAAAATAGCAATAATGTCACCCTAGCCATTGTGGCTCAGTTGGTTGGAACATTGTCCCATGGACTGAAAGGTTGTGGCTTTGATTCTTGTTCAGGGTACATGCCTAGGTTGCAGGTTCAATGAGGGCATATACAAGAAGAGAGCTGACTGATGTTTCTCTCTCTCTCTCTATCTCCTTCTTACTCGAAAAGCAATGAAAGAATGTCCTCAAGTGAGGGGAAAAAATAGCAATAATGCCTGCAAAATATCTGACTCCACGGAATGTCCTCCACCCCCATGTTTGAATCCCAGTTTAATTAGTTTCTGCTACTGCCCCTGAATAAAAATACTGCTCTCACTTTTTTCCCCTCAAACTTCCCTGGATGGAGGACTGGTTTCATTTTCAGATTCAAAGGACTGTGAAAAATAAAATAAAACAACAGCTTTAAAATGGAATTGGAGTTGCTGTCCCAGAGAAGCTGCCTTGCACACATCTGTCCTCAAACTTTGGAAATATTAAAATGGGGCAAAGTAACCTAGGACTGAGCTTAAAATAGTGTTGAATCCCAAACAAATGTCTGTTTTGACTAACAAACTGAAAACTAAAGGCTTTCCTTATAGCATCACTATGTTAGCTTATTAACACCTATAAAAATTTCTTCCATTTATGTTACTTTTCTCCTTCCTTTTCTCTACCCTATGTCTTCACCCCCCTCATTAAAATGGTATTGGGATTTCTTCCTGAATTAGTCCTTCTGAAAAAGCTATTCTTTTGGATTTCAAATGCTTGTTGCCTCTCACTTTGGCTTTTTATTTTTTGGATTAACAGGACTGCATTATTCATATAAACAAAAAGTAAACAGAGTCTTTTTGGTGTTTGTACAGCCATCTGAATGTACCACTAGCAAATTAGAAATAAAAATTAACTGGGGATCTCAATAATGAGTACTAAACACAGCTCATTTTACTTATAAATGTGTGATTGTTACAGGTAAATATTTTGTTTTGTGTTTTACTTTTGAAAATAAACTCTCTTTTAAATGTTTGAAATAATAAATTAACAAAAACACATTTAAAAAGCATGTTGCAACCCATATCCAGCTCAGTTAACACAAGTTGGTTTTGACATTAGAGCCAAGCACACAGTAACTCATCCATGGCCACATTAAAGAACAGCAACTGAAACATCACCTTGAATCAGTACATTCTGTTCTGCTGAGGTTTTAACTCTAATACAAAAGGAGGAGAAAGGCTGCTCTTCTCATAACCCGGAACATTTGACTGTGGTATGTATGTTATTCATGATGTTGGCTCTTGATTCTTGAGCTCAGCAAAGAATTCAGAGCCAAGAACTCTAGCGGAGAAGGAAGTTTATTGAGCACACAAAGTGAAAATACTCTCAAAGACAACATTTAAGGAGGCTGCTCAGAGATCTGCCCTAGCCTTTTAAAAAGAAAGTCATGGAGGCAGAAGTAGTAAGCCAGCTGGGCTACATGGAGTCTAGAAACAAGTAACAGAGGCAAAGCGGGGCTCCCGGAAATAGATTCAAAGGGTTAGCCTAAAAGAAGCTGCCACTGCCCACTGCTCCCCTGGTTGCAAATCTTGTGGGAACCCTTGCAAGGGCGTCCAACCTGTGGCCCACGGGCCACATACAGCCGAGGATGGTTACGAATGCAGCCAACACAAAATCATAAATTTTCTTAAAAACTTTTTTTTGCTCATTAGTTTTCAATAGTGTTTGTGTATTTAATGTGTGGCCCAAGACAAGTCTTCTACTTGCAGTGTGGCCCAGAGACACCAAAAGGTTGGACACCCCTGCCTTAGAGTTTAGGAGAAAGAAAGCAAAGATACACACTTGAAAAGAGAAGGAGTGAGGTGCTCTCTAGAGACAGAGCATGAGCACTGGGTCCTCTGTTTTAAGGGCTTTTATCTGTTTTCGAAAGCAGGAATTTGGGGGGGATGTCTGAGAGGAGGATTTCAGTAAAATATTCCCCAGCTGTCCAAGTGTGTTTTAATATGCTGATTCATTAAGATGAACATAGAAAGTCAGGGTCATGGTCTCTACTGAGTGGTTGGCACTCAGGGACTAGGGTAGTGGGTCATTGGTTACTGCATCTGGTCCTGATGCCAGCCATGGCATCACTTTGTTTTTGCTGCTTTTCTGGGTCTTTTGTTGAAAACTGAGGCCTAGATATTTTCTCTAGTTTGAGCAAAACTCTCCATTTGTGGTCAGCAAATCTGTGACTTTGTTCCAAGGATTATTTTATGCTGATCAGAACCTCATTGTCTTGAGGGCTTAATGCTTAAGGAAGTGGTCATGCAAAAGAGAAGGTTGCAGGTGAGTCAGAGAGCTCAATGAGGCCAGTTTGAATCAGCTGACTAAATTTCTTTATTTTACTTGCCAAGGAATTTTCCTTGCTTCTTACTATCCTGCCTAATATATAGTATGTAATACTATTTTCCTCCATGTATTTTTTTCAGTAGTACGTGGATTATTGACTCATAAAACTTTAAGAGCAATTCTACCTTGATGTTGTTATAGAACAGACAGTGTTCATCCACCTGGCAATAGCAGAGCCAAACAAAGAATTGCAGTGGAGAAATATAAGCTATTTTATTGATGAATGGAGAACAGGAAGCTAACATTCAAAAACCCAAACTTCCCGATGGCATGTAGTTTATAGATTATATAGGGCAAAATCATAAGACCCAGTGACTTAGAGGGTTTGGGATCATGCTAGGAGCTGATTGGTTGAACATGAGGTAATGGTAATATTTTTTCAGGTCTTAAGGACAGTTATGAAGTCTGTTCAAATGTGCCTGTGGATCCTTCAATGGGGAAGTATCAAGGCAGGAGTCATTCTACCTTAGGGCCCAGGAACTGAAACATAACTTAGGTCAAGGTGTTATCTTTAGCTTGCCAGAGGTCCAGACTTTGTGGTCATTAATCTGGTATGGTCTACTGTCTTCTTCCTCAGGAGTCTGTGACTATCTAGGGGAAAGGCTAGGTCTCTGAGGGGTAGAGGTAGAGTCAGGAGCAGAAAGACGGACAGAGAGAGAGAGCCTCTCTCTCTCATGGCTCTCCTACTCTTCTTCCAAGACACAGGGTCCAGAGCCTGTTGGTTCTAACCAGGCAGTTCTGGGGGATGGAGAGTGGTCTCCCTTTCACAAGGCTTAGGAATCAGGAAAGCAAGATGTAGTGGCCATGCAGAACTCTCTCTTAGCATTTTGAAAGAAGGCAGGAGAGACAATGCAGGATGCAGAACAATGTGAGACCATGTGGGAAGGAAAGGGGTGAAAGGACTTTTGCTAGTAGGTCATGAGAAAAGTGCCATGTGGTTTTAGATTAAGAACTGTAGATCACATCACCTTTAACAGGAACCTAAACAGCAAAACAAAGAAACAAGCAAAATGTAGTCAAAGACACTGAAATAGAGGACAGGCTGACAGTGACCAGAGGGGAGAGGGGAAGGAATTTCAGGGGAGAAATTCCCCTCCAATGGGAGGGGTTTACAGGAACAGATTTAAAGGACACATGGACAAAAACTGGGGGGGGGGGATGTGAGGGAGGTGGGGAGGGAGGGGTGGGTGGGCTGGAATGGGAGTAAAGGACAGAAAACTGTACTTGAACAATGATTAAAATAAAATAAAATAAAATAAAATAAAATAGAACTGGAGATCACAGTAGCGACACTACTGCTGGTGCTGGGAACAGTGGAGGCCTGCCCTCGGAGCACAGATTATTGGGAGGAACCGGGAGCATAGCTGAGCTACAGACTTTATTTTTCCTGAGATATGGTACTCCTGACTGGCCTGGTTGGGCAAAGGGGAAGAGGAAGGACTGTGTGTGTGTTGGTGGGTATTTTAAAGGAACTCTGGGATTTTTAATGGCAACATTCTGCCATCTGTATAACTTTTGAATAAATAGTTCCTTTCCTTTTTACCAAATTCTGGCATTGAGAACCATAATTCCTAGCACCTGGTGGCATGCAAAGAATCCACAGTGACAGAGAGACCCCGGGGGAGGGGACTTGTTTCAGTAACAGTATCTGGGTCCCCCCATGGGTCCATTTTGTAATGATGTGGCAATACCCAATTAACAGCACCACGTTGCTTAATAGCTCCTTTATATCTAATGTCCTAACAGTTCTCTCAAAGAAATGGTAGCAACCACTCCCAGAGACTCACTTGAGATACCTGTTCTTGTCATGATTCACTTCTAAAAGACAAAGACCAGGCAAGCAGCAGAGAATATGTTACAAGGTCATGACCACAGAGAGTGTTGCTGGAAGGTTGATCTCTGTTAAGGAGAAAATGGAAGTAACCTGGCCTTTTGCCAGGGATAGTTCATCAGAGAGGCCAATTTAAAATAAGACACTGCCCCAAACTGGCAAATGTAAGAAGCAGAGCTCTGATGAGACTGCAGGCATTGGGCAAATAAAGGACACACACTCCCTTCTTCAGAAAGGTGCGAACTGTTGGGAACCATCCTGCCTGGTTTCAGGAACTATAACCTCACGACAGGTGAAAAGGCCCCATGGCCAGGGGACCCTGGAACCATAAGCCACTAAGGAGACAAAACTTAACCTCCCAGCAGGGTTGCAGCCTCTGTCCCCTTTATTCACCCTGCTTGGTCCCTGGAGGATGGCTGAATAGTTAATGACAGGTAAGATCCTCAAGGACGGAACAACCTAACACAGGTACAGTCACAAAGGGGCCATCAGGGAAGGATTTAGGGGATTACGGAGGAGGGGCAAAAGACCCTCACCTTTTGGCTTTGTCATAGCCTGAGTCCTCATTCTATCTGTAAAAAGTCTCCTTATTTCTTGGCTGCCTTGCTTTCCCCACCTCATTCAGGCCTGAAACAATACCAAAGGCAGGCACAGCCCTGTGCCACAATGGGTGGTTCCTGGCAGGGGATGGGGGCTCGGTCAGGCCTAAGAAAGAATGCATAAAATCCTGTGAAATCTGCTTTGCTATTAATGCCCTCAATTTAAATGTTAAGGGTCCAAACACAAAATGAGTTTGTTTCCCAAGGTTTTACAGCTGTTGACGTCATTCTGTCTACCAGCCCCTGACTCAAAAAGACCTGCATAATCCCAGAAATGTTATCTGTAAACCTGACCTGCATGCTGTGTATATCTATGCAAACTAAACTCAGTAAAAGCCCATTGAGAAAGAGGCTCAAGGCCCTTCTCCTCAGAGAGATTGGCCACCTTTCCTCCCCAAACAGACAATGTCTTGGTAGATTTATTCTTATCGGCAGCAGTCAGGAGAACTCTACCAGATGGAGCTCCCCCACAGTGAAGAGCTGGGAGGTAGACCCAGGATTCTCACAGTTTCCTCTGTGAGACAGGATAGTGAGAGGCTAGGAAAATCCCTGGGCAAGTAGAATGGAAAAACTGAGACAAAATTAAACAAGGCCAAATAGTTTGAGCAATTTACAGCCAACTGGTGAATCACAAGACCTTACCTCCTCAAACCAAGGACACTTGAGAATCATACCTCTCCTCCCTAACCAGAGAATACAAAGCTTCTCCAGCCGTACACCTCGGGTGTCTGGGGAATAAAAGAATGCAAAAGAATGCTAATGCAAACTAAGAGATAATACTAAGGATAGCAAGATAACACTGAAACAAAGGTAGCCAGTTTGGGAAGAAGCTGAGGGACTCCCTTTTCAGCTCTCCCTCTTATTTCCAAGAGAAATATCACATCTGCACTCCACCTAGGAATTTTCCCCTCCCAAAGTCCCACATTTCTCCTCTATGAACTTGCTTCTGAAAGTCCAAGATAAGGTGAATGTTAGAGTTTTCACCTGCCACATTCTCGGGCTGCTAACCTTTGGTATTAATAAAAGCAAAATTATAATTCAATTCCTATCTCTGCTTTTTGGCTGAGAGATGACAGGCAACATGAGTCTCAGATTCTTGTTTGCCCTCTGGTTTCACAAGGACAGTTTGTAAAGGACCCTAAACTCTGAATTTTGGGTCATCCCAATTTGTGAGGACAAGCCAGCAGTGCTCGCACCTTTCTATTGTCAGTGGAAATTAGATCCTTCCACAGTGAAGGAGGAGACAGTTCTGGAGGTAACTCCAGAGGTGCCCAAGGACTAAGACAAAGGACATGAGTACAGAAACAGAGACCCTATTCTAAGACCTGTTTTCCCCGATTTTTGGAAAAGCACTGAATCATGGTAAATCATGACTACACCTGCTCATAAGATGCTATATGACCCCTGCTTCATTACAATAGTATTATAATAAATTAGCATTGTGGAACCCCCTCCCCCAGTGGGCAATCAGGGAAAACAGGAGACTTCATGCACAGCAGCTTAAAAGTAATATAACTACAGGTACCTGTACAAGAAAAGCCCACCAAAACTAGCCACAAAATATCCAACTTACAAGAATAGAATCCCTATAACCACTGAGGGTCAGTCTCTGCTTGAAGTTGACCCACTCCCATGTTCTCTGGAGTGTACTCTTGCATAATAAATCTGCTCCCTCTCTTTCTGCTATAAACTCTCTGTCTTCAGTTCAATTCATTGTACTCAATCACCAAGAACCTGGGTTACCTGTGCCCACCTGCAACACCAGGATCACATGGAAAGCATTCCAAAAACCCATGCACAATAGATAGTGGTGTAGCATGGTTTATTCATGTGGAAATAGAAGCTGGCCCCTGAGTTTCCAATGTCTCACCTCCCTCTGCGCTGCCATGGAATATCAGGGCCAGAAATAGTCAACGTCCAGAGATTCTGTGCCATATCAAAGTACAATCCAGTCCAGCATTCAGGTAGCTTAGAAGTGTATTCCCAGCTGCAGTCTATTTCAGGTTCCCTCCTGGACCCCGCATCTGGAGTTGCATAGCCGTGTGCCACATGGCTGCTAGGTCCCTACTAAGACAAGATTGGACTATTTCCTTGGCAAAATTGATAGATGGAATATTAAGAAGTCAGGAAGGGAACCCCCTTAAATGTACATTATCAGTAAACCACATTACACAGCCACATCCTCCTGAGCAGGCCTCAGCAAACTCTTTTCCTTTAGACACCATAAGAACCACACTTCTACTGGTAACAATACTTCCTGCTCTTAGATTTATTGCAAAGAGCTCGGCTTTCTTCCAGTGCTTCCTGGGACTGTGACAAAAAAACTGACTTCTTTCCTCAAATATTTTAGCAAAGGTTCAGGCACAACACTGGAATATATTTTTCCAAGTGATCACTCCCCAGCTTTCCTTCCAGGCTCATAGAGACCATGTGCTAGAGAAGATGTCTTATTTCACTGGCTTTTCTTCCCGAAAATGTGACCACAGCCCTGAAATTCAGATAAATCCATGGTCCTTCAATCTAGACCTACCCTTAATTTTTTTTTTCTCACTCTACTGGATTTCCTGAAAAAAAAAATTGAACATAGATTTACCTCTTCCACTCCCACAATTTAAATAATTCACTTATAAAGGCAAAGGACTGAGATGCAACCAGGCAGTGTTCCTCTTCCCTACTTTAATAATCTTTTATTCTACCATTTTTTTAATGAGAAAAAGTGACTCCTTTTTAACCACTGAGGAATAGAGTAAGATAATGCATGAGGACAGGATTCTATTCTTATTTTAACTAGACTGGAAACTAAACTTTTGAACTTTCCAGTTCTGTGCTAATGCCTGGATATCCATCAAACCTCCTGATTACCCCCTGAAGGACTAAGGAAAGAATGTTCACTATCCAGACCACCAGTCATTTAGAGGATTACCATCTCTAAAGAGTAATCTAAAGACTAAGAACACAGGACTGATTTTCTCAGGACTGTATACTATAGGAACACTTGGCTTTTCTTTCTTCTTTGCAACCCTCAGAGTGTTGCCTAGTTGTGTTTCCAGTTTGCAAACCTTAAGACAATTGTTTAAAATTTTATCATTGTGGACAAAAAGGAGGCATGTATTAAACCTCACAAGCTGAGGGGAGATTTTCTTGGCAGCCTTATTAACTCAGAGACCTAAAGTAACCATGAAGGATGGTCTGAAATTAAAACTTATTGACTAAAAGCAGTTTATGGCAGGTAGTCATGTCCTAGGCTAGAATCTTTACCTTAATTGAGCCTGACTATTGTCTTTTTGCATCTATGATAACATAACCTTTGGAATGCAAAGTGATTTTCTTTTTTGGACCCTTGAAAGCACAGATACTGCACCAGAGCACCAGAGTGAAGACCACAAATCCTCTCATTGTTACCAAGTTGATTGTTGACTGTTACCCTGTGTCCACCTATGTCTGTCATTTTCCTTTTTAATACAATCTCAGACATCTCCTGGCTTTGCTTTCTCCCTCCTTCCTAATCTATCACCAGTTGATTTTAAGTAACCCACTTATGTCCTCTCTTATAATTCATAAAGCAGGACACAGAACTGCAAGTTCCTGAAGAATACCCTAATCTATTGAGGTTTTGCTTCCCAACAATTGTCAGTTTGGTGCAAATAAGCTCATAAAAATTCTTAAAGGTTTGGATGTTTCTTATGTTGACCTCATTTATTCCTAGCAAAGCCTCCATATTCTGCATGGTTCATTCAACACCATAAACCACTTTTCACATTCAGGTACTTGGATTTTATAAACTTTTCTCATGCTATAGTCATACCCTTGCAGCTCCACTAGGTAACAGAGCTGGAAAACTCCAAACTTCATTCATTAAACATTTTTTTGTACTGATTGCTGTATCAGGTCACAAAGCAGTTGGGAAGTAAAAGTGAATAAAACATGGGCCTTCCTTTTTTTATCATTTCAGATGAACGGAAAAATTGTGTTAGAGTAGCTCTCATGGAGCACACACAGAGTGTAATGAGAAGAGGGGATGGAAAGAATAATTCTGTGGGGCTCGGGATGGAATCACAGTGGTATCAGTTGAGCAGGGTTTTCTGTGAGGAGTGATTGTTTATATGGACAGTGGAGAAACAACCTAGACAGAGTAAACACATGTGCAAAGGCATGGGTGTAAAAGAGCTTGCAGTGGGCAAAGCGTGAGTATACTTTGAGTGTGGGGGAGAGGATGTGAACTGGGGCATGGCCCATAGTGAGGCGGAAGAAGGTTCAATAGGTGGATTAGGGCTGGACTGGAAAGGGTCCTTATGCCAGTCCAGGGATCTGAGTTTTATCAAACAGGCAATGGGGAAGCATTACAGAGTTTTAAACAGAGGAGTAACATTATTCATTCATTCATTTCTTTTTCTCTTTCTTTGTTTCTTTGGTAAAGTAAAAATAAGATAAATGGAACCATTTTAAAATGAAGTCAAAGCTGCCATCCCTGAGGAACTGCCTTGCATGTTTTATTTCTTAAATCTTTGGAATTTTAAAACAAGGCAAATTAAGGTAAACCAACATTATGTGCTGAACAACTATTTGCAAGGATAACAAGAAAACAGATATAATTACTAGATGAGTGACAACGAGGCTGAAAATTAACAACATTGTTTAGAATTAGCATCATTGTGTTAGCTTAACTGTATCAATAGAAATGTCTTCCTCCTACTGACAGAGTTGCTCTCCTTCCCTCTCTCATGAATGCCCCTTGCTGTTATCTCTTAATCAGAACCCTCTTTAGGTTTCTGTCTGAATCAATGTGCCTTGAATAGTTAATTTTTTAAAAGATTTAATTTATTTTTAGAGAGAGGGGAAGGAAGGGAGAAAGGGAGAAAAACATTACTGTGTGAGAGTTACATCAGTCGGTTGCCTCTCACACAACACCAACTGGGGACCTGGCTTTGGACTCCTGCATGTGCCCTGACCAGGAGTCAACAGGTGACCTCCAGGTTCACAGGCTGGCATTCAATCCACTGAGCCACACCAACCAGGGCAAATAGTTATTTTTTCCCAGGACTTTCTTTTTTTAAAATATGTTTTATTGATTATGCTATTACAGTTGTCCCATTTTCCCCCTTTATTCCCCTTCACCCTTCACACCCCCTCCCACCCACATTCCCCCCCTTTAGTTCATGTCCATGGGTCACAGAAGTAAATTCTTTGGCTTCTACATTTCCTATACTATTCTTAACCTCCGCCTGTTTATTTTCTACCATTTATGCTTCTTATTCTCTGTACCTTTTCCCCCCTCTCCCCCTCCCACTCCCCGATGATAATCCTCCATGAGCTCCATTTCTGTGAATCTGTACCTGTTCTAGTTGTTTACTTACTTTGTTTTTGTTTTAGGTTCAGTTCGTAATAACTGTGAGTTTGTTGTCATTTTACCGTTTGTATTTTTTTTATAATAAGGGCTTGGTGATGATGAACTCCTTTAACTTGACCTTATCTGAGAAGCACTTTATCTGCCCTTCCATTGTAAATGGAATCTTTGCTGGATAGAGCAATCTTGGGTGTAGGTCCTTGCCTTTCATGACTTGGAATGCTCCCTTCCAGCCCCTTCTTGCCTGCAAGGTCTCTTTTGAGAAATCAGCTGACAGTCTGATGGGAACTCCTTTGTAGGTAACTGTCTCCTTTTCACTTGCTGCTTTTAAGATTCTCTCCTAATCTTTAATCTTGGGTAATGTAATTATGATGTGCCTTGGTGTGTTCCTCTTTGGGTCCAACTTGTTTAGGACTCTGAGCTTCCTGGACTTCCTAGAAGGCTATTACCTTTGCCAGATTCAGGAAGTTCTCCTTCATTATTCTTTCAAATAAGTTCTCAATTTCTTGGTCTTCCTCTTCTCCTTCTGGCACCCTTATGATTCAGTTGTTGGAATATTTAAAGATGTCCTGGAAGTTTCTAAGCCTCTCGTCATTTTTTCTTTATTCTTGTTTCTTCATTCTGTTCTGGTTAAATATTTCTTTTTTCCTTCTGGTTCACACCATTGACTTGAGTCTCGGTTTCCTTCCTGTCATTGTTGTTTCCCTGTACATTCTACTTTATTTCAGTTAGTGTAGCCTTCATTTATTCATCTAATTTGCAGCCATATTCAACCAATTCTGTGAGCATCCTCATTACCAGTGTTTTTAACTGTGCATCTGATAGGGTGGTTATCTCTTCATTGCTTAGTTGTGTTTTTTTTTCTGGAACTTTGATCTGTTCTTTCATTTGGGCCTTTTATTTTTTTTTTTTTGTCTGGGAGCACCTGTTACATAGTAAGGGGTGGAGCCTTAGACTTTCTGCATGGCAGAACAGAGCAGGGCAGAACAGATGTTCTTCATGTCACTGCACTGTGCCACTGTATGTGGAGGAGGGGTATGAAAGGGAACAATGCTGTTTGCTCAGCTCTCTGCCAGATTTCAATCACTTCCCCCACTTCCCACAAGCAAATCGGGCCCTTCTGGTGCTGATTACCAAGTGGGTGGGTTTGTGTACATTCTAGGACCCTATGGGTCTCTCCAGCAAACTCTCCTTTGAGACTGGGAGTTTATCCCGCTGTCACCTCAACCCCCACAAGTGTTTTCAATTGGTGGTTTGAGGCTTTATTTCCCCAAGCTGGGACCCTGGGTTGTGAGGTCTGTCTCACTCTCCAGTTGTTCCTCCTGATTTATCTGCACATGAATGTGGGACCACCCAGTCCACCAGCTGCTGCCTTGCCTTGAGTCCTCACTGTCTGGTCTCCACTCCTCCTATCAGTCTGGAATAATGTTTCTTCTTTAATTCCTTGGTTGTTGGACTTCCACAGTTTAATTTTCTCTAAGTTCTGGTTGTTTTTTGTTTTTAAATTGTTGTTGTTATTCTTTTGGTTTTGTGAGAAGGCACAGTGTGTCTACCTATGCCGCCATCTTGTCCAGAAATCCCAACCAGTTATTTTTTTTAAATCTCAAATAAATGCTTGTTGCCTCTCACTTTGGCCTTTCATGTATATTTTAACTCTTTCCTTCCTTCCTTCCTTCTCTCTCTCTTCTTTGCTCCTGGCTTCTTCCTTCTTTTCTGTCCCCAATTGTAGCCATAGAATACATTGTATACAGAAGAAGGTGGCAGCAGGGGCCTACGAAGGGGCAGTGTTGATTTTGGTGATGCAGACAGCTAATTGGGAGACATAAATCATAGTAAGGGGCCTGTCTGGAAATAGCCCAGGTATTATTAACATAACAAGAACAGTTTGTGCGACACCAATATAACCTGGCATCTGAGAAGAATGGACTGGAACCTGCATGAGTGAATAATGACAATGTCACGCTACTAGTCATTAGGGGCAGTAGACACCATTGAGTGAGCATGTGTACTGTGTGGCCATCACACTCAAAATGACTGAGGAAGTAAAGCAATGAATCTGCATCAAATTTTGCATTAATCTTGAACATTCCTTCATGGAAACTATTTAGATGATTCAGAGGGCCATGGCTATGACCAACTGGTGATTGGCAGCTTCATCACAACAGCCTGCCCACTCATGCATCAAGTTTCATGCAGAGATTTTTGGTGGAACACCAAATCACCCAGGTGTCTCAGTCCACCTATAGCCCATACTTGGTGCCTTGTGACTTCTGGCTTTTCCCTAAACTAAAATTATCTTTGAAAGGGAAGAGATTTTTAGATCATCAATGAGATTCAGGAAAACACCATGGGACAGCTGATAGCAACTGGGAGAACTGTGCGAGGCCACAAGGTACCTACTTTGAAGGGGACTGAGGTGTCATTGTCCACAAAGTTTGTTGTATCTTGTATCTTCTTCAATAAATGTCTTTATTTTCATATTACATGGCTGGATACCTTCTGGACAAACCTCATACATAGTGACCAACTAGATCTGGGGGAAGCAACAAGGAAAAGAATGGAGTTCCAGATGACTTTTAGTGTTGTAACTAAGGTAACTTGATACCTGATGATATGATTAACTGAAAGAGGGACTATTAGGGGACGATAAGGTTTGAGGATCAAATGAAAAATTGTTTTGAGTCAAAAGGAGTTTATAGCACTTGTAAAACATTTAGGTAAACACATCTAGGAGACAGGTAGAAATAAAGACAGAGGTATGGGATACACACCAGTAGCCATAAGAGGAACGCACTGGCCTGGCCAAGCTTGTTTATCAGAAAGGTAGCTGTCTGAAGACAAAAGCTACAGTACACCAACCAAGATCATAAAAGACTTCTGGAAAAAAGACCACACAGCAAAGAAAATGGAGACCAAAAAAAAGACTGGACAATGGACAGTGAGTTTAATAGCACTGGCTGCTGGTTTTGAGAGGAAGTGGAGCATCAGAATGAAAAGAGACCACTTCTCAGTCCCAGATCAATAGTTACATTAGTGACAGGTGGTATAAATGCCAAAGTGAGTGGGATTCAGGCATTGAAAGACACATGTGAAGACCACTGACTTAAAATACTCTTTGAAGAAACTTAGCTGTGAAAGAGAGAGAGAGATAGGGCTGGAGGTAAGCTATAAAGGAAGATTGTTTTTTAAGGACAAAACAAAATTGAGCATGTTGTTTGCTTTTTGAATAGTTTTTTGCTTTTTGACCATTACAAACAACTTATGAAATACTAGGAAATTAGAAAGTTTTCTGATTTAAAAAAATATCTCAACTAAAAAATGATTGTTTTCTCAAGAGTCAAATAGTGAAGCAAGCAATTCTGTTCATTTCTATCTTGACTATTATTTTGTTATCTAAGGTCATCTTTAATCCAGTTTCTCAAATAGAGTTTGCATTTTTCAATTGACATGTCAACTTAGCACCTGGGCAGGTGCCCATTAAAAAGGGGGGGGGGCAGTAAGACTTAGAAGTAGTGTGATTCACTGTACCTTGTCAATGTAAGAAAGGTCCAAGACTGTAAGAATTTTTATGAGTTTATTTGAACCAAACTGATGACAATTGCTGGGAAGCAAAACCTCAATGGATTGAGAAAGTGCTCCAGGAAATGGCAGTTTTTGCACCGTATTTATACATTATAATCAAAGCAGAAAATCTAAATTGGTTATGTGAAATCCCTTGGTGACAGATTAGGGAGGTGGGAGAAAGCAAAGTGGGGGTGGGAGGACAGAGGGACTTCTGGGATTGGATAAAAAGTAAAACGATAGGCACATACTTCTTTTATATAGCTGGGTACAG
The DNA here is from genome assembly GCF_019186645.2 of Phyllostomus hastatus. NCBI lineage: Eukaryota > Metazoa > Chordata > Mammalia > Chiroptera > Phyllostomidae > Phyllostomus > Phyllostomus hastatus. The sequence goes on along the minus strand of NW_025333867.1, from coordinate 8,403,452 downwards.
GATTGTTAACAGTCACAATGAACATGATAACAATAACAAGGAGACAATATGAGGGCTCCTATTGGGTGATGCCCTGTGTTTTGAGGGGTCCAGAAAAAGGAAATCTGACATTCCAAAGGTATATTATCATAGATGCAGAAAGACAATAGACAGGCTCGATTAAGGTAAAGACTGACTTTTGTCAGGAAGATTCAAGCCTGGGATATGACTGTCCACCACAACCTGCTTTCAGTTAGAAAGTTTTTTAACTGTAGACCATCTTGTGTGGTTACTGAGGTCTCCAAGTTTGTAAGGCTGCCACACAGGCCTCCCCTGAGCTTGCCACATTTAGTATGTGACACTTTTCATCCAAAACCCAAAATCTGAAAAATGTTTTTCAGAATCTTGGTTTCAGTTATTTCACTTTATTCAGTTATTTTATTCAGTATTTCTCTTAAAATTATACTCTCTTATTTAAAATCTCAGTTAAATTAAGAGGATCTTGTTACTCTAGGTATTTTTTAATATTCTGGATCATAATTTTTTAAATTTTAATTATTGTTCAAGTACAATTTTTCTATCTTATACTCCCATCCCAGCCCACCCACCCAGCCCTCCCCACCTCCCTCCCATTTCCACCTGCCCCTAGTTTTTGTCCATGTGTCCTTTATACTTGATCATAAAATTTTAATAAATAGCTAAATAATAAATAAAATACTTAAATAATATGTAATAGTTAAAAATAAATATAGTAAAAAGCTGATAATTCCTCATCATAAGACTTTAAATACACCTAAATGATAAATAAATAACTGAGACGGGGCAGCAGGCTCTGGGCAGCCATACTCTGAGTTCCCAGGTCATTGCTGAAGGGAACTAGATATTTGCATGAGAAGTTTAAGGAATCTGCTCTCTCAAATGCCAGGACTCAACAGTTATAAGGCAAATTTCAGCCAATGTGTGCCTTGTGCCATGCTGCATGCAACTGTCAACATAAGAAACATTCAAACCTGTGGAGAATTTTTGTGAGTTTATCTGAACCAAACTGACAACTGCCAGGAAGCAAAGTGTCAATGTATTGAAAAATGCTCTGGAGAACAGCAGTTTAGCATCTTATTTTATACATTACAATCAAAAGAGAAGACCCAAGAAGGTTACAAGAAATCCATTGGTGATAGATTAGGGAGGCAAGAGAAATCAAAGCAGGGAACCTCTGGGATCGGAGAAAAGGTAAAATAATAGACACTTATTTGTACACAGGTGAGTACAGGATCATTACTAGCCAACAATTAACATGGTAACAATAACAATGAGGGGATCTGTGGTCTCTCCTTGATGCAGTACCTGTGCTTTGAGGGGTCCAGAATAAGAAAATTTGACATTCCACAGGTGTGTTATGGATACCAAAAGACAACATGTAACAGGGTACAGAGCAAAGGTCCACTAAAATTCTCCACAGACCATGGTAGGGGTTTGGGGCATGGTGAAAGTGAATGATACAGCTTAAAACACTTTGCATAACAAAAAGGCACACTAATAGCTGTGCTACTGCCCTGAGTGAAAGGTGTCTACGTGACTCTGAGAGTATTCAGAGACTCGTAGTATAGCCAGTGGAGGTGAATGCTCTCCCTGGAAGCCCCTGTGTCATAGGGTCTCTTGCCCTGACTAAAGATGGCAGCAAAGAGATGGTAGAAGATACAGGAAACCAGCAAATATAGCTCATTGTAGGAGGAGCCAGAGATAAGGTCACATAGGAAACTCCAGATCAGCATTTAATCTAAGAGCAGAGAGAGAGAGAGAGAGGCTGGTCCACCATGAGGGCTGAGAGAGTAGGTACTACTTATGCTGGTCTGTAGTGAAGAGACCAGCCATGTGAGAGAGCCTGCTATGCTATCTGTACAGAGGGAGGAGCTATGTCTCCTCCTCTGAGGATTCTGCCATGCAACCTGGGCTAGTGAGAAAGTGGTAGTAGGCAGCAATGAGGAGAAGCCAGAAGGGATTTGTCCACGAGATCTTAGTAAGGAAGCAGCAGCCAAGAGAAAAGAGAAAGGTATGCTGCTGCTCTGATCATGCGCACTGTAGCTGACCCCCAAACCACCAAGGACTCTGCCTTACGAGACACTGACCTGCTTGCCTCGCAGACCTGGACTCTTATCTGGACTCTTAGGACTTGGGACATATGAAGAGGCCACTCTCTTGGGACTTGTGCCTCCCTGGACTCCACCATGATCCAGTGAAACATGGCACATGTTTCCTGAACTATTACACAGAGGCTGAGGACAACTTACTCCAGATCCTGGAGGGAAGAGCTGCTGTGAGATGATGGCAACTTTGAAGCCCACAAGAACACTTTCCAGAGGGGATGGAAAACTGTTTGTGCAGCCGGCTTAAGAACAGATAAGGAGATGGGGAACTATTGGCCCTTGTTTTGGCTTATAGCTTGGTGGGGAGCAAGGGAAGAGCGGAGTCTTGTGGGAAAACAGGGCTCTGAGCAGAAGAGCTCTCAGCCCTGCCAAGGATTCACCCGTTTCACCCCAAGGTTTCAACCCGTTTCCTCCAACACTAATTGTTGAGTTATGTGTCAAGGTGCCATGTACATGGGCCCCAATTTGCTCAGTTATAAACAGACAGGCTCAGGTAAGGTAAAACCTGACCTTTGTTAGAGAAAAATATTAGTCTAGGACATGACTACCTGCCATGAACTGCTTCTAGTTAGAAAGTTTTCATTTCAGAGTATCCAGTGTGGTTTCTTTAGGTCTAAGTTTGTAAGGCTGTCACGTAGGCCTCCCCTGAGCTTGTCAGGTTTGCATATGATCCCTTTTTATCCACACAGCAGGCCCCTCCAGACCCTGCTGCCCTAGTGTGGCATGTTCTGGGAAAGAGGGGCTGACACTGAGACTTGCAATACAGAGCTTGGAGACCCAGAAGGCTACTTTGTTGGCCAAACTCAGTGCTCAGGGAATGTGATCCTCTTGAAAATGCACTGGATTTTGCACAAAGGGCAAGAGGTTTAATTTGGAAATTCAGGCTTAGGCAACACAGAACAAAAGCAAAAATGGACACGAGATATGCATTTTCATTATTCCTGCTTAGGGAAGGGTGGTCAGAACGTTTCATTCTTTTTAAAGAAGGCAAGCAGTTTCAGCATTTCCTAGGTGCCCATCCACCCTGAAGTACTGGACCTCAGTCGCTTATCAGGAAGGTAACTCTTTACAGAGCCCCAGGGACAGAGCAGCAAGGGCTGAGGCAAGGGCTCTATCACAGTCTGGTCACTCCTGCTGCCTTCCTCTTTCCTCACTCACCCTGTAACACACATACTTTCTCTCTCTTTCCTAGAGGCGATCACCACTTCCAAATCGATGTAAGATGTTCACAAGGACTATGAGAAGTTCTTATCCCGTGAGTTATCTAAGCAGTACTACAGGCAAAGTCTTTTAGATAATTTACAATGTGATTCTTGGGTATCTTGATGTTTGCACATCAGTTGTAATAAATTTTATTACATGGACTATATGGCAGTCATAAAATGATAACAGTGACACACACTGGTAGTATGATTATTTTATTGATTCCACAAACTTTTATTGAACACCTACTATATGCCAGAATATACACTAAGGTCTGGTGATATGATGACAGAAGACACAACCCTGGCCTCCAGGCACTCAATAGATATTGTGAAATAATAGAATAAACACTTGAGGCTTGTTCGGAAAAAGTCCAGCCATTGTTAATATAACAAGAACAATTTGTGTGACACCTATGTAACCTGGCAGCCAAGGAAAATGGACTGGAACATGCATGTGTGAACGATGACAACCTCACTGGACTAGTCAGTGGGGGCAGTAGATGCCATTGAGTGAACATGTGTATTGTGTGGCTATCACATTCAAATGACTGTGCAAGTAGAGCAGTGAATCTGCATCAAATTTTGCATTAACCTTAAACATTCCTTTGTGGAAATTATTTGGATGATTCAGAAGGCCACAGGTATGGGCAACTGGTGATTGGCAGCTTCATGCGACAGCCCGCCCACTCATGCATCAAGCCTCATGCAGTTTTTTTTAAATCAGTCAGGAGACTCAGCCCCCTACAGCACAGATTTGACAGCCTGTGACTTCTGGTTTTTCCCAAAACTAAAATCACCTTTGAAAGATAAGAGATTTCAGAATGCCGATGAAATTCAGGTAAATACAATGGGGCAGCTGATGGTGACTGGGAGAACTGTGTGAGGTCCAAAGGTGCCTATATTGAAGGGGACTGAGGCATCATTGTCCTATGTACAATGTTTCTTGTATCTTGTATCTTCTTCAATAAATGTCTCTATTTTTCATAGTACATGGCTGAATACTTTCTGGACAGACCTTCACATATTGGTCTTTGCCTCCTGTTTCTAATTCAGGGCCCTTGAAACCCTGGTAAATTCCTGGGTGGTAAAAGCACCAGGAGCAGATTTTGTTCTAATAGTTGGTCTTTGACTCTGGTTCCTGACACAGGGCACCTGAAACCCTTGTCATTTCCTGGGTGAGAACAGTGTCTTTTGTTCTAATGGTGAAACTCCAGGGGGGCTCCTACATGACAGCTGCTGAGCAGACTGACAAAGCCATTGTTAGAAGTTTGGAATTTTCAGCCTTACCCCTCCTTGTCCTGAAATGGAGTTGATAATTATGGAGTTAATGATTAATATGATGCAGACTCCACCCAAAAAGACATAAAATGGGATTTGGGCAGCTTCCAGGTTTATAAATACATCCACACCAGGAGAGTGATACACCCCAATCCACAGAAGCTCCTGCACTCAGGACCCTCCCAGGCCTCCTTCTCTGTGTCTCTTCATCAGGCTGTTCATCTGTATCCTTTAATAAGCTGGTAAATGTACACAAGTGTTTCTCTGAGTTCTATGAGCTTCTCTAGCAAATTAGTAAGACCCAGGACAGGGTGGGGTCATGGAAACCTCCAATTTGTAGCCAAATAAGACATAAATTGTGGTAACCCAAGAACCTACTACTTGCAACTGGCATCTGAAAGGGGGGCAATCTTGTGGGACTGAACCCTAAACCAGTGGGATCTGACACTATCTATCTCTAGGTCAGAAGTGTTATAATTTGGTTAAATTGTATAATACTGAGCTGGTATAGTGGAGAATCAGTTGGTGTGGGGGAAAAAACCCCACACATTTGGTGACCAGAAAGGTCAGAAGTTGAAGTATTTTAGGTGAGGAGTAAAGGAGACTCACAGGAGAGAAACACAGGAAGAGCAAAGAGCTAGGTTTTTCCCTATTTAGGAGGAAGTCTAGAGTTTTTTCCTTATGTGGATAAGCATATTTATCCATATTTATCATATGGATAAATATGATAATATTTTATTTGATACCTCCATCCTATAATGACAAAGAGTATGAAGGACAAGAAAATGTAAAAGCAGCAAAAGAATTCTGGCTGAGGAATCAAGAAAGTTTTCACAGAATCCATAGCACTTGAGCTGTGGTTTGAAAAACAAGGATGAACTAAGCAGGAAGGATGCTATTCCAAACTAAGAGGCAGAAAATCTTGCAAAAGTATGCACATTTGAGGAAACAAATCACCTACTATTGCTCTATTGTTCAACATGAGGCAGCTTAGACTGGTGCAGAGGAGAGACTATTCCAAGTTGCAGCTGCTACTGGATCTGCAAGCTGGACTAAGGCCTGGACAAAGATTGCTTCCCAACAGCCCTGCTTGGGGACTGTCTGTTTGTAGTCAATCTATATTCTGACATAAGCCAGCACCCCTTCCCTGTCTCCTGCTACATGCTGGTTCCTGAGGTAGGCCATTGTCTTGACCTGGTCAAGCATGTGATTTCCATTACCTGGTATCATTCACATACTAGTACCCATGACTATCCCCCTCCCCAACATATGTAGTTCTTTGGCTCCTGACCAGCTGTACAGAATCCATTTCATCTTGCAGACACCTAAGATGTGCTTCCTATGCTAAATTTCCATTAATAAACTATATAAATCACCAAACTGGAGTGGCCAGCCTTTTCTGTCTTCCCTTCTCTCTGCTTACAAAGATAGATTTTCAATCCTGGAGCCTTCACTGGGTCTGTGTATATTAACAACTGGATATCTACGAAGGGCCTTATTTGTGATGCCAATAAATTTCTACTTTCTCTTGTAGTCTACAGGCAGTCTCTGAGGAATTCTGAGCTATGTGGTCACATAAACAGAGTTACTAATTGGAAAGATTACTCTGCAGCAATGCAGATGAGAACAAGACAGAAGTACCAGTGTTGAAAGATGCCATGTGCTCAACCAGTGGTAGGGGAGCTACAGGGCATGGGAGGAAGAACTGCTCAAGAAGAATGCAAGGCAGAGCCAGGGATTGTAAGTAGGAAGACAGAATCCAGCAAGACTTTCAGATTACTGACATGGACCATCAGGTGAATGGCTAACAACATGCAAGACTGGGGAAAGAGGAAGGCAAACAAATTTGGAGATGAAAATGAATTTCATTTTTTTAAAAGATTTTATTTATTTTTAGAGAGGGAAGGGAAGGAGAAAGAGAGAGAGAGAAACATCAATGTGTGGTTGCTGGGGGTCATGGCCTGCAACCCAGGCATATACCCTGACTGGGAATCGAACCGGCGACACTTTGGTTTGCAGCCCGCACTCAATCCACTGAGCTACGCCAGCCAGGGCTGAATTTCATTTTTGATATGGTAAGTTTTGGTTTCCATGGAAGGTTCAGATCTGGCACCATTGTCACTGTGGGGGTCATCAGCATATGGATGTCACTGAAGTCAGGGGTTGGGGAGGTTTACCAGAGAGAATGTGGGACACCTAGGAATGCCAATACATAAGGATGAATGAAGGAAGAAGAGCCAGAAAGAGACAATGAGAGTCAAGATAGGCCAGAAAAGCATAAAAAGAATCAGGGAGTCACTAACAAAAAAGTAAGAGTTTAAAAGAAGGAGCTGATAGAATAATCAAACTGTATGGTTGGTATTGGCAGAAAAATAGACACACAGACCAATGGAACAGAATCAAGAAACCAGAAATAAACCCACATGTACATGGGCAACCAATATTAGGCAAAGAAGCAAAAATCATAGAACATAAACAGCCTTGTCAATAAATGGTGTTGGAGTTCAGGAAGCACAGAGAGTCCCAAACAAATTAGACTCAAACAGGACCACACCAAGACACATCATAATTAAAATGCCAAAGGTTAAAGATAAACAGATAATTTTAAAAGCAGCAAGAGAAAAGCAGAGTGTTACCTACAAAGGAGTTCCCATAAGACTGTCAGGTGAGAAACCTTGCAGGCAAGAAGGGACTGGCAAGAAGTATTCAAAGTGATGAAAAACAAGGAACTACAACTAAGATTACTCTATCCAGAAAATCTACCATTTAGAAGGAAGGGCAGATAAAGTGCTTCCCAGATAAGATCAAGTTAAAGGAATTCATCATCACCAAGCTCTTATTATATGAAATGTTAAAAGGACTTATTTAAGAAAAAGAAGAAGATCAAAATATGAACGGTAAAATGACAACAAATTCACAACTATCAACAACTGAATTCAAAAAACAAAAACAGACTAAGCAAACAACTAGAGCAGGAATGGAATCATAGATATAGATATCACTTGGAAGATTATCAGTTGGGAGGGGGAGAATAGGGGAAAAGGTACGGGGATTAAGACACCTAATTGATCGATACAAAATAGACAGGGGGATGTTAAGAATAGTATGTGAAATGGAAAAACCAAATAACTTACATGCATGACCCATGGACAGAACTAAGGGGGCAGGGATTGCTGGAGGGAAGCAGGGTGCTGGGTGGAGGGGCACAAAGGGAAAAAATTGGGACAACTATAATAGCATAATCAATAAAATATACTTAAATTAAAAAAATACAAAATACAAAATAAACAGACCTTTAACAGGAAAAAAAATGAATAAATGGTGTTGGGAAAATCTGAAGAGCACATGCAAAAGAATGATACTAGACTGCTATTTAATACCATTCACAAAAATTAACTCAAAATGGATTACAGACTTAAATATAAGACCTGAAACAATGAAGTACATATAAGAAAACATAGACACCAAGTTATGGACCTTGTTCTCAGATAAGTTTTTGTGAACTTGACACCAAATTCAAAGCAAGTAAAAGCCAAAAAAAAAACAAACCCAAAAAACAAAACAAAAAACAGGACTACATCAAACTAAAAAGCTTCTGCAGAGAAAAAATAAAACAAAATAAAACCAACAAAACAAAAATGTAACCAACCAAATGGGAGATGATATTTGCAAATAATACCTTCGATATGGTGCTAATATCCAAAATGTATAAAGAACTAATATATCTCAACAACAACAAAAAACCCCTAACAATCCAATTAAAAAATGAGCAGAGGACCTGAACAGACACTTTTCCCAAGGAGACATACAAATGGCCAACAGTACCTGAAAACATGCGCAACTTCACTAGTTCTTAGGGAAATGCAAGTCAAAGCTACAATGAGATAAACCTCACACCTGTTAGAATGACTGTTCTCAACAAGACAAGAAATAACAAGTGTTAAATAAGGTGTGTATGCCGGGAGCCAGCCCAGCCCTGCTGTCTGACACAGTCACAGAGGGAACCTCACTTCCGCACAGTAGACACGGGGGGGGGGCGAGGGGAAGAAGTACCTGGCACTCCTCTGCTTAATCATTGTATTACTACCCGTGCTTAGGTTCTATGTGATTTACTATGGGATCGGGACAGATGGCAATTCCACAGAAGAAATACAGTTCTTTGGAAGTAAGCAAGAAAATGACAGCTCATTGGAAAGTGACTCACCACCAGAGTGTCCTCCTAAGTGGGTTAGGGAGTTCCAAGAATGGAAATGGAAAAGATTCCTAGGATTACTCCCTACAAAAGCCCCTATACCCACCCTTATTACACAATTCCTTAGAACCAGGGCTCCGGGGATAAAAAAGAGATTCAAAAAACATATTTGGTCAGCATTGTACCAGTATCCATGGTCTGTTCCCCCTCTAACTCCTAGGCCCACTGATCCCCCTTTACCCTATACCAGAATCTATCATAAAGGGACACGATGGGTAAATATAAATGGATATTGGAAAGATTATTATACACTCCCCTTCTATGAGGCACTTAAGTGATCAGGGCCCCCATGGTGTTTATTGCCAAAAAAAGTCAGACATCAAAAATGGAAACAAATAATAGAAATGCATCAACACCAAGGTGAATGGCAGACAGCTGAATGGACTGAGCAACACAAAGATTATTACTTGCATAGAAAGACAGGGTTCTGGCGCTGAAGTGAGAAGTGAGAGACAGGTATTAACCACATTGACCATGAAAAGCCTTCCGCGTGGCCTTTGCCAATGAGCCAAAATAATCCTGTACCCACCTACGTGCCCAGCTGGCGGCTTTAGAATATATAGATTAAAATTAAGTTAAGCTTTAAGAAATTAAGGTGTTATATAAAGTGGTAAAACGTGTTACTGATTAATTACAAAGATTAGGAGCTAAAAGCTTGCACAATAATATGCAATGGACAGCTGTTTCCTATTATGTCTGTGTCATATTTTCTGTGGAACACTGACAAAGCAAATATGCCCTGAGAACCTCATTTTGATTACTTTCACATATGCCACATGTACACACCCAACTATATGAAAATAAAGAACTCAAGAGCCCAGCAGAGATGCCAGGCTGTTGAGCTTGAAACTGCACCTCTTGTGTCATTCCTGCACTGAGGCCGTCCCTCCACTGGGAATCCCTGGACCTGCTGGAGCAGGACTCCGGCAGTGTAGGTAAAGTAACCTTCGTTCACTGCTGGTGGGAATGTAACCTGGTACAACCAGAACTACCTTATGACCAACGGTGTTTCTTCTGAGTATCTACCCCCCAAAACTGAAAACATTTATTCATAAAGATACACACTCATATGTATCCCTGTGTTCAGTGCAATATTATTCACATTGGCCAAGACATGGAAACAACCTAAGTGCCCTTCAATAGATGATTGGACAAAGATATGGTACATTTATACAATGAAATACCACTCAGCCATAAGGAGTGTTGAAATATTGCCATTTGTAATAACATGAATGGATCTTGAGAATATCAGGCTAAAAGGAATAAATCAGATGGAAAAGGACAAGAACCATATGATTTCACTCATGTGGAATATAAAACAAAGCAACAAAAGACTAAACAAAAGAAACAAACTCATGGACACAGACAACAGTGTGGTGGTTACTAGAGGGGAAGGAGCATGAGAAGAAGGTAGTAAATTGTAAAGGAGGTCAAATATATGGTGACGGAAGGAGGGTAGACTTTGGGTGGTGACTGCACAATGCAACAACACACAGCTTATGTATTATAGAATTGTACACTCAAAACTTGCATAATGTTATTAACCAATGTCACCCCAATAAATTTAATTTTAGGAAAAAGAGCTGAGTCTGGTCTGGTCACCAGTTCTATCCCCATCAGGGCACATGCCTGGTTTGCAGGCAGGTCCCCAACTGGGAGTGTGCAAGAGGCAACCAATGGATGCATCTCTCACACATCAGTGCTTCTCTCCCTCTCTCCCTCCATTCCCCTTTCTATAAAAATAAATAAGTAAATAATCTAGAAAGAGGAAGGAAGGAAGGAAGGAAGGAAGGAAGGAAGGAAGGAAGGAAGGAAGGAAGGAAGGAAGGAAGGAAGGAAGGAAGGAAGGAAGGAAGGGAGAAAAGGGGGAAAGAAAAAGAGCTGAGCAGTTGAGCAGTTTGGGGCGATTAGTCCATGGGGGACAGGAGTGAGTGACCATGGTTAAGCGGTAGTGAGGGTCTGTAGAATTTAGTGTAGGATCCATCTCGGAGGATACTAAAGGCTACAGAGGTGTAGAGGGATGATGGCTGAAGGATGAATGGGGAAGCTAACTAAGCCAGATGCTAAAATCCTGCACACAATTATCAGGCTGTGGAGAAATGGTGGCCTGCGAGGGGCTCCACTCACACCTTGGTCAGCGCTGGAGGGATCAGAGCGAGCGACTTTGGCAGGGAAGGTTGCAGGGAAGGCGAGATGGTAGTTGATAGCAAAGGGGTTCTGGGAAACCAGAGCTAACGACAGAGGGAGTCAGGGAGGAGTGCTGGTTGAGTCCTGGAGCGCAGGGTGCGGGTTCCTGGGCACGGAGGTAGATAATCCCGGAAAGGGTTCGCTTCGCGATGGTAGCTGAGCTCTCCTGGGACATAAGGTGGGCTCGGAGCCCCTGAAAGATACAGGCACTGCCGGCCTCCAAGGGACTAGCAACTGCGGTGCTGTGGCGGAACCGCTCCCGCCTAAGTGTGTGGAATTCGGGATGGAAGGGGGATGGTCCGCCGGGGTCTGCCCGGAGATGAGCGGTTTAGAGCCCCTCCACCACTCTCCGCTCCTGGAGCGTCCCTTCCTCCCCGCTGTGCCTCGGGACCCGGCCTGGCAGGGTTCGCCCTGCGCCCCACCTCCGCCTGACTGGCTTCCCAGAGCCAGTATCCCGCAGTCTCCCACCCGCTGTACCCAGTTGGCAGAAGCTTCTCCCTTGAGCCGCATCTCACCACATCTTGAAGGGAGGTCGGGGTTGGGGCCCCAGGGATGGGACTGGACCGGAGGAACTCAAGGGATTGTTTGCGCTGAGGGGTGGGGGGATGGGACAAGAATGGGGAAGTTGGTGCCCTAACCCAAGGGGAACAAGGCCCTGGGGAAAGAAGGCCTTGAAGGAGATCACCTTGGATGATGAATCACCAGGGTCCAAGGCTGACTCAGGAGGGTCGAGGGACACCCTACGCTGGCCATTCTGTTAGTTTGTACCACAGAGCCCTCTTTATTTCCTCTTTTATTATTCATCACACTAGCCACCATCCGTGGAATTACTTATATTCCTTCATTTCCTCGATTTCCACTAGAAGGTAACTTCCAGGAGAGGAGGCCAAGTCTCCTAGCATTCCCCAATGCTGTAACAGAGTGTGTCCACTCTGTGTTCATGGAAGTCCTGAGGCCCAGCTTTCTGTTGAGGCTCAAATTTCTGATTAGATGTTTGAGATCTTATCTACACCTTAGAGCATTTTTATTACACTTTCAAAAATTAGCATAATATATAATTCAATTTCAAACACAGTAGAGTTTTCATTATACTATGAAAATCCTTAAAAGAGAATATGCGTCTCGGAAGTTTTGCTGGTCACCTACTTTAGTGCACTATTCTCAAAGTAGTCCAGATAAATATTGTAAAGTTTTGCTACTCACTTTGGGGGGCACGCAGTGCTCCAATTCAGGAGCTTATTTTCATATCTGCTTCTGTGGGGGTCCCTAATTACTCACCTGAAGGTGGAATGCTCAAGAGTCAGGGAATTATACCTGTATCCTTGTATCCCTGTGTAGACTTAGGGCTTCCTTGGAGCTGTTCCCAACTTTTATAGCAGTTTTGTTCTGTGAATGTTTTGATCAAGGTATACTTTTTCACTAATCCAAGCTTTCTGTTTTTTAGACCTTCTAAGAGTTTTTCTGGTCTGCTGAAGACTCTTTTCTTGTTTTCTAGTGGGACGAAGGATTTATGTCTATAATTTCCTTTTTCTCTTCCTCGGGATTTGGATGGGAATGCTGCGGGATGGGGCCTGGCACAGCGCAGGTCTGCTGTAGGCCAGCCTGTAGTGTGTGGGTTCTTGACTTCATGTAGGAAAGATTTCACATCAGGAGGCCAGGTCATTCTGAGAGTTTATTATAGCTGGGGACAGGGAAACAAAGGGAGGACTTACAGTAGAAGCCGCCACAAGAGAGCCTAGGCGGTGCTCGAGTTTGGCTCCCTAGAAACATCATAGGAGAGAAGTGAGTCAAGGTGGGGCTGCTGTCAGCTCACTGGGAAGTCAAGAAAAAAAGAGGGCCTTGGAGACAGGATCAGGGGTTTAGCCTGGGGTGAAGTGCCACTGCCTGCTGCTCCCTGGTTGCAAGTCTTATGGGATCCTTAGATTTTAGAAGGAAGTAAGAAGTTCATGCCCAAGAAGGGGCACGGGCATGCTGTAGAGCGAGTCAGCACTGGGTCTTTGTCTTGAGGGTTTTTATCTTTCTTCTGTGAGTGAGACTCTCAGGGGAGGGTTTCAGCAAGATATTCATCAGCTTTCCAGGTTTTTGTTTTTTTTTTAAATATGCTGGTGCATCAAAATGAGCACATAGGGGAGTTTGGGGTTATTCCTTGGTCCACTTTACTGTTTTACTCTTATCTTGGGTTTGTCTGGCTTTAATAGGTTTTTTTTGTTATTTATTCTCCTAACTTCATCTGTAATTGGGTCTCTGTTCTTTATTTTACCAACCAGGGTAATTTAAACTATGTATTTTCTGATTAGAGAGTTATAAACCCTTTGCTCTAGTGTCTTTGGTTGGGGATGATGACTTGCTGGCTGTAAATTGCTCAGACTGTTTGGCCTTGTTTTTCTTGTCTCAGTTTCCCCATTCCACTTGCCCAGGACTTTTCCTAGCTTCTTACTATCCAGTCACAGGAAAGAGTCAGCATGAGCTCAGTTTGCCATGTTGCAACAGAATGTTTTTGTCCATTTTAATCCTGCAAATGGTAGCCTTTCCCCTTCCACTTCAAGCCCACTGCAGAAGATTGTTCAACATAAACTTTAATAATGTTGCATAAATGTTGTGTCCCTGTAACAAAATCAAGAACTCCAGAAAAATAAAAAATAAAGAATGAAACATTTCTCTCCTTTCTTCCCTAGAGAGCCTGGCATAAAGTATGTATATATAGAAATGTTATTACGGAAAAGATGACTCAGACGGCCTGGGAGTTTACAAAGTGGGGTTTATTCACGCATACGGACCCGGAGGAGATAAATCCAAATTCTGGGCAAAGACCTTAAACTGGAGTTTGCTTATATTCTTGTTACAAGGCAAAAAGGGAGGGGGGAAACAACTGCTAAAAGCAAGCATACAGAAGCAGAAGTGAAGGTAGTGTTTTGGCCTTGAGACAACTGCTTATCTGGGAAAGGCTGCTGTCTGGGAAGAGTTGCTGGTCAGCTCCTACCTAACAATGGCTACTGTTCAGCTATATCCCGTCACAATCCCCCCTTTGATGCTATAAGGTGCTTTTATCCCTTTAGCATCACTATATGCCTAGCTATGCAGCCATCATCACGGGGAGGGTTGTAACTGCTGATACTGGTATTGGTACCGCTGGAGGGCTAACACCTTGGCGGCCGCCTTCTGAGTCACCGTGGCCTCCAGGTGTTGGACCAAGGTTTGGAGGATGCAGGGCCCCAGAGTTATACCTAGGAGAATTATGAGGATGGGCCCCAGAACAGGCAATATCCACCTCAGTCATATCCGTGGATTGAATCCAAAATCCCAATCCTCTAGCTCTTGGGTCTGAATCCTAATGTTCTCCTTTAATTCTTTTACCTTTTTTGCTACTATACCAGATTGGTTGACAAAATAGCAACATTCTTCTCCTAGGAACATACATGTTCCACCTTCTCTCCAGTAATGAGGTCTAAAGCTCTCCGATTCTGAAGGGTTACCTCAGGCAAGGAGTTTATCTGCTGCTGCAGGGTGGTCAGGGAATCGGCTATGTTGTTCATATCTTCGCTCAGCTGAGCTGACGACAGCTTGTAGTAAGTGGATGCAGACAATCCCATTGCCCCAACTCCTGCCCTGACCCCCACTGCAAGACATGTTCCTATAGCTATGGTGGCCCCTACTCCTCTCTTACGCCGGGAGGCTTCCTTTACTTTAGGTTGCAGTAGTTTTCTCATCTTGTAAGGGGTCCGGATGCTGACACTAGGGGCTAGGAAGACTTCAATGCAGATCCCAGTCCAATTTTGGGGCAGGCACTTACAAGCTGCCTTCCCACAGAGAAGGAAGATTCCAGGTTCAGTACAAAGGCTGCTCTTGTTGGGAATATTACGTTGACCAGAGCAGAGCTGGGGGTTGAGCATTCCCACATTGTTCCTCGGCTCTGCGGTCCGGTTTGCCACCAAACAGGTTCAGTTCATTCCCTTAGCATTTAGGAAGACAACGGTAGCTACGGGTCCTTGGATTACAGCAGGACCTGTGTCTATGGGCTTATGAGCCCTGTTCCAGCTCGGGGGTACTGGAACACCTAGAAACCTTTTTTCTTCTATAGGCAAACATACCCAGCATTCCTTTGTGGAGTTAGTAACATTCTGGTATGCTGCATACATGGCACGGACCATGTACTAGACTTGGACTGCTGGGCTCACCCTCCACCGGGCCTCCTGAAAGGCCGTGAGGTTAGCCCCTTTTTAGATGACTGCTTCTTGGGACAAATGGTTTGCTATTTCTCTTGCAGCCTTTTTCTTAGCCTGTTCAAACTCTGTCTGGCTCATTGTACTTAGCTGGCGGTAATAGTTCCAACATACTTGTTGGTCGGGGTATCCATGTCCCTGACACTTTTGGGACTGGTATCCTACAGTTCCTCCCATTATTCTAGTCTGGTATAATTTCCCTCCCCAAGTACAGAGGAATTGGGGCTGTGGCCGAACGCAACCTGATGGCATGGAGGTGGAGGAGGTGAAAGCTATGGTGGGAAGGGAGTAGGTCATCACTCCACCACCGAGCCTAATCCTACACTCGGGGGCACTACATTTACAGACTGGGGCTGAGATAGACCCCGCATTTGTTAAACAAAGCATACAATATATCCAATTACAGAGACTAAACAGAGATAAACTACTCCTAGGGCGATTCACTCCCCAGGACTTCATTCTGCTGGGGTCACAGTCACTAATCCAATTCCCAATACTCCTGCAAAGATGCCAATTATAGTCAGGAACCCTGCGGAGCAACAGTTCATTCCCCCAGTGTCTTCTCCACTGGTTGGTATCCTCTGGAGCCTCAGCTCAGGTAGTCTGGGTGCAGGCTTGGTCTTCAGGTCCTCAGCATCTGCTGCTGCTTTGGCCCGGCTGTAGTGGATCCAAGGGGTGATTCCTGTAACTTTAAGGGCAGTTGGGGTAGTTAGTAACACCAAATGTGGCCCAGTCCACACAGGTTGAAGTGGTTCCTTTTTCTAGTCCTTTACCCATACATAACTTCCTGGTTTAAAAGAGTGTGCTGGCCCCCTTTGGGGTAGGGGTCCCTGGCCCTAACCGGCCCCGTTTATCTTCCCTGAAGTTTCCCCTAGCTTCTGGAGATATTTTGTCTGCCCTAATTCACCTTGCAACCGGAGTCCCCCCTTTTGTATGCTGAGAGCTGGAGGAGGTTTCCCCAAAACTAGTTCATATGGAGTATATCCTGAGGGGTTAGGGGCGTTTCTAACCCTAAGCAAAGCTAGTGGTAGCAAGTCTGTCCAAGGCAGTCCGGTTTCCTGGTGAAATTTAGCTAAAGATTCTTTAAGAGTCCGGTTCATTCGCTCTACTTTCCCAGAGCTCTGGGGTCCATAGGCGGTGTGCAGCTTCCATGTGATGTTCAGAAGTTTGGCTGTTTCTTGGATTACTTGTGAGATGAAGGCCAGCCTATTATCACTTCCAGTGGTTAGAAGCAATCCATACCTTGGGATGATTTCCCTCAGTAGTGCTCGGGTGACTTCCTGGCTTTTCTCCATCCTAGTGGGGAAAGCCTTAACCCAACCAAAGAAGGTGCACACGATTACCAGGAGGTATTTAAACCCTCGGCTCGGCTTGACTTCAGTGAAATCTATTTGTAGATCCTCAAAGGGTTGTCTGCCTGTGTGTTGTATTCCCGGCCTCATCCCCGGGTGCCCGACAGCGTTATTCCGAGCACATGTTATGCATTGTGCTGAGGTGGAAACACAAAGTGCTGCTAGGTTGGGGAAATAGAAATACCTCTTCAGCAGATTTTCCAGGGAGGTCTTGCCCATGTGGGTAAGGGCATGGCACTGCCTTACTAGATTGCTAGCTTGCCCCTGTGGTATGTAAATTTTCCCATATGGCAGCCTCCACTCCCCTCTGGGGGTCTTCTTACACCCGGCCTAGCATGCCCACTCTACTGCTGCAGGAACAGAATCCTCTAGGCTGACTTGAATGTCCAGGAGGGGGCCTAACAGTGGAGCAGTTAATTTTGTCTGATCCACCCCAAGCGCCGCCTCCTTGGCAGCCTGGTCTGCTTTCTGATTTCCTCGGGCAACTGCAGTGTCAGGCTTAGAGTGGCCTTTGCAGTGCATAATGGCCACCTCAGTGGGTGCCCATACCGCTTCTAGTAGCCAGAGTATTTCTTGTTCATTCTTTATCTCTTTTCCTTCTGCTGTCAATAACCCTTCCTCTCAGTATAGCACCATGAATGTGGAGGGTGGCAAAGGCATATTTAGAGTCTGTGTAAGTGTTGACTTTCCTGCCTTGGCTCAACTCCAAAGCCCTTATTAGCCCCCACAGTTTGGCCCTCTGTGCTGACCATCCTACTGGCAGTACTTTGGCCTCTATTATCCCGCAGTCATCCACGACCGCATACCCAGCAACTCTCCTGCCTCCAACCATATAGCTGCTCCCATCCGTGAAGTAGGTGACATCAGGTCAGGCCAGGGGCTGGTCCCGGAGGTCGGGCTGGCTGGCATGGACCTTCTCGGTTACTTCGAGATAGTCATGGTCCGGCTCTCCAAGCTCTGCTGGTAAGTAGGTGGCTGGATTGACTTTTTTCACGGTCCTAACTTGCACCCTTGGGTTCCCCTGGAGAATGCCCTGGTACTGAGTCAATTGAGGATTTGACAGCCACTTATGTCCCTGCCCGGCAAAGAGACTGTTCACTGCGTGTGGTACGTGAAGACTGATTTCTTGACCTAGAGTTAACTTGTCTGCCTCTTGCAAGAGAGTCACAGCAGCAGCGACTGCCCTCAGACAAGGCGGCCAGCTGGCGGCGACATTGTCCAATTGCTTAGACAGATAAGCCACTGGGTGTTGCCATGGTCCAACAGGCTGGGTCAGGACCCCAAGGGCTACCTTGTCTCTCTTGTGGGTATACAGGTTAAATGGCCACCCTGGATCTGGCAGTCTTAGGGCAGGAACATCACTGAAGTGCCCCCTGATATCTTGGAAGGCTTTTTCCTCATTTTCTCCCCATTCTAGGGGCTTGGTATCCGGACCCTACAGGGCCTGGTAGAGGGGCCTTGCCATAGTGGTGAATCCTGGCATCCATATTCGGCAAAATCCAGCCACCCCAAGAAATTCTTGCAATTCCTGTCCAGTGCAGGGGGGAGGGAATCAAACTATGACAGCCTTCCTCTCAGTGCTCAGGGCCCTCTTTCCCTGTGAGATGAGGAACCCTAAGTATTTTACTTGTTTTTGGCAGACCGGTACCTTCTTCCAGGACACCCAATACCCTAATTCAGCCAGGCACTTCAGCAGCGTGCACGTTCCCTCCCAGCACTGTTCCTGGGATGGGGCTGCCAGGAGCAGATCATCCACATACTGTAGAATTGTCAGGTCTGGCTCCCCTTCAGCAAAAGGCTTCAGAAGTCTTGCTAGAGCCCCCCCAAATAAAGTTGGGGGGTTCTTAAACCCCTGAGGCAGTCTAGTCCAGGTCAATTGAGTCTTGACCGTAGTGTGAGGGTCTTCCCACTCCAAAGCAAAAATGGGTTGGCTGGAAGGTACCACAGGAATGCAGAAAAAGGCATCCTTCAGATTAAGGCAGGTAAACCACGTTGCCGTTAAGGGGAGCTGGCTCAGGAGGGTGTATGGATTTGGGACGACCAGGTGGAGGGTTACAGCTGTGTCGTTGACAGCCCACACATCCTGGATGGGCCGGTACCCACTCCCGTCTGACTTCTTGACCTGAAGAAAATGGCTATTCCACTGAGACTGGCATTGAATTAGTATTCCATCCATAGGTGTCTGTGGATGACCTTGGAAATCCCCAGACGAGCCTCTCAGGACAGGGGATACTGCCAAAGGTGGTGGGGCTTAGTCCCCGGCTTGAGTTCTATGACTACCAGGGTCTGGGTTTTAGCTCGTCTGGGTGGGTTGCCTTCAGTCCCAGCCCCGGTTCTGTCTCACTTGGGTTCCCTGCGTCCTGCAAGTGAAGAGTACCGCCTTCACTCAGGAGGACTATAGCCAGGATGCTCGGGGTCTATACCTGCAGATGGGCTTCCCCAGAGGGCTGGAAGATGACCTGCGCTCAGAGTTTTGAGTAGATCGAGTCCCAATAACGGAACAGGGCACTCGGGTAGGTAGAGAAACTCGTGCCTGATGGTTGTCCCCCTAGCTCTACAGTGCGGGCTTGGCAAAATCTTTTAGGGCTGCTGGGGCGTCTGGTGGCCCCTACAATGGTGATTTCTTGCCCCGATGGCAGAGCCACTGGGGTCGTTACAACTAAGTGTTCTGCACTGGTACCTACCATGAATGGTAGGCTGTGGCCCCCCACTTTTATTTGGACCATGGGCTCATGGAGGCCGAGATTCAGTGAGCCCGGTTTTATTTAATCTGAGTCCAGCCCAGCCAAGTGAAGGATAGAGGGAGTTGCTCCCTTTTCCTTTAGTTTGGGGAACTTCCTTCAATTCGGGCACTCCCGTTTCCAATGTTCTCTCTCCTTACAATAAGCACACTGATCTCGCTCTATTCTCTGGTGCCCTGCTCCCTCCCCTTTCCTTTCACCTTCCTTGTCTGGTGGTGGGCAACCGAGGGTCAGGGTCCAGGGTCGTAGCCAGATAGCAACCTCAACTAGCTGGCTTATATTCATCCTAGCAAATCCCTCAAGTTTCTGGAGTTTCTTTCGGATGTCCAAGGCCAACCGTGACACGTAGGCCATATTGACCATGCGCTGGTTGTTGGGGCTCTCGGGATCAAAAGGAGTGTAGATGCGGTAGGCTTCATACAGCCGCTTAAGAAAATCGCCGGGACACTCTTCCGGCCTTTGAGTGACGTTCCCCACCTTGGACCTATTGGTGGTCTCCGTGCCCCAGCAGGGATTCCATGGAGTAATGCATCACGGTAACAGGCTAGGGCCGCTTGTCCTTCCTCTATGTTGTGGTCCCAGTCTGGCTGGGTCTCAGGGGCTGCTAGTCAGGCCCACTGGATAGGGTTTAGGGTCCCCACAGGGCCATTCGCTTCTAGGTGACCGTGTGCCTCTTGTACAATGCACCGACACTCCTCCATGTTGAACAAAGTAAGAGCTGCCGACAATCATACCAAGTTGGGCAATGAGTCTGCATGATAGACTCCATAAGGTCAACCAGAGCCTGCGGTTTTTTGGAATAGGAAGAAGTATGATGTTTCCAATTAAGGAGGTCAGTTGTGGTAAATGGCTGATAATAAACCACAGTTCGACCTGGTTGCTCCATGCCATCCCAGCCTAGGTACAGCAGAGCCTGAGGCTCCCTGAGTGGTAGTTGCAGCCCTGGTTGGCTGCACAATCGATTGGCGACCAGAGAGGCTGAAGGAGCACCTGGTTCTGCCAGAGGCATGGAAGGAGGCGGGGTGTCTAAGGCTTGAGAGGGTTCTCAGGCTCCAAGAACGTAAGGGGGTGGAAGAGTCACCAGGACCTCTTCCTCCGATTCTCCCTTGAAAATAGGAGGTCAGCGCGCCTGAGTTATGAGCACTCTGGCCAGGGTCATGCTTTGAGAGCCTCAGGCACAGCCTGGCCTGCCCGCCTTTCACAGGTCTCCCGCATTGCCAGATGCTTTGACTGAATGCTTCACACAGCGCTGGAGCCATCCTGGCATGTCCTGCGCTAATTCCTGCCAGTGGTTGATGTAAACAAACTGGTCAGGGTGACCTGGCCTGCCTGTAACAATGAGATGGACTGCCTGTATGATGCCTAGATTCAGGGTGCCTTCAGGGGGCCAGACTACCCCAAAAGCTCGCCACTTGGATGAACAAAAGCTCTCTAATTGATCCGCATCCATGCTTGGGTCCTGGCCCTTAAGCCGATCGAAATTCTGTAACATACAGTCCAGAACTGTGGAAGAGCACCCGCCCCCCACAAGACAATTCCTCCTGATCGGCGCTGACAGACAAGGGAAGGGACTCTTGTGTTGCCCGCCTGGCCTCTCCCCTCACGGAGCACTTAGGTCGTCATGTCAAAGGCTGCCCGTGTAGAATCCAGGTTAGTCGCCCAGCCGTTATGCCATTAGACGGACGGAGGAACGGCAGGTTAGGGCTCACTCACACATCGTAGGCTTCCACCTGTGGAGCAACAAACACAGTCATTCCCACAAACACACCGAGTTTATCACGTTCCCACCCGTCCGAACTGTGGGAGCCCCGCCTGGGCCTTCCGGCCTGAGGGGTGATCAGTCCCTCCTTCCACTCCAAGAGTGGGCCTGGTTTTCAGGCTCCTGGTCCCCACAGGGCACTTAACAGATTCCAGATTGGCGCCTTCCCAGATACCACCAGTACACACCCCACCAGCCCAGGTAGAAGAGTGGTCCCGGGCCGAGCCCGCAGAGCCCGGGATGTTGAGGATCCGAAATCACCGGGGCACGTGCCTCCTTATCACTGCCGGGCCCCACCAGTCGCCTGGTGGCTGCCTTCACCAGAGGCAATCAGCCTGCTCGTGTGAGTCGTTTCCTGGTCAGGGAACCAAAATGTTACAGAAAAGACGACTCAGATGGCCTGGGAGTTTACGAAGTCTGGTTTATTCACGCATGCAGACCCAGAGGAGATAAATCCAAATTCTGGGCAAAGACCTTAAACTGGAGTTTGCTTATATTCTTGTTATAAGGCAAAAAGGGAGGGGGGAACAACTGCTAAAAGCAAGCATACAGAAGCAGAAGTAAAGGTTAGTGTTTTGGCCTTGAGACAACTGCTTATCTGGGAAAGGCTGCTGTCTGGGAAGAGCTGCTGGTCAGCTCCTACCTAACAATGGCTACTGTTCAGCTATGTCCCATCACAATATCAATATTTATGTAATATTTTATAATACCTACATTTATGTACTATTTTATATAAAATCTACATTTATATTAATATTTTTACAAAAATAGAACCATAATATCTATAAAGGGAGGCCTGCAAAAAAAAAAATCTCCAACAGGAATTGAGACCCTCTTCTGACACTAATCTTTTGTTTTGTCTTGTTTAATATATTTTATTGATTATGCTATTACAGTTGTCCCATTACCCCTCTTTATTCCCCTCTACCCTGCACACCTCCTCCCACCCACATTTCCCCCCTTTAGTTCATGTCCATGGGTCATACATATAAGCTGATTCTTTGGGGTCTACATTTCCTATACTATTCTTAACCTACCTCTGTCTATTTTCTACCTACCATTTATGCTACTTATTCTCTGTACCTTTTTCCCCTCTCTCCCCCTCCCACTCCCCTGTTGCTAACCCTCCATGTGATCTCCATTTCTGTGGTTCTGTTCCTGTTCTAGATGTTTGCTTAGTTTGCTTTTGTTTTTGTTTTAGGTTTAGTTGTTAATAACTGTGAGTTTGCGATCACTTTACTATTCATATTTTTATCTTCTTTATCTTAGATAAACTCCATTAACATTTCATATAATAAGGGCTTGATGATGATGAATTCCTTTAATTTGACCTTATCTGAGAAACACTTTATCTGCCCTTCCATTGTAAATGAAAGCTTTGCTGGATAAAGCAATCTTGGATGTAGGTCCTTGTCTTTCATGACTTAGAATACTTCTTTACAGCCCCTTCTTGCCTGCAAGGTCTCTTTTGAGAAATCAGCTGACAGTCTGATGGGAACTCCTTTGTAGGTAACTCTTTCATTTTGTCTTGCTGCTTCTAAGATTCTCTCCTTACATTTAATCTTGGGTAATGTAATTATGATGTGCCTTGGTGTTCTTCCCTGGATTCCTCTTTGGGACTCTCTGAGCTTCCTGGACTTCCTAGAAGGCTATTTCCTTTGCCACTTTGGGGAAGTTTTCTTTCATTATTTTTTTCAAATAAATTTTCAATTTCTTGCTTTTCCTCTTCTCTTTCTGGCACCACTATGATTTGGATGTTGGAACGTTTAAAGATGTCCTGGAGGTTCCTAAACCTCTCCTCATTTTTTTTGAATTCTTGTTTCTTTATTCTTTTCTGATTGGATGTTTCTTTCTTCCTTCTGGTGCACACTGTTGATTTGAGTCCCAGTTTCCTTCCCTTCACTGTTGGTTCCCTGTATATTTTTTATTTCACTTAGCATAGCCTTCATTTTTCATCTAATTTGCAACCAAATTCAACTAATTCTCTGAGCATCCTGATTACCAGTGTTTCAAATCGTGCATATATAGGTTGGCTATCTCTTCATCACTTAGTGGTACTTTTTCTGGAACTTTGATCTGTTCTTTCATTTGAGCCATTTTTTGTCTTGGTGCACCTGCTACATATAAGGGGTAGAGCCTTGTGTTCACTGGGGCAGGGCAACCCAGGTCACTGCATTGTAACACTGTATGTGGGGGAGGGGTATGAAAGGGAACAATGCTGCTTGCTCCACTCTGCAGGATTTCAATCACTTCCCCCGCTACCTGCAAGCAAATTGGGCCCTTCTGTTGCTGATTCCCGGGTGGGTTGGCTTGTGTACATTCTAGGACCCTGTGGGTCTCTCCAACAAACTCTCCTGTGAGGCTGGGAGTTTCTCTCACTGCCACCTCAACCCCCACAGGTGTTTTGAGGCTCTATTTCCCCATGCTGGGACCCTGGGTTGTGAGGTCTGTCTCGCTCCCCAGTTGTTCCTCCCAGTTTATCTGCACATGAATGTGGGACTGCCCACTCCACCAGCTGCCACTTTGCTGGTCTGCCAACTGTTGCCTTGCCGGCCAGTTGCAGCGTTGCCCATTTGATCCTCCACCGCCACCTTGCCATGAGTCCTCCCCACCTGGCTGCCTGTCTCCACACCTCCTATCACTCTGGATGGATGTTTCTTCTTTAACTCCTTGGTTGTCGGACTTCCATACAGTTTGATTTTCTGTCAGTTCTGGTGGTTTTTTGTTTTTAAATTGTTGTTGTCCTTCTTTTGGTTGTGTGAGGAGGCACAGTGTATTTACCTACACCTCCATCTTGGCCAGAAGTTGGCCTGACACTACTCCTACATCATTTTTTCCTGGGAACAAATGAGGCTAACAGCATGCTTATGTAACAGGGAATATCAGCATCTCCCAAAATGGGGAGGTTCCCCCACCTACCTGGCTGGGGGAAGCAGAGTAGGGTCATTGAGAGTTACTTTGCAGGTCTACAGAATTTGTCCAGTGTTTTAGTAATGTTAAAAGCTGTGCTTGCCTTGCTCAGAGCCTGGGAGATGGATGTGACTCTACCCTGTGATGCAGCAGGAAGGCAGTCCCCTTGTTGCTTCAGTTGCTACACCTGCCTAAGCAGCTTGGAGGCCAAGCCTGCCAGGACTAACAATGGCAGCCAAGAAAGGCAGAAGAGACCAGACTACTGGCAGGTGTAACCCAGTGTGGGAGGAGTCATAAATTGAGTTACAGAGGAAGATCTGCACCGGGATTTAAAAGTGCAAGTGTAGCAGCCATGCTGAAGCTCTGGACCATATGGGAAGGAGAGCCGGAGAGCTATGAGAGGCTCTCTGTCTTGCACTGTCTTCACCATGTGGTTTGGGATCAGAGAGGGGGCTCTTCATCATGCAGCCTAGAAAGGAACAGAAAAGCAGGATGTAGCAGCTGTATGAGGTCTTGGCCATGTGGTGTGGGGGCAGAAGGTCCCCTACCGGCCCACCATGAGGATGCAGTTTTGGATTAAGAGCAAGAGCCTAGCCAGCCGAGCAGAGACTACTAGAGGAAGCCAGAATACAGACAGGAATCTGCCCAGCTAAGCTACAGACTTCTATTTCTTTTCCTGAGAGGTAATACCTCTGACTGGCCTGGTTTGGCAAGGGGAGACAGGACTGTGTATTAGTAGGTGTTTTTTTGTTTTTAAAGTGACCAAGATTTAATGGCAGAACTCCACCATTATTCTAAACCTATACAACTTTTGAATAAATACCATATTTTTAGGACTATAAGATGCACTAGACCATAAGACACACCTAGGTTTTAGAGGAGGAGATAGGAAAAAAAATTTTGAAGCAAAAAATGTGGTAAATTTTCAATAACCTGTGACCCCACTCCACTGCCACCCTGCACCCCCACAGTGAGCCAGGTAAGCTACATTCGGACTATAAGACGCACCCCCCTTTCCTCTCAAATTTGGGGAGAAAAGTGTTTTATAGTCCAAAAAATATGGTAGCTCCTTTCCTTTTCATAAGACTCTGGTATTGGGAGTCCTGGTTCTTATTGGCACTGGGCAATAGAACCCAGAGCAATAGAAACCATTGGTTCTTTTATAGTTACTATTCCTAAGGTCTGTGAAAAAAACAAGCCATATACATTTGCACTGAAGGAGAATATGTAACATCAGCAAAAATTTCTCCAATTAACGCCTCTTTATTTCAAAAGCCTGACACATACACATGCACACATCTTTAGGATGATTACAATTTATTCTGCAAATCATTCTTTGCACTGGCTCCCATTTCCCACAATAGTTTGTACGCTCCATGACACCAGGGGGTCACAGGACCAGGGTCTGTTTTTGTTCAGAATTGAGTATTCCATGCCCAAAGTAGTTATTGACAGAGTAGGTGCTTTTTGGTAAATGCTTTTAGAATGAATGAATGGAGGAATCTTATTGATCTCAAGCTTTTAGAGTCATTCTTTTTCTTTTATTATTTTTTAAAAATAGCCCTGGCTGGTGTGGCTCAGGGGATCAAGTACTGGCCTGGGAACCAAAACGTCACCAGTTTGATTCCCTCTCAGGGCACATGCCTGGGTTGTGGGCCAGGTCCCCTGTTGGGGGCATGAGAGAGGCAACAGATCAATGTATCTCTCACATATCAATGTTTCTCTCCCTCTCCTTCTCCCTCCCTTCCCCTTTCTCTATATAAATAAATAAAATCTTATATATATTATGTTTATAAAATATATATTTTATATATATTATGTTTAAGATATTCTGTCAGTCTTTGAGATAGTGTTTATTCTGGTTTGGTTTCCATGCTCTCAATTCACTTATCTACTCTTACACGTTCACAATAACACAAAACATTTAAAGACTTTTGTCTGGCTAGAACACAAACACAGTACATTTCTTCCATTGATACCTGATGTGAGATATTATAAGAGAGGTGAAATGTTTCATAAAAATGATAAAATGTCATAATTATTATAATTTTCTATCTTTGGTATTAAGATACAAACCATTCTTTAATCCTATTATGTAATACAGGACCAAGACTGGATTCAGAAATATGATTTTCTTGTGAGAAGATTTAATTGTCTCCAAGACAGTTTCTAATACTTGCTATTCCACAGCTCCCTGGTCATTTCCTGGGATCCATACCACCCAGAGGTCTGGCTATTGTTTTCTTAGAAGTCTTCATAGCACAAAAGACCTGAGTACACCCCTCCCACTGGACAAGGTTACTTGCCCTCCTTGTAAGAAAATTTACATTGAAAGGTAAACTTCTATTCCAGAGAAGCTGACCTGCACCTACTTTTCTTAGTGTGACGTATTTACTTTCTGTGACACAAGATTATTTGAGTACCTCTAAGTGAATCTCACCAGAAAGGGGGAAAACAAAACCAAATTTTATCTTTGTGGACAACCTAGCACATTTGGAAATGCCTCAAGCACTTTTGCTCTAATAAAGGTCATTCTAAAATATAGACCACATCCAGGATGTCCTACGCTCACAAAACAAAGTGGCCGTGTTCCCTGCTAGCATGTGGGCATCTGAGGGAGAGGTCATATTCTCATCCCTGAATACAAGGAAAGCATCAACAGCAAACAACCACCCCCCCAACACTGATCTACAAACGACAGCAGCACATTCTCATTATGAATACAGGGGAAACCAACCTTACTTCTGCTCTATTGCTTGGATAGCGCTGTCCTAGGACACCAGAAATCAAGGCACAGAGTTTGAGGACAATCCTTGGAAATGTCACAATGGTAGACTGACTGTCAAATGAGATGGAACAAACCAGAAAGTGCTAGAAAAAGAAAAAGAGACAATTGGCCCAAACTGCTCATCAGCAAACCCTGCTGCCCCACCCCCACCCCCACACACATGCAGACACAGCCACAGCCTCTAGTTCCACACTTTTACACATTCTAGAGAATATCCTGGCCCTGAATGATATCCTGGGCCTTGAACAATATTTTTTAACTAAATGTTTTATTTTGAGAAAATTATATGCAGCTGTAGGGAGTAACACCCAGACATCCCACATGCGTTTTATCCAGTTTCCCCCAAAGAAAACATCTGCCCAAACTATAGCATAATATCACAAGCAGGATATCCACATTGCAGAAACAGAACATTTCCATCATGACAGTCCCCTACTGTTGCCCTCTCATAGCCACATCCAACCTCTCCCTAACCCCTGGCAACCACTAATCTGTTTTCCATTTTCATAATCAGTCATTTCAAGAATGTTACATAAATGTATAGGGCCATGTACATGTACATGTACAGTTACACAGCATATGGAACCTTTTGGGACTGGTTTTCCCCCTCCATAATTCTCTGGAGATCTGCATAGGACATTGGCTGTATGGATAGTTTATTCCTTTTTGTTGCTACGTGTTACACCATGGACTATCTTGTTTAAAATTTATTTTAAAATTATAGTTAACATACAATATTATATTAGTTTCAGGTGTACCTTATATACCATACAAAGAAATCACCATAAGTCTAGTACTTACCTTGCACCATACATTGTTATTAGAATATTACTAGCTATATGCTGTATTTTACATCCCTGTAACTATTTTTATAACTGGGAATTTGTACTTCTTAATATAGCTCAACATAAAAAACATTTTACTTTAAAAAATGGGTGGAGAACCTGAACAGATATTTCCCTGAAGACATGCAGATGACCAACAGACATGAAAAGATACTCAACATCACTAATCCTTAGGGAAATGCAAATCAAAACCACAGCAACTATTGACACAATGACTATTATTAAAAAGTCAACAAACAAGTGTTGGTGAAAATGTGGAGAAAGGGACCCTCTTGCACTGTTGGGACTCTAAATTGGTGGAAGAGCTATGGAAAACAGTATGGAATTTCCTGGAAAACTTAAAACTAGAACTATCATATGATCCAGCAATTCCACTTCAGGAATTTATCCTAAAATACTATTTCAAAAAGATATACACACTCCTATGTTCAATGCAGCATCATTTCCAATAGCCAAGATACAGACCTTCATTTTTAAAACTAGAGACCTTCCCAGGCAGGAGAGCTCCCCCTCTTCCAAGCACTGTGATCTCACAGCACTCAGCCAGGTCCTGCTTCCACCCTAGGCGGGGAAGGAGGAGGGAGTGGAGCGGAAGGCGGGGCCGGGGGCGGGGCTTAGGAGGATGGGCAGGGAGTCACCTTGGAGCTTGCAGTAGGCGGGGCGGGGCCAGAGGACTGGGAAGAGCGTCAACTTGGAGGAGGCAGTGGGTGGGGCGGGGCGTGGGAGAAGAGCCGAAAACGGGCCGTCTGGGCCAGTCTGGTGAGCAACCGAAGTCCATCCCAACTTTGGGCCCCCCAACTGGTCAGTCTGCCCACCGCCTGGCGTCTGCGAGTCCGCGGCAGGCCCCTGGCGCAGGCGTCCAGACCTTCCCTTTCGGAGGCGGGGGTCCGAGTCCTGTCTTTTCTTTCCTGGGCGTCCACCTGCGGGAGGGTAAGTACATCCCCTGGCCGGGCACCGGCGGGCTTGGGAGGCACAGGTCCCAGCACGCTGCTCTCTCTCGGAGGGGACTTGCAGAGGGGGAGAGGTTTCTGCAGATTTCACTTCCCAGCCAGAATGGGAACACGTGGTCTCCGTGGTTTCTGCTACCAGGGCTCATCGACCATTTCGAAATTAACATTTTACTTCACTCTTCCTAAACCTTCCTGCTTGTTAAGCCTGGTTGTAAGTGTTTAACAGATTCTCATTTAATCTGCTGTCAACCCTGTTGCAAAAGAGGAAATAGGGCATCTCAAGATCAGTTTGTAAAGGGGGTACCAAAACACCAGCTCCCCACAGTCAGCCTTTGTCAAGTATATTGTGGCAGTCTGTAACAGAACCTTAAAAAATAAGCGTCTTTAGCCTTTAATTTCCCTTAAAATATCAGCCAAAAACACATGAAGAAAGGGGAGTGTATTAAATACATGTATTAAA
The DNA here is from genome assembly GCF_019186645.2 of Phyllostomus hastatus. NCBI lineage: Eukaryota > Metazoa > Chordata > Mammalia > Chiroptera > Phyllostomidae > Phyllostomus > Phyllostomus hastatus. The sequence continues at coordinate 8,374,382 of NW_025333867.1, read as the reverse complement.
TAATACATGCTTCCAGCAGTGCTTTTTATAGTTCTGGTGGGGGTCGGGGGTGGGGAGGAAATAACCGAAGTGCCCAGGAATAGAGAAATGGTCACAAATGAGCATACAGACACTGGTATATCTACACAGTGAAATGTTATCCACTCAGAGTGACAGGCATAGAGCCCATCCATATGTAAAAGAGGCAAAGAGAAAACACAAAACAGCATTTGAATGCTGACTAAAAAGAAATAACCTACATCAATAATATCAGCCCATTTGATATATATATATAATTATTTTTTAATAACCACATGGTTCTTTTTTCCTATTGACCTGGGTGAGTGCATAATTCCTAACTAAGAAGAAAAGATTACTGTGGAGTGGGGCACTAAGGAAGGTGACTGAACGAGAATTGAAGAGCACCTGACAGCAAGTCAAAAGCCTGGCTTGAATACTTTATTTTTGTAGCTTACTTATTGAGCCTTGGTTTCTTGCTCTATACAACAGGGAGAATTGTATAAGATGGGGAATCACAAACTCGAGTGCCTCAAGTGCCCAGGCATGTGATGTAAATATGTAAACTGGGACAAGAAAAAGGGTAGGGAATGGTGAGGCCTGGGGATACAGAGGAACACAAGTCCTGCTCATCCTAGGGATCTCAGGATAAGGTGTTATGTGAGTTTCAAGTGACACTGATAACCTTTTTTTATATATATATTTTATTGATTATCCTATTACAGTTGTCCCATTCTCTCCTCTTTATTCCTGTCTGGACTGTAGCCCTCCTCATACCCTCATTCCCCCATTTTAGTTTATGTCCATGGGTTGTACATATAAGTTCTTTGTCTCTCCGTTTCCTATACTATTCGTCAACCTCCCCCTGTCTATTTTGTATCTACCATTATGTTTCTTATTCCCTGTACCTTTTCTCCCATTGTTCCCCCTCTGCCTCCCTGCTGATAACCCTCCATGTGATCTCCATTTCTGTGAACCTGTTCCTGTTCTAGTTGTTTGCTTAGTTCATTTTGGGTTTGTTGGGTTTTTTTTTTTTTAGGTTCAGTTGTTGATAGTTTTGAGTTTGTTGTCATTTTACTGTTCATAGTTTTTTACCTTCTTTCTCTTAGGTTAGTCCCTTTAACATTTCATATAATAATTATGGGCTTGGTGATGTTGAACTCCTTTAATTTTTCCTTATCTGGGAAGCACTTTATCTGCCCTTCCATTCTAAATGGTCTGGGTAGAGTAATCTTGGATGTAGGTCCTTGCTTTTCATGATTTGGAATACTTCTTTCCAGTTCCTTCTGGCCTGCAAGATTTCTTTTGAGAATGACAGTCTTATGGGAACTCCTTTGTATATAACACTCTGCTTTTCTCTTGCTGCTTTTAAGATTCTCTCCTTATCTTTAATCTTGGGTAATGTAATTATGATGTGCTGTGGTGTGTGCTTCCAAATTTTTTGGAATGCTCTGACCTTCCTGGACTTCCTGAAAGTCTATTTTCTTTGTCAGATTAGGGAAGTTCTCCTTCATTATTTTTTCAAATAAGTTTTCAATTTCTTGCTCTTCCTCTTCTCCTTCTGGCATTCTTATAATTCAGATGTTGGAAGGTTTAAAGTTGTCCTGGAGATTCCTAAGCCTCTCCTCATTTTTTTGAATTCTTGTTTCTTTATTCTGTTCTGGCTGAATGTTTCTTTCTTCCTTCTGCTCTAAACCATTGATCTGAGTCCTAGTTTCCTTTCCTTCACTATGGGTTCCCTGTACATTTCCTTTATTTCACTCCACATAGCTTTCACTTTTTCCCGCTATTTTGTGGCCATACTCAACCATTTCTGTGAACATCCTGTTTACCAGTGTTTTGAACTATGCATCTGATAGGGTGGCCATGTCTTCATTGCTTAGTTGTATTTTTTTCTGGAGCTTTGATCTGTTCTTTCATTTGGGCCACATTTTTTTTTGTCTTGGTGCACCTGTTATGTAATAAAGGGTGGATCCTTAGGTATTGGACAGGGTGGGACAACCTCTTTCCTGTGTTGTGGCACTGTATGTGGGGGAGGGGTTGGAGAGGGAACAATGCTGGTCGCTCAGCTCTCTGCCAACTTTCAGTCACTTCCTCTGCTACCCACAAGCAAATTGGGCCTTTCTGGTGCTGATTCCCAGGTGGGTGGGTGTGTGTACATTCTAGGACCCTGTGGGTCTCTCCAATCAACTCTCCTGTGAGGCAGGGAGTTTCTCCTGCTGCCGAAACCCCCATAGGTTTTCTCAGTCAGAGGTTTTGAGGCTTTATTTCCTTGCGCTAGAACCCTGCATTGTGCAGTCTGTCTTGCTCCCCAGTTTTTCTTCCGGGGTTATCCGCACCCAAATGTGAGACCACCCACTCCACCAGCCACTGCTGTGTCAGGTCCTCCAGCTGCTGCCTGTCTCCACCCCTCCTACCTGTCTGGATGAATATTTCTTCTTTAACTCCTTGGTTGTCAGATTTCCATCCAGTTAGAGTTTCTGGCAGTTCTGGTTAGGTTTTGTTTTAAAATTTGTTGTCCTTTTGGTTGTGGGAGGAGGCAAAGTGTATCTTCCTACACCTTCATCTTGGCTAGAAGACTGATAACCTTTTAAAAAGGAATCAGTACATATCACATTCCTATTTAAGATGCTCCATTGGCTGTCTTGTTATGCTTAGAATAACATCCTCATCCGTGTACTGCAACCCACCCACCTCTGACTGCATTGTCCACCATACCTCTTTTTTTAACCATAGGCCAAACAGGTTTTAGAATACTCCATTTAGTTCCTACCTTATGCCTTTTACTAGGTATGCCCCCAGATCTTTGCATGGCTTGGTCCATATCATCATTCATTTATGCTCAGAGATATCTTGCTGGGCTACTCTATTGCAAATATCAAGTATACTCCTGCCATTTTATCTGCTAAAGTACTTTATTTTCTTATCACTATTACTATTAGCATTATTAGTAGTACTTACCACTATCTAGAATTATATTGTTGCTTTGCCTGCTTGTTTTATCTGCTTCCCCACCCCCACAACCCCAGAATAAAATTCCATCTTGCCTCTTTGGATCACCACAGTAGCCTCAGCACCTAGTGTAGTACCTGACCAGAGGGTGGGTGAATCCTCCAAGGCATGGATCCAGCTGAATGAATGTATAGATCAGTTAGGAAATGTGTCCCGCTCACTGCTAGTAATAGTCAACTCCAACAGCTTAAACACAATTTAGAATTTTATCTCATGTAAAGAAGTCTGGAGGCTGGCAATCCAGAACCATCTCACAGCTCTAAGAAAGCATCAGGAATCCAGGTTCCTTTCATGTTTCTGCTCTACCATCCTTAATCCATAGCCTCTACCCTCAGGGTAATGAGGTAACTCACCGAGCCCCCACTATCATTCCATAGTCCAATTCAAAAGAAGGCCAATGGCAAGGGGCCAGAATGGTGCCTCCCTCTCCTCACCACCCCCCCAACAGAGTCAGCTCCTTTAAGGATATGTCCACCTCAATGGCCACACTTAAGTGCAAGAGTGGCGGGGAAATATAGTCTAGCTGGGCACATTGACATGTGAATAAATTCAGGGATTGTTAAAGAACAAGAGGGGAGCCAAAGAAGCAGGCTCCTAACTATTTAATAGTCAATTTAAGGGAATGGGAAAGAACTTAAAATCACCTTTGAGACAGGAGGGCATTGAAGTTCCTATCTTCTGACTGATCAAAGCTGTTTGCTCCATCTCCACTTCAAGTGCCCTGCCTTCCTCCAACACTTACCTCACTTCCTGGCAATATTATGCATATCCTAGCTTTTTAAAAAATATACATTTTATTGACTATGCTATTACAGTTATCCCATTTTCTCTTTACTCGCCTCCACCCTGCACACCCTCTCCCACCCACATTCCTCCCCTTTAGTTCACGTCCATATGTCATACTTATAAGTTCTTTGGCTTCTACATTTCCCATACTATTCTTACCCGCTCCCTGTCTATTTTCTACCTACCCTCTATGCTACTTATTCTCTGCACCTTTTCCCCTCTCTCCTCCTCCCACTTCCCTGTTGATAACCCTCCATGTGATCTCTATTTCTGTGGTTCTGCTCCTGTTCTAGTTGTTTGCTTAGTTTGTTTTTGTTTTTGTTTTAGGTGTGATTGTTAATAATTGTGAATTTGCGGTCATTTTACTATACATGTGTTTTATCTTCTTTTTCTTAGATAAGTCCCTTTAACATTTCATATAATAAGGGCTTGGTGATGTTGAACTCCTTTAACTTGACCTTATCTGAGAAGCACTTTATCTGCCCTACCACTGTAAATGAAAGCTTTGCTGAATAGAGCAATCTTGGATAGAGGTCCTTGCCTTTCATGACTTGGAATACTACTTTCCAGCCCCTTCTTGCCTGCAAGGTCTCTTTTGAGAAATCAGCTGACAGTCTGATGGGAACTCCTTTGTAGGTAACTGTCTTCTTATCTTTTGCTGCTTCTAGGATTCTCTCCTTCATTTTAATCTTGGCTAATGTAATTATGATGTGTCTTGGTGTGTTCCTCCTTGGGTTCAACTTCTTTGGGACTCTCTGAGCTTCCTGGACTTCCTAGAAAGCTATTTCCTTTGCCAGATTGGGGAAGTTCTCCTTCATTATTTGTTCAAATAGCTTTTTCACTTGTTGCTCTTCCTCTTCTCCTTCTGGTACCCCTATAATTCGGATGTTGGCACCTTTAAAGATGTCCTGGAGGTTCCTTAGCCTCTCATTTTTTTCTGAATTCTTGTTTCTTCATTCTTTTCTGATTGGATGTTTCTTTCTTCCTTCTGGTCCACTCCATTGATTTGAGTCCCAGTTTCCTTCCCATCACTATTAGTTCCCTGTGCATTTTCCTTTATTTCACTTAACTTGGCCTTCATTTTTTCATCTATTGCACCCAAATTCAACCAATTCTGTGAGCATCCTGGTCACCAGTGCTTTGAACTGTGCATCTGATAGGTTGGCTATTTCTTCATCGCTTAGTTGTATTTTTTCTGGAGCTTTGATCTGTTCTTTCATTTGAGCCATTTTTTTTGTCTTGATATGCCTGTTATGTAGTGAGGGGGGAGCCTTAGGTATTCACCAGGGCGGGGCAGCCCAGTCTCTGGGTTGTGACACTGTTTGTGGGGGCGGGATCTGAAAGGGAGCAATGGTGCTTGCTCCACGCTCTGCAGGATTTCAGTCCCTTACACTGCTTCCCCCAAGCAAACTGGGCCTTTCTGGTGCTGATTTCCATGTGGGTGAGCTTTTGTACATTCTAGGACTCTGCAGATCTCTCCAACGAACTCTGCTGTGAGGCTAGGAGTTTCTCCCAGGACCTCAACTCCCACAGGTGTTTTCAATCGGTGTTTTGAGGCTTTGTTTCCCCATGCTGGGGCCCTGGGCCATGTGGTCTCCCGCTCCCCCGTTTTGCCTGGTTTATCTGTGTGGGAATGTGGGACCACCCAGTCTGCCAGCTGCCTGGTGCTCTGTGCCCCTCCATAATCCGCCACCTCACTGCATTTGCCTGCTGCCACCCGGAGCCCAGGGTCTGCCAGCCATGGCCTTTTTTGCTGCGACCCCTCTCCGCTCATCTGCCAGACTCAGCCCCTCCTACCGGTCTGGATGAATGTGTGTATTTTAACTCCTTGGTTGTCCGGCTTCCATACAGTTCAATTTTCTGTCAGTACTGGTTGTTTTTTTTGTTTCTAATTTTTTGTTGTCCTTATCTTGGTTGTGCAAGGAGGCACTGTGTGTCTACCTATGCCTTCATCTTGGCCAGAAGTCCATATCCTAGCTTTTTATCTCCTGGCCAGTATCCAGCACCCTGAAAGGTTCTGATTCAGGCTGTGCTCCTGATTCCAGTGTGGCAGTGGATAAGCCCAATTCCTGTCTCTGTTTTGTTGTCATTGTTGTTATCCTGTGAAGATGCACTCATATTGAAATCGTCATTTAGGCAGCATCTCCACACTGGCCTTGAGCTGGTTGTTTTCTGGCAGAGGGAGCAGGTGTGTTGGAGGGCCCTGTCTTCCCCAGAATGAAGCCAGTTACTGAGGATTCAGGTCTCCCTCATGCCTGTGAGGCAATCAAGGGAGAGCTAACTTTTTTTCAGAGCCTTTTTATGTGCCAGCCGCCATGCGTATGTACTATCTGTCTTGCTCTTCTCAGACATTCTTGTACTTTCTAGACCATGGTAGTCATGGGAGCCGTCAAATTTCTTACCAATACCCCTGCCGTTTATTCAGCTACATTGATTATGTGGAAGGAAAATTTGGGAGAGGGAGGAAGGACAGAGACACGATGCTGCTTCCTATCAGATGTCTCACTTCCCAGGACTTTTCCTCTATGGCTGCCTCTACAGAAGGTTCTGAGTCCTCTCAAAATAAAAATGGTTTTGGCATCCTGTATGACCTGTCCTTTGAGGCCTGAATCTCCAGAGTTCTTTCCCTCTTTTTTTTTTTTTGATTCCCAAGTTTTATTCAATAACTCATACAAAAATGTGCCAAATAAATGAGTTTTAATCTTCATCTTCCTCCTCTTCATCCTGGTTAATGTGGAAGTAACACAACTTGTGACTTTCTTTGCTATTAGCAACTACATCCAACCAATCATGGCAATTATTTTTCAAATATTTTTTGGTAAGAGATTTCAAATACATTTTGGGAGAAGACACCTCAGAAGTTACAGTGATCTTGCTCTTTCTTTTTTCAATGGTTACACCCCTCCACTAAGATTCCCATCTTTTCCAATCACTTTGATTCTCTCTTGAAGAAACTCTTCAAGATTGGCAGCATCCATGCCTCTGTTTTCTACTGGGTGGGTACAGTCAAGGGTAAACCTTGCCCCCCTTTGCCACAAGCTTTTTCATAGGAACCATGGTGGTGGTAGAAGCAGAAAGGGTGGTTCTTTGCCTTTCTTGGAAATCCTTTTTCCTGATATGTTTGCATGTCCTCCACAAAGTGATGGTGAGGCTTAGAGCCAGTACATCAGCCTTACCACCTTGTCTCCCCACCTTCTTCAAGTGTTTGTTTTTCTCTTCTAGATCGTTGAGGTCACTGGGGAGAACAACCACATCTGAAAGTCTGGGGCCCGCTACACCAAATCATTCTGTGCCCAGGATCAATAGCAAACCTTCCTTTTGACCTGTCAGAGAAAAAAAATTCATCATCCTAGAATATGGCAGGTGACTATTAGCTATGGGGGAGTTAAACTTTTTTAAATTAAATTTTTAATTAAAAATTGAATATGTTGTTTTAAAAATCCAAACAACACTGAAGTGTATAAAACTTGTTTATAATGTGGATTGCTACCTTGAATTACCTTATTCTGTATTTTCTTACTTGTTTTATTGTCTATTTAAATCCTACCAAAATACAAGTTCCTCAAAAGTAAGGGCCATGTTATCCAGTCTCTTGAGTGATCCCAGGGAGTAGTAGATGCTCAATAAATAGTTGAGTAAGTGAGGCCTAGGAGTAACCATGGTTAGAAATTCAGTATGACTCCCCATCTTAACTTGTGTCCTGCTCATGACAGATACCCCATTCTGCGACATCTTTTTTCTCTCAACAATATAACATGAAAATCCTTTCATTTCAGAAGATAAAAATCCACTCTAAATATGATATTATATATTAGGATTTCTCCACCTCAGCACTGATGACATTTTGGGCCAGATAAGCCTTTGCTTCATGCATTTTCAGATGTATAGCAGTATCCATGAGGCTCTATCTACTAGATGCCAGTAGCTCCCCCCACCCTGGCTTGTGAAAACTGAAAGTGTCTCCAGATATTGTGAAATTACTCCTGGGAGGCAACACTGCCTCTAATTGAGAATTATGGATATAGATATTGCATTCCATTTTCCTATTAAGCCCCCAAGCAGAGTCCATTCATTTAAAAATGAGTATGAGAAGTTAAAATAAAAAATATTAGTCATTAATCTAACTCATGGAATTCAACCTTCATACTCAGTTGAATGCCCCGAAATTGTTTGCTTTAGACTAACCTTTGTATTTTCTCCTTAAGGACCTAAACTGAAAGTTTTAAATCAAAAGGTTAAACATTTTGGCCTTAGCCATCACCTGGGAAAATTTAAGCAAGTCACCAGAGCTGCATCCCCTGCAAAAATCAGTACATATTCTCACATGAACAAGGGGAATACTACTTCAGAAGCTGTTGGTAATAATGACACATCAGGACCTATAAGACCTGACTCTTTTTAGACTTCTTGTCATTATCACCACCAAAAGCAGGGTTCCTCGTGGGCCTGCCTTCCCTGTAGTAGTACTAGGAACCCGATTTTGATATTTCATTTAAGTGTGAAACTTTGATGGGGCTAAAGGAAGGGAAGCAGAACTGTGTCAGTAGCTGGTGCCTGCCAGTGTAGGGTTAGCACAAAAGATAAGTTATGGTACTTTTTTATTTTGATGTTCAAGAATAGGGCTATAACTTCTCATAAAGGAAAACTAAAATAGATTGAGTAGGGTTTTAAAGAACTTAGTTGTATGACTTTTGAGGAATCATAATTTGACCCATTGTATATCTGTATATCAGTAAACTCAAGTACCAATGAGCTATGATATGACTGGATTAAACACTCAGTAAAAAGGTTGGTGTTTCTTAGCTTCAGTTACTGTAATACTCCTACATATTTCATTTTTGTCTTAGTCCTTATTAAATTTTGACAAAGAGGAGTTGCTCTTTAAGAGAAATGATTTCTTCTCTGGATTTAGGTAAAAAAGTGCTCATCATCTATGCGCACCAAGAACCTAGATCTTTCAATGGATCCTTGAAGAAAGTGGCTGTGGACGAACTGCACAAGCAGGGCTGCACTGTCACTGTTTCGGATCTCTATGCCATGGACTTTGAGCCGAGAGCCACAAGGAAAGATATCACTGGTAAGTCATGAGTCACAAGCTCCATGCTTTTTAAAACTTCCTGCTTTGCATGTGTATATTTTATATGGAGGTATAACTGATACAACATTAGTTTCTGGTTTATAGTGTAATGATTCAATATATGTATATACTGCAAAATGATGACCACAATAAGTCCAGTTAATGCTCATCATCTCACAGTTATAAATTTTTTCTCCCTCATGATGAGAACTTTTAAGATTCACTCTCCTAGCTACTTTCAAATATACAATACAGGCTTATTTACTGTAGTCACCATGCTGCATATAACATTTTTATGACTTAATCATTTTATAACTGGAAATTTGTACCTTTTGACCCTGACACCTGTATTGCCTGCTCCCCAACCCCTGCCTTAGCCAACCACCAATCTGTTCTCTATACCCATGAATTCAGTTACTTTTGTTTGGTTTGGGGGATTTGTTTGTTCTTTTTTTTTGTTTTTTAAGTTCCATGTGTAAGTAAGATGATACAATATTTATCCTTTTTAGTCTGACTTATTTCACTTAGCATAATACCCTCTGGGTCCATTCATGTTGTTGCAAATGGCAAGGTTTTTTAATTCTTTTTTTGTGGCTGAATAACAGTATTTCATTGTATATATACCACATTTTCTTTATCCATGCCTTGGCTATTGTAAATAAAGCTGTAGTGAATATGGGAATGCCTTTATTTTTTTAAATTAGTATTTTTGTTTTCTTCAGATAAATACTCAGAAGTGAAATATCTGGGACATAAGGTAGTTTAGTTTTAATTTTATGAGGAACCTCCATGCTATTTCCCATAGTGGTTGCACCAGTCTGCATTCCCACCAACAGTGTACAAGGGTTCTCTTTTCTCCACAACCTCACTAACACTTGTTATTTCTTGTCTTTTTTATAGTAGCCATTCTAACAGGTGTTAAGTGATATCTCGATGTGGTATTGATTTGCATTTCCCTAATAGCTAGTGAAGTTGAGGACCTTTTCATGCATCTATTGGTTATTTGTATGTCTTCTTTGTAAAAAAGTCTATGCAAGTCCTCTGTCCATTTTTAAGTCATTATTTCTTTTCTTGCTTTCTAAAGCATTTTTAAAAATGTTACATTTATTTATTTTTAGAGAGGGGAAGGGAAGGAGAAAGAGAGGGAAACATCAGTGCATCTTACCTCTTGCACACCCCCCACTGGGGACCTGGCCTAAAACCCAAGCATGTGCCCTAGACTGGGAATTGGACTGGCAATGCTTTGGTTTGCAGGCCAGAGCTCAATCCACTGGCCACACTAGTCAAGGCACTTTCTATTTTTTTAATTAAAATAAGTTTTGGAAAAAACAGTAATTATTGCACATAATGTACAATTCTCAAGTCAAGAATTCCATGGTGCAAGTTTGTTTCCCATCCCTCGGACACTCAGTTTCATGGCCTTTGAGGTAATGTGTTAGTCATTTTCTCAATATCCTTTCGGATAGAGTCTGTGCTGTGTAAAAGAAGTATAGTCTCCATTTTCTCTACACTTTAAAAATAATGGTAGTATATTATACATGTTGTTTTGCACATTGCTTTCTTTTTTTCACTGGTGCAAACTATTCCATTATATGTGGAAGCCCCTACTTTAGGGCCTGTATTAAGTAGTCCCTACTAAAGGGCACTTTAGATTGTTTTTCATCTTTTGCTGTTATAAACAGTGCTGCACTGAATAATCATGTCTATATGTGTTTTCTTACATATGCTAGTATATCTAGAAGTAAAATGGCTGGCATGAGGGAATGTACATTTTTAATTTTCATAGGTAATATCAAATCGCTTTCCATAAATATTGTACCAGTTTACACTCCTACCAGCAATGTTTGCAACTGCTCATTTACTCATTGTCACCACCAACAATATTACCAATTTTTGATAATTGCCAATCTTACAAGTGAAAAAATGATCTCCTGGTATAGTTCTAATTTGCATTTTTCTCACTATAAGTGAGCTTTACTATTGTGGGGGAGGAAGAAATTTTCCTCTGTTCTTCTAGGTTCTTCTGGCTGGTCTAAGTCAAATAGACATAAGACACATCAACAAGAGAAAGTAACCAGCCCTGGCCTGCTACCTCAGTTGGATAGAGCATCATCCTGATACACCAAGGTTGTGGGCTTGATCCCCAGTCAGGACATATACAAGAAGCAATCAATGAATGCATACATAAGTGGAACAACAAATCTCTGTTTCTCTCATTTTCTGTTTCCCCCCTCTGTCTCTAAATATCAATACATTTTTTTTAATTTTTAATAATTATCACTTTCTTTTTTTATATATATATTTTATTTATTTATTTTTTAGAGAGGGAAGGGAGAGAGAGAGAGAGAGAGAGAGAGAGAAACATCAATGTGCGGTTGCTGGGGGTTATGGCCTGCAACCCAGGCATGTACCCTGGCTGGGAATCGAACCTGGGACACTTTGGTTCCCAGCCCGCGCTCCATCCACTGAGCTACGCCAGCCAGGGCAATACATTTTTTTAAAATAACCAAATTTAATCATATATGTATTAGAACCCCATGTACATGAGAGAGTCAGAGACCCCACATACATGAGAGGTTCAGAGACAGAGAGGGAAAATGTGATATATATGGCATTCTGAGCTAAGAATGAGGTAAAGTACCTGGGGCTTCACAGGGGAGGAAGGGCATTCAGAGGAAGATAAAAAGAGCAGATGTTCAGTAATGAGAAGTTAACCCTACCGTATAGATGGATCATAAGAAGTTACTTTGGCCAATAACATTTATTACTGGCAAGGTCTCTAATTCAAAGTCTTTACAGAAGAGGAAAGCCAGCAGGATCTAAGCTGCCTTCAGCTCAAAATAATTAACTTGCCAAAGTGGCACACATCTTCCAGAGGCCTGTTCTGAACCCTTCATTCTTGCCTTTGAACCTTCCTGAGAAGTTTCACATTTCAGAAGTTGGGTTGATAGATTGTTCCAGATCTGATTAAACCAGTCTCAGTCTTGAGAAAAGTTTAGTTTATTTAAACAGTTATACCTGATTTCAGGTGTCGGTGATGCAGGTGGTTCCCAAAGTTAGTCCTGTGGTCTCAGCAATCAGGAATTTATTAGGAGGCATCTCTATAGAAACAAAAGAAAAACAATGGTTAATGATTGGAGCTGACTGTAATCCCAGTTTCTAAGTTCTGAAGGCAGTCAGTTGAGAAGATTCCTAGATATTTGGCTCAAAGCATCTTAAGATGGAGTGAAGTCAGGCAATGACAGTCTGACAGATTCTCCTGGTTTTCGGTTTGAATGTCTCTGGTGATCTCTCTGCAGCAGGCACAAAGATTGTCCACATATGAGCTGTTGTAATTTCTCTGAAGTTTATGTCAAGTTGTCCCATTTTTACCTTGCTTGGCTTTATGAAAAGGGCAGTTTTAGTTCTCAGTGATTCTAAATCAAAGGATGGGAGAAAAATTGAGTCATTAGTTTGGAGAGTTACATCCAGATATTCAAGGAAGCAAGACGACTTCTAGATTTAGTAGTTTATGAGTAGAAACAAAACCTCAAAAGATAATGAATAACACTGAACTCGAACATCCACAAAGGTATATTACTGAAATGTAATTTTTTTCTAAAGCCACCACCATTTTTACCAAAATTAGTCAAATTAAGACTAATTTGTTTGCAAAATTGGTCTAGTTTCAATACACTTGACCTGTTATTTACATAGGTGCAACATCAATGTAATTAACCATATAAAGCTCTTTTAAATCTGTTTTGCTGGAATTTATCATAATCTTCAGATTGAACTTTTAAAGGCCTCTCAAGGCTAGGAAAGCAAAGGTAAGGACCTGCCATCATACTTTTCCAGCAATACCTATATGTTTGGGTGAGTTCCTCTCTTCTTGAGGTCCCCAAAATATAGTGAAGTTCCTGCATCTGCCAGGAAGTGACCTTCCTTACTTACCTGGAAAGGTTTCCAGGAAACCTGTAAACAAGGTGTCAGGCCAGTATTTCTAAGGATTTTATTGTCTTCTGTAAGTCAGTCTTAATTCCTTAAAGCTCTGGTCATTTCTGAGTCTGTGCATGTCTTCTCATATAAGACATTCCAGTCAGAGCCTTGGTAATATAACCAGTTTCTAATTGCATACTGTTACAAGGAAAGATTCTTATAGAACTTGTCCAAATGACAATATTGCCTTGAAAATAAGAATTCTCACTAGAGTTTCTGAATTCTGGAGGGTTCAAGTAGTGAGAAAAAGATAAATGTTTCAATTCTGCTTACAAAGTTGTTAACATGTTGTTCTAAGTCATAGGTAACTTAAAAGCAAAATTATTTTATTAAATCCATTAAAAATATTAAAGGACCAGCAATAGTTCAGACAAGGCTGGGAACGTTCAGGGTGGTACAGCCATAGACTGGACCAGCAATATTTCAAACAAAATGCCATAAAAGTTATAATCATCCTCACTAGTTCATTCAGTCCTTTGTAATTAAGACTTATTCTGCCTGAATTCTGTTTTCCATTCATTCTCTCAACCTTGCCTGATGATTAGGGGTGATCAAGTCAGTGATAATTCCAAGAAGTTTGCAAAGCTTTCTATTGAGGCTCATATGACTTGCTCAGTGAAGTGGGTGCCTTGATCACTGGAAACTATGGAAAGTATACCACACAGGAAACACAAATGAACAGTTTCTGTGCCACTGTGAGGGTATCAGCCTTGCAGCAGGGGAAGGCTTCAATTGATATGGAAAACATACATACAACAACAGGAGCATATTGATAAGCAAAACTAAATGGCAGTTGAATAAATGTACTACGGCGGAGGAAGGCAGGCAAAAACCAAAAAAGGGTTTGCCGAGGAGCAAGAAGAACCAAGAAGCAGTCTGGGATCACAGCCCCAACTATTTATTTAATTTATAGCCATTGTTTACCCATCTTAATTTCTCTGATTCAGGAGCAGCCTCTTGCCATGTTGCAAAGATATCAAGATGGCAAAAGTCTGGCAATGATGAGCCACTTTTGCAGAAGCAGAATAGGCTTCATCTACATGTGCCCCAATCTTTATAGATTTGCTGTGGCCATTGCATGAAAGTCGGTTAAGGCTTTTCAAATACAGAAGGGCAGTTCTTACCATTGAGTAGATTAAGTTTTCTTAAGTAATGAAAGACCTCATTAAGACAACATAAAACACAATATTATTTTGATAAAACACAGAATCTTTTCTTAGCAGAAAACTTTTCACAGTATCTTTTCAGGAGCAAACCAAGAGTCCAAAAAAACTTATCTTCTTAGCATATAAGAATATTAAGTTTGAGTATACTATTGATATATGCTTATTTTTAAAACTCTTAATGAATTAGCTCAATCATATATAAAATTCCTTTCTCAAGATTGCTTTTTCATAAACCTTCTACAACTTTCTGCATCCATTTTAGTTCATCTCTTGCTCTCTTACCCATTCTGAAACAACCAGAATAAAGTTACTTTCATTTTCCTTAATGAAAACACATTTCTTGCCTGTTTTTAAAGCCCAAATGCATCCTGCTTTTCTTGTATACACAGTTGCTTTTCATATTAGTTTTCAGTAGCTTTAATTACATATTGGAATTTTCCCCCGCTTTCTGCTCAATCCTTCTACCCCCTATGCACCTTGCCCTTACGTGTCATCCTGCTTTCTATCTATGAGTCTGTCTCTATTTTGCTTGATAATTCAGTTTGTTTATTAGATTCCACATATGAGTGACATCATATGGTATTTGTCTTTCTCTAACTGGCTTATTTCACTTAGCATAATATTCTCCAGGTCCATCTATCCTGGAATTCTTAACCACTATAAAGAAACCTTAATTTCTAGTGATAAGTAAGAAGTAAGCAATTGTGAATTGTACCAGTATTCCTTAGATTGATAAATTTATAAATATATTTTGTAATTTCTAGAAATATGTGATCATAATCATAGTATAGTCTTTCCATTTGGCACAAGACATGTTTACTAACAGATTAAATTTATTTTTTCATTTCTCTTTAATAACAAGCCAAAGGTAGATAAATCTATGTTCAATAATTAATATTTTATTATTTTTTCTTATTTGGAAATGATCTGGATATTTACTGAATTTAACTAGGCTCATCATTTAATTTAACTTGACTCTAAGGTTCAAGTTATCAAAAGATTTACAACACCACCCCGACTGGTGTGACTCAGTGGATTGAGTGCCCACCTGCGAACCAAAGGGTCATTGATTCAATTACCAGTCAGGGTACATGCCTGGGTTGCAGGCCAGGTCCCTCATTGGGGGCGCACAAGAGGCAACCACACATTGGTGTTTCTCTCCCTCTCTTTTTCCCTTCCTTTCCCTCTCTCTAAAAATAAATAAAATCTTAAAAAACAGATTTAGGAAACCATTTTTAAATACACATAAAATATAGTTATTACTAAAAAGTTTACCTAAAATAACCCTTTTTCTACTTATATTTATTTAATTTACTTGTTCTTAACAATTATGTTTAGGTTACTTATGAAAATTTCCTTATACTGAGTTATTTTTTTTGCTGACAGATTTTACAAGAAAGATAACATGAACTTATTTGACTGAAAAAGCCAGGTAGAACAAAAGTATTACATGCCAATAATTCTAGATACATGCCTATTTAACCAAACCAAACTCAAACCAGCTTTAATATCAAATATTTTCCCCCAGATCACATGATCCTGAAAAACATTTGGGTTAGTTCCTACTATATTTTTGAAAATTTTAATATGAGTTTGTCTGGCGACTTGCTTTGGGGAGTGCAGGGTAAATGACTCTAGTGGGATTGGCTTGGATGGGCCGTGGGTGCTCCTCTGAGACTGAAAACCTTTGGCCTCTTCCTCTGAAGGTCCTCTTTCTAATCCCGAGTTCTTCAGTTACGGGGTGGAAGCGTATGAAGCCTGCAAGAAGAGGTCTCTTACCAGTGACATACTTGATGAGCAGAAAAAGGTTCAGGAAGCTGATCTAGTGATATTTCAGGTTTGTTTCCTTCTAATCATTATAAATGAATTAGATACATTCTATATACAAATTCTTTCCAAGTATTCAATGTCATGCTCCTAGAGGTGGCATTGATGTTTTCAGCACATTTGCACACTCATTCATGTCTACTTAGATGAGAAGATCCATGCAGTCAATGCCACTTACTCAAAATCCTGACCCCCAAGTACATAGGAAGTATTTTGCCTATAGGTCAGTGGTCCAAGAAATGCCTGAATCATGCATATCATGTTGCCTCATTCCCCTCTGACCCCACCCCCAGACAGGCAGGGGCTGCATGAAAACCAAATTTGCCTATACCAGGTCAAGTGCAGCCTCTGCCTTAAATATTCTGATCATTAAGAGGAAAATCTTTAGTTTCCTGCCTTTCACTGGTTACCTCACCCACCCACAATCCCTGTGTTCATTCACAAATTGTTCCAGGGTCATGTGATTCACTACAGAAAGAACTGGCGTAGGACACTGCTGCTAAGGACACTGCTGCTAAGGACTCTAACTCATCATGGCCACTCCCTGCCACAGGCCTGCAGTCATGGATGTGACCCTAAGCCTGACAGCAAAATAAACATGTGCTTTTTGGGAATCATTGGGTTGGTGGAAATCAAAGTCAAACTGGAAAAAAAAAGGGGAATTTATTCTAAGGGCCCTGGTCACATGGATGTTCTGGAACCAAGGCCAGACTGTGGCAGGGGAGAGAGGGAGCAGAGGCTTGGACACCTCTGCTCTTTCTTTCCCTGAGTCTCATTTGCTTCTCTCTGCCTGTTGGCTCTGTCCTCTCACTTCACACCAAAGACTGGAGTCTCTAGATCCAAAATCTCCCAGATGGAACTGATTGGTCCAGATTGTCTCCAGCCCTGACTGAGTGCTGGAAGGGGCCAGGAAAACAAGATCAACCTTTTCTGGCACCAGGACAATGGGGTAGATCAGCACTGGCCTCAGAACCACGGGCAGCTCTCTCGCTCTTTTTCCTGTCTCCCTGGGGTCAGCTGACCACTCATGTAACTGGGTAGCTAAAGCAAGCCAAGGCCTGTTCTTTTAATAATGGGTTTTTTTTAACCCTGCCCCGTGTCACATTTCTTCTCCCACTCACCTCCCCTCTTTCTGACACTTTGCTCAGAAGGTGTACATTGCTAGTTTATTTCTTTCATTCAGCACCACTGCCACTGTCACCATAGCTCACTCCTCCCTGAGTCAATCTGCTCTGGATCCTTACCACAATGCTGGAAACTAAGAGTAACTCTATTTGCAAACTGGGAAAAGGGGGCACAGAGTACTTAAATAACTTGCCAGTATCTCAAAGAAGTAGGTTGCGAAGCTTGGATTTCAGTGCCAAGTCCTGAGTTAGATTTATGGTGAAACCACATGAAGCTTCCTTTCACCTTTAGTAACAGACTATTGTCTGTGTCCATCTCTTTTCACTGATGACGGTGTGGGATATAGTGTTAGGGCTCCCATGGGAACTGAGAGAACTTCAGGGAGATCTTACTGCTGGTGTGTGGAATCTGAGGGGTAAGGCTTTAGTTTGTGTCAAAATTTGAAGCCTCTCAGAACCTAACTCAGTCTGACCCGCAGATGCCAGCAGCTCATCCCCAGGCACACAAAAAGGCAGACTCTTTCTACACCCTTCCTCTCGTTCTCCCCATTGCATCGGTCACAGAGACTGCTGCCAGGAGCCAGTGTCTAGCAGAGCATCCCAGTGCCTTCCTGTCTGCTCAGGGACCAGCATTCAGGGGCTGTCAGTGAGGAATGCAGAGTCACCTGTAACAACCTTGTCAACTCCTCCCCACCCCACCCCACCAGCACACATCCACACTGCATGCCTCAGAGTGAAAGAGAAGAAATATCCTCACTTGTGATGCCCCGTGGGTCACACTTCACTGCTCAGTCACCCTGGAAGAGGACAGCAGGATTCCTTTTGGGTCACCAGGGAGACTAAACTATGAAACCTGAGACAACCACAGCGTTCATTTGTCTTTGGTGTTTCCCCAGTTCCCACTGTACTGGTTCAGTGTGCCGGCCATCCTGAAGGGCTGGATGGACAGGGTGCTGTGCCAGGGGTTTGCCTTTGACATCCCAGGATTCTATGATTCCGGTTTTCTCAAGGTATGTTCTCTGGGATGAGGATCACTATAGACCAAGGGAGGGATGGGATGTATCTCATGTTATACTTCTAGTTTGCTTTTTCAAAAACAAGTACTGGTGGAGCACCAACTATGTGTAAAGAAAGCCCTGTGTGCTGCCCGTGGGTGAAAAACCATTATTTCTGAAATCTTGGAGATTTGTCTATCAAGTAAGGGATACAGAAGCACCCACAACTCTCTGGTGCATGGCTAAGGGCCTGGGCTGGTGTCAGGAGGGTGGACTGGGCCATAGGGTGGTCAGCCCTGGCTCTGAGAGGGTTGTCTGCTCTGCCCCCGGATGGAGTCTAGCCCTGGCCTCACCCAGTTCACATCTCAGAGCTTCACATGGAACCTGGTAGATACCCAATACATGGTAGCTGTGAATTTCTTACCAAAATACATGATTTTTAAAATTCTAAAAGCCTCAGAAAATAGTGCACACAAGGAAAACACTGAGTCACGAAGATCCAGTTTGGACTAGAAGTAATGCTACCATTTACTGAGTGGGGCCATGCATGAGCACCACCTGCCACCTCATTCAGTCCCAGCTGCCTCCCAGCTGCCCACGTTGTGCCTGGGCCTCACCCACTTCTCACTCCACAGCACCAAAGCCTCCTGTCTGCTAGAAGAAGGGGCAGGGCAGAACTGGGTAGTGGCCCAGTCCATTCCCTCTGACTGCTCCTGGTCATTGTAATGCTTGTGCCAGAGTCACAGTAGCATTTATTTGTCTCCTCCTCTGGAGTTCACATAAATACATTTGCTTTCTCCACTGCAGGATAAATTGGCCCTCCTCTCGATAACCACGGGGGGCACAGCCGAGATGTACACGAAAACTGGAGTCAGTGGAGATTTTAAATACTTCCTGTGGCCCCTCCAGGTAGCCGCCGCACCTCACCCTGTCTCTCTTTCCCCTGCAACTTTCCCCAGTACAAAATGAGATGCACCTGAAGCCTGAAACCTAGACCATTTTGACTCCACCTGGATACAGGAAATTATATTTTACTTTTTAATGCTTTAGTGGCAATGCAAAGGTTGGCCAGTGGGGATGAACATGTGTTATAATGATATGCTTCAATATTGTTTGGGGGGAAGGTAAGCTAAACCTGGTTAGCTGAATCAACTCCATGGTAAACAGGATTGTCCCACGTGGGCCTGTGGGGGCACTGAGGGCTGCAGAGCTGTAGTGTCCTTCAGAGGCCATGCTCAAGCCCTGGCTAGAGGTGCTGGAGGAGCCTGGCATTCTGGACAGTCTCACCTGCAGTACAGGTGAGGTTCACAGAGCCAGGGGCTGTGTCTCCTTCCCAAAGCAACCCCCACTCCAGGTTCCCAACACTCAGGACTCAGAGCCCGCTTTCCCAGGTGAATGCTAGCTGCCTACATGTGCACTGCTGAGCGCTGGGCCCAAGAGGCAGCCAAGGATGGCTGTCTGCAGAGGGGCAAGCAGTGGGGCAAGGCATGTTGAGCAGGCTTTGAGGAGGAGAGAGCTCTGGTCAGGCCACCAGATGGCAGTAAAGAATTCCATGGAGACCCAGAAACCTAAATGGAAACTGTTCTTCCAAGTTGTTATACAGGGAGGGAATGGTGACATATTTACATTTGTGAGCTCCCTTTTATTTTTTTAAAACTATTTTTTAAAAAGAGAGAGGAGAGGGAGAGAAACATCAGTGTGTGGTTGCCTCTCACACGCCCCCTGCTGGGGACCTGACCCTCACCCAGGCTTGTGCCCTGACTGGGAATGGAACTGGCAACCTGTTGGTTTGCAGGCTGGTGCTCAATCCACTGAGCTACACCAGCCAGGGCTGTGATCTTACTTTTAAAATGTGACAGTAATGTGTGGGCCTCTTGACCTCCCACTACCCTGATGGGGCAGGCCTGGACAAGGGTGTGGGTTTTCAGGAAAGGAATACAAAGAGAAGTGAGTGATATTTTGAGGGGAGGGGGAAGGAAGTGGTCTTCTTTGAAAAAGATGACACAGTGATTCCATTTAGTGATGCTGTGCTGAAAGAAAAGGTAATTTACAAGCCTGGACTTTTTTCTCCATAAGCTAGCTGGTCTCTTACATGCCATTAGCCAAGTTAAATTCTTCTTGTATTTTAGAAATTTTTATATTTTTTCAGTTTGAAAAAGTATATATTATAGAAAAAATGAGGCTATAAAAGTAGAAAGTCCTCTTAATTTCACCTTAAAATAATCATTTTTAATATTATGGATTTCCTTATGGCTCATATATCGTCTTTCATACACACTTTTTATTATTTGGTTTATTACTTTTTTTTTACTTAAATGGTATACCATAAATATTGTTTCAAACTCCTTATTGTTTTCATTTAACACACATCTTAACTTTCCAGATGGCACATTATAGCTAGAATAATCTCATTCTAGAATAATCCATCATATGAATATATCATAATTTGCCTAATCAATCAAAATCATGAAGTTTAGTGTCTGAATCAATAGCAAAGATTACAGATTAATCTCAATTTTCATAACAGAATTTGGAACTTGCAGGTGCCTAGAGTTCACCTCCCTGGTACAGGCCAGCATCCTAAGGTTATGGGGCATTTAAATTGTTTTTGGTCACCCGGTAGCATTAAAGTTGTTCAGTTGTTTTTTTAAGTTTTGTGTCATATCATCTCCCTTAAATTATTTAACTGAATGATAATGTAAAGGGTATAGCTTCTAATTAATTCTTTTCTTTCTTTATGGCTATAGCATGGTGCATTGCACTTCTGTGGATTTAAAGTCCTTGCCCCTCAGATCAGTTTTGCTCCTGAGTTTGCATCAGAAGAAGAAAGAAAGGCGATGGTGGCGTCTTGGGCCCAGAGGCTGAAAACCATCTGGAAGGAAGATCCTATCCCCTGCACACCCTCTTGGTACTTTGGGCAATAACGCTCTCTGTCATGTACACATCACACGAGCAACACACCAGGAGATGCAAGCACATGCAAAGAGAACACGATGCTGTAATAACATTAAATTATAACAAAGTTAGCTGGATCTGTTTAATGGTATGCATGAATGAGTGTCTTCATGGTTTTAAATAGCCAGACCCAAAAATTCAGTAATCAGCTGGTTGTATTGACTTCTATTCTAATATCATTATTCACCCCAGGCTTTCTTTTCTTTTCTAATATCTTTCCATCCCCCTATATTCAATCTTCACAGATAATGTTCTTTTCAGATATTTCTCTTCACATTAAGAAGCTGCATTTGATAGTTTGTGTTTTATTTCATAACTTGAGTTTCTATTTTTTTATAGGAAAGATTAATCTTTTCATAGCTAGTGTTTTAGTGCTATAGACTTATTTTTACATCATTTTTTTAACTTGCATTATGACTATGGAGTTTTAAATGAACAGCCATTTAAAATATATTTAAAATCATTGAGTGCTGATTACAATAAAAAACAGTAGTCCAATGGCATCCTACAATATCATGATGTATGTGTTCATGTAACATTTCTAATAATTACCCCACAGTGTGGGTGCAGGTAGGCAAGTTTAAGATAAAAACAAGTTTAAGATATTAAATCTTCTCTTCCTCCTCCTCCTCCTCATCATCACTACTGAGGATA
The DNA here is from genome assembly GCF_019186645.2 of Phyllostomus hastatus. Classification (NCBI taxonomy): domain Eukaryota; kingdom Metazoa; phylum Chordata; class Mammalia; order Chiroptera; family Phyllostomidae; genus Phyllostomus; species Phyllostomus hastatus. The sequence goes on along the minus strand of NW_025333867.1, from coordinate 8,352,811 downwards.
AAGCCGCCACTTATGGACAGGGGTCCTTCACCCACTGCAGGTTCCTTCACACCAGACACAGCATCTGCTTCTCACTGGATTCTTTTCATCAAACACCATCTTGTTGGAATCTTCATCTTCCAACACTTTTCACCTGTGTCGTCTCCCTCCTCCTCCTAGGCATCATCAGCCCTTCCCCATCTGAGTGTTCTCCTCTTTTCCATCTGATGCATAATTGAATACTTTTTCACATTCATCTTCTTCCTTTGCATCTGAATCTTCACACTCGCAGAGCTTCCTCATCACTCGATCAGACCCATCATCTTCAAATTCTAATTTTTCAGGGTCATTTCTCCTAACATTTTTTCAACACCATTTTCTTCTAATAATTTTTGGAACCATCTTCGAACTGTTTTTCAAAGCAGTCTTCAGATTCTTTTCCCAAGACATCTTCCTCAGACCCTTTATGGGGCCATTCTCTCTTCAGGTTCCTTTTCGGGGTCACCTTCAAACCTTTTGCAGAGCTTTTCTTGCCATCACCTCTTTTGAGGCTCTTTTCAGGCTGGCCTTCAGACCATTCTCTGCAGACTTTAGGAACTTCCTTATTCACATTGTCTTTTAGGGCCATGTTCTTTAGCACCTTTTTCCTAAGCCTCTTTTTCAAAATATCCCCCATCTTCTGTCTTTTCAAGTATCTTTTCATCTACAGTTTATTTTGAAAAGATTTAATCCAGTATTTATTCCACACTCACGATCATTTTCTAAAGTCAGAATATATCATAAAATCAATCAAGTAACTTTCCAATAATAAATAATGCAGCATAGAATTCCTTTTAATATGCCTCTGTTCTAGATTAAGTTTTAAAACTCAGCAATCTTCATTATCAATACAAACGTTTGAGTTTTTAGAAAAGAACACTACATCAAACTTTCATAATTGAAATATTTTCCATTTGTAAAAATGCTTTGGAAGCTTGAGGTATGAATCTAATCCATGTCTCTGTTCATCTGCCCCACCTGCTCAGTTCCACATGAGTACAGTGTTGCTGCTAGAATGCTTGTCGAGACATTCATTTTCCCCTTTCATATAGTACTTTAAAATCAGAAATTCAAGAAAAAGATTTTATCATGTATTTTTTTTCTCCATTTTTAAATCTTTTATTTTTCAATTACAGTTGACATGCATTATTATATTATTTTCGGGTGTACTGTTATGTATTTTTTTCAAATTAAAAAAAACTGAATTTTAGGCATTCTAACAGTGTCCCTTTGAGGTAAAATGCCAAAAGGACTTTCAATCAAATCACAGCCTAATTTAAACCTGTGCATCAGAAACTCACTTCTCATAAAGTCAAATGTTAACTGTGGAGAATATTAAGTGTAACATATTAACGAGCCTTCCAAGATAGTACAAGTGGACAAGCAGGTAATCTTAAAATTAATTGCTGCCTTCATGTACATTGAAAACACATAACTCTCCTGTAATCGGTACTCAAGATCCATTCTCAAAGTCTTTACCATTCTATTAAGAAAAGCCCAGCCATGCTAAATTCGGTATATAAACCATAAACATACACTTAAAATACAAAAACTGAATTAGTGCCTTATGCAAATTTAACCAACATGGGCACCATGCCAAAATCATTAAAATATTTTTAGGATGTGTACAAACTGTACAGCTCAAAAATAATAAAATACAAGAACTGTCTGCATCATATATCAAACTCAACAACTGGGTGAAAACATCAAGGCAATAAAGGGAATTACAAAGGCACTTCCCTACACAAAATAGGAAATGAAAATGCAGCTTAGAGAGTGCGCACTACTGCAACAGTCCAACTCTAAAGGGGAAAGCAGATTTAATCAAATATTTATAGAATTCAACATGATCTACTTCCACATAACATTTTCTTATTATGCTATTTTTCTTGTCTTTTTGGCTCCTTTGACAATCATATTTGTCAGACTGGTCCTTTCTGCCATCTCGGTTGTGGGAATGTTCTTTGCTACTGACTAGTGTATAGTTTCTTTACATACCATGTTAGTTGTGGCTTCTTGAACATTCATCCTTGATGTGCTAGAGTGCTGTGGAAATGCCCTACTGTAGAAGACCCTGCTCTTTAAAGCAGATGTGCAGTTTGAACACAGAACACCTGGCTCTTTTGGCCTTGGGACATTCAAGAAAGTTTCCCATTCTTTCAGCCTTTCTTTCCTTTCTCCTGGGGTATCCTCAGCCTGGTCACCTGTACCCATCTCATGCTTGGACAAGGATTTGACAGCCATCCCATCACCTTCAACTGAGGGTTTGAATACAGTGATCGGCTTCCTCAGGGACACAGAGGTTACACCATCTGGGTGTGTGTCAAAGAGAAGGGACTTCCTAATTGGCCCAAATTATTTTTAAAAATTATTTTTATTATATTTTTCCATTACCATTTCCCCCCTATACTCTCTTCCACCTCCACCCCACCCCCCAATCACTACACTGTTGTCCATGCCCTTGAATCCTTTCTCTTTTTCCCCTGAATTCCTCCACCCCATAATGCCCCAGCCCCAAGCTGTCAGCCTACTCTCTCTCTCTATGAACCTGTCTTTATTTTGCTTGTTAGTTCATTAGATTCCACATGTAAGTGAAAGCATATGGTATTTGTCTTTCTCTGGCTGGCTTATTTCACTTAGCATAATATTCTCCAGGTCCATCCATGCTGCCACAAAGGGTAACATTTTATTTTTTTTTTATGACCAAGTAGTGTTCCATTGTGTAAATGTACCATAGTTTTATCCACTCATCTACTGATGGACACTTGGGCTGCTTCCAAATCTTGGCTATTGTAATTGGCCTAAACTTTGAATATTCTCCTTAAAAGTTTTCTCTGACCTCATTCAGCACTAATGGACCATCATTGAAAGCCATAGGATGACATACCTTTGATGATGACAACTCACTCATGGTGCATTCAGGATGGTCCAGCAGTCCAGCTGCTTTCATTGCAGAGGAAGCTGCCTCCTGTGGTACCTGTCCCTCTTCGTTTCTGAAGCCTCATATTCCCCTTCTGTTGAAATTTGACCGGGTACCTCAACATGCAATTTCTAGCTTCTAATTTTACCTTTATTCAAAACTATTCATGCAAAATCCAGATTCCCTCTTAAAATAACTCCAAAGTCCATCCCCTTTGAGATGGACTTGGTTATCTTTGTAAAGCTGGACCTTAAATTTGGTCTAAGGATCTCTCACAATCATGCCCAGTTTAGAGAGAAGGTATATAAATGCTTCCACTATAATGTCTGGAGGCAAACCAGTCACATGTACATTTATATTCTGTCTTCAACATGAAGCCTTCCTTTTTTTCTACCCTCTTTTTGAGATCAGAGACTTTGGGGTGTTTTTTTTTTCCTTTGCAGAGGTTTCTCAGGATTTCTAGCACCATGTTGTATGTTTTCAGTAGTCAGATATGCCATTACTGAGAAACCATAATTAGCCTGATATTTAGTGATGGAATCCTCCGTGATCATGGGCAAACCAAGCCTTCTTGGTCAGAGATGTCAGCCAGCTGCTGCCAGAAATATTGGTTTCTCTGGGATTCTCTTGGGTGTCATCATCCTCAGTATCTCCATACAATTCTTGCATTTGTGACTGCTCATTAAACTCCTTGTTCCATCTGCATAGTACCATGTTTCCTACCTTGCCCTGGAGCAGAGTCCAGGCAAACAAGGAGGCACCAGCTCACCAGCTCATTCTGGCCTTGCTCTTGCCAATAAGAGTCCAAAGCTAGCCATCTTTTTTGTATTATCACTTTGTCTGCTTTCTTTTGGGGCAGTATTTCTTAAATGTTCTCTGGGCTGCCGTTGCCCATTTAGATTCTATCTCTGGAGTCCCTCAAAGTTTCTGCTCCCTGGAGAATTCAACTCAACTATCTTCCAAGCACTTGAGACTCGTATCATCAGTTGGGTCTACCCGTCCTCCCCCACACCTCCATCAGCATCCCTTAGTCCAGGGGTGTCAAACTTATTTTCACCGGGAGCCACATCAGCCTCATGGTTGCCTTCAAAGGGCTGAATGTAATTTCAGCTCCTTAACAGTTAAGGAGTAGTTACATTTACACAGTCCTAAAATTCTTTTTGTCCCTTTGAAGGCAACTGCAAGGCTGATGTGGCCCCTGGTGAAAATGAGTTTGACACCCCTGCCTTAGTCACTAAGTGACAGGAATGTTCATCGGATCCTCAGGCCCAAAACCTGGGACTCACCATAACTCACATCCAACCAAGCTTCTCATCTTGTTCAGTCTACTTCCTACCAGTGTTTAATTGGCCCACTATTTCATCTAAAATTCTACCATGCTAGTCTGAAGTACCATCTCTTTTTTGCCTGGATTATTGCAACAACCTTCTAATTTTCCCTCATGTACTTTTGTCCCTCACAACCCATTTTTACAAATTCTTAGAGTAATCTTTAGGTGTGTGTGTGCACACACACTCTTGAGGCTTATTAATTCTTCAGAGGCTTCTCATGCTCTTAGGACATGTCCAGAATCCTTGAGTGGATCTGTGAGGTGCAGCATGTGACCCTACCTCTTATCCAGGCTCTGGATGCTCTGTGCCTATTTCCCAGCCATACCTGACTTCTTCCCACCCCTGCCAAGGACCCACACCTGTCCTGGTGCAGGGCCCCTACTGGGCTGCTCGCTCTGGTAGGAGTGCTCACCCCACTTCACTACCCTTTACATGCCACCTTCACTGTCCCTTGATGAAGGAAGCCCTCCATGGCCCCTTAGGTGGAATTGGATGCCCTGTTCTGTGCCCTATATTCCTCCTGGCTTTTAAAACATCTCTGGCATTTTATCTATTAGAAGAAACAAGCACATCCTTCTTGTACATGTTTCAAGCACTAGGATCATCTGGGTAGAGTCTGGCTCCCTCACTAGACTGTGCACTCCATGAAAGCATGGACAGACCAGTCTTTTACAGTTGTCCTCTTTTGGGTAGTGCTCCCAAAATAGTTGTTGGAGAGGTAAGGTCTGCACCCTTCCAACCTGGCCTGGATCTCAGCAAGACTCTCAGCAAGGCTGCAGCATCCCTATGCATAAATATGTATCCCCATGGGCACCAGGTGGAAAGGAGGGTGGACATCTGACTGACTAGACCTTACTGCCCACTTCCTGGTTTCTCCTCTGCTTCTATGCCTGCAGGAACCATTCCCCGACTCTTGATGGAGTTTGTGGTTTGGGGAGGAGAGGCAGGAGGGACAGGCGGTACTGGAAAAATTCCCTAGACTGCCCTCTCTTTTCTCCACTGATGACTAGGGATGCCTTCAGGCAGCAAGAACTCACTGCGTTCTCCCTTGTATTCAGTGGGCTGCAGCCACAGTGTGTGTGGCAGGCAGAAAGGGTGCAGTACCAGACTTTAGAGCCTCCTGTTCTAGTCCTTGTGGAGCTGCTGGACCTCAGAACCCCTTGAGGCAGGAAGCAGACACCACACTGCACGGTCTGTGAAGTCACAGACTAAATGTCAGAGGGGTGGATTCTCTAGCCAGGCAGCAGACCCTACCCTTTCCCAGGTGGGGGTGAGGGGATTGGCAAATTCAAGGGGGGAATCCTCACTGCCTTCCCAGTTTCCCAAAGTCCAATTTCCCTGAGACAGTTTGGCTTCAAATGTGCCAAAGATACTAATTCTGCCTTCCAAACAAGACTGTTAGCACTTTGAGGGCTGGGACCAAAGTTCCCATAGTACCTAACAGCCTGTTACTTTGATGACTTTTAAAATCTGTGCTGAAAAACTTAAAATGAAAACACATTCAGCAATAGGAGGGCAGTGGAAATTGCTGTTAAAAGAAAAAAAATGACTACAGCCATATCTGTGTTTTAAGGCACTGGTTCCAATTTCCTTAGGAGCACAGGACAGTTGTAGTTCAGAAAATTCTCCCTGGTAATGCATTTGGCTCCCAGAGCCTAGTTGGGGTGAAGCCTGGTAGAAAAAGAGAGATAAAGAGACTCATGATTCTCAATGTAAGAAAGGTGTCAGGAATTTTGGAGTAGTACCTGGCAGCTCTGGAGCGTGGGAGAGGGAAAGAGGCACAGGTCTCAGGAGGGAGCACAGGAGCCCCAGGAAACAGTGGCAACAAGGGGATGTAGGACTGAAATGGCCATGAGGAGGTCAGTGGTGGGACAATGTAGGGACTGTGGAAATGCCCAGACCACTCCAGGAAGCCTGCATCTGTTGGAAGTGTGCACTGGTTATTGTGTTTTGCCCTTAAAGGAAAGTGTTGCTCCAAACAAGACTAGATAATGTTGTGACAGGATAGTAAGAAGCTAGGAAAAGTCCTGGGCAAGTGGAATGGAGAAACAGACAAGAAAATTAAGGCCAAACAATTTGAACAACTTTACAGCCAGCTGGTGAATCGCAGGACCTTATCTTCCCTACCCAAGGACAATGGAGAGCAAATGGTTTATACCTGTCCTCTCTAACTAAAGAATATGTAGTTTAAATCTCTCTGGTCTGGAAAATAGAGAGCAGAGACCCCGTTAATGCCATTTGTACCAGTTAAACTCAAAAGCATGAAATCAGGGGAACAAATAACAAAAACTCCATTTAAAAGACAGACAGACCCAAGATAAAAGTAAAACAGTAAAGCAGACCAAAGAATATTCCCCCCATACACTCATTTTGATACATCGGCATATTTAAAAAGCACCTGGAAAGCTGATAATAGTCAGCTGAAGCCCTCTCCTAAGATTCTTGTCCACAGGATAAAGAAAGATAAAAAGCTCTCAGGACAAAGTCTCAGTGCAGGCTCACACAAAAGCACACATGCCCATGCTCCTTCTCAGGCATGAATATTTTACTCCCTCCTAAACCCTAAGGGTCCCAGTGAAACTTGCAATGAGGGAGTAGCAGGCAGTGGCACTTCACCCCAGGCTAACCCCCTGATCCTGTCTCCAAGGCCCTCTTTTTCTCTGACTTCCCAGTGAGCTCACAGCAGCCCCACCTTGGCTCACTTCTCTCCTGTGACGTTTCTAGGGAGCCAAAGCCGAGCACCGCCTAGGCTCTCCTGTCACTGCTTCTACCATAAGTCCTCCCTTTGTTTCCTTGTCCCCAGCTTTAATAAACGTACTCTCAAAATCACCTGGCCTCCTCCGGCCAAGATGGAGGCGTAGGTAGACACACTGTGCCTCCTCCCACAACCAAAACTAAGGACAACAAAAATTTAGAAACAAAAAACAACCAGAACAGAGAGAAAAGAACCCAACGGAAGTCTGACAGCCATTCATCCAGACCAGTACGGAGGGGCAGAGTTGGAGGCCTATGGAGAGGGGTCGAGGGGTCCTGGCAGGAGGAAGCGGTGGCTGGCAGACATGGGAACACAGGGTGCAGGCGGCAGTTGGCAGACCACAGAAGCACAGGGGCAGCTGACAAACAGGTGGCAGATCCTGGACGCAGGGAGGAAACTAGCAGACCCAGCGAGGCGCACAAGGCAACTGGCTGTCCAAAGTCACGCATTTGCGCGCAGATAAACTGGGCGAAAACAGCAGCAACACAGACAGCACAACCCAGAAACGCAGCACCGGGAAACAAAGCCTAAAGGCACCGATTGAAAACGCCTGTGGGGGTTGAGGCCAGGAGATTCTCTCAGCCTCACAGGAGGCTCCTTGGGGAAACCCACAGAGTCCGAGAAAGTACACAAGCCCACCCACCTGGGAGCCAGCACCAGAGGGGCCCAATCTGCTTGTGGGAAGCAGCAAAGGGGACTGAAGTCCTAGAGAGAGCGGAGCAGGCACCATTGTTTCTTCTCAGACCCTGCCCCCACATTCAACATCACAACCCAGTGACTGAGGTGCCCTGTCCTGGTGAACTCCTAAGGCTCCGCCCCTCATATGTAACAGGTGCAACCAGACCAAAGGGTGGGGGCGGGGGAGGGAGAGGGCTCAAACAGAATTAACAGCCCCTCAGCCAGTACTTGTAAGCAAATGAGAGATAGCCAACCTATCAGATGCACAGTTCAAAGCACTGGTGATCAGGATGCTCACAGAATTGGTTGAATTTGGTCATAAATTAGATGAACAAATACAGGCTACGATAAGAGAAATGAAGGAAAATGTACAGGGAACCAATAGTGATGGAAAGAAAACTGGGTTTCAAACCAATGGAAGGGACCAGAAGTAAGAAAGGAACAACCAAACAGAAAAAAATGAAGAAACAAGAATTCAAAAAAATGAGGAGAGGCTTAGGAACCTCCAGGACATCTTTAAATGTTCCAGCGTCCGAATCATAAGAGTGCCAGAAGGGGAAGAGGAAAAACAACAACCAGAAAAGCTATTTGAACAAATAATAAAGGAGGACTTCACCAATCTGGCAAGGGAAATAGACTTCCAGGAAGTCCAGGAAGCTCAGAGAGTCCCAAAGAGGTTGGACCCAAGGAGGAACACACCAAAGCACATCATAATTACATTACCCAAGATAAAAATGAAGGATAGAATCCTAGAAGCAGCAAGAGATAAGGGGACAGTTACCTACAAAGGAGTTCCCATCAGAATGTCAGCTGATTTCTCAAAAGAGGCCTTGCAGGCAAGAAGGGGCTGGAAAGAAGTATTCCAAGTCATGAAAGGCAAGGACCTATATCCAAGATTGCTCTATCCAGCAAGGCTTTCATTTAGAATGAAAGGGCAAATAAAGTGCTTCCCAGATAAGGTCAAGTTAAAGGAGTTCATCATCACCAAGCCCTTATTATATGAAATGTTAAAGGGACTTATCTAAGAAAAAGAAGATAAAAAATATGAACAGTAAAAAACAGACATCAAATTCACAGTTAGCAACAACCATACCTAAAACAAAAGCAAACTAAGCAAACAAATAGAACAGGAACAGAACCACAGAAATGGAGATCACATGGAGGGTTAACAACAGGGAGTGGGAGGAGGAAAGCGGGGGAAAAGATGTAGAGAATAAGTAGCATAGACAACAGGTAGAAAATAGACAGGGGGAGGGCAAGAATAGTATGGGGAAATGTAGAAGCTAAAGAACTTATGACACATGGATATGAACTAAAGAGGGGGGATGTGGGTGGGAGGGGTGGGGAGGTAGGAGGGAAGTGAAGGGGGAAAATGGGACAACTGTAATAGCATAATCAATAAAATATATTTTTAAAAAGTCACCTGGCCTCCTGTTGTGAAATCTTCCATTCATGAAGTCAAGAACCCACACACTACCAGCCTGTCTTAGGCAGATCCCCTCCAGGCCAGACCCTGTCTGGTAAGGATGTGGGATCACTTGAACTGTACCAGCACAAGCACTTTGTTGTGATACTATAACCTGACTCAGTGCTGCTGAGAGTTCTCAGTCAGTAGACAAGAGCTATAAACACAGCTGGACCTTTGCTCATACAGGAATGTATTCTAAGGAAATACATAGAAAGTAAAAATACTTTTCCAAATTAAATGTTTATTTTTCTTAGCAATGCTAGTTATAATAATGAATAGTAATAGCTAACAGGTACTGGATGCTTAATATGTGCCAGGCGCTGATATAAATCCTTTGCATATACTATTATCTTCTTTAATTCTCATAAATGCCTTAGGCATAAGTACTATTGTTATCACCACCTTACAGATGAGGAAACTGAGGCAAAGTTAGGCTAAAGCATTTGCCCAATGGTCATGGCTATAGAGAGGCAGATGTGGGATTTGAACCTGGAATATCAGGTTCTTCTCTGGAAGCAACATAAGTGCCTGCAATCAGGGCAATGACAAAGAATACCATGGCCTTCCACTCCCTTGTTAGGATGGCAGGCATTGTGAACAGTCATCTGTGTCGGTCCCATATCAATTCCCATTCTTCTAATGGCAACATCCTGATTTTCCTTTGGGAATGATGCCATTTAGTCAAGCCATGTGGTTTTCATAAGGGTGACACTGAGCCAAGGAGTGGCATCTAACAGACTTGACCAATTTTCTGGTTTCATGCCCCAGAAAATCCAAGCCAGGTAATGAAATTAAGCTCAGGAATTCACTGATGTACTGGGAAAGTGGAGACTTTTTGTTTCTGGACTTAGAGCTGTGACTCTGAAAGCTGGTCAGGGGTTGTGACATAGAAAGTGTTGACCTGAAAATGAAAGCTCATCAAACTACATACAGAGACAATTTCCAAGGAAATTTTTGAACACCTAGACCCATCCTTGCCTGATGCTGGAGTTTTTTCTTTAGTTCTTTAGTCATATGGGGCAATATATTACCATTTTTGCTTAGGTGGTTTTATAGTAATTCAGCAATCCTAAATAATTCAACAAACATAGTTTGTATTTACATAGAAATATGAAATACTCCAGTGTCAACAAAACAAATTAAATTTGAATTTGATTATAATATAAAAACATACATGGAGGTATATAAAATAAGAATGCAATTTATAGTAATGTATGTCAAATTATTTTTCTCACCAAATGGGTTAAGTATGTAGTGTCTAATGAACAAAAGAGAAGCTGGAGGGTCTGCCATTGTGGGGAACTGAGGTGGGCAGCAGAGGACAGTACAGAGTCCAGAGATTAATCCCGGTTCTGCCAGTAACTGACTGAGAGGCCCTGAACTATTTGACCAACCTACTTGGGCCTCAGTTTCCCTGTCTATGAAATAAGGGGAGTCTGGCCTTCCATAGTTACCCACCCAATGTGCAAGATGCCAGGAGGCCCTCAGTCCTGTCATGTGATCTTTTCCTTGAGGTCCCAGGAAGTCTGAAATACTGCCTGGGATCCCCAGTAGTTCAGTGCCAGGGCTGATCCTGACTTGAGTTGTATAGACTAGTATGTTTGTTTTCTCTTTGCCTTTTACTATTTATTTCTGTAGAGTGGATAGACGCAGTGAAATGTAAGTTCATACAGTCATTTGTTTCACTAAAATGCATTGAGGACAAAGTTTATCAGGAATCAGATCATGCATCATGTGAACTCCTGCATCACTGACGGAAGGTCCGTATTTTGTGCTGATTTCTCCCAGCATGATTTCTGCCAGTCTGTACATTTTTATTATTTATCCCCATTTTTACAGATGGGTAAACTGAGACTTACAGAGTTGAAGTCACTTGACTGGAGTCCCACCACTACAAGTGGCAGAGCTAAGGCTCACACCAAGGCAGCCTTTTCCAGAGTTTGTGCTCAGAACCACTCAGCTTCAGGAACCCTGTTGGCAGATCAGGGTAAGAGTTGGGGCAGCACTGACCAGAGGCCATTTTTAAGAAATGGCCTTGAAAGGCCTAATGGCATGGCTATAGTGGGAAAAGGAGAAATCTGAGCTGGGCCCTTTGGCTCAACAAGGGTCTAACATTTTGAGGATCAAGAATTCTTTTACAAAATGTGTGGTTGTGGTTGAAAACTCCACTGAGACTTTCATTTCCTGCTATGTGGCAGACAGTATTTCTGAAAAGCCCTCCTGCAGCACAACTTCTAGAGGCCAGATAAATCACAACAAATCCACTTTTAAATGCACTGCTGAGATCATAAGAAACTAAGGGAAATGTCCAAGTTTATTCCCAACCCTTTCTGTCCCCATGCCCCCAGCCACCAACCTTGCACCACAATAACCAACTCCTAACTACTTGCTGATAGCAGAATAGTAAGAAAATGTGGAAACTTAGGATGCTTCAAGGTCAAATGCTGGCATCAATTCTCTAGCAAAAAGGAGGGAGACACCAGACCTTGGGTCTGTGCAATGTAGGCAGCTGAACTGAGACCTTGCATAAAGGGGGCACCATTGAGAGAAGGTAGGTAGAAAATTACATGTGTCCTTAAAGGGAAACAGGAAGCTAAACTGTTAATCTCCATTTCAGTTCTGGGTAAAAACTAAATATCTCCTGTATCATAAGATCTTAGAATGGCATTTTCTCTACCCCCATCTACAGAGTAACAGGAAATCTAAAGAAATCTAGTGGTCCCAAATGATGACAATCCTTAGTACAGGAAGAAAATATAAATTTGATCTTGGGAAAAACATCATCTCAGGGATGTCAGAATTCCCCTTAATTAAGATCAGCCTAATAAGAGCCCCCAACACTACCAAACACATGAGGAATAACAACATGACTGAGAATAAGCAGAAATATCAGGAATAGGTGAGCTTCAAATATTGGTATTGAGATGCATAACACAAAATAACAATACTTAAAGAAATAAAAATTGAATCACTTTGCAACACACAAGAGAGATTCAAAAGAGATCAGATAGATTTGAAGATTAATTCAGTGAATAGGCTACACAGTATATTAGACACGGATGAGGAGAGGATTAGTGAATTGAAAGTCAGATCTGAAAAATAAGGAATAAAATTAAAAGGATAGAAGATAAAATAAAAGGCATAGAGATTGGAGTGAAAAAGAGCTATTATATATTTAATTAGAATTTTAGAATGGGAAAATGAGAGAATGGTTGCCACATTTCAAAAAATACAATACCTGAGAATTTTTCAAAATTTATGAAAGATATTAGTACTCAGATTTAATAAGTACCACGTATCTCAAGCAGGATAAATACAAAGAAAATCTATACCCAGACATAGCATAGTGAAACTGCTTGACATAAAGGAAAAATGGAAAGAATAGAGAGTTTATGCACAAAGGAACAACAATTTAACTGACAACTGATTTCTCAACAGCAACAATGAAAACCAGAAAACAGTAGAATAGTGCCATCAACATGTTGCAACAGGATAACTATAAATGTTGACCTTTCTCTTTTTTTTTTTTTAATCACCTGAGGACATTTTCATTGCTTTTAGAGAGACAGGAAGGGAGCATTTAGAGAGAAGGAAAGGAAGGGAGAAAGAGAGGGAAAGAAACATCAATTTGAGAGAGAAACATCAACTGGTTGCTTTTTTTGTATGCACCCTGACCAGGGACCTAACTGCAATCTAGGGAAATGCCCTGACTGGGAATCAAACCCTCAGCCTTTTGGTTTGTGAGAAAACATCCAACTAACTGAGTCACACCTGCCAGGGCTTGACCTCTCTTTCAATTAATACCATAAAATAAAGACATTTCATAAAATAAAAAAATACAGTTTGCTATGAACAGACATTGTTAAAGGCATTTCTAAAGTTGTATTTCTTTTAGAAGGGCAATGATTCCAGAAGAAAGAAGATCTGAAATACAATAGAAAATAGTAAACATGGGTGAATCTGAGCAATTACTGTATAAAACAGTAATGATACAGTCTGATCCATAGGGTTAAAAACAGTAGAACTAAAATGCTGGATAAAAATTGTAGTAGACTCTGGACCACAGAGTTTGCCTGTTGTGAATGAAGACGAAAACAATGCACAGGCTACAGCAATCCTTGGGGAAAGGGGGGACGGCACAGCCACTCTCTCAAGAGGAGAGCGCACCAACCCTTGCCTGGACAGGCTTTTATTGTTTTTCTCAGGTCTTACATCAAAGAAGGATTTATTGTCTACTACATAGAATATTATTATCTACATTTTAGGTACAATCAAGAAAATGAAAATAACCAATGCAGAAGGGAAAGGCAATGAGCTGATTAGCTCCGTCCTTAGGAAAATTCACACAGGCTTTGGAAATTACCTTGAAGATAGTCAATAAACATCTACTGTTTCAGACCAGGGTGGGGGAGTTTTAGCAAGCTCAAGCCGTAACAGTCTGTATGCATTTTCTAGGCCTGATTCCCATGGGGAAAACTCGGTTTGAGGGCCTGGCTCCTGCCAACCACCTCGCTTCTGTGGGTTTTTCATTCAGAGCTGAGTCACATTTGCCAAACTTAAAACACACTGGTTCCCTACAAAAAAATGACATAAAACAGAGCACATAATCTAAACTAAAAGCCAATTTTTACTTTTCAAAAAAGAGGATAAAGTTAATAATCAACTTTAGCTTTTATAATGAAATATGTATATTCAAGTTTCTAGGGTAAGCATTAAAATATGGAACTTGAGGGTCAAATCAGTAGAATTCAGTGAGAAAAATGCATTCATCCAAAATAAAATAAGACTGGACAGAATAACAGTAAAAGCAGGATAAATTAAAGGCATAAAATATGATGATGAAAACATCCTGATATATTTTTATCACAAAAAACATTAATAGACAAAAATGTTAGTTAAAAGGCAGAATCAAACTGGATAAAATTTTTAAATTAACAATCTGCAGTTTACAAGAGATATATCTAAAACAAAAATACAAAAAGATTAAAAGGATGACCCTGACTGGTGTGGCTCAGTGTGTTGGGTGTCATCCCTCAAACCAAAAGGTTACTGGTTTGATTCCCCATCAAGGCGCATGCCTGGGTTGCTGGCCAGGTACCCAGTTGGGGGTGTGTGAGAGGCAACTGATCACACATCCATGTTTCTCTCCCTCTTTTTATCCCTCCCTTCCCCTCTCTCTAAAAATAAATAAATAAAACCTGAAAAAAGTAGAGTAAAAGGATGGAAAAAGTTAATCCATGAAAATACAACCCAAAGAAGGTAGTCTATCCAGCTATATTAATATAAAAAATAGACAACAGGGCAAAACCTGTTATTAAGGATAAAAAAGGCCCTGGCTGGTGTAGCTCAGTGGATTGAGCATGGGCTGCAAATCGGGCATCGCAGGTTCGATTCCCAGTCAGGGCACATGCCTAGGTTGCAGGCCATGGCCCCCAGCAACTGGCCCCCAGCAATTGATATTTCTCTCTCTCTTTCTCCCTTCCCTCTCTAAAAATAAATAAAATCTTAAAAAAAAGAAAAGAAAAATAAAAAAGGTTTCTGTGTAATGATAAAAGTTCTAATTCATATGAAATTATACCAATTCCAAACTTGTATATATTTAACAAACAGCATTGAATTATTAAAACAAACATTAAATTATAAAAAGAAATGGAAACATCAACTGCCAGAGTGGGAGATTTCAGCTTACATCTCCTAGTAAATGGTAGTTCAAGCAGGCAAAATTAAAAGAATAAAGATTTAAACAAAATTGATTTGATGCTTATATAAAAATCACTGTATCCAGAACTAGGATAATTCATATTTTTCTCAAACATTCATGGAAAAATCATAAAAATTCAGACCTCAACAAATTCCAAAGGATTTGTAAAGTACAGAAGACATTCTGTGACCAAAATATAGGTTCTAGCACAAATAAATGCCCCTTTTTTATTACAAAATCTTTTATTACAAAATCATAAACAAGCAATTCTGTAATATAACAATGTCACACTGAAGCACACCATATGACATTTCAGATGAAATGTTCAAATTACTGTCCATTTCATGTGAGACATTCCCTCCAACCACATTCAAGCAAGCATTACTTAGACTGGCCCCTACATAATTAAATCAGAAATCATAAAATAGAAATAACTTATAAAACATCATTTGAAATTTGACAACCCTCTTCTCAATAACTCATAGATTAAAGTTGAAATGATAATGTAAAATTTAAAACATATTTAGAACTAAATAATAATTAAAGTCTTGCATTATCAAAACTTGTGGGTTGCAGCACAAGTAGTATTTTTAGGGATAGTTTTAGGGATAGTTTTAGTTATATTGCTGAATGCTCCTTCAGCTAAATTTCAAATATAAGAGATAAAAGAAAACACATGCACATACACATGTGCACACAAATGTAATGAATTTCTCAGAAGAGAATGCACTCCTGGGCAATAAACATTAAGAAAAGATGTCAATTTTTAAAGAGAAATGCACATTAAATGCACAATGCTATACCATTTTACAACCACCAAACTATCAGAAATCTAAAAGTTTAAATATTCGCAAGTGTTAGTGAGAAGGAGGTCAACAGAAAAATGCATACTTAGAAAATTTAATCTGTAAAATTGAGCATTTACACATTTTACTACCCAGTTTAAACAACTGGGACACATCAAAGACACTACATCAAACAGTACATTTCATAATCATAAAGTTAAGTAGAAAAAAACAAGTCACAGAATGTTATTTAGATTAAGCATAAAAATGCCAAACAAAAATTATTTGGGAATATATAGGGTCTGGCAGAAGTAACGCTTGAGTGTGGTTGGTAGGGTAATAATATGATTGTAATAATTTATGGTTTTAATTTGAACATTTCACCTAAAATGTCATATGGTGTGCTTGAGTGTGATAGTTATGATACAGAATTACATGCTCATGATTTTGTAATTAAAAAGGGGTGTTATTTGTGTTGGACCCTGTATATTGAAGTGGTAGAATTATAATGGAATATTCAAAATAGTAATGTAGTCCTGGCTGGTGTGGCCCTGTGGATTGAGTGCCAGGCTGCAAACCAAAGGGCCACTGGTTGGATTCCTAATCAAGGCGCATGCCTGGGTTGCAGGCCAGGTCCTCAGTAGGGGGCATGCAAGAGGCAACCACACACTGATGTTTCTCTCCCTCTTTTTCTCCCTCCCTTCACCTCTCTTTAAAAATAAATAAAATATAAAAAAATAGTAATGTGATGGGAGGGGGCACACAGATCTCTAGAAGCATATTAATGTTTCATTTCTTAAATAAATGGTGAATATTTGAGTATTCATTTTACTGTCTTTTAAGTCACATCTATATAACATTTATTTTTATATATATATGAAAGTGTTTTTAAGTAGATATGCAATATAATATGTGTTAGGTGTACTATGTAGTGATTAGACATTTATATACCTTACAATATGATCACCACACTAAGTCTGTCACAATGCAAAGTTATCACAATATTGTTGATTATATTACCCTTCACCTCTTTCACCCATCCCCCCACCCTCTCTCCTCCCCTCTGGCAACCATCAGTTTAATCTCTGTTACTTTCTCCATTTTTGTTTTGTTTTGTTTATGTGTTTTGTTTTTTTAGAATTCACACATAAGTGGAATCATATGGTTTTTGTCCTTCTCCAACCTATTTTAGTTAGCATAATACCCTATAGGTTCATCCACATATAAATTATATATAATATATAATATATATAAATTATATATATATATAATTGTGTATCTTACATCTTCACCCATTGTTTCCATATCTTGGCTATTATAAACAATGCTGCAATGAACATAGGGGTACATATATGTATCTTAATTAGTGCTTGAAATTTCTCCAGATAAATAGTCAGAAGTAGGATTCCTGGGTCATATGGTAGTTCTACTTAAAATTTTTTTTTGAGAACCCTCCATACTGTTTTCCACAGTGGCTGCACCAATTTACAATCCCACCAACAGTGCACAAGGATTTTCTTTTTTTCACATGCTCACCAACAGTTGTTATTTGTTCACTTTTTGATAATAGCCGTTCTGACAGGTGTGAGGTGGTATCTCATTATGCTTTTGACTTGCATGTCCCTGATGATTAGTGATGTTGAGCATCTTTTCATATGTCTGTTCAACGTGTATATGTCCTCTTTGGAGAAATGTCTATTCATACCCTCTGCTCATTTTTAATCATATTGTTATTTATATTTTTGTTACTGAGTTATGAGTCTCATATATTTTGGACACTAACCTCTGATTGGATATATTATTTGTAAATATATTCTCCTATTCAGCAGGTTGTTTTCTTGTTTTGTTGATTCTACACTTTTCTGTGAAGAAGTTGTTTAGTTTGATGTAATCCATTTGTTTATTTTTGCTTTTTATTTTCTTTGCTTTAGGGGACATATCCAAAAAGATATTACTGAGAGCAATGCCAAAGAGTTTACTTCCTATGTTTTCTATTAAGAGTTTTATGGCTTTAGGTCTTCCATTTAAGTCTTTAATCCATTTTGAGATTTTTTGGTATATGATGTCAGTGATCTAATTTCCTTTTTTTGTATATATCTGTCCAGTTATTTTCACTCATTGAAGACACTGTCATTTTTCCATTGTACATTCTTGACTCATTTGTAATAGATTAACTGACCATATAAGTGAGGGTTAATTTCTGGGCTATCTATTCTGTTCCATTGATCTATGTGTCTGTTTTTGTGCCAGTACCATACTGTTTTGTAGTGTAGGTTGAAGTCTGGGATCATGATTCCTCCAACACTGTTCTTTCTCAAAATTGTTTTGACTTTTTGTGGTCTTTTGTGATTCCACATCAATTTCAGGATTACTTTTTCTAGTTTTGAAAAGAATATCATTGGTGTTTGATAGTTATTGCACTGAATGTTTCTATTACTTTCAGTAATATGGACACTTTAACTATTTTAATCCTTCCAATCCATGATTATGGTATATCTTTTCATTTATTTGTTTCCTCCTCAGTTTCTTCCTTCAGTGTCATAGTTTTCAGAGTACAAGTCTTGCATCACCTTAGTTAAATTTATTCCTAGATATTTTATTCTTATTCATGTGAATATAAATGAGATTGTTTTTCTTTATTTCTCCTACTTATAATGAAATGTGATGGATTTTTTATGTTAACTTTTATCCTGCTGAAATCATTTATCACTTCTAATAATTTCTTGGAGTCTTTAGAGTTTTCTATATATAGTATCATGTCATCTGCATTGAGTGACAGTTTTACTTTTTCCTTTCCAGTTTGGATACCTTTTATTTCTTTTTCTTGTCTGATTGCTGTGGCAAGGACTTTTTTTTTAAAAAAAAAGATTTTATTAATGTTGTTTTAGAGAGAGGGGAAGGGAGGAACAAAGAGAGGGAGAGAAACATCCATGTGTGAAAGAAACATCAACTGGTTGACTCTCAAATGCACCCCTACTGGGGACCAAACCTGCAACCCAGGCATGTACCATGATTGGGAATCCAACCAGTGACCATTTGCCTTACAGGACAATGACCAACCAAGCCATACCAGTCAGCACTGTGGCTAGAACTTTTAATACTGTATTGAATATTAGTGGTGAGAGTGGCATTCTTGTCTTGTTCCAGATCTTAAAGGCTTTCAGCTTTTCACCATTAAATATGATGTTAGCTATGGATTTGTCATATATAGCCTCTGTTAAGGTAAGATTCCACATTACACATTTTGTTGAAAGATTTTATTGTAAATGGATGTTGAATTTTTTCAATGCTTTTTTCTGACTATATTAAGATGATAACATGATATTTTATTCTTATTTTTTTTAAAGTAGTGTATACATTAATTGATTTGCTGATATGGAGCCCTCCTTGCATCTCCAAATAAATCCCACTTGATCATGATATATTTTTATGTACTGTTGAATTCAATTTGTATTGAGAATTTTTGCATCTATGTTTATCAGAGATATTGGCCTGTAATTTTCTTTCTTTCTTTTGTTTTCCTATGATATCTTTGTCTGGTTTTGGTATGAGTATACTGGCCTCAGAGGATGAATTTGAAAGTTACTTCCTCTTCAATTTTTGGAATAGTTTGAGAAAGACAGGTATTAATTCTTTAAATATTTGCTGAAATTCACCTGTGAAGCCATCTTGTCCTGGACTCTTGTTTGTTGGGAGTTTTTTTATTCCTGCATCAATTTTATTTCTAGTAATTGGTCTGTTCAATTCTCTGTTTCTCCCTGGTTCTGTCTTGGAAAGTTGAATGTTTCTAGATATTTATTTCTTTTAGGTTGTTCAATTTGTTGGAATATAATTGTTTACAGTCTTCTTTAGGAGACGTTTGTATTTCTGTGGTGGCAGCTGTAACTTCTCCTCTCATTCCTGGTTTTATTTATTTGGGCTCTTCTTTTTTCCTTAATAAGTCTGGCTAAAAGTTTGTTGGTTCTGTTTGTTCTTTCAAAAAACCAACTCTTAGTTTTATTGATCTTTTCTGTTGTATTTTTTTAGTCTCTATTATTTTTTCTCTCATCTTTATTATTTATTTTCTTCTACTTACTTTGGGTTTTGTTTGTCTCTCTCTTTTTAAAGCTTTTATTTATTTATTTTTAGAGAGAGGGGAAAGGAGGGAGAAAGAGTATAGTGGTGCAGACATTGGCTCACAGTGTCCAAGTAATTATGGATGAAATGAGACATTCACACAGATGACCGAGTCCAGTGGAGGAAAAGGGACAGCATGGCTTTTCTCTCAAGGGGAGTAAAAGCCTTGGCCCTTGCTGTGACCAGCCTTTATTGGGTTTCTCGGCACATTACATGATGGTTGTCATTTATTATGTACAGGTTCACTTTAGGTGGTTACCTTTTGCAGAAAACAAAGGAGCCAATGCCGCTAATCACATCACAGAAGAGGAATATTTGCAAATGAAAAGGCAAAAGTGGTTGAACCAGTTACACTAATCCTTGGAAGGTTTAGCAGGGATTTTAGGAAGTTACTTTGCAGTAAATGTCCTCAATTCAGGGTGAGGGAGTTTTTTAGCAAGAACAAGACTCAAAGCGGCCTAGGCACATTGCAGGCCTGATTCCCCATGGGAGAACCTATCCGTGGGCGTGGGTCCTGTGCATCTCTGAGTAGGAGCTGGGCCCACACCACGCAGAACAGTCTCCTACAGTATAGGGAACCAATCAGTACAGCAGTGGCAAATGTAGCCCAGTACTGATCTGGAAAATCGATCATTGTGAGGCAATACACAGGAACCAGGTGTGCAGATCGGCATTCCCATGGGGAATCAGGCCTGCATTGTACCAAGGCTGCTATGAGACTTGCTTTTGTTAAAACTCCCTCACCCTGAGTTAAGACTACAGATGTTTAATGTGTATCTCTGAAGCAACTCCTTAAAGTCTGTGCTAAGATGTCCCAAGGACAAAATGTAACCAAATCAATCATTTTTATCATTTCCTTGCATTTGCAAATTTTTCTTCTTTTTTGTTGTCTGTAAGAAGTAATCACTTAACTAAATCTAGAAATAATGAGAACCTTCTTTGATGTAATATGACTGGGAAGCAATAAAAGCCTGTCTAGGCAAGGGTCGGGGTGCTCTCCCCTTGAGAGAGTAGCTGTGCCATCCCTTTTTCTCCACAGGACTCGGTAGTCCATGCAAATTTGCTTACCTCAACCATAACACACAAACTGTGGAGGGCCAGAGTCTGCATCAAAAGAGAGGGAGAGAACACACCAATGTGTGGTTGCCTCTGATGTGCCCCCTACTGGGGACCTGGCCTGTAACCCAGGCATGTATCCTAGACTGGGAATTGAACTGGTGACCCTTTGGTTGGCAGGCCAGCACTCAATCCACTGAACCACACCAGCCAGGGCTTGTTTTTCTTTTTCTTGTTCCCTTAAGTCTAAAGTTAAATTGTTTATTTGGATTTTTCTCATTTATTGAGGTAAGCCTGTATAGCTGTGAACTTCCCTCTTATAACTACTTTTGTTGCATTCCCTAATTTTTAGAGGGCTGTGTTTTTGTAAACCAGGTGGTGAAAGACAAATACCATATGATCTCATCATTAACAGGAACCTAAACAACAAAAGAAACAAGCAAGCAAAGTAGAGCCAAAGACACTGAAATTGAGAACAGGCTGACAGTGATCAGAGGGGAGAGGGGAGGAGACAAAGGGGGAAAAGGGTGAAGGGTTTGCAGGAACAATTATGAAGGACATATGGACAATAACAAGGAGGGGTGGAAATGGAGGGAAGTGGGGACGGCTGGGGTGGTGGGGAGGGGTGGGGGGAAAAGGCAGAAAACTGTACTTGAACAACAATTTAAAAATATGTATGTATAAAAAAGAAAGTTGTGTTTCCATTTTCATTTCTCAAAGTATTCTTGGATTTTCTGATTGATTTCTTCAATCCACTGGTTATTTGGTAACACATTTTTTAGTCTCCATATTTGTGTGGGTTTTTTTTTTTTTTCAGTTTTCCTCTTATAGTTGATTTCTAGTTTCATGCCATTGTTGTCAGAAAAAAATGCTTGATATGATTTCAATCTTCTTGAATTTATTGAGATTTGTTTTGTGGCCTGATATGTGATCAGTCTTGGAGAATGTTTCATGTGCACTTGGAAAATAAAATGTGTTCTGCAGTTTTTGGATGAAAAGTTCTATAAATATCTATTAATTTTTTATGGTCTAATATGACATTTAAGACCATTATTTCCTTTTTAATTTTCTGTCTGGATGATCTGTCCAGTGATGTTAGAAGTGTACTAAAGTCCCCTACTATTATTGTGTCACTGTTAATTTCTCTTTATGTTCATTATTACTTGGACATTATATTTATGTGCTTCTATATTAGGTGCATAGATGTTTGTAATTGTTATATCTTCTTGGATTGAACACTTTATCATTGTTGTACCCTTGTCTCTTTTTACAGTCATTGTTTTAAAGTCTATTTTGTCTGATATAAGTATTGCTACCCAGCTTTCCTTTTGTTTTTATTTGCACGGAATATCTTTTTCCAACCCTTCACTTTCAGTCTGTGTGTATCTTTCAATCTGAACTAAGTCTCTTTTAGGCAACCTACAGATGGGTCTTGTTTTTATCTATTCAATCATGCCATGTCTTTTTATTGGAGGATTTGGTCTACTAGCATGGCCTGTTGCTTTGATTGCTATGGAAGTCCTGCCTGAACTGGACAGTCCCGTGGGCATGAGCACCTTCGTGCCCCACCAATTCTCCCTCACTCTGTGCTGGCAGGGCTGCCAGGCAGTGTGTATACTGTGGCTCCATGGTGGTCCCACTTCTGCTGTGGGAGGGGCAGCCCAGTGGGTACGCACAGCAATGGCCTGGTGTGGGGAAGCCTCAGTACCCTGTTAGATCTACTAGATCAAGCTCCAGGTGGGGAGCTCTGTGTGTAACCACTATGGTACCTTCTTGTTCCTACTAGAGCTGGTTCAAGGAGTGGGGCATGACAAGAGACACACTCCTGCAGCCTTGCAGGTCAGCAAGAGCACCTGGATGGAGCTCCCACATGTGCTATCCTAGTGCAGGGGGAATACAAACAATGGCACTCAGCGGCTCCTCAATCCTGATTGGTTCCCTCAGATTCTGCACACACCCTGCAGCTCCCCATCTCTATGCACCTCTAAGCATTTTTCTTCTTTGTTGTACTGAAGCTGTTGAGTTGTCTTTCAGTTGTCTCTAAGGAGAAATTGCTCTAAATATAAATATGCATTTGGTGTGTTCATGTGAAAAGGTGAGCTCCATGTCTTCTTAACTGCCTGGACCCACCTCTTGGACCCATCTCTCAAATTTTTGTTTTAAGAAAGTAATAATAATAAAGTAAATCTAGATACTTATTTAAATCTAGATACTCTGTTCCAATTGCTCAGGTGGGATGCTCTGCTTTGGGGACATTGCTGAGTGAATGTGAGATGAAAGTGTTGCCCCTTTGGAGTCCACTCTGGGGACACCTGGGGGCTGTAAGGGCTCTGAACAAGCCAGGGCATGTCTAACCCAGTGGACAAATTTCATGACATTGTACAGAACATAAACTCAACAGTGACCCCACAATGGCAGGGTCAGGAGCACCAGTGCTGGTAGACAGATTAGACTTTACAAGTCTCTCACTTAGTGAGGTTTGGAAGCAAAAACCCTAGGAAAACCCCCAGGGTTCTTGTGCAATTTGGGGTAGAAGGGCAGAGTCAATTTAATAAGGGCATTTAGGAGCCCATGGGATTAACTGGAAGAAAATTAAGGCTTTGTCTCAAACTGCTGGGGCAGATGATGATGGGTACATTTGAGGGAGGGCTGGCTGTCTCACATGCCTTCCCATGAGCTCAGGCAGCAGGTGCTATAGGGCCGTGCCATGACCCTGGACCTTTCCCACAGCTCCTCTTCCATGGAGAACAGCCCTCTCCCCAGCTGAAGCCACCTCAGGATGAGAAGTTAAGGTTTGATGGTAATTTAGAGCTATCAGGAGATCCTCCATTTTGCAAAATCCAGATTTGAGCCATAAACAAAATTTTCTTCAGGAAACAAAAATAATTTCCAAGACATGGCTGGTAAGAAACATAGGTTTAAGAGATTAGGATTAAAAACCTTAATAGTAACATTGCTTGATTCTCACATTCCTATCTTGGTAGAATTACCTGAAACAGGTTATTTTAGCTTTATGTACATATTTTCTGTTTAGGGCCTAATAGAATATTCAAAATCAAGAATTTATCATTTTAATTGTAGTTGCTCTGGCTCACACTTGAGCATTTGACCTTTATTGCAACCCCTCTGGCACAGAGAGTGTTGTCATTTTGCCTTCCTGAAGGATGAAAAATCTCACGAGGGCTTCTGAAATAATAGTACTTCATACCAAGGGTAGGTGAGGTGCTGGATGCAAGCGAAGCCCATGAGCCATCACTGGTTCTAAATGTCTCTTTGTTACCTGTATCACCACATATGATGCTGTGGGTCTCAGGCTTGTGAGATCTTAGGCCAGTTCTTTCCATTGTGGGTTTCGTATGAGTGTGGAAAAGAAGAAAACATAACTTTATTCTTATAATCAGATTGATATTTGTCAGGGTGTGGCCATGATTGAGGGCAAAAGTCAGTTCCCTTGTCATTCAGCTTACATCATCAACTACTTTTATTTTTACAAGAATAGGGTTAAAATCTCTCACCTGGAATAACAAAATTGTATGAGACTTTTAAATACATTTTTAAAGATTGTATCTATTTATTTTTTTAGAGAGAGGGAGGGAAGGAGAAAGAGAAGGAGAGAAACATTGATGTATGAGAGGATTGCTTCTCACACATGGCAAAGTGGGCACGTGGTCTGCAACCCAAGCATGTGCCCTGACCAGGACTTGAACCAGTGAATTGAACTGATGACCTTTTAGTTTGTAGGCCAACATTCAATCCACTGAGCCACACAGCAGGGCAAGACTTTTTAAATTTTTGTTTGTTTCATCTTCTCAGGACATAATTTATTCCATCATATCTTTGAATTGCATGTATTGTAAAATCTAGTGAAAGAGAACTTTGCAAATTTCTACTTAAAACAGTTTAAATGATCACTATTTTAAGAGTATGCACTAAAAATCTTATTTCTCAGCTTTAAATGTGGTGATATACTTAAATATTTGCCAATAATTTTCTCTAAATTATGAGCAAGAGGAATTTTTTCCCCCAGGAAGGTTTTTCTTTTCCTGACTTAGGTAAGAAAGTGCTCATCATGTAAGCCCACCAAGAACCCTGGTCTGTCAAAGGATCCTGGAAGAAAGTGGCTGTGGATGAACTGCACAAGCAGGGCTGCCACCATTTCTGATCTCTATGCCACGGACTTTGAGCCGAGAGCCACAGGGAAAGATGCGAGTTACTGGACTAATGTTTTAATCCCTTCTTTAAAGGTTTATTTTTTTTTTCTCATAAGAAATTGTTCAACCTGGCTTGTGAGGTTCAGTGGATTGAGCACCAGCCTGTGAACCAAAGGGTCACCAGTTCAATTCCCAGTCAGGGCACATGCCTAGGTTGCAGTCCAGGTCCCTGGTTGGGGGCATGAGAAAGGCAACCACACACTGATGCTTCTCTCCCTCTCTTTCTCCTTCCCTTCCCCTCTCTCTAAAAATAAAGAAAAGAAAAGAAGTTCTTCAACTATAACCACATATTGAATGGTAAAACAAGGACCAGGAATGGGGGTTCCTGGTCCAGTTCCTGGGGGTTTGGGAAAGGAACCAATGGTGCCCCCTTAACATTTCAGTTATAAATATACATCTCCAAGTTCTCCCACAGGCTCTAACTGGGGGAGCTGCCTCCTAACTACAACATGGATCAAAGTCACACCCATCTCCCTGGCTCTGTGCAGGCTGTGAAGCCAGCCTACTGTTATTACTATGCAAAATAAATCTCAATCCCTGTGCTGTAGCTTTTCCCAGCCCCCAAGCCAGGCTTATGGGGCAGCCGGGGAGGGAGGCCTGCAGCCTCTCAGCCTGTATCCTGCTTTGAACCTCATTCCATACCCGTTACAATATACACCCATAGTTCAAGTGCAGACAATGAGCCATCTGAACCACTGCCCAAGAATTAGTCAGCCAAGTGTATGAGCTAAAGTGGATTTTCAATATTATGAGACTATAGCAATCCCATTAGGACCAACAATTTGTATCAATCCTGTTTGCATTTCTCAAAGCTCCTCCCAATGTCTAGTACAGATATCTAAATAGAGTAAGGGTACAAAAAATTGTCAATTGGCCAATATAGCATTGTGTGATATAGCATTAGCTGATATTAGCTAATAAGACTCAAATGTCTACCTAAAGTAAAAACACTGATGGATTTTTTTAGAGATTTTATTTATTTATTTTTAGGGAGAGGGGAAGGGAAGGAGAAAGAGAGGGAGAGAAGCATCAATGTGTGGTTGCCTCTCATGCACCCCCAACTGGGAACCTGGCCTGCAACCCAAGTATGAGCCCTGACTGGGAATTGAACTGGCAACCCTTTGGTTTGCAGGTCCACATGCAATCTAACTGAGCCACACCAGCCAGGACTGATAGATTTTTTTCATAAATACACTATCTTGTATACCATTGTTCTCCTTTTTCTACCCAAAGAATAGCAGGTTAAAAAAAGAAGACAGCACAGCAGAGTTGTTGTTTTTTTTTAAGTATGACATTTCCTGCCCTAAGACAAACCAGTATTTGTCAAGTCCTAAACAAATACAGGAAAGCTTAATGATTTTGATTTCTGAAACTGTACAGATTTGGGTTTGAGTCCCATTGCTGCTACTTACAGACTCTGTGACATTAGGCAAATCATCTGTCTTTTCAATGTCTTGATTTCTTCATCTGCAGGGTGGAAATAATAATGACCCCATGGAGGTTATATGTTACTTTAAAAATGTCTCTATGCCAAAGGTATTTAGTGTAGTATACTTTCTGCTGGGGAGTAAATGCTCAATAAACAGTAATTCTATCAGTCACTTTCAGGGCCACATGCATGTTCAGGGAATAAATTGAAGTAGTCTTCCTATTAATCGTGGCGATACTCCAGCTTTCTAGTCTATAGGAAGCAGTCCTATAGATAGATGCTTTTCTGTAAGTCTGTGCTAGCCATCCTTGCTTTCTTCCCCCTTACCAGTGTCTGAGTTTAGTCCTTATCAAATCTCACCTGGAGAACACCAGTGCAGATGGAGGAAAAAGTCAGTGACACCTAAGTGTTCTCAGCCCCTCTGCCACAAAAAGGTTTCATCTTTATCTTCAAAGTTTTCCACCAACTTCTGAGCAGAGCCAGATCTTGCCAGGGCCAGTTTCCAGATTCCTGTGGTACAAAGATGGGAAACTGGGAAGAAGGATGTAGGCCAGGTGAGCCAAGGGTGGGAGGAACTGGGTTTGCAGTGTGAGAGGTTTGCACCATGAAGTGAATATGTGCACAGAGATTATTAAACTCCCAATGCTATTCTAAAAGTTATGGATACAAAAGAAAGCAAAACACATCATTCCTACTCTCCAGTTGCTCCCATTTAGGGAGTGTGGATTGCTGAAGAGGAAAAACTGCCACAATGTGTAGTTACGTGCCTTGAATTGTATTTCCTTTAGCATTTTTTTGAAGCACAAGGAAAGACTAGAATTCCTTTTGAAGAAAGTTACTTTTAAAAATAACTTTCAGCTACTGCATTTTGTTTCTCAGTGTGAAACCCTGATGAGGCTGGGCCACAGGGGGCTCTGTTAGTCTGTTGTTGTTGTTGTTTTTAAGATTTTATTTATTTTTTAGAGAGGGGAAGGGAGAGAGAAAGAGAGGGAGAGAAACAACAATGTGTGGCTGTCTCTCGAGTGCCCCACACACTGGGAACCTGGCCCACAATCCAGGCATGTGCCCTGACTGGGAATTGAACCAGTGACCTTTTGGTTTACAGAAAACCAGCACTCAACCCACTGAGTCACACCAGCCAGGGCTGTAAGTTTTAATTATTATATACTCATCTCCTAACCAGTTGCCCAACCTCCAACTTTGCCCTTTTCTACATTGCTACCAAAGGATGTCACTAAAACACAAATCTGACCATGCTCTAAGTTAATCTAGTGCTAACACCTTCCGTTGTTGTCCATTGCTTCCACAACAAAGTTTAAGACCTTCCATGGTATGGCCCTACCAACTTCTAGTCTGCTTTCTCGTAAAGGCTCCCTGATTTTCTCTTGGCTGCCACAAACTCTGGCACAGTCCACCCCTGGTATACACAGACCATGCACTCAAGGAGAATTCTCAGTACATTCAAGTGCTTTGCATTCAATGACCTCATCCCTGCTATCTCTCCCACTCATCTCTGGAAATTCCTAGGTATCCTTCAAAATTCCATTCTAGAATGTCCTGTCTGGGAAGTCTTCCTGACTCACCCTCAGTAGAGCTAATCTCCCCACCCTTCTCCTCACATGCCATTGCCTTGGATTTTCACTATTGATTGTGAGTGATTCTGGCTGAAATTTCTGTTTTCCAGGGTTGCTTGGACAAAATAACTGGCTAAACATGCTGCTCCTCCTTCCCACATTGCTACATATCTTTTGGCTCCTTTTTACTCATCTATTCCTTCTAATATGTTTGTGTATATCAGGAGAATACAAACCAGGATTGGAAAACTCCATATGCCCAGCACACACCAGAACTCCAATAAATATATGTGGAGTGGAAGAGACAGGGTTGTTTGGGCCCTGTCTGCTGGGGATAGTCTCATACTTGCTTGGGCTGCCACTGTGTTTGGGGGCCAGATACCTAGGTGTGTGCCATATCTCTACCCAGGAACTCTCTGCCACCTGAGTCTTCATTATGAGTTGGAAGGACGTGGAGGCTGTAAGAAAAGGTCTGCAGCCAGAGATACACTTAAGGAGCAAGAGAAGATTCAGGAAGCTAATCTGAAGATATTTCAGGATTGTTTTCCCCCTATTAAATATATTTAATATTTTTTAATATGGGATAAGACAGGTATCTTCAGATTGCAGTGTAGTGTAAATATCATACATATCTTTAGTGAAGTGCATCAAGAAATGGTACTCACAAATCTGATTGCTTAGTCAGAACTGCAAAGATCACAGATTTTAAATTTCAGGTCTCCAGGCTAACTATAACAAGTTGTAGGCTGGGAGGCCCCAGGACCTCCCAAAGGAGGGCTTGTAATGGGGTTCAGAACTTGGGGTGTCTGGGAATATAGGATATCCCCTCACACACTAGTCTAGCTAGGGGATGGGAAGTGTGCAGCATGGCCATTGAGATTTGCATATCAATAATAGCTAGTTTCATACCCATATGCAAATATGGGTATTTTGATATCAACAGCAGGCTAGCCAGGGAGATGGGCGTGACTTTGACCTGTGATGTAGCTGGGAGGCAGCTAGATACACCCCTGTCTGCCCCCCACCCCCCCTTCCTGGATTACAGAGCCTGTGCCAGACCTTGGAGATGGTTCACTCCATATTGCTGGTCCGTGACTGTAAAGACTAACTATGGCAGCCAAAAAAGGCAGATTACGGAGTGCTGGCAGGTGTACCCAATTGTGGGAGGAGTCAGAAATAGGGTTATGGAGGAAGCTCCTGGCTGGGATTTAAACAAAAAGGCAGGCCTCCATGTGGGACAGAGACAATGGGGGACAATGGGGGACAATGTGGGACCATGTGGGAAGGAAAGGGGTGAAAGGACTCTCCTTGGAAGCTGTGAGGAGGTGCCACGTGGTTTTGGATTAAGAACTGGAGATGGTGACGACACAGCTGATGCTGCTAGGGACTTCAGGAGACCTGCCCAGACAAACATGGATTATTGGGAGGAACTGGGAGTCTAGCCAAGCTACAGACTTCTATTTCTTTTTCCTGAGATATGGTCCCCTTGTCACAGGTGGGCACAGGTAACCAGGTTCTTAGTGATCGGGACAAAGAATTGAACAGAACACCCAGAGTTCATAGAAGAGAACATGGGAGCAGGCCAACTCCAAGCAGAGATTGACCTTATGGGCTGGAGGGACTTTATTCTTATAGGGAGGATCCTTTCTGGCTAGTTTTGGTGGGCTTTTACTGAGTATATACAAGTAGTTGCATTACTTTAAAGCTACTGCACATGTGGTTTCCCATGATCCTCCCCGATTGGCCACCAGGGAAGAGGGTCCCACAGTGCTACAGAATTAATCCCCGTTTCTCCTGGGGTCCCCTGTACTAGGTTCACCTTTCCCTAAGCCAGAGAATTATAGCTCTCCATGCTAGAGACTGGTGAAAAAGAAAAGAGTTATTATTCAAGTTATACAGACTAAAAGTAATGACTTAATGTCTTTGTTAAAATCCCAAAGTCCCTTGAAACACCCATAAACACACAGTCCTTCCTTCCCCGCTTTGCCCAGTCTGGGGTACCGTATCTTAGGAAAATAGAAGTCTGAGGCTTAGGCAGCTCTCGGTTTTTCCTAGTAATTTGTGCTCAGCTGGCAGGCCTTCCTTAGTTCCCAGCACCATTGGTTGTGTTGCCAGGAGCTCCAGCTAAAGCCTTGTGGTGATTCTTCTCATTGCTGCGGGGGGAGGGGGGAGGGGGGGAGGGGGGAGGGAGGGTGATCTCCCTTTCTGGGAGAGCGGCGGCAGCAGCAGCAGGAGCACCCAGAGGGCTAGGGTGGAGCTTGTCGTGTCCTGGCCAGAGCAGGTGGCTTCGAGGTTGGCTGAGCCCGAGCAGTGAGAGGGCGGGCGCAGTGAGTGGAGGCCTGGCGGTGACCTGGTGCTCCCGAGTCACTTACTGGTGGCCCCTTCTCAAGGCCGCTGCTGCAGAGCTGGCTGGGACTCGGAGCCAGGCAGAGGAGCCACAGGCGGCTGCATCGTGGACGGTGTCTGCACGGCTGCAGGAGTCCCCACTCTGCTAAAGCCGCATGGTTCTCTCCTTGGTGGCTGCGATCCTCCCTGCACTGCCACAGCTGCGTGATTCTCCCTCCAATGGCTGCCACATCTGGGTTTAAATCCCCGCGTCAATCTTCCTCTGCAGCCCCATTTCTGACTCCTCCCACACTCGGCTTCACATGCCAGAACTCATATCCTTCCAGCTTTACTGGGCTGCCATCATGAGTCTGGGCAGGCGTGGCCCCATGTCATGGAGCCAATCTTCTCTGAGCTCCCATGCAGGCAGGCGCTATAACTCAGGGGACCTGCCCCCCAGTTACATCTTGGTGGGGAAGTTACTTCCATTCCCCTGGCTCAGAGCTGGTCACAGCTATTTAACATATCTATGGAACCAGTTAAAGGTTATAGATATGTTAAATGACCACACCAGAGGGTAGCTGCAAGGCTGTTGCTATGTGAAACAGCTCTCAATGGCCCTGCTTCATTTGTCCCTTTCCCCAACCCTCACCTGGGGTGGAGGGTGAGGACATTCTATATATTTTTCTAATATTTCCTGGACCTTCCTTTGGGCACCCTCCTACACCCTGACTGGCCTGGTTTAGCCAGGGGAGGAAGGACTGTGTGTGTGTGTTTGTGGGTGTTTTAAAGGGACTTTGGGATGTTAACAGTGACATTCTGCCATTGCTCTAAACCTGTATAACTTTTGAATAAATAGTTCCTTTCCTTTTTACCAAACTCTTGTTACAGAACAGACAAGGGGGGCCTGGGATGATATACTGTTATTTAAAAGGCCCCCAGATCCGTCATGTCCGCCGCCAGAGGAAAGACATCTCTCAATGCTAGAGATTCGTGAAAAGGAAAGGAAATGTTTATTTAATGCTATACAAACTTAAAGTAGTGACCTAATGTCTTTATCAAAAATCCCAAAGTCCCCCAAAACACCCACAAACACACACAGTCCTTCCTTCCTTCCCCCTTTGCCCAGTCCAGAGTACCGTATCTCAGGAAAGGAAATAGAAGTCCATGGCTCAGGCAGTCCTCTGGTTCTTCCCAATTAGTCTTCCATCTCGACTGGGAGACCTCCCTGGGTTCCCAGCACCCTCCTCTGAGTTGCCGGGATCTCTGCTAAAACCAGGTGGTGGTTCCCCTTCTAAAGCTGTGGGGGTCCCCACTCTGTCCAGGCCTCGTGGTTCTCCCTCTCAGGGCTGCGGGAGTCTCCACTCTGTCAAGGCCGTGCGGTTCTCTCTCCTAAAGCAGCACGGTTCTCCCTCAATGGCTGAGCTCCTCCCTATTCTGCTAAAGCCGCATGGTTCTCTCCTCTCAGGGCTGCGCATGGCTCACCTCCTCAGGGCTGTGCATGGATCTTCTTCTCAGGGCTGCACATAGTTCTCCCTCTTCTGCTAAAGCCCCATGGTTCTCTTTCCTAAAGCAGCACGGTTCTCTCCCAATGGCTGAGGTCCTCCCCATTCTGCTAAAGCCGCATGGTTCTCTCTCTCTGGGATGCGGGAGTCTCCACTCTGCTAAAGACGCATGGTTCTCCCTCCTCAAGCAGCATGGCTCTCCTTCTTAAAGCAGCATGGTTCACCTCCTCAGGGCTGCACTTGGCTCTCTCCTAAATGGCCACCAAGTCTGGGTTTTAAATCCCCGTGGCCAATCTTCCTCTGCAGCCTCATTTCCGACTCCTCCCACACTCGGCTTCACATGCCAGAATTCATATCCTTCCAGGTTTACTGGGCTGCCATCATGAGTCTGGGCAGGTGTGGCCCCATGTCCTGGAGCCAATCTTCTCCGAGCTCCCACTCAGGCACTGTAGCTTGGGGGATCTGCCCCCAGTCACGTCTTGGTGGGGAAGTTACTTCCATTCTCCTGGCTCAGAGATGATCACAGCTATTTAACATATCTAAGCGACCAGCCAAAGGCTATAGATATGTTAAATGACCACACCAGAGGGTAGCTGCAAGGCTGTTGCTATGCAAAACAGCTCTCAATGGCCCTGCTCCATTTGTCCCTTCCCCCAACCCACACCCTGGGTGGGGGGGATGGAGACATCTTAAAATCTCCTGGACACCTTAAGTTCTGGACCCCATTTCAAATGCCCATTTGGGGTCCCCCTTCTTGGCTGCACCCTGTAACACTCTGGCATTGAGAGCCACAGTTCCTACCTGGCAGCAGGCAACACAAACCTAGAACAGAAAGATCCCGGGGGAAGGGGCTTGTTTTGGTGACAGTATCTTGGGCCCCAATGGATACATTCTGTAACATAACTGTGGCTAAAGGGCCCTTTGTCCCCTGCGGTGAGTTAAAGACACCTTCCTCAGGTTAACCCTGCTCCTTCCACAGTACAGGCCAGCTTTGACCTGGCATAGCCAAGATGAGATTATCAAGGTCATTTAGGTTTACAATCCACCTGACAAGTCTGGAGAATTTAAGAAAAGTTCTCCGTGTCTCTATTTACCTCGGTGATCATTACATAGTATTGTTTTGTTTTTCACCTGATTCTCAAATTCATAACTGGGCTAAGTGAGTCAACATGTCCCAAGATACTGATTCTAACCTTGTGGCTTGGCCTGTTCTTTGGTCAAGCCACTTAGTGTACACTGCGCATCCTGGGGCACTCTGTACCCATGCCTGCATAAAAGTGCCTAGGCCCCAGGACCTCTGGATCTCAGCTAACAGTTTTACTCACTCCCAAGGACTGGAGTTGGACCTAGACAGCCAGGCTGTGCGTATGCTGCCCTCTGGTGGCGAGTCCCGGAGGAAGCCTCGGGTTCAGGGTCGGCTCAGGCCAGTTCATTTAAGGGATTCCATGTACTCTAGCTCTGCAGAAATGGGTGCCTCACAACTCCATTCTCAGACTGTTCCTAGACACCTAGCCTAGGGGTAAGCTCATTTTTTCATTGAACACGGATCATAACAATGGCTAAAGTCTATAGAATGCCCAGTGTGCTATGCACTGTGTGACATAATTTACATGAAATGTGTCATTACTCTTCACAAAAAGGCTCTGAAGTAGGCATCATTAGTGGTATTCCTGTACATAGATGAAGAAGGCCTGCTCTTACAGCCATGTGTCATTGCATCTGACCTTCCCTCCACTTCCTGCCCCACCTCCAAGCAAAGCAGCTGCTCCTGGGTCTTTGATGATCAATTAGTTTTTGATTCTGGATATAGAAATACAATTAGGATTAGAGATGCTATTTTGCCCGAATCATTCTCAGTCTAGCACTGTGTGAAAAAGCTCGATGGCTAGCTGACACTGCCCTCTGAGAACTGATGAAGTGAATCTTTTTAGATGGAGTCGAATACTACTAATCTTTTGTGCTATGTTTTCTGCTGTGTGGCAAATTGAGCACACCTATGCTGAGGCTTCAACAAGCTGATAAATGCCAAGGAGAGTCCAGTGTCTCAGCGTATTTGAAATAAAGCGCAGCTTGACAGAATTGCTTCAGGAGGTTGATCTTAAAGGAATACATGGTAGGAGAGAAACATTCTAGGGAAAAAATGTTTCAACTTAAAAAGAAGATTGGTTAGTGGTTTTAAGAACTAAATTCTAAAGGAGTGAGGGGCTTTAGGCAATTACCACAGGAAGCTGCCTTCTCTCTTTACTAGTATTTACACCACAATTTGTCCCTGCCACAGTCAGAAATCAAAAAAGTTGTAGGTATCTTAATTACAGGAAGACTTGCACATCCTCTGCCTTTTGACCTAACATAGGGCTGGTTTTTAGTTAACTGGCACTTAATCCTTCTTGAAAGGGCTTTGGAGAATTTGTATCTCTGAGTGGACCTCTAAGGGGGTGGTTTCTAGCTATTTTTTTTCTGACTTTGTGACTTTAACACTGTGTGCTGAGATTCTGTGAACTGAAGTCCTTTCTTTACCCCTCAGATAAGTTTTGCTCCTGAGGTCACACCAGACAAAGACAGGAAAGAGATGGTGGCACTGTGGGCACAGAAGCTGACAACCATCTGAAAGGAAGAGCCTACCTACTGCATGCCCCCTTGGTACCTTGGCCAATGACATTCAACACAGCCCACCAGAGGTATATTCTACCTCCAAAAAGTTGATTGAATGTACTTACTGTGTTAGTTATCACTTTATTGCCTCTTGGACCTGAGTGCCACCTTTAATATATTTGTTGTGTGATGAACAGAATTCCTTTAAGCATGAAGGCACTTGTGGCCCAGCTACCTTGGTCCCTCCCAGCTGATGATCGTTTTGCAGATGTTGCTCCTCTACCTGCACTCCCCAAAGTGGACTGTTACTCGTCCAGCGACTCCAGACCAGCTCCAGCTTGAGCTAACCAGCACATTTCTCTGCCCTCTGTGGGCTGAGCCATACCTGCTCCAACAGGTGTGAACTCTCCACCATTTGTCCTTCCATGTACACTGTCCCTCAGCCCAAGGGAACCTTATGGAAGTTCCCTTATATCTTATGCCTTGTATCTTAGTCACGTTTTAAAAATCATAGTTAATAATTCTTTTATTTAAACTGCTCCTGTTTAACCCCTTGTATGCTTTCTATCTCCTGACTGGACCCAGATTGCTAATCATGATGTGAACACAGGCTTTATGATAATTGCCCCAAATGCTAAAGAACTCGCGTGAATTAGTGAGCTTTATGTTTTACACAGCACAATCAAATTTTTCTAACTCTGTAAAGTCTATTCTGAAGATACCTGGATTCATAGCCCCATGATACAATCTGGGGAACATATTCTCCACTTATGATTATTTTAACTATATTTAAAACTATGATTATAGTTATGATCACAGAGTTACATTTTCTTCTACTATTACTATTTTTTCCTTCAAGACAATTTTTCTAATATGACAATTTATTCTTTCTAACAAGACAACTTATGAAGAAAAAAATCATTATATTTAATACTCTTAATACATTCTTGAGAATTTATCCTTTAAAATTACTTTAAAATCACCAAGTTATATATTGTTTTTAATTGAGGGAATGAATCGTAAATATAGGTTGATTAAGCACACTATTTTGTTTATTCTTGACGTGCAATCACAGTATAAACCTAATAGAAAAAATAAGTATAGTATTCTGCACAACATATAAAACCTGGTCATGAAAAACTTCATATGTAAGGAATACTATATAAGTCTCAAGATCTGAGCAGGGTCTAAAGTTTTACCCTATCTACAAGCCAAGAAGTTAGCCTGTCACATCCAGTTTCACAGATGCTAGCAAAGTCCATTTTATGCTCTTGCCTCCTGTGTCAAATATTTTTTCTTTTTAAATTATATTTTATTGATTATGCTATGACAGTTGTCCTGACTTTTTCTCATTTTTCCCTGTCCACCCAACATCCCCCATTCCCTCTGACAATCCTGCCACCTTAATACATGTTCATTGATTGTGCATTTTTTGGCTACTCCATTTCCTATGCTGTACTTTACATCCTTGTGGCTATTCTATAATTACCTATTTGCACTTCTTAATCCCCTCACCTCTTCACCCAGTCACCAAATCCCCCTCCCATCTGGCAACCATTAAAACACTCTGTACCCATCATTCTGTCCCTGTTCTTCTTGTTTGCTTAATTTTTTAGATTCATTTGTTGATAGATTTGTATTTATTGCCATTTTATCATTCATAGTTTTGATCTTTTTTTCTTAAATAAGTCCCTTTAACATTTCATATACTAATGGGTTGGTGATGATGAACTCCTCTAGGAAGCTCTTTATCTGTCTTTTGATTCTGAATGATAGCCTATCTGGGTAGAGCAATCTTGGCTGTAGGGCCCTGCTTTCCATGACTTTGAATATTTCTTGCTAACCCCTTTTAGCCTGTAAAGTTTCTTTTGAGAAATCAGATAACAGTCTTATGGGAACTCCCCTGTAGGTAACTAACTTCTTTTCTCTTGCTGCTTTTAAGATTATCTCTTTATCTTTAACCTTTGGCATTTTAATGATGATGTGTCTTGGACTGGGACTCTTTGCCCCTTTATTTGGGACTCTCTGTGCTTATGGGAATTGTATGTCTATTTCCTTCACCAAATTAGGGAAGTTTTCTTTATTTTTTTTCAAATAGATTTCCAATTTCTTGCTGTTTCTCTTCTCTTGCTGGAATTCCTATGATGTGAATATTGGAGTGCTTGAATTTGTCCCAGGGGCTCCTCACACTATTCTCATTTTTTTTTTAATTCTATTTTTTTCCTGTTGCTCTGATTGGTTGTTCTTTGCCTCCTCATGTTCCAAATCATTGATTTGATTCTTGGCTTCATCTACTCTACCATTCTCTCTCTATAAATTGTTCTTTACTTCAATTAGTTTTTCCTTTGTTTCTGACTGCATCTGTTTCATGCTGTTGAGGTCCTCACTATGTTCCCTGAGCATCTGTATAACCAATGTTTTGAACTGTGCATCTGATAGATTGCTTATCTCCATTTTGTTTAGTTATTTTTCTGGAGTTTTGATCTGTTCTTTCATATGGGCCATGTTCCTTTGTCTCCTCATTTTGGCAGCCTGTTTGTTTCTAGCATTAGGTAGAGCTACTATGACTCCCTGTCTTAGTAGCATGGCTTAATTTAGTAATCGTCCTGTCCCTACAGGACTGTGCCAGTGGCACAGCCTCCTCTATCACCTAAGCTGGGTACTCAATGTGCACCCTCTCTGTAGGCTTACACTTTCCTCTTATAATTGCACCTTTATTGTTGTTGGTAGATCAGTGGGAGGGATATACCCAGGCCAGTCAGCTGCAATGACTGGCTGTGACTACTGACCACTAATCTCTACCCTCTATGCAGGATCAGCTGTATGGGGGCAAGGTGGTAGAGCTCCAATGTGGTCAGTAGCTGTTCAATGGGTGCACAGGCCCTCATGTTTCCCAGGTGGTGCACACCAAGGTGTGCCCCCACCTGTGTTCTGCCAGAGGCCACCCTGACTGAGCTATAAAGCAATCTGAGATGGCTGGGCTTAGAGGTTCCTAGGCAAAGCCTAGATGTGAACCTAGGCTCCCTGCTGCTAGTGCAGGGTCTGGGACCACTTAGCAAGAACTATGAGGGATGGGTGCTCACTGAGGCTGGCTGTTGCTTATTTGAGAGAATTTAGGAAGCTGTGAAACACAGCCAAGACCAGCCATTCACATGGAAAGTCCTACTGTTAACAGCTTGGGTGGACTTGTAATTTGAGTGTGGCAGAGCCTCAGGGATCTCCAGGGCAGGAAAAACAGTGTTAGCCAGGTAGGTGGAGTCTTAGATGTGGCACCTTCCTGCCAGTTCCATGACTCGGTGGGGGTACGGTCATAAATGGGACAATGGCCTCTGCCTGCCTTTCTGTCTGGGAGAAAGCTGTCCCCCAGCTCTCACCTTGATGCCAGACACTTCAGGTCCTCCCTGTATGCCTCTGGTGCCTTTCAAGCTGCTACCCCACTGCTAGAGCTCAGTGGGAACGAGTCTGAATAAGTCTGTGTGTATGCTCTTTAAGGGGAACTGCTTGGGACTCTAGGAATTTCTTCCAACAACTTAATTTCTTGCTGGCTTTTGCATCCTGAAGTTATGGGGACTCATCTTCCTGGTATGGGCTGAGGGGCCGGGTGTGGGGTTGAGGGGCCTGGTGTGGGGCTGGGACTCCTTGTTCTTGAGTTATCTCTCTCACATTTTTATCCACCACACATGGTTATGGGCACAGCCTATTTTGGTTCTCCATGTCTCCACCCCTCCTATCAGTCTGTATGGATGTGGTTTCTTTAATTGCACAGTTCTTGGACTTCCAGTCAGCTTGATTTCTGACAGTTCTGAGTGATGACTGTTCTGTAGTTTAGTTGTAATTTTGATGTGGTGTGTGAGGAGGCAAGTCATGTTTACGTACCTCATTATGATTTTGATTCATATTTCCCTAGTGACTAAAGATGTTGAGCATCTTCTTTTATGCCTATTGACCATTTATACATCTTATTGGGGAAATGTTTATTGAAGTCCTTTGTCCATGTTTGAATTGGGTTATCTTCTTTTGTTGAGTGGTAAGAGTACTTTATAAATTCTGGACATTAAACCCTTGTTAGAGATATGATTTTCAAATATCTTCTCTCACTCTGTAGGTTGTCTTTCCACTTCTTTGGTAATGTAACTGATGCACGAGTATTTAACTTTGATGAAGTCTAAGCAACCTATTTGTTGTTGCTGCTCACACTTTTGGTGTCATGTCTAAGAACTCACTGCCAAATTCAAGGTCATGACAGTTTATCCTTATATTTTCTTGTAAGAGCTTTATGGTATTAGCTTTAATATTTAGGTTGCTGATCCTTTCTAAATTATTTTTATATGGTTTGATGTAGGGATCCTACTTAATTTTTTTGCAC
The DNA here is from genome assembly GCF_019186645.2 of Phyllostomus hastatus. Classification (NCBI taxonomy): domain Eukaryota; kingdom Metazoa; phylum Chordata; class Mammalia; order Chiroptera; family Phyllostomidae; genus Phyllostomus; species Phyllostomus hastatus. The sequence continues at coordinate 8,313,981 of NW_025333867.1, read as the reverse complement.
ATGGAAATCCAATTGTCATGGCAACACATGTTGAAGAGACTATTCCTTCTCTATTTAATGAACTCAGATAGCCATAGATATATTGGTTTATTTTTGACCTCTATTCTATTCTGTTGAGCTCTGTGTCTACCCTAATGACAGTACCATACTGGGGGTTTTTTGTGCATTATAAATTTTATTTAGTTATTTAATTGTTTTATTGTTGTTCAAGTACAGTTGTCTGCATTTACCTTCCACCACTCCCCCACCCCAGCCATCCCCACCTCCCTCCCCTGATTCCACCTCCCCTTAGTTTTGTCCATGAGTCCTTTATAATTGTTCCTGAAAACACGCCCCCTTTTTCCCCCATTATTCTTTCCCACCTCCCCTCTGGTTACTGTCAGATTGTTCTTAATTTCAATGTCTCTAGTTTTATTTTGCTTGCTTGTCTGTTTTGTTGATTAGTACCATACTGTTTTGATGTAGTTTTTAGTTAAGATTTTTTAAACCAGGTAATGTGAATCTCTGCCTCTATTCTTTTTCAAGATTGTTTTTAAGGAGTCCTTGCAATTACTTGTAAATTTGAGAATTGGTTTTCCACTTCTATAAACATGGCTGTTGGAATTTGATAGGGATTGTATTGGATCTGCACATCGCTTTGGGTGGTACTGACACCTTAACAATATTGTCTTTCTAGAGCCTTAATCATGGGCTGTCTTTTTATTTAGACATTCTTTATTTCCTTTCAGCAATGTTTTATAGTTTTATTTGCACAAGCCTTCCTCCTCCTTCGTTAAATTCATTCTTAGGTATTTTATTCTTTTCAAAGTTATTGTAAATGGAACTACATTTTAAATTTATTTTTGGATTCATTGCATGTATTTAGAAACCAAGGTGATTTTGTGTATTAATTAGGTATCCTGCAACTTTGCTGAATTTGTTTATTACCTCTGGTAGCTTTCTTTTGGATTTTTAGAGATTTTTATATGTATACAATTGTATCACCTGTGACTTAGAGATTAGTTTACTTCTTCCCTTCAACTTTAGGTGACTTTTATTGCTATGGATAGAATTTCCAGTACAATGTTGAATAGCAGTGGTGAAAGTGGGCATCCTGGTCTTGTTCCTGATCTTTTGAATACAGTTTTCAGTCTTTTACCATTGAGTATCATTTCAGTGTGATTTTTTAATAAATGCAGTTTATCATTTTGGGGCAGTTTTTTGCCTTTTATACCATATTTTGTTTTATTTTTAAAAAAACATTAGCCCACCTGAAACTTTGTAAATGTTGCAATTTAATGCAAGGCAAAATTATATAAATCTCAAATTTTTGTTAAGTAAAAATTAATGTATAACCATCAAAAAGAAGTTTAAAACTCTAAGGAGCTTTGAATATTCTTTTAAAGGTTTTAATTTCTAGAAAGACAGCAGAATGACCATTCCTACTTATAAGACTGTGAAAGGTTTCACTGAATTATGAAATATAGTGTGATTAAGATGGATTGAAGAGGCAGGAACCAAGATCATATAGCTTTCTTTTTCAATATAATGATAAGTGATATCAATTAGGAAAATAGTAAATTATTGAGTGTCCTACTGTTTACATTTTTACATAGTTCTCATTTTGTACATTATAAAATGGCATATTCCCAAAATTATTGTATGCAGAGAACACTCCTTTTTCTAACCCTTTATGTCCATATATTCCCATGGATATCAACACGAAAGTGTTTGATGCCTTGAGCTCAATCAAGGTATGGCATGTTTTAATGTGAACCCTTTGTTGTCCTGTAAGGTTATGATATAACTGCTTTTATGTAGAATAGGTAGTTCTCATTTCTACTTGCTTGGCTTCCACACTGAGTTACAGTATGACAGTTATTCCTATGTCCTCAGTGACCAGCCTCACTCCACTTCCAGAAGCCTTCTGGGAAAGGAAGTAGAAAGGCTGTATAGGGATGTGTGGTTCTCAGTTTTCATGATACAGTCAAATAAGACCTGTGAACTGCAGGACTGAAAATCCTCTTCAGGACACTCCCACTTGGACACTGAAGAGCAGCAGTGATTTTTACTTCTCCAGCTGTTTCAAGAAAGCCTCCAGGCTCTTCAGGTATGTCTGGAAACTTCTTTTGCATGGACTGTTCAGCAGGTGGTGAAACTTTGGTTGAAGGCTTAGGCAAGTTCCATCTCTGCTGCTTTTCCATTTGATGCTTCCAAAGATGTCTCTCATTTTCAAGCACCAAATCTTTACCGCCATAGGTCGGGGATTCCACAACAGAGCTCCAGACACAAGAGGGAGAGTGCAGAGTGGAGAAAAATGCAAATGACCCCAAAGGATGCCATTGTGGTGGAAAATTGAGAGGTCTCTTGATATCCTTAGTTTCTGAAAGTTTTCAGGGTAAGACAATGAAAAGATCATACAAATTGTTGACAAAGACTGCACCATTCTGAAGTCCCCTCTTCTTTATTCTGTGTTCACTTGGATGCTGTGAATCTTTGACATTCTCACAAAATTGTGAGTTTGTTCTGACAGTTTCAGTCTATTTTTTAAAAAAGTCTTTTGATGGAAGACAAGAACATAGGGCCCCCTGCTCTGCTATTGAACTGACATCACTACAGATAGAATTTTTATGATTGCTTCTCTACAGGTAAAATTGTTTATTTATTTTAACTTGGGCTTGTTTCAAGATTTTCTTTTTGTATTTGATATTCTGTATATACTTATATGTACATTCCTTGCTATTTGTCCTTGTTGAAATCCTCTGAGCTTCCTAGACATGTGGTTTGGTGTATGTCATTAATTTACAAAAAAATCTACCATTACTATATCAGGTATTTCTTCTGATCTTACTGTTCTTTCATTTCATTCTGATGTTTCAATTACATGTATGTTATATTTACAATTGTTCCATAGTTCTTAGATTATTTCCTATTTTCTCCAGTCTTTTTTCTCCTTGTATTTCACTTTGAAAAGTTTGGATTGACTTATCTTTAAGTTCACTTTCTTTGGTCATAATACAATCAAAAGCAGTCTTTATTTCTTTTATCAAGTATATTTTATTGATTATGCTATTACAGTTGTCCCAATTTTTATCCATTTGCCCCTCTCTGCCCAGTATCCCCCTAATCCTCCCACCCTTAGTTCATGTCCATTGGTCATATATATGTTATTTGGCTCCTCCATTTCTTAAACTGTTCTTAACATCACTGTGTCTATTTTGTACCTGCCAATTATGCTTCTTAATCCCTGTACTTTTTCCCCAATTTCCCCTTTCCCTTTCCCTGTTGATAACCCTTTGTGTGATCTCCATACCTATAATTCTGTTCCTATTCTAGTTGTTTGCTTAGTTTGTTTTTGGTCTTTTTGTGTTCAGTTGTTGAAAATTGTGAGTTTGTTGTCATTTTAAGGTTCATAGTTTTGATTTTCTTTTTCTTAAATAAGTCCCTTTGATATTTCATATGCTAAGAGCTTAGTGATGATGAACTCCTTTAGTTATATCTTGTCTGGGAAGCACTTTATCTGCCCTTCCATTCTGAATGATAACTTGGCTGGATAGAGTAATCTTGGTTATAGGTTCTTGCTTTTCATCCCTTTGAATACTTCTTGCCAGTCCCTTCATGCCTGCAAGGTTTCTTTTGAGAAATCAGTGAGAAATCAGCTAACAGTCTTATGGGAACTCCTTCATAAGTAACTCCCTTATTTTCTCTTGCTACTTTTAAGATTCTCTCTTTATCTTTAAACTTTGGTATTTTAATTATGATGCATCTTGGTGTGGCCCTCTTTGGGTCCAACTTGTTTGGGACTCTCTGTGCTTCCTGAACTTGTATGTCTATTTCCTTCATTAAATTATGGAAGTTTTCTTTCATTATTTTTTTCAAATAAGTTTTCAATTTCTTGCTCTTCCTCTTCTCCTTCTGGCATCCCTATGATTCAGGTGTTGGCATGTTTACAGATGTCCCAGAGTCTTCTTAGTCTCTTCTCATTTTTAAAAATTATTGTTTCTTCATTATGTGCTGGTTGATCATTTATGTCTTCCTTAAGTTCCAAATTGTTTAGTTGAACCCCAGCTTCCTTCCCTTCACTGTTGGTTCCCTGTGGATAGTTCTTTATTTTATTTAGTGTAGCCTTCATTTCTTCCCTTATGCATTTGCTATACTCAGTAAGTTCTCTGAGCATCCTTATTACCAATGTTTTGAACTCTGCATCTGACAGTTTGGCTATCTTTGTTTTGCTTAGTTCTTTTTCTGGAGTTGTGATCTGTTCTTTCATTTGGGCCATATTTCTTTGTCTCATTAATTTGATAGCCTCCCTGTTTTTTGTTTCTGTGTATTAGGTGGAGCTGGTTTGACTCCATTTTGTCACACCTATTATGTTATAATGGGTGGAGCCTCAGTATTTGCTAGGGTGGGGCAAACTGCTTTGTGGAGCTATATGTGGGGGAGGGGTTGGCGAGGGAACAATGCCACTTGCTTAGCTCTCACCCAGTTTTCAGTCACTTCCCCCACTTCCCATATGTAATTGGCACCCCTCTAGCTATTGCCTTGGTGGTGGTTCCCAGAGTGGGAGAGTTTGTGTACATTCTAAGATCATGTGAGTCCTTTAAATGGACTCTCCTGAGAGACCAGTAGTTTCTTCCACCTCCACAAACCCCACCTGTTTTTACAGCCAGAAGTTATGAGGCTTTATTTCCCAGTGCTGGAACCCTGGGCCACATGGTGTGGCCTGAGGCTGGGATGACTGGCTCCCCAGGTGGCCCTCCTGGTTTTTATCCACCACATGTGAATATGGGGCCACCCTTTCCACCAGCTGCCACCGCCACTGCCTTGCCACTGCTTCCCTGCCACCACTTCCTCATTGCTGCTACTCTGTGTTCTCTCTACCCTGGCTACCAGTCTCTGACCTTCCTACCTGTCTGAATATTTCTTCCTGAAATCTTTGGTTGTTGGATTTCCATTCAGTTCAATTTTCTGTCAGTTTGGTTGCTTTTGTTTTGAAGTTAGTTATGATCCTTATGGTTGTGCAAGGAGGCAAAGCATAGGTATTTACAACTCCATCTTGGCTGGAAATCTACCATCAAAAGCAGTCTTTATTTCTGTTAGTATTTTTGATTGCTAGCACTTCTTTTTGATTCTTTCATATAGTTCCATCTCTACTTAAATTACCATCTGTTCTTGAAAGTTTTCTACTTTTCCTATTAAAGCTTTTACCATATTACGCATAAATCTCATTTCTGGTGATTCTAAAATCACTTCATTTGGTTCTGATGCTTGCTTTATCTTGTCAGACTGTCTTTGTTCTTGTTTTTTAGCATGCCGTGTAATTTTCTGTTGATAGTGGACATAATGGACAAGGTAATAGAAATGATGTAAATATGTCTTTAGTGTGAGGTTTTCTGTTAATCTGCCTAGGGGTTGAGCAGTGTTGAATATTTGCTGAAGCTGTAGGTGTCAGAGGCTTTAGTTTCCTTTTCTCCCACTCCACTCTGCTGTTTTGAGTTTTCATAAGAACTCTCATATTGAGTTCATATCTTGTAGGTCTTTCTACTGTAATCCACTATTACTATACTGGAAACCTTTTGATGTAGTGACAATATGTGAAGGCAGGGAAGCATTTTATAATCCTATTATTAAATCTTGGCCTTTCAGTTTTAAGTGGACTGATTTTTCTTCCCCCAAAAGGCTGTGGTATAGTTGTTTCTTTTGGAGGGCAAGTCTTTGATATGTTGAAATCCTGGATTTCAAAATGTTTGTTTTTTCCCATCTCACTGTCAAAAACATGAGGGAATTTTCTTGGTGCTTTACCTTGAGAACCTGATGAGGTTTCTAACAGTAAAAATCATAAAAGTATGGAGGCCCCCCAAACTGAGCTGTCAATAATTTCTTACTCTCAAGCTAATCCATACTCATCCCTCAGCAATTCATCAAAATTACTATTTAATGGTTTTACCAGTTCATTGCTCCAGCAGTGTCTGCTCCAAATATCCTGATATTATCTGTCATTCCCTATATTCTCCTTCCTCTGTGGATTTCAGGGTACAGGTTTGTACTATGACTTCAGTTCTCTGTTGGGCCTAAAGAAATTGTTTATTTTCAGTTTGCTTACTTTTTTTTCTTGTTGTAATGATGGGAATAATGACTTCCATTCTGTTCACATGTGGAACTTAAACTGTATGTGCCAATTGAGTTTTGAGAAAGGTGAAAAGGTAATTCAAAGGATATTTACAACAAATTCTGTTGAACAATTGGTCATTTGTATTAAAAAAAGAACTTGGTTAAAATTAAATCATTATATAAAAATTACTCAATAGTTTCTCTACTTATTAAATATACAGGATAAAACTTCTAGAAGGTTCAACATCCCCTCACAAAAAAAAACACACACACACAAAGAAAACAACAACAAAAACAAAACAACAGCAACAACAACAACAAAAAAACAATCCAGAATAAAATCTGGAGCTGTAAAAGGACCAGCATTAGACCCAAAGAGGGTTTATCCAAACAAGTGAGACAGGTAGGTGGGAGCTGTGAACACCAGGATACCTGCTGGAAGAGAAAACCCATCAACAAAGGAACCACCAACAGATAACAATGGAAGAAGGTGAAGGAGGGACTGGAAGCCACACTAACCTCCACCCTAGACCGATATAGAAATACAACTAAATGGTGGAGAAATTACCCAGAATAAACAACTAAACAATAGTGAGAGAAAAGCCTCAAAACCTCATATAGATAGAAGAACCAGCTTCAACACAACCTGTCCACACCCACACAACAGAATATAACACATGGTGGACAGAGCAACCCTCAGTTAACCAGCTGGAGAGAAGGACCTACCAAAGAAAGGCCCAACAACGATCAAAACCCAAAGATATACAGAGAGCCAACATAAATGACAGCCTAAAACCAGAGAGCTCAGGAGAGCAAGGAGACTGCACCACTGAATCTCACAGGTCTTCTACCATAGAAGTTCACACCAAAAACCCGGGGAGTCAAAACAGATCAATTTAAGAAGCTGAAGCTAACGAGAAGAGTCTCACAAATAACAGGAAGACAAAGAAACAATTCCCAAATGAAAAAAAAGGAGGAAGCCTCAGAAAGAATGCTAAATGAAATAGAAGCAAGTCAACTATCAAATATTGAGTTCAAAGAAATAGCTATAAGGAAGCTCAATGAGCTCACAGAGAATTACCAAAAACTACAGGGAAACTACTATGAACTCACTGCAAACTATATCAACATGAAAAAGGAAATTGAAAATATCAACAAGGGCCAAGAGGAAATGAAGAATACAATTTCTGAACTGAAGAACACAGTAGAAGGAATTGAAAGCAGGCTAGCTGAGGCAGAGGATCGGATCAGCGAGCTGGTGGATAAGGTAAAAAGAAACACCCAGAAAGAGCAAGAAAAGTAAAAGTGACTCAAAGAATGAACAGGTGGTAAGGGGACTGCAAGACAACATAAAACATAATGATATTCATATAATTGAGATACCAGGAGGAGGAGGGGGAGGGGGAGGGGGAGGAGGAGGAGGAGGAGGAGGAGGAGGAGAAGAAGAAGAAGAAGAAGAAGAAGAAGAAGAAGAATAGGAGGAGGAGGTGGAGGAGGAGGAGGAGAAGAAGAAGAAGAAGAAGGGGAGGAGGAGGAAGAGGAGGAGAGGAAGGAGGAGGAGAAGAGGGAGGAGGAGGAGGAGAAGGGAGGGGGAGGGAGAGAAGAAGGAGAAGAAGGGAAAACCTGTTTGAAAAGTAATAATGGAAAACTTCCCTAAGTTGATGAGAGAAAAAGTCACACAAATCTGGGAAACACAGAGAGTCTCAATCAAGAGGAATCCAAAGAGGCCCAATTCAAGACACATCATAATTAAAATGGCAAAATTCCAAGACAAAAGGAGAATCTTGAAGGTAGCAAGGGAGAAACAGGAAGTAACATACAAGAGAGTACCAATAAGACTAGCAGCTGACTTCTCAATGGAAATGCTCCAAGCCAGAAGGGACTGGTAAGAAATATTCCAAGTAATGAAAACTGAAGGCCTGAAACCAATACTACTTTATCCCCCAAGGCTCTCAATTAAAATGGAAGGCCAAATAAGGAGTTTCTCAGACAAGAGAAGCCTCAAAGAATACACCTCCTCCAAACCAGCTCTTCAACAGATGCTAAAGGGTCTGCTTTAAGAATAGGAAGAAAAACAGTGAGAGAGAGAGGAACAAGGTGTGAAAAATGGCAATGAATAACTACCTATCAATAATAACCTTAAATTTAAGTGGATTAAATGCTCCAATCAAAAGACATAGAATAGCTGAATAGATAAGAAATCACGACCCACACATATTCTGCCTACAAGAGACCCACCTCAGAACAAAAGACCTACACAGACTGAAAGCGGAGGGCTGGAAACAAATATTTCAAGCAAATGATAAAAGAAGGGAAAAAAAGCTGGAGTAGCAATACTCATATCAGATAAAATAGACTTCAAAAAAAGAGCCAAAAAAGAGACCCAGAGGGTCACTTCATAATACTCAAGGGAAGAATCCAAGAAGACATAAACATTATAAATATATATGCACCCAACATAGGAGCACCCAAATACATAAAAAAAAAATCTTGGAGGACTTCAAGAAAGATATTGATAGCAACACAATTATAGTAGGGGATTTTAACACTCCATTGTCAACAATGGATAGATCTTGCAAACAAAATATCAACAAGGATATTGTGGCATTGAGCAGTGCCCTAGACCAAATGAACTTAACTGATCTATACACAGAACCTTTCATCCCAAGGAAGCAAAATACATATTCTTTTCGAATGCACATGAAACATTTTCAAAGACAGACCACATGATAGGACACAAAACAAGCCTCAACAAATTCAAGAAAATTGAAATCATATCATGCATTTTCTCTGACCACAAGGGGCTGAAACTAGAAACCAACCTCAAGGAAAAAATTCAAAAACACTCAAACTCATGAAGATTGAATACCATGCTATTGAAAAATGAATAGGTCAAGAATGAGATTAAGGAAGATATCAAAAATTTTCTAGAAACAAATGAAAATGAACTCACAACAATCCAAAATTTATGGGACACAGCAAAGGCAGTCCTGAGAGGGAAGTTCATAGTGATACAGGCCTACCGAAACATTTCAAATAAACAACCTAACTCTATGCCTACAAGAACTCAAGGAACAACAACAAAGACAGCTCAGAGCAAGTAGAAGGAGGGAAATAACCAAGATCACAGCAGAATTAAATGACATAGAGACTAAAAACACAATTCTAAGGATCAATAAATCCAGGAGCTGTTTCTTTAAAAAGGTAAACAAAATCGACAAGCCTTTAAACAGACTCATCAAGAAAAAAAAGAGAGGACTCAAATAAACACAATTAGAACAGAAATACAAAGGACTGTAAGAAATCACTACAAAGAACTATATGCCAAGAAATTTGAAAACTTAGGTGAAATGGACAAATTTCTTGGAAAATATAATCTTTCAAAACTTAATGAAGAAGCAGAAAGCCTGAATAGACCAGTAACAGCTGATGAAACTGAAGCAGTAATCAAAAAGCTCCCAACACACAAAATCTCTGAACCAGACAGTTTCACAGGAGAATTTTATAAAAGCATTTGAGGATGTGCTAACCCTTATCCTTCACAGATTATTCAAAAAAATTCAAGAAGATGGGAGACTCCCAAACTCTTTTTATGAAGCCAGCATCATCCTAATCCCAAAACCAGATAAAGATGTAACAAACAAAGAAAACTTCAGGCCAATATCACTGATGAACATAGACACTAAAATCCTCAACAAAATATTGGTAAGCCGAATCCAGCAATACATTAAAAAGGTCATACACCACGATCAAGTGAGATTCATCCCAGGGATGCCAGGATGGTACAATATTGGCAAATCAATAAATATAATATATTGCATAAACAAAAGATAAAAATCACATGGTCATATCAGTAGATGTGGAAAAAGCATTTGATAAGGTAAAGTATGATTTATGATAAAAACACTTAGCAAAGTGGGAATAGAGGGAGCATTTCTCAACATAATAAAGGCCATATACAAAAGATCTACAGCCAACATCATACTCAATGGGCAAAAACTTAGAGCTTTCCCACTAAGATCAGGAATAAGACAAGGATGCCTGCTTTCACCACTCCTATTCAACATAGTATTGGAAGTCCTAGCCACAGCCATCAGACAAGAAAAAGAAATAAAAGCCATCCATATTGGAAAGGAGGAAGCAAAACTGTCATTGTTTGCAGATGACATGATAGTGTACATAGAAAATCCTATAGACTCCACCAAAAAATCTGCTCAACCTAATAAGTGAATTTGGCAAAACAGCAGGATACAAAGTCAATATTCATACATCAAAGGCATTTATGTACACCAATAATTAAATATCAGAAGCAGAAATCAGGAAAAAAATCCCATTTGATATAGCAACAAGAAAAATAAATTACCTAGGAATGAACCTAACCAAGGAGGTTAAATACCTATACTCAGAAAACTATTCAACACTGAAAAAAGAAATTAAGGAAGAGACAAACAAATGGAAGCATGTACCATGCTCATGGATTGGAAGGATTATCATAAAAATATCCATACTACCCAAAGCAATTTACAGATTCAATGCAATCCGTATTAAAGTACCAATGACATATTTCACAGATATAGAACAAAAATTTCAGAAATTTATATGGAACCATAAATGACCCCGAAAAGTTGCAGCAATTTTGAGAAAGAAAAACAAAGTAGGAGGGATCACAATACCTGATATCAAACTGTATTACAAGGACACTGTAATAAAAACAACCTGGTACTGGCATACGAACAGACACATAGACCAATGGAACAGAACAGAGAGCCCAGAAATAAACCCAAGTCTCTACAGTCAATTAATATTTGAGAAAGGGGGAAGAAGCAGAAAATGTAGTAAAAATAGCCTCTTCAACAAATGGTGTTGGGAGAGCTGGACAGCTACATGCAAAAATATTAAACTTGATCACCAACTTACACCATACACAAAAATAAATTCAAGGTGGATAAAAGACTTAAATATAAGTCATGACAACATAAAAGTCCTAGAGGAAAACAGCAGCAGGAAAATCTCAGACATTCCACACAGCAGTATCTTTACTGATATGTCCCCTTACTCAATGGACATAAAGGAAGGAATAAACAAATTGGAACTCATCAAATTAAAAAGCTTCTGCATGGCTAAAGAAAACAGCATTAGAATAAAAAGAGAACCACTATATGGGAAAACATATTTGCCAAGGATACCTCAGGTAAGGATTTGATCCAAAATATGTAAAGAACACACACAACTCCACTCGAGGAAGACAAACAACCCAATTAAAAAATGGGCAAAATATACAGGAACAAATTTAAAGGACACATGGACAAAAACTAAGGGGAGGGGAGTAATGGGAGGGAAGTGGGGAGGATTGGGTGGGTGGGATGGAATGGGAGTAAAAGGGAGAAAACTGTACTTGAACAATGATTAAAATTTTAAAAAATGGGCAAAAGACTTGAACACACACTTCTCCAAAGAGGACATACAGAGGGCCCAAAAACATATGAAAAGATGTTCAGCATCACTAGCCATCAGAGATGCAAATTAAAACTACAATGAGATACCACGTCACACCAGTCAGAATGGCCATCATGAACAAATCAACAAAAAAGTGTTCAGAGAGGATGTGCAGAAAAAGGAACCCTAGTGCACTGTTAGTGGGGATGCAGACTGGTGCAACCACTATGGAAAACAGTATGGAATTTCCTCAGAAAACTAAAAATGGAACTGCCTTTTGACCCAACAATTTCACTGCTGGGGTTATATCCTAAGAGCCCTGAAACACCAATCCAAAAGAACCTATGCACCCCAATGTTCATAGCAGCACAATTTACAATAGCCAAGTGCTGGAAGCAACCTAAGTGCCCATCAGTAAATGAGTGGATCAAAAAACTATGCTACATTTATACAATGGAATGCTACCCAGCAGAAAGAAAGAAGGAGCTTCTACCCTTTACAACAGCATGTACGGAACTGGAGAAATAATGCTAAGTGAAATAAGCAAGGTGGTGAAAGACAAATACCATATGATCTCACCTTTAACTGGAACCTAATCAACAAAAGAAAAAAGCAAACAAAATATAACCAGAGACATTGAAATTAAAAAGGATCTAATAGTAACCACAGGGGAGGTGGGAGGGGATAATGGGGGAAGGGTTTTCAGAAACAACTATAAAGGATACATGGACAAAATCAAGGGGGGCTGAAAGCAAGGGAGGGAGGTGGGTTTGGCTGGGGTGGGAGGGAGTAGTGGGGGTAAACGCAGACAACTGTAATTGAACAACAATAAAATAATTTTCTAAAAAATACAAGAAAAAAAAAACCAATCCAATTGAAAAATGGGCAGGGGATCTGAATAGACAGCTCTCCAAAGAGGACATACAAGTGGGAAACAGACATATGAAAAGATATATGGTGTCAGTAATTATCAGAGAAATGCAAATTAAAACCACAGTGAGATTTTATCTTACAACTGTCAGAATGGCCATCATCAATAAATCAACAAACAACAAGTGTTGGTGAGGATGTGGAGAAAAGGGAACCCTTGTACACTGTTGGTGGGAATGCATATTGGTGCAGCCAGTATGGAAAATATTATGGAGGTCCAATTCCGCTTCTGGGTATATATTCAAAGAAACCCAAAGCACTAATTCAAAAGAATATATGCACCCCTGTGTTCCTTATAGCATTGTTTACAATAACCAAGATATAGCAGCAACTAAGCACTCATCAATAAATAAGGGATAAAAACCTGTCATAGACATGGTATATACAATGTTATTTTACTAGTCCATAAAAAATAATGAAATCTTACCACTTAGGACAGCATGACTGGACCTAAAGAGTATTATACTAAGAGAAATAAGTCAAGACAGATAAAGACAAATGCCATATGATTTTACTCATATGTTCAATCTAAAGAGCAAAATAAGCAAAATAGATACAATCTCATAGATACAGAAATCAGACTGATGTCGTCTGTCAGAGAGGAGGGGCATAAAGGAATGGATGACAAAGGTGAAGGGATTGTGAAGTACAAATTGGTAGTCACAAAATAGTCATAGGATGTTGTTGGGAACCACTCTGCCTGGTTTCAGAAGCTGTAACCCCCCCATGGCTAAGGTTGAGTGAGTGACCTTTGGACCATAAGCCACTGCAGAGATAAAACTTATCTCCCTGGCAGGAGCGCTGCCTCTGCTCCTTTTACTTCACCCTACCCAGTCCTCAATGCTTTATTGGTTAACCAATGATGGATAAGATTCCTCAAGGGAGGGATGATCTAAGACAGGCACGATCATGAGAGACCCCAGGGGAGGACTTGGGGACTATAGAAAAATGGGGTGCTGGACCCTCACCCCTCTGCTTTGACATAGCCTGAGTCCTCACTCTGTCTGCAAGAAGTCTTTAGCCTAATCTCTTGGCTGCCTTACTTCCCCTGCCTGACTTAAGCCTGGAACAATGCCTTAAACCTGAAACAATGCTGGAGGTAGGTGCTGCCTTGTGCTGGAAAGGGCGCGTTCCCTAGGGTGATCAGGCCTAGGAAAGAATACATAAATCCTGTGAAGCATACTTTGATAATACCCTCAATCTAAATAATAAGGGTCCAAATAATAGTTTGTCCCCCAAAGTTTTATGGCCCTTTAACTATGTGACTCTGACTCAGAATAAGCCCTCAGAATTCTTTGAATGTTATCTATTGTTTAATTAGTTCTGCCTGACAATGACTGATAAACTTTATTCCTGTGCAAACTGAACCCAATAAAAGCCTGTCAAGGCAAGGGTTGGAGTACTTTCCTCTTGAGAGAGAGGCCGTGCTGTCCCTTTTCCTTTACAGGACTCAGTAGTCGGTGTGAATTTATCTCGTCTCATCCATAACGCCATGGACACTGTAGGCTGGTGTCCATGTCAGGATGTAAAGTACAGTATAGAGAATATAGTCAGTAATATTGTAATAATTATGTACAGTGCCAGGTAGGCACCTGAAATAGTGGGGGACCACTCTGTAAAGTATATGGTTATCTAACCACTGTGCTGTACACCTGAAACCAATAGAAAATAATACTGAATTTTTCAATATTGAAAAATAAATGTAATTGAAAAATAAAAAATAATAAAAATTAAAAAAGAAACTTTTAGAAATACAGGAATAAACTTTGTGACCAAAAGGTGACATCAAAAGTACAATCTATAAAAGACAAAAATGATTTTAGATTTAACATCTTAACATTGGCTCTTCCAATTCAGAAAGAGGAAAATTTTTTTTATTTATTTAGGTCTTTTGTCATATCTCTTGGTGATATTTTGTAGTTCTTTTTTAGCGGTCCTACATATTTTATACTGTATTAGTTCTACTGTTAATGCTATTGTAAATGCTGTGGCTCTTCTATCTTTAACTTTTATTTGCTATTTGCTAGATACGGAAATACAACTAATTTTTAATATTTATCTTGAATCCAATGATCTCACTAAAGTCATTTATTAATTTTAAGTTTGCTTTAGATCCTTTTGAAAGGTCTACACACATAATCATGTCATCTGAAAATAATTATACTTTTACTTATTCCATTTTATTATTTTTATATTTTAATTCTCTTCTCCTTTTATAAAAGATTTTATTATTTTATTTATTTTTAGAGAGGGTAAGGGAGGGAGAAAAAGATGGAGACATCAATATGCGGTTGCCTCTTGTGCACGCCCCTCACCAGGGACCTGGCCTGCAACCCAAGCATGTGCCCTAGACTGGAAATTGAACCAGCAACCCTTTGGTTTCCAGGCCGGCACTCAGCCCACTGAGCCACACCAGCAAGGGTGTTAACTCTCTTTTCTTATTGTACTGACAAGAGCTACCAGTACAATTCCAAAGAGAAGTGATGATAGTGGGCTTTCTTGTCTTGCTCCTAATTGCAAGGAAAAGTGTTAAATAGTTCACAATTAAGTATGATGTTGTTTATAGATTGGTGTAAATGTTCCGTATCCAATTAGAAAAGTATCTTCTATTCTTAATTTTCTGAGAGTTTTTATCATAAACTCTTGAATTTTTATGCATCATTTTTCAGCATCTTCTGAGTAAGTAGATCATGATATTTTTTTCTGTATTTTGAATTGCTTTGATTTTTGAATGTTAAACTTACTATAAATTGACATTGCATTTATAAAATAGAACCTAGTTGATCATGATGTACTGTCCTGTTAACATGTCACTAAATTCAATTTGATATATAATTTAGAATTGTTTACATTTATGTTAATGAGATATATTGTAGTATCATTTTCTATTCTGCTGCTGTTTTTGTCAAGTTTGGCTACCAAGGTTGGGTTGGCCTTATTAAAAACATTTAGAAAGATTCCATTTTTTCTATTCTCTAGAAAAGTTTATGTATGATTTTTATTATTTTATCTTTAAATGGTTGGGAAAAATTACCAGTGAAGTCATTTGAGTGTGAACTTTTTTTTTGTTTTCTTTGATTTTTAATGATGCATTCAATATATTCAACAAACATAGGAATATTACAGTATTCTATTTCTTCTCTGATCAGTTTTGGCAAGTTGTATTTTTTAAGAAATTTCTCCATTTCATCTACATTGTTAAATTTATGGCACTAAAGTATAATAATTTCTTATTTTTTAACCCTTTTAATTTTTATATTGTTTTCTTTTTCATTCCTGATTATCAGTGGGCTGTCTCTCACTCTTTTGAAACAGGGCCCGTCTTGCTGGGGAATTATTAATTTTAATCTTTACAAAGGACAAACTTTTGTTCTTGCTGGGGTCCTCTGTTGTATGTTTCTTTCTATTTCAATTATTTACTCTTAAATTTATTAGAATCTCACTATATTTTACGTTTAATTTCCTGCTTTTTGCAGCTTATTAATTAAAAAATCTCTATTTTAAATGAAATTAGTATTTCCATACTTTAGGATAAAGCAAACACACTTCTTTAAATCCATTACTTTAGGTAATAGTTATTTCCATGAATAGAGTTACTGAGTATCACTTGAATATTTGCCTATATACTTGTTGGAAGCTTCTGTATCCTTTTCTTGGTAGGAATTCCAGTTTTTCTGAATTCTTCCCTTTCCTTTAGGTATTCCATTTCCCATTTTTCATGGAAGAATTTTCTTTCCAGCATTTTATTACCATAAGGATTCCGACTCCTTGCAACATTTGGTAAAATTTTGAACTGTTTGAAACATCCCTGTCAGATCTTTTCTTTCATTATTTGAGGGAACAAAACATCTTTTTCAACATCTCTGAGGTTCTGCTCTGCCAGATCAGAGCACCACCTCAGCAACAGAGGAAGGCAGACATGTGGTCACCCCCCAGGCAAGAGGTATGGACAGTTTTTTGGAGCTTCTTGAGATGAACATTCAAATAATTGATTTTCAACCTCTCATATTTTTAAAATATATGAATTACAAGTCAGAAATCTCTCTCTAGTGCTCTGACTAGTGTGGCTGATTTGTTGGGCATCATCCTGCAAGGCGAAAGGTTGCCAGTTCAATTCCCAGTCAGGGTACATGCCTGGGTTGCAGGTTTGGTCCTAGTTAGGGCATGATAGGAGGCAACCCATCGATGTTTCTGTCTTATATTCATGTTTCTCACCCTTTATTTTTCCTTCCCTTCTCTCTAAATAAATAAATACAATCTTTGGCGGTGGGGGGGGGTGGAGAATAGGAGCCCCAGCCAAGATGGAGGCATAGGTAGAAACGCTTTGCTTCCTTGCACAGCCAAAAGAAGGATAACAACCAATTTAAAAACAAAGAACAAACAGAACTGCCAGAACTTTAAAGTGCATGGAAGTCTGACAACCAAGCAGTTAAAGAAACATTCATCCAGACTGGTAGGGGCAGACATGGGCAGCCAAGCTGAGAAGACATGCAGCAAGGCAGTGGCTAGCAGACCACGCTGGAAAGGTGATGGGTAGTGGACCAGTGGATCCCATATTCGCCTGCCAATAAGCAGGAAGAACAACTGGGTAGTAAGACAGACCACAGAACCCAGGGTTTCAGTGCAAGAAACTAAAGACTCAAAACCTCTGGCTGTAGAAATCCGTGGGGGTTGTGGTTATGGGAGAAACTCCCAATATCACAGGAGAGCCCATGGGAGAGGCCCATGGGGTCTTAGAATGTACATAAACTCACCCACCTGAGAAACAGCACCTGAAAGGGCACAATCCACTTGAGGGAAGTGACATAAAGTGGGACTAGAGTGGAGTGAGTGGCACTGCTCCTTCTCTGACCCCTCCCCCACAGACAGCACCATAATACAGGCAAAGAGGGTTGCCCCACCCTGGTGAATACCTAAGGCTCTGCTCCTTATGATGTAACAGGTGAGCCAACATAAATAAATATGGCTCAAAAGAAAGAATGGATCAAAAATCCAGAAAAAGAACTAAGCGACAAGGAGATAGACAACCTATCTGATACAGAGTTCAAAACAATGGTAATAGGGATACTCACAGAAATGATTGAGCTCAGTCACAAAATGAAGGAAGAAATGAAGGCTATGCAAAATGAGTAAAGCAAAATATACGGGGAACCAATAGTGAAGGGAAGGAAACCAGGACTCAAATCAATGATTTGAAACAAAAGGAAAAAATAAACATTCAACCAGAACAGAACAAAGAAACAAGAATTCAAAGAAATGAGTAGAGGCTTAAGAACCTCTGGGACAACTTTAAATGTCTGAACATCCAAATCATAGGGTGCCAGAAGGAGAAGAGGAAGAGCAAGAAATTGAAAAATTATTTGAAAAAAATATTGAAGGAAAATTTCCCCAATCTGGAGAAGGAAATAGACTCCAGGGCCCCAGGAAGCCCAGAGAGTCCCAAAAAAATTGGACCCGAGGAGGAACACAGCCAAGACACATCATAATTAAATTATCCAAGATTAAAGATAAAGAGAGAATCTTAAAAGTAGCAAGAGGAAAGGAAAGAGATACCTACAAAGGAGTTCCCATAAGACTATTAGCTCATTTCTCAAAGGAAACCTTACAGGCAAGAAGGGCTGGAAAGAAGTATTCCAAGTCATGAAAGGCAAGACCTACATCCCAGATTACTCTATCCAGCAAAGCTTTCATTTAGAATGGCAGGGCAGATAAAGTGCTTCCCAGATAAGATCAAGTTAAAAGAGTTCATCATCACCAAGCCCTTATTACATGAAATGTTAAAGGTACTTATCTAAGAAGTAGAAGAGGATCAAGAACTATGAATAGTAAAATGACAATATAACTCACAACTATCAACATCTGAACCTAAAAAACAAAAACTATGCAAATAACTAAAACAGGAACAGGATCACAGAAATAGAGATCGATCACCTGGAGGGTTATTAGTGGGGAGAGGAAGAATGGGGGGAAAACATACAAGGAATAAGAAGCATAATTGGTGAGCACAAAATAGACAGGGGGAAGTTAAAAACAGTGTAGGAAATGGAGAAGCCAAAGAACTTATAGGTACAACCCATGGATATGAACTAAGGACAAGGGAATGCTGTAGGGTGGTGGGGTGCAGGGAGGAAAGGGATAAAGGGGATGCAAAAATTGGAACAACTGTAGTAGCATAATCAATAAAATATACTTAAAAAATAAAAAATAATAAAAAAATAAAAAGTACTCTAAAAAAAAAAGGAATATCCCTCTAAGAAAAAGTTTAGCTTCATCTCAAAAGAGATACATTACATATATATATTTATTATTGTTTAGCTCAATATATTTTCTAATTGCTATTTTAATATTTTCTTGGTCAGTCGATTATTTAGAACTGTGATAATTAATTTATGTATATTTAGAGATTTCTAGTTACCTCTCTTTTATTGACATCATTTAATTTCACTGTTGCTAGAGGACATACCCTGTGTGATCTCAATTCATAGAAATTTGTTGAAACTTATTTTATTGCATATTATCTACTTTGATAAATATTTCATGTGCACTTAAATAGACATCCTGCAGTTGTTACATTTAGTTTTCTATATATGTCAATTGGTTCAGTTTGGTTGTTCAGGTTATTCAAATATTTCTAAGTCCTTACTGATTTTTTGGTATGCTTTTTCTATCCATTACTGACAGAAATTTGCTAAAATCTCAAACTATTACTGTGGATCTGTTTTTTTTTTTCTGTCAATTTCTTTTTATGTTATTAGGTACACACAGACTTAGAATTATGATAAAATTCTGTTGAATTGACCCTTTTAAAAAATTTATTTATTTTAGACAGAGGAGAAAGGAGGGAAAGAGAGCGAGAGAAACATTAATGTGTGGTTGCCTCTCATGCAACCCATACTGGGGACCTGGCCTGCAACCCAGGATGTGCCCTGACTGGGAATTGAACCAACAACCTTTTGGTTTGCAAGATGGCACTCAGTCCACTGAGCCACACCAACCAGGGCTCTTCTTTTGTCAAACAATATCTCTGGCTTTAATTTCTTCTCTGTCTGGTATTAGAATAGTTACGCTAGTTTTTTTTCTGGTTAGTGTTTACACTATATATATTTTCCATTATTCTACTTTCAAAGTTTCTGTCCTTATATTTAAAATGTGGGTTTTTTAAACAGCATATAGTTGGGTTTTGCACTTTTTCTTAGCATGGCATTATTTGTGTTTTGCCTGAAATGTTTAAACTATGTACATATAATATTATTAACAGGATTGAGTCTCAGTTTATCATATTGCTATTTGCCATTTATTTATACCATCTGTCTTTGTTCCTTTATTTCCTCTTCCTTGACTGACTTTGGATTAAAATGTTTTCTATTATTTTACCTTCCCTGTAGCTTCCCATTAGCTTTTTACTTATACATTTTTATATTAACCCTGTAGAGATTATACTATTTATTTTGAGATATGTACTGCACAAATTAGTATTTTTACAATTGCAAACAATTCTAGAAACTAAAGACAGTTTAATTTCATCTGCTCATGTCTTACCCTTTTGTACGATTATCATTTATTTCTACATATAGCCCACAAGGCATCATCATTATCATTTTAAACATTCAACACTTATCCACATTGTTCCCCTTTTCAGTATGTTTTTTTTTTCCTTCCTGTCATTCTGTGTTCTCTCTGAGATCATTTTCCTTCAGCAAATAAAACCCTCTTTAGTATTTTTTTGTAATGCAGCTCCTTGGGCAAGAAATCCTCTAAGCTTCGGTTTGGGGGAAAAAAGTTTATTTTGCTTTCATTTTTGACGGATACTTTAGCTAGTTATAAAACTTTAGGTTGGAATATATATACTGTGTTTTGCCATGTATAATAAGTATGCATTTTGGCCCAAATTTTTTAGGAAAAAGGATGCACATTATATATGAATCTAATGATTACATACCATGGGTATAATATTAGGTATAAGAATCCCATGTATAATGCACACCAAGCTGTGGGTGTGCATTTTACACAGCAAAATACAGTGTATTTATTTTCCTTATCAATACATTAAAGGTGACAATTTCTTGGTTTCAATTTGTTAAAAAAAGTCAGTCATTTGTAACGCTCTTGCCATCTTGAAAGTAATAGGTCTTTTCTCTCCAGCTGCTTTTAAGATTTTCTTTTTGCCTTTTTTTCAACTGACTATCCTATGTCTAGGTATGATTTTTTTATATTTATCTTGTATGAGCTTGTAGTTTTTATTTACTGTGTTGTTTAAGGTTTTCCATTACATTTTTTTTTTTAAGCTTTGGACAGCAATTTTTCATGTATGTCTCCCATCCAGTTCTCTTCCTCTGGTATTTCAACAGTATAAATATTTGATTTTTCACCATGTTCCATGTGTTTCTCATCCTCTTTTCTTTCTAGTTCCATCTATTTTTCTCTTGTTCTTCACTCTGGATATTTTTACTGACCTATCTTCCAGTTCACTAATCCTTTTTTTATCTGCTTTTTAAACCCATCCATTTGCTTTCTTAAGTTCAAGTATAATGTATTTCAGGTTGTAGAATCTCCATTTGACTTTCTTTAAACAGCTTCAAGACTTCTGGTGAGATTTTTTTATTATTTCATCTATTTTGTTTAAAATTTTTATCATAATTCTCTGATTATCAATATCTGTATTTCCAGTGGTACTATTTCTTTTCTTTTTTTTTTTTCAAAATAATTTCCCCTATATTTAGCATGTTAATACTTTTTATTGGATGCCAGACATTATGAGAAAATGTAGAGATGCAGAATAATGTTGTCTTTGTTCAAAAGGGGTTAGGTTTTCTCTGGAAAAAAAAGTTTACTAGCAAATTACTGAGGTTCTGTTTCAGGTGGGTTGCTTTGTTAGAGCTGTGCTATTGTGCCTTTATTCTTGAGCCATGTCTTATTTTGAGGACATTGCTATGGACTATATTGGGTCCCCCACCCCAAATTCTTATGTTGATGCCTTAAGCCCCAGTGTGCTGATATTTATAGATGGGACCTTAAGCAGGAAATTAGATTTAGATAAGGTTGTGAGAGTGGGGCCCTCATGATGGGATATGTGCCTTTATAAAAAAACATACCATAGAGCTTTTTCTCCACACATGAACACGGAAGAGGTCATGTGAATGTACAGAAGGTACCTACAAGTCAGGGAGGCCTAACCAGAAACTAACCATAATGGATGGCATCCTGATCTCAAACTTACAGCCTCTAAAAGAGTGAGAAAATAAATGTGTTGTTTCAGCTACCCAGTATAGGCAGGTGAAGACAGGCATGGTCCTGACTCATAAGGCCTGCCCCTTCTCTGAGATACCAGTAGGAAGACTAGGATGTTTTGCAGGGCCCCTCTGTTGGGAACTGCCCTGCCTGGTATCAGAAGCTATAACCCCCACCAAGGCTAAGGCTGAGGGAGTGGTCTTGGACGATAAGCCAGCAAGGAGACAAAAGCTTATCTCCCTGGCAGGAGCACTGCTTCTGCTGCTTCATTCATAACTGAACCCCAAAGCTTGGTCAGTTAGCCAATGACGGGTAGGATTCCCCAAGGGGGGAATGACCTAAGACAGGCACAATCACATGGGAGGCCCCCAAGAATGGACTTTGGGGGCTACAGCAAAAGGGGGTGATGGACCCTCACTCCTTGGCTTTGACATAGCCTGAGTCCTCAAGTCTGGGAGAAAATCTCCTTATCTCTTGGTTGCCTTACTTCCCTTGCTCCACCTAAGCCTGAAACAATGACAGGGTGGTGCAGCTCTGTGCTGAAAAGGGCAGTTCCCCGGGTGATCAAGCCTAAGAAAGAATATGTAAAATCCTGTGAAACCTGCTTTGTTTAGAATGCTCTCAGTTGAATGATAAGGGTCCAAGGAAGAAGTAAGTTTGTTCCTCAAAGTTTTACAGCTCTTTGACCCTGACTCAAAATAGGCCCTCAGACTTCCTTGTTATCTATTGTTTGATCTTTACTTCCTAGCAATGAGTAATGAGCTTTTACCTGAATTCTTATTCAAACAAAACCAATAAAAAGCCTCTCTGGAGGGGGAACAGGGCACTCTCCCCATCAGGGAGGGTGGCCAAGCGGAGCACTTCCCACATGAGGAGTGGCCATGGCGCCCTCCGGGAGAGAGGGTGGCCAGGGTGCTCCCCATGTGAGGAGAGACCCTGCTGTTCCTATTCCCCCACAGGACCTGGTTGTCTCTGTGTATGTTTTTAGCATGTTTTGATGAACATCGGCAGCCGAGATGGATACTGCTGGCTGGTATCCTCCACACCCCTCCAATCTGACAGTGCTTGAACTCCAACATCTATTTCCCTACTACTATGAAGCTACTGAAAACTCTTCTCAGCTTTTTAGCCTCTGACATGCTCTTGCCTATTGGGTTTCTTCGAGTCTGTCCCTACATATGTACGGTTCAGTCATCAGCCAATCACTGAAGTATAATTTCAATGGACAGTTTTGGAGTTATTTCTCTTTAGTTCTCTCCTGAGATTTGCTTCTCAAGTTCCAGACTCTGACCTACTCAACCACTGAGACTGCAACTTTCTGCTTGGGTTCTATTATCCTCTGCACAGAATTAGAAATGTCCTCAGAGAAAAAGCTGTGGTGAATGAATATGGAGCTCACTCCATATTTTTTCTTCTCAAGGACAGTAACCTTGTTAGTCCTCAGTGTGTTAGCTGCTCTCCAATGCCTATGAACAGTCATTTTACTTATTTTGTCCATGCTCCATTATTTTCTCAATGGAAGGATTCATTCTACATGCTCTGTCAAGACCAGAGTAGGAATTTCTCTACTCATATTCTAAGATTAAACCAATAGTGACCCCCCTTGTGAAGTATTTCCTTATCTTTTTTCCCTCGAGTAGAATTATTATCCTCTCAATTAGAACCTTTTCTTGTTGCCATAGCACCTGACACATACCTCCATCATTCCCCCTTATTAAATAACATTTTTATGAAACAATTTTCTCTCCAATGGACTGTGAAGTACCTTAGAATAAATATGAGATCCTAGTATTTTTACACCACTTCCCCCTCCATTTATTGCCCTATTCATCCCATTACCTTTTCTGTAAAATTCCTTTTAAGACCTAACTATATTCACAGTCTCTCAGCTTTCTCCCCATCTCCTCCAACATTTTTCTTGAATCTACTCCCATATCACTAAAACTTACATTATTTTGGTCTTTGACAATGTCCAGGTTGCCAAATCCAATGGTGAATCTCATTCCATCTTTCTTGACATTATTAGCAGCATTTGGCACAACTGATCACTCTCTTAAAGATCCTCACCCCCAACCTGGTTTCTCCCTATTTTCCTGATGGCTGCTCTTCATCTCATCAACCTCTAAACACTGTAGGATCTCAGAGCTCATTCTTAAGACTTCTTTTCTATCATAATTTCCTTCCTTGATATCTTGCCTCATAGCTTTAGAAACCATCCATGTTCATGGCATTCTAACTTAAATTTTCAACCTGGACTCCTTCCTTGAACTCCATATTCATATACCCACCTGCTTACTTTACATCTCCACCTAGATGTTTAATAAACATCTTAAATTAACATGTTCAAACAGAGCTCAGTATTCTTACAAACTTGCTGTTTGCACTATGCAACTCTGTAATTCAAATATGCTCAGGACAAAGACTTTCCAGGTTTCTCCCCCCACACTGTTTCTGATCTCTAAGCCAATCCTGTCACTTCCACCTTCATATTATACCCAGAATCTGACAATTTCTCATTACCTCTGTTGCTATCGCTCTCACCCGTCATCCTCATCCCGTCTGTATTACTGCATTAACCTCCAAATTTGTCATCCTGCTTTGCTCTTGTTCCCGTGCAGTATATTTTCAAACTCAACAGCCTGAGCGATCCTATTATGTAACATGCTCCTCTTCTGCACAAAACCCTCCAATGACTGCATTCAGAATAAAAGGCAAACTTCTTAAAATCACCTACAAGTCCTCACATAATCTTCCCTACTCTCTCTTCCTTACCTTTCTAACCTTATCCTGTATTACTACTTTATGTCTTGTTCCTTCCACAGGTACCTCCTCCCTCTGCTCCAATCCCCGAGATTTTGGCCTTGCTCTTCCCTTTCTTTGCCCTGTATGCTGGTCCCTAGGATACCCTCATGGCTTACTCTGCGACTTCCAATAGTTATTTACTCAAATGTTACCTTTACAGTGAGGGGTTTTTTTTCCCCCAAAGGGGAAGGGAGAAAAAGAGGGTGGGAAACATCGATATGAGAAACATTGATCGGTTGGCTGCATTCAGTATGTGCCCTGACCAGCAACCAAACCTGCAACCCAGGCTTGTGTCCCAAATGGAATGGAACTGGAGACCTTTCAGTTTGCAGGATGAACCCCAACCAAGCTACACTGGCCGGGACTACAGTGAGATCTTTCCTGGCCACTCCATCTAAAATTGTGGTACACTACCCATACTTACATGAACATCTCCTATCCAACTTTGGTGTTCTTTTTCTCCCTTAACACTCACTATTAATATATTACATAGTTCATTCATTCATTCATTCATCTTCTCCATTAGAACATAAACCCTGTAAGAGTAGAAATTTTTGATTTATTCACAACTGAGTCTTTAATGCCTAAAAGAGGTGCTATGTAATTATTTATTGAATGAATGCCTTTTGTATCATTTGTATCTACCATCAAATACTCCTGTATCTAGTATATACTTGGTATATAATAGTTAGAAATATTTGTTAAATTAATAGGTACCCCTTTCATCATATATATGTAACTTTATTTTTTACAGAAATTTTAGTTTCACAGCAAAAGTGAGTGGAAAGAACGGAGCATTCCTACATATTCTAACTACGTTCCCCAAGTCCCACAAAACACAGCTTCTCCCACCAACATCTGGCAGCAGTGTGGTACATTTGTTACAATTTACCAACACTGACACATCATTAAGTCCACAGTTCACATTTGGTTTCACTCTGTTATACATTTGTGAGTTTGGACAAATGTATAACATATCCACCATTACAGTATTATACAGAATTTTATTGTCCTAAAATCCCGGTTCTCCTACTCATCAATCCCTCCACACAAATTTAGCAACCACAACTTTTCTGTCTCCACAATTTTGCCATCTTCAAAATGTTATATTGGGTTGGCCAAGAAGTTCATTTGTTTTTTTTCTGTAAGGTGTCTCTAGTAGCGCTTAGTTGTCTTTAACTTCATTCGAAACAATTTTGCCAGATTGTATTGCGACAGCTGTCACATCAGTGTACATTAAAAAAACTTAACCAAATCAGTGAATTTTTGTGTAGCCATCTGAATATTGAGATAGAAGAAAATACACATTTTTGGCATATTATGCTTTATTATTTCAAGAAAGGTAAAAATGCAAAAAAAGATTTGTGCAGTGTATGAAGAAGGTGCTGTGACTGATCAAACATGTCAAAAGTGGTTTGCGAAGTCTCGTGCTAGAGATTTCTCACTGGACAGTGCTCCACAGTCTGGTAGACCAGTTGAAGTTGATAGTGATCAAACTGAGACATTGAGAACAATGCACATTACACCACATGGGAGATAGGCAACATACTCAAAATATCCAAATCAATAATGTTATTGGTGAAAATGAAAAATGTGATTTTTATTTTATGGAAAAAACCATATAGACTTTTTGGCCAACTCAACAGTTGGAATAATATGAGTTTTTTAAGATTGACTTTTTTTTCTAAAAATTAGGAATTAAGGTTCCTCCATGTCTTTTTGTGGCTTGATAGCACATTTCATTTTAGCACTGAGTAATACTCCACTGTAAGGGTGGACCAGTTTTGTTTCTTTTTGCCTATTCACCTACTGTCATCTTAGTTGCCTTCAAGTCTTGACAATTAGGAATAAAGATTCTATAAACATTTACGTGCTGGTTTTTATATAGATATAAACTCTCAACTCATTTGGTTTAATATCAAGGTGTATGGTTGCTGAATCATGTGGTAAGACCTTTTTAGCTTAAAACACACACACACACACACACACACACAAACCTGTCAAAACTTTCTTCCAAAGTGGCTGTACCAATTTGACTCACATGAACAATGAATGAGAATCCCTGTTGTTCTACATTCTAATATTTGGTGTTGTATTTTGTATTTTGGTCATTTTAATAAGTATGTAACATGGTATCCCATTGTGTTTTTCAAAATTGCAGTTCCCTATAATGGTGAGCATCTTTTCATATGCTTATTTGCCACCAGTATCATCAGATATCTATTTACATCTTTTGCCCATTTTCTCATTAGGTTGTTCCTTTTTTTTTTTTTTAAGATTTTACTTATTTAATTTTAGAAAAAGGGGAAAGGAGGGAGAAAGAAGAGAGAGAGAAACGTCAATGTCTCGTTGTCTGTCCCACACGACCTACTGGGGACCTGGCCTGCAACCCAGGCATGTGCCCTGAATGGGAATCGAACCAGCAACCCTTTAGTTCACAGGCCTGTGCTCAATCCACTGAGCTACACCAGCCAGGGCTAGGTTGTTCCTTTTCTTAATTGTTGAGTTTTAAGAGTTTTTAGTATACAGTTGACTCTAAAACAACAGGCATGGGTGCAGGGGCACCCACCATCGAAACAGTCGAAAACCTGGGTATAACTTAAGTTGGTCCTCCAAACATGAAAATACAGTTGACCCTTGAACAAGTGGGTTTGAACTGCGTGGGTCCACTTAAAAACAGATTTTTAAAATCTCCATATTAGTAAATGCACACAGCACAAAGCAAAGTTGTTAAGGGTCAAATGTACGGTATTCTGAGTAACAATCTTCATCAGGAATGTCTTTTGCAAATACTTCCAGTTTGTGGCTTCTCATTCACTTGAATATACATTTTTACAATATGCAATCATTGCAGTGTGTATACTTTGCTTTTTAATATAATACCATAGCAAATTTCCCATTTTGCTGGAGACTTCCAATTACCATTTTAAAGGACTGTAAAATAATATCACGTTTCTCCTTCTACAGCCCCAAAGAGGGTTGAATATCCTCAACTTACAGGTGAAGAGATAAGAGAATGGTAATTTGCCTAAGGGCCTAAGGGCTGCTAAACGAAGAGCTCAGACTTCCCACCCCCTGGGAACCCATCCAGCGCCTTTCACTAGGCCAAGCTGCATTTCCCTCGTGGAGAAGGTTTCTCTGACCAGGTAACATTTCCGCTTTCCTTCTGACCTCCCAAAGCTCTTTCAAACTTCGTAAAGCTGGGATGCTTTGACTGACAGACCTCTGGATATAGGTCCCTCCGGCCGAAGGGCGGGCACTCTCTCGGTCCTCCTCCTCCGCGGGGGCAGGGGGTGGAGGCAGAGCGAGGAGTCCACGCCCCGCGGCTAGTCGCCAGCCCTGAGCTCACTCAGTCGACGCACTGAAGGCGCGGACAGCGGACCCGACCTCCCCAGCGTGGCGGTTCCAACTCACATCTCCAAGTGCCGAGCGCGCTGTCCCACCGAGACGAGGGAGCGCGGGCTGCTCGGCTAGACGTGCGCAGCACCGCGGGTTCCTCGGAACCGGGCGCGGTGAGCGCAGGGCGGCGCGGCCAATGCGGTCTGGTCTCCTCGAACCAGGGGACCTGGGTCCCTTTTGACTCTCCGTCAGGCCCAGGCGTCCTTCCCCAGTCTACTACTAAGAGGCTACCGCGAAGTTGGAGTAATTCCTGATCTCCACAGCTGTTCCTTTCCTCATCCGGACCTGAGGAAGTTTGCCGCAGAAACGAAAGTAAGTAACTCCTGGGTGCGTCTGCGCAAGGACGGTTACAGCAACCGCGAAGTTTTCGGGACTCAGCTTCCAAGCGGGGGCGGGGCTTCCGGGCCGTCGTGTGGGTGGAGACTGCGTGCCCCAAGGCGGGCGGCGAGTGGCCAGTTATGTGGTGGGCGGGGCTCGCGGCTTCCCCGGAAGTTCCACTGAGTGAACCTGTATTCTTGGAAATTGGGTGGTGGTTCGGATTGACCCCGTTATCCTTTCTGCCGGGAGGACTAGGCCGGTGGGGTTTGTATTGTCTTAAAATTCCCAGAGATCTTTCAGTCAAAGGACCCTGGCTTTACTCTGTTTCAAAGCGAGCTGGGAGGATGAAAGGAAAGAGGAACGAGTATCTCGTGTTAGAATCCTCCGCGGGAGTACCCGAAAGTCGGGCGCAGAATTTCTAACTGTCCTAGGCTCAGCCGCTCTCTTGCTGGTCAGAGCTTTAGGTGTAAATCCGTACAGAGGCGGATACCTGTCCTGGAGCCACGGTAGCAGTGTGACGTTGGAACACACCCTTCGTTTTTGTTATTTTGGTAGGAATGGTGGGCCTTCACTGCAGTTTCAGTAAGTTACAGTCGTTGCATTAATAGGGTTAGTAGGTGTCTCTGGCTGGGACTTCGAACCCTTGAGAGAACCAGTTTGTGGCAGTTGGGGCTGCTGCGCGTTGCAAACACAATAAAAAACATTTCCACATAATCTTAGACGTGTACTAGCAAATGGGAAAGAAGGGTCAACAGCCACACTGACAAAAGGGACAAATGTCATAACCCTAGCAGGCTTCTTCAGTGGTCAGTGGCATTTGCTTCTATGAAGTGCTACGGAATCTCTTCAGGGTTTTGAAAGAGTATAATTAGCTCCATCCCTCTGAGCATTTGCCAAAAAACCCACAAGGAGTGTTTGTGTGTGTGCGTGGGCGGGGGGGGGGGGTGATGTTCATTTATTTCTGTCTTGATGGTTTGTCTCTTCCTTGCTGAGAACTCTTGTTTATTTTGGACAAAGCCTGAGACTTATACTCTACCAACTTTGCGGAAATCTTTTCTTCCCTGTTTTACACTTGAAGAAATCAAGGCTCAGAATGAACTTTGGAATGTAGAGTGACAATAGTACTTGTTTTGCGTCTTATAACCACCTGGCTGATGGTAGAGTAAGGAGGAAATTGTGATCATAGAAATGTGGAAAACTGCAGCTCTTCTAAACAGAAAGCGAAGACTAAGCCTTTAAAATTTAGGGCATTTCATTATTGTTACTGATAATA
This sequence comes from Phyllostomus hastatus, assembly GCF_019186645.2. Lineage (NCBI taxonomy): Eukaryota > Metazoa > Chordata > Mammalia > Chiroptera > Phyllostomidae > Phyllostomus > Phyllostomus hastatus. The sequence continues at coordinate 8,284,505 of NW_025333867.1, read as the reverse complement.
CAGCAATAAAGATTAATTTTCATTTTCTTCAGTCTGCACTATGTTGCCCACTAGACATATATTTCTACTTTCAGCATTGTAAATATTAATAGGAATTAATAAAAACTCTTTTTAAAAAATACTTATTTATAGAGAGAGGGAAGGGAGAGGGAAAGAGAGGGAGAGAAACATTGATGTTTAAGAGAAACACTGATCACTTTGCTTCTCACATGCCCCTAACTGAGGACTTGGCCCACAACCTAGGCATGTGCCCCGACCTGGAATTTAACTGGTGACCTTTCTGTTAGAGAGAGAATGCCCAAACCCACCGACACACCAGTGAGGGAAAAATTTATAAAAATTTTTAAAATACCAACTTCCAAAATTGCAAGCTATTATTTGGGGCTTATTAATCCATAACATATTAATACCACCAATATGATATGGGAATTTGAAAAATATACCTTCCCATGCTTTAGTTGAATATTATAATCTGGAAAAAATTATTGTATTAACCTTAGAATATCGATTTTGAACCATATATTTTCATGTTTTTAAAAATTTAGGCTGTACATTCCCCATGTTTCTGATTGTAGCATATTCATTTAATATAGGTAAGCAGGACTATCAGATTAGGTCTTTGCATATTATTTTAACATAGATTATTGTTTGCTATATACACAAAGTAGCATGGGTTGGTGAATTAATAGGGGAAGTTTGAGTAGAGAGTCAAAGATTTCTTCCAGGATCTGCCACTTTAGGTGAATCATTTAACTCCAAATTTTAGTTTCTTTATTTGTGAATTGCAATGATAAGACTGAAACTTCACAGGATCATAACACGCTCATGTACAAGATAATGCAGTTAAACTCTTTCAGTCTTGTCTCTTGTTCATCATTTGGGTCTTCCTTGTTCAGAGCTCTTGTTTATCAAGTTGTATAAACAAAAGCATCAAGCTGTATAATCCAAAAAACTTGAGAGAAGTCCACATGAGATACATGAGTAAAATCAGAGTCCTATTAGCAGGGAAAGGGGACAGGTGGTAATAACAGGTAGGCAACCAACATTTTTGTCAGGCTCCTTATGGTCATCATTGAATTGAAAAAAATTGTCCCCTACCTATGAAAGATAAATATGAATATTTTTAAATAATTTAAAAAACTTTTTTATTTATGTATAACATATAGACAAAAGTGCACAGATCATAACTACACAGCTCTATGTAGTATTACAAAGTAAACATTACCCAGATTAAGAATTAGAACATTGCTATCACTCCTGAAACCCACCCCCATGCCTCCTCTCATTCACTACCTCCTGTCTCCCACCTAGCAGTAACCACTACTGCTAATTTATGATATTAGCAGTAACCACTACTGTTAATATCATAAATTAATTCTGCCTATTCGGGGTGTATTAATTATTTTATTTGTATTTTTCCTCAGTTTTATTGAAGTATAATTGATAAACATATTTTTATATAGATCTGAATATTTTGATATATAGGCTCACTCTGCCTTATAGATAATTTGTGGAATTTCTTGGAATTTTTAGTCAATTTGGGGGGTGGGACTTGCTTCTCTGTGTCTCTGAATTAATATCCATTTATCCCATTGAAATGGACACAATTAGCTGAAATTAGGTGTTATTACATGATATAATAGGCCAGTGTGCTTTCATTGATTATTGTGTAACAGGGCTCTATAATGTGGTTTCTACCTGTTTAGGTTCACAAGGCCTTCGTAAGATATTCAGTGCTTCTAAAGTTGAATTTTTCATGGGAAAAAAGAGTGAAAAAAAATCATTTGAAACAATCAAAAAGATTCATAAGATTAAGAAAGACTAAACTAAACCAGCAAACTGCAAGACTATAAGAATTGACTTGGGATGGGAAACACCTCATAAAGTGCTGCAGACCCACCTGGAGGCCACCTGAGTTCTATCATGCTTGCTGAAGGCCCTTTAAATCTTAGTTGTCTTGGCAAATTTAAGGAGGCAAAACCTGGACAGAAGGAGAGATACCAAATATAACTCATAAAATTGAAGTTTTATACCCAAATGGGCATATTTCAGAGCATGGTTGTAATTCCTTCTGTTTCTTTATTCTGTGAGTATTTTTAAATGTTTTTAAAACATTCACCTATAGCATCATTTCTGAAACCTGATAGATATATTTCAGAGTATGGATGGGCCAAAACTTATTCTTTCCTCTGGATGTGTAAATTATTCTATATGTTTTTTGCTCTTTGTAATGTTACTAGGAACATCATTGTATGTACATAATCTTTATCAGCATCTCTAATTTGATTCCTAAGAATAAAGAACTTGTTAGTGAAAGCATTATTTCCTTTAAAGAATAAATTTTAGCCTTACCTGGGTGGCTCATTTGGTTGGAACATCATCCCATGCACCAAAAGGTTTTGGTTTGCTTTCTCTCCCCCTTCCTCTCTCTAAAATCAATAAACATTCTCGAGAGAGGCTTAGGAATCTCCGGGACATCTTTAAACATTCCAACATCCGGATCCTAGGGTGCCAGAAGGAGAAAAGGAAGAGCAAGAAACTGAAAAGTTATTTGTAAAAATAATGAAGGAGAACTTCCCCAATCTGGAAAAGGAAATAGACTTCCAGAAAGTCCAGGAAGCTCAGAGAGTCCCAAACAAGTTGGACCCAAGGAAGCACACACCAAGGCACATCATAATTACATTAGCCAAGATTAAAGATAAGGAGACAGTTTTAAAAACAGCAAGAGAAAAGCAGAGAGTTACCTTCAATGGTGTTCCCATAAGACTCTCAGCTGATTTCTCAAAAGAGACCTTACAGGCAAGAAGGGGCTGGAAAGAAGTTTTCCAAGTCATGAAAGGCAAGGATTTACATCCAAGATTGCTCTGTCCAGCAAAGCTTTCATTTAGAATGGAAGGGCAGATAAAGTGCTTCCCAGATAAAAGTCGGGTTAAAGGAGTTCATCATCACCAAGCCCTTATTATATGAAATGTTAAAGGTACTTATCTAAGAAGTAGAAGAAGAGCAAAAACTATGAATAGTAAAATGACAGTAAACTCACAACTATCAACTTCTGGACCTAAAAAACAAAAACTATGCAAACAACTAGAACAGGAACAGAATCACAGAAATGGAGATCATCTGGAGCGTTATCATTGGGGAGAGGAAAGGGGAGAATGGGGGGAAAATGTACAGAGAATAAGAAGCATAATAGGTGGGCACAAAATAGACAGTGGGAAGTTAAAAATAGTATAGGAAATGGAGAATCCAAAGAACTTATATGTATGACTCATGGACATGAACTAAGGTGGGGAAATGCAGGTGGGAGCAGGGGGTATAGGGCAGAGGGGAATAAAGGGGAGAAAATAAATGGGGCCATTGTAATAGTGTTTCAAAAACATATATTTAAAAATGCACATAAAATCAATAAACATCCTCAAATGAGGATTTGAATTTTTTAAAATAATTTTTATTATAAATGTAATTGTGTTTATTGCAGAAAATGTGTGGAATCTAATAAAAATGTAAAGAAGAAGTAAAAATCATCCTGCCATCCATATATAATCCTTGCTAACATTTTGGTATCTTTTACTATGTCATTTTTTTGTACATATGTATATGTAACTTACAGACTACAATTTCAAATGACCATATATTCCATTTTATGAATATGCTATAATTCATTTAAGTGTGTCCTTCATTTTGGGACAATTAAATAGTTCTTTTAAAAGTTCATTTAATGATCAACTACCATGTGTCAGGTTGTGTGCCAGGCACTGGAGATACTGTGCAAGAGTTTCCTGCCTTCTGTGAGCTTAATTTTAAAAAACTCTCAAATTACATCTGACTTAACTGTTTCAAGGATGCTGTGAATATATAATGGAAAGACTTAGGATGGCTTCCCTGAAAATATGCCAAAGGATGAGCAGCATCTGGCCAGGAGAATGCACGCTAAAAAGGTTGCAAGGGGAGAGTGGGATAAATTACCCTCATAAGATGGGTTTTTAATGCTGCAGAGAATCTATAGGAAATGGAAAAGGAGGCCTAAAACAAATGCTAAAATATGTTTTATTTTTACACCCTCCAACCCCACTCATTCTCACGAGGATTGTCAGGAGAACTGTTGAGCAGAGTGATCCCAGTGGCACCTTGCCACTCTCAAAGTCTAGTAAATGTGGATGAATGTGGGTGGCAGGGCCAACTGTAGCCAGAGCGATAAAGCAGGCAACAAATGAGTTTTCAAATATTCTTTTTTCATATAATACTTCCTGGTCCAATGAGGCAGTCATTATTTCCTTTTCAAAATGAGAAAATTGAGGCTTCTGTAAAGTACCCAAGGCACAGGGCTAATAAATTATAGGGCTAGATATCATACAAGAGATAGAAGGGCCTGTTCCCATAGGTGCCCATGGTCAGGGTGGCAGGGCCCACCACAGCCTTTATACAAGGTGAACGTTGGTTACCTGAGCCCAGCTGCCTAGACCGCTGTCATCCTAGGCGTTTTCAGAGACTTTTCCAGGTACTTTTATTTTTTAAAACTACCCCCAACATTTTATTATAAAAAATTTCAAAGTGCAAAGTTAAAAAGTTTTTACAGTGAACTCACATATATCCACCTTCTATGCTATTTTACACTGCTTACTTTATCAGATAACCACCCATCACTTATCCCTTTGTCTATTCACCAGTCTATCTGCAAAGTACATCAGAGATAGCAGTATACTTCCCCCTAAATATTTCAGCATGCATATCACTAACTAGAGTTCAATATGTTTACAGATTTTTCTTTTGATGTAAAATTTAATTTTTTAAATTTAATTCTTGGGTATTGCCTGCTGAATATTGACAAATACTTAAGCCTGTATAACCCTAAACCCCCACTGACATGCTAGAACTTTACCTTTCCCCTAGAAAGCTCCCCTATGCCTCATCCCAGTCAATCCTTACCTTGTTCCCAGGCAACCAGCATTCCTTTAACAACACAAATTAGTTTGACTGTTCCAGAACTTCATGTAAATTGAGTTATATAGTATATATTCTTTTGTATAAGGCTTACTTTACTTAGCACAATGTTTTTGTGACTCACGTTGTTGCGCGTATTATTAGTAGTTCATTTCTTTTTATTGCTGGGTAGTATTCCGTTGTATGAATATACTACAGGCTTTTTTCTTTGTTTTACCCATTCTCTTATTGATGGACACCTGTCTCCATTTTGGAGTTATTACAAATAAATCAGCTGTGAACACTGCACAAGTTTTTTGGGACAAATGCTTTTATTTCTCTTGGCATTGGAATTGTTGGGTAATAGTGTAGGTATGTGTTTAATTTTATAAGAAATTGCCAGACCTTTTCCCAAAGTAGTTGTACAAATTTATACTCCCACCGACAATGTATGGGAATTCTGGTTGTATCATACCATCACCAGTATTTGGTGGTGTCAGCCTTTTCAATTTAGAATATTCTGGTAGGTGTGTAGTAGTATCTCATTGTGCTACCCCATGGATTTTTATTCATCATTTCAGTTTAGGAAAACTGAATGAATGAAAGCAGAGAAAAATGTAGCAAGCAAATAGTTCTCTTTTGAGATTGTATACATTGTATATTTTATAGTACTGATGTACAAATTCTCCAAATTCTCATCCTTTTTACATCTTCCTGTTCTTTTGACATAGTGTATTGTTCCTTTTATATTCTTTAAATTTTTTTTTGTTGTTCATAATCAATGTAAGGCTATTCTGCAGTTTAATTACCTGAAGTTCTTTGGTGCCTAACATTGCTCTTTGTTGTATCCACTGAGTTCATTTATGATGAACTTTTTCTTTTGTATTTTATAATTTTAGAAAGGGATCTCATGTTAACTTAGTTCTTTATTTCTGGGAGTTTTGTGTGGCCTGGCTTGATTGAGTTTTGTTTGCTTTAGCCTTATAATCCAGGGATGCCATTAGTCTGTGATCACTTTATATGTAAAAGTTCTTAGTTTGGGGGATCTTAGTTATAAGAGGTCTCTAGATTCAAGGTTCAAATCTATCTAAGGATAGGCCCAAGGTTATTAATTTACAGAGACTTTTTTTTATACCCTATACCCAGTCTAAGACAAGTTTCTGTACTAGTGGACTGCTTTTTTCTAGTCCATCCTTTCATTGTAGGGTAGGGTAGCACATTGAGGAGTGTCACATTAAGGGGGGAATCTTTCTTTCAACCCTCTTGCATTTCCTGATCTCAGCTCTTGTCCTTGTCTGGGCTTTAAACTCTGACCTCTGAGTAGCAAGGTTAGGAGTACCCCAGAGAGCCACTGTCTTATCAGTCAGCTGCTATAACAAATTACAGACTGGGTGGCTTAAACAATGGACAATTCTCACAGTTCTGGAAGCTGAGAAGTCCACCATCAGGGTGCCAGCAGATTCATGTGTGGCAGGGGCTCACTTCCTGGACATCCCCTCATGGTATCCTCACATGGTAGAGAGAAAAAACTCTGTTTCTTTTCTAAGGACTCTAATGTCATCCTGGAGGACTCCACCTTCATAACTAATTATCTTCCAAAGGCCCCACCTCCTAATACAACCACATTGGAGATAGGACTTCAACAGACGAATTTGGGGGTGGACACAAACATTCAGTCCATAGCAGCTTCCACGTAGGCCATGTCCCTGTGGCCAGCACCCTGTTTGTTTTCAGTCCCAGTGTTGCTTGTCCTTTCTGCTGAAACTAGCTGTGCATTGAAATAGGTGTTTGTGTTATGTTTCCCAACATATATAAGTCCTTTGTAGTAGGAGGACTTTCAAAATTTTTTAGTCCTCTGTGTTACCAGAAATGAAAGTCTAAGGAATAAAAATTGTTGTCTTCTGTAATTCTTAGAAATATGAAAATAGTTCATCATAGAGACTATGAGTCTATCCTCAAAAAATAAAGGTATACTTCATTTTTTGAATAATTAATTTGTTGCACTGAGATCTTTTCTTGTTTTCATTACAGGGAACAGCTCTGAGGTGAAAAAACGTGGTGTATTTTTGAACATTTGGAGCATTTGGAAGGAAACCAGACATGTCCTTGGATGATATTAAGATGAAATCTAGTGACTTCCTGGAGACGGAGCCTCTAGACAGTGGGGGCTTCGGACAGGTGTCTTTGTGTTTACACAGATCCCATGGACTCGTAATACTGAAAAAGGTGTACACAGGGCCGAAGTGCATGGAGTGAGTTGGGAACAGGGTGGTGGACAGATTGCGGGCTGGTGGTAGGAAGCAGTGTTTGTGGAGATGCAGCAGTGGGTAGTGGAAAAGGATGGCACAGGCTTTAGAATGAGGCAGACCATGGAGTAATTGTCAATATACGGGCTTCATGTCAAATAACCCTGAAAGGTGGTTGTTATCCCTAAATGGCCGATAAGGATTCTGAGGCTGGCTAATGAAAAGTTTACAGCTGGTAAATAATGAAAGAGAAGGGAAGGAGACCAAGGGTGACGAGGAAGGCAATGAAAAGGAAATGGGAGGGATCAGTGAGATAGATTTGCTTCACACTTTTGGTAAGCACCAGTCCTAAGTATGGAAAAGAAAACAAAAGTGATTCCCTGATTAGTGGTTCCAGGAACCCTCTTTTTAAAACAAGTGGTAGTGTTGTTTTACTTCTTTCCATTCTTACCAGAGTGGTAATGAGAGAGGTTGCATTTTTTGTTATACTGTCCAGCACAGCCTTTTTTTCAGGCAGGTGTGTCATTGCTGCTGTTTATTTAATGTTCACTTATTTGCCCACCACTTTAACATTTCTTGAACACTCACTGCGAGTCATTGGGAAGGAGAAAACACTCTGCCATCTAAAGCTTGTAGTCAGGGAGTAGTGGGGGTAAAATGGAGACAACTGCACTTGAACAACTATTTTAAAAATATGTTCTAAAAATAAATAAATACATAATAAAAAAAATAAAGCTTGTAGTCAGTTCCTGGCAGAGATCAGCACATGAACAAGTAGTGACAAAAGCACCTGGGATGGAAATGCCCTGAAGACGTGTACTGTGTTTGTCGGGGACACAAAAGGAAGCAGGGCTAACTCAGCACCTTCTCCTCCCATAGGTACAACGAGTCCCTCCTGGAGGAGGGCAAGATGATGCACAGGCTGAGACATGAGCGGGTGGTGAAGCTGCTGGGTATCATCATAGAGGAGGGCAACTACTGCCTCGTGATGGAGTACATGGAAAAAGGCAACCTGATGCACGTGCTGAAAGCTGAGGTATGGGGGCCTTTGCTGCGCCTGGTACAGATGTGGTGACTTGGGTGTTCTTGTCTGTTAGGGTTATTACTCATTTTCTGTGGTTGCTTGTTGGTGTAAAATAATCCTTTTGTGAATTGCTAGATGTTTTGGATTTTCTGGTCAATCCCTCATTAAGTCCTCCTTGATTTTCCCTGCTCAGGAAGTAATCTTGCCCTTCTCTCAGTCCCTGAAGACAGGTGTCCATGTCCCTTTTGTCAGTCACTCTAAGATCCACAATTCAGAGACAGGCCCTGTCTTCATGAAGCACATGGTCTGATGTGGGCTATAGGTATAATGAATAACAATTAAATATTGACTGAGTAAAGAAGTTATCCTATGAAGACTTATATGACAGGAAGGGATATCAATGATTATATGCAGATACCATTTAAGAGACGTGTAGCTTAAATCTACAATATTCGAGCCAACAACAGGAAAATAAAAACTTTGCCAAACCAAGTAACTCAAAACCATTTTTAAAAGTTTTTGTATCTGGACTTCTGCCCAACATGGAGGCTTAGGTAGATACACTTTGCCTCCTTGCACAACCAAAATAAGGACAACAACAATTTAGAAACAAAAAACAACCAGTACTAATAGATAATTGAACTGTATGAAAGTCCTACAACCAAGGAGTTAAAGTAGACACATTCATCCAGACCAGTAGGAGGGGCAGAATTGGGTGGACAGGTGGAGAGGGTTCATGGCAAAGCGGTGGCTGACAGACCCCAAGCACACAAGCCAGCAGCAGGTGGACCCAGTGAGGCTGTGGATTGTGGAAGGGCGTGGCGCACAAGGGGGCTGGTGGACCAGGCAATCCCACATTCATGTGTAGATAAACCAGGCAAAACTGGGGAGTAAGACAGACTACCCAACCCAGGGTCCCAGCACAGGGAAATAAAGCCTCAAAACACCAATTGAGAACACCTGTGCGGGTTGAGGTGCCAGGAGAAACTCCCAGCCTCACAGGAGAGTTCATTGGAAAGACCCACGGGATCCTAGAACATACACAAACCCACCCACACAGGAATCAGCACCAGAAGGGCCCAATTTCCTTGTGAGAATCAGGGGAAGGGACTGAAATCCAGCAGAGCGCAGAGCAAGTGCCATTGTTCCCTCTCCGACCCCTGCCCCACATACAGCCTCACAACCAGAGAATGGGCTGCTCCGCCCCTGAACACCTAAGGCTCCCCCCTCATTACATAACAGGTGTGTCAAGATAAAAAAAAAAAAGGCCCAGATGAAAGAACAGATCAAAGCTACAGAAAAAATACAACTGAGTGATGAAGAGATAGCCAACCTATCAGATGCAAAGTTCAAAACACTGTTAATCAGGATGCTCACAGAATTGGTTGAATTTGGTCACAAATTAGATGAAAAAGTGAAGGCTACACTAAGTGAAATAAAGGAAAACGTACAGGGAACCAATAGTGATGGGAAGGAAATGGACTCAAATCAATGGAGTGGACCAGAAGGAAGAAAGAAACATCCAATCAGAAAAGAATGAAGAAACAAGAATTCAAAAAAATGAGAAGAGGCTTAGGAACCTCCAGGACATCTTTAAACATTCCAGCTTCTGAATTATAGGGGTGCCAGAAGGAGAAGAGGAAAAGCAACAAGTGAAAAGTATTTGAACAGATAATAAAGGAGAACTTCCCCATTCTGGAAAAGGAAATAGACTTCCAGGAAGTCTGTCTAGGAAGCTCAGAGAGTCCCAAACAAGTTGGACCCAAGGAGGAAACACCAGGGCACGTCATAATTACATTACCCAAGATTAAAGATAAGGAGAGAATCTTAAAAGCAGCAAGAGAAAAGCAGAGAGTTACCTTCAAAGGAGTTCCCATAAGACTCTCAGATGATTTCTCAAAAGAGACCTTGCAGGCAAGAAGGGGCTGGAAAGAAGTATTCCAAGTCATGAAAAGCAAGGACCTACATCCAAGATTGCTCTATCCAGCAAAGCTTTCATTTGAATGGAATGGTAGATAAAGTGCTTCCCAGGTAAGGTCAAGTTAAAGGAGTTCATCATCACCAAGCCCTTATATGAAATGTTAAAGGGACTTATTTAAGAAAAAGAAGATAAAAGACATGTACAGTAAAATGCCAGGAAACTCACAATTATTAACCACACCTAAAACAAAAACAAAAGAAAACAAAGCAAACAGCTAGAACAGGAACGGAACCACAGAAATGCAGATCACATGGAAGGTCAGCAACAGGGAAGAGGGAGGAGGAGAGAGGGAGAAAAGGTACGGAGAGTAAGTAGCATAGATGTTAGGTAGAAAATAGACGGGGAGGGTAAGAATAGTATGGGAAATGTAGAAGCCAAGAACTTATAAGTATGACACATGGACATGAACTAAAGGGGGGGAATGTGCGTGGAAGGTGGGTGCAGGGTGGAGGGGAGTGAAGGGGGGAAAATGGGACAACTGTAATAACATAATCAAATATATTTAAAAAAATAAAAAAGAATAAAATTAGAAGGAAAGTTAAACAGAATTAACTATGCAAAGAAGAAGTTTTTCTATCTGTTAAGAGCAAGGCCTTGTGCTAGTTGTTCAGGAAGCAGTAGCAAATACACAGACAAGTAAAGGGGACAGATAGTCAAGGGAATGGGGTGCAATGTTTTGATAGACAACCTCGTCGTGTGCTATGGGAACAGAGGAGAGGCACACACCCTAGCATGTGGCATATAAGAGGATTCCAGAAGAAGGATGCTTGAGCCAAAATCTGAGGGACAAGTAGAGGTTTTGAAGCTGAGAATTAGGAAAGAAAGTGTTCCAGGCAGAGAGAATGGCATATGCAAAAGAACGAGAGTATGCCAACTTTGGGAACCTGCAAATAACTGGGCTTGACAAAGCATAGCTTGCCTGTGGGAGTGGTTGATATGACTGTCTTTATTGCAGATGGCCCTCTTTTCCCCATCTTTCCCCCTGACCTCACAATTGCTGAAACTGTGGCAGTTCTTCTTTTAAATCACAGACAGTTCTCACAAATACCTGTGGGAAAGATAAAAGATAATCACTTGTACACATTGTCATATCATTTGATCAGATTGCTCTTCTCCCCAAAACTAGATCAGGTGCATGAACTAAGTAGGCTTTCTGGGGGTCAGGCAAAGACAAGGTGCACAAATTGGGGCTAAAGAAGAAAGTCAGGAGGATGGAGGGAGGGAGGCACAAAGAGATGAGAAAGGGATCTACCTGGCATTTTCCTAAGTCCAAAGGTATTCCATGAAAGACCCGAAAATCTCTGGCAATTTTTTTGTATAGTAGCAATCAGCATAGATACTGGCATTCAGCTATATTATGAGTTAGATATGGTTTGGGGGGTTGACATGGGAATCTTACAGCCATCATTTACATTTTTTTCCTGTTTACCAATAACCAACATATCCATATGTTTTTAGGAAACTGCCTATTTGTAAACTGGGGGCTGTGTGTACGCACACACACAGAGTGAGAGTTTGTGTTTTTTGATGTTAAGCAAATCTAATGTTTACCTACTCTAACTAGAAACTGGAATTCTCTATGTTAAACATAGATGTTCATATAACTAGAATACAATTGTAAGACTGACCTGGGACTCTATGAAGACCTGAAGTACCTGATAACAAATCACAGAATAGATATTAAATTCATTTCAGAATTAACTGCATTATGTTACCTTGTAGATTAATTTTTACATATTTCTAATCAGTAGGAGCACATTCTCTTATATTCTTTTTTCTTTTAACATTATTTCATACATATATTTCCATGATATTTTTCACATATTTAATACATATTAGAACATTATATTAGTATATCATAGAGAATATCTGGGATTTGGGTGGGGTTTTTTTTGTATATTTATCTATTCATCCACCAATCATTCCAAGCACCATGCTAAGTAGTAAGCATACATCCTAAATAATTATGATGATGATGACTTTTTCTCAAGGAGCTTAATTGTTAGCGTTTTTATATAATGCCATATTGTCATGGAAGTTTTAGTTTTATACTGAAAAAGACCATTAATACCCTTAGCACATAGGATGAACTCTTTCTTCGAAGGGGGGCTTGTTTTACAACTCCAGCAGTGCTGCAGAGTGGGATAGAAGGAACCTGGTAACTGTATCCTCCGGTGCAGACCCCACTACTCTGGAATGAAACCGTTGCTTTGGCCAGTTTGAATACTTTTCCGTTTCATAGACTTAATGTTACTTGTTTTAGATCAGTATCCCCCTTTCTGTAAAAGGAAGGATAATTCTGGAGACCATTGAAGGGATGTGCTATTTACATGGAGAAGGTGTAATACACAAGGACCTAAAGCCTGAAAATATCCTCGTTGACAACGACTTTCACATTAAGGTAAACCCGTAAACTGTAATCTAAAGGCTTGTAGAAGATTGAGGCAATTTTAGTTTTAATTCTTCACTGTAAACCCATTTTTGTACGTGGTGACTCTAAAGGGAGACCTAGCCCAGTTTCTAACTGGTGGTGGTGCCCAAAGGCTCTACCAAGGATTGAAAAGGAATGTACACACACTTGATGGAGTTTGTAGTTTTTATGCATTCATTTACTTTCATCTGTACTTTTTAATGTTTCATTTTGAAAGCAAGGGAACAAGAGAAAGGGATTTTGTTGTTCACTCAAGGAGACCAAGATTTACCTAGGTGGGGTCATCGTAGCTTACTGGCTCTGGCAGCAGGAATCCAAGTGCCAGCATCTGACAGGGGAAGCAGTCCAGGGGTCAGGCCTCTGGGACTGCTTTCACAGGCATCCCTCTCTGCTGGAAGGTTCTGCCTCTAGCATTTAGCTCTAGTCCTGGGCGGATTTTTATTCCTGTCTTAAAAAGAAGCTTCCTTCTTTATATTAATAGCACATCTCTTAGAATCTGTGGATTTAACAATAACCACATACCAAAATTCATCCTCAAATGCTTGGATTCCTGGAGGCAAAAGTGAAACTGTCACCTTTGATTTCTTCTTAACTGTATTCTGTATACAGAATATACTGTACTGTATCTATACTGTATTCTGTATACTGTACTCTGTATTCTGCCATTTTCCCCTGCCACTTATCTCTGTGTTTTGTGTCTGACCTTGATGTTTTTCTCTCTGCTTTTTGTCTGTTTTTCTCCTCCTTCCCTTTCCATCTTCTCTTAGGTTCAGGCTACCAACTCAAAACAAGTAGCACCACAGCCCTTATCCTCAGTGTGGCTTTGGAATCCTTGGAATCTTGCATCCATGGGCTTTTGGGCACCATTTGGGAAATTAGAAGGTGCAGTACCTAGTCACTGTCCTCTATACAAATCAGCTGAGAAGAACTTTTTTCCCCCTACCTCCAGAAATAGTTGAAAAACATAAGCAGAGTCAATGAGGAATTAGAACACACATTCTGTTGTTCATGTCAGAAATGCCTTCTGTTCTGCCTCCTTTCTTCCCCTCCTATCAACCCCTCCAGCAAAATTCCTAGGTTTTTAAAAATTACACAAGAATTGAGATACCAGGATTTCACATGGACATTTCTTAGGGGAGATTTTTCTAGATGGCTGGGGAAATACGAAGTTTCTGTGAATGTTCAGAAGTAGCTGTTTTAACCCTATCTAGTGCAACCATTTCTGGAAAACTCACTGTGCCTCACATCTACTGGATGGGCCCCAAATTTAAAGACAAATCTGATTTGCATGTAGCCTTCACAGAACAATCTCATTGTTCTGTTTAATCGCTTGCAGATAGCTGATCTTGGCGTTGCTTCCTTCAAGACTTGGAGTAAGCTGACTAAAGAGGAACATAATGAGCAGCGAAAAATGAATAGTCTCTCTAAGAAAAACGGCGGCACCCTCTACTACATGGCCCCTGAGCACCTGAATGACATCAATGCCAGGCCTTCGGAGAAGTCAGATGTGTACAGCTTTGCCATAGTCCTTTGGGCAATATTTGCAAATAAGGAGCCATATGAAAGTAAGACATTTATGAAGGAGTGAGATTTGTGTATTCATCAAAATTGTTAAATAAAATAATGGTCTTCAATGAAGTCAGTTAAAATTTAAAATTGTTCATCAAATGTCTGTTTTACCCACTAGACTATAAGCTCCCCAGGGTCTTGGACCACACCTGGTGTATTCACTGCTGTTTCTTAAGTATCTACATACATAGTGCCAGGAACATAGCAGGTGCTCTATAAATTTTTGTAATCTCAGTTTAGGAATTGAGGGTCACAGGACAAATAGGAGCCTGGATGATGTATCTAAGCTTGGGAGGTACTGTAAAATTTTAGGATTCTTCATGGACAAGAAAGTGCTTGCTTATATTTATGAGGACTTACCCTTTCATACTACAAGGCATACATGTCATACTTTCATCTATTCACTTACTCCATTCAAAAATTATTTCAGAACGTATATAGGCACTTTAATCAGAATTGGGAATGTAAAGATGAGACAGACATGGTTCATGCAGGAGAACGGATACATGAGTAGTCATTCTTCAGTTTGTTAAGAGCCTAAACTAATGGACATTTTCCTACCCATTCTTTGGGGGATTATTAGCTCCCACAGTTTAACAACCACCACTTTGCCCAATGCCTCTCAAATCTCTTATCTCTAGCCTTGGCCTAGATATCCATTTGTCTGTTAGATCTATTATATGTACCAGAAGAACCCCAAAGCAACATCCCCCCAAACAAATTTATCTTCTACCTGCTCTCCCTGTAGCCCACTCAGCTTTGCACCTCTTGTTATGTTCAACAATGGCATCGCCATCCATCTTCTGAGTTTCCCATTGAAAAACACTCATCATCACAGACTCAGCCTTGTTCCTCATCTCCCACATCCAGTGAGACATCAAAACCTATAAATTCAAAGTATACATAATTCAAGATACATCTTGAATCATCCACTTCTATCACTACTGGACTTTATTGAGTCAAACCCTTTGTATTTCTGCTGTAGGCTCCTCATATGCACTCACCATTCACACTGCAGCCCAACTGGTCCTCCCAAAGGAAATGTGGCCATCTCGTCTATTTAAAATCCTTTCAAGACTCTCTGTGGCCTTAAGGATAAAGTTTAAATTCCTCAGTATGGAATACAGGGTCCTATCTGATTTGGGTTTTGCTTCTTTCTCTAGCCTTATTCCTTACCTCTCTTTCTTAGTCAATATTCTCACTTATACCAAACATAATTTCTGGGATACATCATGATTTATGGAACCTCCAATATGTTTACACCCTACTTCCTTAGCCCGTAATCCTCCCCACCACGTCCTTTTTCCCCATTCTTTACTTGGATAACTCCTTATTTTTCTGCACTCAACAAAGCCTTCTCTGACCTTCTAGTAAAGGTCCTCATACTTCCTTTTGCTTTTTTAAGATTTTATTTATTTATTTCTTAGAGAGGAAGGGAGGGTGAAAGAGAACGAGAGAAATGTCAATGTGAGAGAGAAAGATCAATGGTTGCCTCTTATATGCTCCCTGACTAGGGACAGAACCCATAACCCAGGCATGTGCCCTGACTGGGAATTGAACTGGCAACCTTTTGCTTTGAGGAACAATGCCCAGCCAACTAGCCACACTGGTCAGGCCTCTTGTTACTTCTTGAATGTTACTCTACATCTTAAGTCACTCTCATTAATATTCCATTTGTTCTGCCAGTAGGCAGTTTTCTTGTGAATTTTCTCTTTCATCTACAGAAGTTAAGACATTGTGTGGCTCCTTGCCACAGTACCATTCTTCCCTGTGCAAACAAGGCTGCTTTACTAAAAGCATATCCTAGGCAGAGAGAGGTTAGTGGCATTGTCCAAGTTCTGTCACCTCCCTGCCTGAGAGGAGCAGGACCTGAAAGAAAGTCTAAACTTAAGTTTCTCTTTGCTTTATAGATGCTATCTCTGAGCAGCAGTTGGTAATGTGCATTAAATCTGGGAACAGGCCAGATGAGGGGGACATCATTGAGCACTGCCCAAAGGAAATCATCAGCCTCATGGAGCAGTGCTGGGAGGCAGATCCAGAATTACGGCCAACATTTGCTGGTAAGGGCATCTTTTATGACTGTACCATTACCGATGTGGCCATTTTTCCTATTATCACGAAGTTGCTTTGAGTCTTCAGAAAATTGAATTTCACTTTTGATTTCAAACTGATTATCTAGATTTCAAACATTTTCTTCAATGAAAAGATTCCATCCCTCCCAAAAGCATGTTTTTTCATAATTAACTTTTTAAAAACTGTGTTGAAACACACATATATGCAAGGTCTGTCCGGAAAAAGTCCAGCCATTGTTAATTTAACAAGTGGTTTGCATGACATTGATATAACTTGGTAGCCAAGGAGCATGGACTGGAATGTGCCTCTGTGAACAATGACGACATCACTGTACTAGTCATTTGGAGTGGTAGACATTCAGTGAGCATGTGTACTGTGTGGCCATCACATTCAAAATGACTGAGTGAGTAAAGCAACACATCTGCATCACATTTTGTGTTAAACTTGAACATTCCTCTGTGGAAACTATTTGGATAATTCAGAAGGCTTCCAGAGACAATGCAATGAGTGTAGTGCAAATAAAAGTGTGGCACAAATGCTTCAAAGATGGTCTAGAATCTGTTGAAAGTGACCACATTCTGGAAAGCCTGCAAAACCAGAACACCTGAGAATGTTGAATGTACACAGGCTGCAGTCAACAACGATCGGCAGCTGACAGTGCAAGAACTAGAAGCTGATGTGGGGATTCCAAAAACTACTGTGTCTGAGATTTTGATGCAGGATCTTGGTGTGAAAGGTGTTGTGGCAAAATTCATTCCACAGCTTCTGCTACCTGAGCAGAAGGAACATCGTGCTGCAGTTGCCAGTGACTTCATTCAAATTGCTACTAATTAACCAGATTTTCTCAATAACCAAAGGTGAATTGTGGGTCTACAGCTGTGGTCCAGAAATGATCCCAGTGGATGTCACCTGGTTCTCCATGCCCAAAGAAGACATGGCAATGTTGCAGCAAGATCAAGACCATGTTAACTGTGTTTTTTGATTGGGAAGTTGTTGTCCATCACAAGTACACCTCTCCAGGCCAGATAATTAATAAGTACTACCTCATTGTTCTTCATTGGTTGATAGATGCAATACAACCAAAACAGCCAGAGCTGTGGGCAACTGGTGATTGGCAGCTTCATCATGACAATGTGCCTGCTCATGCATCATGTCTACTGCAGAGTTTTTTTGTGAAATATCATATCCCCCAGGTGACTTAGCCCCCTACAACCCATATTTGGCACCCTGCAGTTTCTGGCTTTTCCCAAAAGTAAAATCACCTTTGAAAGGCAAGAGATTTCAGACCGTCAGTGAGATTCAAGAAATACGATGGAGCAGCTGATGGTGATTGGGAGAACTGTGTGAGGTCCCTAGATGCCTGCTTTGAAGGGGACTGAGGCATCATTGTCCTGTGTACAGTGTTTTTTGTATCTTCTTCAATGAATGTCTCTATTTTTCATAGTTCATGGTTGGATACTTTCTGGACAGACCTTTGTAAGTTACCATTTTAACCATTTTTAAGTGTACGGTTCAGTGACATTAGTGCATTCATACTGTTGTGCAACCATCACCACCACTCATGTCCAGAACCTTTTCATCTTCCCCACTGAAACTCTGTCCCCATTAAACACCAAATCCCCAGTGTTCTTCTCTCCCAGCCCTTGGCAACTACCATACCACTTTCTGTCTGTATGAATTTGACTACTCTGGGTACTTCATTATAAGAGGAATCATACACTATTTGTCCTTTTGTGACTGGCTTAGTTCACTTGAGCATAATGTCTTCAGGGTTAATCTGTGTTGTAGCACATGTCAGATGTTCTTTTTATTGCTGAGTGGTATTTCACTGTATGGATATGCCACATTTTTTTATCCATTCATCTGTTGAATGATACAACTTGGGTTGCTTGCATTGGCCTTTTTGTTTCTTAGCTTCTTTTATTTCTTTTCCCTCCTTTTGTGTAGCTGGCATCTTTGGATATATATTTTGTCATTTAGATTGGGCCTATAGTAGAGGAAGAAGGTAAGGATATGGGTTTGTCACATGCTTGCACCTCTTCCCATTCCTCTGTGTTACCAAGGATCTTGCTAAGATCCTAAAGGCAGAGGAAAGAAGAAAATCAGATGAAGAAAAAATAAATAGTGGGAAAGCACTTAGGAGCCTGTAAAGCATTTTGTCCTTATATTTCAGCTATGAGAAAACAGAAATGAAGCCCCACCTACCACTTACTACCAAAGGATTAGAAGAGTACTTTGATTTAGTTGCCTATTTGCTTATTTGTTCAGTCAGCCTGAATATTCCTCTGGCTTGATTTCCTTTTTCTAACTTCTTTTTCACTTTTCTTAAAAATTATATTTATTTTTAGAGAGAAGGGGAGAGGGGATGGGAAGGAGAAAGAGAGGAAGAGAAACACAATGTGTAAGAGAAACATGGACTGGTTGCCTCTTACACACCCCCAACTGAGGACCTGGCCCACAACCCAGGCACGTGCCCTGACTGGGAATCAAACCTGTGACTTTTCAGTTCACAGGCCAGCACTCACTCCACTGAACCACACCAGCCAGGGCTCTTTTTCACTTTGTTTTTCATTGAAGTTCTTACTCTGAGATAATTTTAGATTTATATGCAGATGTATTATAAAGGATACAACTCAGGAACAGCCAAGTGGAAGAGAAGCATAAAGCAAAATATTTGCGGGGGTAGGAGGTACTTAAGAGCTCCCATGCCTTTTCTGGAGGTACCACTCTTCCAGAACCTCAGTGTAGTCTCTGACCCAAAAGCTCTCTAAACTCTTGTTTAGAGATTTTCATGGAGGCCTCAGTAGACTAGGCACAGTTGACTAAATCATTGGTGACTGAACTATCTTCAGTCCTTCTTCCCTTCATGGAGGTCAGGAGGTGGTGCTGAAAGTTCCAACTCTAATTATGATGAGGTGTTTCTGGTGACAGTTCCCATTCTGAAGCTGTCTAGTTTCCCCTCACCCCTACCTCTCCAGCCAGGAGCCATCTCACTAGCATATACAGACATTCTTATCATTTAGGGGATTCCAGGGATTTGGCAAACTCCCTGCCCAGAGCCAACAAAAGCTGATGAAAAGACCAAATGTGTGTTATTTTTTCATATTGTACATTTTATTTCTTCCTCCTTTCCAAGGTATCTTCTTTTATCATTTTTCTTTTTGTTTAGAGAACTTCCTTTAGCTATTCTTTTGTGGTATGTCTTCTGGAGACAAATTCTCTTAGTTTTTCTTCATTTGAGAATATCTTGATCTCCCTTTTATTCCTGAAGGATATTTTTGCTGGTGTAGAATTCTGGGTTGATGGTTATTTTTTCAGCACTTAAAAAATATTGTGCTACTTCCTCTGGCCTCCATGGTTCCAGTTGAGAAATCTTCTGTCATACTTTTTTTTCTTTGAAATTTTAATTTTTTATTGTATTTTTTCCATTACCATTTAACCTCTTTATACCAACCCCCCACCCCGTAATCACCACACTGTTGTTCATGTCCATGAGTCCTTTTTCCTTTTTTTGCTCCATCCCTCCAACCCCTTGGCCCTCCTGCCCCCATAGCTGTCATCCTGCTCTCCATCTGTGAGTTTGTCTCTATTTTGCTTGTTAGTTCAGTTTGTTCATTATATTCTACATATAAGTGAAAGCATATGGTATTTGTCTTTCTCTGGCTGGCTTATTTCACTTAGCATAATGTTCTCCAGGTCCATCCATGCTGTTGCAAAGGGTAGAATTGTTCTCCTTTTTTTTTATGGCTGAGTGGTATTCCATTGTGTAAATGTTCCATAGTTGTTTTATCCACTCATTTACTGATTCCTCTGTCATTCCAATTGTTTTTTTCCTTATAGGTAGTAGTTTTCTCTGACCACTTTCAAGGTTTTTATGTTCTCTTTATTTTTCAGAGGTTTAATTGTTATTTGTATTGTTATGGATTTTGGGGGGTTTATTCATTTGAGTTTTGATCAACTTTTCTAATCTATAGGCTTATGTATGTTGCCAAATTAGAGTACTTTTTTCAGCCCTATTCCTTTCCTTCCAAGATTCTGATGACAGAAATACTAGTACTTTTCTTATAGTCCCACATGTCCCTGACTCCTGTACATTTTTTTCCCTGAGTTTATTTCTCTCTCTTGATCAGATTGGGTCATTTTTATAGTTTGTCTTCTAATTCACTGACTTTGCTCCGTATCCTTCATTCTGCTGTCGAGCTCATCCACTGAGCTTTTAATTTTGGTTTACTGAATTTTTCAGTTAAAAAGTTTTATTGAAATTTCTTTTATATGTTCTATTTATTTATTGATGCTTTCTATTTTTCATTTCAAGCTTATTTATAACTGATATTGAAGCATTTTTATTGTGGCTGTTGAAAAGCCCTAGACAGGTAATTCTAATATCTCTGCCATCACAGTGTTGGCATTTATTGTCTTTTTTTTTATTCAGTTTGAGATCTTTATGGTTCTTAGTATGATTAGTGATTTTTCTATTGAAACTTACACTTTTTCTTACTATGTTATGAGATTCTGGATCTTCTTTAAGTTTTCCGTTTTAGCTGGCTTTATCCGACATGATTTTGGCAGTGGGATGGTTTTGCCACCTTGTTGGTTCCAGGTTGAGGGGAGTGCAGGTTCTCCACTTAGCCCTGTTAACATCTGAGGTGGAGAAGCCTCCTTGTTACTACTGGTCAGGTGTGGAAGTTCCTGCAGAGTTCACGTGGTCTCCATGGACACTGCAATGGAGTGAAAGTCCTGACTCCCCACTATGCCTCTTCTGACACTTACCCATTAAGATAGAGAAGGGGCTTTTTGTTACCGCAAGGTGAGGGTCAAATCCAGTCTGCCATTGTAGTTCACTGACACCACAGAAGCGGAGGGGCTCATTACCATCTGGCAGAAGGGAAAGTCCTGGTTTCCTATTTGGATCTCTCTGACATCACCCTCGTTGGTGCATTGGGGCACCTTATTACTGTCTTGTGAGGTTGGAAGTCTCAGCTCACAATCAGCCTTTGTTGGTAGGGGTGGCGATGGAGCAACAGTTTTTTTCTGTCCTTTGGTTGGAGTGTGGTTATTGACTAAAGGTTTTATATCTTGCTAGGATGCCCCTTGTTTAGTCCTCTGGATAGAAAAAGTAGCTTTGCTGGATTTTTTTGGTATTGGGTTGCCAGCTTCTTCAGGACTAAGTCTAGAATCTACGTGGCAAAAAAGAAATCCCAGTGAACTCATTGTCATGTCTTTTCTCAGATCCCAAAGTCCCTAGCTGATCTGCCTTTGTCTCTTCTCCTTTCAGAGTCTCCTTATATTTGTTTTATGTATAATATGTAGGGCTTTGTGTTGTACTTAGAGGGAGAAATAAGGAAAAGTATGTCTACTATATCTTCCAGAAAGTGATCATTGCTTTTTTCTTTTAAAGCCAACAGCTCTAACACTTTATACCAAAGTTTTGAGTGAATTTTATTCTGAGTATTTTATCCTCTGGTAAATCTATCAGAGGGACAGAAACAAAGAGTCCACCCATCCTTGTTCACTTGGAAATGAACTCACAATAGCTAGGGCTTTATGCTTCACAGCCAGAGACACTGCATGCCAGTTCACAGGAGTGCTTTGTTGTACTATCCCTTGTTCTGTCACCAAGTTATTAATCTTGTTAGTCTTTTTCTGAAAGCCAGTGATTTGGCATTTAAAGTTTTGTTTTACTGCTTTCCCACAGATTAAAGTAAATGCAAAGATAATAGATCACTAATATTTTAATTTTATTTCAGAAAATATTTAAGAAATTTAAAGTACTGTTTTTCTTAATATAGGCATTGAAGAAAAATTTAGACCTTTTTATTTACGTCAGTTAAAAGAAGATATAGAGGAGGATGTGAAGAGTTTAAAGGTAGGTAACATAGCAAATGCTAAAAATGTTAATATATCAAAGCATATATTTTAAACCATGAAAATCAAAGCAATGTAATTTGTGACTGAGATTTGAGGTAAGCTAGCTTGGTAACCACATAAAACAAAATGAGCAGTTTTATGCAGATATCAACTTGGCATTCTGGACCCATTCCTCCTTCAAAACTAATGAAATGAGAGAAAATATACATAGTAATATGAAAACAAAAGCACAACTTCTCTGTAATAAAACAGGAAATATCCTGGGTGGATTAGTCATTTTGAGGAATTCTTGAAAGATAGAAAGCCAACAAAAGTATATTTGCTGAAACATGTAACAGAAAAAGAAAAGCTAACCCAGAACATAATGCTGAAGGAGAGCTAGAGGAGCAAGTTTTGAGTGAATATAGAGAGGCAACATCATGGTCACCTGGGACATTGACAGGGAGTTATTTGAGATCCACAGTTATACCAGTCATAAAAGTTGGCTTCTCCCCCTAATTCCATTATGCTAAGCCACAAATGGGAGCAGCATCTGCTTTTGAGCTGAAGCAGTAAGTTTGAGGTCTGGAGTCAGAGAAGTATGTCAAATATTGTTACCAATTAACCAGCAAAGAGGAACAGAAACTTGCCCAACATACACATTCAGGAAAAAAGCTGCTGTCATAAGTCTTACAGCAACATAATGCTAGAATCGTGAAAAGGAGACTACAGTAAACAAAACAAGTAGACAAACAGCAATTTTAAAATACAAAAAAAGAAAAAACTTGGACAGTCAGAAAAAAAAGGATTGTCAGCCTCTTACACTTAAACAGAGATATCTAATGCAAGCCAAGAGCAATCAAATGGACAGCACGAGCGATAGTCACTAAGGCAGTAAAGTATTACTACTTAGTAATATTTCATGATAATAAAAGGTTTGATTCATCAGAATGATAATAGCTTTAGATATCTATATGGTCATAAAATCAAAATATAGAAAGCAAAAATTGGCAGAACTCAAAGAGTAAATAGACAAATCCACAATCACAGTTGGAGATATTAATACACATTTCCCTCTAATTGGTAGAAGAAACAGAAAAAAATTGTCAGTGAGGATATAGAAAATTTGAACAACATAATTAACACATTTGACCTAATGGGAATATATAAAATATTGCATCTAATTACTCCAGAATACACCTTTGAAGGCTTTTCAAGAACGTATGGAACATTTTCAAAAGTTGACCATGTACTGGAAAATAAAAGGAGTCTCAACCAATTTGAAGGACTGTAATCATGTAAAGAATGATTGCATTCTCTGACTACATTTCAGTTATGCTAGAAATTAATCTTAAAAGATAATTAGAAAATCCCATTGGTTAGAAGTTAAGAAATATACTTTTAATTACCAATTGGGTTAAAAAATAATGAAATTTAGAAAATATTTGGAGCTAATAAAGCACTACTTATTAAAGCTTACAGAATTTGCAAAGGAGTACTTACTAGTAAAAATAGTCTATATATATATTTATGAAGGGCTGAGAATGAATTAGATAAGCATTCATCTGGAGAAGATAGCAAAATAAACCTAGAGCAAATAGAAAGCAGTAAATAATAAGAGAAGAGCATAAATTAGTGATATAGAAAACAGCTAATAGAGGATCCAAAAAGTTAAATGTTGGTTCTTTAAAAAAACTAATAAAATCAACTAATTATGACTCATCAAGGAAAACAGAAAACATTAATTAGCACAAAACAGTTGTGCTAATTAATTTTAAAACAAATAAAATGGGTAAATTTTAAGGAAAAAATAGAACTTAGCAAAACTGACTTAGATAGAATTAGAAAACCTGAATATTCCTGTAGCCATTTAAAAAGATTGAATCAGTGATGAAAGTTCTTGCCATGAAGAAAATTCCATATCCAGATCATTTTACCAGTGATTTCTTTTTTTTTTTTTTTAGGATTTTATTTATTTATTTTTAGAGAGGGAATGGAGGGTGAGAGAGAGAGAAACATCAATGTGCGGTTGCTGGGGGTCATGGCCTGCAACCCAGGCATGTACCCTGACTGGGAATCGAACCTGCGACACTTTGGTTCGCAGCCCGCACTCAATCCACTGAGCTACGCCAGCCAGGGCTTTTACCAGTGATTTCTATCAAGTATTCAATGAATAAATCATTCCAATCTTACAAAATTTGTCCAGATAACAGAAAAGAGGGCACACTCCCAGACTCATTTTATGAGACTAGTTATATCCTTGATCCCCAAACTTGAAAAAGAAGATAAAAGAAAGGAAAATTATAGACCAATCTCACTTAACACAAATGTGAAAATCTTGAATGAAATATGACAAAATGAATCCATCAATGGACAGTGAAGTTTGGAAAAGATACTTGGCCTCACTAACAGCGAAAAGCAAAATGAATTTATTATAATTTTTTTATCTATTAGATTAACATTTTTGAAAGATTGGGAATATCAAGTGTTGGTGAAAATGCAGACTAGTAGGCAGTCCCTGTGCAGTATTGGGTAAGAGTATGAATTGGTGAAGTTTATTGAAAAATGAAGCATCTGTCAAACTTTTAAAAAAGATTTTATTTATTTACTTTTAGATAGAGGGGAAGGGAGGGAGCAAGAGAGGGAGAGAACATGAATGTGTGAGAGAAACATCCATTGGTTGTCTCTTGCATGCTCCCACTTGGGGACCTGGCCTGGAGCCCTGGCATGTGCCCTGACTGGGAAGGGAACCAGCAGCCTCTTGGTTTACAGGCCGGCACTCAATCCACTAAGCCACACTAGCCAGGGCAACCTATCAAACTTTTAAAAGCATATAACTTTTGCAGCAATTCTGCTCTTAGTAGTCTATCCTGTTCACATGTATTCTCAAAGATTTATCTCTAGGAGTTTTTTATACCTTAGTTTTGTTTTATTTGTAAGATTTTATTTATTTATTTATTTATTTATAGAGAGACGGGAAGGAAAGAATAAAGAGAGGGAGAGAAACATCCATGTGTGAGAGAAGTATCAGTCAGTTGTTTCTCACATTCCCCCAAATGGGGACCCAGCCTACAACCCAGGAATGTGCCCTGACAGGGAATCTAACTGGAAACCTTTCAGTTCACAGGACAGCACTCAATCCATTGAGCAACACCAGCCAGGGAGCACCTTAGTTTTTGAGACTGAAAAATTGGAAACAACCCACATGGATCATAAGTAGATATACTAAATTTCGAGTCATTGAAACTACAGAATATATAGCCATTTAAAAGAGGCAGAAACTAATATATAATGACACAGAAAGATCTTCATGATTTGTTATTAGTAAAAAAAAATAAGTCAAAACAATACTTAAGAGTTTGATCCTTTTCTTCTATATTTAGATCCTATATCTTCTATATATTTTATGTATACACAAACATGTGTATATATGTACGTGTGTGTGTGTGTGTATGGTCTGTCCAGAAGGTATCCAGCTATATAATATGAAAAATGGAGATATTTACTGAAGGATATTTATACAAAAATGAAGATATTTATACAAGAAACATTGTACTTAGGACAATGACACCTCAGTCCCCTTCAAAGCAGGTGCCTTGAGACCTTACACAGTTCTCCCAGTCGTCATCAACTGCCCTGTCATATTTTCCTGAATCTCACTGACAGTCAAATATCTTTCTTTTCAAAGGTGTTTTTAGTTTGGGGAAAGCCAGAAGTCACAGCGTGATAAATTGGGGCTGTAGGGGGGCTGAGTCACCTTCAGCAATTTGATATTTCACAAAAAACCTCTGCACAAGACATGGTACATGAGTGGGCTCATTGTCATGATGGAGCTGCCAATCACCAGCTGCATATAGCTTCAGCCTTCTGAATCATCTGAATAGTTTCTGGAGCAATGTTCAAGCTTAATGCAAAATTTGATGTAGATTTGTTGCTCTTTTTGCTCAGTAATTTTGAATGTGATGGCCACACAGTACACATACTCATTCAATGGTGTCTACTGCCCCCACTGACTAGTACAGTGAAGTCATCATTGTTCACACATGTGCGTTCCAGTCTACTGTCCTTGGCTGTCAGGTTACATCAATGTCACACAAACCATTCTCATTATATTAACAATGGCTGGACTTTTAGTGGACAGACCATATGTGTGTGTGTGTATAAATTTCCAGAATGTATATGCAAATACCTAGAGAGAATAAAAGGATAAACCACATATGCTGTGTGAGGGCAGGGATCCTCAACTCTGGGCCATGGACCAGTACCAATTGGGGGCTGTTAGGAACTGGGCCGCACAGCAGGAGGTGAGCTTGAATGTAATGCACTTGAATTGTCCCAAAACTGTCTCCTTCACCCCAGTCCATGGAAGAGTTGTCTCCCATGAAACTGGTTCCTAGTGCCAAAAAGGTTGGGGACTACTGTTCCAGGGAATGGAAGAAAGTGGTGGTTGGAATAAACAACTAAAGTGCTGCTGTATGTGATTCTGCACAATTTGATTCTTTTTAAATGGAACCTGTACTTATGTATTTTGTATAATAAAACATAACTATAAAAATAAACAATTGCTTTTATAAATTAAAATAACAGACTGTTCAACTTCCGGCGAAGATGGAGGCATAGGTAGATATATTTTTCTTCCTCGCACAACCAAAAGAAGAATCACCACCAAAGTAAAAACAAAATACAAATGGAAGTGCCAGAAAATCTAACTGTATGGAAGTCCGACAACCAAGGAGTTAAAGAAGAAACATCCAGACTGAAAGGAGGGGTGGAGATGGGCAGCTGGGGCAGAGAGGATGCACAGCAAGGTGGTAGCTGGCAGACTGGGAGGATGAGGCGGTGGCAGGTGTACTTGGTGATCCCACATTTGTATGTGGATAAACTGGGAGGAACAACTGGGGAAAAAGACAGACTGTGCAACCCAGGGTTTCAGAATGAGAAAATGAAGCCTCAAAACCTCTGGCTGTAAAATCTGTAGGGGTTGTGGCAATGGGAAAAACTCCCAGTCTCACAGGACAGTCTGTCGAGGGACCCATGGGGTCCTGGGACATACACAAAACCACCCACCTGGGAATCAGCACCAGAAGGGCCCAATTCACTTGTGGGTAGTAGAGGAAAGCAGGCTGAGAGCCAAGCAAGCAGCATTGTTCCCATTCTGACCCCTTCTTCACATACAGTGTCACAATGCAGGGAAATAAGTTGCCTCACCCTGGTGCACACCTAAGGCTCTGCCCCTTACAACAACAGGTGTGCTAGACAAAGAAATATAGACTAAATAAAAGAATAGATCAAAACTCCAGAAAAAGAAGTAAGCAAAGAGGAGATAGCCAACCAATCAGAAGCAGAGTTCAAGACACTGGTAATCAGGATGCTCACAAACTGATTGTAGGTGCAAAATAAAAGAAGTGAAGGCTATACAAAATGACGTAAAGTGGAATATGCAGGGAGCCAACAGTGAAGGGAAGGAAACGAGGACTCAAATCAACAATTTGGAACAGAAAGAATAAACATTCAACCTGAACAGAATGAAGAAAGAAGAAATAAAAAAAAATGAGAGACTTAGTCACCTCTGGGACGACTTTAAATGTTCCAACATCTGAATCATAGGGGTGCCAGAAGGAGAAGAGAAAGAGTAAGAAATTGAAAACTTATTTGAAAAAATAATGAAGGAGAACTTCCCAATTTTGGTGAAGGAACTAGACATGCAAGTCCAGGAAGCTCAGAGAGTTCCAAAAAATGTGGACCCAAGGAAGCACACACCAAAGCACATCATAGTTACATTACCCAAGATTAAAGATAGGGAGAGAATCTTAAAAGCAGCAAGAGAGAAGCAGAGAGCTACCTACAAAGGAGTTCCCATGAGACTCTCAGCTGATTTCTCCAAAGAAACCTTGCAGCCAAGAAGGGCTGGAAAGAAGTATTCCAAGTCATGAAAGGCAAGGACCTCTATCCAAGATTACTCTATCCAGCAAAGCTGTCATTTAGAATGAAAGGTCAGATAAAGTGCTTCCCATATAAGGTCAAGTTCAAGGAGTTCATCATCACCAAGCCCTTACTATATGAAATGTTAAAGGGACTTATCTGAGAAAAAGAAAATAAAAAACTATGAACAGTAAAATGACAACAAACTCGCAACTATCAACAACTGAACCTGAAAAACCAAAATAGCCCTGGCTGGTGTGGTTCAGTGGGTTGAGTGCTGGCCTGTGAATCAAAAGGTCACTGGGTTCAATACCCCATCAGGGCACATGCCTAAGTTGTGGGCCAGGTCCCCAGTTGGGGATGTGCAAGAGGCAACCGATTAATGTATCTCTCATACATTGATGTTTTTCTCCTCTTTCTCCTTCCCTTCCCCTCCCTCTAAAAATAATAAATAAAATCTTTTTAAAAACCCAAAAACAAACCAAGCAAACAACTAGAACAGGAACAGAATCACAGAAATGGAGATCACATGGATGGTATCAGAGGAGAGGGGGAATGGGGAGTATGGGGGAAAAGGTACAGGGAATAAGAAGCATAAATAGTAGGTACAAAATAGACAGGGGGAGGTTAACAATGGTATAGGAAATGGAGAAGCCAGAGAACTTATGTGTACGACCCATGGACATGAACTAAGAAGGAGGGTGCTGGAGGTAGGGGAGGTAAAGGGTAGAGCGGGATATATGTGAGAAAAATATGGGACAACTGTAATAGCATAATCAATAAAATATACTTTAAAAAATAATAAAAATGCTTATCATGTTAAATAAAAAGCAACATACAAAATGTTCTAAACTATGCACATAATTAATATTCTCATTCTTCTCTAAATTACTCATAATGTTCATTCAGTGAATGTTTTTGACCACACACCTATGTAACTTGCAGTGTGTTAGAAGCAAAATGTAAATATGACTAGGAAAATGTCCTGAAGAAATACCAAAATGTTAATTTTTTAAGTGAAGGCATAATATGTAAGTTTCTTTTCATTCCCTACATTTTCTATAATGAATATTATGGCTTTTATAGAAAATTTCCTTTTTTATTGTGGTGAGATACATACCATAAAATTTGCCATCTTAACCATTTTTAAGTATCCAGTTCACTGGCATTCAGTACATTCAGTGTTATGCAGCCATCATCAATATCCATTTCCTTTTTTTTAATCCCAAACAGAAACTTTAACTCCACATTCATTTCTCTCCCCATCCCATGGTAACCTCTGTTCTACCTTCTGTCTCTGAATTTTCCTATTCTAAGTACCTTGTAGACATGAAATCACACAATATTTGTCTTTTGGTGTCTAGCACATTCACTTAGCACAGCGATTTTCAACCTGTGTGCCACAGCACACTGGTGTGCCACAAGAATTTTTAAAACATGCAGTACCTGACTGTCAGGGGCACTTACTTCTTTTCCCTTAGATTGTCAAATAAAAAAATGACAAGAGCCAATACAATAGCTGTCCAGTGTGAATGAATCATAATTATACCTATTTTTTATCAGATCAGCAAAAAATATATTTTAGTGTGCTGTAAAATTTTAGTAATTAGTTTATGTGTGCCATGAGATGAAAAAAGTTGAAAATCACTGACTTAGCATAATGTCTTCAAGATGCATCCATCCTGTAGCTTCTACAAGAACCTCATTCCTCTTTAAAGCTTAATTATATTCCATCATATGTACATATTACTTTTTTTCATTCATCTGTTGATGGACACTTGGGTTGTTTCCACCTTTTATCTGTAATGAATAATGCTGCTATGCATGTTGGTATATGAGTATTTTTTTTGAGCCCCTGCTTTCAGTTCTTTCACATATATGCCTAGGAGTAGAACTGCTGGACTGTATGATAATTCTGTTTAACTTTTTGAGGAACCAAGAAACTGTTTTCCATAAGGCAGCACCATTTTACATTGCCACCAGCAATGCACAAGCATTTCAATTTCTCTTTCTCACCAATACTTTTTATTTTTCTGAGTTTTGGTTTTGTTTTTTGTTTTTTACATAATCGACATTCTAATCGGTATGAAGTAGTATATATCTCATGGTGGATTTGATTTGCATTTCCTTAATGACAATGAAGTTCAGCATCTTTTCATGTACTTATTGGCTATTTGTATATCTTTTTTTGAGAAATGTCTGTTTAAGTCCTTTCCCCACTTTTGCATTGGGTTGCTTTGTTGTTGTTGTCATTAAATTATAAGAATTTTTTATATATCTAGATAGTCATCTCTTATCATATATATATGATTTGCAATTTTTTCCTATTCAGTGAATTGTTTTTTACTCTCATAATAGTGTTCTTTGATACACAGAAGTCTTTAATTTTGATGTAGACAAATCCATCTTTTTATTTTGTTGCTTATGCTTTTATTGCCATATCCAAGAAGTCATTGTCAAATCCAATGTCCTGAAGCTTTTCCCATGTTTTTCTCTAATAGTTTTATAGTTTTAGCTCCTAAATTTAGGTTTTTGATCCATTTTGAATTATTTTATATATATGTTTAAAGGTAAGGATCTAACTTCATTCTTTCACATGTGGATATTCAGTGTTTCCCCCATTGAGTGGTCTTGGCACCCTTGTCCAAAATTAATTGACCATGTATGTAAGGGTTTATTTCTGGGTTCTTCAATATATTCTGTTGGACTATATGTCTGTCCTTAGGCTATACCACTCTGTTTTGATTACTGTAGCTTTGTAGTGAGTTTTAAAAATCACAAAGTGTGAGCCCTCCAACCTTGTTCTTTTTAAAGATTGTTTTGGCTATTTGGGAAATGCATTTTTTTTTAAATATTTACTGTTCGTAAGAGCTACCTTATGTGAAATTTCTACTTTCTGAAAAGACTTATTTTTCTTATAATAATCTTCTGGAACTGACTATTTTCTGCTATTTACTGAAGTATGTAGTTTGCTCTTTATTATAGAAAGAGTATCCTGGCCAAAATGAAATTGTGAAGAGAATGCAGTCTCTCCAAATGGATTGTGTAGCAATACCTCCAAGCAGGTCAAATTCAGGTAACTTACACTATGATCAGAAATCTGTTTATTCACTTATTTGTGTACTCATTCACACACTTTTCTCTCTTAAATACTATTCACAACCATATGAGAAGAAGCAGCAACTAAAAAATTCAACGCCTACCTTAAAAGAATATATAATATATTCAGGAGTCAAGATACATATATTTAAAATGTTAAGCACCATTGAGTTCACCAGAATGATAAAGCACCCTGAATAAAAGAGTCCTAATATATCCGATAGGGAGAAAGTGATGGTTCAGGATAAAGAAGGGGGCATATGTAGGAGCAAGTGCTTGAGAACGTCAAGGATGACGAGATCCAGAGTATCAGCAGAGAGGCTGGTCTCAGATTCAAGCAGGGATACTTTTTTCCTTACAACGAAAGGGTAGGCAGAGTACAGGGTTTTGTAGCCACCTATTAGCTATTTCTTATGGAGCAAATTACTTAACCTCTTAAACCTTATCCATTAGATCATGATAATTGCTCTTACCCTTATTCTTTAAAAAATGAAAGAATGAAAAAATCCATGGAAAGTGATTAGCATAGAGCTGCTGCTATTATTTTCCAACCCTGCACCAACCTGTACCTCCTCTGCTGCAACACAAGTCCCTTTCTTCCTTTGTCATTCCTGCAACACCCATTTTTCTGTTGCTTGTTATAATTTCCCTAATGCTCTCTCATTGCTAGGCATGGGCTCCTACTTATTACATATAAAAGAGGGCCCATGTAATACATGCTTTTTACTTGTTCTCAATGTTTACAGTATGTGACTGTGAGGTACAGATTCATTATGGGGCTCAGGTTTCATTTTACTTTTTAATGTTTCATGAAACTCCAATGGCGATCATTTCTTCTCAGCCACAGAACAGCCCGGTTCACTGCATAGTTCACAGGGACTTGGGATGGGTCCTGTGGAAGAGTCCTGGTTTGCTCCCTCTCCGGAGCACCAGCAGGAGGAGAATGACAGGCTGCAGAGTAAACTCCAGGAGGAAGCCAACTACCATCTTTTTGGCAGCCGCATGGACAAGCAAACAAAACATCAACCCAGACAAAATGCAGCTTACAACAGAGAAGAGGAAAGGAGACGAAGGGTCTCCCATGACCCTTTTGCACAGCCACAACCTTATCAGAACCCAGGGGCAAAAGACCTTGCTTCTTCAAATACAACCAGTCATGGTAATGAAGTACACCAACCAGTTGGACTGACCAGCCAAACTCAAGGACTACACTGGAACAATGGATCATATAATCCACATGGTTTTAGAACAAGATCACTAGATCTGGGAACAGTAGGTTCCAGAGTTTGTTATGGGCCAAATCTAAGCCACATGCCAAGCCTGCATAAAACTCCAGTGCCTGAGACCAACCTACTGGGAAACACACCCACCATTCCATTTGTCTCCCTGTCTTCAACAGGTAAACAGGCCTTTCAGTCTAATCTTATCTTTTTAAAAATTTTTTCTGAAAATAAAACAGCTGTTAGCTCTGTTGTAGACTACAAAGGGCCAGTTCAGAGTCTTCTGCTGCCAGATACAACTTGCCATTGTGGAATAGTCTCCATATGATCACGTGGCCTGGGCATATTTCAGTTTGGGTGGGATTCAGTGCAGCTGTCTATAAGTGCTGGTTTATAGGTTTTGTAACTGGTAGGCATCTCCTACTCTAGCTTGAATCATAATAGTCCCATTATACCCAATCTCTGATGCAAGTGAAGGTATCTGCTTTTTTCTTTTATTTGGTTGCTATTTTCTGAAGGTAAGAAATAAGTCTTAGATATTTTTATTTCTTATCTCATATAGGCCAAAGACTGCCATTTGTGATGAAAACCGCATTGTTGGGCTGCCTTCACCATCAGCCATTTTCAGAACTCTTTTCACCTTCCCAGGCTGAAACTCTGTACTCGTCAGACAGTAAATCCCCATTCTCCTTTCTCCTCCCAGCCCCTGGCAACCAACCTTCTACCTTTTATGTCTATGAATTTAATTACTGTAGGTACTGCCTATAAGTGAAATCATACATTATTTATCTTTACTTTACATAACATAATGGTCTAAAGGTTCATGTAGCATGTGTCAGAATTTCCTTTTTAAGGCTGAATAATATTTCATTGTATGTATACACCACATTTTGTGTATCCATTCATCTATTGATGAACACTTGAGTCGCTTCTACTTTTTGGCTATTGTGAATAATGCTGCATGGGGGTATAAATACCTATTTGCAACCCTGCTTTCAATTTTGGGGGGTATATACTTAGAAGTGGAATTGCTGGATCATATAGTAAGTCTATTTTTAATTTTTGGAGGAACCACTATACTGTTCACCACAGTGGCTGCACCATTTTGTATTTCCACCATTAGCACATAGGGTTCCAATTTTTATCAGTACTTATTATTTTCTATTTTTATGATGGTAGCTACCCTAATTTTTAATAAGAAAAACAATTTTTTAAAAAATTTTACAGGATGGCATAGAATAAGTAATTTAACTTAAACATTTAGAGTAAAGCCCTGCCTTTTTACTGTGTTGTATTTTTCATCTTACTTTTTTAAAATTTTTACTTATTAATTTTAGAGAGAGGAAGGAAGAGAGGAGAGGGTAAGATAGAAACATTGATTTGTTGTTAAACTTACTTAGGCATTTATTGGTTTATTCTTGTATGTGCCCTGACCAGGGATTAAACCCACAACTTTGGCAGGACAACACTCTAACCAACTGAACTACCCAGTCAGGGCTTATCTTACTTTCCATTTAGATGTACTTAGCTGTGTGCTTCTCTCTATTCAGGTGAGTCTCTAAAATGTTCCATATATAACAGTACTGGCATTCAGATTGGAGACAAGAATTACATGGAAGTTGGTGGAGTGAGTTCACCATTACTGGACAACATGTACATGAACTTGAAAGAGCCCGCTTCTAAGTACCAAGATATCTTTGGTAAGATGCCTTTTAAGGGCCCATTGTCTAGCAACCTTGAACTTTCTTACTCGGTGAGAGGGATATAATGGAATCCTAAAATTTCTCCCTGAAAGTTGTCCCATGTTTCCTATGTGAAATATCTGTGTAATTCCCATATAATTTCTTTGTAATTTATTTATGTTTAATATGGAGAAATTTACAATATCTAATTCATGGATTGTTGTGAGAATTAAATGAGTCAATATGTATAAAGAACTTAGAATATTGCCTGGTACATAGTAAGATCTAGAAAAGTGTTAAATTATTATAGTCATCATCATTAATGCTACTACTCAGACGTAGGAGAGATAGCTCCTTCAGGTCCTTATCAAAAGGGATTTTGTAAACTATTAGGTGACTGTCCTCAGTGGCACATCCATAACAAAAACAAAGACTTTCCCACTAGGCAGGCTCATAACATTAATCCCAAAACACAACCTGGCAAAAGCTATCATGAGGCCAAAACAATGTAATGAAAGAACCTCACCCTCTGGTTAACACTAGGACTGGCAAATTTTTCTACTAAGTTCTAGATAGTAAATATCTTAGGCTTCAGTGGCCTTGAGGTCTCTGTTGCACTACTCAGCTCAGGTTGCCGTGAGTCGAGCCACAGACAATATGTACATGGATGGCTGTGCTCCAGTAACACTTTGTTTACCAAAACAGGCAGCGGGCCGGCTCTGATCCGTGTGGTGTAGTTTGCCAATCCCTGATCTAGTCCATTTGAAGGGTAGACTTTAAAATTCCTGGAGCAGAAGTTCCTAAATTGCGGGGAGGCAAGGGTATTTTTGATAATCTGATGAAACTCAGGTTTTCCTCTCCTGAAGAGGTACTGACAAAATTTGAGAAATATCTTAGGAGGTTCTTGGACCACTGACATACAATGGTGATAATAAAAGCTGCACTGTGGGGATCTGAGGAAAGAATGGGAGTTAAGAGGCAAAAACGATTCAGCTTACTGAGATAGGATGGGGATCAAGGAGTGTGGTTTGTTTGTGGTGGTCATTTTATACTTTTGTTTCCTTTTGTTACTTTTGTGAAGGCCTAAGGGGAAGGAACCAGTAGAAAGAGAGAGGTTATGGCTATAGGAGAGGAGAGATAGCAGTTGGGGCAGGGGAGGGATGAGTCCAGAAATAGATATTGAACAGTATAGATGCCTAATCCCTTAAAAGAAAGGGAAGACATTTTGATTGAATAGGTAGGTTTGCACTTGCTGGTCTCAGTTTCCTTGATTAAGTAAGGTGAAAATGAATTGTTGGGTGAAGGGGTCAGGGCTTGAGTGACCTTAATTCTGGCCATATGTAAGTAGAAAATGCCCCAAAGGGGAAAAAATTGTGTTTTTTCCCTTTATATCAGAAAGCTCTCATGTAAATTACACTGCTGCCTAAGGTTGAATAAACAACCTAATAGTCAGGCAGGGGTTTTAATCCCAAAGCCATCAGCTGTGGCTCAGAGATGCATCTGCTAGGAGGAAGAGGTCCCCTGTTCTAATTTACAAAAATTCCTCCAATGGGCTAGTTGAACCATCATCCAATGAGTCAACAGCTATGTAATTAAGAAGTTGTCTTTTCCACTGTGCTCCAAGTACTCTTCACTTTATACAGGTTTTTGAAGCTAGGATGTTAAAATGAGTTGCAGCTTCATGCCGCCTTCTGTTTTCTTTTTGGCAGATAATACCACTAGTCTGACTGATAAACACCTGGACCCAGTCAGGGAAAATCTAGGAAGGAGCTGGAAAAGCTGTGCACGGAAACTGGGCTTCACTGAATCTCAGATTGATGAAATTGACCATGACTATGAGCGAGATGGATTAAAAGAAAAGGTTTACCAGATGCTCCAAAAGTGGCTGATGAGAGAAGGCAATAAGGGGGCAACAGTGGGAAAGCTGGCCTTTGCACTCCACCAGTGTTCAAGACTAGACCTTCTGAACAACTTGAAATATATCAGCCAGAACTAACTCTAAAAGGAGCTTTGGCAGCAATAAGTAAACTCCTCACTTAGTGAGTAATCCACTGAAAATGTGCTGCCGCAGATCATCCAGAATTCTTTCCTCATCAGTATGGATCCTGTACTTGCATAAAAACCATGTTCTGCATTTCACAGTTAGACAATGGGAAAGAAGTCTACAGCAAACAACCTGCTACACAGGAAGACTTATTAATGGCCAAGCCTTAATGAAAAGAAGAAGCCTAAGTGGGTTTGAAAAGGAAAGAAAAGATATTTGAGAAAGATCATTTTCTTTTACTTTATCCCATAACCTTCAGTTCTGCTATTCATTCCGTTTTCTGGAATTTTGTTTGAGCGACAAAAGAAATTTCAGAGAATGTAAACTAAATCAGCTTTCTTATTTTGTGCTCTTTTTTCCACATAGGCTCCTGTTATAACCAAAGTACAGAAAAATTCTAAGTTCTCTTCAAATACTATGATGTTTTTTGGTATTACAACCACAGTTCATTCCAAAATTATGTGTTCCGTTACTTCAATATCAAATTCTGTATCAGTCATTACAGGCTTCAAGAACTGCACGCAATCTCCATAAATTAACTGAAGGGATTTTATGATTTACTAAGAAGGGGGGAAAAACAAAAAAGCACAATTTCCCAGGCAGTCATTGCAAGAAATTGCTACTAATTGTGACAATTACAAAAAGTCTTAAGTTTTTCAGTTCCTCCCTAGTGTTCTGGCACTTTAGGCACTTTCCCAACCTGTGTGCCCCGCAGAGGGAGCAGGTGTGCGAGGAATGTTATCTTCACCTTGGCTGTGACTGGAGCCTTGGAGCTGATCACTGTTGAACATCTCTCCAGTTTACCCCCAGGTGCTGTATAAATATTTTAATTTTTTTTCTGTGAGCTACAATGTAGAAAAAAGGCCAGCTTCACAATCTGGTAATTGTGCTTCTAGCACTCAACCTTTCAAAGCCCACATGAAACTCAGGAATGAATGAAGAGTCTGGAAGACTGGAACACTGAAGCCAACTGGGCCACCCAGGATCACTGTCAGAACTTTGCTAACCGGAAAGGGTATGCCATGGAGGAAAGGAGAGGGGTGCGGATTGACCAGTCGGGCTGTCTGAACAGATTCTAGTGCCGGGTGGGTTGATAACAGAATTGTTCATTCTGATTCTAATCCTCCTCCAGCTCAACCCAGCAGATAAACACACACACCTGAAGTGGGACTGTAAAGAGTTTCTCAGCCTCGGCACTATTGGCATCTTGGGCTGGATAATTCTTTGTTGTGGGGAACTGTCCTATGCATTGTTGGATGTTTGAAAACAACCCTGGCCTCTACCCACTAGATGACAGTAGCACTGTTCTCCCTCTCTTCCCATCCCCAGTTGTTACAAAGATGTCTCTAGGCATTGCCAGATGTTCCCTGGAAAAGTGAAATTGCACCAGCTGAGAAGAACACTGTTACAAAGTAATGAACCTCAATTTTCTTACCAACACATACACAGGCTCACTCCTTAGTTGCCACACAGCTCTGATCACAAAGACCAAAAGCAAAACTAAAGGGGGAAAGGGTCCCAGGCTTTGCTAGTGGGAGTTGGATGCTTTCTTTTCTAAATGTATCCCTTGTACCTTGTCTTAACAGTGTTCTAAAATCTTTAACTTCCAAAGAGATTGAATGATCCATAATAAGGGGCAAAAATGAAAAGTATTCTGACTCTTCAAAAATAAAATTTTGTACCTTAAATACAAGCCATTGAAATGATGTGTATTTGTATAAATGAGACAGTTTAGGTTTCTCCACTGAGACTTTACCATTTCAGTTGGCAGTTCCTATACCTAATCCTCTTTTCACTGCCTGCTATTGGTAGGAGAAAGGAAGCACATGGTAAAAAGAGGAGAAGCTTCTGGACAGAGCATTGTGTCTCTCAGTATGAAAGCTCACCGCACTGAGAGCCTGCAGCACTGCTGTCCTGTCAAGTTTCAGAGGCCTTTGCTTCAGTCCCAACCCTAAAAACTGGGCTGAAAAAAGTCAAATTTGTATCTGAGGAGTTTCAGGACAAGACCCAGGCACCACAAAAACACTAGTCTTCAGAGAAACCAACTAAGTGAACTGACACAGACTACAAAATGAGAAAGAAGATTATCCATAGTGTTCCAAAAAACTATAGGGTTCCAAAAAAGATAGATCCTAAGGTTACTGCTGGTAAATAAGACACACTTCCAGCTCGTTCTTGCTCAGCAGAATGCCACTTGTTATGCTCATAACCTTTGCTTTGGATCTAGAATATGAAGTTAGGTCTTCAAAAATAAGTTCTTTTTTACAAAATGTTTTAAATAGTATTTTGCTGAATGTTTTAATGTGTGTTATTTTTAGAGAACAGTTTTTCTTATTAATGCTAATATAAAAAGTTAGGTGTTTATATGATGATTGCAGAGGCTTCTGATCGACAAATCATTGAAGGGCAGTGCTACTGCAATGAATTTTATATGATGTAATAATCCACATACAGGGTCCTGAAATCAAGCAGAATTAAATTCCCCTTTGCCACCCTTTAGCTCTATACCTAGGGCATGCTCCCTAACCTCTCCTAACTTTAGTTTCCTCATCTATAAATAGAAAGGGCAAAGTACCTGTGGTTGGTGTAAAGAATAAAATAAAATATTGCATCATAAGGTGCCTGGCACAAAAATAGTAGCTATTTTTTAAACTGTATGCTTGCATTATACAAAAAGGCCTAGCTCTCAAGTGTG
Source organism: Phyllostomus hastatus (assembly GCF_019186645.2). Classification (NCBI taxonomy): domain Eukaryota; kingdom Metazoa; phylum Chordata; class Mammalia; order Chiroptera; family Phyllostomidae; genus Phyllostomus; species Phyllostomus hastatus. Next base: position 8,245,752 of record NW_025333867.1, on the reverse strand, counting down.
TACCTTAAACTGTGATACCAATAATTTCACAGTACCACCATTTTGCATACCAGTAGGATAGCTGGTATTAAAATTATAGACAATTATTTTTAACCCTCATCATCTCTGAAAAGAAATAATAATCAACATTTCAGGAAAAAATAAAGAAATGTTGACCCCAATTTTGATTTGTGAAATTCAAGTGACAGTAGTCAGCTGAAATACATATTTTCTTTCTATGCAGAAAATTTGATGTGACAGATTTATATTGAAAGTAGAACATAAATATTTTTACATATTCCATAGTTAAGCCAAACCTGCCTTTATTACTCAAGGAATTCCAATGGGCCAGTAAGGATACAGCAGGTAACAAAACTTTCCATGGCTGTAACACTTAAAAGCACCATGGGTCTCTTGGAGGAAAAATAATGTAATATGCAAGGAAGCTGTTGTCATCTTGAGTCACTCAAGCCAAGATTCTGCCAGTTATTCCCCGTTAAGGGGAGGCATAGTGTTATTATTAAAGGGGTGTTGTTTTTCTCCACTGAATCTTCAAGTCCAGATGTTTATAAAGCTTGAATTTTATGGTCTTGAAAAAATATTTTAGCATAGCAAAATACACGTAACATAAATTTACCATCTTAACCATTTTCAATTGTACAACTCAGTGGCATTAAGTATGTTCACACTGTGCTACCATCACCACCATCCAAGTCCGTCCTTATTAAACACAAACTCTCTGTCTCTCTCCACCTAGTCACTTACAACCACTATTCTACTTTCTATGTTTATGAATTTGTCTCCCCTGGGGCCCACATGTAAGTGGAATCAGCCAGTAACTGTCCTTTTGTGATTGGCTTATCCACTGAGCATGATGTCTCCAAGTTTCAGAATTTCCTTTTTAAGACAAAGCAATACTCTGTTATGTGGATACACATTTTATTTATACTTTCATTCATTGATGGACAATTGAGTTGCTTCCACTTTTTGGCTATTGTGAATAATGCTGCTATAAACTGGATGTATCAATATTAATTTGAGACCCTGATTTCCATTCTTTGGACTGTATATGCAGAAATAGAATTGTCAGGTAGTCCCATATTACTTTTTTGGCAAATGGACATACTATTTTCCACAGCCACTGCACCACTTTACATTCCCTACAATGCACATAGTTCACAGTTCCAAATCTCACCATATCCTCCTTAACATTAATTTGTTTGTTTGTTTAATCTTCACCTGATGACATGATTACTGATTTTAGTGAGAAAGTGAGGGAGAGAGAAAGGGAGAGAAACATGGAAGAGAGAAACATCTATTGGTTGCCTCTCGTTGGCACCCCCACCAATATATGCACCTAGGCATGTGCCTAGACTGAGACCTTTCTTTGTGGGGAGAATGTCCCAACCAACTGAGCCGCACCAGCCAGGGCTGGTTTGTTGTTTGTTTGTTTGTTTGTTTTTAATAGCCATTCTAATGAGTGTGAGGTGGTATGTGGAGAGCAGGATCAATAAAATGGCATTGGTCTGACCAAGATAGCATAAACTACATAAAATCGAGTCACTCATGTCAACCAAAATGGCTGTCAGTCAGACAGGACAGTTTGATTCAAGAGGGAAACTATCTAAGAGCAGACATGTCTGGCAAAGAGACATGCCTAAGACATTTGCACATGTGACCAGAATAGTGATGTCTGCAGAGCGGGACCACCCATAGATGGGCTCCTGGGGAAATTCCACACTGGCCAGCAGGGATGTTGAGCAGAACAGCCATGTAACACCCGTTGGCTCCTGGGGAAATTCCACACCTGGCATCAGGGGTGCGGGGACATCTATCGAAAAGACCCAGAAGGGTGGCATACACCACTTTGAAGGTATAACTGAAGCAGGCTCCAGACCACTGCTGAGACAGCCAAGCTCCACACTCCAGAGTGCTGCTCCATGCCACGCTGATCTCCCTTGGCATGGGCTGCCCCAGGCTCTGCCCTGTTGGACTGGGGACATCTGTCCTGCTATGCACCTGGCTCTGGAGATCATTCCTTGGCAAGACGCTGGCAAATCCCTTGCCCACGATGTCTCCAGAGCCTGCACACGAGACTCTGGTTCATTATCCCCCATTGATTGTGTGTGTGTGAGTTACATTTCTCTTAGATTGTTAGAGTGTGAATAGGAATTAATGTATGTTTCAGTGGTACTTTGAGTGAACCTGCATTCAACAAAAGTGAGTGAATAGCATAGTTACTGGGTGTGACTCTTGTCTATTCCTTTGTGCCTGGCTGCTCGGCAGACAGCTAGCTGAGAAGTTCCCCAGCTGACTTATAGGAAAGACTATATTGGGAACATATGCTCATGACAGTATGAAGAATAAAAATGGTCTAATTCTATCGTCTCTAGAAGCAAATATACTGCAAGCCCCTATTTCTCAGGGATCTGCGAGAATTTAGCGAATTGTCAGATTGGGGCGGAGGAGGTAGGGAGCAATAAGAAAATGTGAGGCGGAGCAAAGCAAGCGAAAGCTGGGCTGCCTAGGGAAGGGGGAGCGGCCTGGCGCTTGCGAGTTTCCTAGCTAGCGGTGTCAGCTGTGGTTGCCCAGGGAGGCTTGCAGGTGTCCACGCATGCGCTCCCTGGGTTCGTGCGACCTGGGACTATGGCGAAGGCGCTACGTAGCCGAGGAGCGCTAAGTCTGCGGCTCCTTCTTTCGGCTCTGAAGTCTAGTGTCTCCGTTCCTCTGACCCGGACCGAGGCCTCCTTCGGGTAATGGCTCCCACTCCCCTGCGGGAGTTCCCGTGGCAAGTTCAAGAGTTGGGGGCTGAGGGTGGGGGCAGGGTGAGAGTGGAGAGGACGCTATGCGGGGAGGGCACAAGCTGGCTGGAGGGGTTAGGAGCTGGGAGCAGGGAGTGCGGTGGAGCTGACCTCCCGCCCCTCTGCTGGCCCTGCCTTGGCACTGGAGCAGTGCAGCGCCTTCAGTTCTGGAACTCTGGAGCCTTGAAAGATCTTGTGGTAGAGCCCAGCCCCTCTGTTATGCAGACCAAAGATGGGACAGGTACTAAGCCAGGACAAGTGAAATAGGGAAACTGAGACGGATAAACAGCCGAGCAGTTTACAGCCAGGTAGTAAATCACAAATCTTCTGTAGCCAAGCCAAGGACACTTAAAAAGAAATGATTTACACTTCTCCCCAACCAGAGGGTAAATAGCTTAAATCACTCTAGCCAGGGAAATACATAGCAGAAATCCAACTGGTACCATTTGTGCCAACCATACTCAAGGACAGGTGAAGTTAAGGGAATAAATCTCATTTTAGCACATCAGCATAAAATTGATGAATATTCTACTGAGATCCTTCCCAATGGCCTTTAAACTCTCAGACTTTAAAAACCCTTAAAAATAAAGGGTCCCAGCATGCTCTTCCTCCCTGGAGTACACCTTCACCTTTCCCTTCCTCTTCCCCTCCTCTTCCTGCAGGAGCACTCATTCTCTAAACCCTAAGGGACCTCAGTGAGACTTGCAACCTGGGGAGCAATGGGCAGCAGCAGCAGCTCCTCCAGGGCTAACTCCATGAACAAGTGTCCAAGGCCCACTTTTTTTGACTTTCTTGAGAGCCAAAGCTGCCTGGCCTAGGCGCTCCTGTTACTTCTTCTATCCTAAGCTCTTCCTTGTGTCAGTGTCCCTAGCTTTAATAAATGTACTCCCAAAATCACCTGGACTCGTGTTGTGAGATCTCTGCTGTACAAAGTCAAGAACCAACACACTATAGGCTGGGCCTAGGCAGACCTGCTCAGGACCAGGTCCCTTTCCAGTAACAAAGGGGCCCAGGGAGGAAATGTTATTTGCTTAGTCACAGACATACTCCTGACAGAGATTACAACCTCAAACCCCTTACTCAGTCTGTTACTCTGTCCAGTCTCTTTAAGAGGCAATAATCTCTCATGTTTCATTGATCAGAAGCCAACCTGAGAATGTCTGTGACCTGTTAGCTGTCAGAAACACAGTCCCAAGTTCCAGAGTCTTTGCTGACCTCATGCAGGAGAATCACCTTGGGAACTGGGAAAATTCAAATTCCTGGGTCTGACTCCCAGAGGTTCTGATGTTTGTCTGTGGAGATGCCCAAGAATCTACCTTTCTCTTTTTCTGACACACCCCCTGCCCATACACACACACGAATTTTGAGATAAACCAATAACCAAAAAAACCCCTCGATTAATCTCTGACTCACTGTCTTAAAAGTGGGTGTCCTGCATCCCAAGAGATACTAGGCAGAAAATGTGGGTAGAGAAGCAAGAAGGTTGCTTTACTTTATTGCCTACCACCCTACACACACACACACACACACACACACACACACACACACACACAATGTATATGGGCAAGCTTCATTCATGACCAGGAAGAAAAGTCAAATGCTAGATAGGTACTTGGCATTTAGAACTTCACTATATGTAATGTGGAAACTTCTCATTTGAAAACATTTTTGGAAAGAGAAAGGAAAAATGTGACTGGCTTTACATTTTTTATGTTGTGATTGAGTAGGAGCTTCACATTGGATTTAGGGTCTTTTAATTATTTTAGATATTTTGGAAGATTTTTCAGGACTGTTTTGATGCAGATGGAAAAATATGTAAATGTCTGCAGCAGTGTAAATTAACACTGAAAAACGGCGATTAATCCAATTTACTGTTTGCAGAAAGGGATTGAAATAAAGTGATTTTACCAATATCAAAGTTATAATAGGTTATTTAATGGCTTTAGGAAGGAAGGTCAGTCCATTAGCACTGCAAATTGTTCTCCCTAAAACATCTCTGAAAAACAGGTTTCGCTGGATTTTGAACTGCCATTTTATAAATGTGCTTGCAAATTAATATGGCATGTCATCAGGGAAAACAAGCAGTGGTGTCGGTTAACCCTGAAACAAGGCTGCAGCCCGGTATAAGTCGGTGAAAGCACTCCTGAAACAGCCAGTGCCTGACCTGCAATTGAGTTGTGTTCCAAAAACTTGTTTGTAAGTCTGTTTTTTGGAAGGCTGGCTCTTTTCTTATTTTATAATCTATAAAGTGGTGTGTCCCAGGGTTAGATTAAAAGAGCATTTTTTACTTAGAATTGTAGGTTACATACAGTTACAATATTAATAACCTACAGAACCTAAAAACCTGCCTGAAGAAAAATGTTTTCCAAATTCAAACTCAGGATGTTCTGCCAGAGAATCAGAGACTCTCCACCTGGCGCCTGCCACCACCATCTGTCCGGTGGTCAGGGTGCATGTGCCTCCATTGCTGGAGCCACAGAAATTAGGTAGTGTGGATGCAGATTTTATTTACTGGCTAAAAGGTGTCAAGAAGCTAAGAATGAGTCACAATCTGAGGTGTCTGTGTCCCAGGGGCCTGTCAGTCAAAAATCAAGCATGACTGATATCAAACAGAACCTGAAGTAATCATCACACTTATAGTCAGGAATGTGCGGAGGAAGGATGCATTATAAAGGTGGAAGTTTCAGAAAAAGAGTTTCCTGCTTTAGTGAAACTTCCTACTGGAGAGGATTACAATTTGAAATTGAGACTTTTTAAATTCTGTAATACCAGAACAGAGCACATTTAAAGTACTTTCAACAAAATCAAAATTAAAATGAAAAGCTAGAGTCCCTGAGATGGGGAAAGCTAGAGGGGCAGGGAGGCGTGCCTAAGCCGGGACAGTGGATAGCAGGTGTAAAGAGCTCATATCCATCATCATCTCATAGAAGAAATCGGGATAAATTGGTTGGAGAGATCAAAGAAAAAGAAAAGAATAAGAAGTTGAAGGGAGATGCAGCTTTAAACAGATTATTCCAGCAAATCTATTTAGATGGTTCTGCTGAAGTGAAAGGTGCCATGAAAAATCATTCATGGGGTCTGGTGGGGCAGTTTTGAGCGCCAACCAGTCTGATGAAGGAAAAAGGAAAGTTGAAATCAGTCCTCCTGATGATGTGGAATGGAAAAAATACTAAAAAATTAATTTGCTATCACTGTAGTGTGTGTGTATATATTTATTCACTTAAAGTTCATGTAAATCCATGCCCTATGGTAGCTTTATTGTAGCCAGTGGTTACTTTGGAAAAAAAAATATGAAGGAAATAGCTACACATATAAGATAATAGAAAATATGTAGGAATTTCAAAGTGAAGCTGTATCCTATTAATAGCCCCCATTTTTATTTCTAAACAAAGCATAAAAAGTGTCAAAGGCTCTGGTGTCAGACAGATGCTCATCTTGACTTTGCAATTTACGAGCAGCATGATTGGGCAAATTGCTTAAACCATCTAATCCTCAGGTACGTCAGTGGTAGAATTTGGTGAGTATAATGTGCATCACATGGAAAAATGAATGAGATTATACCGGTGTTCGCAGTGGCTGTTATTTAGTTTAATGATAACAAAGTGCAGAAGGAAATTAGAAGGGTTTTTTTTTTAAATATAAAAAGAGATCATAAAAGCTGAAGGAAGGGAAGCCTGTTTAAGCCCATGCCTCAGCACTGACTCCTGGGGCCCTGGAGAGGAGGAGACAGCAGCACCCAGTCGTGACAACACACTGGCTTGGACATTGACAAAGTTGGTGGGGGGAGGGTGGTCATCTTATTGCACATAACATCCTCATTGTACAAATTTACAAGCAAAGAAGGGAGCCCCTCAAAAATCTTTAGTGAATGAGGAGTAAAATGTCAGGGGGTTGAGCAAAAAAGAAAATAAAGAAAAGGCCTCAAAAAGTAAACATAAAGACTGATTTACAAAAAAGAAAAAAAAACAACAGAAACCTGGCATGGCACATACCCAGTCAGAACAGACCCTGGCAGTAGCCCTAGCCTGAGACCCTCTCCGTGCCAAGCATGAGGAGTTAGATGCTGCATCATGGGAGATCTTGGGCCAAGGAAGGTCAGTGGCAAGGCAAAGGCTCTTGAGATGAGAGCTTATGGACCCAGTTATTCAACAATCAACACAGGAATATTTCACCATCTTAAAAAACAGTCTGGCTGTATCAGAGCAGACAGGCATTCCCAAGTAGAGCTGCAGGAGCTGCAGAAGCTGCAGCTGGCTGGGGAATGTGAGAAATCATATGCCTAAAGGACAGCCTTAAGATAAAGGTTGTCCTTGTGGACACGTGAGATCTGTCTCACCCTTGGGAATGCTGCCAAGGCAGCTGCCGGGGCAGGTAGCTTGTCTAGACCTGCCACGGTTCAGATGACTGCCCGGGGTCTGTGCTGCTGATGCTCCCCCTCACAGTCCATTGTGCGTCATTCCCACGTCAGCCTGCACTTTGGCACTACTGGTTTCCAGCTCACCAGGCATATGCCTGCGGGCCTGTGCAACCATTGATTTGAGCAAGACCCTAGGTACTTTCGTAGGGTCTTTTGTAAGCCCTGAGCTGTGCTGTAGGATATTCAAACATGAAGACACAGTCCAGATCTGTAGTCTAGTAAGGAAGATACAAACTCATGTTCTTTTTCAGGTTCAGAAAACTGAAGCATAAATCAAAATAGTCTGAGAAACCTGAAGAAGGTACTAGAGCTGACTCGTGTCTATAAAAGGGCTGTGTTGTCATATTACATTGGCACTGCTAAATAATAATTTTTCTTTGGGGATGGGCTTTTTCTTTTCTAGCACCTCAATAACCTCTACCAAAGTGGCTGTGAATGGTGTCGACCTGCATTATCAGCGGACTGGAGAGGGCGAGCATGCTGTCTTGCTGCTTCCTGGAATGTTGGGTCTGGAAGGTTTTAATGGAATGCTCTTGAGTGCTGTGTAATCTGTGATGCTTTCACAATATAGTTGCCAAATACTGATCATTAATTTTAGTGCTTTTATGGAAATGCTTTAAGTAGTATTTGCTACAATTAATGTTAGGTGATTTAGAAAGATAACTTTCTGGTATATGCATTATTTTATTTCTTTAAATACCTGGTTTTTCCCATGCAAATATACACTATAGTTGGTTGCCTACTATAGGGATTGTTCTGTGTGGCATGGGAATATAGCCCAGGCCCCACTCAGAAAGGCCAGTGGGGAGTGAGGTCCAGCACACAGGAGCCAGGCCCACAGATAGGTTTTCCCGTGAGGAATCAGGCCTGCATTGTACCTAGGCTGCTATGAGGCTTGTTTTTGCTAAAACTCCCTCACCCTGAATTGAGGCAACAAGTACTTACTGAACTTCCTAAAGTCTGTGCTAAACCTCCCAAGTATGAAGTGTAACCAGTTCAACCACTATTCCCCTTGGTCTGCAACATCCTTCTCTTTGAAGTAATCAGCAACATTCTTTCCTTTGTTATCTGTAAAAGGTAATGACCTATAGCAAACCTGTGCATAGTAAATGAGGACCATCCTCAATGTAATGTACCCAGAAAAGTAATGAAAGCCTGTCCAGGCAGGGGTTGGGACATACTCTGTCTCTTAGAGAGTGGCCCTTTTTCTCCACAGGACTTCTGTAGTCCATGTGAATTTGTCTCTTGCAGCCACAACACATGGATCCTGCCGGCCAGGGTTCGCATCAGGCTACAGTTTGGGAGTTAAGGAAAGGGGTGTGGGAAGAAGGGATAGATGAAGGCCAAAGACGAGTGGGTGACCAGCCATTACAGATTGCTGTTTTTAAGGCTTTTCTTGGATGGGAGACTTTCGGCGCTGAAAGGTAGATTGAGGGCCCTTCGTGGTGAACTATGTGTCCAATCAAAGTAAGAGCTAAGAGCAAAACTGAGCTTACTGACTTTTTGAAAATCAAAATTAGATTGGTATGAATGGAGTATTGTAAAGCCAGCTGAATCTCAGTCTCATTTTGCAGATAAGTAGTTTAGGAAGTTCAGGATGTAGAAAGTTCAGGAGGAAATTTTCCAATGATCTCAGAACATCTCAGATTTGGTTTTAAGGTTTTGGCATTGCATTGTTTTGTTTAGTTAAATAATCCCAATTGATACTTATTTCATTATGATGTGTTTTCTTTCTGTTAAAATGTTTCATTTACTTGGTGGTTTCACTTGGTTGAGCCTCAGCTGATTATGGTACCACTGTAGCTATTGAGGCATCCTTGTCTAGATAGTATTTAGTGTCTGTTTTTTCCCTTTAAGCTGTATAATGAAGGAGGACATTTAACCCAGTGGCTGATGTTGAACCAAAGTTATCTGTAAAAGCAATGAATAATTTACCAGCTTAGATTTCCATTATTTCAGATTGCAATCATTATCCAGGTATAAAAAACTTGACAATTTAATTTTTGTTTATGTAAAACATTAACCTCATTCAAAAATCAAAAAGTCAAACAGTGAGATTGCCCCTCCAGTCCCCTGTCTCCAGCACCCAGTTCCCCTCTCCACATGTAACCAGTGTTGATGTGTTTCCTTCTCAAGTGTCATATACTGGCAACTGTTCCTTAAAATAAACTTTTTAAGGAAGTTTTAGTATTGTTTGCACTAAAGTCTTCAAATGTATACCTGTGTGCCCGAAAGCAAGTATTGTTATTTCTGAAGTTGGTCTTGAGCTGGGCTGTTACCTTTTCCCGCCTTCTCACCTCCTGCCCCTCCGCAGTAGTCCCATGGACAAGTCCCTCCAGTTCAGGAACCATAAGAGCAGAAGGCATGAGCTTGAGATCCATTTATGTTTTTATCTTGGGTTTCTGAATGACTTACCTGATGTTGAGAAAGGCATATCTTGTCAGAACAATGATAACATCAAATGATACTATACCATTTTGAAAGACATTTTCTAGCAATAGCTAGTTTATCAAGCAAGACATTTAGTATCTCTTTGTGGTCTGAGTTATGAGTCCTCAAAAACCAAGCAGACCTTAAAGATAAAGTGCTGATGTGCCCCTGGACTGAGCTCTTTGAGGAACTGGCCTTGCACACTGCTTTGAGTGGGTGTGAGCACAACACCTGAGAGAGCTCGATGTGTGTGTGCCCGCAGTGGCCGTGACTAGTGGGCAGGCTGGGAACTCCCAGTCAAGTCTGCCACTGACTTGTTGATATATACTGTTCTATAATTTTTTAATGAAATAAACTGATGTGTTTCTTTTACACCCTGCCCTCCCCAATGATTTCTTTCTAGTTTAACTTTCTAGTTGCTAGTTATAACTGCCCAAAAGTCTTCTGGGCTATTCACATTAGCTTAGTAAAAAAACAACCGGGGGTTTAGAATTCTACTTTAAATAACTTGGATCAAATCTCATAAATTAGTCTACAGATATTGGAATCTCTCTTACTTGTAACAGCCACTTAAAAAAAGAAAAGCAAAAAATAACCCAGAAGCATATTATCAGTAAACCTAATTCTGTACAGTTTCATGATTTATTTTTTAAAGGAAAATGAGTCTAAAGAGGTACCAAAAGGGCTGGACTTTAGTAATCCCTGACCAGGGCGTCTGTCTTTCTCAAAGTGGCCACTAGGGGGCCATAAGAGGCACGTCTGAGCTCCCAGGGAAAAGGAAGTCAGCCTCCCGGTAAATGGATTCCATCCCTGCAAGGCTCCTCTGCTGATTATAATCTGATGTCTAACTTTGAGTATAAATTATTTGCTTTTTTTAGGCTTGCAATTATTTATTTTTTTTTACAGTAATGCGTTTGAAATAATGAAAGCATTCACTTGAATTAATCAAGTCGCTGTTTTTAGGAAGTGGAGAGACTGATTTTGGACCTCAGATTAAAAACCTAAATAAGAAGCTCTTCACAGTGGTTGCCTGGGATCCTCGAGGATATGGATATTCCAGACCCCCAGATCGAGATTTCCCAGGGGACTTTTTTGAAAGGGATGCAAAAGATGCTGTTGATTTGATGAAGGTGGGTCTCTTAGAAAAGAACCCAAGGGAGGGAGGATGACTGAGCCTGTCTTCATTTATTTTGGTTTTGTTTTTTATTTCTATAGGGGCGATACCATGAGACTCCTACAGAAAATTTAAAAAGTTCAAATACATATAAAGAAGAAAGTAGAAGTATCCCACAGTCCAACTATGTAGAGATACCACCACCAAGACTTTGAGACTCTGCATTTCTGGCCAGTCTTAGTCCATATGTAAATACACATGTTTATATTGATGGCATGATACTGTACCTAATGTTTTTGTAACTTACTAGTTCATTGAACAATTTGTCAAAGAGATACTTCCCTGTCAATAAATATTAGTTTATATCAGTATTATAATAGGTGCATAGTATTTCATTGTATTGGATAAACTGTGTCTTATTTTACCTCTCTTCTAATGGTAGATAAATAATTTAATTTCTTTATCCTTACCAGAGGATACATTTTATGATTTTAAAGAGAGAGAAAGAGAGAAACATCAATGTGAGAGAGAAACATCAATCAGTTGTCTCCCGCACATGCTACAACCAGAGGGACTGAACCCACAATCTTTTGATACACGAGACAAAGCTCCAACCAACTGATCCACCCTGCCAGGGCAATAACTTAATTTTTAAGTTGCCCTTTTTTGGTGATTATAAACAGCAGTGCAGTGAACATTCTGTTGTCCATGGACATTTTAGTTCTCATTTTTTTGCTATTATAACAATACTTCTTCAGGCATCCTGGACCTGTGTCCTGGTCCACATGTGTAAGAGTTCCATACATATTTAGGAGATGGTTTGCAGGCTTATAGAAGATGCATAGCTTCATTTTACAACATAGTGCCAAGTTGTTATCCATAGTAGTCATTCCAATTCTTGAACTTAATTTCCCCAATTAATTAATTTTTACCTCTAGACAGCATCTTTCAGATGTGATCTTTTTTCATTGTCCCTGTGTAACACATTTTCAGAGCCTGGTTGATTCACCCCAGGATTAGCATAACCTCCCCATGACACCATTCTCTTCCAGAGTTCCTCCAGCCACTTCTTCACAATGTTGCAGTCGGTCACTTTACCAGATGCAATGATTTTATTTCTTCCAGTTTCCCTTTCTAATCTACACAGCTGTTCTCAGAGTCTTTGCTCAGGTGTGCATGCGCATGCACTTGTCATTTGTCATGTCCAAGTACTGATCCCCATTATTTCCAGTTCCTTGAGACTTTATCCAAGGAATGAAGTGGTTCCTTCAAAATTTGAAGCAATTATATTTACACTAAATTAGTTGAGAGAAAACATTTTTCTCATCAAATGGTGAACTCTAGGATTTTTCATAATTGCCAGCTGATACTCCAAACCCCACAGTGGTATTGATTCTGTTAATTATTGATTATTGGGTTCTTTTAACAGAGGAGCAATAACCTGTGCTGTGTTTTTTGTTGTATTTCTCATAGACACTGAAGTTTAAAAAGTTCTCTTTGCTGGGGTGGAGTGATGGTGGCATTACAGCACTCATTGCAGCTGCAAAATACCCATCTTACATCCACAAGATGGTGATTTGGGGAGCCAACGCCTATGTGACTGAGGAGGATGAAATGATTTATCAGGGTAGGTTCCGTGAACTGGAGATGTCATGACAAGTAATATCTCCCTCTTCCCTCTCTCCTTTAATTCCTTTTTTAAAAGATTTTATTTCTCTATTTATAGAGGGAGGGGGAAGGGAAGAAGAAAGAGAGAGAAATATTGATGTGGGAAAGAAATATCAATCAGTGTCTTCTCATGCATGCCCCAACCAGGGACTGAACCCACAACCCAGACATGAACCCTGACTGGAATCAAACCGGTGACCTTTCACTTTTGTGAAGATGAGGCCTAACCAACTGAGCCACACTGGTCAGGGCTCCTCTTTAATTCTCATTTTGATATATAGTTACAAGTCATATCTCATCCTCTTCTGCTTTTCAATCTGAAGGTAGGAAAAATAATTTCTCAGAAAAGTAATGCAATTTAACCAGTTTATGTTTAAGAGCTTTCTCTTTTCAAAAGTGATACTTTCATGACTCAAAAAAGGTCTAAATTAGTATTTACATTTTCTACTACTGATAGTGAACTTCAAGGAAGGAGAGGTTTGATGTGCACTGTTATTTATATAACCTCATTTAAAATAATGTGAGTATAAAAGGGAACATTGTATTCAAATATGAAACCTAATATATATTTTTAAAGAGGGGAAAGAAGGGAGAAAGAAAGAGAGAGAAACATCAGTGTGTGGTTGCCTCTCGCACGCCCCCAGCTGGGGACCTGGCCTGCAACCCAGGCATGAGCCCCAGACTGAGAATCCAAGCAGTGGCTCTTTGGTTCACAGGCTGGTGCTCAGTCCACTGAGCTACACCAGCCAGAGCTGAAACCTTTTATTTTGATGAAGAATTTTTGTACTATTCACATTTTTTAAGGTTGTCCTTCAGGCTAATTTTTAAGGTTTTTAGAGACACAGGAACAGGGGCCTATGGACTAAATCCAGCTCACCATCTGTTTTTATAAGACCTAAGCACCCATCTAGGAGGCTAGCACAGTGACTTCTGGAGATCAGTATTGGGTGCCCCTCTTCATCTGCCTTTCCTCCTCCACTCCAGTGTTGTTGACAGGACCTGTACTGGTGGCCACCTACATGTTGGCAACTGTTAGTTATAACCAGGCAGACAGCCATGGAATTTCAGTTGGCAGTTCAGGAGTTGCTCAGCCTCCAGCAGGCTGTGTACATTGAGACAACGGGGCTCTTGAGAGGGCCCTTGAGAGGAGGGAGAGGTGATTCAGAATCTGGGGGTCCCTGGGACACAAAGCGAAATTGACCTGGGTTACCCTAATACCACCACATGTTAGCCTGTCTCACCAGGACCCTTCTCTTCAGGCCAATAGCTTTTTGTCCTGAGTATGTTTCTATTGGTTCCCAGATGGCCTATTCCAGACAATTAGGCCAAGGTAAATCAGAAGTTTCTCTCCTTTATCTATGTAATGTTTTTGTTTTTGCCTCCTGGCCTACAAAGCCTAAAATAAATATTTAGACTGTCTGGTCATTTACAGAAATAGTTTGCAGCCCTATGCACTAGAATACCACAAGTCTAATCTTTTTCAGTTATTCTGAAATTCACATGACTTAAGTAAGCTATTTAATGGCAAAGTTTTATTGTAGAGTCTTAGTTCTTGACAGTCCTTGTCTTTGGTAAAGAACTATGAAACTTAAATGGTAAGTCAGATTTAGTTACCAGTCCTCTTTGGTACTCCTGCCTGCCCTTATTGCATCTCCACCTGGTTCTGAGGAGAGTGCCTGTCTTATGCAAAGTAAGCTGTTTCATTTTGTTGCTGGTCCTTTCCCTCCCACCCTCTAGGACACAGTGCCTTGGTCCTTTCTACCTCTCCTTTATCATTGACTTCTCTCCCTGGATCTTCCTCTCAGCCTATAAAGGTGGGGGCATGGTTCCTCCTCCAAAAGGTTGTCTTTCTTACCTACAGTTACTACAGTGCCATTCTTTGTCCTTTTCCACAACTGACTGAAAGAGTTGTCTGCACTCTCTACTTCTACACATTCTCCTCTCATTCCTTCGCCACTGCATTCTGGCCCATCTCCCACTGCGGCCCATACTGAAACTGTTCTCACTGAGATAAGTATGATCTTGATGTTGTCAAAGCCAGTGGGTTCTTTCAGAGTTGTAAGTAGTATTCCCTTGTTACTCTTTTGTTTCTCCTTTATAACTCTTCAAAAGTTTTTAAGGGCTACAGTGATATCCTTCCTTTGTTCCCTAAAACTGATAATTTGTATAATCTCTCCTTTTATCCTGACCTGTTTAACTAGACGATTCAATTTCATTGTTTTTTTTTTCTTTTTTAAAAGTATATTTTAGTTCTGGCTGGCGTTGCTCAGTGGATTGAGCGCAGGCTGCGAACCAAAGCATCGCAGGTTCGATTCCCAGTCAGGGCACATGCTTGGGTTGTAGGCCATTGCCCCCAGCAACCGCACATTGATGTTTCTCTCTCTCTTTCTCCCTCCCTTCCCTCTCTAAAAATAAATAAATAAAATCTTAATAAAAAATCTTTTTAAAAAAGTATATTTTATTAATTATACTATTATAGTTGTCCCATTTTTTTTATCCTCTTTATCCCTGTCTGCCCTGTACCACCTCTCCTAGCAGCAGTCCCCCTGCTTAGTTCATGTCCATGGGTCGTACATATAAGTTCTTTAGCTTCTACATTTCTTATACTATTCTTTACCTCCCCCTGTCTATTTTATGCCCACCAATTATACTTCTTATTCCCTGTACCTTTTCCCCCCATTTCCCCTTTCCCCTCCCCACTGATAACCATCCATGTGGTCTCCATTTCTATGATTCTGTTCCTATTCTACTTGTTTGCTTAGTTTTTGCTTTTTTAGGTTCAGTCGTTGATAGTTGTGAGTTTTTTGTCATTTTACTGTTCATAGTTTTTTATCTTCTTTTTTTTTCTTACATAAGTCCCTTTAGTATTTCATTTGTAAGGGCTTGGTGATGGTGAACTCCTTTAACTTGATCTTATCTGGGAAGCACTTTATCTGCCCTTTCATTCTAAATGACAGCTTTGCTGGATAGAGTAATCTTGGATGTAGATCCTTGTCTTTCATGAAGTTCAATACTTTCTTCCAGCCCCTTCTTGCCTGTAAGGTTTCTTTTGAAAAATCAGTTGATAGTCTAATGGGAACTCCTTTGTAGATAACTCTCTGTTTTTCTCTTGTTGCTTTTAAGATTCTCTCCTTATCTTTCATTTTGGGTAATGTAATTATGATGCGCCTTGGTGCTTCTTCTTGGATCCAATTTCTTAGGAACTCTTATTTGAAAATCCTTCAAGGTCTCCCATGACTTTCTGGATAAGTAAGTTCAAACTTCTCAGCTTTGCTCACAGAGTTTGAGTGACCCAGGACCTTCTGTCTTTCCAGGTCCATCTCCTACTACTTTTGTCTTCCCTTCCCGCACACACCCATCTTTTTCTTCAGCCACCTGAGAATCGCTGAAGTTCTGAAAGTAGCATGGTTCTCAGCCTCCGTGTCACTGCACATGTTGTTCCTGCTCCGGTATTTGCTTGCTGACTTCCGTTCTCATGGACATAAGCACATCAGTATTTACCCTCTAGGAAGCCCGCCTAGCACTAATGCCACTGCCTGGAGCTCACTAGCCCTCTTCTGTCTTCCCCCATGCTTTCCCATGACACCAAGCACGTCTAATACCATGCTTGTTTACCAGTCCTTGACTAAACAGCAGAGACTGCAATCTCATTCAAGTTTGTATCTGTTGTGACTAACACACAGCAGACTTCAAATAATGTTTACTGGATTAACTCGCTAATTAATGATGAATAAGTGTTTTCTTCATTAAGATTCCAGCACCTGTCACAAATTATATGCTCAAAAAATATCAATTTATTTTTGGATAGAAATTAGTTGTTTTGGACCAGCAAACAGTTTGATTCAAATGGCTGTTTTATGAACTTAACTATGAAACATAATTACTACTCATTTTTGGTGGAAATTATGCTTTGGTGTAAACTGGCTTCCTCTTGAAAAGAAGAGGACAGAAGTAAATATACTAGATAAATACATAGAATTTTTTTAAGTTTTATTTTTTATTTTAGAGAGACAGAGGAAGGGGGAGAGAGAGAGAGAGACATTGACTTTTTGTGGAACAACAAACCACAAACCCTGGCATATTGGGATGATGCTCTAACCAACTGAGCTACCCAGATGGGGCATTACATAGACTATTTTTGAGTGCTTGTAATATACCAGGCACTGTTGTTAGTGTATATCCTGTCTAACTTACTTGCTTTTATGCCATAATGTTATTATAATTCTCAATTTTTAGATAAGGAAACCGTAGCACAGAGAAGTTAAAGAACTTGCTCAGGGTCTTAGAGCTAGTAAGTACAAGAGCTGGGATTCAAATTTAGGCAGTATAACTTCCAAGCCTATGTTATTAACCACAGTGCTCAATATGAACATCTGGCTTGCCTCAGCTGCAGCTGGATTTCCCTGTCCCTTGAGATTTCGGTAATGTTTATTGTGGGAGTCTAAGGTTTTGCCCAAGATTTCTCGTTCCCATAGATATCACTTGCTCCAAATGCCTGGTTCATTTTAAGGATCTCTTGCTGTCCCAAGTGGACGAATTTACATTTTCACAAGAAAAATATCTCCATACTGAACATCAGCTAATTTGGTTCTTAAAAGGTTTTTGCCTTCCCACCACAGGGGCCTTATTTACTTTGTAAAAATTTGTAAAACACATAAATTTAAAATATTATATAAAAGCTATTAAAATTATATATTAACATTAATGTATAATACTATATCATATAAGAAATAAACATTTTATATTATTATATATTTGATTATAGAATTTTTTTTTAGCTACACAAAGGGATTCTATACTGTAACTTGTTTCCTATGACTCACTCTTCACTGAACATTGTGTTTCTGAGATTCATCCATGATGTTGCTGTATCATATTTCATTGAGCAAACATGTTGCATTTTATTTTCCCTTTCCTTTATCAATGGACAGTTGTTCTGTTTCCAGTGTTGTTATGAGCATTCTTGTGTATGTCCTGTGAGGCATATGAGTAACAGTGTCTCTCTAGGGTGTATGAAATTGCTGAGTATTATGGAATGCAAATATGTCCCATTATAAGTGACAGATTGTTTTGCAAATAAATACATTTACACTTCTACCAGCAACATATGAGACACTTTATCTTAAATACTCAGAAAAACTTGGAATCATCAGACATCTTAATTCTAGCCAGTCAAAGGGGTGTAAAATGGTATTTTGGTATTTTATTGGGGGGTTCTAAATTTGCATTTTTCTATTACTAGTAGGGCTGAAAATCTTTTTGTGTGTTTATGACCACTGGGGTTTCTTCTCTACTATACCTATTCATATCATTTCTTTTTTAAGTACATTTTACTGATTATGCTATTACAGTTGTTCCATTTTTTTCCTTTATACCTATCCACCAGTTACCCCAATTCAATTCCCTCTAGCAATTCCCCCCACCCCACCACTTAGTTCATGTCCATGGCTCATGTATAGAAGTTCTTTGGCTTCTCCATTTCCCATACTATTCTTAACCTCCCCCTGTTTATTTTGTATCTACCATTTACGTTTCTTATTCCCTCCCTGTAACTTTTCCCCCATTTTCCACCTTTCCCTTGCCCACTGATATCCCTCCATATGATCTCCATTTCTGTGATTCTGTTCCTATTCTAGTTGTTTGCTTAGTTTGTTTTTGATTTTGTTTTTTTTTAGGTTCAGTTGTTGATAGTTGTGAGTTTGTTATTATTTTACTATTCATAGTTTTACTCTTCTTCTCTTTCTTGGATAAGTCCCTTTAACATTTCATATAATAAGGGCTTGGTGATGATGAACTCCTTTAACTTTATCCTATTTGGGAAGCACTTTATCTGCCCTTCCATTCTAAATGATAGCTTTGCTGGAAAGAGCAATCTTGGATGTAGGTCCTTGCCTTCCATGACTTGGAATACTTCTTTCCAGCCCCTTCTTGCCTGCAAGATCTCTTTTGAGAAATCAGCTGACAGTGTGATGGGAACTCCTTTGTAGGTAACTCTCTGTTTTTCTCTTGTTGCTTTTAAGATTCTCTCCTTATCTTTAATCTTGGGTAATATAATTATGATGTATCTTAGTGTATTCCTCCTTGGGTCCAACCTTTCTGGGATTCTCTGAGCTTCCTGGATGTGTATGTCTACTTCCTTCACCAGAATGGGGAAGTTTTCTTTCATTATTTGTTCAAATAAGTTTTCAATTTCTTGCTCTTCCTCCAACACCCCTATGATTTATATATTGGAACATTTAAAGTTGTCCCAAAGGTTCCTAAGCCTCTCCTCATTTTTTTTTTTTTGAATTCTTGTTTCTTCATTCTGTTCCAGTGGAATGTTTATTTCTTCCTCTTATTCCCAATTATTGATTTGAGTCCCAGTTTCCTTCCCTTCACAGTTGGTTCCCTGTATATTTTGCTTTATTTCACTTTGCATAGCCTCTACTTCTTCCTTTGTTTTGTGGTTATACTCAATCATTTCTGTGAGCATCCTGATTACCAGTGTTTTGAACTCTGCATCTGATAGACTGGCTGTCTTCTCGTCACTTAGTTCTTTTTCTGGAGTTTTGATCTGTTCTTTCATTTGGGCCATATTTCTTTGTCTTGGTGCACCTGTTACATTGTAAGGGGTGGAGCCTTAGGTATTCCTCATGGTGGGGCAACCCTTTTTGCTGCATTTTGGCTCTGTCTGTGGGAGAAGGGTCAGAGAGTGAACAATGCTGCTTGTTTGGCTCTCATCCCACTTTCAAGAAACTGGAAGTTTCTCCCACCACCACAACCCCCACAGGTTTATACAGCCAGAATTTCTGAGGCTTTATTTTGCCCATGCTGGAACCCTGGGTTGCACAGTCTGTCTTGCTCCCCTGTTGTTCTTCCCGGTTTATCTGCACACAAAAGTGGGACCACCTGGTCCTCGATCCACCTCCTTGCTGCATGTCCTCTTGCCTCAGCTGCCCGTCTCTGCCCCTCTTACCAGCTTGAATGAATGTTTCATCTTTAACTCCTTGATTGTCAGACTTCCATGCAGTTCAATTTCCTGGCAGTTCTGGTTGTTTTTTTGTTTTTGAATTGGTTGTTCTCTTCTTTTGCTTGTGTGAGGAGGCACAGTGTGTCTACCTACACCTTCATCTTGGGTAGGACTCTATTCCTTTTTATTGATTTTAAAATTTTTCTTTTGTAATAGTTATACATATAATATAGTATATGTAACAGGTATATCTTATCAGGTGTAACAACATACAAGAACACTCCTAATATTATTTCAGTGTTACTGGTTTACAGAGGGGTTGTTTTTCATTTTTTAATAATAACTCTTGCTGGTTAGTAATTGTGTTAGTAGTTATGTTGTATAGCTTGTAGCTTTTCTTTGCCTATCTTTATGGACAGAACTGTTTGATTTAAAATAAGGAAATATTACAATGTCTTATTTTCTCATTGGCTTAGTGAGTTGTATTTGTTTTTACATTTACCAAACTGTTAATTACTTTACTCACCTTTCCTTTTTTCATCTCAGACATTCTTTCTAAAATCTTCTCTCTCTTTCCTGAAGTGGTTCTTTAGACGTTCTTTAAGGGCAAGTCTGGTAATAGTACACTCAGTTGTTACCCAAGAATGTGTTTTATGTCACCTTCACTCTTGAAAGATTGTTTAGCTAAGAATACAAATATCAATGAAAAACTATTTTCTCAAATGTTACACTCTCTTCTGCTTTCCGTAGCTGTGGTTGAGAAGTTTTGTCAGTCTAATTTTCCTTCCTCTGGAGTGATGTGTCTTATATCTGCCTGTTGTTCAGATTTTCTATTTTTCTTAGATATACTGCTGATTTACCATTCTGTTTCTAAGTGTGCCTTCTTTTTATTTCTCTTATTTGAATTACATTTTGTTTGTGGATTCTTATCTTTTATCACTTCTGAAAACATTCTTGCTTGTTCCTTTCAAATACTTCACGTCTGCCATTCTTTCTTCCTACTTTTCTGGGACTGATTGGACTTTGTGGACCTTATCTTTCCATCTTTCCTATCCCTGGTTCATTTTCTTATCTCTCGGTGTGGTGTTCTGCATAATTTTTAAAGCTTTCTCTTCCAGTTTTCTAGTTTTTTCATTAGCTTTGTAAAGATTCTGTTTTGGGATCTTTGATTAGGAGTAAATGCTTATTCTTACTTTGGAAACAAACAGAAAACCAATGAACATTGTTGAGATTGCTTTCCTTCACCAATGTGTGTATTCACTCTTGGGAACCACAGGGTCAGACCAGGTCAGGGCCATTTTCATCTCAGCCTAACCCAGGGATCTCAGGTTCAGCTCTACCCTCCCAGCCCCAGTGATAGTCACTTTCCCCCCAAAAGCAGCCCTGTCTTTCAGTAGCCTTACCACTCTTTCCTCTACTTTCAGCATTTACTTTCTTTTACACATACATATACTCATAATCTAGTCCACTAATTACTGTAATTCCAATAATGCAACAAAAACTATGTGTTATAAAGATCTAGTTGTCTCACTGTAAGAGGACCTGTCAGAGGGTGTGGTCTGCTATATAGCCAGTAGTAGAAATATCTACAGGGAGATTTTTTAAATTTATTTTTAAATCCCTCCACTCCCCTTTCCCTCTGGTAATCACAATAGTGTTGTCTGTGTCTATGAAGTCATTTTTTTTTTTTTTTTGCTTAATCCCTTTATCTTTTTCACCCAGCCCCTCTGCACTTCTGACAGCTGTCAGTCTTTTCTCTGTATCGATGAGTCTGTTTCTATTTTGTTTGTTAGGGTTTTTTTATTCATTATATTCCACATATAAGTGAAATCATCTGGTATTTGTCTTTCTCGGACTGGCTTATTTCACTTAGCATAATGTTCTCTAGGTCCATCCATGCTGTTGCAAAGGGTGAGATTTCCTCCTTTTTTACAGCTGAGTAGTATTGCATCTACAGGGAATTTCTGACTGGCCATCTTCACACCATCTTGCTAGCACCCCTCTCCATTCCCCTCTTTTCAACTCTCCTTTTTCTTTTTCCCAAACCTCCTCCTACCTCTTAACTTTCAGGTTCTCTCTACACCCCTTTCTGAAGTCTTTTCACTTTTGCACAGAGAATTTCAGCTCTCCTCAGCCTCTATATTCAATTCTGGGCATACCTCTGCAGAGTTAAACCAATCTCAGAAGAAAGGCAGGCACTATAACAGGATCTTCCTTCCTTAGAAGGCAGTTATAGTTGTATGTAGAAGTTTTTTCTCCATTTCATTATTTCCATTTACTAAGTATATATTAGGTGTCTACCTGGTTCTTGGCACTGTCCGGAATGCTAAGTTGTTGTTCAGTGTGAATTCATATCATTACGTCATGGTATATTTAAGGTGCACCTTGTATCATAAGCACTGTATTAAAAGCTCTACATGAGCAATTCTTAATATGCTCAGGAGGATTAGAATCTTTATTTCACTATACTTAAAGTATGGAAAAGATTAGGCTAAGTAATAGAATGTGTTTATTTATTTTAAAGGTGTTTTTTGGCTATCATTTCCTTTTCTAATAGTGAATCCTCTATACTATAGTTTGAAGTTAGTAGTTAGCCTTTCATACCCATATCTCTTCAGTAGAAGAAATTCATATAAGTAATTTGTGTGCATTTCTCAATGTACATAAATGCAATTCAGAAATAAAAAACCCTCTATTGTAAATAATGTCTCTCTTACTCAAGTGACCCTAATTAGAGGAATGTCTTTTTTTTATCATATACCTTTAACAGAATGATTAAAGGCAGATCTAATGTCTTGCACTTTGTAAGAATTTGTTGTGTGCCTATTTTGTACCAAGCACTGGTCTAGGCCCTGGGGGTACAGTGGGGAACAAAACATAGCCCAGTCCCTTACACTGAGGCTTACATCCCAGTGGAGAGACAGATACTCAGCCACTGACATAGAAAACACTGCAAAGTAGTGGGACATGCTAAGCGGAATAGCTGGAAGGAGAGTGGTCAGGAAGGCAAGGCCTTACTGCCCTGGATGAAGTGAGGAGTGAGCCCTACAGAAACCTGGGGAGGCATTCCAGGCAGACAGAACAGCAAGTAATGGCTTTAAGCTGGACTATGCTTAGAATATTTAAAGGTAAATTTCAATATGACACTAAACCTGTTCTTTCCACACTTCTATTTTCAGGTATCCGAGATGTTTCTAAGTGGAGTGAGAAAACAAAAAAGCCTCTAGAAACCCTATATGGGTATGAGTACTTTGCAAAAACCTGTGAAAAGTGGGTGGATGGCATAAAACAGTTTAAACATCTTCCAGATGGTAGGTTACATGAACTATTGAATGGTTCCTTTGCTGATTATAAAGGTTGCTTTAATTCCTCCCCTGATGTTCCAGAATTCCTCAGGGTTTAATGCATTTACCCACTATCCTTACACCCTGATGTATGAATAGAGAATACTAGTGCCTATATATAGTACAAGTTCTTGTGAATTAAAGCCACCTTTAACTAGAGACAGATTGTATATAGTGTAAAGGTTTATAATGTTGAGTCTTTAATAGCAGACTG
This sequence comes from Phyllostomus hastatus, assembly GCF_019186645.2. Lineage (NCBI taxonomy): Eukaryota > Metazoa > Chordata > Mammalia > Chiroptera > Phyllostomidae > Phyllostomus > Phyllostomus hastatus. Next base: position 8,222,836 of record NW_025333867.1, on the reverse strand, counting down.
TCCTTTTTTCTTCTACTCCTTTGTGTGTGATGACAAAATAATTCTCCAGAAGCCTCAAATAGTCTTTATTTTCTAATTTCAGAATGAGTAATTCAAAAACAAACAAGCTGCAATATATACCATAATTTTTTCTTTTTGCACATTTAGACAAGTTACCCTAGGACATAGAAGGAGGGACTTTCTGTCATGACCTTTAGCCCCAGCAGCATTAGTTTGAGGAAGAGAGTGTTCACTTCTTTTTCCATCTTCAGAACTAAATTATATGACTTCAGCCCTGATCAATGTCTCCCTGTGTTTATCTGAAAAATTGACATGGTGTCCAATTACAGTAAAAATTAACATCTTCAAGAAAAAATCTAAAAGTATTTTATATAAATATTTACATTTTTAATATCTCATTTTTCTTTTTTTAGTTGCTGAAAGAATATAAAGTAGCTAAAATCTAATCTTGAAGCACATTCAGTTATAAAATCATTGTGATTGAAGGATCAATTTGATGTCTTAACTAATAATTTCCAGAATGAGTCATCTGTCAAAACCTTCACAATGAACAGGACATTTGGAAAAGTTACTTTCTTGGTTTAAGTTCAAAAGAGCATATATATGCTGTTCAAACACAGTATCCACTCATAGAAATAGGTCCCTGGAATCTGTTTTCCTTGGCTTTTAAAGCAAACAAAAAAACTGCTATAAAACAATATCAGAGACAGTTCTGTATTAAAGAAGGCAACTTTGTGAAATGTAAACTTCTATGTTTTCTTGAAGAGAGTAGGGGAAAATGTCAGATTGCCAATAGATAGAAGAAGAATTAAATTAGTTAAAAAAATATGTCCTGTATTTGTTAAAATTAAAAACTTGTGCTCTGCAACAGACACCGTCAAAAGAATGAAAAGACAAGCCACAGACTGGGAGAAAATATTTATTAAAGACCCATCTGATAAAGGGCTGTTATCCAGAATACAAAGAACTCTTAAAACTGAACAATAAGAAAACAACCCAATTAAAAGATGGACCAAACAGAAATGAGATCCTACTCTTCACCTATTAGAACAGCCACAGAGAGGAATTTCAGGACAGTGAAAATGCTCTCTATGGTACTATACTAGATACGTGTCATTACACATCTGTTGAAATGCACAGAATGCACAGCACCAAGGGTGATCCCTGAGGGAAATGATGGACTTCGGGTGATGATGATACGCCATTGGGGGTTCGCTGTCTGTGAAAATGCACCACTCGGGGGTGTTGGTAGTGGGGAAGGCCACGTGTGGGGGCAGTCTCTGTACCTTCCACTCACTTTTGCTATAAACCTAAAACTCTAAAAAATAAAATCTTTTTTTAAAAAAGGGAAATAGAGTGAAAAAATGTCGTAATACAAAGAATCTAGCAGTATGTCAATCATCTTACAGCAAGATTGTTAATGAAGTACTTATCTCCTTCTGTACTAGTTAATTTGAGAGGAGCCCTTTTTTCTGGTTGCACACTCGAGTTTAAGGATGCTCAGACCTAGCACAGGGACTGACTGCACAGATTTGGAGTTAGACAGGCCTGGTGTGCATTCTGGTTTTGCCACTTGGCTTGCTGTTAGAATGGATGCAGGCAAATCACTTAGCTTCTCTAAGCTGCAACTTCCTGTGTGAGAACTAGGGATACTAATAACTACCTCATAAAGTTGTTCTGAGGACAAATTGAGTTGTTTAGGTTCAGCTTTGGTACAGTACCAAGTACAGAGTAAGTGCTTAATAAAAGTACTTGATTTATAAATAATTGTACATACTAAATGAGTTAAAACATGCACGTAACTACCATAAGTGTTTTATGGTTATTAAATCATTTGAACAGTTCCTAACATATAGTGAATACTCAGTAATGCCAGCTTTAATCATCTGAGTATACAGTTGGCAGATGCGTGTCATCTCAGGGACAGGAGGGGGTCATCTTCAGAGACCTAGAGAAGTATTACCCTGTTCTGCCTGTCACCTTCTCATTCAACCCCCCAACTGAAGAGGAGGGGGCAACTCCCCCTGGGCTGGCTCCTAGCTTTCTCAGAGCTGCCATGCTTTCTTTCTGACACAGGCAGGGGAAGGCAGGAGGGAGAAGGAGCTGGCTCTATGGAGTATCTGCTGGGTGTCAGTCGGTACTATGGCATCTCTTTTTAGCCCCTTGGCCACCCAGGGAACTATGATTTATTCCTGTTCCACCAGAGGAGAAGGTTGAAACTCAAGTGGCTAAGGAACCACTAAAACTTCACAGGTGGAAGGTAGGTGGGGAAAGGAACTTAGAAATGTTGCTATGCATGGGAGTGAATCTTCTAATCTTTCAACTGTATATGAGTCAGGAATGTCAGAGAGGTAGGAGGGATGAGGAGGAGCTGTAAAATGTAACTTCATTGTGAGGTATATGACCTTTGAGGTCTAGCTGGGACCCCAAGGACCAGTTCAGACATTATTTCGCAGGAGGAGCTTATCAGATGGCCAAGCACCTACTGTGGTTTTGCCAAATGGGAACTGCCTCTATGTCATATAAAGAGCTGTGGGTTTTTGTTTGTCTTTCTTACTGTTTTACATGAATTTTGAATTAATTTATTTTTTACGGTTAAAATACTGTATTTTATTTTTTAAATATATTTTATTGATTATGCTCTTACAGTTGTCCCTTTTCCCCCCTTCACTCCCCTCCAACCTGTGCATGCCCTCCCACCCACATTCCCCCCTCCCCTTAGTTTATGTCCATGTGTCATACTTATAAATTATTTGGCTTCTACATTTCCCATACTATTCTTACCCTCCCCCGGTCTATTTTCTACCTACCATCTATGCTACTTATTCTCTGTACCTTTTCCCCCTCTCTCCTCCTCCCACTCCCCTGTTGATAACCCTCTTTGTGATCTCCATTTCTGTGGTTCTGTTCCTGTTCTAGTTGTTTGCTTAGATTGGTTTTTTTTTCTGTTTTTGTTTTAGGTGTGGTTGTTAATAACTGTGAGATTATTGTCATTTTATTGTTCATATTTTTTATCTTCTTTTTGTTAGATAAATTCCTTTAACATTTCATATAACAGGGGGTTGGTGATGATGAACTCCTTTAACTTGACCTTATCTGGGAAGCACTTTATCTGCCTTTCCATTCTAAATGATAGCTTTGCTGGATAAAGCAATCTTGGATGTAGGTCCTTACCTTTCATGACTTGAAATACTTCTTTTTCAGCCCTTCTTGCTTGTAAGATCTCTTTTAAGAAATCAGCTGAGAGTCTTACGGGAACTCCTTTGTAGGTAACTGTCTCCTTATCTCTTGCTCCTTCTAGGATTCTCTCCTTCATTTTAATCTTGGGTAATGTAATTATGATGTATCCTGGTGTGTTCCTTCTTGGGTCCAACTTCTTTGGGACTCTCTGAGTTTCTTGGACTCCCTGGAAGTCTACTTCCTTTGCCAGATTGGGGAAGTTCTCCTTCACTATTTTTTGTTCTTCCTCTTCTCCTTCTGGTACCCCTATAATTCAGATGTTGGAACATTTAAAGATGTCCTGGAGGTTCCTAAACCTCTCCTCATTTTTTTGAATTCTTGTTTCTTCATTCTTTTCTGATTGAATGTTTCTTTCTTCCTTCTGGTCCACACCATTGATTCGAGTCCCAGTTTCCTACCCATCACTATTAATTCCCTGTACATTTTCCTTTATTTCACTTTTCATAGTCTTCACTTTTTCCTCTAATTTGTGGCCAAATTCAAACAATTCTGTGAGCATCCCAATTACCAGTGTTTTGAACTATGCATATGATAGGTTGGCTATCTCTTCATTGCTCAGTTATATTTTTTTCTGGAGCTTTGATCTATTCTTTCGTTTGGGCCATTTTTTTTGTCTTGACTCGCCTGTTACAAAGTGAGGGGTGGAGCCTTAGGTGTTCCCCCCAGGTGGCGTAACTCTGAATTGTGATGCTGTATGTGGGGAAGGATCTGAAACGAAAAAATGCTCCACTCTCTGCCGGATTTCAGTCACTTCCCCCACTTCCCACAAACCAATTGGGCCCTTCTGGTGCTGATTCCCATGTGAGTGGGTTTGTGTACATTCTAGGACCCTGTGGGTCTCTCCAATGAACTCTCCTGTGAGGCTGGGAGTTCCTCCCAGTGCCACCTCAACCCCCACCGGTATTTTCAATTGGTGGTGTGAGGCTTTATTTCCCTGTGCTGGGACCCTGGGTTGTGCAGTCTGTCCCGCTCTCCAGTTTCACCTGGTTTATCTGCACACAAAGGTGGGACCACTGGGTCCACCAGCTGCAGCCTCATGCGCCCCGTTCCACAATCTGCCGCCTCACTGGGTCCTCCAGCTGCCGCCTTGCCACGAGTCCTCTCTGCCCAATTGCCTGTCTCTTCTCCTCCTACAGGTCTGGGTGAATGTTTTTTCTCTAACTCCTTGGTTGTCGGACTTCCATACAGTTCGATTTTCTGTCAGTTCTTGTTGTTTTTTGTTTTTAAATTGTTGTTGTCCTTTTGGTTGTGTGAGGAGGCACAGTGTGTCTATCTATGCCTCCATCTTGGCCAGAAGTCCGAATTTTTAATTTAAATTAGGCAAAACTGCTTGTTCACTAATAAAGTGTTAAAATAAAATTTTAAAAAACAGCAGAGAAACAGAAAGGAAAACCCAAAGAAGGGTAGAGCTGGTAGGCCCTCACACCCCACCTAATTTAATGCACTGGGTCACTGAGGTCTAAAGGGAGGTACAACTTGCCCCAGCTCTCGGCTTCTCCTTACCCTCTGAAATGGTCACCGTAAAGCCCACTATCTGTGCATTTGTTTTTCAGGTAATATCTGCCGGCACTTGCTGCCCCTGATTCAGTGCCCCACCTTGATTGTGCATGGTGAAAAGGATCCTCTAGTCCCACGTTTTCATGCTGACTTCATACACAAACACGTGAGCGGGTCACAGTAAGTCCAGTCTCCGTTCCATCATTCTGTGCCTCTACGGCTTCTGAAGAAAATGGGAGAAGCTATAATAACAAAAAGAATGATGAAGGTTGAGATCTTTTAAAGTGGACCCCGACTCCCATTTTGCCAATGACAATAAGCAGTACCACTGTATATAGGGTCCAGAGACATAGGGAACAAAAGGAGCCCTGATTTGTGGGTAACCAGTAATCACAAGGAAGGGGATTCTCAGGTAAATATCTCTTGTTGTTGCTGTGAACTATGCTAATACATACTAAGTTCTGTGACACTGGTGACAGGTTAAGATTCATAGGAATCATTGTTAACTAAAACAATTTTGTATAATTTGGGAATTTTAACACTATTATTACAAAACCACTCCCTTTCTAATAAGGAAAATCTGTAAAATCAAAAGAAGAAAATAATAGCCTTTTGCTGGCCAATCATTTAAATTCTTTTATTACTAGCATTTTTGTGTTTCTTTTTTTAATATAAAAATAATCACATTCTGTATTCAACTCTGATGCTGCTTTTTTCCACTGAAAATTATATTCTAAATTTTTTGTGTTATTTTAGCCTTAAATTTGTACATATCAGATGATTAAATTATTATGCAGAATTATAAAACCAACATATACCAAACCATGTTGGTGGCTCACTTGATTAAATAGTAGATACATGTTGCTTATTCTTTGCATTTTTGTTTCTGCCAGCCAGCTTTGGGTATCACCAAAACTTATGTGTCAGCAAAATTTTTATTTTTCATTTCCATACATTTTTGTATGGAGAACAGAAATTTATATTTTAAATATTTTGGCTGACACAAGAGCAAGCTTTTGCCAATTCAAATATATAGCCAGCTGTATCAAGATGAAAATTCAAAGTTGAATAAATTCAGTATCTCCCTCACATGCAAGGGATGCATATCCTGAAAGAGAAAATGAGGTGTGAGTGGAAGACAGTGACCTCAGTTTTTATCAATTATACTGGAAAATAAAGACCCAGGTGAGCCTTGACCCCTTCAAAGACTATGTATTAATTTCAGAGATACTGTCATTACTCAGGACATCTTTGCTATGGAATTCTTTTGAAATTGACCTTTATTAGCAGCCTAAGAAAATCCTTCCTCCCTCACTCTCTCCTCTTTACCTCACTCCTTCCATTCCTTCCCCTCTCTCTTTCTCTCTCCCTCTTCCTCTCTCCTTTCCTTCCATGAGCCAATTTATGATGCCTGCTGTGGGCCAGCACTGCCCTGAGAGCTCCCAGAGTGCAGCTGGGAAAGCAGATGCAGAAACAGTCCACTACTTCCTAATGATACTATTCCATGTTGTGTTTCTTAGAAAATATTCAAGTATGGGGAGCATGCTTCTTATTCTATAGTAAGATATTAGTATCATAAATCTATATAATTTCTATCTTTATATAGCATTTTATATTTTAAAAGGCATTTTACATACAAAATCTAATTATACTTTACAGCTATGAAAAACAAATATTTCTTATGAAAAAGAAATATTGTCCCCATTTTATAGATGAGAATATAAAGACTGATGCTAAGTAATTGCCCAGTGTTGCATAACCTGTTAAAGACAAATCCTAGGTTTTTTCCCTCCTATTTCAGTGCTTTTCCCCTACAGCACAGCTGTCTCTCATAAATATATTCTTATTTTAATATGATGGTAAGATGTCTGCATTACATACTTGCTGATCTGGTTAATTGTTTTCTAGCATCAGAAATGACAAATTTTTGTATACTGACTCTCACAGTAAAGACATGTGTTCCCTTGGAGAGCCAGGTTCAATAAAAGTCAGTCTGCAAGAAAGTTTAATGTAAGAATTCTCTTTCAAACCCATCTCCTAACAACAGAATACATCAACATGGTAGAAAAATATTCCCTCACTGTTTAGATGTTAATGTTTCAGTGGGCTATTTTATGGAAGGTCATTTTCTTAGAGCAGTATTCTTTGGAACAAATCAGTTGAAGGTAAAGTGTTATGAGCAGTGATTGTCTAAAACTGGTTTGCATTTTACACCTACCACCTTCCTCTCCTACAACAGCCCTTTATGTTTGACATGAATTTACCTAAAACAGGTGTGGTTTATTGTGAACCCAACAAAAGGAACTTGGATTCCTTAAGCACCAAAGTCATACTGTGACTCGGTACACCATGCCCCTTGTCAACATGGCACAGCGGTTCTCGGTGTAGCAAGCTCCAGTGAGCTCAGTGTTTTACTACCTTGCAAGGTACGTTTATCACTAAAGTTTAAGCCAGTCTGTCCCACAAAGATTTTACCAACAAATAGCATATATGAAGCCAATGCCTTTCTGTCCTCAGAAGGAGGCTAATGAAGGGTGGGGTTGTTCAGCAGGCCTGCTTCCTGCTCATGTTAATTTGTCTCTGGTTTCTCTCTGTGGGAGAAGAATGATGGAGTCTCTTGGAAGCAAAGAGGCATTAGAGATCATTCAAGTTTACTATTTTAAAATTTATTTTTAGGCAATTGAACCCTTTCTCCTAACAAACTCTTGCAAAGTAAGAGCTGTTCTTATTACAACAGTGATAGGGAACAGACCTTGCCCCTTAGTGGCTCCTTGTCCTGTCCCAACCCCTGTGTGTCCCCTGCTTGTCCAGCCCGCCTTCTGAGATGGAAAAGCACTGACATCACTCACCACCTGTCTAGCTAGTCAGCCTCTGCTCAGGTGTCTCCTTTTATGAGACATGCATCACCCATGAGGCCAGCCCCAGCTTGTTTTCAGAGAATTTGCATTGAGCAGAGGTTGGCACACGTCAGACTCTTTGGAGGTAGGGTGGATGGGCTCCGGGAAGCAGTGGGACTCGGACATCTCAGAGGAGTTTATGACTGCATAGCTTGTTGAACCGCGTGTCTGCTCGTTATGTGCATTAGTCTGCAAGGGCTGCTATAATGAATACCAGAGACTGGGAGGCTAAATAATATGTTTATTTTCTCACAGTTCTGAAGGCTAGAAGTCTGAGATGAAGGTGTCTGCAGGGTTGATTTCCTCTGAGGCCTTTCTCCTTGGCTCGCAGACAGCTGTCTTCTCCCTGTGTCCTCACACGGTTTTCCATCTCTGTGTCTATGTCCTAATCTCCTCTTCTTATAAGGACACCAATCATATTAGGGTGGTCCCTAACATCCTCATTTTAACCTAATTACCTATTTTTTAAAAATCCTCACCCAAGGACAAAGACCTTTTTTTCATTGCTTTTTTAGAGAGAGAGGAAGACAGAGAATAACATCCACACAGAGAGAAGCATTGATTGGTTGCCTTCCATATGTGCCCTGACCAGGAATCAAATGTATAACCTTTCAGTTATGGGACGGTGCTCCAACCGAACCACACCAGACAGGGCAACTTAATCAACTTAATTATCTCTCTAAAGACCTATATCCAAATCAGGTCACACTCTGAAGTACTGTGGGTTAGGACTTCAACATACAAATTTTGGGAGGATGCAGTTCATCCCATGATAGTATGTTTCTAAGGAGATGCTCAGATGTCAGGACTTATAGGCCCAACAGAGGTCAGGGTCTGGATCTGAGACCCAGCTGCAAATGACCAGCGCCCTACCTGGAATCCTCTACCCCCACCTCCTTTGGTTGCCTGGCCAAGTGTAGTCATCCTTCAGAATGAAACTCAGATGTCTTCTCCTCCTCCACTTTCTCCTCCTTCTCCAATTACTTATCTATCTGAAGCCACACTGCTCCTTATTTATACCCCTTTACAGCTGTTAGCATGTGAATTTAGTGTTCCTCCTGTTGAGCATGTCAGTACCTTTCCCAAGATGTATTGTCGTACCTGCCGAAAGAAAGAGAATGTGAGAGCAAAAGAGGCACATGGGACCAAGCCTCTGTGGATGGCCAGGGATTACTGACTGGTGACTCCAGGCCAAAAACTATGGTCCAACTTCATGTTCTGGGTTTGGGGCCAGAGAGCCAGACCAGCTGGGAAAGAATGAGGGATAACACCCATGTGCACATAGTGGCACCTGGGGCCAATGTCACCCAAAGGGGAGGTGGGAAATGGGGTCTCGCCTGGGCAGCAGAATCGGTATTTTGGGATCCTGAGCAACATTCACAGCAGTGGTGGTGAAGAGCACCAGCAGCATTCAGGTGGGTTTGGATGCTGGCTCAGTCACTCATTTAGGCAGTGAGTATATATTTCCATGCCCCTGTTTCCTTGTCTGTAAAATGTGGGTGATAGTATCTACCATTCAAAATATTTTTTGAGGGATGAGTACATATTTGCACATTTAACACGTAAAACTCAGCACACAGTAGCTGCCAGTTCTGTGGATAGAATGCTGGCATGAGTGCAGGTGATCAGAGGCCCAGGAGACAACCAGGATATAGCTTGATAGGTTAGAGGCAAGTTGTCCTCCGTCCCAGTGTTCAGCATTAGTATAGGAGTATGGGTGTATTTGTTAGTCAGGGTTCTCCAGAGAAACAGAACCAATAGGACACACACACACACATACACACACATAGGTTTATTTTCTATAAGGAATAAGGAATTGTTCACACAGTTATGAAGGCTGAGAAGTACAAGATCTTTGGTTGGCAAGCTGGAGCAGAGTCAGGAAGGTGGAGACCCAGGACAGATGAGGCACAGCTGCAGTCTAATTCTGAATGCCCGGGAACCAGGAAGAGCCGACATTTCAGTTTGAGTCTGAAGGTATGAAAAAGCTCATATCCTTGTTTGGAGGCAGTCAGGCAGAAACCTACTTTGGTTTTCAATTAAAACAAAAATGCTCACAGACTTACTGGAAATTCTGTGGGTTCATAACTAATTTAGAGTATTATCATATCCCAAGTGGAGAAAGAAGCTGCAGCACATAATTTATGGCCTTGTTCATATCTGTAGCCCTCAGAGCTTAATTCAAAAACTGTGGAAGGGTCAACTGAGGAAGGGATGCTAACATCATTTCTCCTTTGCTACCTGAGATGTAAAGAGTGAGATCCTAGAAGGACTGTATCAAGAAGTAAACTGACCACTGGATTTATACTGTGAGGCTAGATATTTTAATTCCTCAAAAGATCTAGAATCACATCTTTTTCTAAAAGTGCCAAATGCGACAAGGAACCTGCATTGGCAAATAGGAACTTCTGTTTACCATCTTGATGCCCCTTAATTTCCAGTTGTTCTCCTGGGAAATGTGCTTGTTTGCAAAACATTCTCCATGGATCATATGATTAGATCCCTTTGTTACCTGGGTGAGAATCTTGGTCAGCAGTAGAGTTGCTACATCACCTTCACAGCCTATATATTTACTCCTGTCTAGTGTGGTACTTTGCCAAAGAGGAACACACATAGGCTTTAAGTATAGTGAGTCTTGTGTTAGACCTAAAGGAGGATGTATTAAAGAACTTGAAATGATCCCCAAAAAGTAACAAGGAGAAGAGCAACTTTCTTTATACTCATCCATCTGTTCATCCACCCATAATTCAGTGTAGGTCCAAATGGAGATGACTCAGAACAGATCTCCCATATTTTTAATGAAAGGGACCTCATTTTTATTTCCCTAAGACCAAGAGATTACTATAGTAAGAATGCAGACAGAAAAGGCTAAAAAGAAGGGATTCACTGCTGGTGTTTCTCCTTCCTTATTAGGGATTTGCATGAATCATAGAAATGAGGCCTACCTCATGTGATAAGCGGCATGGCTATCCACAAAGGAGGACTTACAAGTTGGGCAGATTGGGGTCTCTGCTTAGGAATCCAGTTTAGTACACATTAGAAGATGCAGTTTGGCCTAGACATGCCCTTCTGTGACCTTTTAGCATCCTTGGCAGTTGGTTCTGTCTCCTAAAAACGAGGCCTTGAGCATCCCTGCAAGCCCTGTTTCTTGTGTAGGGCAACTGGGAGCCTATCTTTGGGGTTGATGTGGGTTGCCATACTTTTCTGAAGAGCATTAAAACTGAATTTGGAACATTCTGGTTACTATAAATGGCATTAACTTTCCTGAGAGCCTGAGAAAGATGCCAATATAGCCCATCCTCCTTTCAAGTAAATGATCTTGATTATCTGGGTACCTCCACCCCACACCCATGTGATTGGGCTGCAAGGACAGCTCGGTTCCCAGGGCCCTTTCCCAGGTTCTCCCCAGCACTGAGAGCTCTCAGACCCCAGGTGCTGAAAAACCAGAGAATTAGGCAATGCAGTAATTGGCATTTTGCCCTAGTATAGTCCTTGTAATGTCCAATTCTCATTGTGGACAAGACAGCTCAAGCTCACACTTATATCCTAGAAGCTTTAATTGTGCTTTTGTAACCAATAAATAAAACATACAACTCAGAGAAGGCTGCCTTTATTAAAGAAATTGCCAACCAGCCACATTTGACCACAACCCTATAGCGAGGAAGAATCCTTATGACAGTAAGGTTTGTCACAGACATGTAGTGACAGCTGGAGGAGACTTGCTGATGCAGGCTGCCACCACCCACACAGTCCTAAGGAACACTTACTCACCCTTTGTCTAGAGGTTTATATTTAGTTGCTCAACTCTCCAAAAATGACAGGGTGATTTTGAACCTTGAACAAGGGTCTGGTGGTGGCTGGACTGATTTGGGTTTTTCCACTACAGAGATGCCCCAAGAAACCCACCTGTTCTAACCCAGTGGATTCTGGACATTTTCTATTTTATTGTCTCTCCAACCTTCTTTTAAAAAATCAACCTTATTAAAATGAATTTTTTTTAGCTAACCACCAAATCATATGTCATGTGCCCCACTCTCAAGCATGTTCAGTTAAACCATTTGTTACATGATACAGTTCCAAATACAGTGTGTGCTGGTCCCGTCAGGTTAACCTCCAGGTTAGTCATAAACTCCAAGAGGCTTTTACTCTTTAATATTCTGGAAAGGTTATACTATGTACCTTACATTTTCTCCCCAAAAGTGGTCATCCAAAAAATGTGGCAGGTTTTTACTTTAGATTTTCATGTTATGTTAGGGAGGGTAGGAGGTTTTAACTGGTATGCCATTAATCATAAGCTTTTTCTTTTTAGGTTGCATCTGATGCCAGAAGGCAAACACAATCTCCACTTACATTTTGCAGATGAATTCAACAAGTTGGCAGAACACTTCTTACAATGAACATGTGACCTGGTGATTCCTTAGCAAGAGGCTTCATCTGCCTGTTGCGGCCTCTGGAACCCACCCCCACATCACACCCCAGTTCACCTTCCCTCTAGGCTTTCTGTTCCTCCCCACAACTGCTGTTAATCCAATAGGAAAAATAACATTAAAAACATCCTCTAATAGCTACAAAAATTAAGTCTGACTTTTTAACATTAAGTTTGGATCTCTACCATTGTCTTAAAACATAAATTCCTTATGGTGATTTATTTATTTGCAAATAAATGTTAGAGGAGCACTTGAGCTCCTGGCTGCTATTTTGGGGTGCTGTGAACCCATGCTGTGCCTTCTGAAAGGTGCAAGCACTCTCTTGTCTCTGTAGTCGTGTCATTGTACAAAGCCAGAAAAGAAACACAAGAAAATCCTTGCCTAAGGTCCTCAATTCTAGATTTTTACCGGATCTATAACTCCAGCAAAGGGAAGAAGGTTGACTTTACCTCAAATCTATTCACTTCCTTACCTTTGCTGGATTCCTTAACTTTCATATTTTGGACCAGTGAAAATGAAAAAATTATTTATCTCTTTATTAATAGAACTATTAATTAAACATTAAGTACATGATAACAACATGATTTGACTTTGGGTGGTGGACACAATGCAATATATAGATCATGTGTCATAAAATGTACACTTGAAACCTATGTGACCCCATTAACCAATGTCACCCAAATTTAATTAAAATTTTAAAAAAGTAGAAATTCTATTTTGTTATGATTAGTAAACCCATAATCATATTCAAGAAGTATCTAGTGAAAGAAAAAAAAGAAAGAAACCAGAAGATTTTAGACACATGCTTTATAATTAGTATGGATATCTTAGAATTTCTGACAGAGGCAAAACTGAGCACCATAGTATACAAATAGAAAAACCATGCTTGATTGAGGACAAAAGAAATTCACTAACAATGCACGATGTATTTAAGAAGTTCTTAAGCCTCATCCTCGCCTTCCTCCTCCTCGAACTCCCCCTGTTCGTCGGCCGTGGCATCCTGGTACTGCTGGTACTCAGACACCAGGTCGTTCATGTTGCTCTCGGCCTCCGTGAACTCCATCTCATCCATGCCCTCGCCCGTGTACCAGTGCAGGAAGGCCTTGCGCCGGAACATGGCCGTGAACTGCTCCGAGATGCGCTTGAACAGCTCCTGGATGGCCGTGCTGTTGCCGATGAAGGTGGCCGACATCTTCAGGCCCCGAGGAGGGATGTCGCACACGGCCGTCTTCACATTGTTGGGGATCCACTCCACGAAGTAGCTGCTGTTCTTGTTCTGCACGTTGAGCATCTGCTCGTCCCACCTCCTTCATGGACATGCGGCCCCCGGAAGATAGCGGCCACCGTCAGGTAGCGGCCGTGGCGGGGTCGCAGGCAGCCATCATGTTCTTGGAGTCGAACATCTGCTGGGTGAGCTCAGGCACTGTCAGGGCCCGGTACTGCTGGCTACCCCGGCTGGTCAGGGGGGGCGAGCCGGGCATGAAGAAGTGCAGGCGGGGGAAGGGCACCATGTTGACAGCCAGCTTGCGCAGGTCTGCGTTCAGCTGGCCTGGGAAGCGCAGGCAGGTGGTGACACCGCTCATGGTGGCTGACACCAGGTGGTTGAGGTCTCCATATGTGGGGGTGGTCAGTTTCAGGGTGCGGAAGCAGATGTCATACAGGGCCTCGTTGTCAATGGAATAGGTTTCATCTGTGTTTTCCACCAGCTGGTGGACAGACAGGGTGGCGTTATAGGGCTCCACCACCGTGTCAGACACCTTAGGTGAGGGCATCACACTGAAGGTGTTCATGATGCGGTCTGGATACTCCTCCCGGATCTTGCTGATGAGCAGGGTGCCCATCCCCGAGCCTGTGCCACCCCCCAGCGAGTGGGTCAGCTGGAAGCCCTGCAGACAGTCACAGCTTTCTGACTCCTTCCTCACCACGTCCAGGACCGAGTCTACCAGTTCAGCACCCTCTGTGTAGTGGCCCTTTGCCCAGTTGTTCCCGGCCCCGCTCTGGCCTGCCAGAGGGAAAGGAGAATACTAGACACTAAAACGTAAGGAATTTCAAGTTGTTACTGTGACACTGTGCTAGTCTTAGAGTAGCAAGTTCTTCCCTTTTAGATACCTTTTATAGCCTACAGAAAATTTTTCTTTATCAGTGACACTCAAAAACACTAGAGATCATAATAGAACAAGTTTAGATCAAAGGAGGTTGTTAATGGAACAAAACAATATTCTTAAGAACAGAATATCCTACTGGGTTGGCCAAAAAGTCCTGCTATGTTTTTTCCATACAATGGCTATAGTAGCACTTAGTTGTCTTTAACTTCATTCAAAACAATTTTGTTAGGTTGTATTGTGACAGCTGTCACATCAGCATGCATTAAAAAATTATCAAAATTGGTGAATTTTTGTGCAGCCATTTTAATATTGAAGATGGAAGATATGCAACATTTTCAGCATGTTATGCTTTATTGTCTCAAGAAAGGTAAAAATGCAATGGAAACAAAAAAAGGTTTGTGCAGTGTATGGAGAAGGTGCTGTGACTGAACATGTCAAAAGTGATTTGTGAAGTTTCTTGGTACTATTCTGGCCAAATAATTCTTTGCTGTGGGCTATATTGTACATTGGAAGATGTTCAGCAATGCCCCTGGCTTCTACCCACTAGAAGCCGATAGCAGGAGATAGCCGACATATTCAAAATATGCAAATCAATAAAAGTATTGGTGAAAATAAAAAATGTGTCTTTTATTTTAAAGATAAAACAAAATGAACTTTTTGGCCAATTCAAAGAAAAGGTAAATTCGGTCCCATTAACAGGCAAGGGCAAAGGCGCAATGAGATAAGACACGTGACTACTGGTCACAACCTGTGCCTTTGCCTTTTCTGCTTGAAGGGGCCACCTGTTGCCAAAGATGCTCTGAAATTACCAGTAGCCTATTGACTCCTGTTTGAAGCTTTTTCATTGCCCTTTGTTCTTTACCCTTCACAGGCTGCTCTGTAGTGGGAAGCCTACAAGCAGACCTCTGCAGCCTGACACTGTCCTTTGCTGAGCTGTCCAGAGAGTTCCACCCCTGGGCTAGGTGGAATTAGGCCATGACTCATGGCTACCTGTGGACACGTAGTGTCCACCTGGACAGTCAACACTAAAAACTGTGATTTCCACAGTGTTTAGGAAGAGGAAGACTCATTGAGCCAGTTCCCATTGCTCAGGACTACATACCAAACACGAAGTTGTCGGGCCTGAAGATCTGGCCAAATGGTCCAGACCTGACCGAGTCCATGGTGCCTGGCTCCAGATCCACCAGGATGGCCCGAGGTACATACTTGTTACCTACAGGAAAGAAGATCTGGATTTAGACCTCCGGTTGACAAAGGAATCAGACAACAGAATGTTCTACGCACCTTTCACAGCAGAATTCATCTGGGAAAATTCCCACATGTGAGACAAAAGTACAAGAACAGGGGACTGTTTCTACTTTTAAAAAAGAGCCCTGGCTCTGGTGTGGCTCAGTATACTGAGCACTGGCCTGTGAACCAAAGGGTCGCCAGTTTGATTCCCAGTCAGGGCACATGCCTGGGTTGCAGGCCAGGTCCCCAGTAGGGGGCACATGAGAGGCAACCACACACTGATGTTTCTCTTCCTCCCTTCCCTCTAAGAATAAATAAATAAAATCTTTAAAAAAGGGGGTGGGTGGTCATGCTTAGTCATGGCAAACATGCATGAATCTTAAGGAACTATTAGCAGTTGATATTTAAAATGAATGCAAGCAGCATTTCTTTGTCATTTGTATGTTCCTAGCACATTGCATCTGTCCACAGTATGGAAAGCAAGGTTGACAGAAAAGCAGAAAACATTCAAGTAATCACCAGCAGCTTCATTGTAGTACACGTTGATTCTCTCCAGCTGCAAGTCACTGTCTCCATGGTAACTGCCAGTGGGGTCGATCCCATGCTCATCACTGATGACCTCCCAAAACTGGAAATTTTAAAATATGTATATCACATGATGGTATGGCATCATAAATATCAGTAAGAGTGGCCCTTTTCTTCCTCTCATGTCCTTGGAGTGGTGGCCACTGTGATCAGATGGTTAAGGGAGTCCTAGAGAGACCAGGTAGCTGTGCATCCATGTTCCTCCAGCAGAGGCTGCTGAGGGGCTTGGAAACCAGCAGAACACCAGCCATATTATGGCGACAGCCTGAAAAGCTGGGAGGGGCACTGCAGGAGGAGAGTGGGCACAGCAGATCTTCTGGGGCAGCTGTGGAGGCTGTCACCCCCCAGGCAGGGCTACTGTCCCAATGTCCCAGCATCACAGCATCTCACTATGCCAGCTGGTGGATGGGTCCTGGCAGGACCCAGATCCAGTTGGATCCCACCCTGTGGCTGCCTTACAGGAAGCAATGTCTCCTGGCACAAATCCCACCCAGCTCTCCAAGC
The DNA here is from genome assembly GCF_019186645.2 of Phyllostomus hastatus. Lineage (NCBI taxonomy): Eukaryota > Metazoa > Chordata > Mammalia > Chiroptera > Phyllostomidae > Phyllostomus > Phyllostomus hastatus. The sequence continues at coordinate 8,206,351 of NW_025333867.1, read as the reverse complement.
AGTGCAGTGTATGCCACTAACATCCATATTGGCCTCTGGCCATTGAGCTTAGTGAGCCATGGGTGGGGAAGGGCAGGAGGGAGTCTGGGAGCATGACTGGGGGCAGTGAACAGAGCTGGCCTTGGAGAGGGCACAGGCTCCATTGTGAATCCGCAGCAGGAAGGGGGCGGGGAGGTTGGGGTGGGCAATATGGCGGTGCTGACAGAGACCTCGTCCTTTTTCAGACCTTGCCCACACCCATGCACCATGCCCGCTCTGGCCTGGCCCAGTGCTGTGGGTAATTGCATCCCAGATACAGTCAGTCACCTGCCGCCTGGGAGACAGGAAGCCAGACTGGCATTAAATATTATCATGTCTAGATGGTGCTAGTACTAGGGAAATTATCTAACATTCTCGTCTTTATATCCCAACGAGTAGTCTCTATAACATCTGTCACCTCAATGACACTGCATGTTTTTTCATTCAAACTCTGAGGGGAAAATGTCCAAATTAAGTTCTACATGAAGCCACTGGATTAATATGGACGAAGCGTCTGTCCAAATTTCAGAGGCTAATACACTCAGAGAAATGCCAACTACATGCAGCTGAGGGGTCGGTTACGAGAAAATTTCAAAGGGCCTTGATTAAAGGAACATACAGCTGCCTCGCCTGGCGTATCGCAGCAGGTGGTGTGGCTTCCTGGCCCCGCAGGGGGCTGCGCCGAAAATGCGCCACTGGGGCAGGGAGCCGCCGCCTTTGCCTCCCCCCCACTTCCCGGCCCCGGCCGCACCCTCAGGAACCGCTGCGCCCCACCCTCGCCCAGCTGGCACCCTTGGGGCCCGCTGCACCTCCAGCCCCGGCCCACACCTTCCGGGCCCACCGCCCACTCCCGGCCCCTTCTGTCGGGGCGCGCCCACCTTGGCGCCAATCTGGTTGCCGCACTGGCCCGCCTGGATGTGCACGATCTCGCGCATGGTGCCGGCTGCAGAGCGGGTGGAAGCGCTTGGCCTCGGAACTAGGAGCAGGGTACGAGGGGCAGCTCTAGAAGGAAGAGAGCGATCACCGCCCCTCAGCTCCGCCTTTTATACCAAAGGACCCGCCCGCCCTGCATTGACGTAATGGCAGGAGGAGCTGCGGGGGGAGGTGCGCCAGAGACTGCGGCACCACGAGGGGGAGCCGGGGCGCGGTGCGAGGTGAGGGGGGCGCTAAGGTTGGTCGCCACGCCAGCTGGGCCCGCGTAGTGAACCCAAACCGCCCCCCCGAGGGCCTCAGACTCAGCCAGCCGCTCTTTCCCTCACTCACGGGTGCCGCTCTACCCTGGAAAGGGTCATTCAGGAAAGCTGAATCCCCACCCAACCGCGTCCACTCTGGATCCCTGAGAGGGACTGGAGACCTAGGTCCAGCAACCTGGGGGAGAGGCTGCCTCCAAACAGGGTTCTTGTCTCCAGGGAGAGGGCGACAGGCATCCAGCACCCTTTTGGAATAGGGAACCCAAAATTTTCAGTGGGGTCTAGGGCAGTTTGCTAAGTTTTCCTGTGTGCTGGGCAGGATCCTGGACTCTGGGCCTCGTTCACTTTCTATTCGAGGTGGGAATTCACAGCCAATATGAGCGCCGGGAGGGCCTGCAGGTGGCTAGGAGTGGGGGTTCCCCGGTGAGAACTGATAAGCAAGGAGCTGTCTTCAAGAAACGCGAGAATGGCAGGGTGGGCAGCTTTTTGCTTCTACATGTAAGGAAAATGGCCCGTTTGGCAGGGGTTGGGGGGTGTTAGGAAAAGGGGCACGGTGCTGGATTTGTCTCATGTTGTACTTTGGGTCTTGGTTCTTTGTAAAGGCCACTTAAATGTGGAAAATGCTGCGTGCCTGTGTGTCAAAGAGAGAGGGAGGGGAATGAATGTGAATAGCCAGGTGTCAGCCAAAGTACGTGTGCCTTACATACATCCTCACAGCAACCTTATAGACCTGGGCAGTCCAGTTCAAAGGCCACCAGCCACATGTGACTATGGAACATTGAAATGTGGGTAGTCTGAATTGTGATGAGCTTTCAGTGTAAAATACTCAGAGGATTTCATGGATTCCATAAGAATATAAAATATTCCTTTACTGATTTTGTATATTAATTTCCTTTCAAAATCTTTTGGACATATTTTAAAATTAATTTCACTTGTTTCTGTTAACTTTCTAAATGACTTCTAGACTAGTAGTGACTACTAGAAAATTTTCAGTGACTTCTGTGGTTCACTTCACATTGAGGTGGGGTAGTAAGAAGCTGGGAAAATTTTTTGGCAAGTGGAATGGGGAAACTGAGACTGATAGCTAAACAAACTGGCCAAGCAATTTACAGCCAGATACAGAAGGTCACCAGGGCAAAAAGCCCTATGTGCCTAGCAATGGGCAAAACTGGCACTCACCCCCAGGGTGGTCTTTCCTCCTCTGGCATACTGCTGGTCCAGCAGTTTAAACTGCCCCACCCCACCCCCCTTGCTAGAGATAACATCTAGGCCTCAGTTGTATCTCAGCTCCACGCCCAGAAAAGCAGCAAAATCAGGCAGGTGATGCCAAGACCAGCTGCAGTGACCAATGACCAGCTGCCCTGGCACTGACTAATCAGTGGAGACCACAACCCTGAAAGGACACACCTGGAAAAGCTGGTGAATATTCTCTTGAGATTCTTCTCTAAGACCTTCCCGAAATTCTCAGCCTTTAAAACCTTAAAGACTGACCCAGAGCACACTCTCCCAGGAGCACACCTATGCCTTTCCCTTCTTTTTCCCTCACAGGCACGCAAATCCTGAACTCTAAGGGACCTCACCAGACTTGCAACAAGGAGCAATGGGCAGAATCAGCTTGTCCCAGGGTCCATGGATCATTCATACCTGGTCTTTGACAAGTCCCTTCCCCTTCTTTGAACCATTACCCTCCTCCCACCGCCCTTCTGGCCACTGTCAGACTATTCCATGTTTCCGTGTCTCTGGTTCTATTTTGCTCATTAGGGTTTTTTTTGTTGTTCATTAGATTCCTCTTATACTGACGGGTTTATTTTTCACTTAGCATGATATTTTCCAGTGCTGCCCACACTGTCACAAAAGGTAGGGGTTCCTTAATAAACATACTCTCAAAATCACCTGGACTCAAAGAACCCACACTCTAGAGGCCAGCCAAAGCAGACCCACTCCAGGCCCTGTCCCCGTCCAGTAACGACATTGTGTTTCTATTGAACAGCACTGTTCTAGAGCAAACATTACTACTATTCCAATTTCATAGTACCGAAAGGAGGCTGAAAGAGCTGACTAGCCACAAAGCTAGTAAATGAAGTTATCTAAATTTCTGCTACAAAGAAAGCCAGGTGAGTTTCAAAGGCTTGGTCAGGGTGAGGTAAGGCCCAACCTTATTTCTTTTCAATGATGACCTTAAGAGTGGGCTAAGTGAGCAGGGACCTGGAACTGCTTTTGTTCCCTAGCACATCCTCCTTTACTCTCTGGGGCCAGTTTCTCCAACTATAAAATGTTGATAATTATAGGAACCACACAGCCAGCTTTGTGAGCAGGAAATGAGCAGCTCTATATGAAAGTGGGTCAAGTTTATAGAGCAAAAATGCCCCATAAAACCCAAGATGATGCTGTCACAAATACTAAGCCTATTTGTCATGTTAATCATAAGCATATATCTGAGGTGGGTGGGCAAAATCATGACTTCATCAGCCCTGCTTTACAAAGTTAGTCTTTTGGGGTGGCCCCAGCACACAGGCAAGCATCTGGGGCCTCCTCTCAGGGTGGAATGGTTTCCTAGACTTTCTCCTCCTCTTTTCCTGCCCCACATGGCTGGGGCCCCTTGTACAGCCCATCCTATGGGTGCTGTTCCCAGGTTCCTAGGGTTGGGCCTCCACCTGCTCTCCACCTTTATTGCTAACTCCCACATCTTAGGCTCTTATGGCCAGCTGGAGTCTTCCAGCGCCTCTCCAGAGAATGGCCCTGATCCAGGTAACTTTACTGATTACACAGTTGCACAAAGAGTTTCTGGAGATAACTGCCTCTTGGCCTTTGTGGTCCCATTCATGGTAGGAATTTGGGGCCAAAGAAGAGCAGAGGATAAGACTAGGAAGGGATGATATTGAGGATGTGAGGACTACAAAAGGTGGACATCTCCCTACCTGTGGAGGGGTAATCACCTTGAAGGAGTGTGTCCACTTTGCTCCATCATGATTGGGTCATTAAGCAAGTCGCCTAACCTCTCAGAGCCTCTGTCACTATATCTGAAATATGGAAATCTTGTCTTATGATGTGTGAACATGAGAGACAATGTCTGTGAACTGAACCTTTGGTGCATGTGAGTCGGTAAGTGACAGCAGTTATCACAGCAGGTCTAGGCACTGAGGACCACTTGCTCTGTGGATCACTGGCAGCAAATGTTGGTCCCAAGGCTGCCTCCTCCTGCCACCCAATAGAAACCCCAGCCTGCTTACTTGTTTGCCCACACCTTCCCCATCACCTGCACCTGATGTCTGAGAAGTATGGTAAGAAGTTAAGATAGCCATGAGCAGAGTGAAGACAAGGAACCAACTACAGAAAGTCACCAGGGCAGGAAGCCCCAGGTGCTTAGCAGTGGGCAAAGTTAGGGAAACAAGGACATCACCCACAGAGTAACTTTTCCTCCCCTAGCATATCACTGGTCATGCAGTCCCCACCCTCCCCTTACCATCCTCCCCTGGCATGTCACTAGTCATGCAGTAGACCCCTTTGGAAGAGGAACAAGGGACCAAAGAGTGGCCTCATGGGACTCCCATTTGGACCCTTGCATGACCACTCCCTTAAGCATTAGCCCCTAGGGATAACATCTAGGTCTCAGTTGTGTTTCAGCTCCAGGCCAGGAAAAGCAGCAAAACCAGACAAGCTACGCCATGGCTCACAGCAGGACCAGCTGCCCAGACTAATGACACTCTTGGCACTGACCAGTCAGCAGAGACTATGACCCTGAAAGGATACACCTGGAAAGCTGATGCACAGTCTATTGGAATCCTCCCTTGAGATTCCAGATAAATACCCTCAAGCTGAAGGGCCAAGTGAAACTCTTGCCCTCCCCCTCTTCTTCCCTCCAGGCACATTACCTTTACCTTTCTCTTTCCCAAACACTTAAGGCCCATCTTTGGCCTCTCTAACTTGTTTCCAAAACCCATGTCCAGCTGGCTCACTTTTCCTACCTCCGTGAATTTCCACATAAACTTTTTTTTTTATAGTTTGAGTCTTGAATCTGAATTCTTGGCTGGAACTCAAGAACAGGGCTTGGTGAACCAAGGTCCAATTTCCTGTGATATGCTGGCACCGTTTCATCACCACCAGAGGCACACAGGCAGATTTTTAAATAGAGTTCACCCAACCTAGAGTTACTCATCTGAGGGCTGTGAGCTTCTGCTTCCCTCCACCATGTGCTTATTCTAACCACCAGGCATCACACAGCAGTGCTATTCTGCACAGCACTCATGAAGGTAATTACAGGAGGAAATTGGGCCAACTGGTCCTCCCCTTCCCTGTGTAACCAGAAAAGCTGGTGTTCATGCGGCCTGTCATCTACAAGACCCAAGAAGCAGAGACAGGGATTGAATCTTTATGGGCACTTTATTCATTTGGTCGGTGATCTGAGAAAATGGCAGGTTTGTATCCTAACAGTCTTAAATTCCATTTTAAAATGGCCCTTTTTATAAGGATAACAAAGTGCAGGTAAGGGGTTTGGAATTGGGGAGAGGGGGGGGGGAAAGTTAATTGGATTTAAAAAATGCAGCATTCTCACCCTGAGGGCATCTCTCCCTTGAGTACAATGGCTCAGATACCATCTCGATTGCTTGAGACCTCTTGAGGTACAAAGTTGGACTGGTTGTGGCCGCTTGGAGTCACGGTGGGTCATACCTTCAGTTCCTGGAATAGCTTTTACATACATTGATTACTAAGCTTATTAGCTGTTACTTAAACTAAAATCTTCCAACTTTCTCGTGTCTCCTATCACTTGGAATGGGCTTTTGATGAGCTCAGGGAGAAGGGTGGCTTTCCCTCCACTCTTTTTTCCCTCTTTCTCTATGCATCTAAAAAGGAGCAACTCTTCTGGTTCCGCTGGGCGGGGAAAGGGGGGAGAGGAGCCAACATTCTGTTGGCACATTTCATTTCCTGCTTTGGAGCTGTTCTCACCAACAGTGTTTGAGCCACCCTTGTCCTGAAGGCATTTTGAGGTGATGACGATAAAGTTCGGACTGCAGAGGGAAGGCGTACATTCCTGGTACGAGGCTCCAGAATGCAAGTTACAAATGGACCCAGTCCCTCCTCCTTGTCACCCCTCCAACCCCCACTCCCACCACTAGCTGTCATCCTGCTCTCCCTCTATGAGCAAAAAAGGAAAAAGGATTCATGGACAGCAGTGTGGTGATTGCTGGGGAGAGAGGAATATAAGGGGACTAAATAGTAATGGAAAAAAATACAATAAAGATTAAATAAAAAAATAAATTTAAAAAAGAAAAGTACTCTGGATCTTATCCTTCTCGCTGCCTGCCCTGCCCCTTTTGCTGCCTTCAGTGAGTAGGTTCCGGTGAAATTGCCCTCTGAATACTTAGTATTATGATCCTGATAATTAATGCTACTAATTAATGCTGTTAATTGATGCCATCTTTAAAATGACAGATGTAATCTAGTTGAAATATATTTAGTTGTGAAATATATTTAGTGTGAAATATATTTAGTGATCTAGTTGAAATATATTTAGTTGTGGGTCCTGAAAATTTGAGAACATCAGTTTTCTCTGCAGAATAATGAAAACTCAAGAACCATCTCAGAAAAAAAATTGTCTCAATTATTCTGGAACAGTCTCACATCCTATTTGATTGTTCCCTTGTAGAAGGCACAGGGGATGAGGAAGCCCAATTTCTCTTTCCTGTACACTGCCTGCTCCTTTAATTGTAAGCACACATTTTCAGGCATTTAATTTCAAAAATCTCTATATGAAGATGGAGGAATTTGGCTTACAGCATTTAAGATGCTTCCTTTTTAAAAAGACTGACTAAAGCACAGACAGTCTGAACTCCAGTTTAATTTACTTTTGAAAATGTCAACTCTACCAAAGTTTATAACCTTTTGCACCAGACACTGATAATTTGGAATAAATATATAGTAACATTTTTCAGCCACCTTCTAGAATGTCTGGTGTCCTAGTATGTGTTATTTTTACTAGAATTGTCAATCTAGACATTTCAAAATGGAAAATATATGTTTGAGTATAATATACACATACATTATATGTACACATATACTTATTATGTAAGAACACTTATTTTATATATACACATTTTCTGATTACAAAATTTGAAAATTTAGAAAATACTAAAAAACACAAGTATGTCTTCCCAGTTTGCTCTAGATGTATTTTTTCACTATTCCTGTTTGATGTAGTGTCTTCCTTTTTCTTTCTTTTCATGGATTGTTCAGGTGTTTTTGTTTCTTTTTAACATAAGTTTAATTATTTTTGCCTTCAACATAAAGAATGTAAAAATACTATATTTTATTATGCCATAATTTAAGTCAGACATAATCTTACAAATTCTCAAATATATGTAATCTTCTCTAAACTGCTACCATTTTCCCTATAACCTAGAGTGCCTGGGCCATATCCAGTTTTCTGGGCAAACTGTCTCTGCTTCACAAGGCCAAGGCTGTTCACATTACTGGAATAAATTTCCCCCCATTCAGCCCACCCCACATTCCCTGAGTGGTTAAAAGCACAGGCCCTGGACAGAGTTGAAGTAAATCCTGACTATGCCACTTATTTGCTATGTGACCTAAGGCAAGTTACTTAACCTCTCTGTGCTTCAATGACCTCCTCATCTGTAAAGTGGGAATAATAATAGTACCTATCTCCTGGGGTTGTTATAAGGATTGAATGAATATGTAAAAGCACTCAGAATACCACCTGACCCACTGTGTTATATAAATTTTAGCTATTACCACTGGTATTACTATTTCCTTCCTTCCTTCTCTCCCTTCTCCCTCCTTCTGATCTTTTTTTCCCACCCCATTCCAGAAGCTCTTCTTCAAAAATCAGGGCTCAGCCTTAATGTCACTTTCTTGTGATGCTCCCCTTTGTGCCCATAACATTGTGTACACACCTCGGTATTATAATTCTTACCCTTGGTCAATGAGGCTGTCCACAGCAAGGAACCGAGCAAGCAGCACAACTGTTAAGCAGTGAACTGAGGCAATGTTTGAATGCTCTTCCTCTTGAAACCAGAGGGCAACAGACTCCAGGGCTTGTGTTGTCTGTCACAGAGCAGCCAAAAAGCAGAGACAGGGGTTGGATTGTTAATTGTGCTTTTATTAATATCAGAGGCTAGCAGTTTTAGAAGGTGGTAGGTAAAACCCTAACATCCACTTTAACTTGATCTTTCAGAAGCAAGTTTATATAGTGGAAATATGGGAATTTGGGAGAGGTAAATTCTCAGTGGGAAGCACAGACATGCAGTTTCTCTTTCGAGGAGGAGCTGAAAGGGAAGTCCAAAGCTTCTTCCCAAACCAGCTCCTTCGTTCCTGAGTATCTCTTCATTCGCATTAGAATCCCTCTTCCTCTCTTCCCCAGAGGCCTGTGGTTTATGGCTATGTATTCTCTGGTTAGAGAGGAGAGTATAAACTATTTACTCTTAAGTGTCCATGGTTAGGGGAGATAAGGTCTTGTGATTCACTAGCTGGCTGTAAATTGCACAACGGTTTGCCCGGTTTAATTTTCCTGTCTCAGTTTCCCCATTCCACTCGCCCAGAAATTTTCCCAGTTTCTTGCTGGTGCTGCCCCTATGGTTCTCACCAGAACCCCGAGGGTCTGCCGGGTCAATGGGTGGTCCCATGCTTTGAGATGGTTCTGGGACCAACCGCCCACAAAGGCAGGATAGGACCGGACCAACGGCCGGAGGGGCCCTGGAACCCAAGACAGCCTGTCCCGGTCACTTCCAAAGTTTGGACTCCCTCATCACCCATGTTCTGAATACAGCTTTTTCTCACGCCACAGTCTGAGCAGGCAAAGAATTTAGGTGTGGCCAACCATGCTGTCTTCCACCGGGCCAAGCCGCCAAGTGCGCTCAGAAAACGTGCTGGTCATTTTCATAGCGGCTCCAGAGCCCAGGTTTTATTCTCTTTCAGGGCAATGACTGGAAAGGTCAATGTGAGCATTTTCCTCCCAAGTGGTGGAAAAGCCGGTCAGCCCGTGCTGAGCCTAGCAATTGTCATCTACTGAAAGTGTGCTGGGAAAGGCTTAGGGCAAGCAGGTGCGCGGGCGGGGTGAGTGGGGAGCGGGAAAGCTGCCGCCCGCGAGCCTGCGTTCAGGCCCAGGTTACATCCCTCCCGTCTCCGGTCACCGCCCCTCACCCAGCTCTGCTCTTCTGAAGGGGTTTCACCTTCCCCCCTGCCCATCCAGAACTCCTACAGAAATCTACGGCTCTCCCCTCCCCCCACCCCCACCCCACTCTGCTCCACCACCAGTATAGCCAGTACAGTTTTCTCAAGAACAGTCTTTGCGGTGGGAGCAACAACCAACCACCAAACTCATTAACCACCTTTGGAAAACATGCGCTCAAAGTATAACATGCCATTTTTTAAGATGTGGAAAGATCCAGTTTCCCAGGGACCCTCAGAGGGCCCCCAAATTGTTTCTTGTTCATGGTTTCCTGCTTTATTTTCCATCTAAATCCCAGAAATACTTGATTTGTCTGTGTAGAAATACTACTACTTCTTTACTATCAGTTATTATTTATGCCTTGTCACATAGTACAAAAATTGTAATAGGCATCCTTTCAAATACGTGGTGTGTTGATTTTTAAAAATTTATTATATGAGTATACCAAATTTTGTTGAACACTCACAGTCTAATGCTTGTGTAACATGCTGCCAATATTCTTTTGTTTCTCTTAATTAGAAGGAATATTTACTACTTCCACATTTTAATCTTACCAACAAGGTTAATTTTACCATTAGCCACTAAAAGATCAGCACTTACTAGTTTTCAAGACCTAAGATGTTTGAGATGGGGCAGGGGTGTGGGTGATGGGGGCGTGGCAACTCCAAAATATGAAATAGTAAACTGCAATAGTAAAATTATGTCTACAGAACATATCACATCAATTAGTCAAATGCAATTTAACTTTTAGGTCATAACATATAAATTGTAATTAACGTAAAAATTGTGCAAAATAGAAATATAAATATTTATGATATGACATGGGGTTGTGCCTCCAAAAATAAGGTAACTTAGACCTACGAAGCTCTTAAACTGGCTTCACCCATCACTCATGATTAGTAGTAGTTTCTGGGTACAAGAAAATAATTAGAATTTTTTATAACTAGAAGAAAGAAGAGATTAAAAAATACGGAGACAAAGTGTTGGAAAGGCATTCTCTGAGAGAGTTTTGACAGAGCTGCGAGTGTTGGAAGAGGAAAGGGAGAAGTGGCTGTGTGCACAGTTACCTTGGAGAAAAATCAAGGAATGGGTTAGGTCGTGGATCAGTCATTTCCCCTTACTGGCCAGCAGAGGGCTACTGGCCAAGACAAGTTGGTTGCAGTATTTTTGTTGGGGGAGGAGGGGAGAGGTAGGACTTTGGGTGAATTATAAGATAGAGTAGCTGTGTACAAGCAGAAATTTCTATGTACTGGGTATTTCAAAGTTAAGTTTTTGTTAATTCATTTAATACTTGGATACTGTGGTGATTCACAAATGACCTTTGAGGTTGGATAATTTTGCAGTTAATGAAGTATGTGTATATGTATGACATGATATTACTGACATTGGGGAAATGAAGCTGAAAATAGGGCAGAGAGGCTCACACCATCCATAGTGGGGAGAGCGTAGGCTGGATTTGAGACAGTAAGGAAAGACCAAGGACCAGTAATATCAGAAGCTGAGTCGATAAATGAACTGTCAAGTCTGAGCAGAGATTTATGCCAGGATTAGAACCTGCTGTCCAATCTTAGATCTAGGCTAAAAGGAAGCAATGAGAAAGCAGGACAATGAAACCAGGTAGTACGTATAAGATGTAAGTTAGAATGGGACCTCTGCCTCAGGAAATCTTACATTGCTGCCATGACCCCAGCCTAAAACAGAAATTTCCATTGTAGCTACCTGCAATTGCAATTTTAACTCACTGAAGTGGAACTAGTCCTAGGTCAGGGGAGTCACACTCATTTTCACCAGGGGCCACATCAGCCTCAAAGTTGCCTTCAAAGGGCCGAATGTAATTTTAGGACTGTATAAATGTAACTACTCCTTAACAGTTAAGCAAGAGCTCCACACTGCCCACCAGGTAGAAACAAGGTGCTGGGCTGGATAAAACAAGGTGGTAGACTGGATTCGGCCTGTGGGCCTTGTGTTTGCCACCTGTGTCGTAGGTGAAATTGTAAGGGTGGTTTGAATTTCCTTTTTGATTCTTTTTTCCTACCTCTTGCTATTCTTCCTCCCAATTTGAGCACATAGGCTTCTCCTCCTTATGAAAATTTGTACTGAGGAAAATCTGTCTGGTGTGGCTCAGCGGACTGAGTGCCCACCTGCAAACTGAATGGTTACTGGTTCAATTCCCAGTCAGGTTACATGCCTGAGCTGCAGGGCAGGTCCCCAACTGGGTGTGTGTGAAAGGCAGCCTATCAATGTACCTCTCACACACATTGATGTTGCTCCCCCTCTTTCCCTCCCTTCCCCTCTTTCTAAAAATATATTTTTTAAAATGTTTAAAAAAAAAGCTCTACCAAGGAAATGCTATAATAGCAGTCAATTAAGAACTTAATCTGATAAGTATATTAACTCTTGCTGGAATATTCACATAAGACACATAGACTTCAGTGGTCAAAGGGACCTGAAAATCATATATTCTAAAATTAAAAGCTACACCAAAAATAATCTATCTTCTTCTTCCCTGTAGAGTTCCTGATGAGAAGTCAGCCTATCTTGAGCACTTCCTTAATAGAATGTTCACTACAGCAGCAATGGTTCACCATCCTGACAAGTAGTTTACATAGGTTATTTTATTTCATCTGTACAATAACCATCTGAAGTAAGTACAATTATCACTATTTTCTGGGGGAAAAAAGCTAATTCTCAGAGATGTTAAAATGTTTACCCAGCCCTGGCTGGTGTGGCTCAGTGGATTGAGCACTGGCCTGCAAACTGAAGGGTCATGGGTTCGATTCCCAGTCAGGGCATATGCCTTGGTTTTGGGCCAGGTCCCCAGTAGCTCCAAACACACATTGATGTTTCTCTTTTTCTCTATCTCCCTTCCCCTCTCTAAAAATAAATAAATAAAATCTTTTTTTATCTTTTTTTTTAAGAGAAAGCTGTTTTTTTTTAAAGATTTTATTTATTTATTTTTAGGGAGGGAAGGGAGGGGGAGAGAGAGAGAGAGAGAGAGCGAGAGAGAGAGAGGGAGAGAAACATCAATGTGCAGTTGCTGGGGGTTATGGCCTGCAACCCAGGTATGTACCCTGGCTGGGAATCGAACCTGAGACACTTTGGTCCCCAACCGGTGCTGAATCCACTGAGCTACGCCAGCCAGGGAAAATCTTTTAAAAAATAAAAATAAAATAAAATGCTTGCCCAAGGCCATACAACTAGTAAGTGGAAAAACCACTTATTCTATGAACACAGGTTCAGATGTTGAAACAAGATCTTCCTAAGACCGTGTTCTTTTGTTTTCCAAGCTGTCCAATGGTGGTAGGTGGAATTCGATTACAGCCCCAAGACTCACCTGGCCCGGGAGTCCACATACCTTTTCCCAGTTGTTCAATCAAACACTAATCTAGGTACTGCTGTGAAAGGATTTCACTGTTGTAACTAAGGTCCGAAATTAGTTGATCCTGAAATGGGGAGATTACCTGTATGAGCCTTCCCTAATCACACCAACTCCTGTTAAGCAGAGAATTTTCTCCAGCTGTTGGCATGAGAGCATACCAGACTTTCAAAGCAGTAAAGATACTCTCCTGCTGGTTTTGAAGGGGCAGCTTCCATGCTGTGGAGAGGACCATGTGGCAGGGAAGGCAGAAAGCCAGCAAGCAAACAGGGACTGCAGACCTGTAGTGGTGGGGAGCTGGATTGTGCCAGCTGTCCGAGGAGCATGGATGAGGGCCCTGCACACCACGTGGAGCAGCTCCAGATGGACTGCCTGGTGAGTCCCTGGGCAGAGGACCGCCAGGCCCTATTCTCAACCATGAAAACTGTTCAATAATTGTGATGTTTTAAGCCACTGAGTTTGTGGTAACTTGTTACACAGCAATAGATAACTACTATACCATCTCGTCTTGGGTGTCTTAGGTCCGTTTTCAGAAGTAGATCTGAGACAAGGATTGAGTAGAAGTTTGTGAGGGAGCTGATCCCAGGAAGCAGCAGGAGGGTGGTGGGGAACTGAGCTTGGAATCGGGGGAAAGCCAGCAGGCTGCATTTGTGAGAGGATCACTGCTGTGGGCACAGGGCTCCATGTCGGAGGATCTGTAAGAGACATGTGGGCCATCACTCAGAGCTGTCCCCCTGAAAGTCAGGAAGCTGAGCTATTTAGCCTCCAGTCTATCCTTGTTTGGGTCTTCTTGTCAAAGGGGTGTTATAGTAGGATGTGTAGTAGTCACTCTGGGAAGAATGAGTGTTAAAGGAACATGGGCAGATACCAACAGTGTGGGCTACAAATACATATATTAGAAAGTTTCTCCACATCTATTGACATGTGCCATTTATCCACTGGTCCTTGTTTGGCTCCTTAGCTGATGATGTCTGTCTTCTCTATACTTCTGAGATACCAGCACCAGCTAAACATTTTCAGTTCCTTCCCACCTCTCCCCATGAAACAATATTTTGAGTTGTTTATACTTTAGGGAGGTACTGGATTCAGAATTAATCTTGTACTTTTTTTCCTTTTCCTGTCCTTAAATTTTTTTTAATTTGGCTTCAGTTTACATACAATATTATATTAGTTCAGATGTAGAACATAGTGGTTAGACATTTGTATAACCTGAGAAGTGATCATCCTGGTAAGTACTCATCTGACACCATGCTCAGTTGTTATAATATTATTGATTATATATTCCCTATGCTATATTTAAATCCCCATGACTCTATGGTAACTATGAATTTGTACTTATTAATCCCTTCCCATTTTTCACCCATAGTTGGGTTGTTCTTGATGGAGAGCTGTATGGAATACAGCTTTTACCATGGCCTTTTCTGGGCAGCCTCATCATACTGGTGACTCATATGAAGCTGTCCTGGTTTGTTGGGGAGCTGCTAAAAACCTCTTACCCTCTCTGTCCAACTACATTGAGAGGGGGGACATTGCATCTACTGGATGAGCTCAGACACTATCAGGGTCCAGTGCAGGAGAAAGGCGTCATGCTCACTGCCAGGTGCACAGGTGTGCATTCAGTATTTATATATTAAATTACAGGTAAGGGCAAAGGCACAATGAAATAGAAAAGAAAACAGTCCCAAGAAGTTTTCTCACTTCTGGTCACAACCTGTGCCTTTGAAGGGGCCACCTGTTGCCAAAGATGCTCTGAAATTACCAGTAGCCTATTGACTCCTGTTTGAAGCTTTTTCATTGCCCTTTGTTCTTTACCCTTCACAGGCTGCTCTGTAGTGGGAAGCCTACAAGCAGACCTCTGCAGCCTGACACTGTCCTTTGCTGAGCTGTCCAGAGAGTTCCACCCCTGGGCTAGGTGGAATTAGGCCATGACTCATGGCTACCTGTGGACACGTAGTGTCCACCTGGACAGTCAACACTAAAAACTGTGATTTCCACAGTGTTTAGGAAGAGGAAGACTCATTGAGCCAGTTCCCATTGCTCAGGACTACATACCAAACACGAAGTTGTCGGGCCTGAAGATCTGGCCAAATGGTCCAGACCTGACCGAGTCCATGGTGCCTGGCTCCAGATCCACCAGGATGGCCCGAGGTACATACTTGTTACCTACAGGAAAGAAGATCTGGATTTAGACCTCCGGTTGACAAAGGAATCAGACAACAGAATGTTCTACGCACCTTTCACAGCAGAATTCATCTGGGAAAATTCCCACATGTGAGACAAAAGTACAAGAACAGGGGACTGTTTCTACTTTTAAAAAAGAGCCCTGGCTCTGGTGTGGCTCAGTATACTGAGCACTGGCCTGTGAACCAAAGGGTCGCCAGTTTGATTCCCAGTCAGGGCACATGCCTGGGTTGCAGGCCAGGTCCCCAGTAGGGGGCACATGAGAGGCAACCACACACTGATGTTTCTCTTCCTCCCTTCCCTCTAAGAATAAATAAATAAAATCTTTAAAAAAGGGGGGTGGGTGGTCATGCTTAGTCATGGCAAACATGCATGAATCTTAAGGAACTATTAGCAGTTGATATTTAAAATGAATGCAAGCAGCATTTCTTTGTCATTTGTATGTTCCTAGCACATTGCATCTGTCCACAGTATGGAAAGCAAGGTTGACAGAAAAGCAGAAAACATTCAAGTAATCACCAGCAGCTTCATTGTAGTACACGTTGATTCTCTCCAGCTGCAAGTCACTGTCTCCATGGTAACTGCCAGTGGGGTCGATCCCATGCTCATCACTGATGACCTCCCAAAACTGGAAATTTTAAAATATGTATATCACATGATGGTATGGCATCATAAATATCAGTAAGAGTGGCCCTTTTCTTCCTCTCATGTCCTTGGAGTGGTGGCCACTGTGATCAGATGGTTAAGGGAGTCCTAGAGAGACCAGGTAGCTGTGCATCCATGTTCCTCCAGCAGAGGCTGCTGAGGGGCTTGGAAACCAGCAGAACACCAGCCATATTATGGCGACAGCCTGAAAAGCTGGGAGGGGCACTGCAGGAGGAGAGTGGGCACAGCAGATCTTCTGGGGCAGCTGTGGAGGCTGTCACCCCCAGGCAGGGCTACTGTCCCAATGTCCCAGCATCACAGCATCTCACTATGCCAGCTGGTGGATGGGTCCTGGCAGGACCCAGATCCAGTTGGATCCCACCCTGTGGCTGCCTTACAGGAAGCAATGTCTCCTGGCACAAATCCCACCCAGCTCTCCAAGCAGTGCAGTGTATGCCACTAACATCCATATTGGCCTCTGGCCATTGAGCTTAGTGAGCCATGGGTGGGGAAGGGCAGGAGGGAGTCTGGGAGCATGACTGGGGCAGTGAACAGAGCTGGCCTTGGAGAGGGCACAGGCTCCATTGTGAATCCGCAGCAGGAAGGGGGCGGGGAGGTTGGGGTGGGCAATATGGCGGTGCTGACAGAGACCTCGTCCTTTTTCAGACCTTGCCCACACCCATGCACCATGCCCGCTCTGGCCTGGCCCAGTGCTGTGGGTAATTGCATCCCAGATACAGTCAGTCACCTGCCGCCTGGGAGACAGGAAGCCAGACTGGCATTAAATATTATCATGTCTAGATGGTGCTAGTACTAGGGAAATTATCTAACATTCTTTTCTATGGGACTCTATTGTCAAAGAAACAGGTAGGTGGACTTAGATATTGAGCAGCTTTAATCAAAAATGCTATTGTAATAGGGAGAATGCTCTAAGCTCAGGCACCTGCAAGAGTCTGGAATCACACAGGATAGGCTTTTCTTTGGGGTGCAAGGGAGGCTTGAGCTGGACCAGCAGGAGCTTTGTGGGTGAGGAGGAAACAAGGGTCAGAGAAACAGGCACAAAGGTAGGTTGCTACAGCAGGAATATTTTTCTCTGTCATCAGCAATTTCTTCACCCATGTATTTGTTTAAACTTGGGGATAAACCCAAATTCCTGGTTTGTGGATGGGTGAAAGTTTGATTAAAGTTGGGAGATGCAAAATAGAGGGTTAGAAAGGCGCGATTGTGAACACTTGGTCATTACCTCTGTTGTTTTCATACAGACACAATATGTTGTTAAATTCTGTTACAGATGGCAGGACAGTCATGGTGAGGTTGACTTTGGTTCATGGTGGGGATTGGCTTCCACATTCTTGTTGGCCCTGAAGGACTAGCTGTTACTGTCTGCTGAGCATGTTCCTAGACTGACAGGTGTAGGTCTTAGCTATCCAGGATTTCACAAGAGGTAAATTTAGGATTATGATAAAAAGAATTATTATTAAGCCCTGGCTGGCGTAGCTCGGTGGATTGAGCGCGGGCTGTGAACCAAAGTGCCGCAGGTTCGATTCCCAGTCAGGGTACATGCCTGGATTGCAGGCCATGACCCCCAGCAACTGCATATTGATGTTTCTTTCTCCCTCCCTCCACTCTTACAAAATAAATAAATAAAATCTTTTTTTAAAAAAGCCTTCCTTTAAAAAAAAGAATTATTATTAAAGGTTAAATGAGGCAGTCAAACCACAATTTAAAGTTTGAAGAACGGTAGCTGAGAAGGCTCAAAGATATTGGGCCTGCAGCACACTTAAATGGCGGAGTTAGGGTGATGGGGGCAGTTGGATGCATTTCTGGATTGCAGTGAATATTTTTGGTGGTGGTATAGACATGTATGGGAACACATGCAGAGCGGTTACTTTGACAACTGCACGGGTGCTCCCTTGGGAAGCCAGGACCAGGTCCAATGCCAGACAGTTGTTGAGGACTATTTGCTGGATTGCCTATAGTTCTCTGGTGACGATGTTGGTGTTTTGGTAAAATTGTCCACAGTTCTCGTCATAGTCTGAAACAGAGCATGGAAAGTGTGGGATGGTGGCAAACTTTGTGAGCGGCCCACACAGCTTCAGGCACAAAGATTGTCCATGTGTGATGTGCTGCAGCCGTGGAAGCTTTCAGAGGCCTCCCAACCCCTTGGCTTCTTTTCCAAGGCTTCTTGAGAACTTGGCAAGGAAAGAAGGTCAAAGCCTCTTTTGTGACTATCATTCTGCACCTACTCTTATAGATGTAACATGCTTTTATAGATCTTTTGGATCATCTAGTGCCTGGTAAACTGAAATCAGAGGTAATATAGTATAGTTATGCTGGTAAAAGAAGGCAGTCTGGTTAAAGATTTGATGAGGGTTAATGCAATTTGCTAGATAACTATCTGTTCCAACGGCAGGCATTCTTTTCCCTCTTTTGGCTATGTCCATCCCCAGGGGAGACATCCGTAGAACTGAAAAGTCATATGCACCCAAAGCTTGCAGCCCTCCAAGGCCACTTCTAGTATACATATAACTCTCTCTCCTTGAGTCACCCTAAGGGCAGGCCATGCCTGCCTACACCTCTAAGGCCAAGGGGAGACTGCATGTGGAGAGGGAGTTTGGATGGGTGGGCTAGGACGTCCACAAACATGAACCCAAAGCACAATAAAAACTCTGAACAGAAGGCTCAGGTGAGCTTACCTGGTTGGTAATACCCCATGCATGTTGTCAGACATCTATGTAGGTAAAGTAATATGTCCTGACTCCATGGGAAGACAACAGAAATTCTGTTTGGTATTCTGTGTTTGGTGTTTGCAAGACAATGAGGGGAAAGACAGTGGGGACACTCTGTTGAGAGACCCATCCAGTAGGATAGAAATCTTAAACAATTGTAGGATAAATAAAGTGAGCATCGGTGGGATAAAAATAAAGGTCTTACTGGAACACTACCAGAAGTTGGGGGGACTGATGAGAACCTCTGTTTGTCTCCCCACATTGAAGGGTCTTAAACCAACCTGCCTTACTTACCCAAGTGTGGATGAAATTTTTTTCCATCTCCATTTATCCCCCGATACCCTCTTCTGCCTCCACTCCCCCACCACACAATCACTGAATTTTTTCCCTGTCCATGATGAGTTCTCTCTCTCTTTTTTCTTCTTTGTTCAATATCTCCAACCCCTTCTGCTCCCTCCAGCTATCAGCTTGCACTCTGTCTATGATCATGTCTGTCTCTATTTCACGTGTTAGAAAGGAAAAGGTTATAAGGAGAAACCTGACCTGGACTTGCCTGAGGTGATGGTCCCACAGTCTAATCAGAATCAGGATTGATAAAAGGGCCTAGGTCCCTTGGCCCACCCCCTGTGTAGGGACCCAAAGGCTGGTACACCTGAGAAGGTAAAATGGGCAGGGGGTGAGGAACAGATGTTTCTGGGACTCCCTGACATGGGAGCCCAGCACCAAGGCCCCATGCACCACGATGCCAAAACTTTGTCAAAAAGAAATATCCAAACCTGTAAGAATTTTTATGAGTTTATTTGAGTCAAACTGACAACACTTGCTGGGAGCAACATATCAATGGATTGAGAGAATGCTTCGGAAAATGGCAGTTTTACCACTTATTTTATACATCAGAATCAAAGGGGAGGACATAAGGGGGTTATGAAATCTATTGGTGATGGATTAGGAAGGCAGGAGAAAGCAAAGCAGCGAAATGTTTTGGGATTAGATAAAGAATAAAATGAATAAATTCAAGGTGGATAAAAGACTTAAATATAAACAATGACATCATTAAAGTCCTAGAAGAGAACGTAGGTAGGAAAATCTCAGATATTTCACGCAGAAACTTTTTTTACTGACATGTCTCCTAGAGCAAGGGACATAAAGGAAAGAATAAACAAATGGGATCTCATCAAAATTAAAAGCTTTTGCACAGCTAAAGAAAACAGGATCAAAATAAAAAGAGAACCAACTGTATGGGAAAACATATTTGCCAATGATACCTCACACAAGGGTTTAATCTCCAAAATATATAAAGAACTTACATGACTCCACTCTAAGAAGACAAGCAACCCAATAAAAAATGGGCAAAGGACTTGAACAGACACTTCTCCAAGGAGGACATACAGAAGATCCAAAGACACATGAAACGATGTTCAATATCATTAGCTATCAGAGAGATGCAAATTAAAACCACAATGACATGCCACTTCACACCAGTCAGAATGGCCATCATAAACAAAGCAACAAACAATAAATGTTGGAGAGGTTGTGGAGAAAAGGTGACCCTAGTTCACTGTTGGTGGGACTGCAGACTGGTACAACCACTATGGAAAGCAGTATGGAACTTCCTCAGAAAACTAAAAATGGATCTGCCTTTTGACCCAGCAATTCTACTGCTGGGACTATATCCTAAGAACACTAAAACACCCATACAAAAGAACCTTTGCACCCCGATGTTCATAGCAGCACAGTTTACAATAGCTAGGTGCTGGAAGCAACCTAGATGCCTATCAGTAAATGAATGGATCCAAAAACTATGGGACATTTACACAATGGAATTCTATGCAGCAGAAAGAAAGAAGGAGCTCCTACCCTTTGCAACAGCATGAATGGAGTTGGAAAGCATTATGCTAAGCGAAACAAGCCAGGCAGTGAAAGACAAATACCATATGATCTCACCTTTAACAGGAACCTAAACAACAAAACAAAGAAGCAAGCAAAATATAACCAAACACACTGAAATAGGGGACAGACTGACAGTGACCAGAGGGAAGAGAAGAGGGAATTTCAGGGGAGAATGGGAAGGGGGAGTGTGGTAATGGGAGGGAAGTCGGGAGGGTTGGGTGGCTGGGCTGGAATGGGAGTAAAAGGGAGAAAACTGTACTTGAACAATGATTAAAATAAAATTTTAAAAAAAGAATAAAATGGAGGGACACATGCTTCTTTCATATTGTGGGTACAGGATAGTTAACAATTAACATTAACAGCACATAGGGATGGTATTTAGTCAACGAGATGACAATGAGGGGTTTGGAAAAAGGTGTTCACTCTGACATTCCAAAGGTATGTTATCAAAGATGCAAAAAGACAATAAAGAGGCTCAGTTAAGGTAAAGATTTAACTTTGTCAAGGCATGCTGCCCTAGGACATGACTACCTGCCTTGACCCACTTTTAGTTAGGAAGTTTTCATTTCAGACTATTCTACGTGATTACGTTAGGCCTGAGTTTGTAAGGTCACCATGCAGGCTTCCCCTGAGCTTGTCGGGTTTTGTGTGTGCCCTCTTTTTGGCCAACAGCTTGTTGGTGAAGTCCTAATAGGGCCTACAGTTACATTGAAAGGATGTGGGAATGAAATAGTTGGTGTGATCAAGGTGAAAGTTTGGATGAAAACTGAAATGTTTGAACAGACTTTGTGAAGGGACTGTGTCTCCTTTACCTGAATATATTAGGGGAGGGGTATTGTGTCTAACTGGGGAATGCTTCTCTACCTGGCATTATAAAACAGAAGGCATGTAATGCTACCCTTTGTTCATTATGGATTAGACAACTAAATGGGGTCAATAAGATTGCCTGAGCCCACACAGGTTGGGAAGCTGACCAGGGTGATGGCACAGACAGATGATCTGCATGATAACCCCACAGGGGCCTCAGACTGGAGCTCATGGCAAAGGGCTGTAAGTGCCACCTGACAATGACCCCTGGGGTTAGTTATGGGGCAGAACCTAGTCCAATCACTTAGTAATTGCCAGCAAAAAGGCAACTCCGAGAAGATTTTATGAGAGAGAATGAACTTTACTGTGAATCAGCAAGCAAGGACACACTGGGGGTCACTTCCCAAAGTGTGTCCCCAACAAAGGAAAGAAAGAATCACATTTGTCTTTATTCAGGGAAATCTTGTGTAAATACCAAGGTGAGTCTCCTCATCACAGATATAGCTGGGGACATTCCTGCACATACACAGTTAGAAAACATGCCTATACATGCTTCACATGTTCAAAAATGGCAGAAAATCACCCCTGGGAGGAGACTTTAGTATTAGAATGAGGATATAATGTGATAAGTTCACAAGGAGGTCAGTAAAGGCTTTGGCTGGCCTCAGGCTGTGTCAGCCTGTCCAGCCCATTGGTCCTGCAAATCATCTTGAGCTTGTTACTAAAGGGACAGGTCTGGCAATTGTCAACATCAGGAGCAGCATAAGTACAGAATGGAGTTAAACCAATTAAACAGAAGGGAGTCTCTGCCCTTCTGTTAAACTTTTAGCAAATTACAGGATGTGGTTACACAAACATTATACCATTTAGGGTCATGTAAGTGGGTTTACAGGTTAATCTAAGCAAAGTTACGGCTTCTAAATAAGTTAGACTATGCCAGACTACCTGAAAGTTAAAGATTTCTACTTGCAAATTCCAGAAAATTTCCATTTGAAAGGCAATTACTAGCCAGCTATTGGACATTAATTGAAACTATCCCTCTGACTAAAGGACATAAAATAATCTTGAAATCTGAAATACCCATAACATTTTGGGTGATGTCAGAGAAGCATTCTAATGGGGAGGAGAGTTCTTAGAAGAGTTTCATAATGAAATGGAAATGGTTTCTATAGGAAATGGTACAGAGGGAATTCAGGAAGAGAGCAGGGAGCCTCTTTCTTTCCAGGTCTCACTTTGGAACCACTGAGGCTCTGCTGAGCCCTATAGTCACTTGATCTATAAACAACTCTCTATTGATCCACAAAGAGCTGCTTGGTTAGTGGATGGCAGTTTGTAAGTGTAAGGACAGCATCCTCTCTGCAAAGCTGCCACTCTGAAGATAGTTGTCAAGTAGGGCTGATGCCGGTGGCCCTGGAAGCTACAAATGGGTGCTACAAATGGGTAACAGACACTGACTCTGGCTTGGGTTTCACATACCTGGTGGTTGGGGCAAATATGCAAAATACCATGAAATGACTGAAATGCAAGGTGTTATAGGAAT
Organism: Phyllostomus hastatus; assembly: GCF_019186645.2. Classification (NCBI taxonomy): domain Eukaryota; kingdom Metazoa; phylum Chordata; class Mammalia; order Chiroptera; family Phyllostomidae; genus Phyllostomus; species Phyllostomus hastatus. Next base: position 8,183,793 of record NW_025333867.1, on the reverse strand, counting down.
TTGTACCACAGAGTCACGTTTCTTCAGATCAAGTAACACACTTTGATGCTGAGAAAGAGTTTGATAGGTAATTAGAACAGTAACAATTAAGGCATGAGGGGCTAGCTCATACACCTTTGTGAATGTGCACTCACACTCAACTTGAAGGATCTGGGTAGATCCCTCCACTTTTCTGTGGGCTGTGGGGAGCAGGGTGGGAGGACATGCCAGTGCTCTAAAATTCTTCCCCACATGACCTCAACTTTCTTTTTCCTACCTGATGCAGTGGTCCCAGGACCAGGGAAACAACCACAAATGCCAGTAGCAGGGATGATCCCTAAGCAAGAAACTGCCACTGTACCTTTAAATCTTTATGTCAGAATTCATAAGGGCCTTATGGAGTGGGTTGTGCCTTTATCTCATCTGGCAAAATTAGGGTTAACAGTGAAGGCAGCTGTACTTCCTAGGGGTCACAGAAGCCCACCAGTTCTGTTCCTATGTAGCCCCACCCTATATAAACAGAAGCGGATGGAGGAGGAGGCACTTGGTAGAATTGTTGCTGGCTATCTAGACTAGCACAGTGGCCAAACCTAAATCCTTTCTGAACAAAAGTGCAAAAATTTGGTAAAAATAAAATGATAAATGGATAAGGAAGAATGGCAGCTAAGGATAAAGGAATGAATAAATGATTCGTGCAATGAGGGAAATCCAATATTTATATTGGTGCCTCGAGAAAGACTCAGAGGAAGAGATGGTATTGTCTGTTTGCCCAGTTATACTAGATGACTGAAAGCGGGAGCCATGTGTTGCTGAGACACTCTTGCTTTTGGAATCCGACCAGGTCTAATGGAAACCTGCAAAACTGAGCAGCAGCACTCAGCAGACATCATAGGATGTGACGATGGTCAGGGCACATACCTAGGTTGCAGGTTCAGGGAGTGTATAGTAGGCGACCAATTGATGTTTCTCTCTCTCTCCCTCTTCCCCCTCTTTCTCCTCTCCCCTTCCCTTACTCTTTCCCTTCCTCTTTCTTTAAAATCAATAAATAGTCTCAGGTGAGGACTTAAAACAATAGTTCATTGGGGCTCTGGTAATGTGGCAGTGTCTTGTCATTTTCATTTCTCAGGTTGCTATACGATGACATGACATAATACTGGCCTTGTTGGCCATATTCAACCACCTGTGTGAACAGGTCTTATGATAAGATTGATATTGATAATCAAATATATTGAGAAATTGAGTTAAAGTCTCCTCAAAATGTAATAAAGTGACTGACATGGGGAAGAACTGGATTTAGCAAACCATCGGCTAATTTTTATGTTAAATAGTTCTGTGCAAGTTTATTGTAAGTACAAATAACAGCAGATCAAGAGGGGCAAAGAGTCAACTTAGTACAAAAGTATGAAAATGTATGTAATGGCTTTATAGGATGAATTGATTAGTTGTTTGCTATTGCTGTATCTAATAAATGCTTTATTAAATATAAATGCCCAGACCAAGATGATTGTTTTGCTTTAACAAAGTCTTCGCTAAAGGCCACAAGGTGACCTTTGTAGTGAAGAATTAATCTTACCCAAAGACAGGCCCAGCCCTTGTCCTTGGTTCCTGGGAGGTGATTTTTAGGACCCTGGAATGTCCTGCCTAATACAAAGTCTTCATTTGCTTGGGGGCTTTGTGCACCAGTCTATCAGTGTGATTTATGATAGAGGCTCTGGGCTGCCTGGAACCAGTCAAGATCTCCCAGGAGCTAGAGACTAAAGGTGTCAGTCCAACCTTCAGAAGGGGCTGGAGTATAAAAGGGGCTATGCAGGCAGTATGTGGTGAAGCCCCAATAAAACTCTGGGCACCAGAGGCTCAAGTGGACTTTCTTGGTTGGCAGGCCTCTGTGCTTGTTGTCACACATTGATGCTGGGAATGAACATTGCCCACTACTCCATGGGGAGAGGATGACTAGAAACTATATTTGGACCCCTCTGGGACTTCTCCCCATGTGTCCCCTCTCTTGGCCGATTTTAAATATTTTATTTATTTATTTTTAGAGAGAGGGGAAAGGAGGGAGAAAGAGAGAGAGAGAAACACTGACATGCAGGAGAAACATCAATTGGCTGCCTCTTGCACACCCCCAAATGGGGACCTGGCTTGCAACCCAGGCATGTGCCCTGACTTGGAATCAAACTGGCAACCTTTCAGTCTGCAGGCTGGCTCTCCAGCTTCTGAGCCAAACCAGCCAGGGCTCTTGGCTGATTTTAAGCTGTATTCTTTTCCCATAATAAACCATAACCAAAAGTATAACATCTTTCAGTGAGTTCTGTGAGTCCTTCTGGAAAATCATTGAAGCTGAGGATGGTTTTGAGAGCCCCAGCTTGTCAGAGGTGAGGGCAGGCTTCTATGTGGATACTTTGTTCTCCGTAAAACTTCATAGTTGGCCCTAATTTATTCAGGGGATTAAGTAAATATTTACATGCTAAATGCTCTACCCATCGGCTCAGAGTTTCCAATTAGCTCCTTCATGTCTCTTTTAAAAGGAGCATACAACCTAAGATGGCCTTTATCATGAAAGACAGAGGTTCAAACAAAGATTACAAATGAGAACAAAAAACATGGAGTAAATCATGTAGGAAGACAAAAACATCTGCTAAAAATCTTATGAAACTCCTCAGATAAGAGATGTTAGTATATCCATGAAATAAGTACAGAATGCTATAAAAATATAAAGTTTAAAGAATGAAGAAAAATTCTTGGAAATTAAAAAAAAATACAAGAGTACAAATGAAAACTTAATTGAGACACTGGAAGATAAAGTCAAGCAAATTTCACAAGCAAGTAAGATATAGGGACAGAAAATAGGAAAGAATTTGATAAGAAAATGAGAAGACTAGACAGAGGTCCAACATCAGATGATCAAGAGAAAGAGTTGGAACACAAAAAAGAAACTGGAGAAATATGATCCTATAAACATATCAAGAAAATGACAGAAGAACGTGAGTTTCCAGATGTAATTCTTTATGGTAAAGTCCATCACCATCTAAATGCATGATTTAGTTTCTTGGAAAATTGTGTCAGATCAGTTCCTCAAGAAGCAGACTCAGAGAAATTTGTATAAGGAGCACATTAGGGAATGAGGGAAACGAGACTGGGACAGTGAAGAGTTGAATTGTGCAGTCCCTAAAGAGGGCTCTGCCAGTCCCAGCAGGTGCTCTGGAACTCAGAGGAACTTTCAGAGATGTCCCAAGTTGAAGCAAGGGGGCTAAATGTTTTTACCTTACCCCATGGACCAGCTCGTATATGTAAGGTGACCCCAAGGAAGGGACCATGATTTTGGATGAGGCAGCTCTCTTTAGCTGAACATAATGCTAAGAGAGAGGCTCAGCTGAGGGCCACAGTGACCTCAACTCTAGGTGTTGGGTAGATGAGGGCCTCGTTGTCCTGAAGGGAGATGCACTTTTTTATTTAGAAATTTGTAGCCTGAACGTCTTTGAAGTCTTAGATGCAGTCATGGTCAACAATCTTTAATTTGGCTGCATCACTCTGATACTGGCCTGTCTACTGACAGTGTGCTGTGAACTGCCTGTGTCTCGTAGCAAGCTTGACCTGGGTACTAAGGCAGGGAGTGGCCACAGTTGTCTATGCTTCCTGGGATGAAGGTATGAAGTCTTACCAATTCTGGGGAGCAGTATTAAAAGGCTCATTATTTCTGCACAGGTCAGTAACATGTATTTTATTAGCAATAATGCTGCCATGTTGCCATTACATCCAACTCCCACGCCCATCTCTCATTTGGTCTGAACTCAAGCAGAGCAAAAGGGGTGCTATTTCTGAGGCCCTTCACACCCCTGCTATGCAGCTGTGCTCATTCAGAGAGCATCTAAAATATTAAATTAAAGAATTTCAATTTTACAAAAGTGATAAATTAAAGGTATTTGTATGTTTAAATGATTTTTCAATTTACAAAGTATTTATCATCTAACAGCACATAATGAATTTTCTTATTGTTAAATATCATTTGTTACAAAAATTGAATTGCCTTCACATTCATTAACCGAACTTTCTAAATCAGATCTATATCCTATTTATTCAATGGTGCCTTGTAAGTGTGGTATGCTTGTGAGGCAAGAAAGAAAGAAGGAAATCCACAGTGAGCTCCTTTGTGTCCTACAACTGACTAAGGTGCTTTGTACACACACAATTCACACACTCACACAATTTCAAGGTAGATATTCTCTCCTCCTTGCACATGAGGAAATCAGTTTAGAGGATTTAAGACAATGGCCCAGCATCACCCAATGCCAGCAAAAAACAGAAAACAGAGAACAAAACAAAACAAAAACCTCAGCAACTGCATCTACTGCCGCCTGACAGACAGCACATTTTCTGGAGTTTCACATCCAAGCTGTTTCCTAGGTAACCAGCACACAGCCGCCAGCACTGTCTGCATAGAAGGGAGGAATGGAATATCCATGTAATGTCTGCTCTTCCCCTCATTTCCTGCGTCAGCACTGCTGCAGCCCTTTGTCAGGACCTTAATATGGTGAAAACAGAAAGTCCATAAGCTTGCGGGGGTAGGGTGGAGGGTGTTCTATTTCAAATGAGATATTTCTACTCATTGAAAGACCAGATTCATTGAGAATCTTGTCTGTCTGAGCATTGAGCCAGTTCCTATTTTTATTCATTCCTTGCCTTTTCCTTTTCTCCAGCTTTTTGTCCTTGCAGCAAGCTCCCTTTACTGCCAGACCACAGTCACGAGTACTCCATTCAAATAAGCCTGTGCCCTGAAGCAACACCAGGATCTCCTGCACCATGGTGGAGTGTTCTGCAGGGTCCTGGCCATTCCCTAGACCTGCATGCAACCAGAACCGGGACCAAGGCTGACAAAAGTCTGTGTCACATGCCTATTCATCCTGGTGCTGAGTCTTTGCTTATTGAGAATCATCCTGTGATGGTCACTTGCAGATGGCCACTGGAACCTAAAGTATTTGCTCTCCCTGCCCTGCTACAAGGGAGAGGCTTGGACTGAAAGAATAAATAAGCGAGGGGAATGAGAGTCTAAGCAATCCATTCCCTCACCACCTTCAGCAATTTGATCTTCATCTGTCCCAAGCATTCTCCCTTACTAAGAAACTGAAATGCACTTTGCTTTTCATAAGAACCTCTCTTGTGACATATCGGTAATGAAAGTCAAGCTCATGGGTGTTGCTGGTGAAAGCCATTTTTCTTGGTAGTATCATGTGCAAGGGACATGTTGGAAATGTCTATGGCTGGTCCTATTATGTATGATTAACCTCTTGCTGTGTTAAATATCAATGTGCAGCTACAGCATGTCCACAGGTCAAGGTCAAGGGCATCAGTCTTTCTGTGGGGCTGGCCCACAGGGATGGGGAACAGTGGACTCAGTTTTGGGGTGTGGAAGGCATCAGCATCCAGGGGTCTGAGCTGGTGGATGAAGGTGACTGGCACAGTCTCTGGACAGTGACAGCACCCACGTCAGGCGTTTAGTTATGAACAGGCAGTGGATGGGCTTGGATAGGACTCAGTGCCAGGCCTCAGAGCTGGCAGCGAGTTCCAGCTGGAACATGGCTGAGTCGATACACAATCCCGAGATACTGCCTCTGGCAGTGGGGTATTAGGTGATTCTATTGACTTAATAATATGTTTCTTGGGTGTGGTAATGACATTGTAGTTCTATAAGAGAAGGTCTTTGTCGTTAGGAGGTGTGTACTGAAACTTTTAGGGGTGAAGTGTTGTGATGTCTATAAGCTACTTTCAAATAATTCAGCAGAAAAATGTACATATACAAGCAAATGTGGCAGAGTGGGTGAATCATTAATAGCTGTTGAAATTAGAGGAATAGTACACAAGGGTTGACTGTACTATTCTTTCAAGTTGTAGGTTTTAGGTTTTATTTTTTAAATAAAATTTTTTAAAGTTAATGCCTAGCTGGTGTGGCTCAGTGGACTGAGTGCCAGCCTATGAACCAAATGGTTACCAGTTGGATTCCCAGCCTAGGGCACATGCCTGGGTTGCAGGCCAGGCCCCCAGTACGGGATGTACAAGAGGCAGCCACACATTCATGTTTTTCTTTCTCCCTCCTTTTCTACCTCCTTTTCTCTCTCCCTCCTTTCCTCCTTTAAATAAAATCTTTAAAAAAAGAGTTAATGATTAGTTCTGGGCTTGAAACATAAAACAGATTTCCTCATGACTGGCCTAAAGTTAAAGGTTAGGGTAAGTGGTGTGGTTAATGTTCTGTTGACTTCCTCTTTATAAATGTGGTGTAGTCCAGAAAGGATACAGTATGGTAAAAATACGACTGTTAAATCCACCAGTTAAAATTACATTTTATAAAGTAGGCTGATTAATTCTATTTTTATCTTGTGCTTTCTTACTCTCACATTTTCAACGCTTAATTGTTTTTCTCATTCAAAAGAGCCTTTATCTGACTACCAGTCCTGTGGCAGGAAGTAGAAGGGTGTACTGTCTGGAGATTAAACCACAAAAGTGGAAGGCAAGTCTTCCAGGTCCCTTTCAGAGTTCTGCTTTTATAGCCTTGAGGAACTAACTCAATCAACCAAAACACACACAGAGCTGCCACATCAGGCCACTTGTAAATTAGCAAGAGCATTAAAAAATTAGATATTCTGCCCTGGCTGGTGTGACTCAGTGGATTAAGTGCCAGCCCGAGAAGCAAAGGATGGTGGGTTCGATTCCTAGTCAGGGCACATGCTTGGGTTGCGGGCCAGGTCCCCAATAGAGGAGGTACAAGAAGCAACCATATATTGATATTTTCCTCCCTCTCTTTCTCCTTCCATTCTCCTCTCTCTAAAAATAAATAAATAAAATCTTTAAAAATTAGATATTCTACATTTTGATGCCTGTGCAAATATAATGAATACATGGCTCATATGGGTAAATGCATGAAAATCACATGATGACATTCCTGCCACGTGATGGCAGGAACAATGTCTATCTGTCTTACATTGGTATCCCCTGTTGCCTAGCACCATAAATGTTTGTTGAATACATGTGGAAGTGAATAAATCAATAAATGAAAAAAAGTAAAATACAGAGATGTTACAATACTTGAATTGCATAACAATTAAAGATTATGATAATCCATAATACCATTGTTTTTATGATTTATCATGTTTGCAGACTAAATATAACCAACTTACATCCAGTGTTCACAGGGAGAAATGGTTAATGATACAGCATTATAAGTATGTAAAATATCTCTGTAGTTGAGCAAGGATTAGATGATATAAAAAATGAAGCTAACTTTTGTGTTGGAGCAGTGGGATTTAAGTAGCCTTCTTTATGCTGTGTACCATTTTGTTTTTAATAAAGCAATTTACAAATGGGTATTAACCCTGCAGGCAAGCAAAGTGAAGCTGTTGAATAGATAAAAGAAATAGTATAACCTGGGGAAAATAGTATAACCTGGAGAATTGCTTGCCTCTGACCACGCAAAATATAGACTCAAAGAGGCACATGTTGATTTTATTAGAATATTGGAAAAGAAAAGAGAAATGTTGGAAATAACAAATTCCAGACTGACCTTGAACCTAATTTCCTGGCCTCATTTCCAGCAACCAGTCAACAGAACCAGCAGGAAGATGCAGGCAGGGAGGTTTACAAGGGAAAACAAAATGGGACTTCTGTGATAAACAGCATAAACATACAAGAAGGGCAGAAGATCTACTTGAAATAGAGGAGTACGTCTCTAAGTGGTCTTTTTAATGCTTGACAAACTCTAAATCTGCTCATTTTAAAGGTGAAAATAGCAGCACCCTTTGTGTGCACATGGGTTTATCTACAGATCCTGGAGTGGCCTAAATTGTAAACATAAGTGCACTGAATTCAGAAGCACTGTGGTGGAATATAAAAATAATGCCCCAATAATGTATGAATGATGCTTATCCTCACTGATAATTAATAAATAGAGGTAAAATGATAGATTAGATTTTTAATCAGATTGGCAAATTTTTTTTAATTTGATGCCTTCTTAGAGAATATGAATTTTCAGTACATTAATTAAGAAGTATGTTAATAAAATATTGTAAAGTTTTCTAAATTGCCTAAAATTGACCTTAATTTCTATGTCAAGAGCCCTAATACTGTTTGACAGAAACAACATCTTCAACTTAGTCACTGTAAGTTAATATTTGCCAGTTCAGGGACCCCTCAGTCAGCACAGGGTATCACCCTACCCACTTCTTCCTGAGGTAGATTCTAAGTCATAGAAAGTGCATGTGATTCAGGGCATGCAAGAGAAAGGTGTCTTGCATTCCCCCTTCACTGTCACCTGTCCATGCTCATCCCTATTCAGGTACTCACTGTCTCCTGTAGTATCCCCTTATAAAGTTCCTGCTGACAGAGCCTGCCTTGTCCCACTGTGATGCATGATTTCATGCCTCAATTTGACTGGACCATGGGATGTCCAGACATTTGGTTAAACCTTATTTCTGAGTGTCTCTATGAGAGTGTTTCTGGATGAGATTAGCATTTGAATCAGTTGACTGACAAAGCAGATTGCTCTTCCCAGTATGTTCAGGCACCATCCAATCCATTGGAGGCCTGAATAAAACAAAAAGATGAGGGACAGGAGGATTTGCTCTTTCTGCCTGACTGAGCTGGGACATCAATCTTCTCCCACCCTCAGAAAAGGACTTACACCAGACTCTCAGTGAAAGGACAAATTCAGTGCCATTTGCTGAACAGGCCTATGACCTTCTTAAACATGACTGCTATTTTACTCTTCTGAGCTTGTGTCCCCAGGACTGGAAATTACTGAAAAGCAAAAACATAACTAACCGCTCCCTACAGCCACAGGCGGAACATAACATAGGAACAAACTTCAGCCTCTGTTACAACACCCCCAACCACCCAAGAGCCACACAACAGCAATCCTCCCACTTTTTCTTAATCCATTATAATCCAATAAAAGCTCAAAGCCCCCACCCCTCAGTGCTGATGTATCTCTCCACACCATTCCCCTCTCCTTTCTTGAAGAGTGAATAAAAACTTCATTCTCTATACTTTCTTCTCTTTGTGAATTCTTTCACAGCCCTAACCACCCTAACACTCAGGCCTTTGCACTCAGACTAGAGTGACTGCCCTCCTGCATCTCCAGTGTACAGATGGGAAATCATGGCATTCCCCAGGCTCCATAACCATGTAAGTCAATTCCTCATAATGAATCTCTTTAACTATATACTATGGGTCTGTTTCTCTGAGATCCCTGACTAATACACCCACTGTATAAAAAATGTCTTTTGGATCTTCCAGTCAAGATGACGGCATAGTCAGCCATGGCTCGCCTCTTCACACAACCACAATAAAATTACAACTAAAATACTGAACAACCATCACTCAGGAATGTCAGAAATTGAGCTGAATGGAAGTCTGACAATTATGGAATTAAAGAAACTACATCCATATAGACTAGACTGGTAGGATAGTTGCCCCTCTCTGACAGCTAATTTCCCCAGACCTGAGCTCCCTCAGTCACTCCAACAGCTCCCCTCCCACCTCCATGTCGATGCTTGCTTGCTGCCCCAGGCTCCATCAGCACTAGGCCTACCGGACAGCACCCACCTACCAGACAGCACCCCACGGTGCTCCCAGCAACTCCAATAGGGCACTTACCCCAAAGGGACAGTGTGGAGGGGCGTGGTCAGCAGCTTGGGTTAGAATTGGAGGAAGGAGAAAGGAGAGAAGTTGGGAACTGGAGACCTAATAAATCACACTCCATATCCTGAAAAAGAAAAAGTTTACTGAGCCCTGAAATCAAGTATGAAACATTTTAGGAGGTAGTTTTAGGTTCCAAATTGCAAATAACCTTTAAGGAACTACTATTTGTTACATTTTCAGTATACTACCAAAAAAGAATATACACAACTATCGGACAGGAGTAAAAATACTCTTCCTTTTTTCTATAACATATCTAGGTGAGGCTAGAGTTCTCATTTGTTTGTTTTTCAACCAAAACAACATAGTACAACAGATTGAATGCAAAATTAGATATGAAAATTCAGCTGTCTTGTATTAAGCCAGACATTAAAGAGATTTATAAAAATGTAAAACAATGCCATTCATATCACTGTTATTTTTTGTTTAACAAAACATTTTCATGTTGATACATAATGTGTTTTAGATTTTCTAATGGGTTAATTATCAATTTAATTTAATAGGTTAATAAATAATATTTTTTAACATTCTTAATTTCAATTATGGTAAATACTGATAGCTATAACTGCATTTACAAAAGCTGATTGGGGTCCTGAATAATTTTTAAGAGTGGGCTCTGAGACCAAAATGTTTGAGAACTGATGGTTCAGAGCTAGGACAGTTACAGGGTTGGTTACTGAATCATCTCACTGATGTTATCACAGACCCAAGTGTTTTCTACCTTTCTAGTCTGTCATCCTAAGCATATTGCCCTGACCTCTTAAGTAGGCTTTCCTCATGTTTGCTGTTGTCATAGTTCCTGGCATCATGTGTCTTCAGAAGTGGAAAAGGCACTATTTATTTTTGTTCAACAATGTTTTAAGAGCAAAAAAATAAAAATAAAAAAAGAAAAAGAAACTGTCCCTGAACCAGTTACTATTTGTTTATTCCCACATAATAACAAAAAAAATGCCTTATTTAAAAAGAGTATATGGGAAGTAATGTACGCCAAAGTAATTTATACTGTCTTTTGTCATAAACAACCAGAGCACTGGACAAAATATATGAGACAACTGTTTTCAGTCCTTAGAAAATAGACATGCAAAGGCTGTAATTTCTGAAAGAAGAGAAACAAATGAGGTAAGCTCCATAACGCTCTACTTTCTGCCTGAAGTACCTTCTAAACTGTGGTACAAAGAGAAGAGATCCAAGCATAACACAGCAGTCTTGCTGCTCTAAGAAACTGAGAGCTGAGAAGATAGAGACAGATGTTTGGAATGCTGAGGGAAGTTGAATTTTCAGAGATAAGCAGAAACATAGTTCATAAATCTGCATGGTACCTTGAAAGTTTGGGTAGAATGCTAGGTTGTGATGTTCAGGTGAGATTCCACAATGCCATGAAAAAAAAAAAAACAGGAAAAGAGTAACTCCACATGATGGGAAACATTTGAGTTCTGAAAAACCACATGGAGATACTTCAGTAAACACCTAGGGCGTTCAGTAGAAATCCCAGAAAATTTACATCTTAGGAATGGAACTTAAGTAGCACTCAAGTAAAGATTACTGTAGAGCTTAAAAATTCCTGACTGAGCTTAAAAATAAGTCTCAGAAGGACCATGCTGATTTACAAGTAAATTAACTACCTGCAAGAACAAAGCTCACATACTTTGTTGTCTTTAAAATAAGATAACAACATTCAGCCCTGGCTGCTGTGGCCCAGGATGAACATGCCTGGCTTGTGGGCCAGGTCCCTGGTGGGGGGTACATGGGAGGCAACCACACATTGATGTTACTCTCCCTCTCTTTCTCCCTCCCTCCCTGTCTCTCCAAAAATAAATAAATAAAATCTTTTAAAAAATAAGATAGCAACAATTCAAATGCTTAAACATTAAACATTTGCAATTTCCTATATCCAACTAAAAGATACTAGACATGCAAAGAAGCAGGAAAGTGTGACCCATAATCAGGAGAAAAATTAAGGCAATAGAAAGAGACCCAGAAATAACAGATTAAAAAATGTTAAGTGCCAGACAATGATTTTAAAACAGCTGTTATGAATATATTAAAGAGTTTAAAGGAAAACATGAACACAATGAGGAAATAAATGTCAAGTGTAAAATAATGAGTTTTATGGTATGAGTATTATATCTCAATTTAAAAATAAATGAAAGTTTTAGAGGAGAAAATACAATATCTGAAATGAAAGTTTTACTGAATGGGCTTAACAGAATAGGACAATGAAAAAAACGATGAACTTGAAGACATGGCTATAGAAACTATCAAATTGAGTCACAGAAAGAAGAAGCTATAAAAAAATGTCTCATAGGGAACCAACAATGACAGGAAGGAAACTGGGACTCAAGTCAATGATTTGGACTAGAAGGAAGAAATAAACATTCAACCAGAATGGAATGAAGAAACAAGAATTCAAAAAAATGAGGAAAGACTTAGGAACCTCTGAAATAACTTTAAATATTCCAACACTGAATCATAGGGGTGCTGGAAGGAGAAGAGGAAGAGCATGAAATTGAAAACTTACTTTAAAAAAAGATTGGGGAAGGAGAGGATCTTAAAAGTAGCAAGAGAAAAGGAGATGGTTACCTACAAACAAGTTCCCATAAGACTCTCAGCTGATTTCTCAAATCTTACAGGCAAGAAGGGGCTGGAAAGAAGTATTCAAAGTCATGAAAGGCAAGGGCCTATAAGCTAGATTACTCTATCTAGCAAAGCTATCATTTAGAATGGAAGGGTAGAGAAAGTGCTTCCCAGACAAGGTCAAGTTAAAGGAGTTTGTCATCACCAAGCCCTTATTATATGAAACATTAAAGGGTCTTATTTAAGGAAAAGAAAATCAAGACTATGAACAGTAAAATGACAACAAACTCACAACTATCAAAACAAAAAACCTAAACAAAGCAAAAACAACCTAAGCAAACAATTCAGAACAGGAACTGAATCACAGAAATGGAGATCACATGGAGGGTTGTCAGCATGGAGGGGAAGGGGGAAATTGGGGCAAAGGTACAGGGAATAAGAATCATAAGTGGTAGGTACAAAACAGGCAGAGGGAGGTTAAGAATAGTATAAGAAATGGAGAAGCCAAAGAACTTATATGTACAACCCATGAACATGAACTAAAGTGGGGCAATGATGGTGGGAAGACAGAAGGGAATAAAGGGGAGAAGAAATGGAACAACTGTAATAGTATAATTAATAAAATATATTTAAAAAAAGGAGACACAGTGAATATAAGCTGTCTGAGCCTATTGCCAGTTTAATCACAGCACAGTTTTACAGCAAACATTTTTTTACTAATTAGAGTTCACTCTAACAATAAATATTATAGTATAGTAAATACATAACCAGTAACAACTATTTATCATTATCATGTATTACATACTGTATAAAATTGTATGTGCTATACTTTTATATGTCTGGCAACACAATAGGTCTATTAGTCGCAGCATCACCACAAACACATGATTAATGTGCTGTGCTAGGATATTACAATGGCTATGATATCACTAGGCTCTATTATAATTTATGGGACCACCATCATATAAATGCAGTCTGTCAGTCAAAATGTTATATGGCACAAGACTGTAACTATATATACAAAAGAATAAAGAACACAGGAAATGACAAATATGTGAGTAAATTTAACAGGGAGTATAAGAAGAGAAGTACAGTAAAAAAACACATCTGTGTGTACACACACTCCCCAAATAAGGTCTAGGTCAAATTTTAAGAACCTAGCAGCCACCTCATCAACCCCAGAGTTGTTCAAGTGGTATACTGGAGTTTCTAACATAACTTCTAAGGCTGACATTGAGGTTGGCAAGCTGGACCTGTCATTACAAAAGACTCTGTCGGGGTTATTGGAAAGTGGAACCTGTGATTCCCACTAATTTCTCATCCACATGCTGCATTGTTCTCTTCACAGCCTGCCTGAAAACAGCTTGACCTGTAGTCTGGCACTTATTCCAATCAGTTTTGGGGTGTACATATGCCTTATAGTGCTGCCCCATAATTCAGACACTAGCACAAAGGCTGCCCCATAATTCAGACACTTTTCCTTTTTTTTTTTTTTTTTTGCTTGGTGATACATGGAGGAAAGAGAGAAGAACTAGCCAGTCTTCAAAGACTGCCATGGGAATTGACATTGCGCCCAATTTCTTTTTCAGGTCACCTTTTCTCCATATTGCATAATGTCCTCTATACATGCTATCACCTTCAGACTATAGAGTTTCACCTTTTCCTTAACTAAGCCACTCCAGGAGTCTTAAGAAAATGTGTTATATGAGTGAAGCATAAACTAAAATATATTAGCCAAGTACTGCCACCCAAGATAGTTCATATTTGACCTAGAAAGTTGAGTTAACTAGTTACAGTCTACCTGAGAGATATTTTGGGTTCAGTTTCAGGTTACCACAATAAAGTGAATATCACAATGAAGTGAGTCACATGAATTTTTGGTTTCCCAAAGCATATAAAATTTATGTTTAGCCCTTGCCTGCTGGCTCCATTAATTGGAGTGTAGTCCTGCACACCAAAAGGTTGTGGGCTTGGTCCCTAGTCAGGGCACACACCCAGGTTGTGGGTTCAACCCCCAGGCGAGGTGTGTACAGGAGGCAACCAACCTATGCTTCTCTCTCGCACTGATGTTTCTTTCTCTCTCTCTCTCCTCCTTCCTCTCTCTCTAAAATCAATAAACATACCCTCGGGTGAGGACTGAAAAAAATGTTGTTTATACTACAGTGCCGTCTGTTAAGTGTGCAATAGCATACATCTAAAACAATGTACATACCTTAAAAAATACTTTATTGCTAAAAAAATGTTAAGCATCACATGAACCTTCAGTGAGTCCTAATGTTTTTACTGATGGAGGGTCTAGCCTCAATGTTGATGAAACATAGTATCTGCAAAGTATAATAAGACAAAGCTCAATAAAGTGAGGTATGTCTGTAATCTTTCTGATCCCAGTTACTAGCCCCTCTTGACTGTCTTTTCCATCATCACCAGGTTATCTGTTGGAAACTGTCACCCTAATACCATGTTACCATCATGTTCACAATCATTGGAAGTCTCTTCTAATGTACTGGTGGTCTAATCTGGAGACAGTGACTGCCAAATGTTTGCAGTGAGGGCCAGTGGGTTAGGGAACAAGGAAAGCTAAGGATCATAATAAATGATGGTTTAGTGGATGAAACAAATGTTAAGTGTACTTGGAAATGCTAGAGGACTGAGATAATTTCCAGTGCAATTTTATTATATGTATCTCAGATATATGTGTATTCATACACACACACACACACACACACACATACACAGGGTCTGGCAGAAGTAAGGCCTGCTTGAGTGTGGTTGGTAGGGTAATAAATGGGTATAACAATTTGTAGTTTTAATTTGAATATTTCACCTAAAATGTCATATGGTGTACTTGAGTATGATATTGTTATGTTATAGAATTACATGCTCATGATTTTATAATAATGAGGGGCATTATTTGTGGCAGACTCTGTATATATGGACCCTCGTGTTACATTTTTTCTGACCTTTTATATGATAGAAAAATGTCTTTGGGGCACCCACCTTCCTGCCGGCTTGCCTTCGTACTGTAGGTGCTGCAGGTGCATAACTGCTGCCCAGCTGCAACGTTTGGTCCATACACCTGAGCCTCTGCAGCTACTACCAACCATGAAGCTGCACCAGCCTGTGAGTTTTTAGGAGTCAGCTACCCAGGAAACATGGCTTCATTGAACATAAGCCACCTTTTGAGGATCATCCCCCAGACAGGAGAATCTGTGTGCCTCCAACTCAAGTCTGGTGCTCCTCCTGCAGGAGTGGTGGGGGTTTTCTGCTCCCAACAGCCTCCCAATGTCGCAGGCACATTACTTCAGCAGGAGCGTCAGAGGATGGGAGATGCAGGCATGAGCAGGCTTGTACAGTCAGATAATCGGGACCATACAGCTCCAGGCCACAACTTCCTTTTTTTCAGAATTTGAAATGATAATAGGTTTACAGAAGATGAGATTATGTCTGAAGTTGTGGAAAAGAAAGATTTAGAAATTTTAGGGAACATGGGTAAAGTGTCAGAGGGAGAATTGGATTCCATAGCAAAATGTGAATCCAGGGAAGATAAAAACTTTTCAGAAGTTTAAAACTCGAATAGTCCTGGAACCAGAACACATAATCATAGGCAGAAGGATTGTCCCCATCTGAATTTCTGGTAAAAATATCCACAAGAAAACAATATTCCAGGTTACCCCTGTGGTTCCCAGAGAACATTTGCATTTCAGCTCATGTCTCAGCTGCTCAATTACCTAAAGGCGAAGAGATCCAATAGGAGTGTTGCCTGGGGTGTCCTGGTGGGCTTTACCTGCACTGACAGCTGTAGATTGGGCACTGGCTGCACACAGGAATTTATATGGGAGCAATGTGTAACACATACACTGTAAAGACATAAAGCCTTAAAATGCTAAAAATCTCTTAAACCTTGCAATTTTGTTAGACAGCGTAAGTGTGTCAGTGCCTCAGCCATTCTTCCTAAATGCTATTCTTGCTAAATGTTAAAATGTAACACAGCCTTTTGCAGACAAGCCTAAACAGGATAAGCTTGACAGTATACTCAACTATAAAGAAGAAATCAGCCCTGGCTGGCATAGCTCAGTGGATTGAGCGCGGGCTGTGAACCAAAGTGTCGCAGGTTTGATTCCCAGTCAGTGTACATGCCTGGGTTGCAGGCCATGACCCCCAGCAACCTCACATTGATGTTTCTCTCTCTCTCTCTTTCTCCCTCCCTTCCCTCTCTGAAAATAAATAAATAAAATCTTTAAAAAACAGTTAAATTAAAAAAAAGAAGAAATCAACATGTAATTGATCAAATAGTGTATATAAGCAATGGGAGTCCTCCCTTTTGGGAGGCAGAACTTTGGACATGAATCCCATGTCTCCTTTACTTGCTACAAATAAATAAAACTATGTTTTTACAACTTTGCTCTATTCTCACTCTTGAATAGAGCATCCCAAGCTGTGAATCACTTGAGTTCAATAACAATTTCATATCTAGGACTTTATCCTAAGGAACTACTTATACAATACCAGAGATAAAGATACAAACATGTTGTTTTGACATTGTTCACAATGTCAAAATGTTAGTGAAATGAAAATATCCAGTGATAGAATTAAATAAATACTGGTACATGCATATAGCAGAAAGTTATGCAGTCTTAATGATTACAGACCTGTCAGGACACCAAATAATATTTAGATCTAAATTGACACCTAGATTCACTATACATGGAATTCATAGTATGATCATATTTTTCTAACAATATTTATACATGTGTATATGCACAGAAATAAATCTGGAAAGATACACAGTAAGTGTGAACTTGTTAGCCATATGCAGTAGGGCTAATTGAAATGATATTTTTATTTATACATATATTTCTACAGTAAGTTGTTTTTATTTTATTTTGATCATTGTTCAAGTACAATTTTCTGTCCTTTACTCCCATTCCAGCCCACCCACCCATCCCTCCCCATGCCCCTCTCATTTGCACCCCCCCCAGTTTTGTCCATGTGTCCTTTATATTTGTTCCTGTAAACCCTTCCTGGAAGCATTATGCTGAGTGACATAAGCCAGGCAGTGAAAGACAAATACCATATGATCTCACCTTTAACAGGAACCTAAAAAACAAAAAAACAAGCAAAATATAGTCAAAGATACAGTAAGTTTTTTAAAAGTCTGTTTTGTGTTATTGTTGGTATATGTGTGTGTTTTTTGAATGAGGATTTTGATTTTAAGAGAAGAGCAAGAAAATCAAATGTTTTCCAAAACCTCTTCTCATAAAAGGAAAAAATGGATTTATAGGGATAACATAAAAGTGAAATGATTACAAAAGCTGCCAAATTAGGAAAGATTAGTCATTCCAAACATTAGGTGAAGCAAGATATAACTCGTTTTAGAACCTGCAAAGGCTTTGATTTCCCTTTTCGTCTCTTTATATCCAAAACAGAGAGATTCCAGGGTGGGAGCAGCTCTAAAATTCCTGGTCTGCTCTATTCTCAGTGTAACGTGGTGGTGGGAGGCAAGTCTGGCAGGGTTTTTATTGCTTCTGGCCAACAGCTGGGCTGTAAAGTGTTACATACCATGGATGACGCACATTCACCCTGGAACACTTCTCATTCCCCAGCAGTCTCTAGTCCAGCCCTTTGCCAGGTGTTGGGAGGCCAAAACTAATAACTTGGAAGCAGGTCGCAGCTCATGGGCATTTCAGACTGGGAAACTTTCAGGCAGGAGTTTCCTCAGGAGATGTAGTACTTGTACTGAATTGCAGTTCAGCAGAAATCTGGTGATGGGGAAATGACTAAGACATTGCTCTACTCTTGAGAAACTTAAATTTTAACAGAGAGAAAACCAGAAATGTGATCCATGTAAATGTGTCAGAAAGAAGTAGGTGTAGGAAATCCACCTGGGTGTTCAGGAGACTCCCTGAAAGGCGTGGTGGTGACCTACATCTTGAAGGGGGTGAGTGAGCAATGTGTGATCAATGACAGTGGTAGGAAGAGTGTGTATAGGACAAGGGAAGGGAAGTGGCAGGAGCCAAGCTCACAGGCTAGTGTGCAGATGATTGTGCGGACAGGATTCTAGCACTGGGGCGAGCTGTGGATGAGGGGATAAGCCCATTTTAAACTGGTGTCAGAATGCCATCTTAGGGCACTTGGACTTCCTATTGTAAGGAAACAGGAGAATTGTAAGAAGAGATCACAGGGTCAGGTTTCCATTTCTGATACTTACTTCAGCTGCTATACAAAGCATGCGCTGGAATTTTCTTCATACACAGTGTCTCTCACATGGTAGGTGCTCAGTAAATACCTGTTGAATGAGTGGTCAGTAAAGAAAGGAAATATCATTTCTAATAGGCTTAGTGGGCTTGCAGCAAAAGGTGGAGCTTATGAAACACTTCAGGCAGGTGGAGGTAGGGGAATGTGACACAGATATTATAGGCCCTATTGCAATTTTGCTTTATTTTGTTTCTAACATGCTAGTGTTGTGAGGGAAAGATTAATCTGGGGATCCCCAGAGCTGTTTCCTAGCAGAAACAGCACTCCTGGAAGCCCCCTGCCCACCTCTCCTTCCCCAACTCAGAATTTGCATTTAACAAGATCCCCAGGTGAGGAACAGGTGTAGACACAGATGCTCTGGCCTTGTGATGAGTCGCCAGGAGAACCTGGGAGAAGTGAGAAAAGCTCAGAGACCTGAGAAACCCACATCTCCCCACTTCTCTGCTTGAGGCTAAAAGTGAGGTCACACTAACAGAAATCAATAATTTTCTCCCCAAACCTCAGCAATTTCACATCATTCCAACTCAAACTTTGGGAATGCCAAGAATGAGAGACTCCTGTGTCCACAGGGGTACCCTCCTCCTGCTTCCCTCAGTGACCTTGTAGTGTCACTGCCTTCCTGCCTTCTGGCCTGGGTACCTGTCATACCTTCTGAGAAGACATGGCCAGAGTGCTTGCCTAGAAGGGCATTCTCTTCCAGAGGTGACAATTCTGCACCACCTTTAATGTATCAGTCATGACAATGACACCCAATAGTAATATCAAGCACTGCTATGTACAAGTACAGTTCTAGGTACTGCATTTGTTTTTAACCTTATAGAACAAGCCTAATGATTATTCCTATTTTGTAGTTGCAGAAACCAAGGCCCAGAGAGGTTGAATAACTTGTTCAAGTCACACAGCTTATAAATGGAATTATGCCTGCTTATCATTTTGGACCCAGTGGCAGAACTGCTTAATGCTCTGAGTATTGGACAGAGCCTTTAGCAGAAGAGCTTTTTCACTTATTGCTGGACATATGAGCTAAAATAGGGAAACCACTGACAAAGAACTACAGACTTAGTAAATGGTTTAAAAATAAGTTAAACCCTGGTCAGGTAGCTCAGTTGGTTGGAGCATTGTCCCAATACACTGTCCCAGTTGTAGGTTGAATTCCCAGTCAGGGCACATAAAAGACTCAACCAATAAATGCAGTTTCTCCTTCCATCCTTTAAAATCAACTTTAAAAAACTATTTTAAAATTAGTTAAGAAAACTGGGCCATGAAAAGAATTGATTATGGCCATGTCACTATGGGGCAGATGAGTTTCTAGGAACCAAGGTACTCCTACTGAGTCCCATAACCTCTAGCATAACCAGGCCCAACCTCTAGCCTGTGCCACTGGGACAGACAGAGGGATCTCACTGAAGGACACAACTATCACAGATAGTCAGCTGCATGTGAGGAAGGCTGAACATGACCTGGAGAAGTGGGGCAGAGGTAGGGAAGAAATGCCAGGCTGTGGCCATGGAGACCTCCTGGATAGAGGCACCTGGGGGATTTAGGCTCAAAGGTAAATGCTGATTATATGAAGGGAAAGTGTCTTCATAACCAGTGGCCCAGGGATAAGTTGGGAACAAGACAGCGCCCCCCACCCCTCATCGCCTGGGGCAGCCTGATGCTAGAGGTCCAACCTTAGGTCATGCCCTGGGGTAAGAGAAAGAAGAAAGCTGGTGCCTAGGGAGACTGAGGGCTCCATCCCAGGTCCCCTGTGGTTTGAATGTGAGTCCATCTGCTTGGTGCCCAACTCAGATGAAGTAAGGATGAGGAGTGGGAGGGAGCCCTATGGACTGTGTCCACAGAGCCAATCTGCAAGACATTTGATTTAGGGCAAGAATCTTGTAGCTTGAAAGCAAAGAACTTACTGTTTTCTTTAAGAAATTTATGTTTTCTTCAAGAAAGTTTCTAATCTCATCATACAGAATATCTTACAAAAGGAATTTCCAAGCCTGGGTGAACAATTTGTGGGGGGTTGCGGGAGTCAGTGACCCCACTTAGAGGCCAGAAGCAATGATTCCCTGCAGTGACTTGCCTCAGGGCCTGGGTGTGAGCTAAGGAAGTAGGGATAGGGACAGCAAGGCACTCAGTAGGGCAGGGGTTCAGGCCCTGGGAAGGCTTTAATCCCTTCGCTCCTAAACTCTGAATTCCCTTCTTCCTCCTCCTCTTTCAGTCAACAACTTTGGGCTCTGCTTACCCTCAGCTGGCTCCCCCTGCTGGACGCTGTTATTGGACTCATACCAGAGGAGGTGTTTAGTTCACACCTCCCATCTCCTGGCCTGGGAGTTAGTTATGGCAGAGCCTCTGGATCTGTAGGAAGACGTAGCATCATGGACTGAGGAAATACTCCAAGTTCCAAATGATAACAACATCTTCTCTATCTTTTAAAAATGTCTAACTGAAACTTTGCATATTTGAGTACAACATTCAACACACACACACACACACACACGCAAAACAAAAACTAAACAAACAAAAATATCCCTCATTCTTATGAATAGAAGCAAGACACACACATTAGTAATGTACAGTGAAGATCTACCCACAGAGACTGCTCTGGGTAAAATCTGGGTAGGTGGCAGAGCACACATCAACCCTTTGGCTTTTTCATGAGAATATCCAAACACAGGGGCATGATTGTGTGAGATGCTGGCAAGGATCCAGCCTGCAGCGAGCCTACATGGGTGATGGGGTTGTGCAGGGCTGGGGATGAACCTCACAGGTCAAGAATGAGGAAATGCTCAAAGCAGGATTCCCCTTTCAGCAGAAGAACTGGAAGCTATAATCTGGCATGTCTCCCATGAAGAGAAAGTGATAGAATCTACACCAAGCAACAGCCACACTGTCTTCCTCCCAGAGATCTGTCAAAATTGCTAGGAAAGGAAAAAAGAGGCTGGGCTACTGATGATGATGAGTATGCAGCCACAGAAAGGAGACAGTACTAATTCTCTGGCTAAATTTTCTTTAATAACATATTCTGCCCATTTTGAACTCTGTTGTTTAAATCAGTTCACCCTCCTGAAGAACCCTGATTCTCATTATTATGTGAATCATATTAGACCTTCTAGTTTGAGGGTGGAGGGGTAAATGTTGCTCCTCTATGAGAATTTCCCTGATTTAAAACCAGTGAGATGTCTTCTCTGTGTTTCCATAGCATCTTCACAGCATTCGCCACAGTCTGGTTGTACTTAATTGTGCTTATATTTGTCTCCCCTATTGGCTTGGAAACTCCTTGAAGGCTAGAGTACACTTATTCATATTCATATTTTTGGCACGGTGTCATACACATAATAGGGTATATAGATATAGAGGTAAACAAAAACCATCTCCATCTTTGTGTTCTTTCACACTGTGAACTTTGACCAGCCTCACTGTCCTTAGTAAGCATATCAAAGCCTTTTAGTTAATGATTATCTGTGTTCCTTAAAATGTAACCATAAATACTTTTGTTGGTAATGGCCAGGATGACAGCCAAGATGAATAGCCAACTAGACTTCCGGCCAAGATAGAAGGGTAGGTAGACACACTGTGCCTCCTCACACAACCAAAATAAGGACAACAATTTAGAAACAAAATAACAACTAGAACTGATAGAAAATTGAACTGTATGGAAGTCCATCAACCAAGGAGTTAAAATAGACACATTCCTCCAGGTAGGTGGGGAGGAGTCGGATGGCCAGGTGTAGAGGGGTTGTGGCACAAAAAGCTGTGGCACCAGGCACGCAAGGCACCCGGGGCATGTAAGACAGCAGCAGGCGGACCCTTGGCGTGCAGGCGGCAGCTGGTAGACCCCAGGCACAGGGTGGCAATGAACAGACGCAGCGAGGCGGCAATTGTGAAGCAAAGCACTGCACACCAGTTGGCTGGCTGACTGGGCGGTCCCACATTCGCATGCAGATAAACCAGGTGAAACTGAGGAGTGAGACAGACCGAGCAGCCCAGGCGCCCAGTGTCAGGAAATAGAGCCTCGGGACAGTGATTGAAAACACCTGTGGGGGTTGAGGCGCAGGGAGATACTCCCAGCCTCATAGGAGAGGTCATTGGAGAGACCCACAGGGTGCTGGAACTTACACAGGCTCACCAACATGAGAATCAGCAACAGAAGGGCCCAGTTTGCTTGGGGAAAACAGCAAGAGACTGAAATCCAAGAGAGAGTGGAGCAGGCACCATTGTTCCCTCTCGGACCCTGCCCCTACATACAGTGTCACAACCCAGCAACTGGGTTTCCCCACCCTGGTGAATATCTAAGGCTCTGCCTCTCATATGTAACAGATGCTACAAGACAAAAAAAAGGCCCAAATGTAAGAACAAATCAAAGCTCCACAGAAAATACAACTAAGCAATGAAGAGATAGCCAATCTATCAGATGCACAGTTCAAAGCACTGGTGATCAGGATGCTCACAGAACTGGTTGAATTTGGTCACAAATTAGATGAAAAAATGAAGGTTACACTAAGTGAAATGAAGGAAATGCACAGGGAACCAATAGTGATGGGAAGAAAACTGGGACTCAAATCAATGGAGTGGACCAGAAGGAAGAAAGAAACATCCAATCAGAAAAGAATGAAGAAATAAGAATTCAAAAAAATGAGGAGAGGCTTAGGAACCTCCAGGACATCTTTAAACATTCCAACATCTGAATTATAGGGGTACCAGAAAGGGGAGAGGAAGAGCAACAAGTGAAAAAAAATGATAAAGGAGAACTTCCCCAATCTGGCAAAGGAAATAGACTTCCAGGAAGTCCAGGAAGCTCAGAGAGTCCCAAAGAAGTTGGACCCAAGGAGGAACACACCAAGGTACATCATAATTACATTAGCCAAGATTAAAATGGAGAGAATCCTGGAAGCAGCAAGAGATAAGGAGACAGTTACCTGCAAAGGAGTTCCCATCAGACTGTCAGCTGATTTCTCAAAAGAGACCTTGCAGGCAAGAAGGGGCTGAAAAGAAGTATTCCAGGTCATGAAAGGCAGGGACCTACATCCCAGATTGCTCTATCCAGCAAAGTTTTCATTTAAAATGGAAGGGCAGATAAAGTGCTTCTCACATAAGGCCAAGTTCAAGGAGTTCATCATCACCAAGCTGTTATTATATGAAATGTTAAAGGAACTTATCTAAGAAAAAGAAGATAAAACACATGTACAGTAAAATGACAGCAAACTCACAATTATTAACAACCACAACTAGAACAGGAACAGAACCACAGAAATGGGGATTTAATGGAGGGTTAGCAACAGGAAAGAGGGAGGAGGAGAGATGGGGAAAAGGTACAGAGAATAAGTAGCATAGATGGTAGGTAGAAAATAGACAGGGGGAAAGGCAAGAATAGTATGGGAAATGTAGAAGCTAAAGAACTTACGACACATGGACATGAACTAAAGTGGGGGAATGTGGGTGGGAGAGGGTGTGCAGGGTAGAGGGGAATGAAAGGGAGGAATGGGACAACTGTAATAGCATAATCAATAAAATATATTTTTTAAAAAGATGAATAGCCAACTGATGATAGTGTGGACCACCAGGAGCTATGGCCCCTGGCACTGCTGCATTCTTTGTCCCTTTGTCTTGTCCATCATTAGTGCCTGAATTATATTAATAAAATAGTACAGTAATGGGTATGTTTGGCAGAGAATTTGCACAAAACTGCTGACAAAAATTGTAAAGTGTGTAATTGTCTGCTGCGGCTCAATCTTCCTGTAAATAAATTACCCTATAATAAATTCATATATTGTATGAAGTTGCCTGCTTTGTCTTCCAGTTTGAAGATACCTCCTCATGACAGTGGCCATCACATCTTTGCCCCACCACCAGATACAGGTACCCAACAAACACTTGTTGAAGTAAATGGACAATGAAATGAAAACATGACAATTGGAGCAATGACTTTAGAGACAGCTGGATTCTGGGATACATGGAAGACAGTGGTGGTGGGACCATGGTTTTGAATCTCCCTTAACCATCCTCCCCTCACCCGTCCCTACCAAAACATAGACCGAAAAACTAACCATATGAACTCTCAAACTAAAAAGTCAAAATTCTGCCCTGGCTGGTGTGGCTCAGTGGATTGAGTTCTGTGAACCAAAGTTTTGCCAGTTCAATTCCCAGTCAGGGCACATGCCTGGGTTGCATGTTGGGAGTACATGAGAGGCTAACACACATTGATGTTTCTCTCTTCTTTCTCCCTCCCTTTGCCTCTCTCTAAAAATAAATAAATATTTAAAAACCCCTCAAAATTCCCTTTTGGAACAAGCCTTACAGTGAGGAAAATTTGCTGGAAGCAGATTTCATAATATGGGGTGGGGTGGGATATAGGGTTATTTATCAGCAGCAAATAAAGAGAGGATCCCAGTAGAGATGAAGGTGGGAGTACTGAAGCAGATCTCAGAAAGTAATTTAAAACTCACTTTCTATAAACAACAGAAGGGGGTGCTGGAGAACCATGCAGCGCTTCATACTATCCTGGCCCTACTCTTACTCCTAAAACTACAGGTAAACTCATTTCACTTAAGAGTATGCAGCAGAAAAAGATCGTGATCAGATCCTATACAAAATTACTAATAAAAGCAGAAAGAATTAGGAGGAGGTGACCCCTCAGAAAAGGGAAACAAATGAAGTTGGCATATAGTTGCTCCAACTTACCATTTGGAGACAGTTTCTAGACTGCAGTGCAGAGAAGAAAACAGAGCCTGGTGGTCTCATTGAGCTGAGAAGAGAGAAATCAGAATTCAGAAAGTTCAAGCCAGGTGGAATTACAGGGCAGAATGCAGAAGTGGGAGAAACTTCACAAAGAGAGCTCTGGAGGTCTACAGAACAGTCCTCTCCAGTCTTTGGCTTGAGCATGCAAGATTAGAAACTACTTGAAAATAGAGAAAGCAGTAGACCAAATGATTACTAGAGCCCATACAGGGCCGGGAGTGATTTGTGTTCCTATTAGCTAGAATGGAATCACCTAATGGTGAATGTGCATTGCCTTAATAGTGGGGTTAAATTATTCCTAGACCAAAGGCTACTTTGGGCCTGCCCCAGTAAGACTTAAAAGCAAATTTCAAGAGGATCCAACTGATTCCAAGTAGTATAGTTGTATGCCAGAACAACATCAAACAACATTTGAAGGACTACAAGAAAACTCAGCACTAAAATCATAAAATTCACAATGTCTGGTATCCAATCAAAAGCTACAAAGAAACGGGAAAATATGACTCATAACCAGGAAAAAAATCAGTCACAGAAATAGACATAGAAACAACAAAGATGATGAAATGAGCAGATAGAGAAAGCACTCATTTGAGAAAATAGAGTAAAACATGAACACAAAGAGGAGGGAAATAGAGAAGTTTAAAAGGCATGCATAGAGGCCCTGGGCAGGTAGGTAGCTCAGTTGGTTAGAGCATTGTCTGGATACGTCAGAGTTGTACGTTTAATCCCTAGTCAGGGTACAGGGAGGAATCAACCAATGAATACATAAATAAATTGAACAATATATTCTCTCTTTCTCTCTCTCTCTCTCTGCGCCCCCCTACCCACCAGCCCTGGCCCCTTCCTCTCTCCTTTTCTGTCTAAAAGACACAAATAGAACTTTTAAAATATAAAAATATGATCTCTGGGATGAAAAATACTTCTATGAGATGAACAGCAAATTAGACACTACAGAAAGGATCAGCGAACTGAAGGCACAGCAGTCAAAACTTTGAAGCACAGGAAGAAAAGACTGAACAATCATCAGTAAACTATGAGACCATATCAAGAAATCTAAAATACATGTAATTAGAATAGCAGAATAAAGTGGGAGGACAAACAAATATTTAAAGATATTATGGTGGAAATTTTATGAATCTGATGAAAACTATAAGCTGACAAATTCAGGAAGCTCAAGTAATCCCAAGTACAATAAACATGGAAGAAACCATACCAAGGCACATCATATGAACACTGTTGGAAAATAGCGATAAGGAGATATCTGAAAAGCAGCTAGACAGGAAAATAAAACATTACTTACAGGGAAACAAAGTTGATAATTACCAGTGATTTCTCATTTTATATAGCACAACTCAGGAAATAAAAGAATGACATCTTTATAGTGCTGACAAAAAAAAAGTTGTCCACTTAAAATTCTGTGTACAGCAAAATATATTTCAAAAATGATGCAAAAAATAAAGACTTTTTCAGCTAAACAAAAGCAGGAGATTTATTTCCAGAAGATGTGCATTACAAGATATGTTAAAGGAAGTTTTTTCAAGCAGAAGAAAGTGTGATCCACCCAAAGAGAAGAGACCCGAACTGGTGTTTCTTAATCTCTTAAAATGATAACTGTTTAAAGCAAAAACAATAACAATGTGTAGTGGGGCTTTCAAAATATGTGAAAATAAAATATGGTTGCAAAGCATGGAAGACAGGAAGGCAAATGGAAGCACACTCTTTTAAGGATCTCACCCTATGCACAAAATGAGACAGCACTAGTCTAAGGCAGATGGTAGGAAGTTAAAGATTTATATTATAAACTCTAGAGCAACCACTAAAAACAAAAACACAAATAATCCAATAGTGGAGATAAAAGCAAAATAAAACATAGTTAAAATAGCCAGCAAACAATAGGCAAACCTGAAGTGACAATATCAGGAGCAGAACTGAGACTGCCTGGCTCCTAGTGCTGTGCCCTTATCCTACAACTGTGCAAAAAATGTACCACATGAAGCATCAGAGTAAAGAAAGTTTTCTGAGAAAAAGTGATACCTTACCATGACTTTAAGAGCTAAAAAGCATTTTAGGGAGAGAAGTAAAAGAAGATATTCTGGCAAGAGAGAATGGCATAAGCAATGGTGAAGGTGGGAGAAGGCGGAGTACCGTATCTTTAGTTGGAGAAGAGGATTCATACATAAAGTAGTAAGAGAATATTGAGGGGTAAAGGGGTTCTTGGGCAGATGGTCAAGTGCCTTGAATTTAAACTTGGGCTTGTAGGCAAGATGGAGGCTCTGAAGACTTGCCTGCCTCTGAAACTGTCTCTTGCCCCAGCTGCTGCTCTAGATATTCGCCTTTAACTGGTATAATCACCTTTTTGTTGTTAAATTGTATATATTCTTTGGAGTCACAAAACACTGGGGTTTTTGTCCAGGTCCTACACTTAGAGCTGAATGATTGAGGGACAAATTATTTACTCTAAACCTGAGTTTTTCAGAAACTATCAGTTCCGTAAAGGATGAACCTGCCAGTCACGTGGCCCTTCCTTATAGGAGAGTACAGGATCCAGGCTAATCAATAAATGTCCCTTTTCTCCTGACCCTATGACTGATTCAGGGATGGCCACATGATATAGGTCTGGCCAGTGTGAGTTCTTCTTTTCTCTAGGAGTCTGGCAATAGAGTGATATGGACCTAAAATTGCTGCTCTCTGGGGAGATCCTGTCAAACAATGAAGCCAAGACAGAAAACTGTAGAGTCAAGAGAGTAACAAAGAAGGAGAATGATTCAATAACATATTTAGAGGCTCCAGGTGTACCTATGATAGAACCTGAAAGATTTGCCCTAAACTTTTTAATTGTGTGATCCAATAATTTCTCAATCTTACCCTTTTTGTAAGCAAAGTCTTAAATGATTTTGGACACAAAAGCACCCAAACTATACAGATATCTGTGAGGATGATATGAGATAAACATGTAATAAATAGCACATGTTCAATAAATACTAGATGTTATCACTTTCTTATCACTATGCATACCTTAATGACATTTAATCCTCTATAAAGGAAAACATTAAGAACTCTATTTTATAGAGGGATTCAGAGAGGTGAAGTAATTTGTTAAAGGTCCAAAGGTTAATAAATGATACAATTTAGATATCTCTTCACTCCACATGGTAGTCTCTGCAGTAATAGTGCTAGCACATAGTAGGCAGTTGGTTAAGTGTTGACTCCCTCCTTTCTTGCAAATGATATCCTAAAATCACACCTGTCTAACATGAAGATATCTGAGAAAATAGAAGCTAAAAAATTGCTTCTCCAGATTTTGGTTCATTTATGTATAGTTTGCTCTTCAGAGCATTATCTTTGAGTGATCTGACCTGCTTAGTTCTTGAACCTTCCTGTCTTAACCTCTGAAGTCTTGTTCCTGTCAGCAGACCTCTGAGATTCTCAGCTACCTCTGGATGTTGGTATCCCATGTGTTTCCTGGCACTGGCTGGCCATCCTGCCCTTTGACTTACATTAATCTCAGATGTCTACCAATTTCTTCCTGGGCAGGTGTATGCCACAATTTCTTCTGTGTGATTCAGATGGTCTCACACCTGTTCACGCCTGGTGGACACCTGGTGCGCACCTGGTGCCTTCTTCTCCCACCTAGTTCACCAAAGTAGTCTTAGTTCTTTCACCTCAGTAACTAGGTTTGCAAGTCACAGTGAACTTATTCGTGAAAATAAATCCTATTGCTTTAGCCAGTAAATGTTCATGATTCATACAACTGAAATGGACATTTTACTATAGGTTATTAAAAGGAATTCCCTTGGGTGTCACAGATATGTGTTATCATCAGCTGACTAAAAGTTAGAAAGACCTAAAAGTAAGAAGAGCAAATTTTTAAAAGGATTTTATTTACTTATTTTTAGAGAAAGGGGAAGGGAAAGAGAAAGAAAAGAACAGAACCATTTATCCGTTGCCTCTTGCAAGCACCCTGACTGGGGCAAACCAGTGATCTAGGCATATGCCCTGACAGGGAATGCAACGGGTGACCTTTCACTTTGTGGGATAACCCCCAACTAACTGAGCTCACTGGTCAGGACAAGAGTAAATATTTTGATTCAGAAATTTAGATCAAGAAATCTTTTTTCAAGTTATATAAATGTCTAATAATTATGTTGTACAGCTGAGATTAACATAATATGGTGCCAACTGAAATTGAAAAATAACTTTTAAAAAGATAGAAAATAAATGAAAAAAGAAGAAATCTTCCTTCATTAAGCCTTCAGCCCTCCATTTGAGAAAATGAGGACTCCCAGAATGAAACACTTTGCAAATACGTTTGCAGAGAGCACTGAAAGAGTTGCTAAGAGATCTGGCTTACTGCCACTTCTTAGCCTTGCTTCCCAACAGAACCTCTAAGTTGTTGGGGTGATAATGTACCCATCTAAAAGGCTACTTTGTTCAGCCTTCCTTAGCAAAAAATGGTGCCCAGTGAAGTGGAAGCAGAAGACATTAGGGTAACTCTGATACAGATCTTTAAAGTAGCTTACTCAGTGGGAAGTTCCTCCTCCCTGCTTCTGGCCTAGAACCCGTATACCATGGTCAGAGCTGCAGTGGCAGTCCCACAGCCTGAGAAGAACTCAAGGTGGAAAGCCAATGGAATGGTGGGTAGAACAGAAAGATGATATTGTGGGGCTACACAGCCTGGACTGTGTGTCTCTAGGTCTCTTTATTTTTATTATTTTTATTTATTTTTAATGATATTTTATTGATTATGCTATTATAGTTGTCCTGAATTTTCCCTCTTTGTCCCCTCTTCTAACCCAACCCCCCTACTCCTTCAGGCAATCCCCCACCATCGTTCATGTCCACAAAGAGTCTTTCATACAAGTTCTTTGGCTACTCCATATCCTATACTGTACTTTATATCACCATGGCTGTTCTGTAACTACCTATTTGTGCTTCTTAATCCCTTCACCTCCTCATCCACTCTACTACACCCCCTTCCCATCTGGCAACCATAAAAATGCTCTCTATATCCAGGATCCTGTCTCTGTTCTTGTTTGCTTAGTTTGTATTTTAGATTCAATTGTTGATAGATTTTTTTTTTGCCATATTACTGTTCATAGTTTTGATCTTCTTTTTCTTAAATAAGTCCCTTTAACATTTCATATAATAATGGTTTGGTGATGATGGACTCTTTTTGTTTTATTTTGTCTAGGAAGCACTTTGTCTACACTTTGATGCTAAACAATAGCTTTGCTGGGTAGAGCAGTCTTGGCTGTATGTCCCTACCTCTCATGACTTGAAATATTTCTTGCCAATCCCTCCTAGCCTGCAAAGTTTATTTTGAGAAATCAGCTAACAATCTTATGGGAACTCCCCTGTAAGTAACTAACTTCTTTTCTCTTGCTGCTTTTAAGATTCTCTCTTTATCTTTAAACTTTGGCATTTTATGATGTGTCTTAGAGTGGGCCTCTTTGCATCCATCTTGTTTGGGACTCTCTGTGCTTCCTGGACTTGCATGTCTATTTCTGTCACCAAATTAGAGAAGTTTTC
This sequence comes from Phyllostomus hastatus, assembly GCF_019186645.2. NCBI lineage: Eukaryota > Metazoa > Chordata > Mammalia > Chiroptera > Phyllostomidae > Phyllostomus > Phyllostomus hastatus. The sequence continues at coordinate 8,153,049 of NW_025333867.1, read as the reverse complement.
TCTCAGTATTTTTTCAAATAGATTTCCAATTTCTTTCTCTTTTTCTTTTTCTTCTGGCACCCTATGATACAAATGTGGGACCTCTTGAAGTTGTCCCAAAGGCTGCTCATACTACTCTTTTTTAAAAATTCTTTTTTCTTTTTGTTCTGCTTTATTGTCTTTCTGCTTCTTTATGCTCCAAATCATTGATTTGATTCTTGGCTTCATCCACTCTACTGTTGTTTCCCTATAAGTTGTTCTTTATTTCAATCAGTGCATCCTTCATTTCTGAATGGGTCTTTTTTATGCTGCTGAGGACCTCACTAAGTTCCTTGAGCAACCTTACAACCAGTGTTTTGAACTCTGCATCTGATAGATTGCTTATCTCCATTTTGTTTAGCTCTTTTTCTGGAGTTTTGATCTGTTCTTTCATCTGGGCCATATTTCTTTGTCTCCTCATTTTGGCAGCCTCTCTGTGTTTGTTTCTATGTATTAGGTAGAGTTGCTTTGACTCTGTGTCTTGGTAGTGTGGTCTAATGTAGTAGGTGTCCTGTAGAGTCCTGTGGCACAACCTCCCCTATCACCCAAGCTGATTACTCAAAGTTCACCCTCTGTGGACTGAGTATACCCTCCTCTTGTAGTTGAGATTTGGTTGCTGATGGCAGATAATCAGAGGGATATACCCAGGCCAGTCAGCTGCAAGGATTGTCAGTGACCACTTACCACCACCCTCCACTGTCCATGGAAGATCAGCTGTGCAGGGGTAGGGTGGTGGTTCTCCGAAGTGGTCTATAACTGTCCACTGGGCACGCTGACCCTGGGGATTCCCAGGTGGTGCAGACCAAGCTCAGCCCCAGTCTGTGTTTTGTCCAGGGCCACCCTGCCTGAGCTATAAGGCAATCTGAGGTAGGTGCTACTTGTGCTGGGCTTGGAGATTCCCAGGCAAAGCCAAGCAGTGAGACTAGGCTGGCTGCTACTAGTGCCAAGCCTGGGACTAACTGAGGCCAGCTGTTGCTTATTTGAGAGGATTTAGGAAGTTGTGCAGTATGAGCCAAGACCAACCATTTATTTGGAAAAGCAGCTTGGGTGGGTCTGTAAGTTGGAAGGGTGGAGTCTCTGGAAATCTCCAAGGCAGGTCAAACAGTGTTAGCAAGGCTGATGGGGTCTCAGATATGGCACCAGCTTGCCAGCTCTGTGGGATGAGGGTTTAAAAAGGGAGAATGACCTCTGCTCACCTTGATGCCAGATACTTCAATTTCTCCTTGTACACCACTGGTGCCTTTCAAGCTGCTACCCTGGTGCTGGAGCTCAGAGGGAGTTAGTCTGGGTAGAAGAGTCCATGTGTGGGTTCTTTAAGAGGATCTGCTTGGGAATTAAGAAGTTTCTTCCAGTTACTCAATCCCAGCTGATTTTGCAGCCAGAAGTTTTGGAGACTTATTTTCCTGGCACTGGAAACCCAGGCTTGGGGACTTGGTATGAGGCTGGGACTCCTTGTTCCTGAGATATCTCTCCCATATTTTTATCCACAACATGTGAGTGAGGGACCAGCCTATTCCACATCTCCATTCCTTCCTACCAGGCTGGATGGATGTGGTTTCTTTAATTCTGTAGTAGATAGACTTCCATTCAATTCGATTTCTGATGGTTCTGAGTGACGGTTGTTCTATATTTTAGTTGTAATTCTGATGTGGCTGTGCAAAGAGGCAAACCATATCTGCCTATGTCACCATCTTTATTGGAAGTTCCTAGACTTTTTTAAGTGAGAGGAACGAAATAACTCAAAGTCATTGTTGCCAGCAGTCCAGCATCAGTCCTAACTGAGAAAGTGCCTGGGAACATTACTAATTAAGCAGTGAGCCTTAGTTTCTTCATTTGTAAACTGATGGGGTCCTATCAGATCACTCCTCCATTTCTGAAACTCTACAACTTCAAGATTCTACACAAGTGCACAAGTACAAAATCCCCAAGGCTTGTCTGGTATCTGTTCTATCTTGGCCTTCTGGGCAAATTTGAAAGCATGCACATCCTTAGGCAGAAGGCAAAGTGATTATGAACATAGAGTTTCCACATGACCCAGCAATTCTACTCTGGAGTATATATCCAGGACGAATAAGAGCATATATACACATACAACTGAATGTTCATAGCAGCATTATTCTTAATAGCTAAAAAGTGGAAACAAACCAAAGGCCCATGAATTGATGAATGAACAAAATGTGGTATATGCATACAATAGAATTTATTTTTCCATAAAAAGGAATGAAATACTGCGACATGCTACAACATGGATGGCCCTTGAAAACACTATGCTAAGTATGAAAAGGCAGACACAAAAGACCACATATTGTATGATTCCATTTATCGAAATGTTCAGAATAGGCAAATCTATGAAGACAGAAAGAATAGTGGTTGCCAGGGCTTGGAGAGACAGGAGAATGGTGAAGGACTGCCAATGGCTATGGGGTTTCTTTTTTTCGGTGATGAAAATGTTCTGGAATTATATAGTGGTGACATTTGCACAATCTATGAATATACTAGAACCCACTGACCTGGTAAATTTTATTATATGTGACTTATATCTCAATTAAAAGAAAAAGAAGAAATGATTTCAAGCATTTTGAGTGAAGTGGACTGCACCAAGATAAGCTTCTCTGGGTGTGTGTTAGCAGTGTGCCTGAAGAAAAACACAGGGATAAGGGCACTGGGGGGAAAGCCTCTAAGGAAGGGTGTGAGTGAGTCTGTTTCCAAGGAATGGCTCCAATCTGAGGCACATTTATAAGAGTGTGAATTCACAGTTGAATATCTTATACACTGGAACAAATCAGCATTATAATAATTGTTAACTAATTTTGTGTAGTATACAAATCACACCTTAACTAAAATGGATGTAAAATGTATGTAAAGGTTGGACTCCAAAGAATTTTCATTAGCTTCCTACTCATTTTCACAATAACCACCCACTGACAGAATATTCTTCTGTCACCCGTGATTGCACTGTGAACATTGTGTCAGTGGTGTTTTACAACCAGGAAATTCCGCATCACCTGTCAAACAGTGACTTCTTTAGACACAGAAGCCTTGGCATTTCATCTGTGTTCAGCCCCTACAGAGAGGTTGAGTTGTGGACTAAGGACAACTGTGGGTTTTTCCTTAAAACCAGGAAATTTCTTTTTCCTGCTTCATAATCCTCATGTGGCCTTGTATAAAATAGGACCTGAGATAGGCAGCTGTAGAGAAAAGAATACTGGGTCGAAGATCTGATTTTCTCAGAAAGAGTTCTGTGATCTTAGAAGTCTCTGACACTCAGTCTCCTTATTACAAAGTAATGCAGTCAAACTAGATGATCTCTTAGGGTTACTTTTAATTCAAATTTTTATTAATCTAGCACACTGTTAGTGATGAAGTGGGAAATCTAACATAATCTTAGATTATCTCTGGGGCTGATGGTAGAGGTGCAGACAAATTTGGAACACATCAGGGAAACTGCTTCTCAGACTTTTGGGATGCCTCAAATGACTCCAACTTCTGAATCCTACATCACATCTGACATCCCAGTGGGTCTTGTAATTTGGGAACTGTGCCTACTCAGAAGTGAATATCCTCCTGATGGCACATCAGGGAGACAGAACAGTTCCTTTGTAGAGTATTGAAAGCACACACATACAACCAACACCACCAAATCCCATCACACAATGGTAATGTAACAGAGGAAGCTGATAGAAAAAGTATCTCTTAGTCCAAGTATTAGTCTGTGCATTTTCCTGCTTTTGAAGTGTTTCCCCAAGTATGTATTTCATGTGCATATTGATATTATACAAGTGTACTTTTCAAGCTTTTTCCTGGAGCATCTGCTTGACTGATCAGTCTGGCACCCAGTCCTCTAATCATGCTTAAGCTCTAGCAGTGTGCAGTCGTGCGTGTGCTGACAGGCTAGCAGGCTAGCCTGCTGTGTGCCTACCTATCATCTTCTCACAAGGTGGAAAAGAGAAGCACGATACTTACAGTATGCCAAGAGGCACCTTGCAGCAATCTCTCTCTTCTCCAAAGTGACTGATCATGTGTCTGACAGGTTGGTTGTGGCAAATGCATGGCCAAGGGTAGATCCAGGGGGCCCTGGCAGCTGACCCAAGGCTTCAGGGCATTTAAAACCAATGCTACACTTCAATTAGGTTGTTGGAAGCTTTACACTTGCTCAGTAGAAATGGAACCTGCCAGTTCAGTGTCAAATATGGAAAACTGAAACAGAAGCCACTGGCTCCTGTCTTGTTTGACCCTACTCATCAGTAGGTCTAATTTTAATGATATGTAATACTTGTGAAGTGAACTGCTCTTTTTCATTTATGGGGGCAATTCTGGTAGAATTAACTTATTTTCATACCATTTAGAATGACACTGCTCACTTTTCTTTGAAACTGTTTTCAAATATACATGTCTCTTTAATATGGAAATTGCTATTCACACTTCATCTTTCTTTTTCATTTTTTTCCTTTAAACACTTAAGAGTAGAACCAAGTGGAATGAAATACAGGGTACGATTTAAAGTAGTATTATTTTTTCTAATTTTGAATTTGAATTAGAAAACCATAAACCTCATTTTCTTGATTGTTTCCTTCCCATAGGGTATGTGAGTCTTGTGCAGTTGTTAGTCACTTACACTCCTTTTCTCTTCCCAGGGGAGAAATGAGTAGCCCAGATGAAGACAGTGCTTTGGCACTGTTCTGACAGAGTGTAACTTATCCCGTAAGAAGCATGTGCTAGTGACTGAACACATGTGGAAATCCCATGGCTTCTTTAGTGGTTGAGTTCAAGTCTAGAAGCAGGTTTTGGTTCGAGCCCAAATCCCAGCTCTGCATGGTAAGAATGCAAAAAAATGTAAAAATTATGACTTGCCTATTTAAAGTAAAATTCTCCAGTAATGCAGAATTCATACTTACCTAGAAATTCAAATGCAGTTAAATACAAATATTTTGTTATGTAGTACAAATATTAAGTGCTGGGAAGAAAGGTTGTTTGAAAATTTTAGCATATTATGTATTTATAAACCTATGACTATTCCTAAGCTCAGGTGATATCATCAACTTTAAAAGGCATAGTATCATATACTGTTTGACAGAAATTTCCAGTTGGAGAAATTTATAGGATAGCTATTCTCATATAGACAATATTATGTGCACAAAATTATTTGTTGTGGCACTATAAAAAAAGTATAAACAATCTACATGTCCATTGGTAGAAACTGGTTTAATAAAATATGGTACAACTACATAATGGATACTATGTATCATTTAAATGAGAGAAGCTCTCTGTTCTAAAGGTATACTGTTTAGTAAAAAAAAAAAAAGAGGCAGCCGATTATTACTAGTATCATAATGTGTGTGAAGAAAGAAAAAGAGAATCTACACACATGTGAAGTGTATGGAGTATTTCTACAAGGATGCAAGGAAAAGACAACAGCACTAACAATGTCGCCTCCGGGGCAGAAACTACACCGAAGGGCACAAAAGGAAATGAGACTTACTTTCCACTCTTTCACTCCTTTATAATTTTGTGCTGTGTGGATATAGTAAATATTCCAAAAATTTTTTTGTAAAGGAAATAGAGATATAATAGGATTTCTACATGAAAATACATTTAGTATACTTCCAGGTACACATCCTTTCAACTAATTAAATAGTTACTTAAAGGCATTTTAACATTTGGATTGATCTCCCATCTTAAATCGGGTATGATTGTGGTTGGTTCAGTTTTACTACACTGAAAGAGTAAATTCATTTTAACTTTTAAGAATTTAATACAATGTGTTCTGATAGCTACATTTAAATTAATAACAAAGAACTCAATAAAGAGGAGACAGAAGAGGACCATTAGGACACAAACTTTTATGTGATTTTAGCCATTACAACAGTAGTTCAGATATATCTCAAATGTTACATTGATGTCATCAGTGTTACAAAAAGAAAAAAGAATGACAGGCAACAGTGAAGAGCACCAGAGGACCAGCGCACACACCTAGAGCAGACCATGCGTCTTTCCTTCAACTGCCAAAATTATTTTCACCAGGAACCCCCCTCCCCCTTGCTTTTCTTCTCAACTTTCCCTAACCCATGTTAAATTGCAAACTTAAGCCTCATCCTCGCCTTCCTCCTCCTCGAACTCCCCCTGTTCGTCGGCCGTGGCATCCTGGTACTGCTGGTACTCAGACACCAGGTCGTTCATGTTGCTCTCGGCCTCCGTGAACTCCATCTCATCCATGCCCTCGCCCGTGTACCAGTGCAGGAAGGCCTTGCGCCGGGAACATGGCCGTGAACTGCTCCGAGATGCGCTTGAACAGCTCCTGGATGGCCGTGCTGTTGCCGATGAAGGTGGCCGACATCTTCAGGCCCCGAGGAGGGATGTCGCACACGGCCGTCTTCACATTGTTGGGGATCCACTCCACGAAGTAGCTGCTGTTCTTGTTCTGCACGTTGAGCATCTGCTCGTCCACCTCCTTCATGGACATGCGGCCCCGGAAGATAGCGGCCACCGTCAGGTAGCGGCCGTGGCGGGGGTCGCAGGCAGCCATCATGTTCTTGGAGTCGAACATCTGCTGGGTGAGCTCAGGCACTGTCAGGGCCCGGTACTGCTGGCTACCCCGGCTGGTCAGGGGGGCGAAGCCGGGCATGAAGAAGTGCAGGCGGGGGAAGGGCACCATGTTGACAGCCAGCTTGCGCAGGTCTGCGTTCAGCTGGCCTGGGAAGCGCAGGCAGGTGGTGACACCGCTCATGGTGGCTGACACCAGGTGGTTGAGGTCTCCATATGTGGGGGTGGTCAGTTTCAGGGTGCGGAAGCAGATGTCATACAGGGCCTCGTTGTCAATACAGTAGGTTTCATCTGTGTTTTCCACCAGCTGGTGGACAGACAGGGTGGCGTTGTAGGGCTCCACCACCGTGTCGGACACCTTAGGTGAGGGCATCACACTGAAGGTGTTCATGATGCGGTCTGGATACTCCTCCCGGATCTTGCTGATGAGCAGGGTGCCCATCCCCGAGCCTGTGCCACCCCCCAGCGAGTGGGTCAGCTGGAAGCCCTGCAGACAGTCACAGCTTTCTGACTCCTTCCTCACCACGTCCAGGACTGAGTCTACCAGTTCAGCACCCTCTGTGTAGTGGCCCTTTGCCCAGTTGTTCCCGGCCCCGCTCTGGCCTGCCAGAAGGAAAGATATTTAATAAGTCACTTACGATTCAATTAAATTCCTTTACCAGAAACCCCTTAACCAATGAGTTGGTGTTCAGATAAGATTAATTTAGGTTATCACCAAAAGGGACAGACATTAAAATATTTGGTCATGGATATAATTATAAATAAGGAAGGCTAGGAATACCTGGCTATTAGAAGATGAAGGGCAAATTTATTTCAGCTTATTTTAGGATTCAATCAGCACACAACTGGATGTTCATCATACTTGTCCCTAGGCCGTCACATCCCTCCATGCTGAGCTGTCTGCTGTAAAGTAAGCCTCCCATGCCATTAACCATAGCAGTCACTCACCAAACACGAAGTTGTCAGGCCTGAAGATCTGGCCGAATGGTCCAGACCTGACCGAGTCCATGGTGCCTGGCTCCAGATCCACCAGGATGGCCCGAGGTACATACTTGTTACCTGCAGGGAACAGAGCTGGACTTAGACCTATCTGTGGAGAACACTGAAGAGAAGGGTGTGGTAGGAGCTTCCTTTTCACAGGCATTGCTGTTGATCCCCAAACAAAGGCAGGAGCAAGACCCACCAAATTCTCAAAGGATTCATTATTTTGTGAACCAGGAAATACCACAGTGAAGAGTGTGAACCCAAAATCCTTTAGTTCCCCCTCCCTTGGGGCCAGACTCCCTAGGTCAGCTCCCTGGGAAAGAGAGAGAGAGAGAGAGAGAGACAGAGACAGAGACAGAGAGACAGAGAGACAGGGAGAGAGAGAGAGAGAGAGAGGGAGAGAGAGAGAGAGAGAGAGAGAGAGAGAGAGAGAGAAACCCAAAACCTAGAGGTAGGGGGAAGTAAAGGCAATTACCAGTGGCTTCATTGTAGTACACGTTGATTCTCTCCAGCTGCAAGTCACTGTCTCCATGGTAACTGCCAGTGGGGTCGATCCCATGCTCATCACTGATGACCTCCCAAAACTGAGACATAGTAAACGGTTGTATTTAGCCACGCCCAACCCTCCGAGTGGCCGGGACTCAAAGTGAATAGACCCCAGACTCAACAACCCAACCTTCCAGGGACTTTAGGTCTGAGTGGCCATCCACAGCCGCAGGACTTCTATTTTGCAGGGGCAAAACATGGAAATCAGGCGTTTCTTCGGCGAACAGCTGCTCGCGGCGGGAGGTGGGGGTCTTTGGGGGCTGGGGAAGGGAACAGCAACCGAACCGCCCGCACCAGCGGTCACAGCTACCCGCGCCCGCGGCGCTGGGACTGCAGTCAATACGCAGGGGGTGGGCGGGGGAACAGGGACCCGAAGAACCTGAAGGAAGGTGGTTTTAGATTCAAAGCACGTCCTGAGACCTCCAGACAATCGCTATCCTCCCCGCCCCCAGCTGCTCTACTCCGGTTCAAGCGAGTATAATCAATTCTCCCTGCGTCCCACGCCTCGCAAACCCGCGCGCACAGTCTACAAGACAAAACGGCGCCTTTTCCAGGTCCGCGTTTTTGGCTAAGGGAAGATCCGGGAGCAAGAGGAGTGAACGGGATTCCAAATGAGTTACAGCAAAAATGAGAGGTTTCTCCCCCTTACTCAGGGACGTCGCCTCCAAGCCCACGCCCTACTGCACAAAGCACCCAGGAAGGTCTGTGCTTGGAGAGCCCCGAGCCTGCTCAGGATTCCATTAGTGCCCAGAAACTCGAAAGAGCTTTAGGCCCTGGTCCTCCCCGACCCCAGCCCAGTCCCCAGAACGCTCACCTTGGCGCCGATCTGGTTGCCACATTGGCCCGCCTGGATGTGCACGATCTCACGCATGGTTCTAACTAGCTTCTTCTGAGCCCGGTCGGCGTCTGGTCAGTCTGTTCGTCCTACCTTACGAAGCTACTGCGGAGTCACGAGGAAAGCGCTTGGGAACCGACGTGGCTAAGGGCGACGGCTCAGCAGGCTCTGCCTTTTATGCAAGAAGGGCGGGGCGGCCCGCGCAGGCCGCGCCCCCTGCCCGAGCCCCCCAGTCCCCTTTGCGCTAACACTCTCCAGGCCCGGCTGACGTAAGGCTTCGAGCCCCCGGGACTGTCCAGGGGGCTGGACCATAGGCCGGTAGCCAATCAGCACGCGTTTGCAGACCGGGCGAGGAATGGGGGCTCTGCAGAGTTGGGTGGGGGCCTGCGCATTGTCTAGTGCTGAGGGTGGGGTGGGGTGGTAGTGAGAAATAGGGGTGGATGAAGGAACCGAGGGTGTCGAGGCGAGGGTGCAGAGTGTGGCAGGCTGGGAATGGGGGAAGAGCTGGCGCTGGGTGGGGGAAGGGGCTCCAGGGGACTGGTGCAGGTGGAGAGGCGGTCAGGTGCGCTGGAAAGGAGCGCTCTACGCTCCGATTGCTGGCAGGTTGAGGTGACGAAGGATGTGCTGCCACTGCAGATTGGGGCGCCTCCTCCGCCAAGCGCCAGAAATCCGTAAACCGCGCACCCCTGGTGAGACCAGTGCTCCTTTCCCCAACCGTAGTGGTCAATGCCAGTCCAGTGCCCGAACTCTTGTCTCACAGAGCCTTGAGACTGGACGGACAGGCGGTTGCAATAGGAAGTCGTGTGTGCTTAGGCTGCTGGAGTCGAAGAGCCGTGACTCTGGACACTCGAGGACGAGGGCGTAGAACCCCAGAGTGCCCTCGGCCCCGCCCCCCGCATCCACCTGCTCTCTTTGTCTCTGACTAGGGCCTTTTACGCGTTTTCACAGTGGCTGAAGCATCTAGGGCTGGGGAGACCCTCTATGGCCTCTCCAGCCCTCCTCGACCCTCTCCAATAACCACAGCTCCTAGGCTAGTACTACAGACTCCTGCACCCCCCGGGTTGGCTTTTGTTCCTTGGGAGAGAATGGGGTGGATGAGCTGGCCACACAGTCTGGACTGTCCAGCAGTCAGAACGAGGGTGGGGTCCAGGGGCGGGGCTAAGGTAGAACAAAGGGTTCATAAGTGCGTGGGATGCCTCCCACAATTATTAAAAATATCAACCCCAGGCACTTCCCAGGTCTGGTTTTTGTTCATCTATTGTCCAGAATGGGCATGAGTTCCAAGGGTGCATTGCCCGCCCCATCGTTGACATTCTCATCTTCGTTCAGGCTCCGGACCCCACAGTGGCCACGAGGTCCCCAACCTTTGGGCAGATAATGGGAGTGAGGGACACGCCTAAAAACTGCGGCACCGGCGAGACCCCAACGAGCACAGAGTGCGTTCGCAGACTCAGAACACACACCTTCCTTCAAACCTACAGTTTCTAAGTAGTCAAAGAAGGAGCTTTTCTCTTTATTGAGAGAGAGAGAGAGAGAGAGAGAGAGAGAGAGAGAGAGAGAGAGAGAGAGAGAGAGAGAGAGAGAGAAGCTGAACCTGAACCTGCGTGGGAGAAGGGTGGCTAAAACGTTCACTGAATTCGCTATAGACCTGCAACCTGGAAACTGAAATTCCACGGGTGAAGCGCCCCTCCCCCTCCTACTCTGGACAGGTCGCCTGCCTAGTGACCCTCTTTTCATCCTCTGGCGAGAGCAGCCGAATGACCGGGTTTCCGTGGCGGAACAGAGTCCGCAGCTGCTGAATGAGACCCCCCTCCCCCAGTACTATCAGCAACCTGTCATCGCCTCCCTTTCCAGCTGGGAGCTGAGAAGGGGGGCTTTGGACTCCATGTCAATGCACAAAGAGAAACAGAACAAAAGCCCAGTCGCCCTTATTGCTCCCAGACTGCAACCCTTGGGGCAGTGTTCTCAGACCCGGATGCCCGCGTGTGGGTTAAGATGCCGTCCGGCGTGAGGCGCGGGAGCGGAAGGTCTGACCACATGCCTCACTCACGGGGTTCCAAGGACCTGGGGCCTCATCCCAAATTTATAATCCAGTTCCTGCAGACCGGAAACGTTGAGGTCGAAAGATCCCAGGGTCACACAGCAAGTGAAAGACAGAGCTCGGGCTGGAATCGGTCTTCTGGGTGCCCCAGCCCTCAGGGAAAGTGACCACGTCCAAGCCGAAAGGACTGTGGCTAGTATGAGCACCCGATCCTGGGGCTGGGGACGGAGCCCAGTGGGAAGAAAGCCACAGAGGGCCGCACCCACGCTATTAGCGCTTCATGGAGGCTGCCGGCGCCGAGGGGCAGCCCCCGAACGCAGCGTGGGAAGGGAGCATAGGGAGGAGGTGCAGGGTAACCGTGCAGGGTAATTGGAGCCCACTATCATTCTTTCTCACCTAAAGGTTTATTTTTTCAAATTCTGTTCAGAGCCAGATCGAGGAGTGCCTGGGTGAAACGGGCGATCAAGATTATGTGGATAAAAGGACCCTTTCCTCTCGCGGAAAGGCGTTTGGGATACGGTGAGGATGGAACTCTTCCCTATGAAAACCCGGATGCCCTGGGGGACTGGGCACTTTTCATTCAAGATCGGCTTTCTTTCATATGTTTTGCTTGTACTGCCCCCACCCCCACCCCACGCCGCACGCCACCCCCGCCCCTTATCGGGCATTCTCATTAATCGTTCTACGCCCCTCCCCAAATTTGGAATTATGATGCCGCACTTCTGTAAATTTTCACAAGAGCAGATTTTGTATCGAAAGCCTAGATGCTGATGACAGCTAGCCTTTCCCCGAAGTCTTTCAGTTTACTGGCTAACCCTTATTCTTATTCCGCATAGTTCCCCAAAATAGGCTGGTGAGGAGCTTTCAAAGAAAAAAAAAAGAGTCGTTTTCACCTGAGTCCTTCTGCATTTCTTTTTGTCTGTTTATTATACACAATTCCTCTCCATCTAGGTCATTGAATATCAGACATAAAGATGTCAGGACAATAGATTTTATCATCACTTACATGCTATTAATTTTAATGATGTACTACCATTTCAACATTTTCACTTCCTGAGACAGGAATAGCTCAGTGTAAAATAAACCTCAGCATTTGTTTTATGCATAACTGATGGTGTGGCTGAGGCAAGTACCACCTAAGCTATTAAAATTATATTTACTATCCCAGTTTTCGGAATGTGGTCAATGGCAGATTCTCATGTGATTTCGCATTTATTACACATAGTTATTGTTTTCATGACTTGAAGAAGCTTAGCATTGTTTTCATAAAGCGAGATATATATTTTTTACACACTTATTGAAATTACAAGACATCTACCTTTCAGATTTCCCCATTGCCTGCCGGTGTTCACCATTTAGTACACAACTCACAGCTCGGGTAGCCTGACACAGCCAGCTCTTGCAGTCAAGATGCACGCAGTTTCCTAGGCAACCGACACAGCCAATGAATGAAGAGGAACTGAAAGACTGCAAGCCCCATCATTATTTCCTATTTTACTCTTCTCAGTGCTCTCTGCTAGAAAGATTGGAGAGCTATGGATCCTAACATTTATGTAAATCCTCAGAGGATTGGGGCTAGGAGTGTTTTAGCCCTATACTATGAGTGTGGGGAGAGGATGCGGGCAGGGTGGTGGTTGTTCCTGGGATCCACAGAGACGTGCATTCTCAGCTTTGTCACTCCCCTGTTCATATCCCACTCTCTTTCCCTCTCTCAGATAAGAAGCCAGCTGCTACTGGCAGAGCTGCCCCTGTGCTCTCTAATGGAAGGGCCACCCAGGTGGGAAGCTCAGACCTCCGTCCTTCTGCAGTCGCAGGGCTCTGTGAGAACCAGCCCATCCAGGTAACAAAAGACAAGAACAAGCAGAGAAAATTCCAAGAAAGCAGAGCAGGGTAGGCACACTTACTTTGTTCCTCAGTAAGGCAGGCTGTTTTCCCATTGCCTGCATTTGATGTGGGGTTACCTGGCCTGAGTCCAGACTGAGATTGCTGTGCTTTCACTGAAGAGATTTGCATTCTTTGTCACACAGATTGGTAGAGGGAGTAGAGCCCTGGCTTTACAGAGCACCTTTCCCTTCTATGAGCAGCCTCCCCTCCCCCACACTCTCAGTGATTTGTGAGCTCCTTAGGCTGGGAAGGCAAGCCAGAGAATGCTTGCTTTGTAAGTCCTAAGTAAATGGGTTGCCTAGGATTACCTAGGTAATCATAAATGACATTTTATGATACAATTTAGATTGTGTAGAAAACAGAAACAGAAGAGTGGAGAAAATACTCTTAAATAAAACATAAAATACCACAACTAACAGGGTTCCCTTTCAAAGTGCAATCCCTGACATCAAGTTTATAAATAAATCCCTTATGAAATAAATGAATACACACAGGAAGATTTGATGGGGGAGCCATTTTAAGTTTCAGCAGCAGATTGCTACAGTATCGATGTCCTTGAAGGATTTCCACTCCGTGTTAGAGACTTTCACCAGCAACTGCTGCTCTTCAAAGTCTAGGCAGCTTGCCTTTTCTCTTCTAAATCTGCCCTAGGCCTTTGCTTGCCATTTAAATAAAATTAAAACATGCATATTGAGGCAGATACCCACAGATTCATATAGTTAACATATTTTATCTCTTGGATTTAGATGCCTAGTGGATGTTACCTATGTTTTCACAGCAGAAACAGGTTAGCTTCTGAACAGGAACTCTTGACATGCCCAGCCTGCTTTTGAATGGCTGCCACATATTTATACAGTTTTCCAGAAAATAATGCATTAAGAGAGCCCCTGAGAGACCTCGCCCCTAGAAAGGACACATTAAAAGATTTAGCTTCTTATTTACAAAATGGAAAGCAGTTTCAGACATATTTGTATAGTCATGTTTATAGCAGCATTATTCAATAGCTGAAAGGTAAAAGCAATCTAAGTGTGCATCAGTTGATGAGTGGATAAACAAAATGTGGTGTATACTTATAAGGAACAAAATTCAACCAAGTAAATTTGAAGATCTAATTGGCTTTATTAAGCAATTCATGAGTCAAGCAGCATCCCATCAGCAGCTAGAGGTGTGCTCTAAGGGGTTGTACAGAATGGAAGGATTTTATAGGAAGGGTGGTGAGTTGAGCGAGCTATTAACAAAAGAAAGGAAAGGGTTCTATTTAGACCAGGACACCTTTTGGGGAAAAGGAAATGGCAAGGTTTTTGTTTTTGTTGTTTTTTTCTTGTTCTTTTAAGTATATCTTATTGATTATGCTATTACAGTTGTCCCACTTTTTCTCCCCTTTATTCCCCTCTGCCCTGTACCCACCCCCCTACCATCATTCCCCCACCTTAGTTCATGTCCATGGGTTGTACATATAATTTCTTTCACTTCCCATTTCCCATACTATTCTTAACCTTCCCCTGTCTGTTTCATGCCTACTGTTATGTTTCTTATTCCCTATACCTTTTTCCTTGTTCTCCCCCTCCCCACTGATAACCCACCATGTGATCTCTATTTCTATGAATCTGTTCCTGTTCTAGTTGTTTGCTTAGTTTGTTTTTGTTTTCTTTTTTCAGGTTCGGTTGTTATAGTTGTGAGTTTGTTGTTATTTAACTGTTCATATTTTTTATCTTTTTCTTAGATAAGTCCCATTAACATTTCATATAATAAGAGCTTGGTGATGATGAACTCCTTTAACTTGACCTTATCTGGGAAGCACTTTATCTGCCCTTTCATTCTAAATGATAGCTTTGCTGGATAGAGTAATCTTGGATAGAGGTCCTTGCCTTTCATGACCTGGAATACTTCTTTTCAGCCCCTTCTTGCCTGTAAGATTTCTTTTGAGAAATCAGTTGATAGTCTTATGGGAACTCCTTTGTAGGTAACTATCTCCTTTTCTCTTGCTGCTTTTAAGATTCTTTCTTTATCTTTAATCTTGGGTAATGCAATTATGATGTATCTTGGTGTATGCTTCTTTGGGTTCAACTTCTTTGGGACTCTGAGCTTCCTGGACTTCCTGGAAGTCTATTTCTTGCTCTTCCTCTTCTCCTTCTGGCACCCCTATGTTTTGGATGTTGGAACATTTGAAGTTATTCTGGAGGTTCAATGAGGAGGTTCTCCTCATTGTTTTGAATTCTTTTTTCTTCATTCTAGGTTGAATGTTTATTTCTTCCTTCTGGTCCAAATCATTGATTTGAGTCCTGGTTTCCTTCCCATTACTGTTGGTTCCCTGTATTTTTTTCTTTTATTTCACTTTTCATAGCCTTCACTTCTTTCTCTATTTTGCAACCATATTCAACCATTTCTCTGAGCATCCTGATTACCAGTGTTTTGAATTCTGCATCTGATAGGTTGGCTGTCTCTTCATCACTTAGTTCTCATTATGGAGGTTTGATCTGTTCTTTCATTTGGGCCATATTTTGTCTGAGTGTACCTGTTATGTAGTGAAGGGCAGAACCTTAGGTATTTGCCAGGGCACGACAACCCACATCACTGCTTTGTGCCACTGTATACAGGGAAGGGTCTGAGAGGGAATAATGCTACTTGCTCAGCTCTTCGCCAGTTTTCAGTCGCTTCCCACAAGTAAATTTGGCCCTTCTGGTGCTGATTCCGGGTGGGTGAGTCTGTGTACATTCTAGGATTCTGTGGGTCTCTCCAAGGAATTCTCCTGTGAGGCTGGGAGTTTCTCCTGCCACCTCAACCTCCACATTTTTTTTCAATTCAGTAAGGGTTTTTAATTTTTTTTTTAAGTTTTACACTCTGTACTACAAAGAAGGAAACATTTCAAGGGTCATTATTGCACCTTTCTGTGATAAAAGCAGTTGTAATTATTAGGAAGAAAATAATATTTTATTTTGAGGAGGAGTTAAGTTATAAATTATTTTTAAAGACCTGTGGAAAGAAAAATAGTGATTTATTTCCTTCCATTCTCCCTGCCATCCCACCAAGGCTTCCCCACCAAAAGAAAATCAGACAAAAAGCAAACACACAAACAAAAAACACCTCAAAGAGAAGATAGCAGAAGAAAAATGTTTTTATGCCTAGAAGCTATCCACCCACTTAAAAAAAAGGTAGCATACACATACATTTTGATATGTGAAAATAATATATAGACTATGGAGCCTAGAGCCACTAAAGATTAATTGTACTGTGCGCCCATCCACTTTGGTTGCAGGCTTTATTTTCAAAGCCCCGCTATCAGCTTTATGGTAGGTCCATGCTTTGCTTTCTAAGGTTTTCTTTCTCCCTTCCTTCCTTCCTTCCTTCCTTCCTTCCTTCCTTCCTTCCTTCCTTCCTTCCTTCCTTTCTCTCTCTCTCTCTCTTTCTTTCCTGAAGCCTGTCCCACTTAAAAAAAAAACCTGGCTTATTGAAAACAACCTATAATATTTTATATCACATTAAGGGAAATAGTCAACAATAGAAAGTTATCAAAATGTTGCCAAGGTTATGTAATCAATGATTTAATAATTGCAAAGGGGAAATACCTGTAGGTGAGTACATTTCATGGTTCAGAGTTAAGGAAGACAGGGTTTAGTTTACCAGTGTTATGTTTTGAAAACATCACTCTTAGATCTATTTTTTCCCTTTTTACTTTGCATCTCAACCTCAGTTGCCAAGGAATTGGCATATACTAGAGATCAGATTTTGTCTTTATAAACTTTGTAAGGAAGGGTAAGTCCCAAATTCATTTTTGCTTCTCACTTGGATTTTGGGAAGGGAAAGCATTCTAGTTCTACTTTGGACTGTAGTCTCTCCCTTTGTGTAGTGGTAAATAAGGTAACAAATTTAGAATCCCCACAGCAAAGGACTCTCCTCTCTTACAATATTAAATATGTATATTATATATTTATATATAGTATATATATATTCCCATTTCCACAGTTTATGGAATATATATATATCTATAAATGGTGATTGTTATATATATATGTGTGTATATATATACAGTATATATATACATAAACTGTGATTGTTAACATTATTTGCATAGAAAATTATTACAGGTTATTAGGCTATATATTTGATAGATGTCACCCCCACTGGTTTTTCCAGCCAGAGGTTTTGGGGCTTTATTTCCCTGCACTGGAACCCTAGGTTATTCAGTCTGCCTCTCATTCCCCAGTTGTTCCTCCTGGTTTATCTGCACGCAAATGTGAGACTGCCTGGTCTGTCAGCCACTGCCTCGTCTGCTCCACCAGCCACCACCTTGCTGCGAGTCCTCTCTGCCTCAGCTGCCCATTTCCACCCCTCCTACCCGTCTGAATGAATGTTTCTTCTTTAACTTCTTGGTTGCCAGACTTCTGTACAGTTCAATTTTCTGGCAGTTCTGGTTATTTTTTGTCTTTAAATTTGTTGTCCTTATTTTGGCTGTGAGAGGAGGCAAAGTGTATGTACCTATGCCTCCATCTTGGCTGGAAATTCATTTTTTTTTATCACACATGTTGCCTTTTCTATGGGGAATGGACAGAATCCACAGGACAGACTACCTCATTGGTGTACAGGAAGTTCCAGACTGGTTAAGATTATGTTTCTGAAAGAGGCTGAAACAGCAAGTGTAACCACAGAGTCAGCTCAAAATGGTCTTATGCTGCTTAACCAAATACTGAGCTGTTTTTCAGAGACAATAGAACAACAACAACAATAGAAAAAACAGCAAGTTGTGGCATTTTTTTCTTTATCTTGGTGTTAGCATAGTGCTCCAAGTTTCTCAACAATATGTAACCAAACTGAAAGAGAGTTCCTCTACCCTGCACACAGAAGAGCCAAACATTGAACACTGAGAATTGCAATGGAGGAATTAGGGTTGCTTTATTGCAGGGTGCCATGCAAGGAAAACGGGAAGCTATCACTTAAAACCCCTAACTCCCTGATGGCTTACAATTAGGGAGTTTTAAAGGCAAAAAAAAATCATGAGTAAGGGGTTCAGGGTCATGGGCTGTGTTTATTGGTCAGTTTTTGTGCAAGCTTCAGCAATTTTCTTTATCTGATTTACTTAACTCTTGGCAGCACCCTGGCTGGAGTCTTCGTGGCTGTGGTCAGTTGGTCTTAAGGCAGGCTAGTAAGAAGCTAGGAAAATTCCTTGGCAAGTGGAATGGGGAAACTGAGACAGACAGCTAAACAGATGACTGAGCAATTTACAGCCAGATAATAAATCACAAGGTCTTTTCTCCTTTAATCAAGGACACTTAGGAGCAAATGGTTTATGCATTCCAAATCGTACTGGGGCAGACATACCTCTGTCTCAGCCCCTGTTTGGTAACATTCTTTGAAGGCAAAACTGACCATAGAATGATGACCCTTCCATATGCTCATTTTGATGAATTGGAGTATTAATGGACATACCTGAAAAGCTGATGAATATTCTACGGAGATCTTCCCCTGAAACCTCCCCTAAAATTCCTACCTTCAGAAAACAGATTAAAAACTCTTAAGACAAAGAACCCTGTGTGTGCTCTCTCTTGAGCATGCCTGTACCTTTCCCCACTTCTTTTCCTCAGGTGTGTGTCTTTACTTTCTTTCTCCTAGGCTCTGAAGTTTCCCAGGAGACTTACACCCAGGGGAGCAGTGGGCACAGGCAGCTTGTCCCAGGCTAACCCCCTGAACCTGTCTCCAAGGGACCTCCTTTTTTCTCTGTAACTTGTTTCCTAAGTCCACATGGCCCAGATGGCTCATTTCTTCTATCTCTATGACTTTATTTCTAAAGGGCCGAGGCAGCCTTGCCTAGGTTATTTCCTAGTGCTATGATCTTGCCTCTTTTATCTTAAACACTTCTTTTGTTTTACTGTCCCCAGCTTTAATAAACACACTCTCAAAATCACCTGGACTCATATGGTGAAATCTTTCCTGCACGAAGTCAAGAACCCATACATTCTAGACCTTTGCAGGACAAACCCACATTGTCTCGATCTTAGTCCCTTTCCAGTGAATTTTTCCTGCTTACATAGATCTGCAGAATATCTGAGGATTGTGAGTCAGTTATGTTATCTTACAGGCAGGGGAAAAAACAGAGCTATACATCTTATGCTTAACTAGCTATACTCTTCTATTCTCGTAAGCAAAGTATCCTTTATATTCTTCCCTGAAACCTGCTTTACAGGCAGATATCCTGGCTCCAGGACATTATTATATTCCAGCATAGCAATAAAACTTTAAAAAGGGTTAATTTAATAATTTTAAGTAAACGCTAGATTCTAGTATACCTAGTCTTTTATGATTTGCTGTCAGTTTCAACTAGGTAGATATTTTAAAAACCATTACCTATATCATTTATTGCTCTTCCTTCTGGCCAGTTGACCACTGAAAGTGATGGATCATGACACATCCTTGCTTTCACTGACTCCCTATAACTTATCATGTACAATCCAAAATCTTAGAATAGAATTCAAGCCCCTTAAATCTGAGTGTAAGCTACTGTTTCAGTATTACCTGCCACCCTCCTGCTTAGACACAGTGTATTTCAGGATACTTGGACTAGGCCACAGATGTCCTTTTTAGGATATGCTCTCTGAGTCTTTGAGTTACTGTTCATTCTGTTCCGTCAGCCTGGAATGACCCTCTCCCCTTCTTCAACTGGTGACATTTCATTCATTCTTCATGATGTACCTTAACTATCTGTTAACTAACAGATAGTTAGTTAAGGTACAGCAGATGTTGTTGAGTGAGTATGTGTACTGTGTGGTCATCACATTCTACAGCATCTACAGTACCTTAACTAACTATCTGATATGTTCCCCTTGTTGCCAGAAAAAATAAACTATCTATGCTCTACTCTCCCAAATATTTCTTCATTCAGCTAGCATGGGTTTTGCATTGATTACAAAAAGCAATGTTCACAAAGTTTTTTCAATGCACACCTCTACTGGTTAAAAAAAACTTGAGCATACATTCCCAATATATGTACATTTATTTATTCATAAACTATATATCTGTTTTTATTTTTATAAACCAATATCTTGAAGTATAATACAAGGTCTGTCCAGAAGGTATCCAGCTATGTAATATGAAAAATAAAGACATTTATTAAAGAAAATACAAGAAACATTACACATAGAAGAGTGACACTCAGTCCCCTTCAAAGCAGGCACCTTGGGACCTCACATAATTCTCCCAATTACCATCAGCTGCCCTATCATATTTTCCTGAATCTCATCAATGTCTTCCTTTTCAAAAGTTATTTTAGTTTTGGGAAAAGCCAGAAGTCGCAGGGCACCAAGTCTGGGCTGCAGGGGAACTGAGTCATCTGGGTAATTTGATGTTTCGGCAAAAAAACTCTTCACAAGACATGATGCATGAGTGGGTACAGTATCTGATGAAGCTGCCAATCACCAGTTGCCCATAGCTGCAGCCTTCTAAATCATCTCAATAGTTTCCAGAGGAAAGTTCAAGCTTAACACAAAATTTGATGCAGACTTGTTGCTCCACTGGCTCAGTCATTTTGAATGTGATGGCCACATGGTACACAGGCTCACTCAACAGCATCTACTGTCTCCACTGACTAGTACAGTGAGGTTGTCATTGTTCATGCATGCATATTCCAGTCTACTCCTCTTGGCTTCCAGGTTACCTGGATGTCCTGCAAATCTTTTTGTTACATTAACAATGGCTGGACTTTTCCCAGACAGACTTCATATATTTAGTATGAGGTGTATCTTTACCAATATCAAATGTTAATAAGTATTTCAAGTACATTTTTTATACATTTTTATTTTATTTTGGCCAGTATCTCACCAGACTTGAATTCTTCATGGTTTTCTTACCTGGAAATAGGCTTGACTATGGGCTTGTATAAGAAGCAGAGTGTCAGGTCTGCCATTTCCTTATTTATTTTCTTTCTTTCTTTCTTTCTTTCTTTCTTTCTTTCTTTCTTTCTTTCTTTCTTTAAGTTTGCATCACTGATATCATCTTCACCTTGCCATTTCTCTGCTGTAGTGTCTCAAGCCTCTTGCCCAGTTGTGAGGATCAGTGGAGCAAATTCCAGATAATATGGTGGGTAAACACGTTGTCAGTTCCTCCTTCATGAATCTCAATTTCCAGGGAATGATTGAGTCATAACACATGACCAAAAAACAGCATCCTGTGAGGGCACCAGTATAATTTGAAACACTATTTAAAGCATAATTATTTATAGAAAATAAAGATAAATAAGAGTTCTCATAATTTTTTCCTACACTGCAAAGAATGGTCTTGCTGTCTCCCTTTTAAGACCTCTGGATTAGATTAGAGTTAGTTTCATAGATGCCTGTTTCCTTCTCTTTGTGACCCCTTAGCAGGGACCACCATGTCTTATTAGCCTTGGTATCTCCCACATTGCCTGAAACTAAGTACAGGCAAACAATAAATATTCTTTGAATAAATAAAATACTCAACTATAGAAAAATCAGAAAAAGCCCAGCTATTTCTAATCCAAACAAGAGCAGGTTGTTCTTCAAGTAAGCACTATGAAACCATCCTTCTTTCTCTTTATCGCATTTCACCATTTTCAGCAGGATATTGGACACTACAGGCCCAGAAGGTGAACCCTCCTCTGTAGTTATCTTTCAATTCCTTGCAAGCAGCTGCCCAGCCCTTTCCTGCATTTGCATCCTCTCTTTTCCATGTTGGTAATGCATGACTGAGCCTCCTGGTTAAGACTGCCTAATAGATAGAACAAAAAGAAAGGAGAGAAGGAAATAATTCTTTAGGAACCAGCATTGAATTCCTTAGGAACCTCCTTCCTGGAATGTCTCCATGAGCAAGCAGGTTTGAAGATAACGGAACAAAGTGGGCTTTCCCCCGACTGAAGGACAAGAAGAAACAGAAATACAAATCCCACCTTCCAAGAACCTGAAGAAAAGATGAAATAGTACCAACTTTCTGGACCTCACTAGTAAAGAAAAATTTCTTTGGGAAATGTAGGAAAAAAGATCAAGTCATGAATAAAAGTAAGAAAAAGTCACAATTGTCTCAGAATTTTCTAAAACATGATTCAATGCTAGAAGGTGGTAAAACAATTCCTATAAAAATTTCCAGGAAAATGTGCCCCAATATTTGTATATCCAGTTACATTGTCTTTTAATTTTAAAAATAACATTTTTAAACTCTGTGTTTTTAAACACAGAACTAAGAAAATATAGTTTTGTGAGTCATTGTTTTGGGGGGAAGAACCCCAGAGAACACAGAAATAGAGCTTGGAAAGGTTTGCTGTTTGATACCATGTGTCCCGAGGGATAACGCTCCCCCTGAATGTAGCCTAGGAACAGATACAGAAGTCCTTCAGATGGGGAAGGTTCTGCTCCTTCAGTGAAGAGTATTGGAAATGCTGTCCCAAGATGCTCGTAGTGACCCTGGCCAAGGACCTGACCTGCCAGATCTTCTGTAAGTCCCCTGCAAATTGAAATTGTGACCACCTTACAGGGAATTCTCTGTTTGCCAGTTTATTCTGGAAGCTACTTCTACCACAAAGAGTAGAAGATATCAAAGAATGGAATAACAGGCTGCACAGATATTAAAAGTAGCACACAAAAAACTTGGAAATTGTAAGGTTTTAGGCAGAAGAGCAAAGCAATGAAGACATCTTTTGAAGATCTCACGATTTAAAATAAGAGTCTGAAGAGGTGAGTGGCCTTAGAGATAGTCAGAGGGCTTGAAGAAAGGAATCGGGTGGCAGCAGAAAATCTGCTTTTTACTTTGACTACTCAGGATCCATATAAAAAATAGAATAAGCTATTGGAAAGCCAAAACTATATGGAAATAGCACACGTTTTTATAAGGAACTTTGTAAAAACTTTCAGAGGCAAAAATACACTGTAATAAGGATAAGCTAGTAAAGAAAAGAGGAACTCTAAATTCCACCAGGCTTGAGAAGAATGTGACCCAGTTTAAGAAGAATATGCAGCAGTTCTTGTGGAAAAATAACTAGGAAAAGAAACACTCAGAGCTCAGTGAGCTAACAAATTTACATGGGAACTCTTAGAAAGATGTATAAGAAGTCCTGTTTGCCAAGAGAAGGAAATTAAAGTATGAAATCATTCCATTTTGCTGTTGATGCAGAGGCAGAGTTTTTAAAAGAAATCAGAGAAGGAGGAAGATGAAGTGCTCATAGACAAATCTTAGCTGAATCTTTTATTTCCAACATAAACTGATTGGTGAGGGGTTATTTAACATGCCATTTGCCCCAAATGCTGCTGGCAAACAAAAGGAAAAACCTTGCAGCAGAAAGTAGAGGTCTTTAATGACTTCTCATTTTCAGAAATACATGGTCCTGTGAAAGGAGCTGATTCATGACTGGAACAGACGGGGTGGGGAGGGCGGGGGGACAATAGATGCTACCAGCTGCATAGAGAGTGAAGAGTTACAAGCAGAGGAATGACACAATGTTGAATGAATTATGCCAACAGAGGGACCTTACAAAATCCCAGATTGTTCTTCATGGTGAGAAAGTTCATGACAACTGGCTCACTGTTGTTGCAGGAGTGGAAGGTAAAATATGCCAGCCAGGGGCAGAAATTAATGCAGCTAAACCAGTGACTTTCAGAGAGAAATCCTCTCTATGCTCTTCTGCTGCACCCAGTAAATTAGAGGCATGCACAAGCTCTGTCCAGTGCCCACATGGATGATGTATCCACAGTTCTGAATTTGTTTTCCCTTATGGGAGAAATATACTCCAAATAGTGTGTGGATGGTCCTGAAACTGCTCTGGAGGATCAAAAGAGATTTCTGGAACAAAATTTGCCTAGGACTTAGGTTCTAGGAGCCTTTATCAATAAACCCAAGTAACATCTTCCCTTTTATAGTAATGACTCTTAAAGGTAATATTGGTGTCAGAGAACTTAGACTTTCAATAGGAGGATGCCCACGGAGTCTCGGGGCACCTTCTCCTGTGGGTGGCTCTGGGTCTCTGCGCCTTCTTCCACTTCATGTTCCTGCCGGGCTTCTCCGCTAGGCTTAGAGAACATTACACACTTGGAGCTGGCTTTGACTCAGAGTAAGGGGCATGTCTTTGACCTTGTAGAAAGCCCACCCTTTAGAATCTGAGACCCTCAAGTCCTCTGTTTCTGACATGAGATGACCACTTCATCCTTATCTCATCTCAGGGCCAGGGGCTATTTGTCTTCACCTTTTTCAGTTTTCAGGAATGTCTTCAGGCTCAACAGCTGGCCCTTCTCTCACAGCTGGTCACTACATGGCTCACAGGCCTCCCCACGTCTTGATGGTGACGATAAACAGACTATTAAAATGGACAATAAACAGATGCTTCAAATCCATTTCCACTGTACTGATTTTTATTGAATTTTTATTTGCTTAGGCTTACCTGAAATTATACCTTTTGAGATACAAATGAAGAAGACTCTGAAGATGAAGCTACCTACAGTAATACCCGATTGTTTTATTTTTGTTGCTGTAATTCAAGTAATTAGCAAATTATTTTAAACATTATAAAAACATTTGAAAACAAAATACTTTCAAAGAATATTTTCTAAATTCAAAAATGCTGTCAAGGTACTCTAAAGTGGAGAAAAAAACCCTTATTGCAATTTGAAGTGTGGTGAGGAGGTGTCCACCTGCACACCATAATAATTTCCTCACTCAGGAACTGAGTGACCCAGGATGTCACTGCATATGACTTGTTCCTTTGTAACGCTCGTTGCCTTTATCCTAGAAGCCAATTGAAATCATATGTGCTCCTGAGATGGGCAACACATTCAGTTTAATGGTGCCTGAACTTTTCAGACGCAGTTTTCTTCATGATCAGAAGAACCCGGGGAGAATGGGTTATGCCACAATGGGTGGTGAAGGTGAGAAAACAGGCTTGCTTCACAATGTGTCCCAAAGCCACCTTGGTTCTAGGTAGATACAATATACTGACACTTTCCCCAGGTCAACAGGGGGAAAAGGTGCGGTGGGCTTTTCAAGAAGAATGGGATGGCTCTGATCCTCTGCTCCAGGTAACTAGGCCCTGTGTGGGGGGCCCTCGGGCCTCTGCATGTGTTCTCATACAGCTGGGCACACACAGCTTCATCCTTAAAAATGATTAATTCATCCAACGAATGCTTACTGTGTGTCAGGTGCTGATTTAGGCAGCAGAAAGACAGCAGTGATTGAATCAAGCCTAAATTCCTGTGTTCCCAGAGCTAGCACTGCAGTTAGAATTGTCACATTAGAAGAGTATGATTCCTCAGATCTGCAGCTTCCTGACTTTTTGTTGTTGTTTCTTCCTTATTTCCTTTCCCCATCATTGCTTTTTTATCCCATTTTTATTCTTTTCTGTACTTTCCTCTTTCCTCTGCTAAAGTGTGTGTGTGGTAGAATGAAGTAATTAAAGGTTACAAAGGACTTAGGGGACACTGTAATGGAGTGTCTGCAACAGCTTATTAGACAAGGTGCAATCAAGGTTATCTAAATCACACAAAGACTTTCAATAATGACGCGGTTTCAATCTGGCTTCCCTTCCCCCCTTTTCTGTTTCTTTTTCTCTATGACCTGATATAGGAAAATAAGTGGCTGATTCTGAGATTTCACTGAAACACACACACACACACACACACAGAGAAACAAACTTTCAGCATAAAAATTGGTGTCTTTAGTCCTGATAGGATCATCAGAAAGGTGACCTCTAAGTCGAAAGTCAAACCACACTGGAAAACCCAAACTGAACAGTGCTTCCCACCAGCAACAGAAAAATCATTCCTTTATCCTGTAGCTATAGCCAGGAAAGAGTGAAGTTTCAATGGTAAATGAACTCTACCTCCTAGGCTATTCCACAGGGAATAATACCACACAGACAAAGGTGAACTCACTTTCCCAGACATACTTATCTGTTGTCAGGTCAGCCAGCAGAGGTTTGGAAGGTAGGCCCTTTTAGTGTGCAACTAGCCTTACAATGACAGTTTGATTTCAGAATACAAGAGGCAGGAAGGAGAGTTGCCCACCCACGTTTGCTCTCTCAGCCTTTCACTGACGAGCTATGAGACCTTGGATAAGCCACCCAAATTGCCCCTGCCCCTGCGGTGTAGCCTTTATCTGTAGATGGGAATAATAATAAGAAGAATAGTGTGCTTTGTTGAGATGAGATAATGCTGCCATGGGCTTTGAACTCTTTTAAGGTTGGCACCAAAGGATGCCACTGTGTTATTATAGCTGTGGTGGTAACACATCAAAGTAGCATTAATGTAACCTGTATGGTTGCACCCTGGAACTTAACTTTCTTAAGCATCTGTATTTTTTCCTGCCCTTCGCCTGCACAACTACTACATAGATTAGATTTTTTAAAATCTGTTCACGCAGTGTCCTTCTTTACTTCTTTTCTCCCCTATTTCTGTGGTCTTTAGTTACTGAGAGACTGCTGTTGCATGGACAGGGTATGTTGTTTCATCCAACTTGCAGTGCTATTGTTTGTTTGCTGCACTCAGCTGGCTTCAGCTCCACTTGCCCCCCAGGCCTGTTTTCTGCAATGGAGGTGCCTCTCTAACCTTGTGTGTGTGAAATGTTTGCATTGTCTTTCCTTTCACTAAATTGTCACCTTAAGTATCACCGTAAGTGGTAAATGAAACTTCATACCATTGTTCCTACCATGTTTCAATACGTAATTCAATTCAAAACTTCATTAATAAGTGATGTCATGACTTCTGCTTTTCCCAGGTCTTTCTGCCTATTATGCCTTTATTTTACTTTATAACCTGACATCCAGCACTTTTTATGGTACTTTCAGACTCCTGTTCTGGTCAAAGCCCAAGTTCTTCTTCCAACCATACAAGATGTCTCCTTGCTCTAAGAAAAATGGACTGCTGAGGTGTGGAGACTTTCCCTGAGTCTGACTCCAGAGTAAGATCTGGCTATGCCCCTGCTACATACCTCACTAAGCTCTGTCTCCTGCCACTTTGCTCCTGTGGGACTTAGGAGCAACCTATTCTTGAATTGTTCATTCTGGGTGCCGGAGAGTTTTCAGTGCCCTGAGGTAAGATTTCCAGTGGGGAGAGTTATACTGTTCTATAAAGCAGGGACAGATGATAGGAAAGCCCAGCTGGAAAAGATGAGCCTTCAGAAGACAGGATGTGCTCAGGCAGAATACTCACAGGAAAGGACATGTATGTAAGTTGGAGATCTACGAACAGACCCCATAAAACTATTCATGATTCTGCACCTTCTGGAAAGTCTCTCTGTCCCCCTGTTTTCATACTTCACTTTGAGGCCCATGTTGCTACAGTCCAACCATCCAAAGAGAGAGACCAAATCTCTCTGGGGCTCAAATGCAAATTGCTAGAAAAGGGATTCTACTTGGCCCCAGTCTCCAGGCTAGAAGCTCTGAGTCCACTGGGTGAGCACTGTGAGGAGCCCACCACAGTAACCATGAGTGCGGGAGGCAGGGGCCTTTCCACAAAAGTGTGCATAGTGAGAGGGGTGGGGTTGGGATGCAGTGGGGTGGGATGCTGGTGGGTAGGGAGCTCTCTAACCACTGTGAGAATTTCATTTTTAGTTGTGAGATGTCACCCTACAGTACAAGCCAGATTGTGGAACATTTAGCTTGTATTTTTTAACAGCTATTGAGGTTGAAGATTCTACCAAGATTTTGTGAAGGTTTGTACAATGAGCCCTATTTCTCTACCCAAGCTCTGCCATAGCTGTGCAGTTTTAAAAGGTAAAAGAGGAGCCAGTGAAGGTGCTGCCTTTCCTCTGCACTTGCTACAAGAATTTCTATGGTGCACATTTGTGCAAAAGGGATCAGATGAGGGCAGGGTTTGGACAGCGGCTGGCTCATTCCTGAGCCTCAGATAGGCTTTGATCCAGGAATGGTGCAGTGTCTGGAAGGCTGTGGAGGTCTTTTCCATCAGCTTGTTTGCCCGAGCATTGGAGCGTGTGTTCCAGGCAAAGGTGTTTTCTTGCTGTTGATATTGTTGTTGTTGGATTAGGGACCGGGCCCTGCAGGATCCCAGAGGGAAGGGGGAGCTGGGTGGAATTTAAAGAAACAATAGGTTCAAGGAACATGAGGGGGGACCAGAAACCCCAGAATTTATTTATAAACAATTGTGTATGTATTCTTACATGTTTAAACTTCACTTACCTTCAAAGTACTCTCCATTTGATGCAACACACCTGTTGAGATGTTTTTTTCCCACTGCTCAAAAGAGTTTTTGGATTTATTGATTTTTTGATGCCTTTTAGTACTTCTGCTGTTTTTTTGTTTCACCTTTTTCACATTGGAAAAATGTTTCCCTTTGAGGACTTTTTTTCATCAGGGAAACAAAAGAAAGTCGCCTAGGGCGAGATCTGGTGCATAGGGCAGGTGGGGCATGGGCAGGATGCAGGGGAGTGGGTACCAAGCTGTTTTTTTGGTCAAAAACTGCTGAACACTCAGTGCCATGTGGGCAGGTGCACTCATTAATCACCTATCATGAAATGGGAAAAAGCTTTGAGTCTTAAAAAAATTCACTGAAGCCGAATGCAGCCTCTTACAACAACGCCAACTGGTACACTGATACAGATGGGTTCCTGGAACACTCACCTAGTGGAGGGAGCCTGTACTACAAGGGCTCTGCCCAGAAGATAATTGTTTTGAGGGGAGTCCCCCCTTGTATGTGACATAGGTTGGTGTGCTGTCATATCCTCTTTAACCTGGAGAGAGCCTTAACTATATCTCCAAGGGGAGTGTGGGCCGTACAAACAAAGCAGAAGAGCAGAGTGGGAAGACCATCAGGTCAAATAAGTAATCAAATAGTGAAACTAAGGAATATTAATACCTCCCCACATGTATTGATAGTAACTTGGGTACTTAATGCTCGTGGAGCAGTTCCTGGAATGCGGTAGGTGTGCATTGATTGTTAACTACCATCTTTCACTGTGTATGCTGCACACTCATGTTTTTGTGCACATCACACACAGGATTATTTCGCCCATGGTATATACTCATTATACTGATGTATAATGCGCATCCTTATTTTTCACTCAAAAATTTGTAAATATTGGCACTTTATGAAGATGGAATTGATAGTTTATACTCTTTCATGTGTTGCTCCTTTTTGAGAGATTCCTTCCTCTGGCCACATATTCACACACTCACACTGCCTGCATTCTTGGTGCCTTCCTGTGCCGTGGCACTCTGGTGGGGAGCCCTGCAATGGGTATGTGAGTGTGCACCTGTGTGGAGCCAGGGAGAGTGGACAGCCCGTGGGAGGTGGCGCTCACTGTTTTCAAGGGCATCTTTGTGTGTCCCCGACACTTAGTGCGGGCCTGGAGCACAGATGGCTTTAGTAAATGTTTGCTGAGTGAACCCAATGAATGAGCATTTTGTCACTGGGCCTTTTCATTTGTCCCTGGGCTTGTTCCCTGACTGTTCTTGAAATACAGCTGCTTTCATGGGCTGTATCTTTATTGGGAAGTTGGGTGTGTTTTCAGTGCCAGGGAGAAAAAAACAAGCACAGAAATGAACCCTCCAGGGCAGCTACATTCCCAGCAAAGGAGCTCTCCTTTGTGCCAAGAACAGAACTGTCTATACAGGGGAGGGGGGTTTAGAGTTCATGAGGACTAGACTCAGAGGGGCCAAGGGACAAGGCTGGCAGAAAGGCCATGATGCATGACTCAGACTGTATCCGGGCACCAATTCAGAGGAAAAGGGCTTTGACATTCTGGAAAGAAACACTGCACCATGTGGAACAACCAGCCCAGCTGCCCCTCCCACCAGCAGAACCTCTGCAGAAGAATCTCTGCTTCTGTATCACGTGGTCCTTTTTAGTGGGAGGGACGGAGGGAGGGAGTGTGTGTGTGGGGGGGGGGTGGAGAGAGAGAGAGGGAGACGGAGAGGGAGAGAGAGTGTGTGTGTATCTTTTGTTCTGCCATCATCCATGATTGCCTATCTGGGCTGAGGATTTTAATAAAGCATCAGAGGATTCACCCTGCAGATAGGATGGTCTTTCACTCAGCACTGTTTTGAACCTAGGGATATGAACCCCATCTTCCATATGATAATAGCTGTTGTTTCTTTGCTTCCTCAGTGAGTCTTACTGTGCCATACCAACCCTTTGTGCCTTGCATCCTTAAAGTAACCCTGCAAACTCTCACTCATCAGCCATGAAAAGTTTCTTCCACTCATTTGTGTGTTGGCTTGTCTAAAAAGAGTCACAAAATAAAACCACATTGAGGCCCATACAATTGAAATATTAAAGTTGGGATTGTGTAAGGAATTCTGAGGTATCAGATAAGAAACCCAGAGCAAGAGGGCAGAATACAAGTCCCACTGGCTTCCATGGCAGGGCCTCGGAGCATCTGTCCTCATGCAGGGCCAGCTGTGGAGGAACAGCCCTCAGGAACAACAAGGGGAGGTGCTGTGGTTCGAGCTGATCTTGCCCCTGTGGGCACATCTTCCTTCCTTGCCTGGAAACCTGTATGTTCCCTTCAATTCAGGCTTCTTGGCCTGGCATTGCATGTCCCACCTCACTCCTTGGCTTCTTCAGATTCAGCTGAGGGGAGAGGAGGCTCTGGTGGATGCAGGATCCAAGGTTCAGATCCACCTTGAAGCAGCCAAGTGCCTCCTGGCCTCTCATCTGTTCTCTGAACTGTTCATTTCCTTGTTTGAAAATATGAGTCATGATGCCCACGGGCTTTGCTTTCATCTCTCTACCCCTTGCCCCAGCACATGCTTTTCTCTTCTTTCAGCATAACTGATTGTTAACCTCCCCCCATCACTCTGGTTCAAGGCCTGGCTCCCTGTCTAGCCTAGCTCAACCTTCCTCAAATCCTCTTTGGCCCTCTCTGTGCCCTGCCCTCCAGCGTTACTGTTGTGTCTCTGCAAAAGCTGTTTGTGCCTCTGCAAAAGCTGTTTGTGCCTCTTAAGAAAGGAAACCAAGGTTAAAAACTCCATTGCTCAGAGCTCAGTGTATTGTAAAAGCTTCTGAAAGAAGCACAGGTCAGTAAGATGAGGACAAACTGCCACCTTCTGTGGCTGCCAACTGCTCTCCTGATGGAAACCCCTTTCCTGCTTGCTTTCCTAAGTGCTGGGCTCTTTGTTCACACCCTTCCCTAAAATTAGTGGGTGTGCACGCGGGCTGCTCCCTGGCCTAGTCTGACTGGGGAGGGACCTCTTCATTCATCACTCATGGTTCATCCTGAGCCAGACCTGCACTGTGGGAGGGTAGAATTTGGGCTCCTGCAATGCGGGGTGGAAGGAAGGGGTGGGGGAGGGGTGGCCTCCACGTGGCCCTCTGAGGGCACAGGCTGCACTGAGTAATGAGCTGTCCTCTGGGTAAGGCAGAGCTGTATGGGAGCTAAGTTGGTTAAGAAACTGCACTGATTTTTTTTTTTAACAACTTGCCTTTAATGAGCCTTTCCAAAGCATTCAACTTAGTTTTCTTTTTTTAAATATATTTTATTGATTAGGCTATTACAGTTGTCCCATTTCCCTCCTTCTCTCCCCTCCACCCTGTACCCCCTCTCCCACCCACATTCCCCCCCTTTAGTTCATGTCCATGTGTCATACTTATGAGTTCTTTAGCTTCTACATTTCCCGTACTATTCTTTCCCTCCCCCTATCTGTTTTCAACCTACAGTCTATGCTACTTATTCTCTGTACCTTCCCCCCTCTCTCCTCCTCCCACCCCCCTGTTGCTAACCATCCATGTGACCTCCATTTCTGTGGTTCTGTTCCTGTTCTACTTGTTTACTTAGTTTCTTTTGGTTTTGCTTTAGGTGTGGTTGTTAATAATTGTGAGTTTGCTGTCTATTTACTATACATGTTTTTTCTTTATCTTCTTTTCTTAGATAAGTCCCTTTAGCATTTCATAAAATAAGGGCTTGGTGATGATGAACTCCTTTAACTTGACCTTATCTGAGAAGCACTTTATCTGCCCTTCCATTCTAAAGGAGAGCTTTGCTGGATAGAGCAATCTGGGATGTAGGTCCTTGTCTTTCATGACTTGGAATATTTCTTTCCAGCTCCTTCTTGCCTGCAAGGTCTCTTTTGAGAAATCAGCTGACAGTCTGATGGGAACTCCTTTGTAGGTTACTGTCCCCTTATCTCTTGCTGCTTCTAGGATTCTCTCCTTCATTTTTACCTTGGCTAATGTAATTATGATGTGCCAGGTGTGTTTCTTCTTGGGTCCAACTTCTTTGGGACTCTCTGAACTTCTTGGATTTCCTGTACGTCTATTTCCTGTGCCAGACTGGGGAAGTTCTCCTTTATTATTTGTTCAAATACGTGCTCAATCTGTTGCTTTTCCCCTTCCCCTATTGGTACCCCTATAATTCGGATGTTGGAACGTTTAAAGATGTCCTGGATGCTCTTAAGCTTCTCCTCATTTTTTTGAATTCTTATTTCATCATGCTTTCCTGCTTGGTTGATTCTATCTTCCTTCTGGTCCACTGTATTGTTTTGAGACCCAGTTTCCTTCCCTTCACTATTGGTTCTCCTCCGTGTATCTTCCTGCATCTCTTTTATGGTAACCTGCATCTTTTCATCTAATTTGCACCCAAAATCAACCAATTCCGTGAGCTTTCTGATCACCAGTGTTTTGAACTGTGCATCTGATAGATTGGCTATTTCTTGGTCGCTCAAAAGGATGAGTCCTGGGGGACTGATCTATTCTGTTGGAAACATGTCTCTCCCTGTCTCTCCTTTTTTTTCCTTTTTTTTTTCCGGTTTGGTCGCTCTTGTTACGGTGGGGGGCGGAGCCTTAGGTGTTCACCGGGGCTGGGCACCCCAGTCGCTAGATTGTGACGTGTATATGTGGGGGCGGGGGCGGGAGCAGGGGCGGGAGGGGACAATGGTGGTAGTTCCATTTTCCTGGGATCTCAGTCCCTACTCTGGGATCCTGGGCTGCGAGCTCTGCCCTGGTCCACAATCACTGCCTCACTGGGTCCGCCAGCTGCAGCTTGCGTACTCGGGACCACCGCTGCGTTCTTGCGCGCCGGATGGCTCTCATGCTGATTTCGCACCAAGTTTTCCCCGACCTCCACGCCCCACCGACCCCCCGCTCATTGTCTTCTACCAGTCTGGATGTATGGGTCTACTTCAACTTCTTGGCTGTCCAACTTCCATTCAGATAAGTCTTCTATCAGTTCTGGGTGTTATTCTATCTGTAAATTATTGTTGTTCTAATCTTGGTTGTGTGAGGAGGTACGGTGCGTCCACCTATTCCTCCATCTTGCCGGAAGTCCCCCTGCATTGATTTTTTTAAATAGTTAAAGAAAAATCTCATCATGGTTGATCCTGCCTGTGAATAATAGTGGTGGTGCATGGTTCAACTCATCTCCATCATTTTAAGCTTTTTCCCCCTCTGGAGCAAACTGATAGGATTATCTTATTTGCTTTTTATGCCAGAACCTGATGACATCAGAATTTGGGCAAGGGTTTTTCTTTTGTGCGCTTGGAAACACGATGGGACATCTGCTGCCAGCAGAACATGTTGTCCCTCCGCACTTGTGAAGAGTGAGCAGGAGGAGCTGGGATGAGGAGGTGGGAGGCAGGGGCAGGGAGCGGTAGATGTGGCTGCGAATGCTTGCCTTTTGGGGGATTCGAGGAGTGACACGGGAAATTAAAAAAAAAAGAATAAGTCTTATAGCACCAAAAAAGTCTAACATTCTAGAAGTCTTCCCTGGAAACAGACTCCTCATAATAGGCAAATTTGGTATGAGAACTTAATCTTTTTCCTTCAAAAATGAGGTAAGTAGAAAAATTGCCTTAAAGGAATCAGCTGGATTGTTTGGTTGAGAGAAGATGGTAAGGGGCCGAGCGAGGGCAGAGGCAGGGAGACACTTTGGAAGGTCAGCAAACAAGTCCGGACAGAAGCGCTAGGTGGCGACGGAGCTGGACCGAGTTCAGACAGAAGCCGCAGGACTTGCTGATGAATGGTCTGTGAGGGCTGAGAGAACATGAGACGCCCGGGACGACACTGAGGGCTCCGAACCGGCTGTCTGGAAGAAGACAGGTGACTCTGTCTAATCTGGGGGAGACTGTGGGAAGGGACGGCTTCCGGGGAAACTGTTAATTTAGAGCAGCAATTTTCAGCTGGCATGCTGCAAGAATTTTACAACTTGCAATACCTAACTATTTAGTTGGGGGCACTGGCTTCTTTTCCATTAGATTGTCAAATAAAAAATGATAACAGCCAACGCAACAATAGCCATCTGGGTGAATTAATCAAAATTATACTTATTTTTTGTCAGGTTGGCAAAAAATATAATGTATATTTTGGTGTGCCACAGACTTTTAGTGATTAGTTTATGTGTACCACGAGATGAGACAGGTTGAACATCGCCAATTGAGAGGTTTCCGGCACACACTTGGATGGAGATGCTGGGTGGGCAGCTGACTCTGTATGGTTGGAGCTAAGGGAAGAGGTCGGCTCCAGAGACATGAAGCTGGGAGTCATCACTGGTGTGTAGAAGGTACCTAAGCCATGGGCTGCTGGTGCCCACCTTGAAGGGAGGGCAGTGAGAGCACTTAAGGACACTAGGCACTTCCACAGGGGAGGCTGGGGCTGTGACCTAGAACAAGAACCAGCAATGGAGTCTGGGAGGGTGGGAGCACTTCAGTGGAGGGAAGGGCAGCCTGACTGCAAGAAGTTCAAGAGGGAAAGGGAGAACCAGCCACAGGAAGCCCTCCCAGGACTTTTCCTGTAGGGGGAAGCAGAGATAAGGACTTTAGTCAGAATAAATGTGGAAACAGAGAAAGATATTTTTTATATCACCTTTGTATAATGACAAAGATAGTCTAGTAGAGAGGAGACAACTGACGATGCAGGAGAGAGAGCTAAAACCGCTGTGTGCTGTCCTTACAAAAGCGAGAGGAGAAGGAGCTAAGGCGCAGTGGAGGTTCACCTTCAGATGGGAGAGGACAGTCCATCTGGAGTAACAAGCACAAGTGGACTTAACGCGTTCCCCTGTAAATAGTCTATTGGGTTTGGTGGGAGGAACAGATGTGGAGCAGGATGTGAATTATCATATACTGTTCATGTTAGAAAAAGACTTACAATAGTTTAACCACCTGGGTTGGTGAATAGAGATTTGGGCTATGCCTCTTAACACCAGGCCACTGGGGGTCCTCAGAGAAAATCTGGACAAATGCGCATTGACAAATGTAGTAACTCTCAGTAAATTGTACTTTTTTTGTCACTATAGTGGGGACAGTAGTGCTAACCAAACCACAGTGCCCATCAATGGATGAGTGCATAAAGAAATTTTGATTCATATAAATATATTCAGCCATATAAAAGAATGAAATTTTGCCATTTGTGACAACATAGATAGACCTAGAGAGTACTATGCTAAGTGCAATAGGGCAGACAAAGAAAGACTCGTACTATATAATATCTCTTATGTGTGGAATCTAAAACAACAAACAAACAAACAAACAAAACCCACCACACTCATAGACAGAGGGAACACATTGATGGTTGCCAGTTTTGTGGGGGAATGGAAGGAACAGGTAAAGGAGGTCAAATAGTTTTAAAAAATCCGTCTGCTCTCCACATTTTTCACCTAACACCTTCCTCCTCTTCCACCTGCTCCCTACCTCCCCCACCACCTCGGCAGGTGACAATCTCTGACTAATAGGTGGAGGATGTGATGTGTCACTTCTAGGTTGGAGCACCAAAAAGCCAGACACAACACTGCAGCTCCCTCTTCTGCTGTTGTGCACAATGTATCATTCTGGGTCCTGAAGCACTGTGGGGAGCAGAGGCCCCTACTTCACCCCCTTCAGCTTCCCTCTCAAGCCAGAAACACATCAAAGTCTAACGATAGACTTTGTTGCATCAAGCTGTTTCCATTTCAGGTTACCGCAGTATGACCTAGCCTATTACTAACCCAAGAACTACATTACCTACCATGGCATATAACAGAGTTTGGGGCTGATTTTGGATTAAAGGCCCAATGATCTCATGAAAGATCCCTGTGATGATGTAACCTTCCTGGATGTTTTCATGACTTGTTGTTTGCACTATGAACATGCCAGGGGCAGTTCCATCTTCAGATGGTGTGGGTTATAAATCCAGGACTTACCTCTCATCATCTGGAAGGGAGGTGACAGGTGTCCTCCACACAGAGCAGTTTTTTTATCCATCATCTAAAAAATTCTCTAATTCACCCTGGCTGGTGTGGCTCAGTTGATTGGACCATCATCCTGTAGAGAAAGACTGCAGGTTTGATTCCTGGTCAGGGAACATATCTAGGTTTCAGGTTTGATACACACTCTGTACGCATACAATCCCAGGTCTGGGTGCATATGAGAGCAACTGATCAATGCTTCTCTCTCACATCGATGTTTCTCTCTCCCCCTTCTCTCTCTAAAAAAGCAAAGAAAAAGTGTCCTTGGGTAAAGATAACGAAATAAAGTTATTAGTTCTTGGTTTGTCTTGAAAGAGACAAAGGCTCACAACCTAAACTGGGGGCAGAAATAGGAATGGGATGAATCAAAATACCCAGGACCCGATGCCTTCTCTTCAAGCTGGCCTCTTTTGCAGTCTGTTGCTTGGTGCTTTTGTATTTTGTAGGCTGTGCACTACTTGAGAAACAGAACCTGCTGTTTCATTGGAGCAGCCTAAAAGTGCAGAGCCTAGAGAAAAGACTGCTCCTGACAACAGAGTTTGCTAGTTGAGAGTAGGAACACAGAAACTCACCCCTTGCTTTCTGAAAGTGGAAGCAGCACTGCCTCTGGCTTGCCTCCTTCCGTCTGCCACCTAGTGGTTCCCTGGAGAATACCATTCTCCTGCTTAGGACTGGCCAGGGAGGACTCCTGTTACCATTCTGCATTCTCATCTGATCTTCGTAACGTTTTAGCTCTGGAAGGTACCTTAGAAATAATCTAAGCCAATTTTGTCAATTTGCAGCTAAGGTAACAGAGACCTAGAAGAGAAGCATACAGCTAATAAGTGGTGGAGTCAGGCCTAGAGCCTCTGGCCCAGAGGAGACTGTTATTTATTTTTCTAGCATTTACTCACTCAGCACTCAACCACTTAATCAATATTGTTTTATGGCCATTACGCGCAGGTCCGTGCTGAGCACTGTATGGAAGATGGGAAACCCCTAGCTGCCCTTAAGGACCTTACTGAGAAGGAGGATGGTCGAGCACAAAGGCCATTACACAAAATGATTGCTCTGTGGGAGGCAAAAATCAAGGGCCAGGAGACCATGTAGCCCACCTGCCTGAGAAGGGAAGGCTTCCCTCAGGGGTAGTGTTGGGGCTAACTTCAGGACCAGGGAAATCCTGTAGGTAAGTCCAGGGCAGGCCCAGGCAGGGACACCTGTGGGTAATGGTGTGCAGGGCAAATGGAGGTGGTTGCTTCCGGCCACCTCTCGGAGTCTAGTATTGGCAGAGCATCAAGTCACAGGTGAGGGAAGGGCTAGCAGTGAGCAGACCTGCAGCTGGGTGAGGGGCCTTGTGTGCCTGCATAGGTGTTTAGAATAAGCACCTTTGAAGGATTTTTTTTAAAGATTTTTAAAATTTATTCATTTTAGAGAGGGAAGGGAGGGAGGGGGAGAGGGAGAGAGAGAGAGAGAGAGAGAGAGAGAGAGAGAGAGAGAGAGAGAGAGATCAATGTGCGGTTGCTGGGGGTTATGGCCTGCAACCCAGGAATGTACCCTGGTTGGGAATCGAACCTGGGACACTTTGGTTCCTAGCCCGTGCTCAATCCACTGAGCTACGCCAGCCAGGGCTTGAAGGATTTTTTATTATGGGTGATAACAAGAGTAAATTTATTTGTTAAATAGAGCTCTCTGGAGGTAGTGAGAAAGATATATTGGACACAAGCAAAACAAGAAGCAGGGAAGCCAGTCAGAATGCCATAGTGTCAGTCCAGGCAAGAGAAAGGTGAAGTCTGCACCAAGCTGGCAGCGCAGGTGTGGATGATGGGAGGGGACATGTGGGAGACATAAACAGACAGTCCTGTTAGCAGTAATAGCAAACAAAGATCCTTTGAATTACAGTTTGGGAAAATGAGTGAGTGGTGATCCATTCACTAATGTAGGGAAAGGAAAGGACTTAGGGGCAGGAAGGAGGGGATGGAAGAGATGATGAGATCAGGTATGGACACGTTTAGTGTCCAGGTACTAGGGGGACAATTAGGAAATGACAGTCAGTTGGGTATGCATGTGGCTCTAAGAAGATCAAGACCGGCTGTAGAGTCATACATGACCATGAGTGAAATTGTTCAGAGAATGCATAAAGTGAGATAAGAACAGAAGGACCCTGTCCCAGGTTGAGTTTTTCAGAGTTCAGTCTGAATGTTTATTAGAGAGTACTCTCAAAATTGACAGCTATAGAAGGGAGGGAGAGGAAGTAGAATTGGGCAAAGGGAGGAGGAAAGTTGTGATGTAGACCAAAAGCTTCAGTTAACCCAAGGAGAGCTCCAGAGTGGCAATGGCTGTTGATATTGACTGTGTTGGGCCAAAGTGGCTGCATTCATTTCCTTGCCTGCATCAGAGTGCTGCCTCAAAGGTGGCACTAATTTTCACAGTCCTCCTCTGGATGCAATATTGCTTGGCTGGGAAAGGGGAAATTTCATAGTCTACCACTTGACTTTCTCCACTATGATAGTTCTTACTCCACAGGCCAATGACTTGATGTGGGGATTGTGCCAACTTCCAAGTATGTCTATCCCAATTATATATTCAGGGACCAGGCAAATGACCCCAGATGGGTCCAGATGGGTCTGCAGACGCACTGGTCCCTTGGCCAGGACTTCATTTGTTGTCTGGTTCCTGTATGCTCCTACTCTACTGAGAACCATAATCATACTTCACACCTCCAGATCTTAGTTCCAACTCTGAGCCTTGAAATATCTGGGTCTTCTTTCCCTAGTGTACTATTACCTGAGTAAATGGCCACTGGGCCCTTTGGGGAAGGGTAAGGCAGTCACACTGTGTATACTTGGCCATGGTGTTGCAGGGTACCTGGCCACCTCTTCAGTTACTGAGTTCCAGGTCCAGAAACTGATCAAGAGACCACAAGATTTTATTGAGATGACTATACTCAACCTCCTGGTCATCCATCTTGATTTCTTCTGATGGTGTAAAGTGAATACCACTCTTAAAGTAGTCAACTTCAGCTGACCCTCTGGGTACTCTGGAGTGAAAATGGTCCAACGCAGTCATCCTGCATTGGGCCAAAATGGCCTGGCCTTTATTCTGCTGCCTCCCTCAGTCATTGGATGTGGACTGCCGTGTGTGCAGACTCTGAAGGAGGACACAGAAGAAGGCTTTCTGCTAACACTGTTTCTAGCAGCTGAGACAAATCCTTTCTTGAAGTGGGATCTAGGTGGCACATCTCAGAGCCCACCACAGTTGGTGGAATGAGGCTTCTGAGGATGTGGAGAAGGATAGGGTCAGAGCACAGGTGGATAGATTAAACTTTGACTTCTCTCACTGTAATGAGGAGTAAAAGGAAGTAAGAATGGGATCAGATGAAGATGAGGGTTTCAGTAGAGGAATAAGGAATTGGGAAAATTAAGCCGGATAACTTGTATTTTCTTTGTAGAATCGGAAGCAGAGCCATCTGCTGAACTTGGGCTTGGGTTGGGTTAGGGATTGAAGAGAATAGTCCTTAAGGTAAACAAGAGAGGAGGGACTGTCCATACAAAGATTTACTTGTGCACATATGTTTACAGCAGCTTTATTGTAATATCTTCAAATGGGAAATAGCCCAAATAAACATCAACATGTGAATGCATGAACAAATAGTAATATAGCCAGCCACACAATAGAATACTGCTCAGAACTTAAAAAGAAATGAACTATTCATACATGCAACAATCTAGATGAATCTCAAAGTAATTATGATGAGTGAAAAAGACAAAAATATTGTACATACTGTATTATTCCATTTATATAAAACTCTAAACAATGTAAACTAATCTGTAATGACAAAATATGAATGAGTTGTTGGGGAGGGGCTTAAGGATAACTTGGGGTGGCGAACATGTTCACTATTTTGACTGTAGCCATGGTTTCATGTGTTATATGTATGTCAAAACTTCAATTTGTATACTTTAAATATGTGCAGTTACTGTATGTCAATTATACCTTAATAATTTATTTTAAAAATTGAAATTGAACTGAAAATTAACTGTATCATTGAATCATTGAAATTAGCAAATAGAACAAACCTGTAAAAATACTTATACCTTTAAATTTTTAAGTTAGTCAACTTAGACCTAGTTTAAAATCTCTACATAGTAGAGCAAAACTTTTAAAAGGATGTGGTAATTCTGACTTAAATTCCAACAGTCAGTTGTAACAGAATCTGACAAGTTGGGTTCTATTTGCTTTCACC
The DNA here is from genome assembly GCF_019186645.2 of Phyllostomus hastatus. Lineage (NCBI taxonomy): Eukaryota > Metazoa > Chordata > Mammalia > Chiroptera > Phyllostomidae > Phyllostomus > Phyllostomus hastatus. Next base: position 8,112,888 of record NW_025333867.1, on the reverse strand, counting down.
ACAAATCTTCCTTCCTCCCCCCCTTCCTTCCTTCCTTCCTTCCTTCCTTCCTTCCTTCCTTCCTTCCTTCCTCCCTCCCTTCCTTTTTGCAAACATTCATTATTAGCATACTGAAGGCTTCCTTATTTCAACTCTCTAGTGTCTCAAAGTGACTAAATTAAAAGGGTCCTTCAGCTGGGATAATAATGGCCAGCATTCACTGCACTTTCAATCTACTTGCTCACAATCCTTTCCACTCCTGAGACATACCTATTCTTATGTCCATTGTGTAGATGAGGAGACAGTCTCAGAGAGGTTAAATCATTAGCCCAAGGCCCAGGCTTATACGCAATTGCAGCTTGGGGGGCAGGGTGTCCGAGGCCGAAATAGTGCCTACCTATCCTCCCTATCTTTCCGACAATCTAGTCGACGCAATTTTCCTTTTCATAGGCTTTCTCCCAATATTGCTACCATTCTTAAGGTTAGCTACACTCAAGGTTTTCCTGGAGTTACAGGGCTACTAGGAGGGTTTTAGTAATCCAAACCCAAAATGGTACGATGGGAGGTGGGTGCTCTCAGAGTGCTTAAAACAGGATTGTCTTTTTAGGGCGTGTCAAGACCTGGGAAGCCAGTGCTGCTATAGCTCCACCACGGGAGTGCCACTAGGTTTACGAATTGGGGTGGGGGAGGAAGGGAAAGCGAGGGCGAGCTCTGCCTGGCGCCGTTGGGCTCCCCGAGGTCACGGCGGACACCAGCCCTGCCGCAGTAAATAACCAGAGCGGGTTTTTCCTCCGCGTCTACATACTTACTGGAGCTCGGGAAAAGATCGGCGACAACGCGTGGCCAAGTCTCTAGTGCGCAAAGCCAGGGAGAGCTGCCCGGCCCCGCCCTCCTGGGCCCCGCCCACTTCCACTCCAGGCCCCGCCCACTTCCACTCCAGGCCCCACCCACTTCCACCCCAGGCCCCACCCACTTCCCCTGATCTGAAACCGAAAGCACGCTCGGTTGCTCGGCGCTCGCCTGCGCAGGTCTAGCGGGACCAGCCGACTGCTGCAAGGACCTGGGTAGCTGCGCTGGTGGGCTGGGGGCCGGGAGGCCTTTATGGAGGGGCCGCAGGCTGCTGCGGGTGGGGCTGTCTCCCTGCACAACTTCAGCGCGAGGCTATGGGAGCAGCTGGTCCACTTCCACGTCATGCGGCTGACGGACTCGCTCTTCCTGTGGGTGGGAGCCACGCCGCACCTGCGCAACCTCGCCGTGGCCATGTGCAGCCGCTTTGTGAGTACCGGTCCGGGCTTGGGCTACTGGGAGGGTGGAGCGGGGAGAGAGGAAACAGTGGCTAGGAACTCGGTGGGGTGCGCGGTCCCTAGGCGGTCGGGCCTATGCGGGCTGGGGGTGGGGGTCTGGGTGTTGGCGGGAGCCTCAAGGCGTGCGGCTGGTGCCGGCTGGAGAGACCGCAGGTTGGGTTCCTCTGGGTGCGCGGGCGTGGCCTTCAGGTCCTTTGGGCCTAGGGGGCCCTTGGAGCTCTCCAGAAAGCTTCCTATGATGTGTTAGGGAATGGGGGTCGGTCGGAATTTGCACCACCTGAGGGGGGCTGTGTACGGTCAGGCCATCGTGTCGGACCTCAGGCAGGTCCCTCTCCACTCCCACCACCCTGCTGGCTCCTTCTCTCTGCCATCTCTGTAGTTGGAGTGTCCCGAGGCTTTATCATGGGATCTCTGCTTCCCGGTCACACTTGCACTCTGGGGGATGGCATCTACTTCTTAGTTTTCATGCTCCATCTGTATTGACCCCACCATTTATTTATGTTTCCAGAACAGACCTCTTTCCTGAATTTCAGACTCCTGTGTCTTTACTTGGAAACCTAATAGGCATCTCATAATAACATTTCAAGACCAAACTCTTGACCTATCCCTTTAAACCTGCTCCTCTCACAGCCAGCGCATCTCTGTTATAGTGACTCCACTGAAACCTAGGAGTCATCCTTGATACTGTTCACTCACACTCCTATATGCCCAATGGCAGTGAATCTGTGAGCACTGCCGTCAGTCAAAACATACACGAGTCAGCGTTCAGTGAAATAAGTCAGAGAGAGAAAGACAAATACCATAAGATTTCACTTATGTGGAACCAAAAAAAACCCAAAACAAACCCCACCAAAAAAAATGAACAAACAGCACAAAACGGAAACAGACTTACCCATACAGAGAACAAACTGGAGGTTGCCAGAGGGCAGTGGAGTCGGGGAATGGATGAAAAAAGGTGAAGGGGAATAGAGGTAAAAATTTTCAGTTTTATAATAAATAAGTCATGGGGATGTAATGAGACTTGTGTGGTAATCATACCATAAGGTATACAGATATAGAATCACGACATTATACCCCTGAAAGTAATGATATTGTATGTCAACTATACTCTAAAAAATACACAGAATCCAGTCATCTCTCACCTCCTTAAGGTCTGCCACCCTGGGCTAGGCTCATGGCATCATTCCTCTGGCTGATTCCCCACTTTGCTTTATGTATTAGTTTCCTAGAGCTGCTGTAACAAAGTTCCACAAACTGGGTGGCTTAAAGAAACAGATTTGTTCTCTCACAGTTCTAGAGGCCAGAAATCTGAAATCAAGGTGTTGTCAGGGCTGGTTCATTCTTGAGTCTCAGAGAGAAGTCATCCATGCCTCTTTGGTGTTGCTGGCAGTCCGTGGTGTTCTGTGGCTTGCAGCTTTATCGCTTCAGTCTCTGTTTCCAATGTCACATGGCCGCCTTCTCCGAGTGTCTCTGTCTGTGTGTGTCATCCTTGCTTACAGGGGCATCAGTCATAATAAAGTAAGGGTCCATGCTACTCAAGTATGACTTCATCTTAACTTACATTTTAATTATTTCTGTAAAAACCCTATTTCCAAATGAAGTTACCATTCACAGGTACTATGGGTTAGGACATGGATGTATCTTTTTGGAGGAGACACAGTTTAATCCATAATAGTACCTTATGGTGAGTTCTTCATGGGACAGCGGACTGCAGTTAGATGCTGTCATTCCTCTACTCCACACCTTTCAAGAGAAAAACATAGAGCACAGTCCAAAGACTTGACAGTGACCCTCCAGGCCCTATCACCTGAGAGAGCTGCCTTGTCTGCGCCCTCCTCCCTGCCCACCCACTGGCCTCTTGGCTGCTGTAGTACACTGGCAAACCCCAGCAGTTGCTCCCTCTGCAGTTTATTGTCAATGTTGAGGTTTGTCTGTTTTATGAGGTTTGGTATCCCTAGTGCCTGACAAGCTGCTCATTAAATCCTTGTTGAATGAGTAAGTGAGCAACCCTCAGGGAACTCCCCATTTGCTAGGGAGACTGCCAGTAACCCGCAGCCTGTCAGGCAGTAAGGATTGTATCTCTGGGGCCCCAGGCATGGTGGGAAATCAGAGGAGCAAGCCATGAGGCAGGACCTGAGCAAAGCTTTGTGAAGGATACAGCCTCTGAATGGCACTTCTGGATGTCCTCATCGTGTCCCTCTTCCCTTCTGGCTACCCTTCTCCTAAGCCTTTTCCCCAATCACTGTTCTTTTTCTGGGTGTGTTTTCTTTTATTTCTTTTCCAGTGGGTAATAGTAGGTGGGCCTTAGGGCAGGTGGCAATTTCTGGTCTTCTTTCATTGGAGGAGAGGAAGAGAGCCTGGGAGTGGGGGCGCGGTTATGGGCAGGCTGTGTGTTTGGAGGTCATGGCACCCTGCAGTCACCTCAGCTTCTTTCGTAATCCTAAGGCAGAATTATAGACCATGTGTAAGGCTGTGGGCCACCTGGGCCCCAGGGCTGCCTCCTGGTAAGACCAGGCATTGATTCCTTGAATTAGTTTCAAGGCTTCTCCTGTGGGTGGCTTTGGTGGTCTGACCACTTGATAGTCATAACTCTTAGTAGGGTGTATTTTCTCAACTGGAAAGTCACCTTACAGACAAGATTGGGGCAGGAAAAGGAACCGTTCCACCTGATTGGCCAGTGTGCCTATACTTTGCCCTCCAGGGGCAGAGGACTGGCCAGCTGGAGAGAAGAGGTGCAGGCCATAGCTTAAGGCAGGAAAACAAGGACGCCTGTGGCCTGGGGGCTGGCTCATGTCTACTTTTGCGAAAAGGTATTATTGGAACATATCTATGCCCATCCATTTAATAGGGTCTGTCACAGCTTTTCCACTTCGATGGTAGAGTTGAGCAGTTGCTGTTGGACCTGATAGTTCATAAAAACTAAACTGTTTACTGTCTGGCCCTTAGAAAAAGTTTACTGGCCCATGAGCAGAGGATGGCACTGAAGGGTCTGTGAGGTCTCCTTCCTCCTCCCTTCTCTCCAAACCCGTGTGTAAGACTAGACCATGTAGAACAAAACCAGACAACTGGGCTGTTCTTCCAGGTGGCTCACCTCGAATCAACCAAGTCTGTTTGTGGCACCAAGAAAAGCTGCAGAAGTAGGATGATGCAGGGCCCAGGCAAGGGCGGGTGTGGGACCCTGTGTGCTCAGATAGTCTAGGATGTGCCTGACCCACAGGGTGAGTGGAAGGTGGTCCTCTGGCCACGGTCAGCTGCCTAGGTATTTGTCTACCTGGGAGACCAGCCTGATGTAGCATGACTTCAGAAATAATAAAGTTTTTAAAAGAGTGACAGTATGGGGATTTTAGTTTTGTTTGGTCACCCCGTTAAGGTATATTTTCTATTTTCAGGAGGTTTAACTGTAAATACTGTTAGCAGTTAAAATGTGGAATTTGGGATCTATAAAAAACAAGTTAATTAATTAAGATCATATTTTTGTATCTTTTTTGAGAAAAAAGCATGTAGTAAATGCTTTCATTCTTGTCATTCTTTTATAGACCTAAATGAATTTTCTCTCATAATGAAGTAGTTGTGAACCCTTAGGCGATAAGGAGCATCTCTGATCCGTGCTCTGCTCTCAGTAAAAGTAATGTTGGCCATGTTATAAAAGTCAGTGGGTGTTTTCCTTTTAAGCTAGGCCTTTTTAATGGTAAGGGGGAGTACTTTCGAAGTAATTGGAAGTAAGATTATCTCTAGATTTCAGAAGGGCTACTTTTGTTTATCTTTAATTTTATTGCTTCTTTGCTGAAATGAGAATTGACTAGCACATTCAAAAGTTTTTATTTTCATTATTTTGATGCTGATGGCTGGTGCCCTTTTGCAAAGTCATGGGGCGTTTGTTGGCCTGGAAGATCCCAGATACCCCTAGGGGAATGGAGCTCTGTGTTCTCCTACTGGTTCCAGAAACAGAGGTTAGGGGTCCTGCTTCTCCGCTGCAGCCCTGCCCTGGGTGGGAGGGGCCTGGAGGCACTTGGCACCCAGACTCCATAGCTTTCTTCTTGCAGTGGCCTTAATGATATTGTTGGCTTCTGTCTTGGTTGTAACGTTGCCCTTCAGCATGCTTTGGAGTTTCCCACACTAAAACAAGCCCTTTATGTGAAATAACTCTAAGAACTTATTGACAGCACTGTGATTCCAGCTTCAGGTGACCTCATATGTCTCAGAGGGTCAACCTACCTGGCTGTTGACACAGGTGCCAGACCTTTCCCTTTATGAATCTGTCTAACCCCCCAGGACCTGCTACTACTACCCTCATGAAGAAGCAGAAGCTGAAAAATGAGAAGCAACAGAAGTTCGACTGATGGAGAAGCAACATTGCATTTTTTGTTTTCCTTTTAGGATTCCATCCCTGTGTCTACCTCCCTCCTTGGAGACACTTCCGACACAACCTCCACTGGCCTTGCCCAGCGCTTAGGTACGTGCCCATAGCGAGTGCTGCTAGAGCGACCAGATCGGGCCTTGCTGTTTGATGGGACCGTGAGGCAAGTCACTTTAGAAATAAAGGGTCTTTATACTGGGAGGTAAATCAACTCATCACCATAGGGTAAACATACACCTTTGTATATTGTGTCTTCTTTAGGAGGGCATATCCACGCCCACATGGTACCACCACTGTCTCAGGGCCAGCATGTTCCTAGGAGACTCCCATGTTGTGCCTTGGTTGCTTCCCAAGCTGATGAATGACAGGTGCTTTAGCTCCCTTCTGTAAGCACATCACTCCTCATGGGGGGAGAATGTGAATGATGCTCACAGTGTGCAGTAGGCAGTGGCTGCAGGTAACCTCCTGGGCCTTTTGGGGATTCAGTGGAGCCTGTGGAGCAGGTTGCCAGCGCTGTGCATGAGGGACTGTCCTTCACTCCCTGTAATATCATTCCGAATTCAGAAGGGAGGCTGGCCTGGCCTGCATGTGGCACGGAGTGAGTGTTAAGCAAGAACATGATGTTGAAGGGTCCACCATCCCCTACGTCCCCAAACACTCACTTCCTGTAAATATCCAGGCAGTTCAGGTAAGAGCAGCATGTGTTCTGCCCCCCGCCAGTGTGTGCAGTCACCTGTCGTCACAGAGTGTGCAGGGACCTGGGACAGTGCTCCCTTTCTCTGCCAACTGCTTTCTGAGGAGACACATTTCATCCAGGATACTCCTGCTTGGCAGTTCATTCAGTTCTCAAATAACTAGGGCAGCCTCTGTCTCATCTTCAGTCTTCGTGGATGCCAGTGTTCCCAGCCTGTTCAGTTAGAGAGCTAGTCAGAGGCCCAGTGTCCTGGTGCTGGGGGTATACGGCGAATGAGGCCCAGCCCCTATATTTTATCCAGTAGTTATGTTGAGATCCTGTCCATGTGATCCCTGATCCATGGGAATGTGTATGTCAGTCACTCTGGAATGCACCCACGCGGCTCACGTGGAGCGTGGGTCATGGTCAGGTTGAGGACAGGCCATGCCAGACCTGCCTCACTGAGCTCTGTGCGTGAGTAGGGTGGGGACCATGAGGCTGCTGTGGCAGCACTCCAGGACCATCCACCACTTTTTCTTTAGCCTGAAATTAGAGAAACCTGACTAGTAAGGTGTTTGGTAACTTATTAGGAAGCAATTTTAAATTTATGGAGAAGTAGCATAAAAAGATACAAAGAGTCCCCGCTCAGCCTGCACCCAGATTCCCGGTTGTCATCACTCCCTTCTATGTTCACATCATTGTTTTTTCTGAACTGCATAAAGGTGAGTCAGAGACTCAGCTGCTTCCGCGTGCTCCACTGTGGATCGCCAGTGTTTAAGGGGTGACCCTGCTTTGTTGTATAGCCTGTCGTGTGCCCTGCCTGGTTCCGTGAGGAAACGAGGCTGTTTATATTTCTAGAGCTAGGAAAGCGGGTGGATCGCCACAGGGTGGATGACAGGCTCTGCTAGTGCAGGGTGCTGGGGGCTTGTTTGGTGTGCTGCGAGTCAGTTGTTCGTGCCCAAAAAAGTAAGGTGGCTCACGGGTGTCCTAAATGTGGATGCCTAGTTTGTATGTAAAAAAACTAGAGGTTTTTTTGTTTGTGTTTTGTCCAAATATTGGTGCTTTTTAAAATTAACATTTTCCTCACATGGTTTACATCAATTTATAATAATCTACATTAATTGAAACAAAACAGAGACAAAATAATATCCTGACCATCTTATTAAATTCTAATATTAATGAGGGTTCCCATCCTGCCTGTATTAGCATAAACTGGCAGCTCTCCACCATTGCCCAATAAGGATGGGCACATGGAAAAAGCTTGAAAAGTTAGTGGTGTGATGTGGCTGCCAGCATCACCAAAGGCTGAGATCACAAAGGGGCAGTCCAGTACAGCCTATGCTGTTAAACATGTATTGAATTTGGTCACTAATTAGATGAAAAAATGACGGCTACACTAAATGAAATAAAGGAAAATGTATAGGGAACCAATAGTGATGGGAAGGACATTGTGACCCAAATCAATGGAGTGGACCAGAAGGAAGAAACATCCAATTAGGAAAGAATGAAGAAGCAAGAATTCAAAAAAAATGAGGAGAGGCTTAGGAACCTCCAGGACATCTTTAAACATTCCAACATCCAAACTATAGGGGTACCAGAAGGGGAAGAAGAGCAACAAGTGGAAAACTTATTTGAACAAATAATAAAGGAGAACTTCCCCAATCTGGCAAAGGAAATAGACTTCCAGGAAGTCCAGGAAGCTCAGAGAGTCCCCAACAAGTTGGACCCAAGGAGAAACACACCAAGGCATATCATAATTACATTAGCCAAGGTAAAAATGAAGGAGAGAATCCTAGAAGCATCAAGAGATAAGGGGACAGTAACCTACAAAGGAGTTCCCATCAGACTGTCAGCTGATTTCTCAAAAGAGACCTTGCAGGCAAGAAGGGGCTGGAAAGAAGTTTTCCAAGTCATGAAAGGCAAGGACCTACATACAAGATTGCTCTATTCAGCAAAGCTTTCATTTAGAATGGAAGGGCAGATAAAGTGCTTCTCAGATAAGGTCAAGTTCAAGGAGTTCATCATCACCGATCTGTTATTATATGAAATGTTAAAGGGACTCATCTAAGAAAAAGAAGATAAAACACTTGTAAAATGATAGCAAACACAATTATTAACAACCACACCTAAAACAAAAACAAACTAAGCAAACAACTAGAACAGAAACAGAACCACAGAAATGGAGATCACGTGGAGGGTTAGCAACAGGGGAGTGGGAGGAGGAGAGAGGGGGAAAAGGTACAGAGAATAAGTAGCATAGATGGTAGGTAGAAAATAGATGGGGGCGGGGCAAGAATAGTATGGGAAATGTAGAAGCTAAAGAACTTATGACACATGGACATGAACTAAAGGGGGGGAATGTGGGTGGGAGAGGGTGTGCAGGGTGGAGGAGTGAAGGGAAAGTGGGACAACTGTAACAGCATAATCAATAAGATATACTTTTAAAAAGTGTTATTATGCCAATTAGTTAAATGCATTATTAGCCATTGTCAGTTGTCTGGAAGGAGTAATGAGAAGACACAGTGTCCCCAACAGTATCTTCTATGGACGATGAAAAATAGTCGGGAAAAAGATGATCTAGAGGGTTCAGAGTGACCTTGGAAGCTTTGGAGGCTGTGGTGTGAATGGAAACCCCTTTCTGTGTGTGACTCGAGGCCACAGCTGGGACTGCTGGGTAGATGATGCAGGCAGATACAGGTTTGCTCCCTGAAAGTCCCTGTCCTAGCAAGTAGAGTGATTGGCATCAGAGTGGCCCTGCCTTTGGGACAGGGAATTTCCTGCCACTGAACGAGAGCAGGCTGAGTGGGCATGACTTGACAGGCACCAGCCTCACCTCCTCACCACCTTTTTTGCCTTCTATACTGGGATTAGTGTGGTCACCTTAAGTCCTTGGAGTGGGAGGGAGGTGGGTGGCTCTGTTGGGGAAGGAAATTGCACCTGCTCTGTGTGTGGTGTGTGGCTGAGGGAGGAGGCCCCAGTGCTGGTGCAGTCTCAGTATTTAACTGCTTCAGGCTTGCTGCCTGATGTGCCTTCAGGATATATGTGTCGTCTTTCATTTGGATTTCTGTAGTTGAAGTGGTACACCTTAGCTATTGTTGGTTCTGTAGAAAGGGACTAATGTACATTCAGTGTCAAGTTGAAAATTATACATTTGGGTGTACGTGTGTATGTGCACACACTAATGTGTATATGGATGTGTGTGTCTGTGTGTATGCACAGAAATGAGAAGTGAATTATCTCTAGGAATTGGTAGAGAGGATGGTACTGAAGGAGAACTTTAATATTTTATTTTAAATACTTGAATATTGTCCATGTTTTTTGAAAAGTGAAACAAACCAATAGTATGTGTAGAACAGTGTTGGTATTCGGATCCCCTGCAGCTCTCATGGGCATAGATCGCAGGCCCCAACCCCAGCCTTTCTGATTGGTCGGCCTGGGCAGTGGGGCCTGAGAACGCCTGTCTCTAACCTTCCCAGGGGATGCTGCTGAGGAGGGGCCTTCGCTTTAAGACCACTGTTCCAGAGACTTAGGTAGGGTCCAGTGATTTTAGTCCGCATTTGCAGCGGCTGCTTGTGAAGTCATAAAAACTAGAACTTTCTTCTCTCCTTGAAAGCCCATTGTCTTTTTCCAGATATTTCTCAACTACATGGCAGGCCTGAGACACAAAGAATCACCAGGTATTCCAGTCATGGCTGTGTCAATGTGTTTTCTCGTTTTAGCCAGGAAGACCAACAAGCAGGTGTTCGTCAGCTATAACCTACAGAATGCAGACAGTAACTTCGCATTACTTGTAGAAAACAGGATCAAGGAAGAAATGGAGGCTTTTCCCGAAAAGTTCTAGCTGAGTGGCCGAAGTGGGGATTTGTAACTTATGTACAATACACGTTTAAATAAAGGGATTGAGTTTCACTCTTTGTCACCAGGTTAATGTGTTTACATTTTGTTTTTAAAGTATTAATCTTACTAATTTTCCTTCTTCCCCTCAACAGACTCTGGGCCAAAAGGCTGTAATTGATCACGCCGGGGACTGAGGAAAGCAAAATGGGCAGTAGTTTCCTTGTGACTGCTCAGTGATGGAGAAAAGGAGCTAACACGGGGCTGTGTTGGGATTGCAGGGTAAATTAGTCCCAACTCTTGTTATGTCCACTCCCAGTTGAAATTGAGGTGATGACCCCTTCTCCGGTGGTGGTCCCCCTTGGGCTGGGTTGGATCCCCTCCTTGCTGCTCATGAGACTTGTGGTCTTGGTGAAGTCTCTAACTTCTTTGGACCGTGTTTCCTCACCTATAGAATGAGAATAGTCTTCACTCTGGTGGGTTATTTTTAGGATGGAATACACAGAAGTACTTTGCCAACCTGAAGTGCCATGGCAGATAAGATGTCAGTTACGGTTTTATCTTTGTCATGTTTGTGGGGTCCAGATGCTTGCTCTTCCTGTCTTTCCTTCCTTCTCTTTTTTCCCCAAGTTCCAAGTCATCTTTAAGTCTTAGCTTTTTCTGTCTACCACTTGAAGTGGATTCTAATCTTTCCAATACCAAATGCTACACATTTTTTCCCCCACTTCTTTCTTCAAAACCCAGTATTTCATGGGTCAGCGGCTTCTAACCTTGGCTTCGCATTTGAATCTCTAGGGAAGTTTTCACAGATTGCTCGTGTTAGACCTTTTCCCAGAGACTCAAATGGCCTGGCATTGGCAGTGTGGAAAAGCTCCCCAGGTGCTTCTCAGCACAGGCAAGGTTGAGGACCACTGACAGAACTTTGTAATCTTTTGGGTCCACCTGGGCCTGTTTTGTTACTGGAAGAGGATAGTTTAGGTCTCTAACACTTCCATGTGGTGGTGAAAGTCACTGAGCCAGTGGTAAGCAGCCAGGGGTGGTGACACTTGGCCAGGGCACAGAGGCATTTCAGAAGACTGGGTCTGGGCTTTACGAGGCTTCCCTCCTTAGCGGGCTTCTGTGCTTGGCAGCACAGTGGGCACCTCTCTAGGAAGAGTAAGTGACACAAAATTAGGGCTATGGAGAGAAGAGTTTGGTATAAAACTTTATTAAAGAAACATTGTTTTCTTGTTAAAAAACCACTACATTAAAGAAGAGTGTTGTGGATTATCAGTCTTCCCTCACAGAATCACAGGTTGAGACAGTCATTTCTTGACTTCCCTAGGACTCGCAGGCCACGATCAGCAGGACATGAGTACACAGGAGAAGAGACCTCAAACTTACTGATGGTCTGAGAATGGTTCTAAATAGACAGTTCATGTTTGATCCTGTCTCCGCCTCTGCCTGCCTTTCAGACTGGACCTCTGCCAGCAGATGAGAGGCCACCCCCGCTCCCAGGCTGAAGGAGTCTCAGTTTACAGAGGCGCTAAAACAGGGACACAGCAAGATCTGAATGGAGAGTTTTTTTATTACTTGTAGTCAATGGTTGTGAAATGCCCTTTATTGGATACCATCAGATGAGGTAGGGAAGACATTCCAGAGGAAATTTGTTAATGGGGCAACATTTTTATTTCTGTACATTTACATACAAATTTTTACCAAAGGTACAACAGATGTGACATCATGCAGACATTTAGCTTTGAACACAGTTCAGAACTCGATTTAGGCTTGTGCTGTGAATGAGCACCTCCAGATTGATCCCGGTTGACATGTACAGTAACATGGTCTGACTAGAAACCTCAAGTGGGGGTGGCAGGAAGGACAGAGGGAAGTATTCCCACTCGACATAACACACTGTGCTGCTTTTCCAAAACGACACAGCAAAGCAAGGAGTACTTGGAAGTGAAGTGTGGGCCTTCCCCAGCACGTGCCTGCCCCATGCGCCACCTAGGGGCCGGGCAACACGATGGTCACAATTCGTTTAATGGCACTTCAGTCATTTCTTATTTGGCTCTAGGAAGTGGTATTGTTTGAGTGCGATACTTCCTTTACGAGGTTTATTTTTGCTTTCTGGTCTGTGGCCAAAACAACTTACCATCCCCTTTCTTCTAGTTGCGAATAATTACACTCTTAGAAAACAAAAATATTAAAACTTTTTCCTGTACAGAAAAACTTTTTCTAGTCTTGGGTGCTAGTACTCTCAGATATTTGATAAGAGTTACTGACTTCTGGAAAAGAAAGTGAAGACCTGTCTAGCCCTGCCTCAGGTGTTCACATTTGTGCATAATTTTATTGGAAGGGATCACAGCTCCCTGGTAGGAAGGCAGGATGCAGGTGTGGCTGGTGGAGAAGAGTGGCTGCAGCACATACCCGGATGGGTCTCCCCAGGCAGGGGAGGAGGTGGTGGGGAGGCAGACTTGAAATGCCTGAGAGCTGTTTCCCTACTGACCATGAAGGAAATGGGACTGAGGAGTCCAAGCACGACCAACAGCTGCCAGGGAGCTGGCGGCAGCCCCTTTCGTGCAGAACAGGGCAGGACCGGACGTGTATCAGGCTCAGGTGGGCCTTTGACGCCTAGCCCACTTGGTGTGGAATTTCACGGTGCTCAGTCCACAAGGAAGCTTTTCTGTTTTGGGTATATTTCATAAAGATGTTCCTCAAGAGCTTCAGATAGCCTTAAGCTAAACCAACAACAAGAGATCTCAGCCTAGTCACGAGGCTGCTGGGAGCAAAGAGCTGTGTGACCTCTGCCCAGAAACATCTACTGATTGTCTACTCATTTCACATCCTAGACCTCAGTCGCAAGAACCCAGTCCTCACAGCTAGCTTCTCTTGTCATCTGTGGGTTAGTCCTGATTGCTGAAGTGACAGTGCTGTCTCTATTGGACCAGTGTTTTTGTCAGGATGGAGATCAGAGACCTTGGAACAGGAGTTTAAAATGCTGTGCCATGCCTCCACCTTCCTACATTACTGGCAGCTCTCTCTAGCTTCGGTGCAGTTCTTAGAGCAGGTCTCTGTGATCTGTGAGGGAATACTCACAGGTCCTTCTGCAGGACAGTAAAGGGGCTGAAAGGTGTCCTGGTGCTGGGGTGATACATGCAGAAATACACCCAGCCAGGGGCTGGCCCAGGACCTCCCGGGCTCCTTCCCAGCTTCCTCGGCTGCCCAGTGGCTTGGCTGCTGCATATGTCATGTCCTGGACTTAATGGATCTTGCTGCCAGGTGGCTCTGTAGCAAATACTCTAAAAAAGGCAAAAGGTATTTCATAAGTTTGGCACACAAAGGCTGCACTTTGTAGAGGCCTTTTTAAACTAAGGTGGATGTGGACTAACATTGAAACATGGAACAAAAGTGACTTAAAAGAGACGAGAGAAGGCGAGGATGAACTGGGCTGGAACAGGGAGACTGGCCACATGGCCTTCCTTCCTAAGCAGTGGTCCGTGGATGAGGCTGGAGATTCCAGGCACTACTGATTTGACAGAGAAAGTGCGGTTTACTCACTGGAATCACACATGCTTGCCCGTTTGTTCACCTCTTCACCATGTTTTTATCAAGCCAGCAGCTTCCTATTGATGTCCACCAGATTTGGAGGACAGTGGTGGGTGGAGACAGAAAGATGCAGACAACATAGAAAGCTAGAAGGGGAGAAAGGCAAGTTAAGTCACCCCCTTTTGAGGCCCTTTGAGTTCTAGTAACTGTCAGTTGGAGGTCACCTGATTCACAGACCTGAGACGACGATTTCCTTGGAAAAAACACAGCCCATGTCACAAAGTCGTGGGGAGAGGTGGACACTTGTAGAAAGAACCCATGCTGTCTAAAAAAAATCAGGTGCCTATATTACTACAAGGTAGTGCCTGCCTATGCCAATGAAGCTTGTTTCTCAGTGGCCCCTGGGTGTCCTTGAGGAGGCCCTCCGAGTTTCCTCTGAAACACTCCTCAACAGGTGGAGAAAGCCTGACATGAAAGGGAAGAGGAAGCTTTGGGACCACATGAAGAACACAATGAAAACTTTTGGATATCAGGGATGGGGATGGGAGTTGAACTTTGATGAGTTATTGCTTTCTCTCAAATGGTCTTGGTGCTTTAAGAGGCAGGAGGTCAGTTGGACTAGGAGGAGAGCATTCCACTCCTTGCCCTAAGCTCCACCTCTGTGCTGATGGAAGTGGCAGGAAGCAGGTAAGGGCAGGCATGAAGGAGATGGGCTCCCACAGGTTTTACAGTCTCTCAGCGTGAAATTAAGTGAGAGCTGACAGTTATCCAGGCTGGTGATTTCTACGTGGTGTGTGCTCCAGTTGTGCGTGAAGGGCCATATTTGGGAGAGCACCCCTCCCTCCTGTGGGTTTGCCTTAGCTGTCTATGTCAGTTCTTACCCTATTGGTTTCAGTTCCGAAAGTAGCCACGTTTTCAAGTAGTTCTGGAAAAAAAAGCTGACAGTGAAAGAGGGAACTTTGCTGTAGGAGCCAAGTCTGAGAAGGAGTATTAATGCTAACATGTCTCAGACTTTCACACTTGCTAGTTGTGAACTTAACTAGGTATACTTGGTCAGAAAACTGGCAACATTGTTGCTAATTATTTAAGATTCGTGGTTACATGTTTAAGGTTTTCCCCAAAGGATTTCCAGCATGAAGTACCAAAGGATGATGATCTTGAAGGAAAGACTAAGCTGGTTTTAATGATATTGTAAGCTGCTTTCCCCCAAAACACGTAACAGAAGCTCTGACCTTACAGACAGAAAACACTTTACAAACCATAACAGACACCCTAGCTAGCAAACACCTGATCATTTACATTTCTGTGTCTAAGTATCAGTTGGGAACGGCTCCGTGGTGGGTGTCTGCACACACGCAGGCAGCATGGGTGCAGCTTTGAGTGGGTGGCACCTGGCTGCTCAGGGGGTGGCGGGCAGCAGCGAGGGATCTGTGCGGTGATCGACTGCTGTGCTGGGGCGACTGGGTCCCTCTCTTGAAGGAGGTGGTTCTATTGCAAGGTCAGTGAGAGGAAAGGGAATAAAGTGCTTCTCGTAAAAATGACCAAAATAAATACAAACATTTAATGGCCGAAAAGAAAGTCTTATTTCTGAAGAGTCTGCCTCCTCACACATGATCCTTAGAGTTTTGGAAAGAATTCCCCACACCAGTGGTAAGTCCCACGCCCCTGTGGTGTTTGCCTGCTGCAGCCACGTGTTGTAAACCTGCGCATAAGCAACCCCACCCTGGGGACCCAGGTGCCCCTCAGGGCAGGCCTCGCCCAGAGCCACAGGACCTCATGCCGTTGGCTGTGGCACCGTCAGGCAGCACGTCCCCCATGGCCGCTGCTGCGTCATGGAGGCCTGAGTAGTCCTTCAGCTCCGCATTGGTGAGCAGCAGCGGCTGCTCACCCTTCTTGTGTGGCAGGAGTGGCTGCCGCGTGTAGTGCTCCCCATTGGAGATGCTCTCAGGCAGGCTCTGGTCCCGACTCTCAGGCAGCAGGAGGATGCAGATGATGCAGATGAGCGTGCAGCAGGCGAAGATGATGTGGTGCAGGAAGTAGCCTTTCTGGTTGTGCAGCTCGATGATGGGTGCCGTCAGCATGCCGAAGCCTGCGCTGGCCAGCACCAGCCCCAGCCCACCGCACCTGCAGGACGGTTGAGCGCACAAGGTTAGATAGTGTCCACGGCCACACCTCGGTACCCAGGGACACAGTGGCTCCCAGAGTGTGGACACAGCTTCATGGGGATCAAAGGGCAAGTTCATGGTAGACCCAGAATCCTGGCTTAAGCAGGGGCACCGGGAGCCACCCCACACCAGACAGAGCCTCTCATGTGGGATATCCCAACCCGCCTTCAGCTCAGTCATCTGCACATCACTTCTGGTTCACTGACTTTGCATCACTGTAAATGGAAAACAGTATCACTGGCCATAAATATACATGAATTGAAGAAGAAAGTATTATTAAATGATGCTATTTTCCCATGGTTTGCTCTCATGCTCCTCATTTAGAAAAGGGGTAGTGTGTGTGAGTGTGGGTTTGGGGGACCACCAGAGGTTAAAGAAGCTGTTAAAGACATACCAGCACTAACAGATTTTCTCCTTGCCATAATCAGAGAGATTTGAAGATATTTAAAAAACAGCAATTTTCTCACTGTGAGTTGATGTCATTTATTGTCCTGTACCATGTATTTCCTAAAGATCACTCTGCACACCACCAATGGGAAGTGTTGCGCCAGAACCAAGCACTGATAGAGAAACTCACTGCAGCACTGAGCTCCAAAAGGACTGAACGTGAGCCTGGAGCTTGGGCCACTCCTCTGCATTCCTCTTTCACAAAAGGGACCTACCAGATGTCCCAAAGGCACTGTAGATACACATCATTGCAGAAGACCCTTACAGGTCTAACTAATGTCTATTCTGACATAAAGGTATAGTGTTGGCGAGAAGGTGTTATATGGACACTGAGAAAGCAGTGCAGTACTGGGCTGCGGTAAAGAGGACCAGGGTGTTCAGGTGACAGGAGGTCATGGTCATGCTGTGCCTTCACCACATAGGCCAGACAGGGCTGGCTGGTCTTAGAGCCTCCGGGGCCACAGTGAAGGGGCAGACAAGGAAATCATGGCTCCAGGAAGGGAAGTGGAGTTGTTTGCCTTGCCCCGGAGACCAGATCTGGACCAGCAGACAGAAGGTACAGGAATGCAGATTTCAGTTGGTTTAAATAACTTTCAAAGGGAGCTGCTCAATAGTTAGGTACTGGCCTTGAGGGAAGTGACCTTTATTCTTGGATGTGCTTATCATGCATAGAGAAGCTAAAGGGGAGGCCCCTGCAGCCTGCAGGAGACAGCGGGTGGGTGAGCTCTCAGCTCCTAAGGAGCCCGTGATCCCCTTGGTGACACTGCAGGTGCCTCTAACTCACAACAATATTGTCCAAGGACACAAGCTGCAAGATCAACATATAAAAGTCAACTGTCCACATGGTAGCAATAAACATGTGGAAGATGAAATTAAGAAAGTTCCTTTCACAATAACATCAAAATAGTAAAATGCTTAGAAATAAATAACAAAGGAAATGCAAGATGTATGCTGAAAGCTATAAAATATTGCTGAGAAAAATTAAAAATATAAAAATAAATGGAGAGCCATTCCATGTTCATGGATTGGAAAACTCAGTATTGTTAAGATGGTGATTCTTTCTGAATTGATCCAATACAATCCCTATCAAATTCCAATGACTGACTTTTTATGCAGAAAGTGATAAGCTGATCTCAATATTTATATGGAAATGCAAAGTACTCAAAATACCTAAAACAATTTTGAAAAATAAAATCTCAGGATGGATTTTTCCAATTTCAAAACTTACTATAAAGGTATAGTAATTAAGGCAGTGTGGTACTACCTTAACATATTGATAGATCAAGGGAACAGAATTGACAGTTCAGAAATAAGTCCTTACATTTATGATCACCTGGTTTTTGACAAAAGCAAATTCAGTGTGGAACAGTTTTCAACAAGTGGTACTGGGACAACTGCATATCCACGTGCAAATGAATGAAGTTGGACCTTCACATCATACACAAAAATGAGCTATTATACAAATGGATCATAACCCTAAATGTAAGAGCTAAAGCTATAACACTTCTAGAAGAAAGGGGAAAAATCTTTGTGACCTTAGGTTAGGAAAAAGATTTCTTACACATGACATCAAAAACAGATGCATAAAGAGGAAAAAAAAAGAACAATTGCAGTTTATCAAAATTAAGAAGTTCTGCCCTCCAAAAGGCACCCTTAGGAAAATGAAAAGATAGACAATACACTGGAGAAAAATGTTTACAAAGCATATATGATAAGAATACTGTATTTTTCAGACTCTAAGATGCACCCCCCACCCTGGTCCCCTGGTTTGGGAGGAATAATGGTTGTTAATGCTGCTGTTGAGTTCTGTTTACATTTACATTGGTGAAATAGTATGTTATTTATATTATTAAATATTTTTAAAGGAATTTTTTTTAAGATTTTATTTATTTTTAGAGAGGGAAGGGAGGGAGAAAGAGAGAAACATCAATGTGCGGTTGCTGGGGGCCGTGGCCTGCAACCCAGGCATGTGCCCTGACTGGGAATCAAACCTGTGACACTTTGGTTCTCAGCCCGCGCTCCATACACTGAGCTATCCCAGCCAGGGCTTATGTTATTAAATATTTTACCACATTTTTTGCTTCAAAAATTTTTTCCTATTTTTCTCCTCTAAAATCTATGTGTTTTATGATCTGAAAAATATGGTATATAAAGAGCTCTCAGTAAGAAGAAAGTCCAATTTAAAAAATGGGCCAAAGGTTTGAATAGACATGTCTCTGAAGAAACTATAAAATATTCAATTGGCATACAAAAGGATGTACACCATTTAGTCATTAGAGAAATGCATATCACAGTCACAATGAGATACTCTTTCACACCCACGAGGATGGCTATAATCAAAGAGACAGACAATAGCCAAGTGTTGGTGAAGAAGCAGAGAAACTTGAACCCTCATATGTTGCCAGTAGGAAAGAAAAATGATGTGCCCACTTTGGAAAAGTGTGGCATTTTCTTAAAAACTTAAATGTAAACTTTTATGACCCAGCAATTCCAATCCTATGAAACATGACAACCTGTGTCCATACACAAACTTATCAGTGAAGGCTCATTGTAGCATCATTAATACCAGCCCCAAACTGCACAGAGTTCAAATGTCTACCAGCTGGTGACTGGAGAAACAAAAGGTGGTCCATAAGAAAAGGACCGTGGATGGATTTCAGAAACATACTAAGTGACTGTATGACTCCATTTATATGAAGTGTCCGCAGAAAGCAGATCTGTAGCGACAGAGAGCAGGTTAGTGGCTGCCCGGCGCTGGGGTAGGGACGGAGACTGTGAAGGGCTATGAGGGAACTTTCGGGAGGTGGAAATGTCCTACAGCTGGACTGTGGTGATTGCTGCATTGCATACTAAAAGTGGGTGAATTTTATGATGTTAATTATACTTCAATAAAGCTGTTAAGAAAACCCCAAAACTGTTCTACCTGTCTGTTGATACAGGTTCTCCAAACTTCTGGCCTAGAAGGACCGCCAGCCAGGCCTCACCTTTTCCTCCTGAGGACACAGACACTGCCCACGCTCCCTTCTGCCTGCCACCCCTGTTGCCTGGTGGGAATTTCTACTCTGCTTTGCCCACCGTGGGGCTGAGCAGCAAATTCTCTCCAGGGCCTTCACTGTCTCCAACAAGGGGAAAGAGATCCTGTCTTGGCTACCTGCTGTCCTACTACAGCAGGCCCTCAGGCTGACCAGTCCGGGATCAGAGGAAGACAGGAACGAGGGGCACTCAGGCAGGGAGGGCCATGTCTGGGGCTCCCCAGGAGGACACTTGTACCTAAGGGCTGCCTCAAATCAGACATACAGAGTTCTATGGTCAAGACAGGATGGAGCACAGTCTCGAAAACATTTTTTTTTAAAGATTTTATTTATTTATGTTTAGAGAGGGAAGGGAGGGAGATAAGAGAGAGAGAGAAACATCAGTGTGCCGTTGCTGAGGGTTATAGCCTGCAACCCAGGCATGTACCCTGGCTGGGAATGGAACCTGCGACACTTTGTTTTGCAGCCCGCGCTCAATCCACTGAGCTACGCCAGCCAGGGCTTTCGAGAACATTTTTTAAGAATATTTTTATGCAAACATTTTTACCTCAAGAATAGGACATTAAAGTGGCAATTGTGTGTGATGGGTGGGACAATGGGTGGTCTCCCCATTTTGTCATGCTTCATAACAAAAAAAATAAGACACTCCTCTCTCTCCCTTCTCACTCTAATTAGGAATGGCCTTGTTTGCTTGCAGATAGCAGCCAATCCACCAGAGGGTGTGGCCTTAGGCACAGTGGCAAGGGCTTTCCTCACTTCTTTGGTGCTGGGTGACTCAGAGGTGGGGGTGGGGAAGAATATGCTCCTTTGGTTGCTTGCAGGCTAAGGTCTAAGGCTGGGTTTCAAGAGGGACAGCCTCACCAGGCACAGTGTCCTATGGCCAAAGCTAGAGCCTGAGCGTCCCTGACTCTTCCCTTTCCCAGCCAGTGACCAAGTTCAGGCCCATCCGGGTTACACTCCCCTCACTGGTGTATCTCCCACAGGGATCCTCCATCCCCTCAGACTTTCTTTCTCCGCAGTTGACAAAGCGATCTGTCTAGAATACAGAGCTGATGGTACCACTCACTCCAAATCCTTTGGTGGCTTGTTTCCTGTCTCCTGCACAGCTCCCAAGGGCTCCACTTCTCCCTCCTGTCCCCTGGCCCTGCCCTTAGGTCCCCCAGCACCTTCGGCCTCAGAGTTCCTCACTCTCCTTCACTCCCTCCATGAGGTTTTTGCACTCTGGCTCAGCTAAGCTCCCTGGGTCCTTCATGCCCAGCTCTGCCAGGTTCCTGGGATAGATAACCGTCTCATGTGTTTCCTGAAGGACATGTGGCTTTTTACCTGGGTCCCCACACTTGGCACAGTTCTGGCACGGAGACTTCACTAGTGTTTGTTCACTTTGAGGAGTAAGTGCCAAAACTGGACAGTCAGCAATCAGGGCTGCCCTGGCATCAAGTAAACCCATATACACGGGCCAGGCTACACAGACCCTTTTTGCTACACAGGTGGAAGCTACAACAGTGAAGAGAAGAGGTTCTGGAGCCAGTGGACTGGGTCAGAACTCTGGCTCCACCGTCACCAGGATTTGCCCCTGTAAGCCTCAGCAAAGACTGGGAAGAGCAGCGAAGCGAGGAGCTCTGCTGTATGGGTGCTGGAGATAGGGTGCCAGGGTTGGGATGCAGGGGACAGACAGGACACGCAGAGTGCAGGCGTGCTGCTGTTTTTCCTCCAGTTGTCTGAGCTCTCTCCCCCTCTCTGTTGGCACCACAAAGCAAAAATATTGATGCATTTCTAACTTCTTTCTTGCTGTATTAACATTACAGTGACAAGGGCAGGAGGTGGAGGGAAGACTGGAGATCAGCAGATTGATTCAGGGCTGGAGGTGTTTGGTGAGAGCTATCCAGGAGCCTGACGGCAGGGCTGGAGCTGGGCAAGTTCAAGAACTGAGAGGCTGAAGAGAAGAGGAGGCCAAAGCCTCCAGAGATAACGTGGAGACCCAAAGGCTGTCAGAGGGTGTTGGAACTGCTTTGGTCCTTCCTTCCCCTTTTGCCCGGGTCCTCTCACCCAAGCCCTGCAAACAATGCCTCCTGAAGCTGCCTCAGGCTCACTGCCCTCTCCCTTCCAGAGACCTCTGCTCCTGCTCACTGCATCATCTGGAATGAGGCTTCATTCTTTCCCCTAACACTGCTCCTTTGTGCATATGCCTTCCTCCTCCTGGACCGCTGGCTGCTCCACCTGCTCCCTGGAGCCGGCAGTCCCAGGCAGCACCCCCATGCAGGCTGTACATGTTGCCTAGTTCTCTCAGCCCCAGGTCCTTCCCTTCCTCGCTCTTGGGTGCTCCCACCATGCCCTCAGCACACTTGAGTTTACAGCCCAGACTCACTCACGTTCGAATGTCTGTGTGTCTCTGATATACACTTAAAAGGTTTTCAAGGGCAGCAACGAGGCCTGACTCAGATTGTTATCTCTTGCCTCAACCCAGCTCCCTGGTGGGGAGCTGGCTAGCACCTGGGTCTTTACGGGGCAGGGAAGTCAGATTTCTAAGATGGCCCCACTACTCCCACTACGCTGTGATCATGCCCCTGTACATCGAGAATGAGCTGGACCTAGTAACTCACTGTTTACAAATAAAATGCAGCAAAGGTAATAAGGTGTTCTTCCATGCCTAGGTTACAAAAGACTGTGACTTCTAGCAGACTCTCTTGTTGGCATTGATGAAGCAAGCTGCTATGATGAGTTCCATGTGGCAAGGATCTAAGGTGGCTTCCAGCCAAAAGCCAGCAAGAAACTAAGGCCCTCAGTCCAACTGTGAGCGAGGAACCGAATCCTGCTGTTAGGGTGTGAATGTTTGCATTTCTCCAAATTCATATGTTGAACTTCTAATCCCCAGAATGATGGTGTTAGGAGGTGGGCCTTTGGGAGGTGATTAGGTCAGGAAGGTGGATCCCTAATGAATGGGATTAGTGTCCTTATAAAAGGAACCTAAGAGCTCTCGTACCTTCCACCATGTAAGGGCACAGCAAGAGGATGGGTGTCTATGAACCAGGAAGCAGGCCCTCACCAGATACCAGATTTGCTGACACCTTGGTCCTAGACTTCCGCACCTCCAGAACTGTGAGAAATAACTTTCTGTTGTTTATCAACCACCCAGTCTATAGTATTCTGTCATACCAGCCCAAATAGATTAAGAAACCTGCCAGTTACTGAATGAGCTTGGAAGCTAGTTATGGCCTGGGGGAGACCCTGAAGTTGAGGGCCAAGCTAGGCCATGCACACTGCTGCCTGCGGAAACTGAGACAATAAGCATAGGTGTTTGAAGCCACTAAGCTTTGGGGTAATCTGTTATACAGCAATAGACAACCAATACACAATCAGTGAATGACAGAATTCCCCAGCCTTAGCCATGGAAGGAAACAGGGACTTCTCACCCAGGCTGTATCATCAGTACTGCGTATTAGAAAGCCTTTCACTAAGGGAGAGGCTGGAAGTGCTAAAGGAATAGTCATATCACTGTGCTACTGAGACATCAGTGGGCCACTAATGAGAAACAGCAGTATTTTGGGGAGTGTCTCCCAGACTATAACCCCCTTCCCAGGCAGAGGGTCCCAGGCAATCTTTTAAAGACACTCTGAACCTTTCTGCTAGTATTTGTTCATATGCTTATCATCATTAGTTTATGAACCCTTCAAGGTCAAGGTTTATTTCCTAGAACATCAACTGGCACACACTGTTTACCCTTAATAAATATTGGATGTTTATGGACTATACCGGCTTCCTGCATAGGAAGTTCAGCTCACCCAAATGAACAGGACAGGTTAAATATAGACAACCACGAGAAAGCAACGGGATTGACTCCATCTGTAAGATGAAGAATATGAACACCTGAAATAACCACTTAGTCTTTGATTATTCTGGCCACTTCAGGAAGCCAAAGTACATTGCAAGGGACATATCAGATGCCAGGGAAAATGGACGTGTTTCATTCGGGCCTTTGATACCAAGAAGACATCATTTGTTTCTGAAACCTCCTGGGTTTCCACTTGACCTTTTCACTAAGGGTGAATGCCACTGACAGGCAGCAAGAGACTTGCCCTGCTCAGTGCATGTAAAGGCCACCGTGGTTAGTGTATAGGCAGGCAGAGGGCACAGACCCGTTAGGAAGGCTGAGCACAGATGCATGGTTAAAGGAGCAGACAGAAGTCTCCCTTCATCATGCTAAATGGACTCTATCATACTAATGTTATGTTAATAAATCATGTCAAATGAAATATATCTGATTTTTGGTAGGACTAGATGAAGCATTAAAAAAGTACCTATATACACATGTACATGTAAATACACATGTATATGTAATGTGCAATGTATCTTTATATCTTTTTTCTATGAAAGCAATTTTCTATTTGGTTTTCCATCAAGGATACTTTAAAATTACTCAGTAAGATTAAAACAATTTTGGGGTAGTTCCAGCCAAGATGGAGGCATAGGTAGAAACGCTTCGCCTTCATCTCACAACCAAAAGGAGGGTAACAATCAATCTAAAATCAATAAACAACCAACAGTGCCAGAAAATCAAACTGCATAGGACTCTGACAGCCAAGGAATTAAACAAATAGCCAACCAGACTAGTAAGACAGGTGGATGGAGAGAACCTGTGGCAAGGTGGTGGACCTTGGGGACCAGGCTGACTGAATAGGAAACAGAGACTCAGAGCTGATGGTGGACTACTGTGGGGGTTTCCGCAGTGGGAGAAACTCCCAGTCTCACCCAAGAGTTCATTGGAAAGTGGGGCTAGAGCAGAGCAGGTGAGCTGCATTGTTCCCTCTCTGGCCCCTCCCACAAAGGCAGTGCCATAGTACAGCAAGGAGGTTTGTCCTGCCCTGGACAATGCCTAAGACCCCACCCCCTTACAACTTAACAGGTGCCAAGACAAAGAAAAAGGGCCCAAATGAAAGAACAGAGCAAAACTCCAGAAAGAGAGCTAAATGATGAGGAGATAGCCAACCTATATGAGAAAGAGTTTAAAGCCCTGGTAATCAAAATGCTCACAGAACTAACTGAGCTTGGTCGAGAAATAAAAGAACAGATGAAAGATACCAAAAGTGAAATAAAGCAAAATATTCAGGGAACCAACAGTGACAGGAAGAAAACCAGGACTCAAAGCAGTGATTTAGAAAAAAGGAAAATATCCAACGAGAACACAAGAAACAAGAATTCAAAAAAATGAAGAGAGGCTTAGGAACTTCTGGGACAACTTTAAACATTCCAATATCTGAATTATAGGGGTGCCAGAAGGAGAAGAACAACAAGAAATCAAAAACTTATTTGAACAAATTATTTAAGGAAAACTTCCCCAATCTGTCAAAGGAAATAGACTTCCAAGAAGTCCAGGAAGCCCACAGAGTCCCAAAGAAGTTGGATCCAAAGAGGAACACACCAAGGCACATCATCATTAAGTTACCCAAGATTAAAGATAAAGAGAGCATCTTAAAAGCAGCAAGAGAAAGGGAGACAGTTCTCTACAGAGGAGTTCCCATAGGGCTATCAACTGATTTCTCAAAAGAAACCTTGCAGGCAAGAAGGGAGGCATAGGTAGAAACCCTTCACCTCCTTTCACAACAAAAAGGCATGACTTGAGATACTTGGAAAGAAGTATCTCAAATCATGAAAGGCAAGGACGTACATCCAAGATTGCTCTATCAGCCTTTGCTAAGCCTTGCTAAGCTATCATTTAGAATGGAAGGGCAGATAAAGTGCTTCCCAGATAAGGTCAGGTTAAAGGAGTTCATCATCACCAAGCCCTTATGATATAAAATGTTAAAGGGACTTATCTAAGAAATTGAAGATCAAAAACCATGAACAGTAAAATGACAACAAACACAACTATCAACAAATGAACCTAAAAGAAAAGAAAAACAATGAAAACAAAAACTAAGCAAACAACTAGAACAGAAACAGAATCAGAGAAATGGAGATCACATGGAGGGATTTCAGTGGGGAGGGGGAGGGGAGGAATAGTCAGGGAAAGGTACAGGGAAAAAGAAGCATAATTGATAGGCATAAAACAAATAGGTAGATGTCAAAAATGGTATAGGAAACAGAGAATTCAAAGAATTTATATGTACAACCCATGGACATGAACTAAGGGGAGGAATGCTGGAGGGTTCGGGGGTGTGGGGTGGATAAAGGGGGAAAATTGGGAAAACTATAATAGCATAATCCCCCCAAATAAATAAATGATAGTTTCATTTTCTTCCCGGCAAAAGCTTTGAGCACTTTTCTGCACTTTTCTGCTTTTCTCTAGGTTGTCAGTAGAGGGCAGAATACGCCCATTTTTAATAGAGCAGTCAGACCCTCAGTTTACAGATAAAAGATAACGAAGGAGGGGCAAATTTTGCCTTGCTGTGCTTTGTAAGCACACAAATTTTCATTTCCACTGGATAGCTTTGTTTTACTAGTAATAATATCTAAATTACGGATAGAAAGATCCATATACACAGAGACTTATTACTGGAAGCAGCTAATGAATTAAGAATTTTAGAATCTTCAAATCATACCATTAAACATGTAAATCCCACAAACATACCTCCCATTTTTCACTTTGTCTTTTATATTACTTAGTTTGTTTTACCTAGACTGCAAAGTCAAGGATAAATAGATATTTGTGTCATTTTTACAGAAATAAAGGTTAACTGCTGAAAATATTCAGGTAGGAGTAATAATAACACTAATGTTCTTTAAAAAATATTGACAGGTATACATGTTTAGTAATTACAGACAGTTGGACTATATAGAAAAACCCAAAGAATAAATGTAACTATTATGATTAATAGCATTAGCAGTCAGGTAAAAGAATAAAAAATGGATTCTGAGCTCATTATCAATCCACAGGCATATAGGTTTTGTCCATGTCTTGGGATAGCTGTCAATATCAATTTACTGAGGCCAGACCCTTAACACAGAATATCTCCTCCTCCATCACCACCACCCCATAGGTGGCCACAAGTAGCCTCTTGTTAGGGCAAAGGGATGCAGGCTGGCTACAGGACTCGCCCAGGGCCATACAGGGATAGGCAAGCAGCTGCTGGGATCACACTAGGCTCCACCTCTGCCCTTTCCTCTGTGCTAAGGACCCAAATCTTAGGCTCCAGGCCACATCCTGTGCACTTTGGTTGTTCCTCTTCCAGCTGTTTAACTTCTAACATGCACGCCTCATCTCCTTGGCTTCTGGTCACTCACTGAACATTGTGATAAATACTGTGTGTGTGTATGACACAGGTTTTAAGTTAACCAGACTCCACATGTCACATTACATATAGGCCACCTTTGCCCTCAGTGCTGGTTTCTGAGGCATCTTTAGAGCAGAAGACGTCAGGGTCTGAGTTCTAGTCCTGAAGTGGGAACAGAGAGGAGTTGGTTAGAAGGAAGGTCTCAGATGAGGTAAGTTCCAGAAAAATTTCTAGAAGAAAGAGGCGGGAGAGCCTGAGGGGGAACAGAGCAGGAGACACACCCACCAGGAGGGAGCAGGTAACTCAGACAAACTAGGCTCAGAGCTCCAAGGGAACCCGTGAGAACCATGGGAAAACGAAGGGCACTTGCTGTCAGCAGTGGCACCTGCCTCCTCTCTTACCCGACGACCCCTCTCTGAGGGGACAAGAAGACAGTGAAGGCCTGAGCTTCTAGGTGAACACTGCACAGAAAAGATGATCTGCCACCAAAAAGCTACCACATGCTTCTGGATCAACCAGGACCACGGCCACCTCCTTCCAAGCCAAAGGGGAGAAGGTGCTGCAGACACAGGGGCCTTCCCAATCTGCCTGCAAGTCACCGAGCTGAAAAGCCTGAGAAGAAACTGCCTCAGCTAATGGTAAATGAATGGCATCTGGACGGGCCTATGTGGGAGGGAAGCGCTTCTCTGCAACAGGAAGTTTGGATGGAATCTCATGAAACAGTCTGTATTCGTTAAGTTAGCATTCTGGTGAGTCACTGCCATTCTCAGACAATGGAGTTCCACAAGTTTTTGTGCAGAAAGGTTCTTATCTTCCTGTTTGTAGAGAGTCCGTCCTGGCAGCTTATCCTGTGCTACTGTTCTTGTTCAGAAGATGTGTTTTTAATACAGCATTATAGAAAAAGGCTCCTTTTGTATTAGGAAAAATGAAGCTCACAAATTGAGAGCCACCCATCCTAGCTTACCCTGGACTTATCTGCCTGAAGTGGGCAGGGGTTGATAAGGAAGTCGCTGAGGTCGCAGGAACTCCTTGGGACCTATCACTGAGTGTGCAGGGAAGAAGGGACGGCCTTCAGAAGGAAAGGGTGCCAAAAGTAGGTCATCAGTACCACCAGAAATTCTTGCATCCCGGCCAGCCAGGAGACCTGACCCCCTTTGGCCTGAATTCTCTTTCATTCTCTGCAAGTACAAAAACATCACCGAGGGGCCAATATTTTTCCAGTTCTTCATCTTGGCAAGATGAATATGACAACATATTTGTTTAAATTCTATCCCGAAATCATCGTTCTAGGTTTGCATCACAGAGGAAAAGGATACTGCATTTCCTTGAGTTTAGCCTCTTAAGCAAAGTCTTATGTGAATAATGACATCCACCCATTAACAGAGTGCAGGGGAGGCCAACCCCTGGGAAATATCCATAATCACACAAAGGCTGGGGGGCTAGTGGAAAGCCGTATCTAATCCTGACTTCTGCTCTACTGAAAATTCCCGTGCTGGAAGGCAGTTTAGGTAAGGGAAAGACAGAGGGAGTCACTGTCTGGATCAGGCACTTTGCAACTTCCAGTGTAACAAACAAAAAAAAAGCTTCGGGCTTCTCACTTGGCTTAGGCAGAGGGTTGCACAGATGAATTACTTGGCATTTACTTGCTTTTTTTAAAAAAAGATTTTATTTGTTTTTTGTTTTTTAAAAGCTAATCTTTATTTTATTTCCCCCTATTATTTGTCCCCTTATACCCTCTCTTCCCAGCAGTCACCACACTGTTGTCCATGTCAGTGAGTCCTTTCTCCATTTCTGCTGGACCCCTCCACCCCCTAACCCCCACCCAGCTGTCATCCGGCTCTCCAGCTACGAGTCTGTCCCTAACTGCATTTCTCTTAAACACACAATTTCTCGGCATTATCTCACAGGTAACAACAAGCAGCCTTCAGGCTTGGCTTGTGTCATAAAAATCCAGGAGAATGAATCAAAGTGAGGTCATGTGAAAATTTCACTGTCAGCGTGACTAATGGATGTGTGGGAAGAAGAGACCGTGCACCTGCCTGCCTCCTCCTGGAGCCCTTCCCAGCCCCGGGGCAGAAACCAGTAGTTTGCACCAACACCACCTTGAACTGCATTGGCCGCTGCTTGTTTTCCCACGTGGGAAGGTAAGGGTGGAAAGGGCCACGCTGGCTTCTGGGCTTTTATCTCACAGCTGATAATCACCCATATTCACAATTTACATTTAAAAAAAGCATGTGTTAGAAATGTTAATGATATTCCCATACAAAAGTCAAAGTAAATCAAGATGAGTGCTTCCTAAGTCACACACAGTAATTACCAGGAAAATGTATGGCTTTGCAGTTAAGTGGTGCCTTTTCAAACACAGGGGAACCCTTACTTTGTGCTATAATCTTAGTAACATCAAGTGGTGTGTAGTGTTCTCCCCCTCCCCCAGCTGCCACCCAGGGACAGCACCAGAAAGTATCAGACCCAGCTTCACAAACCAAAACAAAATGAGCTAAGCGCAGTTATCACCACCTCTTAGGAAATTACGAAATAACCACAAACCCGCCAGGGCTGTATCTTTGTGCTGGTCACTGACCTACTGCCTGGCACACTGGTGGGTTTGCGATTAATACTGATTAAATAAATAAATCCATGAGGCCTCTGTTTGGACTAGGGACATCAATTTCTCAGGTCAGTAAAAAAGAAAGGTCTTTTCTATTTCACATTTTTATTCTGAACTGGAATTTTTTTAAATTGAGGTCTTTCAGAAGAATTGAGAGTGTTTGATTTCATTTGAAGTAATGGTGTAAGTTATCTACTGATTTTCTCTCCTTTTCCAGTCATTGTTCCATTTCCTGTACGCTGCTGACAAGTGCCCTGCTCCCCATTCCTTCAGCTACTACCTGGACAGAACCAGGGTCAAGTTCTCACCTGATTCTCTGTTGCCTCGGGGTGAGGGTAGAGCACCCCATCTTGAAGCTCACATGCTCAGCACACACAGCCCCCATCCAGAGGCCGGGGCCAGATGAAGCTGACAGCGGTTAATTCACTAGGAGCCTTGCTGGACAGGCAGCCCACCCTGGGCCCCCAGAACACACCCCGTGGGTGCCTCCCATACACACCTTATTACCGTGGGGGTGATCTCTGCACAGAAGAACACACTGAGGCTTCCCACTGCATGGGAGGCAAACATGCCCACGATGGAAAACGCGATGGAGAATTTGTCCTTGACACTGTCACTCATACCTGAAGGACAATCAGAACGGGATGGTGAGGGGGAGCAGAGGGAAGGGAAAAGGAAGCTAGCAAGGCCAGGGCAGAGGGAGCAGGGAGAGAGGGGAGGAGGGTGGTCTGGGAACACACAAAAGGTCTTCCGTCCTCCCCTCGCCCAGTTTGAGGTGCAGACCAGATGCTTGGTTCCCTCTGTACATGGAGGATCACCTCCAGGGGTAGGAGGTCAGGCCTTCCTGGCAGTGGACTTAGCCCGGGTTCCTGAAGGTCCCTGTGGGT
This sequence comes from Phyllostomus hastatus, assembly GCF_019186645.2. Classification (NCBI taxonomy): domain Eukaryota; kingdom Metazoa; phylum Chordata; class Mammalia; order Chiroptera; family Phyllostomidae; genus Phyllostomus; species Phyllostomus hastatus. The sequence goes on along the minus strand of NW_025333867.1, from coordinate 8,082,866 downwards.
CTTGTATGTTGGAGCACACACGGACTTCACCAGAATTCCTGAGGCCAAGAGTCAGCCTGGCCGGAAGGAAGGCTGGTGGTCTCTCTGGTGATGCAGCAACATCCATTCTGTCCAAGCCTTCCACAGTGGCTCCAGAAAAAGTTTCTGTGCTCCAGAGAACCCTGGTTACTCAGGTCTCAGGTGTGCCCAGTCCAATACATGGGACAAGGTACCTTAGGCTTAATTCAAAAGGACAAAAACTTAAATAACCCAAGCAGAAAAATTTATGGGACTGGAGGGAAAGGTCTCAACCAACCCAAGCATCTTGCAAATGGCACCAGAGTCTGACCTCACACCAAGGTGGCATCTAGCACAGAGCAATAGCATGCTGTTGGGGGTCATACATTGAGCACAGCTCAGTTCCCTGCAAGGGTGCATGGGGACCTCAGGGCTCTCCCTGTGGAGGGCCCTAGTAGCATGGGCTCAGGTCATGCCAGGCACATGTGACCAGCAGCACTGAGTGCACAGCGGTGGCTCTGTGGCCCCATGGAGGAGAGCAGTGAGCTTGCGTGATTCACAAGGCGGGCAGCAGCCTCCCCTGGCAGCACAGCCAACCAGGCTTCCTGTACTCTAGGGCCTTCTGATCTTGTCCAGGTGCTGTGCCTAAGACACACTGCATGGGTGGCAGCTGAGGGCCTGTGCTGGCTGCTGGTGCTGGTGCCAGGGGAAGAGGCGAGGGCATGCCTGCAAGCCGGGCACAAATGGGAGAACCAGCCGCTCTTTCTAGAGGCGAGAGGCAGTAGAGAACACAGATGTATGCTTATAGTGTCCAACCTACGGCCAACTTCAGCTGCAACTCTTGGAGGGCAAAGGAGGAGAAACAAAAGAGAGGGAAACCACAGGTCTGTGAGTGTTCACAAAAACGCCCATTTGGATGCAACACCAAGATGATGAGGCACATGGCACCAGCGTGCAAGGCTCACCTGAGTCTGGATGCTGGCTGTACTTTCCAATCACTGGGTGGCGGAGATGATGGCACCCACCCGGCCGAGGACGAACACAGTGGGAAAAGGGGGGAGAAAGAAAGCATGTTAGGTATGAAGTGATCACCGTGTTTCCATGTGACTGGTATCTCAGTGAATTCCCTTCCAGGTCTGGGGCCAGTGTTAGAGAGATGGAGGAGACCCGTGGCAACAGTCCCAGCACTGGAATTAACACTCGACTAAACAAACCCTTTTTGTCTGGAAGGGCAGGCCTTAGATCCTGGGGAGAGAGGGGAGCTCTCCAGAACAGAGACTGGCACACCTCGTCACCTCAAGCCAAAGGGTTAATTTCATTGTGTGTAAAGTTATTCACTGCTGGTCTGGGCTCAAGGGAGCAGCGGCACTATGGGGGCAGACCCAGCAGGCAGCATTTCTTATACTCTGAGCTCTGATGATTCTCAGACTACTTGTCCTTTGCACGAAGTTCCTGTGGCTTTCCTGCTCGGGGACAAAGAGCACTGTGACACCTCTGGGGGCTGCCACACCCCTGCACATCTGCTGGAACGTCCACTCACAGAGGCTCCCTGGAAGGGTAGCTCGGCGGCCCCAGCAGGGACAGGACGGTCAGGAGACAGACACCACTTATCCATTTCCTCATCAGTCACAGCTGAAGCAAAGGCCAGTCTCACAAAGGAAATGCACGGTGCATGAGAATGTGCCGATAGAAAAACAGCTCCTGAGTTTGAAACTAGCTCATCTATAATCCAGTTTGCACAACAAGGCTGAAGAAGTTGTGAGTTTTTTCCTTTCTCTTCCTTCCATTCTGGATGCTGACTCTTGTGCCTCGGCCACATGGTGCAAACCTGAAATTCAAGTGGCTCTGCTCTGTGGTACAGATGGACGGGCTCTGAGCCTGATCCCCCAGTTTGGGTTAACTCTCCTTGAGACTGCGAGAGCAGTCAGTGGCCTCTGTGTCCCTGCAGGGTCCGAGCCGGCCCCAGGAGGGCCTTGCCTGGGCAAGGACGGCTCAGCTGTCCTGCTCATTCAGGTCTCATTGGGGATAGGTCAGAGAATCCCTGTGGCTTCTTCCGGGCAGGAAGGTGGGTGTTTGTTCATGAGGAGCTCTTCTGAGTGTGCCCACTTATAGTGGAGGGGCTGCATGGGTTCCCTAGCTTTTCTTTACATTATTTTAAACATTTACTGAGAGATTCTTTGGCCCAAAGACAAGCTGATGAAACTGGGAATGTCTGCTGAAAAGCAGTGTCCCAATGTAAGAATGTGAAAATTAATTTCCCCCTGAATTTCCCAGGGGAGAAGCGAGTCCTCAGTTCTTCTTTGTCATGTGATGTGTCACAGAGAGAAAGTCTGGTGGTGAGAAAAGCCATGTCCACAGTGGTGCAGTCAGGAAGGCTCTGAGATGGAGCCCCAGGGTTGGGTGGGGAGGGGAGGAAAGGCGGTCACCATGCACCTTTCAGTTAGAGCCGTCCTTCCCAAACCATCTCCTCAAGCTGTTGATTCTGGAATACCAGGTCACGGAACACTGTTCTCAGGCTCATCAGCCCTTTCAGATACCCTTTGTCATATACCACCCACCCCCTCCCCCCCCACCAGCCCCCATCCCTGGGCCCTGCTGTGGGGTTGGTCCCACTCCCTGGCACCACTCACAGTTGAGGAGCCCGAGCTGCAGCAGCGAGGCCAGGGCGGTGAGGATCATGAAGAGCAGCAGCCCTCCCCTGCGTCCCAGGAACCGGACCACCACACACATGGCCAGGCAGGACGCCAGGGCAATGCTAGCCATGGTGTAGTAGTCAGCATAGAAGTTCTCGAGGAGCGGCACCTTCACCTCATGGCCCATCATGCTCCTTGCAAAGCAGTGGTGGATCCCGTACCCTGTCAGCCTGCGGAGACACACCGAGAGGGCCGTGAGTGGCATGCAGTGACAAGGGGCCGGGCCGTGCCCTGGGAGGTCACTGCGTGCACTGCCTGGGTACAGGAAACGTATAAGCAACTCTGTATGTGATCAAAAGCATGCTGTTACCATCAATGGAAGTGCAGCAGAGTGCCATGCAGACAGCAGGAAAGTGTCCCTCACCGGGCGGCCATCTCTTAGGCAGAAAGGTATGACAGCACAGGAGTAAAGGGAACCCAGCACAGAAGACAACGTGCCCCCATGTGTCAACTTGTTTAATCCCACATCGGTGCTGGAAAAGCTCCAGTGGAACCCAGCTCACAGGTGGGCAAACAGGCTGAGGGCATTCTCGAGCTGGCAAGGGACAAGTTCTAGCACACACTGCCTATCTGTGTAGCGCTCAGGGTCAGATGCCTGACCTGCTGGACTGCGGGTAGAGCTGGCTGGCGCCCCAGCTGCCCCGAGGCTGGGGGTAGAGTCCATGTCTCCCAACATGTATAACCTTCAGAGCACTGGTTAGGGAGCTCTGACAGGCTTATCAGACTTAACGAGGGCCCCTTAGCAAAGGTGGAGCCCTGGACAGGCCAGTGGGCCTGTCTTGGTCATAATTCAAAGTCCAGCTGGGGAGAAGGGAAGCTCTTCCTGGCTGTCTCGAAGTGGCTCTTTTCCAGCCCCTCCCTGACCTCAGTCCAGATGTGTCCCCCTGGTGACTCACGAGTTCACACACAGGACCACGATGTTCTTCCACAGGTTCCGGGTCCCCACCATTTTCACGATGCAGACCTTCTTGGGTCTCCGGGAGAGCTCCTTTTCCAGCTCTGCAGAGAGAAAGAGCCCGTGACCTCTCAGCAAGGGGCTGCATAGGCACTCTCCAAGGCAGCCCTATCCCCCGAGTTCACGCATCAGGAAGAGGGGAGAATGCTTCTAGTTTGTTTTTTTTCCTCTTTAAGCCAGGGGATAGAATCTGGCTGTCATTGTAGGAAATGTGTTCAGACCCTAACTTTGCAGCTTAAATTTCCCCAGGGGTTTGAAGGGAGCCAGGGCATGCTGTCAGCACACAGAGCCTCCCCACAGACCAGGCAGACACAAAGAGCAGAGGCTCACTCCACTCTGGCCGAGCACAGGACTATGTGATGGTGTTCTAGGTTACTGAGCACTAACTGGGCCCTGGGCATATGAGAACAGTGGTTTCCTCACAGAGTTGGATCTGTCTGCATCACCCACTGCTCAGAGGCTGGGAGAAGCACATGCCGATATGCTCCTTAACTCTGGTGGCAGGACACACGATGGCCATAGCCAGCCACTCCTTCTGAAACTGCCCCTCAAGAGTATGCATCTTCAAAAGAGAAGTGAGTGAGGGAATGGGTATGCTTATATGTGATTATACCTACCCTATATGTGTATGCTTTAGTTAACAGTCAAAAGTCTTTGGGAGCTGGACAGGACAGGTCATGTTTTGGCTGAAAGTGATGTAACCAGCTACAAAGTTATGAGACAGTTTCTCGTGAGGCTCAGACTAGCTCTGAAAGCCACTCTGACAGACTGATGGCTCTCCAAGGCCACATTACCAGGTTCAGTGAGTTTGCTGAAGTCCTGGGGCTGACTTAGCAATTTCACAGGGAAGATCAAAATAGGCAGTGTCTGGACCATCACACATTTGGCCTCGCAGGGACCTTCCTGCTCTCCTAGCCACACATGTCCTTGGTGAATAATTCCCTATGCAAGAGCTAAAAGACAAAAAGAAGACGTAACCAATCTGGTGGGTGGCCAGTGCCCTTTAAGTCTGTTAAGGCCATGAAGACAAGGAAAGACAGAAACTGTCAGAGACCAGAGGGGACTGGGGAAAGGGGTGACTGAGCGCCTTCCTGGATGGGACCCTGGAGAGGGAAGAGGCTACTAATGCGGAGAGTGGGGACATTCAGATAAAGGCTGGGGTTTGGTTAACAGTAGTGCACCAGTGGCCATTTCTTAGTTGTGACAAATACCATGGAAATAATATTAGACATTAACAAGGGGGGAGACTGAGTCAGGGATATTCTGAAATTCTGTACTGTCTTTGCAACTTTCCTGCAAGCTCAAAGTTATTCCAAAATTAGTTTACTAATTTTTTTAAAGCAGTGGGGGTGGGAAGGTCTCCCTCTACTGAGGAGGCTTCTAGAGGTTAGAGGAACCGGGATTGCCTCAGAGGGACCTGGAGCAGCTCCCTCAGCACCATGTCTGAGGACTGCCCCCTCTGTACCTCCACCCCTCACACCCTGCCCCTACCTTACTTCTCTCCTTTTCTAGCCTCGTCCTGCTGTCCAATGGCAGGGGGGACACAAGCCTCATCAGTTACGGTTTGAAGGAAAATAGGTTCTGTAATCGTACAGATTTAGGAATTTTTATTAAAAATTTTTTTTTGGGATCAGTGTCACCAGCTGGGGCATTGAAAGGAGAAGGAAAAACCTTTCCTATGTCTGAGGGATACCATGCAACCCTGAGTATACAGGACTTTTTCTTCTTTCCCGTATTTAGGTTCTAAGACTGAGGTCTGTGCACAAACCAGGTGGCTGGCACTTCCATTCTGTGTCCACAGACCCTCTCCTGAGGTCTTCCCGACTTTTATGTTCCCCTCTGTAAAAATAAACTAACTGGATTTACAAACATACTTTCCTCATGGTTAAAAATCTAAAGAACTTTCAAAGAGCATTAGAAATATTAACTAAAAATATGGTAACATGTTGCACCCAGTGATCTGAGTATCTTCACTTTTGTAAAACTTATCAGGAATCAACCATAAAAGCTACAGTTGCTCACCATGGAAATCTTACAAGAAGAAAACTTAAATGTCCACTAGCATATTTATACAAGCTTAACGGTTGTGTTTTTTTAAATGTGGCCCAAACCTAACTTTTAACACATTATTACAAATAAAATAGAGGTTGCTAAAGAAGCTGTAGCAATGGCAATTGTGATCGCAGGGTTTTTTAAATAGCATTAAACTTTAGAGCCCCAAGTCTAAAAAACTGACTGCAGTCTACAGAGGTAACTGCATCATTCTAAATGGAATTGAATTAACCTGTCTGGTGCTACTGATACTTTGTTTCTGTTGTACATATCACCAGCCCATCAGCCTGAAACTTCCTCAGCACTAGGTCTGCTCTTCTGGGACGAAAACCCAGCAGCAGAGTTTACAGGAACCATTAGATGACTTCCGAGACCCCAGGGGTAGCTGCACAGGTAATGGGAAGAGGCCTCTGCATCTCCCTGGCTGTGGCACAGAAATCTCAGGGACATCCCAAAGCCACGTATGCAGAAATAGCAGGAGGAGAAGGGGCACTTGAGAGTCGGCCAGGCTCTGAGCATCAAGGAAACAACTGTTAAGGAAATTCCCCTTCTTGCTCCTTGCCAAAGCTCTTCAACCCTCTTGATTTAGAGCCATTAGAAACATTTCAAAACAAAAAACATGTAGAGCCAAGTTAGAAATCGTCCATCTAAGCCTCCTACTTAAGCAGCCAGACAGTGCCTACTCGCTATTCTGCAACCCTGTTCTGCCCCTGTGCCCTTGTATTTCCACTAACCCCTGCGAGACACAGCCAGAGGGTGCTGGTCTAGCTGGGCAGGGTCTCCTTCCCTGACTTGGGGTGCAGCACAGGGTCTGACCCACTCAGCTGAGTTCCAGCTTCCTGAATTCTTGTTGACTTTCCCTGGGAAAGTTACTTAGTTGCTCTTTGCCTCAGTTTCTCATGTGTTAGGTGGGACAATGCCCCCACCTCAGAGTACTGGTATGAGAACCAAATGAAAGAAGCGGCGAAGCCCTGTGTGGACTTCAGTGCTCCTGCTGACCCAGTCTGTCCCAACTTCTCTGCACTGACTGCAGAAGGGAAGGTGTCCCCTGCAGACGTAGTGGAACTGTTGAGATCTCTCCAAGGTTTAGAGATCCAGGGGAGGGGCCAACCTCTGCTTCCCCAGAACAGCAGAGGGTGAAGACAGTGCCACACCACCCAAGGCCTGCTGCAGGGACGCAGGGGCAACATGCATTGAGGGTAACCTGCATTTGCTTGGATGGGGGTGTCACATAAACTGGCTTTTTGCTTTTATACTTGGGTACATTGCGAACATAGTCCTGGCAAAACTGGAAAAACATCAGTTATGGAAATGAGAAACAAGAAAAGACCAAAAGAGAAGGGGGGTCAGGAGGAGGGTGCAAAAAGGTGGAAGAACAGGAGAAGGAGAAGGAGGAGCAGCGGCAGCAGCCACCCTCACACGAGTCATCACAAAATGCACTAAAAGCTCCTGGGAAGTGTCTCTGAGACCCCCAGTGAGCCCATGTTCAGAAGAAGTGCCTGCTGCCTCTCTGCTGTGTGGCCCTCAACCCTCAGGTACAGATTTAGAAATGGTGGCACTTGGCCAATTGAAGAGGTTTGCTTCAGAATTAAGTAACAGTGGAGGGTGCCTACAGGGACGTCATCATAAAATCACCTCAGATGGCCCGCTCTCCAAAAGCTGTCCAAGCTCCCTACCAGTGACCTAACTTCTGACCTCTGTAACACCCTCTCATGCGTGTAGCTCCAGCGGGCAAAGCCCCCTGCTGGGGAAGGAGGAGGAGTACAGGCCACAGTGGTTAGATGCTGGGTGCTAAGGTCAACCACAGTTTCTTCACTTGCCAGTGGTGTGACTTTCGATAGGTTACCTATTATTGGGGACCCTGAGGTAGCCTGATACATGGCTTCTCTTCTCACCTTGGGTTCCAAACAGATGGCCAAGACCAAGTGAGGCGGGCGAGGACAGAATCCGTGCTCTGTCACTGGGAAGGTCCCGGGGTTGGGACATGTGCATTGTGCAGACTCTCCTGCCCATCTTGGCGAGTCTGGGCCAGATTGGGTTCTCCTGGGTGCTGCCCAGAGAGGGCCTGATGTAGAAGAAAAAGAGGGGGTCGAGTTCACTCTCCCTCCTCTGGGTGGGCTCCTTCCACGTGCAGGGAAGCAGTGCTCTCAATGCGCAGCCTCTCTGGGCCCCATATCCTTACAGGGATAGCAGGGATGACCTGATTATCGATCTCCTCAGGCTCTGATGAGGACCAAATGCCCATAAAGTGTTCCACCCCATGCCTTGTGGGGTAACTGCCCCATGACTGCCAGTGTTGCTATTGCTAGGAGCATGGCGTTGAGCTCTTACTCCCAGATTTCTCTACAGAGTGGGCTGCAGTATACGTGACCACATTTGAAACCTGCAGACCCTACTCCGGCACTAAATGTTCAGACTCTTGGGAATTATGAGACAAGGAGAGGTGTCAGCACTTGGACACATCACGTGACACTAACGACTGTAGGAATGATACTGTGAGAATGAGACTCCGAAGCAGATCCAAATGTCTATGGTAATTCAGTTGCCAATTCCACCAAGAAAATCTGCCATATTCAATGATAAACAAAGATTTTTTTAAAGAGGAAAGGGCAGGAAAATTTTGGAACATCAGGTTTTCTTCTAGTCTGAATCCAAGGTTAGGATGCACAGACAGGGGCAGGAGCTCCCCTACACTCACATACCGACGCCACACCTGAGGCCTTCATCTACCTTGAGGCAACATACACAGCGACTGCAGCTGACCCCTGGGAGAAATTGTCCTGCCACTGCCTGACCACAGGAGACCAAGTTTCACTAGATATTCATGGAATGCCTGCTAGGAGGCAGGCCTTCTGCTAGTGCCAAGAAAACAGTGTAACCAGGTGCTATAGACAGGGTGACAGGCCCTAAGGAGCCACACAAACCATTGGTCACAGCTGGATGCTGGCAGCAGGGTCCAGGGCCTATGGCTGTGATGATGCACCACTGGAGAGCTGGCCTGGGTCTGGGGAATCTGGCTAACCTGGTTTCCATGGAGCTGGCCAAAGCAGAGCGAGGCTGAGGGCAGGAAAGTAGAGTGAAAAAGCCCTGTGGACAGGAAGCACCTGGAGTTTTCTGAGAGCCCAACAAAGGCCAGGGCATCTGTGAGAGGCAGGCAGTGGTGAGACAGGGTCTCAGAGCGGCCGAAGGACTTGGGGATCTAGTTGATGGGCCCTGGGAAGCCACTGACGAGTGTCTGAGCAGCTAGTGATGCGAGGGGAAGGGTGGCAGTGAGGAGGGAGTCAAGACAGATAAGGGGTGAAGTAGGACACTAAGGTGTTGGCAGGTGGATTAGGTGAAGTGATGGGAAGAAGGCTCTGAGCAGAAAAACATGTCCAGCCTAAGCAAGTTTAAAGTGTTTAAAGTGGCGGATTCTGATGAAATAGACACCTGTCTTCCCTCAAGCCCTGGGCCGGCTTCTGCCACGGTGCGATCATCAGTACGTCTGACAGCTGGGAGTGAATGGGATTTAGAGGCAGAAAAGGGGTTGTCCCCTGCAGGAGGGTGCCCCTCCTGAGTGGGGGTGCTGCCACACGTGCCAGCTCCCTCCCCCAGCCTCCTGCTGGGGCACCAGCATAAAAATATATGACCGTAAAACTCATAAGCAAAGAAAGGGGAAAAAGATTTAATACCACTTTCAAAAATAGGAGGGAAATGAATGAGTATAATTTAGATTGAGAAAACAAGATTTTCCAGGACAATATTTTAATCTGAAAGGAGTGGAACATGTGATTTAATTAAGGAAATGCCAGAAACAAATTGCACTGAAAAACTTAAGACCATTAACTGCCTAAATCAGCAAACACAACCCAAAAGGAGAAAAGTTAATTCAAGTCTCAGAGCTTGCCCTCATCTCTCAGAAGCAGCATAAGGAAGCCACTTCTGCTGGACTTCTTGGGTTCAAGTCCCAGCTCAACTACTTACTAGCTGTGTGACCTCCATCAAGACACTTACACCCCTCTGTGCCTCAGTTTCCTCACCTGCAAATATAGATAATTATAGTACTTCCCTCAGCAAACTCAAGTTGGGAAGAAATATAAGTTAATAAATGTCAAGCATTTATTAATATTAGGATTAATATTGGGATGAAATAGTAGATATTCCACGGACCTGGCCTCATGTCTGGAAATACTTCACTTTTCTACTTTTTCAGTCGCCCCACAAATAGGTCACGACAGATATAGACAATGGTGGCTCCCTGCAGACTGTATTTGGGATAGAGAGGCAGTGGAGGCCAGCCCCACCCCCAGCCAGCATTCTGCCAGCATTTAAACCTGGCGGGTAGGCGGGTAGGCGGGTAGGCGGGTAGGCGGGTAGGCGGGTAGGCGGCAGGGCTATGCGCCAGACTCTGGCTTTTGTACCCCTCCCAAATGTTCCCTTGACAACCAGGTGTGTACTAAGCTCATATCTCACTCCTGGTTTGGACAGGCTACAGGGGGCCCCACAGTGGGTCAGACTTAGTTGGGAAAAATCCAACACCTCAAAAATAGAGAGGATTTCAGTTCACTCACGTTCCCAGCCTGGCTGCAGACCAACTGCCACAGGAAATTAAACAGCTGGCCAGGGCAGCTGCTTGGTAAAACCAAGCCATCCCCAGCAGCAGGGAATTGTTGTCTCGGTCTGGGGCTAAACAACCTCTCCCAGGGCTGACTGGGCCACTGGGCTGTACTCACCAGGCATCACGCCTTTGATGTCACTCTCAGGGCTCATGCAGTTCTTCTGCGTGAAGTGCAGGATTAATTTCTTTGCAGACTCAAACTGCTGGGTGGCCATCAGCCACCGGAGGGACTCAGGGAATACCCTTCAAAGACATAAAAGGAATCAGTGAATGCCTTTGATTCTGGGGGGCATCAGAGGTTCAGTTTCTGTCCCCGGCAGGTGAACTCGGCAGGAGGTACCTCTCTCAGTTTCTGCCCTGGGACTGGGGAGGCCCATAAATGCTCAGGACTCCCATTAGCCCAATTAGGGGCACTAGACTATGGGTGCTATAGTGTTGCTAATTTTCTTTTAGAAAGTATAAAAATTGTGATTTTTAAATGTGGTAGAAAGGAACAATATCCTACCAATTTTGTCAAGATTTCAGTGTACGTATAAAATGCTTTCAAAAACAACCACCTATTTCTTTTTCTCTATTTATTTTTAGGGAGGGAGGAAGGGAGGGAGAAAAAGGAGAGAAACATCAATGTGTGGTTGCCTCTCGGGTGGCCCCTACCGGGGACCTGGCCTGCAACCCAGGCCTGTGTCCTGACTGGGAATTAAACCTGTGACTCTTTGGTTTGCAGGCCATCACTGAATCCACTGAGACATACCATCCAGGGCCAAATTCTTCTCCTTCCTTTTTTTAAAAAAGATTTTGTTTGTCTAGCCTGGCTGGTGTGGCTCGGTGGACTGAGTGCCAGCCCGTGAACCGAAGGGTCGCCAGTTCCTTTCCTGGTCGGGACACATGCCTGGGTTGCAGACCAGGTCCCTGGTGGGGGGCATGTGGGAGGCAAACACACATTGATGTTTCTTTCCCTCTCTTTCTCCCTCCCTTCCCCTCTCTCTAAAAATAGAATAAAATCCTTAAAAAAAGATTGTGTTTATCTACTTGAGAAGGGAGAGAGAGAGGGAGAGAAATATCAATGTGTGCGAGACACACTGAACTGTCACCTCTCACATGCCCTGAACTGGGGATCTGGCCCACCACCCAGGCACGTGCCCTGACCAGGAATCAAACCAGCAACCCTTCAGTTTGCAGGCCGGTGTTCAGTCCATGGAGCCACACCAGCCAGGGCTAAAAAAAACCACATATTTCTAAACCATGTCTAAGCAATTCATTGAAGGGCTGCATTTGTTATATTTTGTCACAAAAAAACCCATGTTAATAGGATAATTTTCAGTTTAAAAAATGCCCCCAAATACTAGCAACCTGACAGTTATTTTCAGTTCTTGAGGGTTTGAAGACTGGCTTCCACAGGGCTTACCCACAGAATTTATTTCATCTTACTGACTGCAAGTCTAATCCCCCAGAGATGATGCCATAACACACAGCAGTTTTCAAGTTTTGGTAGCAACAGATTCCTTGTTTGTTGGCTTTTAGGATAAAATCTTGTGAGGAAAGCCAACAGAAAAAGCCAAGGTTTTATTATCCATGCACTTTGTAAGTTTATGTTTATGACAATATGTACAAGTCAAAGAGAACAGTGCTCCTGTCTGGAGCAGGGGTTGACTCACTTTGCCTGAAAGTCCAAAGAGTCAGTATTTTAGATTGCATAGAGCCATGCAGTTCGTCCTAACTCCTCAACTGTGCCCGGTGTGCAAGCAGCCAGAGAACCTGCTCAGGGCTAGGTATGGCTGTGCACCTTTAGAATTTCATTATAAAATGGGTGGTACCGCTGATTGGGAGAAGCAAATATTGGAAATCAAAGTTAAGAATGATCATACTTGCCTTTGTCAGCCCAGTGCTTTAGTCATCACTGTATTTACTTCGGTTACATAGTATCAGGAGTCATGACTGGCACTAGTAAGAAGTTTACATTGTAACCACCCAATACCTGCCCTGTAAACTCAGGAGAGTCTCAGGAGAGGCTAGAAAAAGTTACCAGTGGACAATTTTATTTCAAAGTCACTTCACTAATAATATCTAATAACTGCTCTCTCTCTTACCTATTTGAACAAATACCAAGTTTTTACTTGCTTGTGACTGAATTTTGCAGAAACAGCCAGGTAGAATCCCACTGAATTTGGGGGAGATATTTGGGATGGCCTGATCTGAATGATAATTCATACTGGAGACCTGGGGAACTTCCTGAAGAATGGAAGAGCAACCCTCCTGCACAGCGCACGCAGGTACAGGAGGGCTGTGTGCCAGCCCAGTGGAGGCACTGCCCGACCCTTAAGACAGGGCCAGGAAGTCTCATGTCTTTTCATCTGGGAGCCCAACTGTAAGGCCACTAAAGCATACATTACAAATTGTAGGCATTCATTAAAAAAAGTAGTCAAAATTAATGTTTGTTTTGCTGGCCTGTAGTTTTTACAAATTAATTTTGTGTACTACAGTTTAAGCAAAGAGAAACAAAATATATTATAACAGACATCAATACAGATGTTAATATAGATATTAACATATTGCCAATGTTTTTATCAGATCTTTTCTTTATAATGAAATAACCTAACACAAACTCCAACCTCTTTATCACTATCAAATTATTTTCATCTTTCTGATCAATTTGGGGTTAGTGTCATTTTCTAATTTCTTGACATAGGCACATAGATCATTAATTTTAATTCTTCTTTTCTAATATATGCATTTCAGGCTTTGAATTTTTATCCAAGTATCATTTTAGTTACATTTCACGAGTTTTGATATGTAGTTCTTACTCTGATTTGATTCTAAATATTTTGTGATTTCTATCAGGATTTTTCCAAACATACAGGTTTTGAGATGGCGGTAATGATGAGGCTGCAATATTGTTTCATTAATTTTTAATTCTGTTAAACATGATCATAAAACAGTCTGCATTCCTGGCTTCTCTGGGGCCCCTCGGGCCTGGCTCTGTGACACAGTGCACGATCAGTCTCAGCGACTTCCTTTTGTTCACACAGGGTTCCGTGTGCAGCTGTGAAATCTGGCTGCTCTTTGTGTTGTGCTTTCTCCACTCTTGTCTGTCTGATCAAGTTGAGCATGAGAAGCTGGTCACTCTGCCCCTGACTGCAAATTTTAGGTCCTGATTTGGGCAGAGCTCAAAATGGCCCTCTGTGAATGGGCCATTTTGAGCAGTAGGCCCAAGGTGGGTGATGGGCAGGATGTAGGTTTTACAGAGGCTAAAGAGACTGAGGCCAATCAAGAAATGCCACCAACTTCAAGATGCTCCATATGATATCCCACCTTCCATCGCACATGACCGAGTCACCACGGCAGTGCAGAGCCTTGCTGGCTACACCTGGCTGTGGCCTGTGTATGGGACCAGGGAGCCACTAGGTCCAGGGTGTGCTGTGCAGTGGGGGTGGCATGTGCAGTCACAATGAGAACGCAGTGCAGAACTGCTGCCTTCTTCCCCAAAACACATTTATGAGTAGTTCAGCTAGACTTTGTCACTCCAGGAGAACCTTTTTAAAAGGTCTCTCAGAAAACCAGGGTATATGTTAATCTGCAAGTCCAAATTATTCTGCAGGGGGTCTCTGAAGTATAAAATATGATATATAAAATGTGGACATTCTGAGTCTTTTAAAAGTAATTTAAAATAACATCAAGTGATTATGGAATGAACTCCACAGCAGAAAATGAATTTTGAAAATTAAGACCATAAACAAATACAATGCAGGTGAAGAACAAAGCCCAGAGGACAGGAGACAGCAGGGTGGCGGCGCCAGCTCCACTTCCACCCTGGGGTGGGGGGTGGGGGGGTGGGGAGAGGGTGGGGCCCCAGGTGCCCAGGGCTGCAGGCACAGGGGGAGCAGACAAGCAAGGGAACATCATCCACAAGAAGACATCAGGTTTTCAGGTCCCCAGCAAGCTGAAGTCTTCTTCCTCAATTTAGTCTAAAGCTTTGCCAACAGAGTGGGGGCTGGGTGGGGAGGAACACAGTTAGGTGCACACTAGGAATAGTTTGGATCCCTGAACGGGAAGTGACAGCTCTGGGAAAATACAAAGCCATGTGGATTTGATGTCATTTTGTCTTCAAAGTAAAGCCATGCATTATGGATAAAAGGCAGACATTTTTGTTATTGAAATTCCATCACTCTGGGTGTTAATTCCCAGCGAAAAACACCCTCATATCTGGATCCACAAAGCCCATACCCTTCAGGAGAAGAGTCTTCTTGTCCCAGGTTTCCAGACCTCAGATGGAGACCAGAGTCACTGGGGAAGGCCTCGTGTGCGGCCGGAGGCCCGAGGGCCTGCCGGCTTCAGAGATGCTGCCCTGCTCCCAAGTGGCCTGTTGCCCTCATCACTCATTTTTTTACCTTCAAGTTGTGCATAAGGACAACAGAGTTTGGATAAGTAAAACTTGATAAAAATAAACACCCTTATGAGAAATGACAGTGAACAAGTTTCTTCCTAGAGAACCTCTAAGAGTGCAAACCCTATTGAGAAGCTTTCAAGGTGGCACCGTTCACAAACACACAGCACGATCCTAGGACTCCAGAAGCAGGTGTGGCCCCTTTCAGAGCTCAAACATTATTTTGCTCACCAAATTATTATTTTTTTCTAATTTGTACTGAGCATTGTCACTGCAGATACATTCCCGACCTCAAGGAACATTAAGAATTCTGCAGAAGGTGATCTCTGTGAATAAAAGTAATCTTCCTCTTCCCCATCCCAAGTGATTTGGATAGAAGCCCACACAGAATGGGATACAATGGAGGCAAAAGAAGAGAGTGGGTGGTCCTGGGATGGGTGGAATAGGGGGGCCGGGAAAGGCTCTGTGGAGGAGACACATGCTCAGGCTGTGTGGTAGATGGGCAGGTGTTGGTCACGCAGAGCATGTCGTGGGGTGTGTGTGGAAACAGGACCCTGAGGAGAGGCCAAGGGCCAGGAAACAGCATGCTGTGTTTGGGGGGCTGCAAGCTGGTAACACCAGATGCTATCCATGAGATGAGATGGGAGGGAGAGACAGGAGTCAGGGAGCCAAGGATGCTGCACATTATGGAGTCTAGTGTGCAGCATCCCTCTGATTAGAATGAACTGACGTGGAGAAGCAGGGCTCTCCTAGGAGATTTGGGCACAAGATAATGGGCGATTCCTGTTAGTCACACACCATCTCTGTGGCAGACGGCACTGCAAGCTCTCTCCCCACAACTGGATTTATGATCACTGGGTACTCTTCTACATGTTTCCTGTGGGCTAGACTCTCTCAAGCTTGTTACCTAGTAGTAATATTGTCCCTGTTTCATAGATGGGAAAACTCAGACACAGAAAGTGTAAGGTCATAGTCCAGATTCCAAGGCTATTAAATGACAGCTGGATTTGAACCCAGGCAGCCTGACTGAGAAGCCCACATCCTTCCCCTCAGTGGACAAATCCCACATGCCTGCCTGGTACTCAGATGACTGAAGTTTGGGAGGTACTGTTCTAACGATGCTTCCTTACATGTTCCAGAATGCCACAAGTCTAAAGTGAACATATGGACTACTGAAGTTTTACTATGCTCTCCATGTATTTAAATTTGCTACAAAGTCATAAAGAATGCAGTGAACTGTTAGCCTAAGAAAGCCCAGAGAAGGCTATTCTAGTTTCGATAATGTGCAGTGTGGCCACTTTAGAATATTTAATGAAATCTCTCCTGAGAAGTAACAATATAACATGCAAATGAAAAATCCAGCCAATGGCCTAAGATCTGAGAGGAACAGAGCTGAACCTCAGAGAAATTGATCATTTTCAACACAAATAAAAGAGCATGATAGGGAGCTGGAGGCCGTATCTGCCTGGTGCATGCTCACATGTGGATGGTGAGAAAGTGACCTTGAGGATGGCTCCTGCAATGACAAAAGGTTAACAAGGTGTAAGAGCCACAGTGCCTCTCTGGGAGCTAGCTTTGCAGTGGCTGCTGGAAGCAGCTGTGGCTATGGGGAAAGGAAGTAGTCCAGGGAGTGAATGGTGGATTAAGCAGTTTCAAAAGCTGGAAGTATTTAATTTTTTCATGCTCATTGTGCAGTAGTACTATTATTATGCCTCTTTTACAGATGGGAAAACTGCAAAGAAAGTCCAAGTTCGTTGCCCAGATAACACAGTTATTAAAGTGGCAGAGCTGGATTTGAATACAGACAGCCTTAGTTGAGATTTGCAGGCTGTGATCACTCTAAGCTGTTGGTTCAACGAGTCCCAAGGCTTCTGTAGAAAGGACATGGGCAAAACTAAAAGTCTCTACTTGTGCTGCTTAGTCTGAAAACTCTTCAGGAAGTGAGGGTCAGAGTAAGGACAGAAGTCTCATCTCATTTCAGCTGATGGCCTTCTTGCTCCAAGGCCAATGACACATCGGTTCGGAGGCCTTCTCAGGAACAAGCTCAGGATGGTTGGAAGGTCCACAGTCCCAAGTCAGTTCCAGGATCCAAAAGCTTCTGAAATCCCAAACCCTTTTCATTTAACTCACTTGGGAATGAAAACTTAACCATCCTGCATTTGTGTAGCACAGACATTTCACTACAGACATATCGACTACCTGAGCTGAGTACCCAGAGACTGTGATGAGAGTTTGACAGGTCAGTATTTCCAATAGGTGACAGGAGAGCTATGCGTGGGGACACCGCAACTGGCGACTGCCAAGTGGCGACTGGCTGCAGGGCTGTGCAGCATCCCTGCCTGGTTTCTCTGAGGTCACCCAGCCACAGTCAGAGGTGAGATTATCAATGGCAAAGAGTTCCAGGTGAGGTAACGGGAGTCAAAGTCTTTGGCTAGGAAATGAATTAATTAATATAGTATCTTCTATTATAGTTGTTCAATTTCTTTTTTTCCCTTTTGCCCCCCTCCACCCAGCCCACCCTTCTTGCACACAATCAATCCTCTGTGTGCTGTCCATGTCCATAAGTCATTCACACATGTTCTTTGACTAGTCCCTTCCTCTTCCTTCCACCATTATCCCCCTCCCTCCTCTCCTCCTATGGCTGTCAGTCTGCTCCATGTTTCCATGTCCCTGGTTCTATTTTTCTTGTTAGTTTATTCTGTTCATTAGATTCCAGTTACAAGTGAGATCATATGGTATTTGGCTTTCACTGACTAGATTAGCATAATAGTTTCTAGTTACACCTATGCTGTTGCAAAAAGTAGGACTCCTTTCTTCTGCGTAGTATTCCCTTGTTTAAGTGTGCCAATTTTTCAAACCACTCATCTACTGATGGGTATTTGGGCTGTTTCCAGCAGTTAGCTATTGGGAATGGTGCTGCTATGAACACTGGGGTGCATAGGTTCTTTTGCATTGGTGTTTCAGGATCCTTAGGGTATATTCCCAGCAGTGGAATCACTAGGTCATAAGGCAGTTCCATTTTTAATTTTTTGAGGAGATTCCATACTGTTTTCCCCAGTGGCTACACCAGTCTGAATTCATACCAACAGTGCACTAGGATTCCCTTTTCTCCACATCCTCACTAGCACTTGCTGTTTGTTGATAGGTATGAGGTGATATCTCATAGTGGTTTTAATTTGCATCTCTCTGATGGCTAGTGATGCTGAGCATCCTTTCATATGTCTATGAGCACTCTGTATGGTCTCTATGGAAAAGTGTCTATTCAGGTTCTTTGCCCATCTTTTACTTGTGTTGTTTGTTTTCATGGTGTTGAGTCATATGAGTTCTTTTCTTTAAAAATATATTTTATTGATTATGCTATTACAGTTGTCCCATTTCATCCCCTTCACTCCCCTCTACCCTGCACACCCTCTCCCACCCATATTCCACCCCCCCCTTTAGTTCATGTCCATGTATCATACTTATAAGTTCTTTGGCTTCTACATTTCCCATACTATTCTTACCCTCCCCCTGTCTATTTTCTACCTACCATTTATGCTACTTATTCTCTGTACCTTTTCCCCCTCTCTCCTCCTCCTACTCCGCTGTTGATAACCCTCCATGTGATCTCCATTTCTGTGGTTCTGTTCCTGTTCTAGTTATTTGCTTCATTTTTGTTTTGTTTTAGGTGTGGTTGTTAATAATTGTGAGTTTGCTGTCATTTTACTGTACATGTTTTTAATCTTTTTTCTTAGATAAGTCCCTTTAACATTTCATATAATAAGGGCTTGGTGATGTTGAACTCCTTGAACTTGACCTTATCTGAGAAACACTTTATCTGCCCTTCCATTCTAAATGAAAGCTTTGCTGGATAGAGTCATCTTGGATGTAGGTCCTTGCCTTTCATGACTTGGAATACTTCTTTCCAGCCCCTTCTTGCCTGTAAGATCTCTTTTGAGAAATCAGCTGACAGTCTGCTGGGAACTCCTCTGTAGGTAACTGTCTCCTTATTTCTTGCTGCTTCCAGGATTCTCTCCTTCATTTTAATCTTGGGTAATGTAATCATGATGTGTCTTGGTGTGTTCCTCCTTGGGTCCAACTTGTTGGGGACTCTCTGAGCTTCCTGGACTTCCTGGAAGTCTATTTCCTTTGCCAGATTGGGGAAGTTCTCCTTCGTTATTTGTTTAAATAAGTTTTCCACTTGTTGCTCTTTCTCTTCCCCTTCTGGTACCCATATAATTTGGATGTTGGAATGTTTAAAGATGTCCTGGAGGTTCCTAAGCCTCTCCTCATT
Source organism: Phyllostomus hastatus (assembly GCF_019186645.2). Lineage (NCBI taxonomy): Eukaryota > Metazoa > Chordata > Mammalia > Chiroptera > Phyllostomidae > Phyllostomus > Phyllostomus hastatus. Next base: position 8,063,918 of record NW_025333867.1, on the reverse strand, counting down.
TTTTTTGAATTCTTGTTTCTTTACTCTCTTCTGATTGGATGTTTCTTTCCTCTTTCTGGTCCATTCCATTGATCTGAGTCCCAGTTTCCTTCCCATCACTATTGGTTCCCTGCGCATTTTCCTTTATTTCACTTTTCATAGCCTTCATTTTTTTTATCTAATTTGCAACCAAATTCAACCAATTCTGTGAGCATCCTGATCACCAGTGCTTTGAACTGTGCATCTGATAGGTTGGCTTTCTCTTCATTGCTCAGTTGTATTTTTTATGGAGCTTTGATCTGTTCTTTCGTTTGGGCCATTTTTTTTTGTCTTGACTCGCCTGTTACATACTGAGGGGTGGAGCCTTAGGTGTTCCCCCCGGGCAGCGTAATGCTGAGTTGTGATGCTGCATGTGGGGCAGGGTCCCAGAGGGACCAATGGCATTTGCTCCACTCTCCGCCGGATTTCAGTCCCTACACCGCTTCTCCCAAGCAAAGTGAGCCCTTCTGGTGCTGATTCCCATGTGGGTGGGTTTGTATACATTCTAGGACCCTGCGAGTCTTTCCAACAAACTCTCCTGTGAGGCTAGGAGTTCCCAGCACCTCAACCCCAACAGGTGTTTTCAATCAGTGTTTTGAAGCTTTATTTCCCTGGGCTGGGACCCTGGGTTGCATGGTCTGTCTCACTCCCTAGTTTTGCCTGGTTTATCTGCATGCAAATGTGGGGCTGCCTGGTCTGCCAGCCACCTTGTGCGCTTTGACCCTCCACAATCCGCCACCTCTCTGGGTCCGCCCACTGATGCCTTGTGTGCCCTGGGCCCACCAGCTACCACTTTGCCATGACCCCTCTCTGCCCTGCCACCAGACTTCAACCCTCCTACTGGTCTGGATAAATGGGTCTACTTTTACTAGGAATTGTGTTGAATCTATAGATTACTTTGGGTGGTATGGCCAATTTGATGATGTTAATTCTTCCAATCCATGACCATGATACATGCTTCCATTTGTTTGTCTTCCTTAATTTCTTTCTTCAATGTTCTGTAGTTTTCTAAGTACAGATCTTTTACCTTCTTGGTTAAATTTATTCCTAGGTACTTCATTTTTCTTGTTGCTATAGTAAATTGGATTTCCCCCCTTAGTTTCCCTTTCTGATACTTCTTTGTTGGTGTACAAGAATGCCAATGATTTCTGAATACTGACTTTGTGTCCTGTTACTTTCCTGAATTCACTTATTAGGTTGAGTACTTTTTTGAAAGTTAAATTTTAACTAAGCAAATCATACATCAATCCATTCTCTACTTAAGAATTAAAATATTCCAGAGAAGACAAAAGCCCTCCTTGACCTTTTGTCCCAAATCCAGTTCCTCAGCGCTGCCTCTTCCCCAGCAGCGCTGACCCCTCCACAGTGGGTGCAGACCCTTCCAGTCACATTCTGGGCACTCGCACACCCATGTATCTCACACTTCCTCCACGTGTCCATGCCCCAACTTTTAGTAAAAGAGGTCAGTTTCACTCTCAAAACTTCCCCTACTTCCAGAGTGCCATATATTTGCCCACCCGCTGGTCCAGAAGAGGTTGCCCCTATGTGTTGTGCACAGTGGTTCCTTCTGGATGTAACCCACACTAATTTTCCACTTGTGAGCTGAGGGCACCGATGCAAGGGATCCAACTTCAGAGCAACCTGAGCAACATGATTTTTCAGCCTGTTCACGGAACTTAAAATTACCACATGGATCTACATATAGGATACTTCCCATGTGGCCTCCATTATTCTATAACATACCAAGAACTAGAATTTAAGTGAAAAAGACTTCTGACTAAATACTGCAGAGGTGACAGAAGCCATCCACTGAAAACATGGACTTTCTTCAGAGAAGGACCTTGAGTCTCTCCTCTGACACCTGAGTTTTAGGTTAGAAGGCCCTAGACCAGAAACAGGGATGGGGAGGTGGCCTGAGCAGAAAGGGGCTGGAAGGCAGCTTGAGGAAGCACAGGCATTCCAGCCGCCCTCAGGAAGGTGCAAGACTTCACACAACCATGAATCCCTCTGAAAGTTCAAACTACTCTAATGGGGACACGCTTGATGCCCTAATGAAAACTCTTGACTTGCTCATCAAGAAAAGGCAAAGCTACAAAACTGAACTACAGAGTCAGAGGGGCTCTCGAGTTGCAGTAAGTCCAGCCCCACAGCGCACGTCAAATGAGCTGAACCCAGGCAATGCCTTCGCGGAGGGGACATCAACAGCACCATCAGACCTGAACTTGGTCTTTAGACACCTAGACCAAGGTAATTTTCTCCACATCACTCTATGTTCATAGTACTGTTTAAAAAGCAGAAAATATATTTTAGAAGATATCCACCCAGTAGCTACAATACAGTATTAATTCTCAAAGAGTTAAAATTTATTTACACAGAAGCATCTTCCCAATGGTATCATGTAAATAATGTTACTATGTCAAGACAGAAAAGTTTTCTGTATTCCTAACTGATGCTACTAAGTGGTTGTTCCTCAAAGCTGAGCATCAGTGTCAACTGAAACGAGAACCCCATCTGCTCACTCCTCCTCTTCAGCACCCCAGTTCGCTGGGTGCCTTTCAGACCACAACACCTACGGCTTCACAGTAACTGTTCCTTCTCAGACACTTGCCCCACTCTGCCTGCACTCCTGCCATTTCTATTATTTGGCAAAGTCTCAAGCCCACCTGATTTACATTCATGGATCTGTTTTACATCTTAGTTCCTATAACCTGTAACTTCATAGAATCAGTAATTGAAAATACTTGATCCTTTCATTATGAAGTGATATTTTCCCTTGACATTTAAGAATAAAACCAAGCATTCCTTCTACCCAACTGGAGAATCTGACACAGACAAGTATACTATCTAGGCTGCTTTCTTACTAATTCGTTTAACACCTGTTCTGATAAAATGCCAAATTGGTGATACATTAAAAGCATGAGTGTCCTCTTTAAAATACAGAAAGGAAATAAGATTAACTGCTAATACTCTATTAATTTTATCCTCAAGTCATTTATTTTTCTGAAGTACTTAGTTTTAGTACTTAGCATAGACAGGTATGCCTTCATGTTGTGATGCAACATTACATGATTCATGGAATAAATGTATGCTGAGCATGCTCAACCTGCCAGTAGAGAAAAACATGTAGATTAATAAATGCCTTAGAGTTCACAGCTTCTATCAAACAGGTTGCCCAATGTAGAAGAAAAGGCACAGCGTGGACGTGGGGACAAGAACCACAAAGAGCTTTGTAGAGATGAAGTTCCCTGAGTATGTATGAAGAGTGCTTTTGATTTAAAGAGGTGATTCCAGCTATTGACAATTCTAGGTTCTACTCATGAACATAGGGAATCACACAAAGGTTCTCCAAATAAAATTAAACTACAGTCTACAATTGAATTAAGTATCAATACCAGTTGGGAGACTTTCTTAAGGTTCTGCTTCAAAGCTCTTATAAAAATAGTTTTGATTCCAGTAGATAAGCTTTCACTTGGATTTTTAAAAAACCTTTAGTTCTGTTTGGTATATAAAAAATAAGGTAAGTAGGTTCAGGCCAAGGGATAGCAGACAGTATGAATTAGCTCTTTAAAATATTTCAAGTTCAGCCCTGGCTGGTATGGCTCAGTTGGATGGAGCTTCATCCTGTAAACTAAGAGGTCATGGGTTTGATTTCCAGTCAGGGCACAAGCCTAGCTTGTGGGTTTGGTCCCCGGTTGGGGTGTGTACGAGAGGCAACTGATTGATGTTCCTCTCCCCCTCTCTCTCCCTCCCTTCTCCTCTCTAAAATCAATAAGCATGTACTTAGGGATGAGGACAAAAAAAAGTGTCAAGTTCACGATTTCAGTTAAATGTGGTAATTTAGAGAGAAGAGATGAGTATTATGAAATTAAATAAAAGTTGGTTGTTAGGATGGTTAAACCTCAAAGTTTCCTAGGGCAAATGAACTCTTTGGGCAAAACTCTTTGTAAACAGGAATTCTTTAATATAAATGGTCATCCCACATAAGCTCAGACCTTTGTCTCTACTGTTTTTCAAAATAATACATATAAAAGCTCCATAATTCTTCTACTATAGAAAAATCATGGAGGAAATATACCAGGAGTCCTGGGCTTACATACCAATTTGGTTACCGTGGGCAAGTCACCTGACCCCTCAGGCCTCAGCTTGCCTGCATCTGTAGAATGGGTGGCAGGGGGGTGGAATGGTAGAATGACTCAAAGGCTCCAACATTCTCTATGGAGATTTATTTCAAAGGACTAATGGTAACTGTTGCCTCTTTCTGGAAGGTAAAAAAGATGCTGATCATGACAATACATTGAATGAACATTCTCTGGATGTTTTAGGTTTTGGTGAGGCAGAAAGGCGTCAGGCCCTAAAATGTGTTTGGAGCTGGAGCTAGCCTTTTAGATTAAGCAACTCTGAACATGTAAAAATTGGGATAAATTTTAAATGTTCCTCAGAAACATTGTAACCAGATGAATACTAGGCATTCACCAGGAAATATTCTGTATCTGGATTCATTTTTTTCTACTTTCTCCTTGCTTCAGCTTTTTCAATGTATAATTATCAGGCCTCAGAAAGTATAGAGCACATGGGGCATTTAAAAGGTAACACTGAAAGGGGGATTAATCTGGCATTTTTGCAAATGATAAAAAATACGGTGTTGAAAAACAATTTGAGAAACTAGTGGGCAGAAGGAACAAAGAAAGGTCTTATGTCGCTGCTTCTTCTAAATGGAATTTTATTGGAGCTTCTGTGTCAGCAGCTTACATCAGGCGTCTACTCAACCTTCTCCCCTGGACCCAGCCTCTCCTGACCTGCCTGCTCCACTCTTAACTCCACCCATGAAGGAGAGAGTAGAGCCCGTGCGGCCACATACTCACTGACTCATCATCCTAGTGGCCCTGCTGGTCTGCTCTGGCTTCACACCTGGCTCTGGAAAGCAGCCTCTTGTCTTTGCCATGCTCACCTCCCCCCACCCCCTCAATTCCTACAGAAACAGCCACAGCTTGTGGACCAGATCCCAACAGCTGAGTGAGGCCTTCCTGAGCTCCTGTCCAGGATTCCCATTTCTTGTGACACTGAAGTGTGCTTTGCCAGAGTCTCTTAGCCCAGCCGATGGGGGCTGGGCCCCTGGACTCTCTTTCTTTATCCAGCCTCCTGGATTTCTGCCAGCTGCTGGCAGCAACGGCTTAGCCACTATCACTAGCCACCTGTTACCAGAGGACCACCTACCTGACTTCTGCCAGCTGCCAACAGCCCAACCCCACCACTCCCACAAAACACACCAGCGTGGACTCTGACAGGCACCTGAGGTCAGCCTGCTTGTAGAGCTCAGTGACCTCCCACTGGCTGGCCGGAAGCAACCCCCAGCTCCCTTGGGTGGGGCGGTCATGAGATGGAATGTTGGTGGCACTGGAATCAGTCATGCTGGCCTTTAGAGCAGAGGCTGCACCCTCTGGCACAGCACAGGCCTTTCTCTGCTTCTCCCAGGAAGCAGTCTCGTTGACCACAGGGTTCCTAGTATCTTACATAATCTCTGCATACTCAGAGGTTGAAATTTGGGCAGCCTCTTTCTTGCCTGAGGGCTCCCTAAAGTTCCATGCCATCAGCAAATCCCAAAACACCAATTTAGAGAACAATTTTGTCTCACTGTTAAGTTGCTTGTTCACTGGTTGTGAATAAAATGTTGGTCACCGTTTTATTTATATGCCTTGCCTTTGGTTGGCATTACCCTACCTAGATTATCTTTAGACAAACAGAACTTGAATAAAAATTTTTTCATTTGCTTTAAGTTTCCTATAAGTCTCCCAAAATTAACTATCTGATAACCTATAAAAATAATTATTGCAGATTTATTCAAGCTCCCACAGACTATACACATGCTTTTTATGAGCCACCGCTTCCAGTTTCCTCTGTGAAAAACATTTTCCTATGTGACTTAGCTGTGGGTCTAGCAGAATTCCCATTCCCTCTGGTGTGTGGGAACCTCGCAGCCCCACTTTATCTGGAACAGAGTGGGCATAATGTGGTACTCTGCCCATTTTGAAATAAAACCATTTTTGATGGAGGAAGCTGTTGTGTCCCTCAAGTATGTGTGGGCAAGAAAAAAGACTGATAGCTGCTGGGATGAATACATATATATGTAATTTAAAACAAGTTTTTAATCCTCACCCGAGGATATTTTTATTGACTTTTAGAGAAAGGGAGAGAAAGAGAAACATTGACATGAGAAAGATCAGTTGCCTCCTGCACATGACCTGACTGAAGACCTAACCCACAATCTAGGTATGTGCCCCTGACTGGGAATAGAACCTGCAGCCTTTTGGTGTTCAGGACAACACTCCAACCAACTGACCCACCTAGCCAGGGCCATATATATGTTTTTTTTTTAATCGTTCTTTTGTCCTTCAAGTACAGTTGTGTCATTTCTGCCCCCACCACTCCCTCCCCCCCACCCATCCCCACCTCTCACCCTTTATCCTACTCCCCTTTGGCTTTGCCCTTGTGTCCTTTATACCTGTTGCTTCATGACCCTTCCCCCTTTTTCCTCCATTATCTGCCTCCATTCTTCCCTCTGGTTACTGTCAGTTTATTCCTTACCTCAGTGTCTCTCGTTATATTCTGCCTGCTTGTTTGTTTTGTTGATTAGGTTCCACCTATAGGTGAGATCATATGGTATTTGTCTTCACCTCCAGGCTCATTTCACTGAGCATAATGCTCTCCAGCTCCACCCATGCTGTTGGGAAGGATAGGAGCTCCTTCTTTCTTTCTGCTGCATAGTATTCCATTGTGTAAATGTACCACAGTTTTTGATCCACTCATTTACTAATGGGCACTTAGGTTGCTTTTAGCACTTGGCTATTGTAAATTGTGCTGCTATGAACACTGGGGTATGCAGGTTCTTTTGAATTGATGTTTCTGGATTCTTAGGGTATAATCTTATCAATGGAATTGCCAGATCAAAAGGCAGATCCATTTTTAGTTTTCTGAGGACATTCTACTGTTTTCCACAGTGACTGCACCAGTCTGCATTCCCACCAACAGTGTGCCAGGGTTCCCTTTTCTCCACAATCTCACCAGCACTTGTTTGGTGATTTGTCTATGATGGCCATTCTGAATGGTGTGAAGTGGTATCTCATTGTGGTTTTAATTTGCATCTCTCTGATGGTTAGTGATGCTGAGCATCCTTTCATACGTCTCTGGGCCCTCTGTATGTCCTCCTTGGAGAAGTGTCTGTTCAGGTCCTTTGCCCATGTTTTAATTGGAGTGTTTATCTTCCTGGAGTGGAGTCATGTGACTTCTTTATATATCTTGGAGATCAAACCCTTGTCCAAGGTATCAGTTACAAATATATTTTCCCGTATAGCTGGTGTCCTTTTCATTTTGCTGATGTTTTTAGCCATACAAGCTTTTTATTTTGATGAGATCCTATTTGTTTATTCTTTCCTTTATGCCCCTTGCTCTAGGGGACATGTCATTGAAAATATTGCTGCATGGAATACCTGAGGCTTTTCCTGCCGATGTTTTCCTCTAGGACTTTTATGGTGTCACGATTTATATTTAAGTCTTTTATCCATTGTGAGTTTATTTTTGTGTGTGTGTATGTGTTGGTGGTCCAGTTTCATTTTTTTTTTGCATGTAGCTGTCCAGCTCTCCCAACACCATTTGTCAAAGAGGCTATTTTTACTTCATTTTATTATGCAAATAATAAACCCCTTTGTCGAATATTAATTGGCCATAGAGACTTGGGTCTATTTCTGGTCTCTCTATTCTGTTCCACTAATCGATGCGTCTGTTCTTATGCCAGTTCTTACAATGGTTTGATTACCATGGCCTTGTAATACAGTTTGATATCATGTATTGTGATCCCTCCAACTGTTCTTTCTCAAAATTGATGTGATTATTTGGGGTCACTTATGGTTCCATATACAATTTTGAAATGTTTGTTCTATGTGAAATGTCATTGGTATTTTAATAGGCATTGTGTTGAATCTATAAATTGCTTTGGGTAGTATGAATATTTAATGATGTTAATTCTTCCAATCCATGAACACGGTATATGCTTCCATTTATTTCTGTTTTCCTCAATTTCTTTCTTTAGTGTTGTATAGTTTTCTGAGTACAGGTCTTTAACCTCCTTGGTTATTTATTCCTAGGTACTTTATTTTTCTTGCTGCTATAGCAAATGGGATTTTTTCCAATTTCTGTTTCTGATATTTCATTGTTGGTGTACAAGAATGGCATCGATTTCTGAATATTGACTTTGATATATATGTAATTTTAAAGGGTCTTGTAAAATCATTTCAACAATGACAGGAAGAACATTAATTCATCCACTCAAATTTTTATTTAGCTCCCATCAAGGAAGGTAGTGATACCCTGATGATTTTCAGAAACTTTTTTGTAATGTTAAACCACATGGATTAAATAAAAAGGAGGAACTCAGAAACACTCCTGAGAAGCTTAGCTCTGGGCCGTGCACACACTGCGCTTGGTGGCGCAAGGTCTTCCCTACACCCAGCACTTTTGTCCCATCCCTGGGACACTGCAGTGCTACTCACTGCACGTGTGACCACAGTGGACAGGCTGGTGGTCCTCATTCTGGCTCTGAAGTCACCTGCTGGTGATCAGACCTTGGTGGCAAGTACTGGCCCTGTGAGCAATCTGTCTGTGCCTTAGTCTCCATCCATGCTGGAGCTGTCCCAGTACCTACTCCAGAGGGTCGGTGGGAGGATTAACATGCTAACTTATAGAAAGTGCTTAGCAGCACCTGATATAGCAAACTCTCAAGACATGTTAAAAATTAGAGTTATTCTGGCCAAAATTTTTCTGATGAAGAGCCAGTGGTATTTAGGACCGTTTACTTACTGAAATTGTTAGCAATTTTTTTCCTGGTTATTTATCTAACCTGAGGGCATTTAAATGTTTTACACTGTTTTTTTCTTAAAAGTGCCAAAATTAAAATTCCTTTTAACACATACTTTTCCCCTAAGGGTATTAATTGTGTTACTCCTTTCTTGTGCAGTGTGCTCTAGTTTCCTTTGTTTCCAGGTTTCCCTTCCACTTGGGGACTTGATACTAGTACTTACTCTCCACTGTTTCATGGTGCAGCTCGATCTTTCTCTGATTTCCTCTTTATTTCCCATATGGTTCGTTATCTTCTTCTTATTGCTTTTCCAGATGCTAGATGATCATGATGACTGCCAACAGCACTTCTGTCTTGTCAGAATGAAATTCCAGCTGAACCAAGTGTGGTTAATAATTCACCACCTTCACCCATCTCCATGTCCACTGTTCTTTCTCAAAGCAATTCATGCAAAGCACACCTTAGGCGCATCCACCATGAGCTCCTCCTACCTAGTTCCCTGGTTAAAAGTCCTGGGGCCTGTGAAGGAAAACTGCACCCAACGTTTCCCTGCAGGAGTGAAGGGGCGCATTTGAGAGTGACAACTGCCTAAAGGTATGCTGTTGCTGCCCATGTAGAGGACAGGTAAGCAAGGTCACAGGCCATGATTTAAGACTCTAAAAATGAACATGCATATAGGTTTATGTTCTCACAGAACAGATACAATGGTAGGATGCAGTACTGAGATTTTTGTGCCTTCTTACATCAGTCCAGGGGTTTCTGGGACTTCTGCTGTCTGAGATGATCGAGACACATTTGTTCTCTGCAGTGGAACTGAACTAAGCACCAGGTCCTGCCTGCTATTTCCTTGACCTTCAAGGATGGCATCTGTTTCATTTTCCTACAGAATTAAGAAACCTCTTCTTACCAGCAGCGTGTGTTCCACAGCTGACTCTGATCTCCTTTCACGCCTCCTTAACAACATCATTCTTCAAAGTGCACCACGTCCCTTTTCCACATGCAGGGCATCTGCCTTTTTCTTCTATGAGGTGTAGCCTGGCATAGGACAGCACCTCTTTTTTAAAAATTTATTTTTACTTTATTTTGACTTATATCTTTCTATTATGTCCTCTTAGAATAAAAACTGTAATTAAAAAATAAAATAAATTCAAAAAATTTTAAAAAGAATAATAAATAGCAGTGGAAATTTAAGATAAAATATATTTTTTAAATGTTCTCAACTACAGTTTACATGCAATATTATTTTATATTAGTTTCAGGTGTATGCATAGTGGTTCGAGACAGCACTTCTTGAACTTGAGCACTGATCAACATCCCCTGGGGGAGCTCCTTAAACCACAGACCTCTGGGCTCCACGCTCACTCTTTGTGTTTCTAACAAGTTCCTGGGTGGTGAGGATGATGCTGGTGCAGAGGCTGCACCCTGAGAACCACTGATGTTTGAAAAACAGTTTTCAGTGATTTTCCCACACTTCTGAGTGTCTTGGGGAGCCTTTCGGTGCCCTGGTTTCCCCATGCTAAAAACCAGCATAATCCCACTGACCACCTGTTGCTGCTAACCCAAGAATATTTTGGTTAATAGAGCTTCACACACAGAGCTTTATAGCTGATCTCGGGAAAAGTGTGTCCCTAACATTTAAGACAGCTCACATCCTCATATGTTAGAGTGCATCCGCTCCTGGCTGAGAAGTCCATGAGGCAGGAAAGTGTCTGCCACATTTACGATGACCTGACACCCAGCAAACACTGCCTGAAGGAGGGCAGATACTCTCATGTGATGAGAGTCTTCACTGGGGACCTTACTGAACTCATGTCACAAACATCCCCCAACAGATGTGCACACACTTGTTTTCACAAAGAATGGTGTGTACTTGGCTTCCTTAATTTACATTTTAAATATGGTCACGGTGTGCACTAACATTTTGGGGAAGTGATACTAACTTCATCATCCGTTGGAATTCCTACTTTCTATTGTTTCCATCAAAAAAATCTTTAGCTACACACCATATGGATAGCCCTCTCCACCTGTTCCATGTGTTACCTTCCTGATTTTCCACCCCCCAGTTTACCTTGATGTTCTAACAACATAGACTTGGATCCATGAATGCAGGGAAATAGGCTGTTCACTGCATGAGAGCTCCTGGACAGGGAGGCATATCACCAAGCCACGTGTCCTGGAGCAGGCTGCAGCCTCCTAGGACACCTTTTGTACCATGTGCATAATTAGAAGGCAGCTTCGAACAGCCCCCTCTTCCACTGTCATCATCTGCCAGTTCCCAGCATATCAAATCACAGTTTCTGTTTGATTCTCCCTTTTTTTTGTATCCTCCCCCACCCCCACTCCACCCTCAATTTGTTTTCTGTGACCCTGGAAGAATTCCACATTCATTCCAGAAAAAGGATTGGTCAGTATTACTTTCTTCTAGCTTAGCACTGAAGTTCTGCTGCTCTTTCTTAAGTGATAATAAATTCCCAAGCAAAACGACTAAGTGAGCATTTCTATCTGGCCCCAGTGTCTTAAGGCCAAAGGCTGCCTGGGTCTCAGGCCCAGGCACCGATCAGCAGCCTCACCCTCCACCTCTGACAGCACTTACATTCAGGTAGAAAATATTTACAACTACACTTTCTTCGGTTTGTGCTTCATGGTGACATGCCTAAATTTGACTCTGCAAAGCATGCTGAAGTACCACCCAAGAAGCACATACTTCTCTTGGGCCACTCAGCTTTTGAAACTCTTCCTTTACCTAGAGCCCTCAGGAAAGCAGAAACTGGTTGTGCCTGAACCCAGAAGGTAGGAGTGTCCCAGGCAGCTCGTGCGATGCCATCTATCTCTCATCTCAGCCCACTCGGGGCATCATGTCCTCCCACCACCAGAATCCACCTGTGCTCCCTACACCCTCAGCCCAAACTTCCCTCCAGTCCTCAAGGAACATGAATCCTCTGCTGCTGCCACCTCCTTCCGGCTGCCTTCTCCAGCCCCAGATTCACATCACTCCAGAGCATTCAGCAACCCTGTAGCTGCTGCAGGGTTAAAAGACATTAACCATGCCTTTTTATTTCATGTTTTCTGATATTGCTGGGAGGGAGGAGTGCCCCTTCCATGGTCAGCCAATTCCTGGATATAGCCAACAACTAACTTGTAAGGGTACCTTTCAAATACAAACTAGCTGATCCAGACCCCACACCCCTACCACTTCCTCTATGGGGCTTTCACACTATGACCACGATTCCCCTGCCCCAGTCACCCCAGGACCAGGTACCAGACAATCAGGGGACAGCCCCTGTGCCCCAGAGCCCTAAAATTATTCAAATTAGCTGATCCTACACCTGCTTACCCTGCCTCACTTGCTCCTTCTCTAAGGAAACCACAGTGAAGGCTGTGACCCACATTTCCCCCTCCTTCCTTCTGCCTCCTGTGTGGCTCCCATGATGGGGTACACCCTCCTCCTGGGAACTGAGTGACAAACTATCGCCTCAATGCCTGTCATCTCCTGCTCTGTTGGTCTCACCATGCCTGGACTAATAAACCCTATAATTTAAAATGCTGTGGTTTCAATCAAGTCTCCAAGCTCCTTGCAGTGGTTCCCCATTGCCCCCAAGATCAAACACCTCCCTTTTCAAAGCTCTCTTTTAGCCAGCAATCTCATTTGTTACCCTTCCGACTCTACTCTTGGGACAGGGCTTCATGCTCCACTTCCTAGATGGGCCTCCATGTTTCAGGGACCTTCAGTCCCCTATCTCTGCAAACCACTGGAACCCAGGTCATTGCTGTCTCTTACCCCCTGTGCTGCAGCCGGTCCACTGGCACACCTTCATAGAGCCACTTACAGAATATACTTGGGATGAGACCTCTTCCAGTGACTGCCTTGCCCAACCCCTCTGCCCCAGCTCTGGCCCATCCCACGACCATTTGCCACCCAGAAGACAGTGCTTTCAATGTGCCTTCATGCTTTTAAAATAAACCCACTGGGCTCCAGGCCCCATGTGGTTGACCCACCTGTGACTGAGCCTGTCTTTTGCCCCCATGTTCCAGCCACACTGACCTCCTGCTTCCTCTTCCAGAAAAAGCCATGTGGAAGCCAGCTTTTGCCCTTGATGCTCCTCCCATTGGTCTAGAACTTTTCTGCCAAGAACTTTGTGTGATTTCCTTTTTCTGATCATTTAGGTCTTGGCCAGAGTGTTGCTTCTTCAGAGAGGCCTTTCCTGACCACCCTACTTCTCCTTGTCTACCCCACTGCTATATTTCATTTTTCTTCATGTGCTGGTTATTTGCAAGTGTGCTATTTGCTTGTTTACAGCTTTATGGTTAGTGGGTGTAAAGGGGGTGGGGGGATGACACATGCTCCTGGAAATGGGGAAGGGGTTTGAGCTGCACATGTGTGACAAGAGACTTTGCCCCCTTGCTGACCACGGAGGCTGGAAAAGGAGAAAAGGCAAACATGGCTGACACTGGCCTTCATTGCCTGGATGCTGGGCACTCCCACTGGCTCTTGCACATGTGGGATTCTGGGAGAGAACTTTTGAAACAGAGCATGCTGGAAAACAAAAAGTTAGTTGGTTCTTTCCCCTCCCCAGGGCATGGGTTGTACCAATGGTCACCAGCGGGCCTATGTGTGGAGGCCTGGGGTACAGACTGTGCAAGATGCCTAGAGCTGGACAGCGACTGGAGACCAGCTAAGCCACCTAAGTTTATGATACTTTTGGGAGGCAAAAGAGGTTCCTGGCACAATCTTGAACTGAGCTGGCAGAGGGTGACAAAGTGATTTTTCTTTGGGTGTCTTGGAGGGAATGGGCTTTGAGGCAGAATCTTACTGTTATTTCCAAAGACCTTGGTGATAATAGTCAGCACTGTGAACAGATTTTTGTTCTTGTGTTATTTTCAGTTCTTGAACCTATGTAGTGGTTGTAATGAGACTATTTTTGATGTCATACTCTGACTTTTCCATTTCCCTTACTTTTTTTACCTGGATATTTTAGGCAGAAACTTGCCATTAAATAAAAGATTCCTTTCTTGCCCTGGCTCGTGTGGCTCAGTGGATTGAGTGCCAGCTTGCAAACCAAAGTGTCACTGGTTCGATTCCCAATCAGGGCACATGCCTGGGTTGTGGGCCAGGTCCTCAGTAGGGGCACATGAGAGGCAACCACACATTGATGTTTGTCTTCCTCTCTTTCTCCCATCCTTCCCCTCTGTCTAAAAATAAATAAGTAAAATCTTAAAAAAAAAGAAAAAAATGATTCCTTTCTGTTCCACTGAACTCCATCTTTGGAGATTGGCCTGGTAGGTAGCAGGTGGTAGGAACTTCCCCCTCCCCACTGGTTGGCTTTGGTAACAAGGGGATCTGCTCATATAAATATGCAGTATCTAGAATACTGAGTATCTAGAATAGCATTTGGTGTGGGAGAGTGGTAACTACTTAATAAATTAGCTGAATTAATTTATCTTTCAGATCGCTCTATTTTCTGGAGTTGCTGGGATGGAAACTCCCCAGTTTATGGTTTTTGACCCTCATGATGGATACCCATGTGCTCTGTGAATTTTGCCTATGAGCTCATCCTTGGCGAACATTTTCTTCCATGTGAGACTTGAGGACCTGGCCCCAGTGATTCTCCATGGGAGGTTTCATTTTTGATCTTGTGGGTCCAAGAAACTCACTCGTTCTTACATTAATATCTCAGCCTTAGAGAAGGGCTGGAATTTAGAACACACAGCCATGTGTGGTAAAGATTTCAAGGCTCCAGTGTCTTAAGGATGAACCTTTCTGCCCTTAGTCCAAGGCAGTCTGCCAGCTCTGGAGTTGAATCTCTGTGGTGGGGTAAGATCGTCTAGTCCTGTTACTACTGACAGTTGTAACTCCTAGCTTCATTCAAGGGGCTCGATTCTAAGTGCATAAGGGGCCTGAGATCTCAGCTCCAGCCCCCTATGCAGTTGTTAAAACTCAAGCTCCATTTTCTGGTTCAGATGCCCTGTGGGCTGCTGTGTCCACTGCTGCTTGAATGCTCTCCTTGTTCTGAGCCTTGGGAATTCCCCTGTCTTACAGTGGAACCCAGCACAGAGTACATATTGCACTTGGCTAATGCAATATCTTACCCAGCATCTGTGTGTGTTTGGAGGGTTCCTGTCAGTCTAGCCCACCATTGGGTCTAGAAGATCCCTCTGGCCAATTTCCACCTCTTTGTCATTACTGTTTCTAACCCAAGACCCTGTGATTTGGTGACCTTGTGCCATACAGTTTGGTTTATCATCCTTGTAAATGCATTGTTCTCAGAGTTACTCCAAAGTACAAAGTACACTGCTGGGCACCTTGGGTGCACAAAATAAATACTCGCTCATTAAAGGAAAGCAAGTCACTTCCAATATTTTGTCACCAACAGCTGGTCCTGCTGGCTGGGGTGGCAATGGCCCACTTCATCCTGTCAAACAAAGAGCCTTCAGGAGTGACCAGCTTCTTGCTGCAGTAGATGGGAGGAGGGTGGGAATTAGAAGATGATAATAAAGGGGAAGCACCTCAGTGATCTTTAAAAGCCAATGATTGTTATGGAGCCTTTCAAGTCTGGTAGGCAGAGTGGAATATGTCTCTCACCACCAATTTCTTTTACCTGTCCCGTATACCCAGGCTTCTATATATGTTAAGAGGTGATATAACCACAGTAACAACAGTAGTTAATATTAGTGAACACTTGCTATAGGCCTGACATGTGCCAGGCACGTTAAATAAGAACATAAATAAAAACAATGATGATTATGATCACAGCAGTTAACACATATGAGTGGAGCAGGTCTCCTCCAGACTGTGGAGCCAGAGCTGGGACTACATGGTGTCAGTGCACTGGGATGTCCTTCCATCTGTCTGTCCTCACACACATTTTACTTATCAAAGTACCCTGGGTACCCTTTTCACCATAAAGCTTTGTTGGAGGCCAGGAAGTGAGAGGAGCTAGGTTGGTGGATGGCAGACCACCCAGAGGATCCTCTAGCGCAATGGGGATCCTCTCCCAGGACAGTGTCTCTGGTGGCCAGGGACAAGGGATGGGAGGTGGGAGACAGCCTGGTATGCTAGAAGAGCAGGCCTGCGTTTAAGGGCCAGCTGGGTAGGCTTAGTTTTTGTCATCTATACAACGAACAGGGTGGTAAATAGGAAGACTGAATGATCTGCTCTTTGCCTGGGGTTAGTGTTTTGTGACTGGCATAGGGTAAACGTTATACAAACATTTGTTAAATAAATAAATGCCCCAAATTCCATAACAAGCACAGCCAAGCTCTGGACACACATGGCCAGGGAGGGAACAGGAAGGGCTTCCTCAGACTGATAAAACGAGGAGCTGCCCAGTCTGTCCTGTTCTGGGGACACCATTTCATTCTTTGTCCTTAAGGCCCTGCTGGAGGGAGCGGGCTGTCTGAATTCTGCATGGCCCCAGCAGCAGGGCTGTCTGGACCAGCTGACCTCAGGCCAAGACGCCTGGCAGAGCTGCTGGTGAGAGGAGAGCACTGGGGGGCAGCTGCTGTGATGTGGGCACCCTGTGGGTGGCCTGCCTCTCGTCTGCTATGGCTACTGCTGAGGCTCTGATGATGGAGTAGGCAGGGGTGGGGCTCTTGACAAAAAGGCACTTGCACCCTTGCTCACCAATTTGCTCACCAATTTTTCTCTGCCAGGGGTGTGACGACCCTGGTGGGGTGGGCCCAGCACAATGAAGTGAAAAGGCAGGCACTTTCTTTTCCTTCCTGGTACCTTAGACAAGAGAGCCCCAGCTGTGCCCTCTCTACTCCAGTGAACAAAGCTAAGACACAACTGACTGCTTCTTGTCAGACATTTGGTTTTCATTAGTGACGGAGTAACAGAAACACAGTACAGTATTATAATCTACATGACAGTCCCTTGTACTTATGGGGGAAGTAAGAGTCTTGGTGTGGAGGGGGATAGGACAGAGGGAAAGAAAGAGTTATTTACCAAAAGGGTAGAGCACTCATTTTTTCCCTAAATATCTAGAAATGGTGGTTTTCAACCTTGGCTATTTGTTAATCCCCTGGGAGTATTAAAAAAAAAATCCAGTTGCCCAGGCTGGACCCCAGGATGAGTACACTTAGCTGTTTCTTTTTTTCCTAACGTCAACAAGTCAAAAACTTTAAACTTAGAAACTTAAAAGTTACACAGTACCCTAAAAGTCCTATTAAACTTGTCTAGAACAGGGGTGAACAAACCTTTCTTATGCAGGATGAATTAGGAAATATTCTTGGCCTCACAGGCCACACAGCTTCCGCTGCTGCCACTTGGCCAGTGAAGCAGCCCTGGGCCTGGAGTCTGACCACCCCTAGTCCAGAGGAGATGAGGCGGCATTTCTAAGTCAATCTTCGAATGTCTCCCTATTTCCCTCCCAACACAAGGGTCCTCCCTTTGCAAATCCATACATGAAAATCACATCAAAATAACTCTTCAAGCAAGTGTGAAAGCAGACTGACGGAGGGCACAGTATCGGAGCTGGGGCAGTGCACTGGGGCTCATTCCACTCTTCTGCATACTTTATGTATATTTGAGTGTTTCCCAAAATAAGACATTTAAAAAACGAAATGAAAAGAGAGAGAGAGGCACATTCTCTTGCAAAACAAAAGCTGAAATTTGGGAGAAGTTTTGGGATACTAGGGTCCAAGTCACATGGTTTACTTGTCTCCCCCCGGGGGGGGTGGAGACACGCGGCCTTTTGAACAGGCTGGCAGAGGCATCAGGCAGCAGAGTCTTTGGGGAGGATACTCACGACCAGTAGAGCAGCATGAGCAGGAAGGGGCAGATGATGAGGGCCTGCAGGACCTGCCAGTCCCGGCACAGAGCGGCCAGCCCGGGCATGAGGAACTGCCCTGCCATGGCCACGAAGCTCGCCACCATTGTGATCATGAACCGTTTTCCGGGGGGGCACAGCTCTATTCCTGGAACACAGAAGGGACAGGAGAGACATGAGCATCCTGTCTTATGGCCTGGGGGAGCCACGGTGCACCCGGGCCAATGCATTTCTTAGCCAACCAAGAACTGTAAAATTGGTTTCTATTTGCTGGTGGCCACGAGAGCCCTGCATGTATGCCAGAGCCTTATGTGGTGTGTCAGTGTTGAGATCCTCATTTTTACAGCAGGATGAGCTGAGGACTGGACTGGAAAGGGAGCGAGATCATTGGTCCAGGTCACAGAGCAAGCCAGTGGCAAAAGAACATGGTAATCTGGAGTTGCCAAGGCCAGAATCTAGAAAACACTGTATGGGGGCAGAGTGTTTGCATCACACATTATTCCCAGTTCTGATCTCTAGATGTCACTGAGCTTCTTGTAGCATGGATTCCCTCAGCCCATCTGTTGCCATTCCTTCCATCTAGGATGCTATACTAGGGGACCCTCTCAATCTCTGCACGGGGCCCCAGGAACATCCATCTTCTCACTCCCACCTACCTGCACCATCCCCACTTCTGAATAAGACAAGACCCAAACAGTAAAGCAGACCCAGATCTTGTGATGATCACAGTGAAGCTTCTCCATACTGGAATTCTCCTGCTCACTGTGACATGGTGTGTGGGGCACTCCTTCCTCTGGCCCTATTAGTTAGATGCCTCAGCAGGGGTGTGTTGGATTTACCTTCATAGCTTCAAGACAACACCAGTGTCTGCCTCCTACTAAATGTCTGCTGAATGGAAGGACACCATAGTCCCCCGTTTGCAAGAATCTGTGTTCTTAATTTGACCTTGAGTAAAAATGATGGTCACAAGACCTTAAACTGTAGCACCCAACTGACAACCAGTAGAGATCTGTCACATGAATTCTTACAGTAAAGGTCTTCAGTACTACAAAAGACAGCTGGGTTTTATGTATTTTTCCCCACAGAGCATACAACTTTGTTTGCTATTCTTCTCCTACAATATGCAGCATTCCCTAAAGCTTGCCTTTTAAGTGTAGTTGAAATGAATCTTTTTTTACAGACTATCAGGAGGAAACACTTTTCATGCCTCTGTACTGGGAGACTGTTTGTAGATCAGTTGCTATAGTCCATCCCCCATCTTTTGACTGTTGGGAGACCAGGGCAGAAGTAGGCGGCTGAAAGGCAGTGAGAAGGGGTGCAGATCGGAGGGGAGAAGAGACAGGCTGTGGACTTGGCCACGAGGACAAAATCAGCCCTAATAAGGAGAGGGCACTATGCCAGGCAGTATCTATACTGGCACATCTGTGGGAAACAAATAATAAAGTGATCAGAACTCCCACAGCTGCTCTGCCACAAACAAACATATTCATCTTCCTATTGGTGAGCAAGAGTGAAAACTGATATCCTGAAAACAGCTTATAAAGAACTTTTTTCCATTTAATGAACAAAACAGGATTAAACAGTCCTCTCCTAGCCACTGACTTGATATTCTTTTCAATGCACAGGCCAGGTTCACTTCAAAGATTACTTCCTAGCAGGGCTCAGGCATTCACTCTAGGTCTGGCATGTCTGCTCTTAACAATAATAAAGAGACTAGACTCTCTTTAGCAAAGACTACCAGTTGCAAGTTCTAGTTTTCACTTATTAAACACAAGCAGTTTTGCTATGGAAACCTGAAATTGGCATTAGGCGGGCTAAGTCCAGTTCTGCAGTTCAGCAGGGGCTGGTATCAACTGAGGAAATTTAGCCCTTGACTACTCATGTAACTTTTAAACAAAGTCACAGAGATACTGTGTAGCATCATGGCTTCGTGCCAACAGTACACAAAGCTGGTACAACAAGCATTGCATTTCACTACCTTTCTCTTTAACTCTGTGATACTAGAAGTATGAAAATATCTGCAACTCCAATTCTGTCCCCACCGACCCCCTTTGGGACATCTGATGCTACACAGGAATCCACACTAATCCACACTATGCAGTTTCATACAAGGACCACGAGGCAACTTTCCAAAGCCAGGCTACCTTAGTGGATGATGAAGGAAAGGTGTCCCTCAGGGGCCAACGATTCCAGTCTGATGTCTCACTCTCCCCCTGCTGCACATGATGCACTGTAACCAGTACATGTGTCATTGTTACTGTGGATATGATTTCACGGACGCAGCTTTTCCTCTATGGGCTTTTTTTGTTCCTCTCCCATAAGCGGTCTGAGCAATCCTCTCCTTGTTACTGAAGCACCACCATCACCTGGGAGCTTGTTAGAGCTGTGGCGCTCAGTCCCCACCCAGCCGTGCAGAATCAGCACCTGCACTTTAACAAGGTCCCCAGATGACTCACTGAGAAGCACTAGCTAACTATATTTCCCCCAAACGAAAAGCATCACCCAAAACAGGAGTGATGCTCTTGCCTGCCCAACACACATCTAAGAGAGCTGAATGAGTAAAAGCATTTCCCAGCCCCTCCACTCCCTGTTTTTGCTAGGAATCCTAGAAGAGAGTTTACTGTGTTTCATTAGATAGAACAATGGAGAGCACTCCAGCAGCCATGTGGTATTTTGGCACTCTTGCAGGAGCAATGGAAAAACACACATCTGATGTAAGGATACAAGTATGTCACTTGCAGGTAATGAACTTTTTGCCTTGACACACCAGAAATTCTTTCCAAATTGCCTGATATCAACTATGTTTTGAAGGTGGCTATAAAGATTTTTTAAAAAAGCAATTATCAAAGAACTGCAGGCACTTGAAGTTTGTCATTAATCACATGTTCCTTCTGGATAATGAGAAATCAGATTCTCTAAGTGGAAGACAGAGAGAAATGTCAGAAGGTTACAACCCTAAGTCCCCGCATGTGGAAGGAGGCATTGAGGTTGCAGTTGCAGGTGGATCCTTTCTGCCCACAAAGGGCCTGCTCCCAGCTCTGCACACAGGAGCAGTTGGTAAAATGCTTCACACTCTTCAGAGATGCTTACAGATTCCTGGCCAGGCTACTGGCCTTGGTCTTGAAAGGCAGGGAAGCCTGCCACCAGTAGGGAATGGTGTCCCCAACCCAGCCACCCACTCAGAACCTGGGATATGTAGAATAATAACGGGTCACCCACAAGCAGGCGTCCCTGGCTCTGTTGTCAGCTGCTCAGCAGCACCTGTGGAAAGCCTGGGCTACATGCTGTGTTATAACACTTCTTAGAGCTACCTTCTTTGCCAATGGGGCCGACCTCAATTCATCTTAGTAGATTTTCACATATGGCAGCCACCCCCTTCATCATGTAAAACAATTAAAGGTCACAAAAACGATCATCTTAGGTGATGCATCATAGATTCAAACATAAAAATATCTCAAGTGTCCAGCATGCAGTGCTTTCACCACATGCGTAACAGCCAGGAGGCTAGAGCCAGACAGTCTGGGTTCAAATCCTGTCCCTAGTGCTTATGTGCATGTGACCTGGTTCAGCCATCTAGGAACTCTGTGTCTCAGTTTTGTCATCTGTAAAGTGGGCTGTTGTAATAAGCATCAAAGAAGCACAGAGTGCCTGAATAGAGTAGATGCTATATGTTGGCTTTTGTAAGTATTAATACTATACATAATTACCAAACATTATAATATAATTATTGCCAAGTCATTCTTTGGTCTCATTTGACCTCTTTATTATTCACCTGACTGGATGAATTTCAGGGAAGGGCTGTTTGTTCTAAAAAGACTGAAAAAGAGAAACAGTCTATAATGATAGTCTATATTCTTTATTCTCATTATACTTGATTTCTTAGAGATTCTTGTAAACCTAGAAACAATCTGCCAACTAAAATACAGAACTAAGTGAATCCTCAAAAACCAAAATAAAATTCCTCTTTGTTAAAATTACTTTTCCTGACTTCAGCCAAGATGGAGGCATAGTTAGATACACTGCCTCCTTGAACAACCAAAAGAAGGACAACAACAAATTTAAAAACAAAAAACAACCAGAACTGATAGAAAATCGAACTGTATGGAAGTCCGGCAACCAAGGAGTTAAAGAAGAAACATTCATCCAGACCGGTAGGAGGGGTGGAGACGGGCAGGTGGGCAGAGAGCACTCACAGCAAAGCAGTGGCTGGAGGACCAGGGAGGGCAAGGCAGGTAAGACCCAGAGAGGCAGCAGATTGTGGACTAGTGCAGATAAATGGGGAGGAACAACTGGGGAGTGAGACAGACCTCAGGACCCAGAGTTTCAGTGCAGGGAAATAAAGCCTCAAACCTCTGATTGAAAACACCTGTGGAGGTTGAGGTGGCTGCAGGAGAAACTCCCAGCATCACAAGGAAGTTCACTGGGGAGAACCACAGGGTCCTAGAATGTACACAGGCCCACCCACACAGGAATCAGCACCAGAAGGGCCCAATTTGATCGTGGATAGCAGGGGAACTGAAAGGCTGCTGAGAGCCGAGCAAACAGCATTGCTCCCTCTCGGGCCCCTTCTTCACACAAAGTGCCACAACACAGTGACCTGGGTTGCCCCGCCCTGATGAATACCTAATGTTCCATCCCTTACTACATAACAGGCATGTGGAGACAAAAAAAAATGACCCAAATGAAAGAACAGATCAAAGCTCCAGAAAAAATACAACTAAGCAACGAAGAGATCGCCAACCTATCAGATTCATAGTTTAAAACACTGGTAATCAGGATGCTCACAGAACTGGTTGAATATGGTTGCAAATTAGATAAAAAAATGAAGGCTATGATAAGTGAAATAAAGGAAAATGCGCAGGGAACAATAGTGATGGAAAGGAAACTGGGACTCAAATCAATGGTGTGGACCAGAAGGAAGAAAAACATTCAACCAGAAAAAAGTGAAGAAACAATTAAAAAAATGAGGAGAGGCTTAGGAACCTCCAGGACATCTTTAAACATTCCAATATCTGAATCATGGGGGTACCAAAAGGAGAAGAGGAAGAGGAAGAAATTGAAAACTATTTGAACAAATAACGAAGGAGAACTTCCCCAATCTGGCAAAGGAAATAGACTTCCAGGAAGTCTGGGAAGCTCAGAGAGTCCCAAAGAAGTTGGACCCAAGGAGGAACACACTAAGGCACATCATAATTACACTGGCCAAGATTAAAGATAAGGAGAGAATCTTAAAAGCAGTAAGAGAAAAGGAGGCAGTTACCTACCAAGGAGTGCCCATAAGACAGCTGATTTCTCAAAAGAGACCTTGCAGGCAAGAAGGGGCTGGAAAGACATATTCCAAGTCATGAAACGCAAGGACCTACATCCAAGATTACTCTTTCCAGCAAAGCTTTCATTTAGAATGGAAGGGCAGATAAAGTGCTTCCCAGATAAGATCAAGTTAAAGGAGTTCATCATCATCAAGCCCTTATTATATGAAATGTTAAAGGGACTGACTTATCTAAGAAAAAGAAGATAAAAACTATGAACAGTAAAATGACAGCAAACTCACAGTTATTAACACCACACCTAAAACCAAAACCAAAGCCAAAACAAAAGCAAACTAAGCAAACAACTAGAACGGGAATAGAACTACAGAAGTGGAGATCACATGGAGGGTTAGCAACAGGGCAATCAGAGGAGGAGGAGAGAAGGAGAAAGGGTGCAGAGAATAAGTAGCATAGATGGGAGGTAGAAAATCGACAGTGTGGGGGGCAAGAATAGTATAGGAAATGTAGAAGCCAATGAACTTATATGTATGGCCCATGGACATAAACTAAAGGGGGGAATGTGGGTGGGAGGGGGTGTACAGGGTGGGGGGAATAAAGGGGGGAAAATGGGAGAACTGTAAGAGCATAATCAATAACATGTATTTTTAAAAATAATAAAAAAATTACTTTTCCCCTAACACATTAATGGAGAAGGCTTAAAAGCTAGTCTTACAAGCTTGACAGACTTTGTTGATAAACAGAGAAATTACTGAAAGTTATGAGAATTAAATAGCATGTAATTAAGACTTAACTGAGGCATGTGGCCTGTGAAAAAAAGGGATTATGACCACAACAGCCAGAGTACATGGGGAGTAGGTATAGCCCTGAGGCCCGTCTGTAAGCTGTGCTGGTAATGTGCTGCTGGGATGTGAGGTCTTCTAGGGGCCTTTCAGAAGCCTTCAGATACTTGTAATTTTCCTGGAGGAAAAGAAAATAGTGCTGCCCAGATCAGTCATTTCAGGTGATGAAGGAAAGAGAAAGCTGAAGACCAGAAGTAAGGCACTGAAGCCTAGGGGTCATCAGCTGGCCAGAGAGAGTTGATAGTCACTCCTCAAAAGAGGATGTGAGGGTCAGTTTGCTCCATCAGTGTTGCTAGACTACAGTTCCCAGGCAGTCTATTAACAGTAATCTAGGTGTTGCTGCCAAGGTATTTTGTAGATGAGATTGACATCCATAGTCAGTGGATTGTAAGTAAGAGATTATCCCAGATGATCTAGGATGGCCTGACCCAAACAGTTGCAAGGCCTTCAAAACAGAGCTGAGGCTTCCTTGAAGATGAGAAATACATTCTGTCTGTGGACAGCAGCTTCACCTTGTGCCTGACTTCCAGCTGCCCTTCCCACTGGCCTGTCCCAAAGATTTCAGATCTGCCCAACCTGCCCCCGTAACCGTGTAAGCCAGTTCACTGCAGAAAATCTCCTCCTATCTATCTCCACCTGGTTCTGGCTTCTTGCACCCACCCCAGGTCACACAGGGGCCACACAAAGCCCTGTCTCAGAAGCTGCTCACTCTGCTGGCTGCTGTGCCTTCTCACACCTCCTGGCACGGCTTCTCTTCCCAGGGAAGCCTGGACACCATTCCCAGATGCACAGAGCACTGCCCAGTTCAGGGGGCATCTAAGTCAAAACCCATGAAGGTGGAAGCCATTGTTCTACTCTTTCTGTTAAGTATGTACATGTCCCTTAGATAGGCCCCTCAGATTAGATGACAAAATAGCACTGAGAACTGGAAAGGATATGCAGCTCAGGCAGAGGGGAGCGAGGCAGAAAGAAGACAGCCGAAGGGTTAACATTAAACTTCAGAGTTTGGAAAGGATTTCATTAATTCTGCAATAATGAGAAAAACCAGGATGGCTTTTACCTTTATTTGGGTGGCAGAAAGGTTAGGGAGAGGGTGCTCTGACCCACCAGGAATTTGAGGGCCAATCTGAAAAGGGAGCAAACAGCTCTCCAAGGCCCCATGCAGCTCGCAAACACCATGATCCTACACAAGAGCTACTAAGAGGCCTTAAATATGCATATGGCCTAAATTTCAAACACTCTCCCACTTAAAGTGATAGTATCAAAGCACAAGTAGCTGAAATTGCCATATTTTTTGGACCATAAGACACACCTAGGTTTTAGAGGAGGAAAATAGGAAAAAAAAATTTGAAGGAAAAAAATGTGGTTAAATATTTAATAACATAGTATTTCACCAATGTAAATGTAAACAGAACCCAATAGCAGCATTAACAACCACTATTCCTCCCAAATTTGGGTGAGGGAGGTGTGTTTTATAATCTGAAAAATACGGTAGCCATGCAGTCTGAATAAAAGGTTTTGAGGATGCAGAGTCCCAAGGGTGAGTCCAGGTGGCTCCATCACCCAAATCCAACTCCACTGTTGCCACTGAACCAAGAGTCTGTAGGCACCGGTCTAGAGTACGGTGCCTACAGACTCCGTGGGCTGGTGACAGGCCACCTCTGGTGGAGCCTGGCTAAGTGGGGAGTCCTATAAGAAGAACCCAAAAGTCAGGTGACTATTACAGAGAAAAACAGAGTCCTTCCAGAAAACACCTCTGAACACGTCCGCCAAGAACCTCAACATACAAAATACTGTCCTTTAGCTAACAGCAAAGGCTCCGTCTTCTCACTTACTCATTCTTGTCACCCATACTGGGCTTGATGGATTGTAAAAGCCTACAGTTTTGCCCTGGCCAGGTTGCCTGTTGGTTGGAGCATCATCCCATGCACAGAAATGTTTTCGGATTCAACCCCCAGTCAGGGCACATGCCTAGGTTATGGGTTTGGTCCCTGGTAGGGGTGTGTATGGAGGCAACTGATTGATGTTTCTCTCTGACATCAACGTTTGTCTCTATCCCTCCCTTCCTCTCTCTCTCTAAAATCAACAAATATATCCTTTGGTGAGGATTAAAAAAGCCAATTATCAATTTACAAAAAATAAACAAACAAAGGCCTACGGTTTTGCTTATTCAATGCCAAATAATGACTTTAGAAACTCCTTGCTTATATCAATACAACTTCACTTAAAAAAAAAAGAGACTTCTGTTCACATAAAGCTGAGCCTACCTCAGCACTGGCAGGCAGAGGTGACTCATAGCTCAGGACCCCTCAGACGAGGGCGGCAGAGCTGGACAGGAGCCGCGCTGCGTGCAGAGGCACTCACACTGAAGCTTTAGGGCCAGGGAGCCGGGTAAGAGACAGAGCTCTGTGCTGGCAGAACTCACCCTGCTTCAGTGTCTAAGGTATTTATTTGCCTGCCAGAAATACCAGTTAGGGAACGAGGTTTTAACATTCTCTTCCCACCTCCCCAACCCCCAACATTACACTTACCTGTTGACCGTATTTGGGAATTATGGTTATTTAATTTAACAAAGTTGAAACCAGTCTTAAAAAGACATGTCCCATTTTTCTATAATATGTAAGTGGATAAAACACAATCCTTATCTTTCTTAAATATATTTTTACAAAATTGTGTATGTGCATATGCTGAAGACTCTATTTTCTTGGAATCGCTAAGTGTTCCTAACGTGTCTAAAATAGCCACACACCCTGACTGGGTGGTTCAGTTGGTTGGAGTGTTGTCTCATACATCAAAAAATTGTGGGTTCAATCCCTGGTCAGGGCACATACCTAGGTTGTGGGTTTGAACCCTGGTCAGTGTGTGTGGGAGGCAACCAATTGATCTTTCTCTCTCTTTCTCTCTCTCAAATCAATAAATATATCCTAAAGTGAGGATTAAAAAGAGCCCACGTGATTCTTCTGATCAGAACTGGCTAGTAACAAAGGAATGTATGAATTTGACTGACGCTATTTACACCAGAGAACAAGGAATGTGCTCTGCAAGGGAGAGGCTGAGGCCCAGACTGTGGGTGGAAAGTGGGGGTTGAATTCCTTTCCTGCTTCTTCCAGGCCAGAGGAAGTCACTCAAACTCTCTGTGCTCCTGTTCCCTGGTCTATGGAGTAGACAGTAATTGCACCTGCTCCATGCTGGTACATATCTAACCTCTGTAGAGGGCTTCCTGTTTGCAGCTATCCTTACAGGCTTCAGCCACCTCAGTGAGGCCTTGGGTGGGCCATGTCACCAAGAGACTAGCTCCAGTGAATCAAGTTCTTCCACATGGGACCTAAATTGTCTTGTGTGTTAGATAAAACTTGGCCAGAAATGACAGAATGGTATGGTGTACAAGCACCATATGACAGGATTCATATTTTTTAATAGCCTTTGCTACTCAGGGAAAGTTGATGAGGTTACTTGAAAGGAAGAAGACTCTCTTCTGGGTAAGGGTGTTTGCTCCAGTGGAGGTTGTGTGGGGGCAGCCACCAGATGTCCTTCTCTTCCTGCTACCCATCTACTCCTGTGGTGCTTTACTCTAGCCAGGAAGCTCACACCCAGATCCCCCTCCCCCGTCACAAATTCCTAGACCAGATTTCACCAAAGAAACAGAGACATCCGAATGCAGGAGAAAAATGCCTCTAAGTTGATAAAAGCACACACTCTTCCTAATAAGCTCAGCAAAGATTCAGAACCTTTTATTGTACAACAGACTTAAGAAGAAGAGCCAGTCCTTGCAGTTTCCCTGGCTGCGCTGCCCAGGCCACTCTGCTGGACCCAGGACACTGCTTCACACAAATGAGCTGGAACAGCTCACTGGAGGAGGGGCCAAGACAGGCTCAGGAGAGGGCAGTGTCTCCCCAAACTGTAGTTGAGCACTGCAATGAAACACTATTCCTGGGATGGCCCAGAGACTGAGAAACCCATCAAAACACAGGGCACTGCTGAATGGCTTGGCCAGCTGCACAAAGGGGCAAACCCACACCAAGGCTGCTGGGCCACTGCCACCAAACTGCACAGCCCTGCAGCAAGTACAAATGTCACTCACAGAAGCCACTTTTCCAAACTCACCAACCATTCAGACTAAGCCTACTCTCCCAGCCCTCCTCTTTTATCAATCAAATAGTTCAGAAGTGCATTGCAATGCTGGAGCAGAACTTCCCTGCTAAATGGAAGAAAGCCCTGCTTTCTCCATGGCATCTCCCAACTTCACCTGAAGCCAAGGGGTTGGCAATGTGGCCTGTCTCACTTGGGCACTTGCTTCCTCCAGCATGACTCCCTCTCAGCCTTGTGGCTGCTGACACCTATGTGGAGGCTGACAGAGGCCCTTCCAAGCAGGATGTGAGCCACTTGGGTCACACTCAGCAAGGGGAAGAACTGCAGAGCTCTGGCTCGCTAACTGGCCTCCTGTGTCCGGGCACCTGTGAGCCTGTCTCTTTACCGCGCTCGCCCTCACGCAGCCAGGCCTGGATGTGAATGTGCCACTCCCTAATGACTGCCCTGGCCAAGCACACAGGGCCCCAGGAATCCTAAAAAAATAGACCTTTGGACACAGGATTGTGAAATTACTTATTATAACAAGAGGGCCTGAAATTGCCAGTCATGTAGACTCAAATAGCATTTTAGGGTATGACTGTAAAAGGTTGCTATTATCACAATAACTCCAAGTTTCCCCTTCCCCATAGAAAACTGCTTTTTCCTCTTAATTTTAGGACCTGCCAACCTAAAGCAATGGTCTGAACAGTCTGAAGGCTGTTATCTCCATTTAGAGAAAGAGAAAATAAAAACGACAAAAATGTAAATATTTCCTACCAATGACATTCCAGTGACTAGCAGACACAGGGACATGGGCATTTCAATGCTCAGATGCAGAGGTACCAAATGAATTAGCTGCTGAGTATCTATCAAGTGTCTCCAGGGCTGGGCTAAGTAACGACTGCCACTCGCTGTGGGCTGAACCCTTGGGGGCATTTTTTGTGCATTAAACTCACTTAGTCTGCCTAATAAGTCTATGATTCTTTTTAACTGTTTCTTAACTTGTGCTGTTACACAAGAGGATCTTGAAGCTCAGAGTCATTAAGTGACCTGTCCAAGATCACATAGCCAAGGAGGGGGGACTCCCTTGGCTTTGCTCACGCTCAGCCTCTTCCTCAGAGTCTCTGAGAGCTGCCACCACTGTCGGGCACCCTGCAGGGGCTCAGATACCTGCCAAATGCAACACTGTGTGATGGCTTCTTCCTGTCTAGTGCAGTCACTTCACCTGCATTCCTCTTCCCTTAGATTTCTACAATGGAACAATTAGAGTCAGGGTGGCTGAGGTCAGTCAATAAACCCAAAGACCCCAGTCTTATACATGGAGCTCATCATGGTCTACATATTCATATGCTGATAAAATTTGGTGACCATAAAACCCAGCTACCCAATATGAGCCATAAAGTTGTTTCCTTTCCAGATAAGTTCCTTCTATCACCTTATGTTTTTTTTCTTTTAACTAATGTTGCAATTACTCAAAATGAGGAATAGGGATTTAAATACTGATCTCTCTGCTCAGCAATCTCTTCTGTTTAAAACTAGCGAATGGTGTTCAGTAGTACACACTTATGAATTTAATATCAGCCTTCTATATTTAATAAGAGAAGAAATATCCAAGGAAAGAAGTGATTTCAAGCATCAGAATAACTTCAAGTTTGCAGAAGTCTTTGCATTTCTTGGTTGAGCATTTTCAAGCTAAATGAAGGAGCAGACACAGAACATGAGTGGTTTTAGGGTCAAGAACACAGTTTGGAAATTAGCATGCAGGTTTTCCAGAAACCAGTTCCTAAGTAACAGTCCACAGTCCTCATTTTCCATGACACCGTGCATTCCATGTATCAAACACACTGACTGCTCGTGTTTGCTTAATTAGATTACCCATGGAGCAAATGGAAGCCTCAGGCCTTCCGAGGAGGGTGGTACCAACCCTGCCCCACAGCAGTGTGCTCTCAGCTTCCCCAGAATGTCCGAGGCGGGGAGCGTTACAAAACTGGTATTTCTCACCATCAGTGTTGTCAATATTGTTGTTATTTTATGAGCTTGGCAAGCAATCAGGAAATTAAGGATAGGGTATGTGATAAACAGAATATATTTCAACAATACTTCATAGTATCATTACTATGTAACATCTAGCAATAGTGAATGCATTTCACTTTTTGTCATAATTTTTCTACACAGGAAAGAATTATCAGCAACTTCGTCTTTCTAAACAAGGCTTTTCTTTTTTATTTTCTTATCTTTCCATCTTCTCTTGCATTTGCATTCAAAAACCTTTTCTTTTGCAAGTTCATATATTCACAAAGACAGAATAGTTTAATAACTACCTATATCACATCTGCTAGGGTCAGCAATTAACAGTATTTTGCTTCTTTTGGTTCTTTTGCCTCTTTTCTCTCTTTCACTCTTTCCTGTAATATTTTAAATCAAATTCTTGAAATCGTGTCATTTCACTTCTAAATATAAATATATGTCCCACTACAAAAAGGGCATTTTCTTATACAAAGACAATACCATCATCACATGTAACAGAATTAATAATTCTGTCATAGTACTTAATATCCAGTCTGTATTCAAATTCAGTTACCTCAAAAAAGTCCCTTTATGGTTATATCAAACAAATTCAGGTCCAAACAAGATCCACATGTTGCACATGTCTTAGGTCCCATTCGATCTAGAACAGTCCTACTCTCCTCCCCTCAGGGCACTGTTTTATTGCAAAAGCCAGATGGGACAGTTCAGGGGTGGGTCTGTTAGTCATGTAGCAGCACCTGGGAGGTGCTCCAACTTTGAATGATGCTAAGATGAATCAAGGAATTCAAGTGCTGACATCTCGGCCTCCCACCCTGGAGCTGCTCACCAACATTTTCCCTGCTGGTTTTAGCATCTTCTCGTGATCAATGCCCATATCCATGATTTCACTGGAGGTGAAAAATGGTGATTTGATTTTGTAATTCCACCATTCATTGTACATTTTTTTTTACCTTTAATTATTTTGTATAGAATGTTTATTCACCAATGATGGCTCTTTCTTTACCCAGAAATACAGCTAATTCAGAAGAGGCAGCACAATATAGTCACGGACACTCTGGATAATGAGTAATTTCACACACCACATCACCCTCCGGTGACTCCCACTGCCGTCAGAGCAGATGCCATGTCTTTCCCAGTGACTGAAGGCCTCACGTGCTCACCACTCTCTCTCACCCCTCTGAGCTCATCACCTGCCACTGTCCCCTGTGGTCACTCCACACCAGCTCACTGGCCTCCTGGCTGCGTTTACTGTCTGTTCCCTGTGCCTGGAGTACTCTCCAGGGAAAGTCGTAGGGCTCCCTCCTCTCTTTCTTCAGGTCTCTGCCCAAGAGTCACCTTATTAGGGGGGTTCTGCCTGTCCCCCTACATAAAACAGTAATCCCTGCCCCTTCTCACTTCCCGAGGTTCTCCCGGATGACTCATCACATGGGGGAGAGTGATAAGGGTCTCTGGAACCATATTCCTAGGGCCCTTCTCCAGGCCCACTGAATCGAAACCTAGGGTTGGGCCCAGGCATCTGTATTAAAAAACCATGCAGTGACTCTGATGATTCCCAAGTGTAAGAACCACTGCAGTGGACTTTACAAATATTCTATCATTTAATCCTCCTAATAACCCTACGAGGTAGGTATCATTTTAACACCCCATTTTAGAGATGACAAAACACACATTCCTGGGCCTCACCCCTGGAGGTTGTGATTCAGGGGTCCAGGCAGGGTCCCAGAGTCTGCGTGTGTCACAGATTCCCAGGTGATGCTGCTGGTTTGGGGCACGTAGTTTGAGAACCAGTGCTCTGAATACTGTAGGCAGATCTTCACACATATTAACCCTGAGACCCCGTAATTAACAATCCCTCTGCAGCACTGGCATATAAAAATAAAACAAAACCAAACTATAGTGCTTAATAGTACTATAAACTATAGTACAGCTTATAACACCTGTTGGCCTACTGACATGTGATTTTTTTTCATAGAAAAAAATTCTTCCAATGTCCAAAGAGCAAGTCAGGCAGAGGCATAAAAGACCTGAAGTTGCAAAGAAATTCAATTCTCGGACTATTTCAGCTGAAAGGAAACCCAGAGAACACCCCCCAGGGCTGGTGGAGTCAAATACCATGCAGATAAGAAATGTGCCAAACTGACCTGGTGTTAGGGGTGGGCCCTGTGGCAAATCACCATTTTAAAGGTCTTTAAATTCAATTAGAAAATAAAACACTGTCTAGGTCATACAAAACATGACGAGGGTCAGGATCTGGCCGCGCGCTGCCACCCTGCAGACGCTAAGCCTCACCCAACCTGCTCATTTTACTGAAGGGGAAAATAAGGTCACAAGGGTTAGTTGGTAGCAAAAGCAAGACATGAATTCCAAGCCTGGGGCACTTCACGCCTGCAGAACACAAGTCACTTGGATTGCTTCTAGTTTATTTTTAAAGAGAGATTCCAATAAAAACAAGAAGCAAACTTGATGTGACATAAGGCAGTTAAAATTAGTTCTTTCCTCCTCCACCAAATCAGGAAACCCCTCTGTGATATTTCAACCTAACAACATCAGCCAGCTAAACCAAGGGTCAGAGAGTCATCCACTGGGAAGGGATTTTCAAGAAACAGGTCCTTGGTGAGGGGATATATTGGCCAGGAGGAGCAATAAAAACTTTTCCTCCCCACCCAGCAGAAACGGTGTGTCTTCAGCAGCAGCAGTAGCAGGATCTGAGATGCTCTAAGACCCAGTGCCACCCTGTCCCAGGGCGATCTTGCTTCTGGCAGAACTTGTTCCATGACATATCAGCATCAAAAGTGCTGCACATTAGGGTTAGGTGGGATGAGAATTTTGACACCACAGAGCAATAGGTCTCAGCCAAGTCCTGCCCTGGGACTTAAGTGATAATGTTCACTCTGTGGCAAAGCCTCTCATCCCATGTGGGGACAAGGCCTCTGAGGGCACGAATCTGCAGTCCCATCCAGGGGAGTCCAAGGGTCACGCTGCATTTACCACACCCACACACACATGCCCGGCTGTGTGAACAGTGGGCTTGGTGAGCAACACATTTATAACCATCAAGTAACAGAATACTCCTTTGCTTAAATCACCACTGTGGATGTCAGCTCCTCACAGCTCAATTCGAGTTCACAGTACAGGACAAAGCCCTACTGTGATCCCCACTTACTCAGCTGTATGGCCTTGAGGCAGCCACTTACCCTCTTAAAACCTTAGTCAGGCCCTGACTGGCGTGGCTCAGTTGGTTGGGCCTCATTCTGCGAAGTGACCTAAGGTTGCCGATTCCATTCCTGGTTGGGGCACATGCCTGGCTTTTGGGCTGGTTCCCTGGTTGGGGTGCGTGTGAGAGGCAACCAATTGATATTTCTCTCCCTCCCTTTCTCCCTCCCTTCCCCCTCTCTAAAAATAAGTAAATAAAATCTTAAAAGCAAGCAAGCACACAAACAAACCTTAGGGGCCTCCTTCTCTCCTGGATGTGAGAGGTATGTATCCCCTTGGTGCGCTCTCTCTCTAAAATGTATAAAGTCCTAACCCCAATGACTCACACCTGGACCTGAGGAGCACTACATTAAAGTGCTGCTCTGCTGTATTCCAAGACTGGCTGTAGGAAGCAATATGAAACGCATGCACAGAAAGCTGCACCTCACCCAGCTCAGCAGGTAAGTAAATGTTCCCAACAAACTGGGAATCAAAACATCCACCCAAACTTCTACTCCAGGTGGCTGGAGGGAGAAGACAGGGCCTCACCACATGTTTCCTCTTCCATCGTCACACCCACATTATTGCTCACCTGTCCTGCTCCAACAGCTTTCCAGGAAGGTGTTCCCTTTAATTCACCTGGCACTGCTGACAGATTACTTCCCCTAAAGTGTAGCTCTGCTATATTTCAGCATTCCTGAAAATGCCAAGTCAAGTCCCAATTCCGAGCATGCTAGTAATGGTTCTCTCTGATTTCACCTTGGCCCTGTTTCCCTTCTCACTCTCTGCTCTCTTCATATAACTCGACGTTCCTGGCAAATCGTATTGTTCCAAACCTTGTACTGCTTGCCCCTCCCAGGCCCTCTGCCTCTGTCCCCTGAAACTCCTTCCCCCCATTAAGGATCAGCTCCTCCCACACCTTCCCCCATCAACCACCAACCGCCAGGCCAGATGTGACCTCCTCCTTCTGGACCCCACAGCACTCTATAGCCACATTCTAGAACCTTGGCTTCCCCTTCTCTTGTAGCTGTCATGTGCCCCCTACAACCATGAGCTCCTTGAGAATGAAAACCATGCTTGGTACCCTCTGCGTTCTTCTCCTCCTCCTCCTTCTTATCAATACAGAGGTCTTTTATTTTTTTCCACATTTATCATGTCATTAATTCATAGGGAATGGATTTGAATGGCTCAGGCTCCTTTCCACTTGTTCTCACACAGTGTGCTTCTCTGGGCTGAGCAGGCTGACACTTCAGCTGAACCCAGATACCTTTCTCTTTGACTTCCTTCTTTTTCTGATCATTTTCCTTCACAAGTTTCAGGAAGCTATTTCAAGTCTTAGAGGGCTTAATATGATCAATTCGTACATTAATTCTCCTAGCAAGAATGTTTGTCCTTGTTTGTTTACAACAATGCCCACCACATGCTCGGTGACAATGCAGACTCTTCCAGTTTTGCCATGGTAACATTTTTTGGGCTTTCCTTTTTGAACACTGCCCAGTCCCTTGATGTCTGCAATATCACCTTTCTTGTAGATTCGCATGTATGTGGCCAAAGGAACACCTCCATGTTTTCTA
The DNA here is from genome assembly GCF_019186645.2 of Phyllostomus hastatus. Lineage (NCBI taxonomy): Eukaryota > Metazoa > Chordata > Mammalia > Chiroptera > Phyllostomidae > Phyllostomus > Phyllostomus hastatus. The sequence continues at coordinate 8,029,313 of NW_025333867.1, read as the reverse complement.
AAGACCTAGAAAACAAAGAGTAGGTGCCTCTCCCCTTTCCCTTTGTGTTAAGTCATTTTGGCTAATTATTGGAAGATGGTAGTTTTGGCCAAAAAGAAGCTCTCTGCCTCCTTCTTAATGTCTAGTACTATATCCAGCACCTATCAGATGCTTAATAAATGCTGGATTAAAATGACAAAAACAAAAGTAGCACAAATTTCCATGAGAGTCAAAGAATTGGATCATTTAAGAAAGGACTGCAGCATGTACTAAGCACCTTTACACGAAGGTATAAAGGCCTATCATGAATGGAACCTCTGAGGGCTCTTTGCACTAAACACAAATACACCGAGCTCCTTAGTGCTGCCTGACCAAAGAAAAGCTAGTGGGCCTGTCTGGTGGAGTAGCTTCCCGCCACACCCCACTTGGGCTCCTGAGATGGGTACTGCTGCCTCAGGTAGCACATCTACCGAGCTGCTACACAGTGATGGTAGGGACAGCTTTTATCACTTAGGGAGGGCTTGCATGTGTTAGGCACTGTGCATGGCACCTTTTATCTTTCTTTTTATTCTTGGAAGGAAACCATCCTTCCAAGAATAAAAGGTATGCAATTATTACCTTTTTAAAAAAACAGATTGGATGAACAGCCTTGGAGACTTTCAATAACATACCTAGATTCACGCTAGACAAGGTTCTTCACACACATCTTATTTAAATTTCATCTGCACACCCTCCCTCGTTGGTAGGTATGATTCTAATTTGAGGCTCAGGGAAATAACCCACTGGCCCTCGGTGGGGCCTGCTGAGAAGGTCACAGGAGGGAAAGGGGCAGGATTGGAGGAGCGATCTCTGTGGGGGACCTACAAGGGGTACAGCAGCCAGTGAGGGAGAAAGGTACAGCAATGCTCTGGGTTTGGCTCTGCCTCAGTGACCCATGAGTAGTTGCTCTGGCACTAAGTTTTCTCATTTGTAAAAGGAATGTTAAACAAGATTACAAAGGAGATTAGTGTATGCCACTCTAAAATATGCCACTTTGGTGGAAGGACTGTTTTGAGCTGAAGGCAAATAAGAAACAGCAGACACAAGAAAAGTTCTTGACCCCTCCTTTTAGCCTAAAGGCAGGACATAAATTCTCCTCTGTGAAAGTGTCCCTCTTTCCTTCTCCACCCGTACCAGGGAGAGGAGACTGGATAACCCTTATTACTGGGGGTGACACCGATTTGAGTCCACATAACACAGCTCACTGAAATAGCCCTTATCTTCCATTTGTTTCCCCATATATCTGCCTCTCCACAACTTACCACCCCTTTAAGTCCAAACCCTTTTCCTGTCTTGTCACTTTGCCACAAATGTACTGCTCTTCATTAAAATGACATATAAGCTCTTAGGCCTAACTGCTTCTTTAGGTTTCCACTTCCTTTTCTGTGAGACTTGTGTGCATATAAAAATTAAAATATTAAGCTCAAATAAAATTTGTATGCCTTTTTTCCTGCTAATCTATCTTTTGTTGGTTTAATTTACAGGGCCCCATGTACTGAACCTAAGAGGGTACAGGAAAAAGTTTTTTCTCCCCTACTGTTACATCCTAAAATGGTAACATTTCATAATTGTGTGATTGTTTTTGTCATAATTCTAAAAAAACATTGAGAATTAAAAGTCTGTACAATATTAGTGGTCACATTAAGATGAGCTCAATCTTACAAGGTGTAGCCTTTTGAATTTCTTATTTTGTTTGAGAATGTCTGCCCTTTCTGCCAACAGTCACTATTCCATCAAGAGTAACCAGCTGGCCTGGCTGGCGTAGCTCAGTGGATTGAGCGCGGGCTGCGAACCAAAGTGTCGCAGGTTCGATTCCCAGTCAGGGCACATGTCTGGGTTGCAGGCCATGGCCCCCAGCAACCGCACATTGATGTTTCTCTCTCTCTCTTTCTCTCTCCCTTCCCTCTCTAAAAATAAATAAATAAAATCTTAAAAAAAAAAAAGAGTAACCAGCTGGATAGTAAGGGGCAAGAGGAAACCCAAGTCAGGAGCTCCAGAAGAGAGCTTGGGGATCTAGGGAGGCTCAATAGGAAGTGACCCCTAGACTGAAACCTCAGCGATGTGGCAGAGGTGTCTGATGAAGGGGTGAGGGGAGGGAATGGTAGGATCCAGGGGAGAAAGTAGCTAGTCATTCCTTAGGGGACACAATTGCTTTGTGGCTATTCCCACTACAACTAAGATCCTATCAGCCTCCTACCAGGGTTTCAAATCCTTTAAAACTCTTAAATTTTGATAAAAACAAAACTAGTATGCTTTTTCCCACTTTCCCCCTCACCCCAGTCTGATGACCCAGCACCATGTGCACAGGTAGAGACTAAGGGTGAACTGTCTCCAACGACTCAGTCAAGTTTCTCTTCTTGTTTCACGTTCACTCCCCAGGCACTGCCCTAGCCCAGGCTCCAGCCCTATCCCTCCTGGGGTGAGAGCCTTAGCTTCCAAGCTTATGATGCTTGAGATTCAAAATAAATATATTCACGAGAGTTCACCTTCCCTCCTGTTGTTTCCTACAGGGTGTCCCACAGAAGCAATATTTCCGAAACAGACACAGACTGGAGAAAGCAGTAAAAATAGCAGAAGCTTTGATATTGGTTGGAATTTCCATTGTCCAAGTGTTACAGGGTGCAGCCAAGAGGGGGAACCCCAAATGGGCATTTGAAAAGGGGTGCAGAACTCAAGGTGTCCAGGAGATTTTAAGATGTCTTCACCCCTTCCCCCACAGGTGTGAGTTGGGGGAAGGGGCACACGGAGCAAGAACATGCAGGGCTGTTTTGTACAGTAACAGCTTTGCAGCTAATCCATGGCATGGTCATTTAACATATCTATAGCCTTTGGCTGGTCACTTAGATATGCTAAATAGCTGTGGCCATGCTCTAGGCCAGTGGGGATGGAAAGGGCACCCCCTGCCCAAGATGTGACTAGGGGGCAGGTCCCCCGAGTTACAGCACCTGCGTGGGAGCTTGGAGAAGATTGGCTCCATGACATGGGGCCACACCTTCCCAGACCCACAATGGCAGCCAGAAAAGCTGGAAAGGACGGGAGATTGAGAGCAAGTGTGGTTGAGTGTGGGAGGAGTCAGAAATGGGGCTGCAGAGGAAGATTGGTGTGGGGATTTAAACCCAGACACAGCAGCCATTGAGGAGAGAACCACGTGGTTTTGGCTGAGTGGAGACTCCCGTGGCCCTGGGAGAGAGAGGACCATGCAGCTGGAGCGGTGGAGAGAAGACCACATGCCTTTGCCAGAGTGGGTACCCCCGCAGCTTTAGAAGGGGAACCACCACCTGGTTTTAGCAGAGATCCCAGTGACACAGCTGAGGGTGCTGGGAACCCAGGGAGGCTTACCAGCCGAGACGGATTACTGAGAAGAACTGGGGGCTGCCTGAGCCCAGGACTTCTATTTCCTTTCCTGAGATATGGTACCCAAGACTGGGCAAAGGGGGAAGGAAGGACTGTGTATGTTTGTGGGTGTTTTAAGGGACTTTAGGATTTTGATGAAGACATTAGGTCACTACTTTAAGTTTGTAAAGCATTAAATCTTTAAGTTTGTAAAGCATTAAATAAACATTTCCTTTCCTTTTCACGAATTTCTGGCATTGAGAGACATCTTTCCTACAGACGGCAGACATAATGGACCTGGGGGTTCCTTTCAGTAATAGTATATCGTCCCAGGCCCCCCTTGTTGTTCTGTAACACAAGTACCAGCTATGTGGCATTGAGCAAGGTACTTCACATGCTCATGAAAGGCTTGTGAAGTGATGACAGGTACTACCTGGAAGACTTGGTGTGGGAGTTAAAGAACATGATGATACAAGGCATGTTCGCTCTGGTGCCTGGCACAGCACATTATAGTAATTCAGCGACACAGTTCAACAACCATAACAGAGGCTATAATGAAATGCTCCTGTAGTTCCAGGTGACCCTGATATAAATGAACTTTTGTAAAAGTTTATAATCCTTGTGAAAATTGAGGACTTTTTGCATAAGAATGGCAACTTCCAAAGGGACTGGAATTCCAGTCACTGTATAAGGGCCTTTCTAAATGATTCATTGTATAAAGGACAAAACCGATTTTCAAGGTCCCATGTGAAAAATGAGGAGACAATTGCCACAGCAAATGTATAAAGCTGTCCACATGAAAAATGAATGGGGCAGATGGGACAGGACAGCCCCCCATGTGCCAGAGATGGGGGAACTGAAATATTTTCCCCAAGGTATCTGTGGTTTTGATGAGATTGGGTTGGAAGGGACACGTTAGTATTTGGAAAAGCAGATACAGAGATAACACAGGTTTAAAGTAATTCTATTTAAAATAGTGTTTAACATGACAGTCCTTCTTTGAGGATGAAGTTAAGTGATCGGAAGCCCGGTCTTTATGTTCCATGTGAACATGCGCACCATCGTCACATACACATGTCCCCACATGCGGTGCTGCTCAGAATGAGCTGCTGCGAGGGGCTCCTGAGAGTTCCTGGTTCTGAAGAAGACGCGTTCAGGACACACAGCACTTCATAAAGAAAAACGTTCCCCATATTGAGGCCTTAGACAGGCTGACCAGATTCACAGATGCCCTCATGAGGGTCAGTAGGAAGAGAGTTTCTCAGAAAGCATTCCCTCATATCAAGTTGAGAAGGACCATGTCAACTACAAAGGATTTAAAGTTTTAAAAAGCTCTGCCATTGAACCTTTCTGTTCAAAAGATTTTATTCTAAAAGCTTACTTTAATATGGTGCACGAGGCCATTTCAAGGTGAAGTTTTGAGGGCACACTTCTACCATGAATGTTCATTCTCTCCCTCTTCTCTCCCTGTCTTTGGTCCAGAACATAAAGACATAGAAAAAGTCATTCCATGACTCCACTTTGCATGTGATGCTGCAGTCACTGGTTATTCACGTCTGTGGTATTGGGCAACATTCAAATGTAAATTCTGTCATACAAAACAACCCAGATGTCTGGGGTAAGTGTTCAGACAACACTTCTGATTCATGCCGGGCAGACTTTGACAAAGCTGACAGAAAAGAAAGAGACAAAACAGCAGAGACCAAGTGAACAATCCATTTATCATCTTAGGTGACAGCTTTCCTGCCAGCATGGGGGTGGGGCAGAGAGAGAAAAGCATGTTTGGCAATAAAATACAAGCAGGGAAAACTGTAAGACATTGGTTTGGGAAAAATAAAATAAAATTCAAGTCATGTGCTTTAAGCAAAGTAAGTAATGTAAACTTGAAAAGTTAACAGATTTTTAAAAATCATGTAACTTAAATCTCCATGTACTTCTCTCATTTCATAAACAAATCCTTGGCCCAAGTTGTTAAATATATTTTGATTCGTGGACTGAGGCAGCAAGCCACCCAGTAGAGTTAAGGAGAAAATCCAAGTTTAGTAACTCAATTAGTATTTGTTCCTTTAGGTAAATAATATGATGCCAGGTCTGTCTGTGTGAAAACTTATTTTCAGTTACCATTTTGTTCCAAAATATAACCTTGAATTTCAAATCAAACCCATTACAGCATAACATTTTAAAGATATGAGTCTCCTTAACATAATTCAACTCTATCAAAAAGGTATTGTGTGCCTAGCAAATTGAGATGAAGCAAAATTGAAAGGTACCAATCATGCCATTTAGGCAACCAAATTCTAAACTCAAAATTGAAATGCAGAATAAAGTACAGTCCCAGAAACTATGAAAGTGAAGCCATCCTAGGTCATCCCCAGCGTTTTGATCTCCCTAGATGCAGAGGCCCTGGAATCAGTGCTTCGCTAGCTGTGGCTGCCTTGACCTGCTGAGCCAGACTCCCAGGGTCCTAGGCACAGACTGAAGCAGATGCTCTCAGGGTGAAGGAGCCAGAGTGTGATGACGGGGCCCAGGAGATCCTGACACTCAGGAAAGCCTCAGAATCTTTGCCTTAAAGGGATTTTTCTCCCTCAAACCACAATTGTACAAATAACCCCTTCACCTGTTAGTATTGGGAGAGGGGGGGAAACTTTTCCTTTATCCTCTTTAACTCTAGTCATTGGATGCCTGAGAATTAAACTAACAAAGACTAACAAGAGAAAGGGTAAAGTTTATTTAGGAAGGTTTGTATGGGGGAGGGCTCACAAAAGAGTGGCTAGAAAAAGCCGTTAGAATTTGGGTTTTATACACTATCTTAACACAGGGAAAGATTTAGGGTTTCAAAGGATGATAAATGGTGGGAAATGACTGCAAAATAGGTGAGGGAAACTAGTGGACAGTAAAGTCTGTATTAGTAAAGTGTGTTCATGCAGTTCTCTTTGGTGACAGAAGTCATATTTTCCCCTGAAGATAAAGGGGTATTTGAACAGCTGAATTCTTTTGAAAGGATCTGCTTTTAGGCAGTCAGGGGGCTGCAGAGAAAGCCTCTTTCTGCATTTGTTGATTCTCAAATGCCATCAGCTCAAAATAATCCTTCTGCCACAGGGGCATCTGGGGACCCTTCATTAGCAAACACAGTTACCAGAACACCACATTTATTTCTAACCACATTCTTGCATTCTTGTCATGCAGATGAGTTATTCCCATTTTATGGGGGTCAGGGGTCAAGAGGTTGGTCACCAAACAGGCCTCAGGTCATACCGTTTCTAGTATTCAGGACCTGAATTTAGATCTTTTGATTTTTAAAACCAGATTATTCTGTAAGAACAAAACAAACAACATCACCCCCCAACACACACACAGATTCCCTTCATTTAAACATACAATTGTCTCTTTTCAATAGACTAGCATGATTTATCACCACAACCATTAAGGAGACCAGCCCTTCATAAACTAAATTTATCAATAAGGGCTTACTCTGGTGTTTGCCGAGACATAATTAAATGCTCAGCAACCAGCCAACCGTCTAAGGACCATGGTTGCTCTCAAATTTTCTATCTGCTTCCAAACATAATGATACTTACTGACTGGTGACCAAGGGACTAGGGTATGGTTAAACCTAGTGAACAGCCAGTCTTTATCAAACACTAGTGCCTATGTGAGGACATCTCTTCCACAAGAGGAAAAACATTTCATTTAGAGAAGGACAAGTAGGAGGTGGGAGAAGAAACTTACATGATATACAGGATCCAGCACAAATGACGCCCCCCCTTTTTTTGTTACAAACTCTTTTATTACAAACCCATGAGCATGTAATTCTGTAACATAACAATATCACACTCAAGCACACCATATGACAATTTAGGTGAAGTGTTCAAATTAAAACTATAAATTATTACACCCATATTATTACCTGACCAGCCACACTCAAGCAGGCCTTACTTCTGCCAGACCCTGTGTGTAGGATATCATTTCCTTCAGTAAATTTCAGACTTGGTTCATTAATTCCCAAGATCTTTTAAGAGGATTTCAGCTAAGGAATAGTACAGAAATTAGAATATACAGCCTATTTTGGATGGCACTGGAGAAACATCTTGGTTCCTGCAGCTTTTTCAGAACTCCATTGCTCAATATGATGGCCACATATGGTTATTTAAACTTAAATTTAAATTAATTAATATTAAATAAATTAAAATTCATTTGTTCAGTTATATTAGTCACATTTCAAATGTTCTATTGAACAGCACAGATCTAGAATCTGACATTAAAGTGTTGAAATAAAGACACTTTATGAACACACTCAAGAATATTTAAGTAGGAAGGAGGGGAAAACTGAACTTAAATATTTTTAATAAAAATATTTCAAGTATATGAAAAAAATTAAGAAATAATAGAGAATACTTGTGTGCCCAACACACAGCTGGGTCAAATATTTACATTAACAATATCTCCCTCCCCCAACTCATTTTTCAGTGAGGATAAGAAATAAAACACACAGATACATAGAATCCCATGAGAGCCCTTTAATGAGCTCGATAAATACTTTACTGAAAAGTTTAAAGTATTCTGTTTAACAAAAGCAATGGTGCCCGGAAACAACCATGTGGTGAGAAACCTGGGCCCTGGGATCACGTGGTATGGGGCCAGGTTTCCCAAAGAACCAGTTAACAATTCTAGAATGCTTGGAGTTCCGCTGAAGGTTAAGGCGAAACTAATTTGAATTCACAAAATGATGCATATAGATCCTTTCTCTAGAGGTAGAAACAGAGAGGTGTCTTGAAAGAGCCAAACTTCAAGCACATTAAGCAACCAGTTAAGCAATTACAAACTCCTTCAATATCACTGTTTGGTTCCTGTTAACCTGAGAAACAAGCTTCTCCGCAAGGTGTCCACCTGCTGTCTCCTGTGAAAGGAGTAAGGGGCTTCCAGGGCCAGAGGCAAACACAAGAAATGTTTTCCTGGCAGCTCTGGAGCCCGGCAGAGACATCTCTCTAGTCTTGGTTAAGTCATTCAGTAAGTTTTATGTATCAGAAAACAAGTGGAACCCTCACTGAGCAAGTTCCCTCTATACGAAGAAAACAAATATTTATTGTCCAATACTTGACAAACGATCCATGGCTAAGTCTGTAATAAGTATGTCCCTATGTTCCAATGCTGGTTTTGTCAGAATTATTTACGCTCTTTCATTTACTGTCACTTTTACTCTTTTCTCGAATCCAGCAGACTGCACTTGGGGGAATCAGCACACAGAGGGGTTTTGATGGCTACAGAGACTCAACTGACTGGGAAAGAAATGCTAAGATGTGTTTGACTTTGTATAGTCCTTCTTCATTCGTCTGAAGAAAACAGTTCCTTACAGGAAAACCACTAATTTTTTCAGCTATAAAGAGTATGTATAGCCTACATTTCTAAAAACATGGTGCCTTTTGCAGGACAAGATGTGGAACTTGTGCGGGTACAGACTCGAGATGGCATGCTCCATGTTACCCTACACAGTCATGTAATAAATCCGGCCTACCAGACGCTAAATGAAGTTTGTTTTTGTTTTACATTTATAACCTGCTACACATCCCTTGTGTGGGTGTCAACTATTTTCTAAAGTGTGTGGTCTGCTGTGGCCTTCTTGGGTACTACAGAATATACCATGTGACCCCAAAGTGACATGGTACCATGCTTGCTGTCAGCTGTTCTACTGTTACTAAACAGCTTTTACTTGAGCATTTAAAATGTTCCACCTACAACTTATGACTGGTTCAACCGGGTGCCACCAAAACTTTTTCCTACTCCAGTTGCTCAGAGCCAGAGACTGGTGCCTCTCTGTCAGAGGGCATGGACTCCTTCCAGTACGTGAATGACGTCACCTTGACCTGCCGGAGCTGTCTTCTCCTTAAGTTCCAGCTGTTCATCCCTGCTTATCCCCTTGCAAGTTTCTGCCACACCTAAGACTTAATACCCCACATCTGAAGCTCAGCTCATCATGGTTCTCCCCCATGTCAACCTTTCCATTTCCTCATGTCTGTTAATGACATATGCATTCCTTAGTTACCCTAGGTTAAGAATCTGGGGGCCTCTTCGTACTCTTACCTGGACTCAGTCTTTGGATCCATTCAACTTTCTCCCTACAAATCCTCTCAGATCTGACTTTCCTCCCCATTTCCACTGCTACTGCTCTGGCTAAGGCAGGGCATCCTCCTTCACCCTCTCTGATCTGACACACAGCAATGAGATCACTCCTGAACAATCAAGCAGCTTTTCAAAGCCTTCTGTTGGCATCCATTGCTACTTACACTGACTTCCAGCACCTCCAGTTACTCTTTGAGCTCTACCTTGCCCACCACTCCCAGGCAGCCCTGTGAGAGGCACTCATTCCCTTACTGTCCCTCACACACACCTCCCAGTTTACTTTCTGTCATGCCTTTGCTTATCCCACTCATCCTATTAAAACATCCTGCCTTTGCTGATTCCCAGGATCAGTGTTCTTACTTCTAATGGCCAAACTTTACTTTATATCCCCACGACCATTCTGTAACTGCCAATTTGCACCTCTTAATCCCTTCAACCATCAATTTGTTCTCTGCATCTAGGAGCTTGTTTCTGTTTTATTGTTTTTTAGATTCCATGTATACATAAAATCATATGGTATTTGTTTTTTTCCAACTTATTTCATTTAGCATAATACCACTAAGTTCATCCATGTTGTACAAATGGAAAGATTTCATTCTTTTTCATAGCTGAATAGCATCTCATTGTATATATGCATTAATGGATACTCAGGTTGCTTCCATATCTTGGCTATCACGAATAATGCTGCAATGAACATAGGGGTGCATGTATCCTTTCAAATTAGTGTTCTGAATTTCCTCAGATAGCACCCAGAAGTGGAATCACTGGGTCATAAAACAGTTCTATTTTTAATTTTTGGAGAAAACTCCATACTGTTTTCCATAGTGACTGTACCAATTTATAATCCCACCAAAAGTGCATTAGGGTTCCCTTTTTGTCACATCCTCCACAATGCTTGTTTGTTGATTTATCGGTGATAGCCATTCTGACAGGTGTGAGGTGATGTCTCAGTGTGGTTTTAACGTGCATTTCTCTGATGATTAGTAACACTGAGCATCTTTTCATATGTCTATTGACCATCTGTATGTCCTCTTTGGAGAAGTGTCCATTCAGGTCCTCTCCATCCATTTTTAAATTGGATTGAAGGTTTTTTTGTGTGTGTGCGCATGTTAAATTGTATGAGTTCTTATATATTTTGGATATTAATCCCTTATCAGATGTATTACATTCAAATGTCTTCTTCCATTCAGCAGTTGACTTTTCATTTTGTTATGGTTTCCTTTGCTGTGCAGAAGCTTTTAAGTGTGATGTAGTCCCATTTGTTTGCCATATTTTGCCATGTGTGACGCACACTCACGTTTTTGGGTCAAACTTTCAGGAAAAAATCTTTTGGTTTCATTTTTTAATCCAATTATGTATTTATTTATTTACATTTAAAAACAAAACCAATTATTATATTCTAGGGTATTATTTGGCATACAGATATAGTTATTGCTTTCTAGAGTTACTCTTTTAATGCATAGGCATAAATAAAAGAATTAAAAACATTTATATAGATATGGACTTAGTGCTACCCATGTATAATGCATATCCTTGTTTTTCCCTCAAAAATTTGGGCATAATACATGGCAAAATATGCTATTTTTTTCTTTCTTTTTTTTTTCTTAACCAAGGAGACATGGCCAACAAAATATTGCTAAAAGTGACATCAAAGAGTTCATAGCCTATGTTTTCTTCTAGGAGTATTAGGGCTTCAGGTCTTACATTTAAGTCTTTAATTTATTTTGACTTTATGGTGTATTCTTATATATGGTATAAGAAAGTGATCCAGGTTCATTCTTTTGCATGTGTCTGTCCAGTTCCCCCAAAACCACTTATTAAATAGGTTGTCTTTACCTGATTATATATTCTTGCCATCTTTGTAAGAGATTAAGTGACCATATAGGTGTGGATTTATTTCTTGGCTCTCTATTCTGTTCCATTGACCTATGTGTTTATTTTTATGCCACTACCATGCTGTTTTGATTATAGTAGCCTTATAATATAGTTTAGTCAGATAACACAATACTTCTAACTTTTTCATCTTCCTTGAGATAGCTGTGGCTGTTCAAGGTCTTCTGGTTCCATATAAATGTTAGGATTATTTGTTCTAGTTCTGTGAAAATGCCACAGTACTTTGATAAGGAATACACTGAAGCTGTAGATTTCTTAGGGTAATATACACCTTTTAATGATGTTAATTCTTCCTATTCTTGTGTACAGTATGTGCTTCCATATATTTGCATCTTCTTTTCTTTTTAAAAAAGATTGTATTTATTTATTGTTAGAGAGAAGGAAGAGGGGGAAGAAATAGAGGAAGAGAAACATATATGTGAGAGAGAAACACCAATCAGTTGCCTCTTGCACACCCCTAACCAGGTACCTGGCCTGCCTCCCAACCATGTGACCTGATGGGGGAAATGAACCAGCAACCTTTCAGATTTTGGGACAATGCCCAATCCACTGAGCCACACCAATTACAGTTAGAAGCTAATCTTTCATTATCCCTTCAAAAAAGTAAACATTTCTTTTTCTAGATAAATAAGAAAGCCCCAAGCGTCATCTGAGAAGAGAACAAGGAAGCATCAGGCTCCTTCTGGTTTAGCCAGCATGCCTTTTCTCTCAACAGCTTGTATTGGGTTGGCGAAAGAGTTCATTTAGTTTTTTTCCATACAAGGGCTCTAGTAGTGCTTAGTTATCTTTAACTCTTTAACTTCATTCAAAACAATTTTGTTAGATTGTATTGTGACAGCTGTCATATCAACGTGCATTAAAAAATTATCAGAATTGGTGAATTTGGGTACAGCATTTTAATATTGAAGATAGAAGATACACAACATTTTTGGCATGTTATGTTTTATCATTTCAAGAAAGGTAAAAAAATAACTGAACTGCAAAAAAAAAAGATTTGTACAATGCAAAGTAAAGATTTTTTTGTACAGTAAAGATTTGTAATGGAGAAGGTGCTGTGAGTGATCGAACATGTCAAAAGTGGTTTGTGAAGTTTCTTGATACTATCAACCTTTTGGCCAAATAATTCTTTGCTGTGGGGCTTTCTTATGCATTGGACAATGTTTAGCAGCACCTACTAGAAGCCAATAGCAGGAGAGGGCCCACATACTCAAAATATCCAAATAAAAATAGTTATTGGTGAAAATGAAAAATGTGTCTGTATTTTACAGGAAAAAACTAAACAGACTTTCTGGCCAACTCAGTAGATGGAGCCTTTCCCACTCATCAGGCCAGAAGCATCCAGCTGGCCTCAGGGCTACTTGTGTCTGCTCCTTCTTTACTCTCTATGAGGCCTTCAGAGCTGGGAACACACACAGCCTGCCCTCAACCACCAGGAAGTACAGGGCTGAGCTGGGGCTTTGAGTTCTTCAGTGGGAACCCTCAAACATTTGGATTCTCTACCTTTCCTTCTTATACCCCATATAATTTCCTAAAGATCATCCAAGGCAGTAACCTAGGAGTCTGTCTCTCCCTCCCTCTTTGCCTCCATCACTATCCTATGTACCAGAAGACTTTTCAGCCCAACTACAGCCACCAAAGCCCAGGACAGCCCTCTGGCTCCTGGAGTTTCTGGGACCCTTTCTAGAATGTCAGTCATCCACAGGGCATCATCCACTGTGGGCACTGAATTATTAGAGTGCCAGAATCTTCCTTCCTTCCCCCTCTTCTACCTCCTCAAGGTTTGGCTTGCAATTAGGCTAACAGTCACAGTTGGCACGAGTTGTTTTTGTCAGACTAAAATATATCATCCATCTTCTCACACACAATTGTATCTCTACTTAGTGAAGAATACCGAATACCCAAGTGAAGATTTTAAGGTTTACTGAGTCTAGGGAGACAGAAAAACAAAGAGATGAAGATGAATTCTTAGAACTACTTTGAAAGAAGCAAAACATGAAAGCAGGAAATTCATATTTAGTGGGTATGGCCCCAAACAACCCAATATTGTAAGGATAGATATTTGCTTATTGCTTCTACCTCTCACCAGCTGTAGACCTAGGAGAGAGAAACTGTTCTAGGAATCTTAACTCCCCTTACACATGAAGGAAGGCAAGCATACTCACCTCTGGGCTCTCTTGTTGGCTAACAACATTAGCACTCCATTGATTCTGAGTCTTTGTGTTCCTTGGGTACACAATAGTGTGGGGGCCGAGGAGGGCCATGGTTGATATAAAATTCCTTCCAAGTACTTGACACATTGTGACTCAGTACACACACACCCACCCCAAAAGTTAACCTTTCTTATGTGTGAGGCACCAAATTCTATTCTTTTTCTGTTAAACATACTGGAAAGGATCCCCCAAATGGACTTCATAACTCACCAGTGCATTATGAACTGCTGCTTTTAAATGCTTCTTTAGAGCAGGGTTCTGAATTGCTTCTCAGGCTTTTGGCTAAGATGAAGTAAAACGTAGAGTTTAGAAAACTATGACCCGTGGGCCAAATCCTGCTCACTGCCTGTTTTTGTACCAACCTGATGCCCATTTTTATTCAGCCTGTGAGCTAAGAATGTTTTTAAAAGAAATTCCTAAATGATTCAAAACAACCAAAAAATATTTTGTTTGAGAAATACAAATTTTAATGTCTACAAAAAAGCTTTATGGGGACACAGCCCTGCTCATTCATGTCCAGGTTGTCTGTGGCTGCTTTTGCACAAGAACAGCAGCACTGAGTAGCTGTGGTGCAGGCTGTGTGGTCTGCACAGATGAAAATACTAAATTTCTGGTCCCCTACCCAAAAAGTTTGAGGTCATGTGCTCTGAAGTTTTAATAGGTGCAGACTGGATTATCTGATCAATCTGTCAAATGGCTGTCAGAGCTAGGATATTTTAGTTCTACTTCAGTTTGTAACAGAAAAATGAGTAATATCACTTAAAGAATGCAAACAGTGAGCTGCCTTCTTATCAGAGATGACACAAAAGGCATTTCTCAGAGTGTGGGGAGACAGCCCTTCTCAGTCCTGTATTCCAAGGGCAATGAGCTAGAATCATCAAAGGTTAGTTCAAATTTTAATGCTCTTTTCCTATTGAGGCATTTAATTTGTAGTAGAAGAGAAAGTTTTTTTTAAACTATCTGTTTTGCATTCAATAACTTACAATCGTGAGCCTGGATTTCCTCCACATGAAGCAACACCAGGCTGATAAGAACAAATTTCACTTAAAATTCAAGAAACCAAAGTCAGATGAAAAGTGCCCTTAGCATGGCTGCAAACAAAGACCTGGTAAAGGCTAATGCCATTTGTATAGAATTACAGGAAAGAGAGAAAGAGAGAGAGAGCTGGAAGGCCCTGCAGTTAAAGTCCCCAGCCTGTGTGGGGCCCACACTGGATGGAAAAGAAATCTCCCTGTGAGCTCTCCAGCTGACGGGTCTTTGTCCAGTGTAACTGGAGTAGGGTGGAAAAGGCCTGGGATTTAGCCAGTTGGGGTAGAAAAAAGAGAGGAGAAGGAAAAGGTAAGGTGAAAAGTAATCTGATGTTCTCACTAACGCTGGCAGAAAGACAAGTCTCAAGGTTTTCTGGGGGCGGGGTGGCTGACATGGGCACCGGATACAGATCCTGGGGTTTTGTCTGGGGACAGGCCAGTGTGGAGCACTCGGTCAAGTCTGTACCGTCAGGACTAATGAGCAGGCGTCATGGCTGAGTCACTGGCCTCTATGGCTTCCCCACACCCACTCATGCTCCACCCCAGCAGCTCTGGAATCCTCTTCTCTTTGCCTCTCCTGCCTTGAGGCTAGGAACACGCCATTGCCCACCTGGAAGATCCAGTAATACATCTCTTCCCCACCCCTACACTGCCACACAGCAGCTGGACTGTGGAAGCCATATTTCTGCTATTTGGTACCAAATGGCAGCTAAGGAGACAGGGTGCTTTCTTCCAGATTGAGCCAGGAGACCCAGGCTCTACTGCCTCCCCTGAGGAGGAGGGAGGACGACAATGCCAAGGACTACCTGTGCACTGCAGACTGTGGGACCAGCCTGAGGCAGCCCCAATGCCCGTGGTCTCAGCAAACAGGAAAGCAGGAGTCCTCAGAAGTGGTGACCACCCAAGGCCCAACTGAAGGGGCTGCTCCTTCCCCAGCATCTGAAATCCAAGTTTCCTCTGCCAGCAGGGCTGGTAGAGCGCTGCAAGGTGGGCAACCAAGGCAAAGAGCCAACCTCAGCCTGTCAGAACCATGGAGAAGGGCAGATTCTGAAAGAATCTCTTCCTCCTACTTTGTGGGAAAACCACACACACACATACACAGTGAAAGAAAGCAAGCGGGGCATGGGCAGCTGTTAAGCTTCAACTATTGTGTAACAATGATTTACAACAAAAGGAAAAGAAAGCCTGCTTTAAGAGTTTAATTTCTACAGACTCTGATCTTTGCCTCCGTCTCATTTTCATTCTTCCATTTGCAAATCAGAGGCAGTCAAGTGTACCAGATGGGCAAAGATAATCCTTTTGGGACACCTCAATGGTGAATTCAGCAGGGAATGCCCATTTGCCCAGAAGTTAATAAATAAGGGCACTCAGAGACTCCCTTCTCCTTGCTTTTGTTAAGTAGCACCTTTACATGAAGGTGGTGTGATTAAAGAAAATCTTGGAAAAATTGAGACTCCCTTTCTCCCACCTCCCCATTGTAGTTAGTACGTGCCTCTCTCTCGATTACCGTTGTATTGTGGTCAGAGCCAGGGTCACACGGGAGGTTTTCTGTGCCCTGGTGGCGGCACAATACCTTTCCATCTTTAGAGCTCCAGCATCAAGCAAGCACCTGATAAATGGTGGCCAAACCATTTGCTTGTGGATGAACTAAAACATGGCCCCTGCATTTCAGTAGATGCCTCATTAAGATTGTTGGGGGAAGACAAGAAGCTGGGGACATTGCTTAGATTTCATTTATCCACACCATCTCTCATTTCCTACTAATCACTCAAATAATTAGTGAATGTTTACAATGGGGAAGGTACTATCCTGGGTCAAGTTGGCATGTAATTGGTTGCTGAATCTCATAATTTAATGTCACCTTCTTCAATTAATACTTGTCCTTCCAAGTCGATTAAGGAGGTAGCTTTGTCAGTTCGTGGGTAGGCAAGATGGTGTAAGAGAGAAGATGATGATCTGAGGGTCAGAGGGTTACAGCACTAATTCTGTCCCAATGAGCATGAAGCATCTAGATGCCTTTGTGCTGCATCTTTTCCTTTAAATAGTAAACAGGAAAAATCCTGAGGCTCCTGTTATTGAATTTACAAAAAGAAAAAGAAAATAGTGCCTCTGGACCTATATAATAGGTAGTACTCAAATGCCCACCTTTGGTTTCACATTCTCTATCCACTTAGAGGTGGTTCCCTCTCTTTGTGTTATTGCCTTCACCGATCAAAAAAATATAATCTCCTTCCCCAATATGTACTAGTGTCTCTTCAACTTTACATTGTAAAAATAAAATAAGATGAACAGAGAAGACCTAATACCATTAATTTCCTCATTTTAAGATATAAGAGTATCAGAGGAAAAAGATTATTGTGCATGGTAAGAAGACTTTAACTTAGAAAGTAGGAGAAAGACAAATTTCCTAGGCATAATGGTACCATCTAATATTATAAACTGCTTAGGAATGAGTACAGAAGTAGTAAAACTGAAAGAAATTCATGGGAATCACAGACAACAATGCAGATGACTCTGAAAAAGTGAAGAGGAAGAAGCTGTACTTATAACGTTTTGCCTCCAAGTCTGGGTAGTGGGTATATAGATGTTTGATGTCAGAAATACTTCGCAGTTAACAAAAACAAAAAAATCAAAACATACCGGCTACTGCTGAGTGCTCTCGCTAGCATGCTAGCCCTCGAGATTTGGACTGCCAGCTACAGGAACTGTTCAACAGGAAACGGTGAACAACAAACAGCTGATGGACTCGGATCTTAAAACACTATTAAATCCAATCTAAATGCCTGCGAAGTTAAAGGCCTGCACCCCCATCCAGAGACGGTAGCAACCTTCTAAGGATGGGGAAACCTCAGGAGTGATCCTGGAAGTCTCTCACTTCCTTATCTGCTTCTGAACATACAGCTGACCCTGAACTTGGCCAGTCTGTACAACCCTCCCATTAGCTTCTTCATTTCACTGGGCAAACCTTCAGCTCAAGACGTAGGAGTGCTTATTTATAACCAAACCTGCTGGCCAGGACCCCACCTGCGTAGGACATTTCTCCCTTAGTCTGGAGTTCAGCTGTAACCCTGTCGTCTCCCTCCTCATCAGCTCAGCAGCGAGGACTGCTGGCTCGTACCTCGGGGTTTTGAAATCAGACCTGTCACATCCACAACCATCCGTAATAAGGGGCATAGTCACACCCAAGCCCTTCAAAGCATTTTTAGGCACATTACCTCATAAGCCCTCACCAAATCCTATAAATAAGGATGTGAAGTATTATCCCCATTTCTAAGATGGGAAACAGCACCTTCAAAGGTCAGTTCATGGACAGTGATGCCAAGTGGTACCTCCGAGACAGGCACAGGCTTCTAGATTCCAAGCCCTGTGACAAACCCAGAGGCCACGGCACCCGCAGCATGCATGTGTAAACAGACCACCTAGCACAGCAGCCTTGAAGAGAAAACCCACATAGAGCAAGAAACCAGGCAGGCACTGGAAAGATGCTCACGTTTTGTGTAGTGTCCACATTAGCTTCCAGAGGTTCAAAAATCCAGCAGTATTTAAATGCCCCGGAACATATTTATCATTGTTTTTGCTAAACAAATCCTCCCTTACTTTAAGCAAAGGTCAACTTCACTTTAACCACCTGCCCCTCCCACCCAGGGCAAACAACCAGTTTGGAGTACCTGTGACAGCCCCAACAAGTCTTTGCCAATAATTACCCAGACAGTTTCTTATGCAAACGCAGGTGGCTCAGCAACAGTACACAGATTATTTCCCTTATCAATCAGCAGGAGGAAATGACTTCAAGCAAAGAGCAGGTTTGTTTTTCCTAGCTTCCTACACTGTGTTAGCCACAGATCTCAACTATTTAAAAAACAGGACTCCATGTACTATGTTGTTTACTTCTTCCTAAATACCAAGAAGATATCTAAAAGAATGCCATAAATAAAAATTTAGAATTGACTTTTTGGTTACGAACTTAAAAACTTCTTGAATTTAGGAACTGTGTTGTTAGTCAACATCCCACACCCAGCTCTCAACCCAGAGAATACCCTGAATAATGGTGAAAAATGGAGAACAGAAAGCTAGCTGTGCACAGTAAGTGTGGGTCACTTATTCATCATGGACTATGCATAGTTTGTTGTCAGGGGAGATGCCAAGATGGGAAAGCTGCGGTGCTGGCCTCAGGGGTCTGACAGCCTGGTGTAGGAGACACATGACTGTGAGACAAGGCACACCTGGTATCATATCCGTAATGGGCGTGACACCCATGCAGAAAATGAAAACCAGGGAGTAATTCTTGGGATTGACTTTGCAGAGGAAGCAGTATTTGAGCTTGATCTTAAAGGGAAATAAGTGGGATTTTTCTGCTTTGTGGGTGATGAGGGAGAAAAGAGAGCCTGAGAACAGGATTGGTCATTAGTATCAAAAAGTCCCAGGAGGATTTCTGTTTCATCAATCGATGACAACATCAGAAGGAGACACAGCTCTGCTGAGGAAAAGGAGGGCAGCGATTTGACCTCAAGAGGCTGGTGGTGTGTTTGCAGATTCAAAGGGAAGCTCTGGCTCCTTTTGGGTACAGTGTCCTGAGAGGCCTTTGCTTCCGGCCCTCCATCCCCATTGTGTGAGCCATGTTGCACGCTTATGGTGTTAGTACATCACAGTTGCTGTCCCCCTACTCCTGTGCCTCACAGTCATTTAGGGTGACAGGACAGGGAGCCATACAACTGCAAAGAAGAAAACTCTTTATTAATTTAGAGCCACACAGAGACAGCTAAAAGTCGATACAGGCCACACCCAGAATCCCAGATCATTCAACTGAACAAAAGAGGGGCACTGAAAAGGGAAGTGAGGAACACAGCAACTGAACCTCATCTGCCCCTAGCACAATGCAAGGGCGAGCAAGCATCTCACTGAGCACTTGCCACTATTGGACAGACCCTGCTAAGGTAGCTGCCTGGCACATTATCTCCCATCATTGATTGATCAGGTCACACAAGTCAATATTCACTGCAAGTCTGAAACAAAATGGAAAGCAAAGATATACAAGTAGCCAAGAAACACATGAAGAGGTGCTCAACATCACTAATCATCAGGGGAATGCCACCAAGATACCACTTCATACCCATCAGGATGGCAAAGGTGAAGAAATAGGAATCTTTGTGCACTGCTGGTGGGAATGTGAAATGGTGCCACCACTGTAGAAAACAGTATGGTGGTTCCTCAAAAAGTTAAACAGAATTACCATATGATCCAGAAATGCCACTTCTGGGTATGTACCCCAAATAATTTGAAAGCGGGGATTCTAAAAATATTCCTACACTCATGTTCACAGCCACATTATTTATAATAACCAAAAGGTGGAAATAATCCAAATGTTCATTAATGATAAATGGATAAACACAATGTGGCATATACATACAATGTAATACTATTCAGCTGTACAAAGGAAGGAGATTCTGATACATGCTAGAACATGTAAGAACGCTGAGGCCATTATAATCAGTGAAATAAGCCAGACACAATAGGACAAATTCCACAGGATTCCATTTATATGAAGTACCTAGAGTAGTTAAATCCATAGTGACAGAAGGTAGAATGGTGGTTGCCAGGGCTCTGGAAAGAGAACAAGAATTTACAGTTTCATGGGTACAAAGCTTCCATTTTACAAGATGAAGAAGTTCTGGAGATGAATGGTAGTACAACAATGTTTACATCCTTAATGCTATTGATTTGTACACTTAAAGATGGTTAAAATAGTAAATTTTATGTTATGTGTATTTTAGCACAATAAAAAATTCCCCAGCAAACTAACAAATAAGCAAACAAATCCCAAAATGTAAAGCAGGACTATCTGCCTTTGGGAGCTCCGCTGGTCTGTGCTCACCCCACCCTACCACATAAGGATCCTCACACTCCCCCCTTTCCTTTCAGAGGAGTCACATAAACCCAATCACCATGAGCTAGGACTGATTCATAGAGCTTGTTGTGTTACCATTCTCAGGGGTCAAGTCTCCTCTGTGGCTTAAAATAGAGGATTACATTCTCATGGTCAGATTTCAGGCAGCGGCCCAATAGCAGAGGAAGGTGTTTTCAGGGCCTTTCACCTCCTGAGGTCAACCCTGACAGTCAGGGTCCCCAACTCCACATTCCTACTTCCTCTTATGTTAATTGCTTGTTTAAGTCGCAGCACTGTCCTAGTTACTTAGGAAACAAAGAGGACCCTGAATTGAGCCCTCTGTGATGAAGGCAGAACAAAGGCTCAGACAACCCCCACACAGGTGGGTGTCCTCCAACACAGACCCTGGTGGTTGGGCATCCTTCTGGGCTGAACTGAAGGAGACTTCCCTGGATGGGGGAAGGAAGGGGGCTCCATGAGCTGGAGGAAAGAAGGGGTCAGTGAGAGGGTGAGTGGGGTGCATGCAGCAGCAAGGGGTGCATGCAGCAGCAAGGGGTGTGACCCTGGAGGGACCCAACGTCCAGGACATAGAGAGCATCTGTTTTACATTTCCACAGTTTATGTATTTTTATTTCTATGCATCTTATGTTTGCCCCACGTTAAACTGCTCCAATGACTTAAGACCTGAAACAACTGTGGTTTAAACCAGGGTTTCCCTCCCAAAGAGTCTGCATCTCACAGAACATACCCTCTGTACCACTTTTCTACCAAAACCCAATGAAATGGCACTGAAAGATGGGGGATGCTGGGTCCCCCAAAAGCCCTCCCTTTTTAAGAAGCTCGACAATTTCTACATCATTTATCTTTTTACAAAGTTGATGAATTAAATCTGTGCCAATGACTATTCTATCCTACATCCTGTTCCTATCTAACTTCAAACACTTTGGGTCCCCTCAAACAGCATCATAAAGACCAGGTAAGGACCAGCATAGAAATAGAAATATCTCAAGTTCAGCAGCGAGATCACAAAGGCCAAGGTTCCAAGAGGAAGTGGTGACTACCTGTCATCAGCACCATTTCCGAAACTCTGGGGTTTGAGTCTCCAGACTGGAGCTCCCATCTCCTGTTCCACGGAGAACAAGCAGCTGGGCAAGGGGCTGGGGTAATGGTCTGGAGAGCTCTCTCCAACAGCCACACCTCACTACCAAGCACTCCCTTGGCAACAGCAAGCCCTGTGTAATCCATGAAAAACCCTCCATGGACTTGTTTCTAGTACTCTTTCAGAATCACATTTTCGGGGCAATATGAAACACAAGGCCACCCTGATAGATAACAATAGGCATTCTTGCAGTAAACATTAGTGCAGTGTGAGGTATGAGCCAATTCCCATGCTCACAACCAAGAGCACAAAGACATAGTCCCGATCCTCAAGGAACTACAGTCAGATGCAGGAAACATCGCACCACTTGTGCTGTCACACAGAAAGCAGAGAAACACATAGGAAACATTTTATGCACCTTTCTCTAAGATCTGTGTGCATATCAGTAAATTAAAGGCTCTATGACTCTCTAACCACGCCCAAAAAGTTGCTTAAAGTATACTTAAAAATTAGTGTACTTTTTTTTTATCAGGAATTGAAACACCTACCGAGGAAACCCTTTCCTGGCCCAAACAGTGTTAGATAAGGGCCATGTTCCTCCTGGGACCTTTCATGGAGTCAGGTTAATGACCCCCAGCAAAGTCCGCAGACCCGTCTTTTTAGGAAGGCAGTACAGGACCAGACTTGGTCCAGGTGGAGATGCCCGGTCTGCCACCTGGTCTCTTCATCTCTCCACTGCCCAGAATCAAACAGGGTGGAAGAGAAAGGGGAAAGTTCTCTGCCAGCTTCTGCCACAGGCCAGCCTCTTGGTTTCCATGTGCATGCGTGAATGAAATATTAAGCAGGCTCAGCCAATGAACAGGCAGACTTTCAGAGGCAGACTGCTCTGAGGCTGAGGAGCTGAGTTTTGATCTGTATTCTCACTTGAGTAGCCCAGCTCTCAACTGGGAACAGTTTCCTGCTGTGTTGTTAACATTCTGCTCACTCCACTTCCCACCAGGCTGGCAACACTTGGCCAGATCTGTGCCCACCACAGTGTCCGGCAGTCCATGGTCAGCCTAGGCGGCCAGGTCCCTGTGCCTGGTCTCAGCAGCAGGTGACATCCCCTGACCTGAAAACGTCTATTGAGGACTCTTTCCTGCTACGCCTGGGACCCATCCTGTGGCCCACTGGCCATCACTACTGATGGACGTCAAAAATGGACTTTCCACTCAGCTTGAGGATGTGAGGCAGTAGCATGTTCCCCTCTGTGACTTAAGTTCCTGTGATTTTCAAACAAAACAAAAACATAAAAGCAGTTGCATCTTCCCTCCACCAGTTTTTCTTCCTGTAGCACCAGCTCACCTGTCCTCACCTAGCACAGCAGCAGGGGGGGAGCTCAGATAGCTCAGCCCAGGTAATATCAGGGTTGATGGCAGGTTGGGGGTGGAGGAGGAATTGGCTGTAGGGCTGTGTCCCAGGGGCCAGGTTACTAGCCAAAGCAGGACGTAAGATGTGGCCCAGGCAGGAGATGGTAGCTTTACAGCCTTCCTCCTCAGGGAACCATGATGCCCCTGGGCACAGACTGAGCTGGACTGGGAGGGAGAAAGGGGCTGGAGAGGAGCGAAAGTAAATGGGCAAGAATAGGCTCATGGGCTCAACCCCCACTCAGTGCCTGGCTGTTGGGGTTGATGAAACAGGCTGCAGCCTGCAAGTCAGGGGTCTAGTGTGGGGCCCAGCAGACACGCCCGGAGTGGGACTTGGCGTCCCCAGCACTGAGGGGCCTGCATGCTTTCCTTCTAGGACAATAGCACTCCAGAAAGGCAACTGGAGCACTGAAACTGGCCCTTCCTTGCACTAACCACCACTATGTCCCAGGGAACAAGGGAACTTTTCTAGAGCCGGTGGAGGGAGCTGCCCATCTTGGCCGATGCTCAGCTCCACTTCAGCAATGACTCCAATGCCCCCACCTCTCCAGTCCTCGCCGCTCAGGGGATCTGGCTTTACACTTCTGAGAGTACACAGGGACATAGGGCAGAGCCAGGGACCAGCTGACCCCACAAGGCATTAGCAACCTAGCAAGCACAGCCAAAGGACATTTTTTGACTTCAGGCCATAAAATGCAAGTCTGGTGTAACTGGTGGCTCAGACAGGTGCCGCCTTTATGTGGCCCGGCCTGTGGGGTGAGGCACCAGAGGAACCAGCCCAGACAAATGTCTTTGTGTCTCACCCAATCATGCTACTTCTGGGGCACTTCCCTGAACCTCTTTGGGACAAAGGCAAGGCACCCAGGGTCCAAGGAGAAGTGACAGGAGTAAGGGGACAGATAAGGTATGAGGTCCACTGTGAACTGCTGCAGCTCAGACAGACAAACCCTCCAGTGCCTGCTCCAGTTCTGGGAAACACAAGAGGAAACCATGCTAAACCTCCATCCTAAACCTACCCCGGCACAATGCTTTGAGCAAAGAATAAGGTTCCCTAAAATACTGTCTTCTAGGTGCCAACAGTCACTAAGCATGTGCTGAGTCCCCACCACACTCCTGGCACTGTTTGGGCACTGGGGGTGCCGCAGTGAGCCAAGCTGGCGTGGACACCTTCCGTGGAGAGCACATGTTCTCTACTCCACAGAGGTTTTGGCAAAGAATTAAACATTAAAGAACACAGTTAAACCTATAATCATGGAGACTATCCCTCATGGATTTTCCAGAATAACCCCATTAAAAATATTATTTTCTATTGTTACCATAAGACAAGTATTGGGCCATGTGTTCAGGACCCCCTCCTCCCCCATTAAAATTTTTAGAACATTAAAAAAATAGTCATCAGGTCTGTAACGCAAGCATCTTTATCCTGAATTCTTCCGGGAACATCAGAGGCAAAAGAAAAATGAAAACCAGAAAACTTTAAAACAACTTCCTAATTGTCAACCAAAAAACATGTTGGTTTCTTATTCTTTTATTCACTTAATTTTTCTTCGACTCCTTTAACTTGTCACAGTAGTTACACATATATTAGAGGTTTAAGGCACCATGAAACAACAGAGGAAATGGCAGAAGGACACTGGGAGTCAAGTGAGAAACATGTGGGTACAAGCTAGCGCTCGCCCACAGCAAGGCTAGGTAACTTTGGTACAATTTTTAAGCCACAGTATTCTGTTAAGTGACAGTCAGGATTTTATTCACAGTAGTGGGATGATGGGTTAATATGTGTCAACTGTCCAGTACAGTTCCTGACTCAATAAATAACTTACTACTTTATTATCATCATCATTGGTAATATATGAAAACTAACCTTGCCTGAGTTGTCTGCTCCTCAGATCTCACTCAGACCTTTCCCATAAGCAGAAAGGCTGCCCCAAATATCAGTCTTAGAGAATTTCTAAATCAGAGGCTCAGCTCCAGCCAAAGCCACATGGACCTCAGACAGGAGGGGTCCTGGTAATGGCAGGTAAAATCTGGTTTAAGCAGGTGGCCTCTCAGCACTAGCCCATCCTCCACTCAAAATTAAAACTCCATTGAGATTTGTCAGCGTTGCAACAGTCACCCTAGATAACTCCTCTAAAACGAAAGGGCAGGGGATGACCCCAGGCCCCACGCAGTGAGGAGGCAGGCAGGATCCTCCTTACACACAAAGGGTAACCAGTCACTCGGCGAGGCCCATGAACCTCAATGGAGTGTCACTGCCCTCCCTCACCAGAAGTCTCTGTTGGCACACCTTTAGAGAAAATGCATGTAGAGCTCAAAGGGTCTTTTCCATGGAGCTTTTGGCTTTTCTGGGCTTTCTGGAGGTCACAGCTGCTTCAGTGGCAAGAGCATCCCTCTCAGAGGATTCAGAAATACATAGTACATTTCTAAAACAGTTTGGACACCAAACTTTTGAGGCAGGATAAGAGGTCATGCAGGTGCAGCTAGGTGGGCATTCATTCTTTAGTCAGAGCTTAAAATGTCTATTTCTATACACCGTCACTCAGGCATCGGTGAGCCAGGCCTGATGACACCTGCAGGGGCGTTCCCCCCTTGGCCCCAGGACCTGGCCCTGGCAGTGTCTAAACATAGCTCTGTGGCCATCTTTCTCCCAGTTTCCCCCTAGAAAGTAGTGTAGGCCCACAGCCACCCTGGCCAGGAAAGAGACACATCTGGGTTTTGGAGAGTACAGAGAAGGAGCCAGGCATTCACTACACAGCTTTACAACATGGGTTCCTCACAACCCCGAGAGGAAAACATTGGTATTCCCATCTCACAGATGAGCAAACTCAAGCTAAGGGAGGTGAGTCAGATTGCCCAGAGTCACATAGCTCCTGGTGGCAGAAGAGCACAGAATAAATCCTAGGTGAGGTTTTCTAGTGGCTGTTCTGTTGAAGGACTCCTGACTACTCGTTAGCATTTAAAGATGAAACACATTGAGGTGAAAAGGGAAAAGACGTTCCCCGCTCAATGTGTCCAGTGACCTCAGGTAGGACTCAAATGAGCAACTACCGTTTCCTCTGCTCAGAACAGGGCAAAACCTGGGCACTGGTCTCTGCACTTTCTCACTGAGCTATGTTTTCTAGAATGCTAAGTCCTATTGTGCTGTCTCAGCCTCTTCCAGAAACATCTGGCTTTCTGCCTCTTCACCAGCAGCCCAAGGTCTTGCACCTGGATAGCCCATCACTGGGCTCCAGAAAGGTCAAGGTAACTGAGGGTGGATAGCAAAGGTGGGAGGTTTTCTGGGGACAGAACCACTTCCCACCCTTTTGGACAAAAAGCCTTTTCTGGAAATAGGGGATTTTAACCGAAAACTGAATCCTTGGTTCATATGACAAAGTACTTGAAAGCACATGTATCTTGGAAACATGCTTCCCGCTCTGGCCCCTCACATGACACACCTTCCATGTGACCCCAGTGTTTGCACGGCATATTAGGCTCCCCACCAGGGTACTTGCCCCTTGTCCTCAGCCAGAGCTTGCAATTTTCAACCTGGGATCTACACATGTGTCCCAGGAATGGTCATGAATTTTCTGTGGTTTTATGTACAAAGATATGAGCACATGTGTGCATGCTTGAGTGTGTGTACGTGTATTAGATAGGCATTTTTCCAGGGGAAGGACTCACAGTTTTCAATAGACTCTTGGAAGGGGTCTCTGACCCAAAAAAGATTCAGAAGACTCAGAAGCACTGCTTTAAATGGAACGTTCATTTCTGTAAAATTGGCCAAATTTTGGCATAAAGTGGGTCAGAGCAATTAAAAGCTGAAAAAAAGTCAATAATGGGCAATTTAATATGTATAATTTTAGGGAAATTAAAACAAATCCTCTGATGTAGTAAATTATGCAAAAAGATTACAAAAAATGGGGCACGACTAGCTGTGGAAAGGGCGGGGGGACAAGCATGATACAAATCAGGAAAGAGCAAGAACCAGCGGAAATGACAAATGGAGGAGGAAATCCACAGGGCAGGCGGCAGGTCCAGCTCCCAGACGGATGCTTTCCAGAGGCAGTCTCCACAGGCAGCTTGTTTAGGCTGCATACCAGCTATTTTTACTTAAACCTACTGAAAAAAAAAGTGTATATGGCACAGAAGTTGGCTTCCCCTCTGGGATCAACCTGCTGACATGTCAGAAGTGCTCAGAATGATAAGCTAATTAAAATTCTATGGTCTTTCCCAGAGATAGCTCTGTTTTTAACACAATTATGTCTGTCACTTAGTGTGCAATTTATATATTTTAAGAAAATACTTTTTTCCTTCCTAATATTCCTATGAAATGTTTAGCTCAGCTGGTAATTCCTCCTGTCTCCTTTCTTCTCAAGACAGATGGGGCCACTCCAGGCAGAGGGGAACTGATAAAACCACATGAACCCTTGTGACCCACCCTGCAGGTTCCCTAATTAAAAATAAAAGGACAAAAAATTATGACAAAAAAAGGACTATAACCCTAACATTTAAAAAATCACCACCACCTCCCTGTAATTTTCCTTCAACCTTATGGTTAAGGTAATATCCACCTCCCAAATGTTTTCCAAAAGTTCATGTGTAACTTGCTTTTTAGAAGTAATGGTACAAACTAAACCTATCTTTAGGTTCTCAATTAGAAGCCACATTTTTGAGAAACCCCAGACTAGTGCACACAAGTATGTCAACCTAAAGACTGCTGAAATGCTTCATACTTAAAATGTGTATTAAAATGTGTATGTGTTGAAACAATATTGCGTCAATATTAGAAATAGTTTTTAATATATCTTAAGCATAACTTTTTTCATGTGAAAATTTCCTTTATATATAGGTATACCTCCATATTCAAGAGCAAAAAGAAAAAAAGAAAAATCAGTACACTGTAACCACAACTAACATTTGTTGAGCATCATACTTTCTGTGGGGTAGAAAGACAAATTATAGGAAAATAGATCCAGTTTTATTAGAATTACTGTTATAGACTAGATTACAGTGCACACCACTGCCCTTCACTTTATGGAATATGGTATATGTTTCCTTTTTAAAAAATGCCTTGATTGGGTTTTTTTTCCTCCTAAATTCATAAAGAGAAATCCATCGATTAGCTAGGAATGTCAAAAAAACTTTTTTATAAAATTAAGTTTTGGGTGTGGGGGGGTGGCTTAAAGGGAAAATACATAATAAAACAACTTAAATGGCTAAACAAGTTTTGAAGAATCCTGAACTGGTCTGGGGGACACAGAGGGTGCATGCTGACTTCCAAGCACAGGTGGCCTTGGCTCTTGGTTCTGACTTTGCACGAAGCTTTCTCCATACACATGTGAAGAGTGGGCTCCTCCCAAGGGACCCCTAAGCTTGAGAGAGAAGTCTCCGCCTGGGTGTGGAGAGAGGACTGTAGCTTGTCAGAGCTGCTCTGGGTATCAACCGACTGTGCTGGTCCAAGGCTGCTGCAGCTGCAGCTGCAACCACAGGAAGCTCCTGGGGGCCCCACGCCACCTCCCTGTGCAGCCTGAGGTAGTAGGGCTCCCCGCTCTTCCCAGTGCCTCTCCCTGACAGTGGGCCCACATGCCCGATGGCTCAAACTCCAAGTTGAGCAAGTTCCCCCAGTGACCTTGAGTGTGCCTACACTTGCCTATCTTGTAAACATTTAATGCAGAGGAAATATCGATCCTGGTTTAGTTTTCATAATTTGATTGATCTCTCGAAACTAACCAGGCCTTCAAAGCCAGGCCATCATGGACTCATTTCTCCACACACCTGCTAAAGGGTCTCCTGGCAGCCAAAGCCCCTGCCATCCACACTAGGTCCTAGCGGCACAGCAGGCCTTTCAAGGGGCAGACAAGACGGAAACCAAATGTTCAATTTCCCAAAAACATCTTCTACCTGAGACTCATTTGCCAATTCAGCTGCTCCTGAAACAAAGCCTTGTTCCTAGAAAATCACTTTATTTTATTTACTCTCTAAGAGATATTGCGACACCAATATAAGTTTATGTGAAAAAGTGTCTTGAAGAGTCTGTAAGTGGTTTCTCTCTTCTTGAGCAAATGATCATTTTATTTTGCTGTTTATCCGATTCCATGGTACCAGCACAACTTTTTTTACTTTTTAAACTTAGGAGCAATACTAGAAATTCAATCTAGCAAACACCTATTGAGTGCCTACCAAGTGTGAGAGGTAAAAAGATGAACAAGGCACCCTCTGTCCTCAAAAGAACACATGTAGGAATGCCTAGAACTAGACCAGAAGCTGGCAAACTTTTCCTGTAAAAAGCCAAGTGGCAAATATTTAGCTGTTATGGGCCATGTGGCTTCTGCTGCAATGACTCGACTCAGCCACTGTAGTGCAAAAGCCACCAAGACTACCTATGACATCTGAGCAGGGCTGTGTTCCAACAAACCTTTACTGATGGACATTAAAACTTAAATTTCTTACGATTTTCACGTGTCACAAAATATTAACCTTCTTTTGATGTTTTACAACTCTTTAAGAAATGTAAAAACCACTCATAATACACATAAAAAAGGCAGCTGGCTGGGTTGGGCCAGGGCTGTAGCTTACAAACTCTTGGGTGAGACTCTCAGGTTTGGCCCTTACCAGCTCTGTGGGGGAAAGTACAGTAAGTTGCCCTGACTTCCTGAGCCTCACTTCCCTCATCTGTAAAATGGGGATGATAACCTCTGTCTTGTGTGTTCTAAGAATTAGATATCAAAACAGAGAAAACACTAAATGAATGTTAGCTGATCTCCTTCCTGGAGGGATGTTGTGTTTGATGACGATAATGACACTGATGATGACAATAAAAACTAACCTTCAACAGCATTTGTTTCCTGGTAGGCATTGTGTTGAGTGCTGCATACCTTTTACAGTATTTAATCTAATCTTTGATGCCATTGGTTTTAAGATGCACCATTACTGAATGTACCACAGGGGAAAAAAGCTGCCAGTTAGCCTCTGACATGGCCCTGACTGTAAGATATGTCCTGATTTCACAGATGTGAATGTGTGTGTGTGAGGGGTGCACTGTAGAACCAATGAAATTTACTATCTCCTTCCAGTCCACAAGTATCTTAAGACAGGTACCACCTAGGACCTACATAGACATTGTATTGTCCCTATTTTGAGGAACAGTTTCCTGTCTACATTCGAACAGCTAGAAGTGTCAGTGCTGGGATTTTTAACATGGGCAACCTGGTCCACAGTCTGAGCTCTGCCTTAAGGGCATGAGTTCCCGAAAGAAGGCGGTAACAG
Organism: Phyllostomus hastatus; assembly: GCF_019186645.2. NCBI lineage: Eukaryota > Metazoa > Chordata > Mammalia > Chiroptera > Phyllostomidae > Phyllostomus > Phyllostomus hastatus. Next base: position 7,999,077 of record NW_025333867.1, on the reverse strand, counting down.
AAGTATGAAATGGCAAGGTCATGGAAGGCTGGCCATAATGAACTCCCTCCTCAGTCAGAGGAAACATAGCACACCAGTCAATAACGTCCCTCTGGTGTTTCAAAGTAGGATGCGTATGCAGTAAGAGGGAACAGGAATTTTACAGAATAAGGATGGCAAGATGCACTAACTTCTCAGCTTGCAGCTCCCTCTTAATAGCTGTCTAGGGAGTCCTGTTGGGTTCAGTGAAGGATGGGAGCAGATGCTAAAAGCACGTAATGAGAATGGGGCTGGACAGAAGGGGAAGGCCATGGAGAAGGTTCCTATCCTTGAGCTTTATTTCTTGTGGAGTGTGGAGTCCAAAGGCCAGAGACCACCCTCTGGCGCTGTCACCTGGGGAGCCATGGTCCTTTGGGGCTCCCGTCCTCTGTACAGACTCTGAGCTCTCGGCTGGGCCATTTGTATCAGAGAGCTGGAAACACGACACGGGAGTTACATGTGAGCCTTCGAATGCAGAAATTAAGAGAGATTTTAGGCTGAAACTCTCTTTCAAATTTTGATTTGTTTTTCTTCTCAAAATTTGGTCTCAAATCTCTTTCTCCAATTATTTTGTCACCAAATAATTATGGAGTGGTTAAATATGCTAAAAAGAATGGGATTTCTCTTTTTCTTATAAAACTCCAATTAGTCAAAAGCTGTTAAACATGCAGTCTCAGCCTGTGCCATTGTGCAGAAAGGTGCCAGCACAGCAGACCTGAGACTGCTCTTCCTGCAGAGGCCTCCTTGCAAGGCCGGCCCTGGCTGGCCTCCGGGAACCTGATTTCAGGAGTCGCCCCACTGTCCCCTAACTGACAAGTGTGGCTCTCCGTGCCTACACAGTTTGTGCAGGCCATGTGGTTTATGCTGAGCATCTGCTTTCCTCTGGAGAAGGCAAAGTTTGGTATGTGCTAGGCAGCTTCCAGTGAAAACCCAGGGCATTGGATCTCTAATGAGCTTCCCTGGGTGACACAGCATTTCACTCATGTTATCACAACTCACTGCTGGGGGGAATGAAGCACATCCTGTGAGACTCCACTGGGAAAGGGCTCTGGAAAACCTGGGCCTGGTTTCCTCCAGACTGTGGCCCATGTGCTTTTCCCCTTTGTGGACACTGCCCTGTGTCCTTTTGTGGTAACAAATCACAGCCAACTAGATGCTGAGGTGCTGAGTCCTGTGAGTCTTCCAGTGAATCATCAGTCCTGGGGGTGATCTTGGAGACTCCTGACACAGCCATCCTCAGCCAATTAATTTGAGGACACTGTCCTTCTGAAATGGTGCTGTGCCAGCACAGGAGAGCCTGGGGGAGAGATGAAGATGCTTGCGCTACTGATCCTGCCCTCTGTGGCAGAGGGCAGGCATCAGATTATCTATTGCTCCATTCAAAGGCTGCGATGCTCAGGGAGATGTTAACCTTGTGATCTCTGTCCTTCAGGAACTCAGTCAAGTATAGGAGACAACAGTGGAGGTGGTGGTGATGATGGTGGTGGCAATGGAGGCAATAACAACAAACATTTACTATGTGCCAGGTATTCTCATTTACTATGTACCTCTAACACTTACTATGTGCGAGGTATTCTCCTAGCACTTCTCATGTCAATATGTTTAATCCTCACAGCAACCCTGGTAGCTAGGCGATCTCATTATCTCCATCTTCACAGATGAAGAAGTTAAGCACAAAAAGGTTAAGTACTAGCCCAGTCCACATAGCTAGTTATTGGCAACATATCCCCTGGCTTCAGAATCCGACTTCTTAGCTGGTACACCATACCGTCTCTCTCTGGACATAGAGATAAATCCTAACTATTATAAATAGGCCCAATTTAACCTACATTTTAAAAAATATAGTATTGCCCTGGCTGGGTTTCTCAACTGGTCGGGGCTTCAATCTGTTCACCAAAAGGTTGTGGGTTCAATCCCTAGTCAGGGCATGTGTGGGAGGCAACCAATTGATGTTTCTCTTTTTTCTCTCCCCATCCCCTTTCTCCCTTCCTCTCTCTCTCAAATTAATAAGCATATCCTTAGGTAAGGATTTTTAAAAATTAAATAAAAAATATAGTATTTATTACATTCTACTGAAAATCAGAATTATTTTTGTGTATGTTTTAATGCCTGTGCTAGAGGCTAAGCTGAGTAGCTAGGTTCATGCCCTGGGCATCTCTGGGTCACCTCCATGGCACACTTTGCACATGGTAAGCAATCAGATGCAGATGGATGGAGGAGAAAAACCATCCAGGAGTGGGAGGTTGGCACAGTCTAAAATTGTGATTATAGGTCTCAGGGAACACGTGGCACTGAGAGGGATCTCAAAGGTAAGTTCCAAATAGGCATTCCACATGGCAGCAACAATGTACGTGGAGAGGTGGAGCCAACAATGACCATGGTAAGGTGAGAGGACCAAGAGAAGGAAGACTGGCTGGGATAAAGAGTGTACCTTGGTAAAAGTGGGTGAAATCTAACTATGATGAAATGAAAAGCAGGAGTTACAAGCAATGGGCAGCCAGTCAGCAAGAAAGTGACAGTGAAAAAAGTAACGATTTTGTAAGATTTATCTGGGGGCACAACAGAGAGACGGCTTGATGGTCCAGAGTCCTGGAACAGGGTGACAAGTTGAGAAATAGCTGCAAGAGTCTCAGCATGATGTCAGTCAACAGGATACATGGCCAGAGCCCACAACTGGAGGGGCTGCACACCTGAAACCTACATAATTTTGTTAACCAATGTTGTCCCAATAAATTCAATTTAAAAAAGAAATTGGCTGTTGTTTTATGTCAGTAAATTTAGAATAATTTGTTGCACAGCAATAATAGCTGGAACAATGAGTGCAACAGGAATGATAGGGTGTTCAACAATCCCACTTCTTCTTGAACATGAAGAAAGAAGACATTTACCAGCTCCTTTGCAGTTCATTTGGGTCCCATTCAACTGTTAGCCAATGGAATACAGAGGGAAGTATGCCACATTGAGGCCAGTCACCAAAATTCCTGTTCAATCATTTACATCTCTTCCCTTTCTGCAGTGACAGTGGAGGTCAGATGATAAAGATGGCAGATCAAAAGACTGGAAATTTCTGAATCACTGAGTCATCATTACCTGGTAGAGATCCACCCAGGAAAACTTTCCAGCATCAGACCAATGCAGGAATCAATGAGCTACTGAAATCTGGGGGTTGTGTTACAGAGGCTAGCATCTGTTACTCTGACTAATACACATAACAAATTCATTGTTTGTGTGACTACATTGTAATTACTAATACAAATTCATTGAGCACTTGTGATGTGCTATGCTAGAAAATTTGCTTAATGCTATATATGTGTTACCCCACTGAAACTGAGATTAACTACATTACTATGCAGGTATGTGTGTGTGTTTTCAATATTTTATAAATACAAACCCTAAGTTGAAAGAGGACTTAATATACTCAGGATCACGAAGATATTGCAAAAAGGGGAATTTCCTTAAAGATGGAAGGTTGTCTTCTAAGAGTTAAACTGGGAGAGGTTAGCCATCTATAAATGTGCTGTTGATATAAATTTTTGTTAAATAGGTGCTCTGAATTTATTCCTAAGCCACTAATTTTAGTAATAATAGAGTACATGACTTTATTTACATATTTTTTGTAAACAGACCACTATAGACTGGTTAAAATGTATTACACAGACATTTTTTAAGGGTTAAAAATAATTTTTGTTATAGTATCTTTCTATGTTTTATGACTTTAATTAAATTTCTGAATTCCGTTCCAGACATTGCAATATAAGATAGTATAAAACACATTTTAATCATTAAAAATTCAAATACATTCTTTATTTCACACAAAAAAATATGTTTAATAAAAAATCATCTCTACAGCTACAGAAAGTGAGATTTTAAATGACAGTAAGCTATAAAAAATGCAAACAAAAATTAAAAGTAAGCCCAAGAGAAAAGGACTTAGATGGTAGTTGCTTTATCCACTCATCTTCATCATTTAGCATTTTCAGTACTCCCAGCTTCAAAACAAACCACCCCCTTTCAAAATATTGCTTATACAACTGTGGTTGAGTCTGATTAATTCTGCATTTTGAAATAGAATATCAGCTACTGACCCTCAGCAAGCTAATTGCTCTTCCACATATTCAGCACAGTTAAGCATCTGATTAAACCATTCAATCACCATGGTGGGGGGCATTACTGCAAGCTTTCCTTGTTTTGGGGTCAACATGGGCCAGTGGGCTATTGCCAAGGCCATGACTGTGGGCCAAGATGGGAGCTGCAGGGATAAACTGCTCAGTCCTACCGCACAACCTATTTCCAGCAGATGTAATTTACTGCTCTTTATACAGAGTCTTTTTCCAGGGAGGGGACATAAAGCCTCTAATGTGTGTATCAGCATTGAATATACATGGCTGATATTAAGTATGACAGGATAAGCAATTCTGCAATTGGCCTCTTTCCAGTTAATTATCTTCCCTTGTACACACATACTAGGTTAGTACTGGCAAAGACCAATTTCTGGTTTAATGGGGCAGAAAGAAGAGATCCAGATAGAAATGTCTATCAACTGTCTTTCTATTCTTCTTGAAATATTCCCCTTAGAGGACAACACATGAATATTCTGTTGCCTTAAATTTGCCTTTTAAGCAGTTGGTAAACTAGGAATTTTAATAGTAGAAATAAGTTCGTTTAGTGCTATGTGTATTTCAGTATCATTTCTAGCAGGCATTAGGAAGCCTCTTCATCATTTCATCTTTGACTATTTTATAGCCATACATGTTTCTTTGGAAAAACACCTTGCATTTGGAGTACTAAAGGTCCTGCAGATTTTATTAAGCAATTGTGCCCGTAAGAGCAGAGCAGTAAATACTAATGATGGCTTCAGAATACAGATGTCTGTTGTGCAAAATTTCAGAGTGGCATTCACTAATGAGAAGGGGACACCCAGCTGCATCCTCCTCCCTCCCCATTTCACTGTACGATTTGAGCAATTCATTTAACCATTGCTGTCCTGTGGCTGAATGAAGCCAACACCAAGTCTTGGTGCAAAGTGAACCCTCCCAGTGCTCTCCTTTTAAGTCAACCTTCCTGAGCCAGGTTAGAACCCAGCCAGCCCTGCCACCTCCCACCACAGCTTCCACCTCTCTCTGCTTGTATCATGTAGCTCCCATTTCAGTCACCATGCATCTCCTTCACTATGGAATGTGCCTTCTCATATCTTCACCAATAATTACCTCCATCTTCCAGTCCACAGAAACACTCCCATCTTGCAAACTGAGGTCCTTCTTGCCTTCTCCTAAATTTCCAATTATAGCCACCCTGTACCAATCCCTAATTCATTCACCTATATTACAAATATTTTAGAGTCTGTTGAATACGGTACAGTGTATTTAGGTATATAGCTCAATGTACAAACGCTGGTTGGGTCATTTGGAAAAAAATCCAATGGGACATATCTTAACCTTGTAGGCTAGCTGGAGAGAGACGTGACACAGATCATAAGAAAGGCAAAAGTAAAGTCTGGCAGGGGTTCACTAGAGTGACACTGGCTCTGTAGCTTGGGGACATGGGATGATCTATAAAGACAAAGGGCCCTTTGTGACTGCCTGGGCAACACACGTGCTTAAATTGGACGGTATAGAGATTAGCAAGGCCGCTGTGCAGGGATGGCACACAAATTTGTGAAGTGTTCCATATTATTAGAAAAGGGGAAGAAAGGGCCTACTGAGTTGGTCCAATGAGAAACTGCAAGAATTTGGAAATGCAAATGGTGGACAGAGGAATAAGAGCATTTCAGGTGGAAGGAAGGGCTGGGTGTGGATATAGAGAGTCAAGGGGAAGGAACACAGGGAAGACAACAATGGGGAACACCATGGAAGAGCCCACCTGCTCAAGTCTTGCCTCCCCGATGCCTCCAACACTCTTGGTGCAACAGTGTGGAGACTGAGTGTGAGCAGCCTCCTCTGTCCAGTCTTTAAGGCAGGCCCTGCCTCTCCCAGCTTTAGAGCTAGTCACCAGTGCAGCCACACTGGAAGCAAGGGGTACGGCCCAGCTTTTCAATGTGAATGGCAGCGAGTGCCATTGGGCTGACTTCCAGGGTGATCTGTGCTGTGCTCTACAAAAGCCCCAAGAATAGTATTGGGAAAAGGAGGGGCAGTGGCCAGGAAACAAGTTAGGAGACTACTGACACATCTCAACGGGAGCTAATGGCTCCGAGGCAGTGACCGTGGCAAGTGGCATTTATGCTTCACCCTGGAAGACTCATCTCCTCCTTGAGCCCATCAAGTCCACTACAAGAACAGGACATACAAATTTTTCTCTGGCTGAGGAAACTACTGTTAAGCAACTCCTATGAGTGGTTCCACCCAACCCCAGACCAGGGACATGCGCATAAGGATGTTTCCTGAGGTGTGTGAAGGGTTGGGTGTCATCGTTACAGAACCTGTTTACATGGAAACTGGCAACAACAGCACATAGCTAACCTACTTGTGACTATATCCTACGTATCCTTAAGTCCTCCTTTAACATTCAGTATTCCCAGCAGCCCCAGAAACGGTCCTTCTTGCTCAGCTGACCTAGAATCCCTTGCCTCTCTTTCTGGCCCTCCATTTGTCAGATGGGTGTGCTGGGAGGCCAGAGGTCAACATGGCCAAAGTCCATCAAACATAGACACGGAGAACCTGGATGGTTCTCCCAATCCATGCATTAGAATCTACTCCTACAAGACTCAAGGAGAATTTAAACAAAGTTTTTGCACAGTGATTGTTGCTGTTATTACTACTCAGACAATAGGCATAAATTTCCTTTGAAAAGCAATCATTTTCTTCTTTTTGTATACTCCTGGACAACTGTGAGCTCCTTTTACTATATGAGGGGCATCAGACTGCTTGCTATTCAGGAGGTTTGAGTTCTAACTCTAGTTCAGACACCATCTGTCTGGCCTTTCCTATGTTTTGTACCTCTCCTAGCATCAGATTTGAACATGAAGGACGAGCTGGACTGTGGTCTAGGTGCTGAGCTGAAGCTGGATCAAAGCCTGACTTCATAGGACAGCCTGCTCTACTCTTCCTGCTGCCCTGCCAGGATTCTGCCTGTGTTCCCGTGATGGAAGTTTGAGTCTCTTACTGAGCTCTCTGGAGAGTCTCTCCTCCACCTGGCCCATCTCTGAGACCATGCCATATTGCTGAGTGTTGCCTGGAGCAGAAATTTAAAACATACTTCTCTTCTACCAAAGGGGCTTAGGTGTCTTCTCCCTCAAATATGCTTTCTTCTTGGCAAAAGTCTTACAATTTACTTTTGGGAAAGATTAGATTAGAAGCTCTTGGGAAAAACCCACCTCTTAAAGCATAATTAAAAAACTTAAAAAATCACCAAATACTCCCTGAGAAAGTTCAGGGTGTGCTTCTCATTGTCAAGGACGAAATTTTTATCTCATGCTATGGGTCACTGTCAATGAACTACAGAATACCATGTAGCAAGTCCAAGGTATTATACACTTTCAGGGCCTGGGGTGGGAGAGGGGAGGATAGACAGTATTTCCACTTGGTTTGGAAAATTTTAGCTTATGTAGAAGGGAAAAGCAAGCATGCCTTGTGGAGACTGGAATGCTGCCATTTTTTTCTTTCACCCAATATTAAATTTTCTCCCACTAACTTGCCCTGGTCCATATCACCTTGAACACAGTTGAAAACTTATTAAAGCCTTGGAGTCTGTGCTTAAGATAGAAACTTACACCATGCACACTGAAGTCACATAGCCAGGTGGGCTCGGATTAATGACAACTAGCCAAAAAGCCTCCCTTAGTTCCCAAAGAAGCATTTCAAAGGGTTCCTGCAGTTTTGTTCATTAGGGATGATGAATACTGTGCAGACCTTTCCCATAATGTCAGGGATTTTAGAGCAGGATCAATTTAAATCTTTGAAGCAAGAGCAAGTGTGTGTGTGTGTGTGTGTGTGTGTGTGCGCGCGCGCCTGCGTGCAAACAAAAGAGAAAAATCTAAAGAACATGATGATGGATAAGGGGGAGAAAGGGTAAAAGGTGCAAAAATCCTGAATAGTAACTGTTGAAGACACAGTTAATAGGAAACAGGCTTTGGGACAGCAGTGTGATATGTGAACAATATGCTAACACCACAGAGCCTATGGGGTGAGTGGTTTGCCCAAATTCAACAACTTAAGCAGGTTTTGGAAATGTTTAGACTAAGGTTGCCAATGCATAGGAATCAGTCTGGCAAATAGGAATGATATTTTTAAATACAATACCTACACTAAGCTATCCTGTAATATAGTTGGTTAAGATGTCAGTAAAAAAGTCTTCATACAAAAAACTACTTCAAACCATAATCATAAGGCATTGATAAGAAGACTACTCAAGGGACTAATTTATATGTATCAGTTAGTAGCATTTATATACATTTGAGTCCCCTAACAATGGCCTACCAATGAATCAAACATTTCTCAATATTATCATAAAATCAGCCACATTGATAGATTTATCAATAAGTACAATCAAATACATACAAAGTCCTATGGAACTGGACTCTATTTTTGGAACTCCTTATTTACTCTCCAGTAAAACTCTATACACCCAAAGCAATACTAACATTCTTTCATTCCAGTCCTAACTCATGTAGAGTCATTTTTAAAACTGGACAAACAATCTGCTTTTCAGGCAGATCACTGTTGTAGGTTTGTGGATTAGTCATGGGCTATGCTGCAGGAATGAACAACTCTTAGCAATTTCAGAGCTTTAAAACATCCAATTTATTTCTTGGTCAAACTACCTGCCCACTGAGGGTTGGCAGGTGGGCTCTTTTCATCATTGTCACTTGAGATGTAGGCTGAAAGAGCAGTCAGCTCCTGAATATTGCTGGTTGATGTCTTAGAAGCCTGTGTCTCTCACAGGTAATTAAATGTTCCAGACCATAAAAGACATGTCATTTCTACTCATAGTTCATTGGCCAGAACTAGGCACATGGACCTGCCCAACTGAAAAGAAATACTGGCAAAAGGCACCAATGACTTCCACACTTTGTTATGTGGATTTGAGTTTTTGTTGAGTTTTCAAAAATGCTTCAAATACACATCATACGTGACACAATTTCCTGGATGCTTTGTGTCCTTAGAGGAATAGCTGATATCTCTAGACCACTTTCTATGTCTCTGTCATTGGAGTCCTAAAACCACCACGGGGACTAACTAAAGTCCCACTGAGGCACCCCATCTTTGGTAGGGGGAAACAAAACCCTAACTTAGTAATGTCTACCTGGCCTTTGGCCACAGCACCTGTATCATGGTGGAGACTCAGCTCTCTACAATTTTATACCCTGATTTTTTTTTCTGGGAACTTTCATTATGGCAGTTTTTTTCTATTCTGCCACAGGTAGGGCATGATCAAGAGCAGAATGGGGCTGAGCCAGTCACCTCAGTGGTGAGGGGTTTTAGGACCACCCCCCAGTAACGATGTAATAGTAGCCAAATGTAAAGCATTGGTAGCAACACCATGTGGGGCAGGGTCATGGTGCAGAATGGGAACTCTCCAACCAGACAGACTGGTCTCAATCTTGGTTCTATCACTAGTCAAGCAAACCTGGCCAAATGACCCTCTGGTCAGAGGGGACAGTGACAGTACATTCCCTCTGGGCTCACTGTGAGGATGGAATGAGGAGCACAGAGCTCAGTAAGCATGGCTGTTTGTTCCTTCCTATTCTTTCTCTTATCCTCATCATCTTGACTTCCCTTCAGCCACACTTATTTCAAACTTATTTGCTCTCACAAGGAGCAAGTCACAGGATTCCTCCCAAGAATCCTGTGAAGAAGGCAGAAGTGTCCCTACTCAAATAATGAAAAGAGCAAGATGGCCTCAGGGTTCACATGTGTCCACCTGAGCCTGCGCTCTGGCACTGCAGTGCTCTGCTTGGTTTGCCGATGTCATGAGTACAGGGGCCACTTTCATGCAAGGAAATGGCTCAGTCAAGGTCTCCCCCCTTGTACTAGAACTTTTGAAGATGCTGTTCTGCTCAATTTGACAAATAAGAGACAATGTTTTCTCTATCAGAATATCCTCTGTGTGCTTGACAGAACAGAGGCACCAACTCTGAGTTCTTCACACATGGAGCCAGCCAGGCTCAAGCCTCAGATGCTAGAGATAGATGAGGGAAGAAAGGGTCTGGATGAACTGAGGTGACATGGATACCTGAACTGTTCTAGCTCAGATGTTACAGTATTTTTATTCATGGCTTTGCGACAGTCTATACGTATAACATGTTGACATTTAAGATGCACTTTGGTGCGAGTCTCATGCACTTTTCTACCTTTCCACCTTCACTTGAGCTGTATTATTTTGCCTATGGCCTTATGAGGTACCACAAGCCCACTCTTTGTCCTTGTCTTACTAGACTGGGATGGTCCCCTTGGAAGGCACAGGCACAATCAAGGCTTCCTCTCTCTGATCCAATAGCATCACTGTCTTCCCTTCCAACCAGAGCAGTTCTCTAGAGCAGAGGTTGGCAAACTATAGCCAGTGGACCAAATTCAACCTGATGCCTATTTCTGTAAGTAAAGCTTTATTGGAACCCATTTGTTTATGCATCATCTATGGCTGCTTTCATGCCACAATGTCAGAATGGAGTAATTATGAGAGAAACCAAATGGCCTGCAAAGCCCAAAATAATTACCAGCTGGCCCTTTCCAGAAAGTTTGCCGAGCCCTGGTCTGGAGCACTGTGGTGAGGGAAGGTGTAAGAAGGAAAGAGCTTTGGCCAAACAAGAATGATATGGCTGCTCACTCCCATTCACAGGTAGACCCTCAGGCCAAAGGGTACACATTTTATTTAACAAATATTTTCTTATGTGCCAGATACCTGGACATAAAAATGAGCAAGATAAACTCAATATCTGCCCTTTGGGAATTTATAATTGTGTGTTCGAATAAAAATGAGAGCATGAGGGAAAGGGAGGAAATAGAGGTATGTAAAAAGAATCAAGTACAGGCCAAATAATGGTGATGTATTCACACAGCAGTGAAATGAGTGAATTACAGCTATAAAGGTCAACACAGGTGCATTTCAGGAATAATGCTAAGTAAAAAGAAAATATAGAAGAACACATGCTATACAATTCAACTTACTAAAAGTTCAAAAACATGCAAAATTAAATGAATACTAACAGAGGAGGCAAAATTATAAAGAGAAGCAGGGGAAGGAGTCACACACAAGCCAGGCTCGTGGTTCCTGGGAGGACGGCAGTGAGAGGGGGGGTGGAAAGGGGCACCCGGGGACTTCAGATGTAATGACTGTGGTGTTCTTCCTCTAAAATTGGGTGGTTGGTGCACAAATGTGCATGATGCCAGAACCTTTATACCTGATATATTCTATTAGTATTTTTATATCTACTCAATATTTCATCAAACTGAGTTTTGCACGAAGAAGTGATATGAACAGGAGAGACTACCGAGGGCACAGAGGAGGGGCCACTCACTCAGAGGTGAGGGTCAGGAGAAAATCCCTAGGAAACATGGCATACGTCACTTGAGGACCTGACGAGCAAATTTCACCCCAAGAAGGTCATAGAAGAGTGTTCTAGCAAAGAAGAGCCTGTGCAAAAGGTGAGAGATCCAACAGATTATCAAGTTTTCAAAGAAGTGAAACCAGCAAGTGAGGTGGAGAGTAGGGAAAGCAGGGCTGGAGGGGTCCTCTGGGGCCACACAGGGAAGCCTGATAAGCCACAGTGAAAAATGTGTCCTTTGTTCCCAAAGTGCCATGAGCCCTTGGCAGATTTAAGCCATGGAATAAAGAGACATCTTCACAGTCACCTTTAAAAAAGATTCTTCCTGTTGTGGCAACTCCAGTTTATTCTGCTACCTGAAGTCCCATCAGCTTTCTGCCAGGTCAGAATAATGCCGGTGCCTGTAGTAAGTGGCAGTGACGTGCAGTGCCAGCCACTGCACAAACAAACGAAGTCAAGAAGCCAAAATGACAGCGTAACACAGCAGATGCTTGCTGACTATCGACTCCAGGGGCAAGCACACCAGAGTTTTGTGTAAATGATGTTTTTGTACATTGAATTAAATATTTGTATTAGTAGAGCTTACAATTGTAAGACATTCTATGGTGAATCTTCACAAAAGCTGATGCTCCCCTAAAATAAAGAATCTCCTACCACTTGTTGACTTGGTGGTAAAAGAATTTAATCTGTCAGACTCATTTAAAAAATTCTATATAAAATGCTTCTTAATTCTTTAAAATGTAGATGAATGAAAACTATGACTGTTATAAATAATTTTAAATAACATTAGTTTAATCAGTTAGAAAACATTTCTCTGGCAGCAAGAACAAATATATATCTATGTATCTATCTATATATATGCTATAAAGAAAATAAAACATAACAACAGCACTGCCTTCTGGTTTCCATCCAGTTCAAATTTATGCCTTAATTACTCAATAATTACCATATTTTTGCCTCCTGTTACTTCTATTTAAATAATGTCAACATATGCTTTTATTTATTAATGTTTGCACTAAGTTCTACCAGATCTTCAAAGATGGTCTCCAAGGAATATAGTAAAAGTCCTTCAAACTATATAATCCAGCAACTCCATTTCAAAATACATACCTAAAAGAATTGAAAGCAGGGTCCCACGCAGATACCTGCACAGCCAAGTTCATAGTAGCATTACTCACAATAGCCAAAAGGTGGACACAACCTGAGTGTCTAGCAACTGACGAAGGGATAAACGAACTGTGGTGTGTGCACACACTGCACTATGACTCAGTCTTCAAAAAGAAAGCACTTCTGACATAGGCTACAACATGGGTGAACCCTGAACACATTATGCTATATGAAATAAGGCAGACTCAAAACAACAAACACTAGATGATTCCACTTATACAAGGTACTTGTATAAAAGCAGAATGGTGGTTGCCAGGGACCGGGCGTAGGGGTGTGAAAGTGAGTGTTTAATAGGTACAGAGTTTCAGTTTTGCAAGATGAAAAACTGAGATGGATGGTGGTGATGGTTACACAACAATGTGAATGTACTTAGTTCCCCAGTTTCTCAAACTGCACACTTAAAAATACCTAAAGTGGTAAATTTCGTATTATGTATATCTGACCACAATAAAACAAAAATTTCCAAACCATGGATGTCTGAATTGAACCACACAACTGTAGACCAGACCTACAGTTCTGGACTGCAGTCTGGAATTCTGCACTGTTGGACCTAATCGTCCTAGTTTCTGAAAAGGGTGTGTGTGGGCTTCTTGCAGAATTCCTCTGAGGTCTCAGCAAGTCACAGCAAGTGCTTGACCAGGGGTCAGGACATCCCCATCCACCTACTTATGGTACCCAACACACATGCCTGAGCTGGCCCGTATGAAACAACAAAAACCTCTGTCCTCAAAATGAAACATTCCTCAGAGAACACTTTGTTGCTAGGAGAGATGCATTACAGCTGGGATGCAGAGCTGGGATGTTGTGAGAATGAATTTGTCACTTAATATTCTTTAGCTTATCTCTAAAGACATACTCAGAATAATGCATTAGGCTGCCGAGGTACTGCAACAAGTGCCCAGCTCTGAATTCAGGCAAGATGCCGCCAAATTAAATGCATCGCACTGTGAATAATGCAGCTCTCAAATTCCGCATTAAACAGTAGGCCCCGCTGGACACAAAGAAAAGATTTTAACAGGCTTAAAGAAAAAAAAAACACGTTTCCACACTCCTCCTCAGTCTTTAATTACCTGGCCTTATGGGTTTATTAAATGACCCAGCTTTACATTAGCTAGAAACTCGACATGGATACCACCGAGACCCTGAGAGAACACCTCTGGGAGTCTAGAGCTGGACTGCAGAAAGTGAGAAAGAGAGGCAGAAAGGGGTGCTGGTGGCAGAGGCAGCAAGCAGGCGCTGCAGGGAGGCAGATAAACCTCAGAGCTGAAGAGAGAAGAAAAGAGAAAAACTCTCTTGTTCCACAGAAACCACAAAGCCAACATCTATGAACTCTGTAAGTAGGCACTAATATCTTGTTTCTCCCTGTTCCTTCTCAAAAAGTGTGCTTGTTTGGAAGGTCGGGGGAAGGCCCCTCGCTGGAAATAAAGCAGCCATGGAGACTCACAGTTCTAAGACAGCCTTGTTCTTAGTGCCACATAGGAGACTGGCACTGCTGGGTGACAGCCATCCCTGTGGGTGGGGGCTCTGAAGGCCCTTGTTCCTCAGCAGTCATGACAAGCACTGTTGGAGACAGCCCCAAGGCTCAGAGTGGGCTTTGGAGGCCGACCCTTTTGTTCTACAGATGAAGGAAGTGAGTCTATATGTTCCAGTCATCCCACTTCTGGATATATTTCCAAAAAAAATCAGAGGCAGGGTGTTAAAGAGGTATCTGTACAAAAGAGGTAGTTATACACGCCCACGTTCACAGCAGCGTTATTCACAATAGCCAGAAGGTGGGAGCAACCCAGGTGTCCATGGCCAGATAAATGGATAAACAAAATGTGGCATATACACATAATGGAATATTACTCAGGCTTAGAAAGGAAATTCTGACACATGCTACATGAATGAGTCTTGAAGACATTATGCTCAGTGAAATAAGCCAGTCTACAAAAGGACAAGTAGTCTGCAATTCCACTCACACGAGGTGCCTGGAGTAGTGACCCTCGCAGAGGCAGAGAGTAGAATGGCTGTTGTGGGGCTGGGGGCGGGGCTGGGGTGGCTGTCCTGTGCATTTAATTAGCACCAAGTTTCAGCAGGAGAGAGATGGTGGTGATGGGTGCACGACAATGTGAATATATTTAACACAATTAAATTATACACTTAAAATGGTTAAGATGATAAGTTATATACACACACACCCACACACACATATATATATATATTACCACAGTTAAAAACTTTAAGAGTATACAGAGAATTAAGCTAGTGAATTCTAGTGAACCATCAGGGAAGGCCTCTCTGAAGACAGAAGTGGGGAGGAGGGTGGGATACAAGTCTAGACAGAGCTCTCTGGCATCGTTCATTGCTGCTACTCTCTGACTGCACCACATCTCTACCTTTTCAGGCTGTTCCTGCAATCACCTCAGGAAGGCCTAAGCTCCTCAGGGTGATGCAGTAAATGCCTGGCTATCTGGCCTGGGGCCTGTGCAGAAGAGAGTACAGAGAAAAGGTTATTCTTCGTGGGTGAAAGCAACAGAATCAACCCACGTAAACCAGGCATAAGGGGATGACAGGTTTCTGATACTTGCATTTCACATTGTTGCCAACTGCTGGAATCCCATCAGCTTAACGCCATATATGCCAGTGCTGGAACCAGTGTCAAAGATTTGTTCCCACTGTTTGCCTTTTTTCCTAACTTTGCAAACTTGATGTCACTTGTCCTCAAAAAATAATACTCAGACAGTCAAAGGGTGGGCTAATATATGAAAGTGAGGGAGTTCTGCCTTTCCAAAAAGGCCCAGTTTGGAATGAAATGAACAGACTGCTTTTGGCATGGCATTACTGGGCCAGTCGCCAACATCTGTCTGTTAGTGCATCTGGAAGAGCTAGCAGCTATGTGCCACAGTCAGGCATGAGGGAATGTGGCTTTCTTTACAACCTCTTGATCTAACCAAAACCTCATATCCAATGCCAGTGAAGGAAGAAAAATGTATGATCGCCTAGAAAAACTTACATTCAGCTATCTCAAGTAATTGGACTCAAATTACACAAAACACTAACACAATTTTTAAAGATCTCCCTCCATGAGAATGCAGAGAGATCTAAGCACACCCTGTGTCCCACATAAGCCCCACTCCCTCTTTCCTCCATGTCCAAAACCCAGTCTAGTACTAGAGCGATTCTATGTGTGCAGCCCAAGAATTCTGCTCATGTCGGCAAGAGCCTTAGTCCATAGGCTTTCCCATAATAAGTCCTAAGAGCACCCAATAAACCTTAGTGGTCCTGGGGGCCCAGAGTTCTGGGGTACACTTAGTGCTCATGTAGGCTTAAATATCTTCTAAGGAATAACTAGGCTGAGATGTGTCCCCTGTGGTCACTTGGGCTCTATTTTACTACCAATCTGTCTCATATGGCAAGGGCTAGGTAAAAATTGGGGAGCTGGCATCTACCCCACACTGGACATTTAGCATTCTTGAGGCTGGTATGCACAACTGAACCCTAAGTGAGGATACAGAGTAATTAGAACTCGGCTTTTTCTCGTTTCTAAACATTAGTTTCCGATCCTGTAGGCTGGACAGAATTAGAGCCAAGGACTTAACACTGAAGCTGGAGTCCTGCCTGAAAGCCCTACACACCATATCAATTACCCAGAATTTTAGTTGATGCTGGCTCCATTCTGTAAATAAGTTTGGTGAACTGCATACATGGAATGTAGAGAAATAACACCCTGACTCTTTACAATGATGAAAATTTTCTTAAACTTACCCACCCCCCCGACAAGATTTACCCTCACCTTTTAGTGATGGTTACCCATTCCTCGAAAGTTCTTATTGTACATCCACCTTGGGCAGGGCCTCTGCTACACACAAAGGACAGAGGAGCAGCTCCATACCCTCTCATGGGAATACTCCGAAGATAAAAGCCAACTCGTGGAGAGTTGACTAATAATAGTAAGGTTGGAAAAGGAAGATGGTGACCCCATGTTATCATTCATTATTGACCATGCCCCATTTTGTGCTCATTAAAACATTATTTGCATACAAATGCCCTCACCAAGTTACTAAGACCTTATTCTGACTGACATCAATTTACTAATCAATAGCTGTATGATACAGACGAGCAATCAGTTTTGAATCCAAACAATTTTTTGGCATCCAGTTCAAATACGTCCAGTTCAAAAGGCTTTCATGAGAAATTCTGGCAAATTATCTCTACTATTTACTACCACCTATGTGACCAGTGTCCTTTCTCCTCATGTTTAATATGTGAGAATTGGACTAAGAGAACTCTAGTTTATCCAGCTTTAATATTTTACAATCACACACATACGCTTATTCTGTAACATTGCTGCACAGATTTTCAACATGTTCCATGAATTCATTCATCTGCCCATCCATCTATCCACCCATCCAGCTCATAAGTAGATATTCTGTCCAGGTATATATCTAGTCCAGATATTGAAGATACAGTAGAGAACAAGAATGATAAAGTCCTGCTTTTGTGGAGTTCACTCTAGAGCAGTTGGGAGGTATGAATGGAGAGGCAAATAATTACATGTATTTTCAGGGAGTGATAGATGCTTGAAAACAGATGACTCTAAAGGAATTATTTCGGTGATGAGTATATGGGTAGTCTGAGAAAGCTCTACTGATATTACATGAGCAGAATCATAGTGACAAGACATGGCCACGCCTACAAAGTCAGAGACAGAGCATTTGGGGCAGAAGGAAAAACTAGTATAAATGACCTAAAGAAAAAGTAAGAACTTGACATGTAGAGAACCAAAGAGAGTCAATTTGGCTACAATAGTGTACTACATCAGATGGCGTAGGACCTCATGGGCCATGGTGTGGAGTTTGGATTGCACAGTGAAAGCCAACGGAGGGTGTGGCAAAGGCCACCAGTTATCCTGCAAAATCCATTCTGCCCTTCTTATAACTATACAAAATAAGACATTTTCCAGCCACCCTTGCAGTTGAATGTAGACAGGTTACTGAATTCTGGTGAATGAAATAAAGAAGTGGTACCAATGGCCCTGGCAGGTGTGGCTCAGTGGGTTGGGTGTCATTCCACAAACTGAAAGGTCACCAGTTTGATTCCCAGTGGGGGCACATGCCTGGGTTGCTGGCCAGGTCCCTGGTTGGCGGTGACTGATGTTTCCCTTGCACACCAGTGTTTCTCTTCCTCTCTTTCTCCCTTCCTTCCCCTCTCTTTAAAAATAAATAAATAAAAAATAAAAGAAGAAGTGGTACCTATGGCTTCTAAGAAGCAACCATAATGGGAAAGTTGTCCCTGCTTCCTCTTTTCCACCTCTCTGTGGCTGGAATACGAACACAATGGCAGGACTGGCATGTCAGAAAGGGTCTCAGTCCCCAGTGTCATGAGACATAATGTCTACTTTGTTTAGGTCTCTGTCATTTTGGTTCTCAGCCTTTCACAGTGCTAACTAATACAGAGGGTTTGAAGCACGTGAGTATAAGGTCAGATTCATGTCTGTATAAATATCACCCTGGTGGTAAGTGAATAATTAGTTGTAGAGGTCTGAGTGGGAAGCAAGAAGATCCATCAGGAAGTGTCATGATTATCCATGCAAGGAGCAAGGTGGCTTTGTCTCAGAAGGCTGCAGTGGACACGAACAGAAATTGAGGGATTCAGGGTATAATTCAGAGAAAGGGCTGAGAAGACTTGCTGATCAAGAGAAAGAGAGAGAAGAATAAAGGGTGACTCAAACACTTTTGGCTTGAGTAATTATATAAATGGTGGGTCTATTTATTAAGATTGGAAAGACTGGAGGGAGGGTTCTCTTTGGTCACACTGACTTTGAAAGATCTGCTGGACATCTAAGTAAAACCTCGATGAGGCAGCTGGATACATGAGCTGGACCTTGGTGGGAATGTCAGAGGTGGTGACATAGGTCATATGGAGATGATTTATTGCCACATCCACATGTCCAGGACAGCTGACTGAGAAAAGCAGCCACCAGCTACTTGTGGTTACTTAAGTTTAGTTAAAATTAACTAAAATTACAGATGCAGTCCCTCAGTCACACTGGCCTCATCTCAAGTGCCTGGCAGTCACATGTGACTAGGGCTAGAGCACTGTGCAGGCATTCATTTCCTTCACTGCAGCAGGTTCTCGTGGAGAGCTTAGGTCGAAACCTGCTTGGAAATAGTTTATTATGATTGATTCGCCTGGTCTCATAAGGTATGTGTGAGAGAGAATAGAAGGGGAAAAAACATGCATTTCCTCATTTGGTTTCATTTTTTCATTTGTAACTGAAGACATGTATCCACCATCGTTCGTGCTCTTTTGTCCAAATTCTTCAGGTTCATGTTTATAAACTGTTTGTAATAATTTTCAATTTGAAGAAATCAGAGATCTGCATAAATTTTTAGAAGGTAATTATCCTAAGGTTTTCAACTGATCTCTCATTCCAACTTGCCTTACCATCCCTCTAAAAAAAGATGGAAACCAAAGTGATTCTTCACTCTGCTGAAGGCAGCAGAGCCCCTCCCTCTCTCCCCAAGGCCCACAGACATCAGACCAGCAGTGATGGAACGGAACTGCCAACTGTGCAAACATTCGCTTCTTTACTGTCTGTCACAAGGTAGAAAGGAAAAATGCCAAAAAGGAGAGGTTGGAAAAACAGCAAAAGAGCAATTATTCCCTGAAGAGAACATGAAATAAGACCCTACAATGACCCCACAAAGGAAATGGAAAATACAATCCAACCACGGGTCAGAGAACACCGCTGTTTTCGGGTAATGATTACAAAGGAAATAACAGGATTTGGGCACTGAGATATCCCAGGACTTCAGTTTGGGACTCCCTGGGTGGTGCATTCTGTAATCCAATTACACCCTTTGAAAGAACAAGATTCGTGTCACCTAGAGTAACCTGATTCTCCGGACAACTCTAAGCTCACAGGAAACTTCTGAGAATAACTCTTCCCCCGTGCTTGGCAGGATGAATTACATCAGACTCAAGAAGCCCACATGAAATGAGGAAGCTGAAAGACGATCACAGTGAAGACCATCTTTTTAGTGAAAAAAGTGCCAAGAAGCAGAGTGATTTGGGAAATTTCATTTCATTTATGGGAAATACAGATATGGATTCTCGGTTCTCCATCTACTTTTTTCCAGGGATGTCTTCTTCATCAATGGAAATTATCACTTCAACTTGTTAAATGGCACAAACTGTTATTGCTTCACGGCAGCCTAAGTGGCAGGAAGGGCACAATGCCCAGAGTTATCTCCCCCAAACAGAGGACACTACTTTCTCAAAAAGCCAGTGCTAGCTCTCTACTGCCTACTGAACAAAGCCCAAATACCTTATCTGGCACACATGTCCCTCCATTGGCCTGAGCCCTTGGGGAAAACCTTCCCAGCCCCGTCTCTGTTGCATCTTTGCACAGCCCCCATGTGGTGACTATCTGTGGAGAGGTTACATCTGCGCTAGCTGGGCTCCTTGGGGAGAGGGGCTGAGAAATCTTGGGAAAGTACCTTGACCTCAGGTTGTTGGAGGACAAGGCCAGAGGGCCAGAGTGGAAGCTGAACCATGGAAGGCAGAGGGGAGCAGGGAGCACACCTAAGTCTAGGGATCAACCAGTGGTGTGGTGGGCACTGAGGAGAGCTGGAATGAGGACAGGGACAGGGGATCACCAGGGAGCGGGGCTAGAGACTATGGCCATCTGTGGGTACATTCCTTCTTGGCAATCTACAAGAGTTTTCAAATTTTATGTTCTTGTATCAATGAAAATCTTAGTCTACATTAACATAAGTATGACCTAGATTGTCTGGATAAGCAGCTATAACCTAGTGTGGACCTAGATTTCTGAGCTCATGTTGCATCCAGATTTACCCTTGCAAAGACCAAATGGCACCATGAGGGGCTGCATAAATGCAGGTTTAACAGTGGTGTGAATAAAGTAGCAGGAGAACTGAGTCACCACATTGCACAGCAGCTGAGCCTGGTGTCAGGCTGAGCATACAAGCGCTGTGCATGTGGTCTCTGAAAAGACCAACTTCATCAGCAGAGGAGCATTAGGAAACAAGCAATAATGTCAGTTTCTAGTCTCATTTCCAGTCATAATGGATTAAATACCCCTTTAATTAATATTTTAATCATGCCACAAATCAAGCTTTATCTTCCAGAGAAGCTGGCAGGTTAGCAGAGCTGTCAAGAGGCACCCCATAAATGTGAGTGATTGCAGCATGCTCATGAGCAGTGCTAAAATATGAAGTTTCAGTATCCCATGCTGGCAAAGCCTTAAAATTGTTAATTCTACCTTCGACAGAAAAATTATGTGAAACAAGGCATTGTGTACACTGGAATTTTTCAAGTCCAAATGCCACAATAGATTAAATATGAAATTGAATGTGTAGCTATGCCTTCCTGCTATTTAACCCCAAAAGGGTGAATGGGTGATTCTGTTTCAGGAAAAGACCATCATCCATCATATCTATGTACCACTATTAATTTGGTTGTAGTAGTTTAGATGGAATATTGTTAACATTTTGGTCGTACAGTTATTTAGAAGAACTAATGCAAACTCCTTATGAGATGTTTGTACACATTTAAATAATATTGTAATAACATATTACAATATGTTATTTTGGCCAACTCAAAAAGTCCATTTAGTTTTTTCCATAAAATAAAAGATGTGTTTTTTATTTACACCAATAACTTTATTGATTTGGATATTTTGAGTATGTCAGCTATCTTTTGCTATAGGCTTCTAGTGGGTAGAGGCCAGGGGTGCTGCTAAACATCTTCCAATGCACAAGACAGCCCATAGCAAAGAATTATTTCGTCAAAATGTCAACAATTACAAGAAACTTCGCAAACCACTTTTGCTATATTTCATCTGTCGCAGCACCTTCTCCACACACTGCAGAAATCTTTTTTTTTGTGATTCAGATGTGTTTTTACCTTTCTTGAAATAATAAAGCATAATACGCCAAAAAATGTTGCATATCTTTTCCCAAGTTCAATATTAAAATGGCTGCACAAAAATTCACCAATCTTGATGATTTTTTAAAATGCACTCTGATGTGACAGCTGTCATAATATAATCTAAAAAAATTGTTTCAAATCAAGTTAAAGACAACTAAACACCACGAGAGCCACTGTACAGAGAAAACTAAAAAACTTTTTGACCAACCCAATATTTTAAGTCAAAGAAGAAGAGGGCTGTTAGAGTAACTCAGAAGCTAACAAACAAAGGCACTGGAGCCAGAGATCTGGGATCCAGTTCTGGCTCCTCTCTCTCTCTCTTCATATGTGACCTTGGGCAGGTTACCTCACCCACACCTCAGGTTTCCGTTTGACAAGGGTACAACTATCCATGTCATGGGATTCTGGGGTGGATTAAATGAAATATTTATATTGCACTCAGCACAGCATCAAGCTATACTGTGAAGGTCTAACAAATGTTAGCCCTTGCTTAAAGGCCCTGCTAGTGAAGTAGATAAGCCCAGAGATTAGGGGTCTCAGTTTCTTTATCTGTAAGATGGGGCTATTAGTGGGATCTACTTTATATAGTATGAAATTTTAAAAATACATGTGTATGAATGAATAACGTAGCACAGCACAATGCCACATCCATGCTGTGTACACACTGGAGTGCACAGAAAGGGTCTCAGCACAAGGTTCACCTCAGCTGTTCTCAGTCCAACCCTGCACAGCAGGGGTGCCTCTGATTCTTTCCAAAAGGAAGGAAGTTAGTCTGTCTGTCTTTATCTGTCTACCTATCTATCTATCTATCTCAGTGGTATAATGGGATAGTAAATAAAATCACACTTCGAGCACTGAGCACAGATAAACAGCAAATGACCAGGGATAAAGGGACAGGGGGCCTCCCTGCAAGCACCTCCCATGTAGTAAGTAAGGACAGATACAGGCCCCCAACACAAAGAAGTCAAGAATATTTATCAACATGGATATATTATATTTATCCACATATTCTTTTCCACCTCAGGAGCCCCTTGTTCTGTAATTTGAGCCCAAGGCCTTACACAGCAATTCCAGTTTGATGAATTAAATAGATATCAGGGAAGAAACAGTCATTAATTCCAAGTCACAATGGAACTAATAAAAGTTCCCTCTTCAGTAAAACTGACATGGCTAGAGAGCTAGGCTTGAACTAAATGGTCCTTAATTCTTCTCCTGCCAATAGTTTGGAAGGAGTTTTGAGCCCTTTCCCAGAATTGACGTAAAGTAAATATCAAGCAGAGATTCTTGCAAAAGGCACAGGTTGGAAGGGACACAGAACCTTTCACCTTTCAAAAAAAGACTGGGTAAAAGCAAATCAGGCTGGACACAAGGTACCCCTTTTCCTCTCCCCCTCCCCCTGCCACAGAGTGGGAAATGAAAGGAAGACAACAGCTCTCAGAGTCCCATAATTTTCAGGTCTGTATTCAATGCACAAAGCTCAGAGGGAACACCATACCTCGGTCTCTGAGCTGTCCTACTTGGTCACTGGGGAATGCCACCCAGAAAGCAGAGCGTCCTGACACAGTATAACCTTTTCCTGGCTCCTCAGACTCTCCAGGCTGCTTCCCATCAGGGTAGAGGTCATAGCATTAAAGATACCCAGAAGGTCTGCGAGTCCAACTTCACAGAAAATCACCAGAAAGGCACCCAGAGTCTGGGCCATTGGGATCTGCAAACATGGCAAAGGGAGGGTCTGCCCTCAGCCATGGGGTGTGGTAGACTCCAGGGAGAAGGGATGGATGGGTCCTACAACCCAGAAAGAGCCTACGTAACAGGACATCCCCGCTCAGCCTTGGTGCACATGGATCATAAAGACTAGATTCTGGGTTGGGAAGCCTCATTCACACACAGGGAGTGCGTCTTCAGAGCGGACAGCAAAACGAACAAATCCTTTCTAGTTCTCACATGCTCTTGGACCAGCCATTGGGAGGTGGCTCCTGAACAGCTTTTCCTCCAGAAGAGTCATTTGGAAATACAACAGAAAACAAAGCCCTGTGCTATTTCAAGAAACATACCTCCTCAGACAGTTACTCACAACTATGCTGAGAGCATATATTTCACACAAATTACATCCCAAATAGAAACTGCCATCACCCCAGCAGGAAGGTGGGCAAATAAAACTTCATGGCAGAACCCAGCCAGCAATAGGACCAGAGCAGGCCGACAGCTGCATGAAGGGACAGAAAGCAAGTTCCATTAATGTTTAGGAGTATAGAGAAAATAGGCATGTTTAATAAAGCAGAATTGATAATATAGGGAAGAGAAAAGGGGAGCTTTTTTGAATGTATGTAAGATGAATTTTGAAAATGGCTACCAGTATTCTATTTCTTTAGTATCTTTTCTCAGCAATTAACAGAGTATTCTGGGTATGAATGGATACTTAGGTGTTGATGCCTAACAGAAGAGCCAAGGTCCCTATGTATGATTTGTCCAGGAGAACTTTTCCATGAGTTTCTTACCTTTGCCCAGCCCTGACACGGTTAGGACTTCAACTGTAGTCTATGGAGCTCTGAATGGATGTCACAGGAGAGGTAATTTACTAAGCTGGCCACTGGAGAAACCATCCTAAAGTGGATCGTTAGGCCCCACTTCCCCCCACCCCTGCCATCCCATCACCATCACAGTTATTCTCCTGTGTAAGGTAGTAGTCAGCCCCAGTCCAAAGGTCCTCTTTAGTGGTGTTTTCTAAGCTTGCTGTGACCTCAGAGAAGTCCTCACATGTGACCTGACATGAGAAGGCCTACTGGCAGAGGAAAGGGTTATCTCGGCACAGGCTGTCACGTGGACACAAACAGATACACCTGCCACTACTTCTCTGCATATTCATGGTTCACTGATGGTGATCACATTCATGCTCTTGACCCTGTGCACAGTCTTGCATCAGTGAGAAAACTGATTTAGAATTCAGTACCTTTCCCAGAACCACAATGGGAAACTGGTGGGGCCTGACTTTTATCCAACACTGGAATCCTTCCCAGATCTGCTCAACAATGACGTGTGGTCATGCATACAGGTTCAGGCTGGGGTGGGGCACACGGTGAGTCTTTAGGCACTGCCTTCAGTACAAGCAACATAACATCATATGGAGAACGAAACTGCCTCTCTAACCCTATTGTAGTTCTGAATTTCCAGTTACTGAACAATGATAATGTTTAAGTAACTGTTTCAGGTGATTTGGAAAAAAAGTCATTACTGATTTGTCTTCTAAGCCAACTTTTCTACCCAATTATAATGAACATTAACCATTGTTAATGTTATTTTCTTGCACAAAAATGTGAATGTACACTGAACCGTTCACTTAAAGTTGTTGAAATGGTAAATTTTATTTTACTACAATAAAAATGTATTTTACTTCTAAAATACTTGACATAAGAGTAAGACAGTACTCTTCTGGGGAGTACATGAGTTAAAGCCTACACTTGAAATCATTTAGATTACATTAGATTAGTGATTGCATTAATCACTCAATGGAATTAAAGTTGCTTTTGTCGACAGTGGTTGCTACATCCAATGGACATTTCTCAATCCTCGTCTTGCATCATTTGACCTCTCATCTGTATCTTCCTTAGCTCCCTGGTTATCAGCCTAGTCTGACTTTCCCCTGACCACTCAGGTTATTCCCTCCTATCTCCCTCAACTGGAACTCAGTTACTCCTCAGGTCTCACAGTCTCTGGGTGATCACAGCCATTCCACCTGGCTCCTATCACCTGCAGTACCCAGAATACACCAGGTTCCTTGAGTTGTAATCACCCATAGTACCCAGAATGCACTAGGTTTCTCTGAACACCCACTGCAAATAACAAAGACCTAGTCTCCTGCAAAACTCACAACTCAGGGGTCACTTTCTGACACTCTCAGTCCAACCAGGGCCTGATCCTGCATCTTTATTCACTAAACTGAGAGTCCTGCAAAGCAGGAAGGTGGGTCCACCTTTGCATGCCGAGCATCTGACAGTTTCCAGTAAGTACTCAAGGTAACCAATTATTGTTCCCCTGGCACCCAGTGAACTCTTAAATGTTTGCCAAGCAAATGAGTGATGGAGAAAGTAGTCTTGTGTTTCCACGAGTTACCAAAAAACAAAACAAACTGTCTGAAGTAGAGTTCATCTGGCCTGACACAGCGGCTAACTACACCATTTGAGTTATATGATGGCTCTAAATCATTGGAGCTATACTTCTCTCTGTTCTCCCAGCCGAGATTCTTTTTTGCTATCGTAAGCCTTGGCAAATCAGTAATGATTTTACTTTCCACCAGATATGTTCAGATACTTTGAGGAAGCCTGGTGTTCTTTATGTGATTTCAAGGTGATTGATTTATTTACTCTCTCTTTTATTTTATATCAAGACTGAAAAAGCAAAACAAAATAAAATCAGTCCAATATTGCTCTCCTACTTCTCACCCCCCTCTTCTAATCAGCACAGCTTTTAGCTTTATGTCCCATCCTGTCTTTCCAGGTGAGAAAAGAAAATTCTGCAGAGGAAGATTCCTGGAGTAGACCTGTGAGTCTACCAAGCAAAAGTGGGGTAAGAAAAGAGACCAAAGTGAGCAAGAAGGGGTCAGGAAGGGTGAAGCTGCTGACATGAGGTCCAGAACCATGGGGAGAGGGAGGCTGTTTACCATTAATCCTCCCCATCACTTCACCTCTTCCTAGATCTCCCTGGTAGACAGGGCAGCAGCCTCACAAACAAGGATGGAGGTCCAGTGACTATTGGTGTGGCTTTGAGAAGAACACAACTTGGGGGCAAGCACCCTTGGTTGCATGCTCCCCGCCGCCAGAGCTATGAAATCTTCTATACTGAAGGAGGCTTACTGGTTGAGCTTAGAATCCAAAAGCCATAGTATTCTAAAACTGGAAGGTACAAGACCAGTGGTTTTCCACTTGATTTTGTTGTACCCTTATTTTTATAGCAGTATTAAATATTGTCACATAGAACCCCTTTGTTTTTATTTTCTATACATTTTCCCCCACAAATGGTTCCAGGAACGGGTCCTACAGTTCCATGGTGCACAGTTTGAAAACCCATGCCTCAACTTTATAGAGCAGGAGACAAAAGCTTAGAGATCAAGCAATTTGTCACAGGCACAGTCGGTCCACTGCAGAGCTCACACCAGATTTCAGCATTCCTGATTTCTACATCTTTCCACCTCCCCTTTTAGTGAGGTGAACAGCTTTGTTTCAAATGAAGTACACATGTACCACTAAAGTTCCAGTCTGGGAAAAAGCTAGTCTTTAGGGATACACACAGCCTTAACAACATCCTCTACTGTGTGGCAAGGCATCCAAATACTCTAATTTTAAAATGTCAGATATCTACATATTTGCAGTTCTTTCTTCTAATTGATACAAGACTATCTTCAATGAATTCAAAACATCCAAACAAATGTGTACTTAGAAGCTTACTTACCCATTTAGGCAACATACACATGTCTCCTTGCCCTAACTTCTGGTCAGGAGAAATGTGGGTGAATGAGTGTCACTGATGCCCCACAGGCACTTACTCCTCCTCTGCCCTCGACTTTCATTTTTACTATGTCAATAAGGTGGTATATCCTTACAGGCCCTTAGAAGACACACAGACATTTCATTTTTTTCCAAAGAAAAGTCTTGCTATAAATCCAAATTTGGGCTAATGTGTAAGTAGGAATAGAGAGAGGTTTAATCATTTTCATTTGAAGGGCTAGAACAACTTTGAGAAAAAACAGTCCTCAGTTTGCATTTGGAGGGGTTCCTTGCTGGATGACTCACCTGGTACCAGACCAATAATCAGCACTGCCCCGACTAGCTGCCACACCGCCTCCACCGTAGGGATTAGAAGCCCCTAACCAGGAGTCCTGCTGTCACTCAACATTCCATGCTTATACCAGGAGTCGTGTGACTCCTCAGAGGCACGACAGAGGAAAGACAGGGTGGTGGAGTACAAATGCTTCAGTACTTTTTTGCTTATACATTTATTCCTTTGCTTTTCACAGTCTGTCTGCAGAATTAGTAACATGTTTTCGGTGAACAAAAAGATGAATGAAACCTCAATCTGATTTCCCAGCTCTCGCAGTCTGAACCGGGATAAAACCAAAATTCTTCTGAAGCTTTTTAAAAATATATAAAGTCATTTGTCAAAGGCTTTTCGTAAACTGTGACTCATTTCCTTGGTGGAAAAAGCCATGTCAGTAGATCTGATTCCACCAGAAGCATAGCGTGATGGTTCCCCGGGCTTGCTGCCAATGGGAAGGCCCAGGTATCGGGGAGGGGGGGTGAAAAAGTAGGGGAGAGAGAGAGAGACCTACAGATTATGATAACCGAGCACGCATTCATGTCAAACTTGCCCTTTACCCAGATACAATGCAAATATTTGCTCCCCAGAAGAAGTGAAGCACAAGACAGCTGAAGTCCCTTATAGCCAACAGTGGCAATCTCCATTCCACTAATTCCTCCACTCAGCAATCTCCATTTTTTTTCATACCACAGTTCAATAACTCACTGCATGGAGCCATTTGATTCTGTCAAATGTTTTGAAATGCACAGCACAGATTTGATGCTTAATAACATCTTGTAGACTGAGTATGTTCCGAGGAATATTAGTTCAGAAAAATATCAAATTATAGAAATACATGCAATATGAGGAAGAAAAAGTCATCTTATGCCAGCACATTAGAAACTCCTCAGCCACTTCAGGGAGAGTGTAAAACTATGAATACAATGTGAAAAAGAGAACACCACCCCACCCACAGCAAACTCAAGATTTTTCTCAGTCTATTTACCAGTTAAGACTTGGCCTCTAATTTTGTAAAATAATCAGTAACTTAGTTGCCTGTGAAATTCATGGTCACTCTTTGATTATGTAAAAAATTCATCCAATTATTTAAGCTGTCTGGGTATGAGAGTTATTATAATGAAAGTATGAAGCTTTAAGAACATTTCTCAAGAAAAGTATTCATTCTCATAAGGCAAAAAAGAAAAAGAAACTTCATTTGCCCACAGTAACTAAGATGCAGTCTCTGCCAACAAAAAGTAGTATTCATTATCTCAAATGGTGGGGAGGGGTTGTTAATGGTGGAGAAGGGGAAGACACTGATGAAATGAGAAGAAATGCAAAAAAAGTATATTTAAAAAAATATTTCTCTCCCACAGGACTTATTACATCCAACATTAAATTAAAGAGCAATGATCTCTCATCAGCCTCTTCTAAAGAAAGACACATCTCAAACAATGCTCTATTGCCCTGCCTACAGCATTACAATCCTAGTTAGAAAAAGAATTCATACCATCACAAATCATGTCTGCTTATATTGAAAAGCAACTTTTTTCTTTAGTTTTTGATAAGACTTTATTTTAATAGACAAAGAAATATGATCAATTGCTTCTTTTCCTGGTCTGTGGTTCCCTGGCCTTGCCCAGCTAAGATTTCTACATTTCCTCGTTGTCCAGAAGTAAAGGCACACAGTTAGGGCACTGACGTAGCCCAGGTATGTTTAATTACTGCAGTGTCTCTGAATGCCCTCAGAGGCAGGCAGGAAAGCCAAATGCAGCCCTGCACAAACCCTCCCAGCTCTTTTCATTCTTTCTTGCTCTCGCCAGTGTGCACTCTGCTTCCATGTAAAGAATCTCAGGGAAGATGCCAGTAATCTCTTTATGTCCTAATCATACAACCAAGTCTCCCTTTGTTGACTTGAAGGAAACAAAAGTTTAAAGGTATCTTAACTAGAATGTACCTCAGAAAAATTCCAAAGTATGGTTGCCTCTTGTGCGCCCCCTACTGAGGACATGGCCCACTACCCAGGCATGTGCCCTGACTGGGAATTGAACCAACGATGCTTTGGTTTGCAGGCTGGCACTCAATCCAGTGAGCCACACCAGCCAAGGCAAATTCCAAAGTGTGCAAAAAATCCTTAAGCAGCCTTGCATATAAAGCATAAAACTTACTCAAGTCAGCAGCATTTCTCAAAACTCAGAGTCCACCCACATGGCAAGCTATACAAGAAATGGAATCTGAAAAAATCCTTACTTTTGCTACTAATATTGCCAAGCACCTGCAAGACTTAAAAAAAATGATACCTAGTTCTCTTTTGAGAAAGTACAGTCCTTTCCAGCAGATGCATTAAAGTGAGATGAGAACCTTATGGCTGAAGAGGTAGAAAAGTCAGGACCACTGAACATGTCTCTTTCAAATAATCAATGCCCAAAAGTTTTAAACTTTTCTTTAGAGCCAAGAAATACTTCAACCCTGTGACTGAGATTATCAATAATTGCCTTTAAGCAAAATAAATTCTTAAGCATTAACTAAGACAGATACTACTCATGTATAAAATGCTAGCAAGCACACTAATTTGGAAATTCTGAGTCATCTGCCCTATTGACTGGGAGGTTATTTCTTAACTACTCGTCAGCAGTCTATGTCTCGATCCAAGATTGACAGAGATGGGCTGCCCAGTGCAGCATGCACCATATCCTGCCCCAACCCTGTCTGCCCATCACAACTTTATGTCTTCTTTTTGATTCTCTCTTGCCAAGCTTAGTTAGCTCTTCTGCCATCTCTCAATCAATGGCCCTCTATTTATATTGTTTAAATATTATCTCAATGAACTACAAGTAACCATTTATATCCTTTGGTTTTATTTTAATTTTGCTATAACACATATTGTATTAGCTCAGACAGGAGGCCACTGGTTGATACTTGGAATTTTTCATTGCAAAGTTCATTTGTCATGACATTTCTTTTGTAATCCCAATCTAAGAAAACATAACTATTTATTTATGCTCTGCTTTATTTCAGAAAAAAATTAAGGTTGCTTTTACAAGTACACATAATAAAATAATTATGGAGACAGGAGATGGGACAAAAGAGAAATTAAAGTAGGAAAGTTCAGATGAAATAGGAGAAAAGCCTAATTTAAAGCTCAGTTTGTCAGGCTCACACACATGGAAGATTAGATTCCAAGCTTCTAAGCTTCCTAGCAGTCAATGGAAAGAGAGAGACGCACTTACAATTAGTGGTTAAAATAGACTATGGCCTGCTGGTCAAAGCCAGCCCACCATCAGTTTCTGCAAATAAAATTCTATAGGAACACAGCCATACCTAATTACTTACATGTTATTTATGGCTGCTTATATGGTACAACAGCAGAGTTGAGTAGTCATGACAGACCTGCAAAGCCTAAAATAGTTACTATCTGGCCGTTAGCAAAAAAAAAGCTTGCAGATGCCTGTGGCATAATTCTGTGCCTGTGAGATAAAAGCACAGCACCTTCCAAGGATAAGCACATTCTTTGTATGATTCTGAAAAGAAAGAGAACTTCCTACTATAAAGAGCTTACTATGTAATCTCTTGAAAAAATAATCTTAGCTTCTTTTTTTACTGTAAATATAGCAACAGGTTTCACAGAGTCAGTGGCATAATATCATAACACTGGTAGTAAAATGACTCTACATAAGGCTGAAATGATTGAGTTCAGGTCTGCCTAATTTGGGGGATCTGTGGAGGTGCGGAGTGTCAGCTCTGTGTAGCCCTCCCCCACCCGCCTTCCTTATCCCAGGCAGACATGGCTATTGGATCAAGGTGTTCTCTCCAGCTGAGCCCCAATGGGTCCTCTGAAGTCTTCTTTGAGTTCCCTGGTAGCTTCAATCAATCATTAGCAGATGGCATGCAAGACAAAACCAATATGTCATCTTTGCTTTAAGGCAATTTTCCATTAACATTCTTTCCACGAAGTTTGATAAGTACTCATGTGCTGAGACTGAGGTTATAGTCTGCTAAGTTCTTGAAGCACAGCTATTCTGCTCTGGCAGTATGCACAGCTATCCCCTTTAAGGTCATCCACCAGGTCAGTCTAGCAGCACCGGACTGACATCCTCCTGTGAGAACCAGAAGCCGTACAAGGATGGCTGCCTGAAGGGAAGGCCCCATCACACCTGCACATATGCAGGGTAAGAGAGTGCCTGAAAGCACGGCCTGGAGTCGCCTCAGAAAAGGGTGAGGAACCTGCTCCTCCGTGCAGGCCAATGGGTGGACAGGGCCAGAAAACGGGGTACAGGCCTTTTATTTGGAAATAGTTCAAGCCCAACACTCATCTTGTTCAAAGAAACAAAACCTCCAAACAACCATTACATAGACCCACTGACCTTGAACACTTATATTCCTAAAGAACCCCCCTAAACAACAAGGGATCCAAAATAAATGAAAATAAACTGGCAACAATTCAGCTTTGGGGGAAGATGAAAAAATCCAACTATGGATTTAGAGAACACACCCATAGCCTTTCTTCTAGCCCATTTCTTCTTTGTGACTCTAAAACTATGTTACAAAATGATTGTATTTCTATTCTGTATAATAG
This sequence comes from Phyllostomus hastatus, assembly GCF_019186645.2. NCBI lineage: Eukaryota > Metazoa > Chordata > Mammalia > Chiroptera > Phyllostomidae > Phyllostomus > Phyllostomus hastatus. The sequence goes on along the minus strand of NW_025333867.1, from coordinate 7,967,113 downwards.
GGGGACAGAAATGCATGTTATCCAAAAGGGTTGTCAAGTTTTTAATAAGCAAACCTAAGAGAATCACACCCACTCTTACTTGACCTCACTGGGAATTGCTACTTGACTTATAACTGACTCCTTCCCATCCTGTCAAAGGGAAAGAAAAAAAAAACACATCACAAATTGCCTTACATTATATCCTAACAGTTTTTCTATCAGGTGATTACAAAGCATAAAACTAAAACATAAGTAAAAACATTCATGCCTAAAACTTTCCTTCTTATGGCTTTGTGGCTATGTTCTAGAAAAAAACTATGAAGAAATAAAACATAACCATACTTGACAGGGGAGTTAGTACAGCCAATAAACATGATGGATTAATGAAGGAAATTTCTCTTCACCCTAAAAGAGCAAATACTAACAAATATTGCCATTTACTCTTCTAGTTCCATTGCATAGGGTTCAAGTACAGATGACTTAAGACCATATCTAGGCACATGAGAATGTGGGTAATTTGGACCCTGTATAGTCTTACAGAGAAAACAAATTAAAAAATAAAAATTTAATAGTCAATTAAAACATTGACTCCAGACCACGTGGTAGCCGGTAGTTGGTATGCTTTTTCTGGAACCAAGTACAGGGATGCCTAATTACGTGTTAGACTTGAAAGTGCACAGGACATTAACACAGAAAATTCTGGAGGAAAGCAAAAGCCCCTCCATATCAGCTGTGGCCTGATCCCTGCTTCTCCAAGCAATTATGCCACCTTCTATGTCCTTTGATGTGCCCTCAGCTCAAGCTGGAGACCGGAATAGACTGGGTGTCGGGTGACATTACCTTAGGAAGCTTTTCCACAACAGTTGATGCCATTAAAGTCTGTGCTTCCAAAAGACTGCCAATCCAAACACCTAGCACAGAGAGCCCCCTTCCCAAGAGCTCTTTTGCTAATTTTTTCAAGACTAGTTGTGAAGGCTCCTACTTACGTAATGCATACAAGGTGAGAATTATTCCAGCCAGGCAAAATCCTTCAAAAAACCTGAGTGTGCTGAACATTGTCACATTCACTGACAGTGCCACGGTCAGTCCAAAGATCAGAATGAAGGTGATGGAACAGAGCAGCACAGGCCGCCGGCCAACCCTGCACACAGAGAAGGAAAAAGTTAGGAGTCATCATTAAACAGGGCGATGATGCTAGATGCTAAAACCCAGTATCCAGCAGGTGTTCCAGAGATGCTGAATGAGTTGGGCTAAAAGTCTTCCTACTACTGAGACCCACTTTGGTATATTTAGGGATAGAAAAGCCCTCAGGGGAAACTTAGTCCAACCCCCCATTTTGTAGCTAAGGGGGCATAGATTAAAGAGCTACTATATAATAGAATTGAAACAGGAACCCAATTCCTGTTGGTAAGTCTATTTTTAAATGTATAGGAGGATAATTCAAGGCAAGAGTAACAAAATCAATAACAACTCCCCAAACATAAACCTTGACACACCCAGCATAAAATGTCTTGAGAAATTACTGACCTTTGGAACTGGCTCCAAAGTCAACACAGACACAGAGCGAAGCAGCTTCATATCGTTAGGGCTGGTAACTAGTCGGGCACCTGGCCTCACACAGCCTGTCAGAGCCAGGGCCAAGCCAGCTGCTGTTTGTTTCGACTTTATGATGAGAAGTAATTTTTAAGAGATCACAGACTTAACTCAGATAGTTCAAACTTTAAAGAATAACTGAAAGTGAAGCCTGCCAGGCAGCAAAGGGTTGGAAGGAGCCCAGTCCACTGTGTTTCTGGAAAAAGCAGTGCACCAACTAGGTCGGAAGACTACAGAGCCAGGCAAGATCAGCTACACTGTGGTGTGATGTGCTTCTAGGTGTGGCCGAGAGGACAGCAGGGTGGTCCATGGGAATGGAAAATAACTAGTTTTTCACCCCTCCCCCCCAACCTTCCAGATTTTCTTTCATCAACTTAGTAGGGGGAAAAAATCTCCATTATATACAAATTAATATAGCACAACTAACTTAAACTAGAAAAACAGCTCATAGAGAAATTGGAGAGAAATCTATTTGCCAAAGGAAGAAAATCCTTGCCTGGTAGCCCAAACACCCCAAGGGCAGCTGAGTGCCTTGGATTCACTTAAACATACTTATGACAAGGCATTTACATAAAAGCCAAGAAAAAGCAAATAGAGAAACAAAGATTCTTGGTTGCCTGGGGCTGGGAGTGAGAATGAGGAGTGACTGCAGATGGGCATGAGCCTTCCTTTTAGGGTGGTAGAAATGTCTTAAACTTAGAGTGTAGTGATGATTGTATAACTCTGGAAATATACTAAAACCAATTGAATTGTGAGCTTTATGGTATGTAAATTATCCCTCAGTAAAACTGTTCAAAAACAAAAAAGCAATGCTCAGTAATACATGGCTTTGCCCCATGAAGGAGATGAATGTAATTTCAAGAAAATTTGGGGGATGGGGAGGAGACTATAGGACACAATTTCATTCAAAATATTTTAGGCTTCTAACATTCCCCATAGTGGCATTAGCTTAGTGAAATGAGGCCAAGCTATGAGATCAATGCCAATGTAAGTCAATAATTCTGTCAGAGGTTTTAGCCATTACTCCTTGACTAGTGCTGGGAATCACTAAGCCCTTATCAGAAAAGACTATAGGTAATTTTGTCTAGAGCCAACAAATTTATAGAAGTAAGTTTAAAATATGGCTTGGTTTTTCTCCTAAAATAAAGGAAAACAAAATCTAACTTACCAATTTCTATTTGCCTTTACATCTCTAAGTGAGAGTGACCATCCTACTTCACAGCACTATTAAAACCTCTAAGAGAGACAATGGGTACAATATGCACAATGCCTGGCACAAAGCAAACAGTGAAATGTGGCTGCTCTTATGGTTCCTTTCTGCGAGTCTCTACCCCTGATGCCCACCAAACATGGTTTATTCTGTTCTGATACTTTGGAAAAGATCCTTGATGTTTTATTGTTCATTTGTTTTTGTTTTTAACTTGTAAAAACTGTCCTAAATCTTTCCTTCCCAACTGTACTGCTAAAATCAGTGGGCAAAGTTACTATTATGAACTGTGGGGTAATCATGGTCTTCAAAGTCAAAGCACTCTGGTCCTAAATCTGGGCTCTTCACATATGCAGCAGTACATTGTCTTGAGAAAGACCACACTTGTTCAAATGAGCCTGGTGTGTTTTTTTTTAAGAATGACAGCCAATGCCCACGTACTAACTAGGGCTGTGGTCAGGTCTAGATAAGTGCAAGTGATTTAGCAAGTGGTCAACAAGTGTTAGTCATAACCACTGGAGTTTTAGTGTGAACTGGCTTCCCCCAGAGCAGAACCCCCTCAGAGATGAAGAACAAAATCACACTCATAAATCTGTAATGCAGAGGCTTTATAGTTAGGCTCTGTGGTGAGAGAATAATGTCCCTAAGGATGTCCACATCCTAAATACCAGAACCTGTGAATATATTACCTTTCATGGCAAAGGGCTCTGCAGATGCAATAATGGCTCAAGATCTTGAGTTGAGGTGATTATCCAGATGGGTCCAATCTAAGGACACGGACAACCTCTCCTGGCTCCAGGGAACCAGAGAGATGGCAGCGTGAGAAGCACCTGACGACCTTTGCTGGCTTTGAAGCTAGAAGAGGAGCCCTGAGCCAAGGAGTGTGGGCAGCCTCTGCAGCCAGACACAGCAAGGGTATGGATTCTCTTCTGGACCTCTCAGAAAGTAATGCAACCCAGCCAGCACTTTGAGTTTAGCCAGCATGAACTACAGAACTGTAAGTTAATTTATAAACCACCAAATGTGTGGTAATTTGTTACAGCAGCCATAGCAAAGTAATACAGGATCTCACCAGGAAACAGATGTCCCACTCAAATGAAGTAATTTGAGGAGATTTTATTATAATAAGGGGATTATTTACAAAAGGTGGGCAAGCTGTGAGAGATACCATGGGGCTATTAGCAGCAGGGAATTTGAAGGAAGGACGGTCACCAAACCCAGGGAGAGAGGCCATATGTGGAGGGCCCCTGATGGAGGCAGCTGGCCCTTGGCAATCCTGCAGAGACCTAGCTGGGGATTAAAATGCCCCCACCTCTCCTCTTTTCCTCAGATCTCTAGTGAGGCCCCTCCCGTGCACCCCCTATCCCCACCCCACCACTGGCTTGGCTAAGCCAGAACCTAGAGTGCAAGGGGATCTCCAGTGTAGCCCAAAAAGGGCACGGAGAGCTCCTGGAGTGAGCAATGCAGACCATGTAGCAAGAAAACAACAATGGAGGGGAAAGGGGTCATGTGACATGAGCCATGGAGAGGGCCGCTCCCTCAAACTACTAAACACATTATATAACAACATATAATGCACTGATATGTCTCCAAACAAAATGTATGTGGGAAACAGTAACTTCTACAGAAAAAAAAGTGTACTACTTAAGTCTTATTATATGCTGACTGCAAACTCCGAAAGCCTAACCCATGACTCGAACAACTTCCCTATACAGCCATGAAGCAGGGCTGACGCCTGGGGAACCCGGAGTTCCCTCTAAATGTGCTCATTTCTTTTCCAGTAAGCCTCTAGTAAGGAGTACAATGCCAAAAATAAATTAATAAGGGGTGGAAAACACCAAACTTTCAAACTGGAACTGAGGCCCACTCAAAATGTTCAACAAGTCGCACACAGCACAAAACATTCTGCCCTGGCTCTCAGGCACCCATGCCCACCCCCCACAGGCCTTGGCAAAGCAACTGCAGAGGAGGGGGTCTGCAACCCAAACCCTGGTTACTCCTGAAGGGAGACCCCACACTCTCCTGCCTTTTGTCCCCAGGCCTGGTGTGTGATCAGGGAGGCTGAGCAGCATGTATATGCAAGAAGTAAGTACTCACAAAACTACCTCTGAACAATTTAAACCCCATTATAGACTGGTATTAATAAAAGTCCATATTTGCTTTCCCTATAAAAATCACTGAAGAAGGAAACTAGAATCTGAGTCAAGACTGAATTTTTGTTTTTAGAAAGAAGTGGTGTGAATTGTATCTTCCTAAACTATTTCAGTGCTGATTTTTGGGAAATAAAAGCCCTTAGATCAGCTCAGCTTACTCTGAAAACCTCTAAGCTCAAGTATTTGGTTAAAAAAAAAAACTTGTGCTCCCCCTCCATGAGGCCCCCAGAGAAAAAATATCCAAGGGGGCCTTGGCATAGCTTTCCAGGGGTCATTTGCAGCTTCTCTGTTACCATCTCTAGGAAATGTGTCCTTAAGAAACCTTTATAAATGATGATTAAGCCAATTCAGAACACACAGGAAGTCACACATGTTAATGCAAAGACCTCCCAAATAGACGCTAGTTTTTGGAAAGAAATTTCCAGAACTTGAAAGTGGTGTCAGATCCCTGCTGGGCTCCACTGCTACTCTGTACTCCCAGGCTCTTGCCTCAGCCAGCTTTCTCAGCTAACCAGGTACAGAAGGCATCACAAAGCAAAGCCACAGGCATAAGGAGTTTGCTCTGCATCATTCTTGGTCCTTATTATGTCACTGGTTCCAAGACATTCTTACTCACACACACAAAAAAAGTTCTTTAAAGATAAAGGAATGTCAAAGGGAACAGCCAGCCCATGCCTCTCTCCCTGAGCAGTCACGTTACTTGAAAACCTGCCAACATTGGGCAACCGCCTCGCCGCTCAGCCGTGTCACCGCTGCTGCCCTCAGGAGTACAGTGTACCCTAAAGAAAAGTGTTGTGTACACCTGTGAGGAGGCAGGCACTGGAACCACAGGGCTTGGTTTCAAATCCTGGCTCTCCAGCTTGAAAGCTGAGGGAACTTGGGGATTTTACTTAAACTTCTGTGCTTCTGTTTTTCCACTATAAGACAGAAGTAATAATAGTACCTACATAGCATGGGTTCTGTGAGGATGAAATATTTTCGTGTGTGGAAATATTTAGCACAGTGCCTGGCAAGAGTAATCAGTCAATAACTGTCAGCTACTGCATCATTATCATCTCTGCTATCATGTCCCCCTCCCCACCTCACCAACCTCACCACTTTCTTCTGAACCACACATTTTACTCTAGACCCTTAGACTCCCTCACCCACCCAAGTAAAGCATATTCATGCTGCTTTCTGGTTACTACTCTGCCTCTGCCTGAAATGCGCATCTGTTATCCAAATGCTGTCCTCTTTTCCAGGTTCAGCTCCCCATGGACCCAACAGAGGTGTCCACTGGCCAAGAGAACTTTAATGACTATCCTTCTCTAAAATCTGTGGGACATTTTGAGGTACTAATCAGCACAACCCTACCTGTTCTGGGCTACCTCAGCCCAGAAAGCCCTGAACCTGTATCTTCAGGCTCTTCCTATCTAAACACTGATCGCAGGGCTGCAGGCTGCTGGCCGGTCTTGCTAGATTCCAGCAGCTAGGGAATTGCAATGAATTTAAATTCTTGCTTCAAAAGGGTCTGTTAGGTGCACTGGCCAATTCTTTTAGTTCTGAATTTTCTAGCTAACAGCTTCAGCTTTTCTGCTCTGGCACCGACACCAGGACAGAGAAAAGACTTAGTGACAGCAGCTAACACTAACCACTCCTCTTTAGCCAGCAGAGTCTTGCTGTGGCTTCCAAAGGTTCATGTGTGGGCACATTGGTACTCACCAGTCAGCAATGCATCCAGTTATTAGGTAGCCAAAGATTAATCCAACCAGTAAGGAGAACTTAGCGATATGGACCTTCCAGGCATTATCACACACAAGATCCCACTAGAGAGGGGCAAATAGAAAATAAATCAGAGAGACACATACACACATGCTGGTGGTAGTCAATCATAAGGGCAAAACAACAACTGCGGTGAGGACCATGACACCATTCACAGCACCATGTCACATGCACCATTAAAACTCTCTTCAATGATTTTGGAAATCCAACAAGAAATATAATTTGCCTACGGAAGGCAGTGTAATGTTTTAGTCTGAGGCAGATTATAAGTCTACAGGAAGTACCCCCATGAAATCTGGGGATGTGTGTTCCTTCTGTCCCAGCTACCACAGGGAACATAGCCTGCGGGGCAGGGAGCGGGCTGGGAGTCCGGGGTTCCTGGTCACCAGCACCCATGAGCACGGCCCAGCAGACAGGAAGGCCGTGACAACTTTTTACACCAGATATCATAATGGGGTGAGGAAATTATAACAAGTTTTGTGTTTCCATTTCCCAAAACTCCACAAACTTCACAAGTAGTCTTAAGAATAAAGAGGGTTGATAGCAAATGGTGAAATATCAACTTTAACTAAGCATTTGTATTGTTTTCCATGCATATGTCCCTTGTGTTTTCCCATATTCCTACCCAAAGCTCCACTTGGAGAGAAAGCCGATCAGTTATTGGATACAACATTTAGACTATTTACAATTAAGTTCTATTATTGAATAAACAAATAAAATAACCCTCCAAATTTTCTTTTCTCCTTTTGCAGAAGCAGGAGAGAAACACATGTTTATTCCCTCAAAGTGATATGTGTCCCAGTGGACCCCAAACAGCTAATTCTGGGCTCAAGGGCAAATGACGACAGTTTCTGCAGATGGCACTTTAAAGATAGCAGTCCCCTACCCATGTGCCCACATCAGTGGTACAAATCCCTCTGTCTTGTGAAAAGAAGTGGCTGAAACTTCCAGTTCTGGTAAGCATGAGTTACTCCAGGTCAGTGGGGAGGGGTAGGGAAGAAAGAAGCTGGATAGATGCAAAGTGGAGTTAAGGGAGTGGGGAGTTCAGAACAGAAGTTCTGGAAGCAGACACAGGATTCATGGGGGTGGCGTGGGCTATATAGAAGGTTGGGCTGAGATCTGATCTTAGCTCCACCTTCTCTGATATCTTCCCCTTTCTGTCCATCTTGAGACCCCGAGTATAATGTGGGGGATCCTCAAAGGGCACCATAAGCTCAGGTCAATCTCTAGAAAGTCTGATGGAGACCCCCAGGAGTTCCTAGCTGTGGGTCTCAGCTCAGTGGGCTTTGGGAAAAGCTGAATTTCTACAATAGACTCGAGAAAGGCACTTGGCCCAGACAAAACAAGAAGGCAGCTAGCTGCCTGTCACATTTTTCCCTGGATTCTTTGGGACACATACTTGCTTACTGATGCCCCCAAGGCATTTCCAACTTTCCAGGGAGAGTGACTAACTCATCTACCTCACCAGCTTCCAGACTGGTGGCCAATGCTAGGCTCAGGAAGAAAGGGAATGCCCGCACAGACTGACCGCGAAGAGCCCAGTCAATAGGGGATGGTTTGAGGTGTGCTGCTGTCCACGTTTGTCCACGTGTTTGGGGAGTGGGGCACCGCTGGTTGCACAGAACCTTATCATTGAGAATTCAAATACAGGCGTTCTTTAAATGCGTGACTTCTTCCTGTGCCTATTCCAGTGGTCCTCAAAGTGTGGTCTCTGTGACAGCAGTACCTGGGAATGTGTTAGAGGTGCAAATTCTTGAGGCCCACCCCAGATCCCTGAATGAGAGCTTCCAGAATGAAGTAAGTGGTAGAGGTAATTTAACAAGCCCTCCAGGTGATTTTGATGCCTGCTCAAGTCTGAGAACCACTGGCCAGCCAGGCCCTGCCATTTCCCTGCCATCTTGGAGACGATGAATGAGCTTCGCAGTACCGGGCTGAGGTTCAAGGGCAGCGTGCGGCCAAACACTGCCTGAATCACACACATTAGCACTGGCTATTCTTGTGTACTGCAAATGCAGATTGTAAAACTAGATCATGAGTTAAGTGGGCTTTTGATGGTAAACCTGGAAAACCAACATTCATATATATAGTTTCTGGAAGAAAACATATTTTTAATAATAAACAGCTTTCAGGGTGCAACCTATAACTTCTGGAATGCAGCTCTGCCTATACTATGAGTTACAGCAACATAACTAACTGTGTGTATATCTGCTTCCCCTGCAGGTTTATACACTGAAGCCGTCCTTGAGGCGCTTCCTCTCCTCACTGCCCAGCACATGAACCTGGGCACAAAGTAATTGACTTCAAGACTAAGAGCTACATCTATAAGCACAGCTGGCTAACCTGGGAGAGGAAGTGCTATGACACCTGTAATCATAATAGCCCAATCATACCACACCTGCCTGTGCCTCAGCCTGGCACATTCTTGGCAAGAGAGGGGCACTCCTGGTTCCAGGCTGCTGCTGAGGAGGGCACCAGCTGCTGACTCTGTGGCAGAGAGTCACTGGCTTGGGTCTCTACTCAGACTTCCCATTGAGTTTACTTAAGGTGAAGTGATACAAAGGAGCACATTACACTTATATTATGTGGCCAGGAGACAAGAGATTTTTATAAAAGCATTCGGAGAGGTGGGGAAAATTGCCAATACTGTTGCGAACTCAGCCACCTGAATAATAACTCTATCTGACCTTGGGCAGCCAAGACTCAATTTAGGTACTACCAAATAAGATGTTCACTGGCCTCCTCAGTGCAGTCTCTATCAATTAACAACTCTGAAGTGGAAGATTAAAACAGTTGAGACAGACACAGAACCACTTTCATAGCCAGTAAAGAAAGAAAGCCTGGCTGGAAGAGTTTTTAGGCACTGCTGTTCTCAGCCTGGGGCGGGGCCCAGGGGATCTGGGACCAAGCAGCCTTCTGTTGCATCAACCCCCTCAATTAGGCACAGAAGTAGATGGCATCTCTGAGTCAACAAGCGAGCTAACTCCAGGCCCCAGCAGGTTCCCCAAGGTGAGGTTCTGCTTATCACAACCCTCTTGAAGCCTGCAGAGCCACCCCGAGGCACATTCCACAAACCCATAGGGGTGGGGTAGTGGCACCAGTAAGACAACATCCCTTGTTTGACTTCTACGTCTGTATTTGCAAAAATGTACTGGGAAAAGAAAATATATTCAGATGTATTATCTTCAAGGGAATCTCAAAAGTATTAGAAAGCTCTGAGATTACCTTGTTCTTGAAATTTGTTTGCCCCACTATGGTAATTGATCATTTTACTAAGCAAAGACTAAAGGACTTTAAAAAATCTAAAGCATGCCAAACCAGGACTTAATGCGAAAGGTTTGCCTCTGACATTACCCTTGTCACCTCCCTCTTCTCACCACCCTCCCATTAATCAGCCACCACTTCCAGGAATTTCCCCTTGCACACATATCTTATACTTCTTCCTCACACTCCATCTCTACTTGAACAACCTGATTCATGGGCATGTGCTAGGGGTTCAGGCACCATCTTTCTGGTGTATGGGCTGCAAGGCCCACAAAAAAACAAAAACAAACAAACAAACAAACAAAAATCAAAATAACCTTCCATACTCCCTTACAGGTTAAGTTTCAAATGTAATTTAGGTTCTGCCAATCAGCTGCATGGCCCAAAATAACTTTCAGTGCACAACCTAGTTCCAATTTTTGGGATGATGACTTGAATTAGAAAGCATGTGAAGCAGGGAGTAAGTGGGACACCCATTCTGCTGGTCATATCTGGCAGTAGAACTTGGTCCAGAGATAGAACCCCACTTCCCCAGTCTAGGGAGCTGTTCTAGGAATCTTCCTAGAAGGCTAGGCTTCAGCTGCTCCACAATTTACTAAGCACTATTTCCCTGTCTTCAGTCTCTAGCTCCTCCAATACCTACTGTGGTTTCTGTTACCTGCAAAGTGAACCCTATTCCCTGATTAAATTCTCTTGGGATGGAACTCACAGAACTGGGTGTTGCCATCCTCCCTTCCTGAACTAATACAAGAGCCTTGAGGCATTAACTGCAGCCTTCCTCAGATCCATTCCCTACACAGCAATGAAAGCACCACTCTCATTAGGCCCGTTAACACTTCATTGGAAGTTCTAACAAGATCATAAAAGCGTTATAGTCACGGCCCCATTTCATAATCGTGGGCTTGCCTTCTTTGCTGATGTTCCAACACCAGGATGTCTGTGGGGATGCCCCATGATGCTTGTGAGCCAGAACTAAACAGTGAGAAAGTGGACCCTAAGAAGTGTTTTCAATTTTAGTTGCACATGTTCCTTAAAAAATAAAAAAGGCAAAGGTTATAGAAAATCTGGTCCACTTTTCTCTACCTATGTATTTTTAAGGATACACTAAAAGAAAGAAAATTTATATTATTTTCAAAGGAATAATCTAATTGTTTGACTTGCCAGAGAAATATTCATCATGGAAACTAATGAAATTTCTAATGAAGATGGGAAACAAGTGGGAGATAAAGAAAACAACCTCATTTTCAGCACTAATGAATACTATAATAAAGTAAATGTAAAACAAGAACATAAAAAGGAGGGAACATAAATACAGAGAACAAAAGAAGAACATAAACACATTGGAAGAAAACATTACTTATCCAATTGTGAAGTGAAGATGGAACCCCTAACATTAAAAACTAAGATGAAAAAACTACCTAAGGAAAGACTGACTGATAGATTTTATAAGTTTAACTGACTGTTACTATTTAAGTATTATTGATTTTAATTAATTAAAAAATGCATGCATCAAAATACCATAAACAAGTTTGTAAAATATATTGTATGGGATCAGAATATGCCACCCCAAAAGATGCTGCTTCAGTGTGAGGATAATTTTCAACTGGAGGCAAATGAGAATCAACAGATGCAGAAAGAAGCCCTCTCAAAGCCTGGCTTGTCTGACTACAGCAGAGACTTCTGAGAAACGAGGGCTGCCATAGATCCTCAATCCTGGGGGAACTGTATGGCCATGAAGATGACGGAAAGTCATCTTACTAAAATGGCCCTCATTTTCCATTAGTTTCCCTCATATATTTACCTTCCCAAGTGTGCTGCCCCTAAAAGCCTAATCCCCTTTTCCTTTGTCTTGTTGCTTCGCTACCTATTTCTCGTTCTTTTGTTGAGATGCTGTATAAGCCCGAGTTGTAACCTGCTCTTTGTGTCACTCATCACGGAGCCCCCCCACACCCATGCTAGCTGCACATGTTAATAAACTGTTTTTTTCTTCTTAACCTGTTTTTGTCAGTCTGATTTTCAGGGCCCCAGCTACAGAACCTAGGGAGGCAAAAGGAAAAAGGTTTTTTTCCTCCCCTACAATGTCCAAAGGGTTAATATCCTTAATATGTAAGTATTTACATAACAATATAGACTGATATTCCAACTAGAAATAAGTACAGCAACCAGACAATGAACAAAATATGAAACAAATGGCTAAAAATTACTTGGGAAACCCTCGATTCCACTAGTGAAAATCAAAACTTAATATTCCATTTTCTAAAAATAATTTTTTAAAATTTCCCAAAGATGCAGGAGAAACAAAAAGGTGCAAATCTGCATTAGGAGTATAACCTAGGCACTGTGGTTCCAGAAGGCAGTTTGGCAATAGGCATGACATGACTTGAAACAGTGTACACTCCCCATCTCAGCAATTCGCTTTCGTGAACTTCTTCCCAAGGAAATTATCAGATGCCCACAGAGGTCCCAGTACAACGGTGTTCAAGGGGTGCAACTTACGCAAGAAAAAAAAGGGAACTCGACTAAATGTCCAACAATACTATAGAACCATTAAAATTTTGCTTTTGAAAACTAATGATTGAGAAAAAAAAAGGTTCACTATATAACGGTATGAGAATGCCTTAGAATAAAAAAGCAGCGAATAGATTTTATGTATGCAGGGGAAATTAGAAGACAACATTCCACAATATTTGAAGTGATTGTCTCTGGAGGGTTGAATTAAGACAGTTTTATTTTCAGTTTTATACTTTTGACTTTTCCAAACTTTCTACAATTACTTATAAACCTTATAATGAGAGAAAAAAATATAGGTAAATGCAATGTAAACTACCATGGTGGTAGGTGGAAATGATGTTGGCGAGGGTAAGACAAAATAATTAAAAACAGAAAATAACAACCCAAGCCTTTTCCACCTTTTCAGAAATATGCATTTTACCACAATCTAAGAACTCAGGCCTAGAGAAAGCTTGTTTGGAAAGTGACTGGGGACAAACCAGGTCTTCGTAGCCTGAAAGTTTACTTATGTTAATGCATACTGACTAAAGCAAAAAAAATTTCTAGGGAACTAAATGAAAAATCTCCCCCAAGTTTCATCTTTCATAGTGGAGATCCCCACTGAGCTCATTCCATTAGAAATCAGGAGGGTTTTACCAGTCACTGTGCAAGTCAGCTGTTAACAACCTAAGAAGAGACGGCTAAGAAAAAAGGATGACACATTTCTGCTCAGCACTACAAAGGAGATAATACTCCCTAAAATTTCAAAAGCTTAAATAAAATAAAAATTCCTTAATGAGTTGTAGAAATTTAAAGAAATATCAGGTGAGCATTCTTCTGCAACCATTTTTCCTCCTAAAGTGGTATTTCAGCAGCTTGAACCACTTTTATATACCACGGCCCTGCCATGCCCTGCATTTCTTAACTAGAAACAGTGGAAACAGCAAGACAACAGATGAACACGCGCTCGCGGGCACACAGGCCGACCCTGCAGATCAGTCACGGACAACAAAAGGAACACTGCACGAACTGGACCGATGAAGCACATTAGCTACAATCAGCTTCTCAATGTTTAGGCAGCCTATGCTACCTGTGTTTTTCAGGATTTTTTATCTAGTAGTATAAAAACCTTTCTTCCTAAAAGATTCTATCAAAATTTAAGCTATGCCATGTGTTTTGAAAATTATTCTCAACTTTTTGCCCCAAAGCTCATCCTCCAGTTTTAGGAGGTTCACTTTCAACAGTAGCCAACACAACTGCTTGTTAGAGCTGGCATCCTTGCAAGCTTCCTTAATGACATAATGAACGTCCTTGCCAGGTACTGTGGGAGAATTTTTTTAGTTTTGTTTGCTGCTCAAATTGCTCCTCACCTTTTTTTCTAACTTAGTTCTAACTTAGTGCCAAAAAACCAAACATGGCACGTTGAGGAAAATAGTTGTACCACAATCTACTGCAGGGGTGTCAAACTCATTTTCACCAGGGGCTACACCAGCCTCACGGTTGCCTTTGAAGGGCCGAATGTAATTTTAAGACTATAAATGTAACTACTCCTTAACTTAGGGGCAAGGAGCTCAGCCTTGCTGCCAGGTAGAAACAAGGTGCAGGACCGGATAAAACAAAGTAGAGGGCCGGATTCGGCCCACTGGCCTGTGTTTGCCACCTGTGATCTGCAAGCCTCCTTGTGCTACAATGGAAGGCACACCCTGACTAGCCAATCTGCATTCCCACTCGTTCGCAGGAAACCTACTCTGAACCACAGCATTAAAGCTGATTACATTTCTTAAACTTCACGTGGTCCCATTTTTTACTAATGTGGTAATCTGGGGTTCATTTTAACCCCCTCACACAATGATCTCCATGTTCTTTTTTTCTTCCAATGACAACTCTTATTGCCTGCTTCCTTGGCTGCCATGCTGTCTTCCTGGAGGAGGAGAAATAGGAAACACACTGCTTCAGTTACAAGTGTTGGGGGCTTTCCAGTTCTTACTGAATTTGAGCATTTTTCAAAGGGCAAGTTTCACCTTTCATAGTGGAAAGGGAAAGAGAAAAAAACCCACCCAAACAGGCCCAAGGTAGCTGATGTGGGATTACCTTTGGGAGGACAATATTAGGAGGCACTCATTTTTCTCTTTACTTTTTCTTAGAGGAAATAAAGATACATATAATTTAAGCAGAAGCTTACATTATTCAATGTTATTCATTTGGTACAATGCCCCCGCTGGCATTTGGTGAAGCTGAATATATATCCCATGAGGCAGCATAGATTATAAGCAATACCCTTCTCATGCCCCAAACCTTGGCAAGTCGCTCCAAATTCTGCAATGCATATTTTACTAATGGCCCTCACCAACTACCTCTAAAAAGGGAAATTAAAAGTGAATGCTATAAAAGAGGTCTATTGCAAAACCAGGAAGAAAAAAAAAAGAAAGGAAGAAAAGCAACCTCACAGTCCTGAGCATTAAACAGGAGCAAACACTAATGTCCTTAGTGAATACCAGCAACAAAGGCTTCCAGCACCCTGATTTATACTAAGTAACTCAAAGACCCTTAACTTGAGAAACTGAAGTTGTTTCATGTGCTAATAGAAGATATCCTTTGGTATAGTAAAGTGCATGAGCAAAACTGGACTATAATATTAACATCTAAAATGGTCTCACTAATTCTGGAAAGGAGCCAATGTTCAAGGGCAACATTTGACATTAGGATCAGAAAATTCTTGGAATGAGAAGGACTGATGATTGCTCAGGTGTGATCAATCCTGCAATAACCCAGAGGCAGAAGGAAAATCATCTTTCACTTGCTAGAAACAAATGCCTCAATCCCTTCCCACTGCCTGGCAGGCTATGACCCTGACTTTAACACAGCCCTGTTAAGCTCCCTTTATGACCCCACTCATCTCTGTCATCTGTCATCCCCTCACCCTGTTCACATGCCCAACCCCTCTGCTGCCAGCCCTGCCATGAGCCAGGCCTGCCATGAGCCAGCCCCACCAAAATGCTCACCAGTTCCTAAAGAGCCTCACTGCCCTTTGCTGCCTCACTCTTCAGTATCTGCCCACAATATCCACACCCCCCCAATTTTTTTGGATCAATGGCTATTCAAAGGATAAAGTTTATTTCACCAAAATTATTTAACATTGCATATCACCTAGGTTGGGGTCAGAGAGTATGGCAGGCTCTCTTGCATTTTTTTCTTTTAATAAGCATCTATTAATTACCTTTGAAAGCATGCAATTAAGTAAAGGGGTACAAAACTACAAAGATTCAAATGAATATATTTCTATATTTCTATCAAGTTTAATAAACTCAATTGAGGGGGTCTCTTTTTCTGAGGCTGGACCTGGTGACCCTTCTCTGTACTTCTATGGCATCCTGTCCTCTTGAGAAACTCCCAGACTACTTATCACAATATATTATAATTGCTGGCTGTTTACAAGTCTGACTTTCACTAGCTCAGGGGTTAGCAAACTGCAGCCTCTGAGCCAAACAGCCCTGAATCTTGTTTTGAAAGTAAAGTTTTATTGGAATTATGCAGAGTTGAGTTAGAACAGAGATTATACAGCCTGCAAAGCCAAAAACATTTACTATTTGGCCCTTCATAGGAAGTTTGCCAACTCCAGACTCCAGCACCAGACTGCATTCCTCAAAGAAAGGCACCATGCCTTATTTCTATACCCCGAGTCCCTAAGCCAATGTGTGGCATGAAGGAGGTACAAAGGGATAGTGTCATGTAGAAATTGCCACTCCCAGAAGTCAAAGGCTCTTTGCATCTGCATGTGTTCATTGTGCAAAGCATCTTAATCCTTTTTCCTCTGTGATTATAATTTAATTTAAATAATTAGTACATAATTATTATACAAAATTTATATAGGCAATTTAGTTTTTAAATGTTTCCACCAAACTTTTCACTATCAGTAATTTTCCCCAGAGAAAGATAAGTATAGCTTTATTATAAAAGCCAATAGAATATTGGGTATAGAGAAATTTATTTAAAACAATGAGCAATTCTCTCTTTTTTTTAAGATTTTTATTTATTCACTTTTAGAGAGGGAAGGGAGGGAGCAGAGAGAGAGAGAAAAAAACATCAATGTATGGTTGCTGGGGGTTATGGCCTGCAACCCAAGCATGTACCCTGGCTGGGAATCGAACCTGCGACACTTTGGTTTGCAGCCCGTGCTCAATCCACTGAGCTACGCCAGCCAGGGCCCAAGCAATTCTCTCTTTATAGAACAAATCTGTTATATAAGTTGGGCATTGTTCTAAGAAGAAAGGAAACAAAGATTTGTTAACACCCCCCATGGTCCGGGCACTCTGCTGACTGCTTTAAGTTCTCTCACTCAGCTGCCACAGCAGGCCCACGACACAGACATGATTACCAGGGTGTCCATTTCACAGGTGAGAAAACTGAGACCAAGAGAGGTGAAGCAACTAGTCTAAGGTGAAATGGCTTTTAAGTAAATCCATGTCTGATTAAAACACGTTCTTTCCCCAATAAACTCAAAGAAACAGCCCAAATTCATGCAAATAAAAACAATTCTCTGGTTTATATTAAATTGTTACAGGTTATAGCATTTGTCTTGTCAGGTATCAGATACACTTCATGTACACGGAAGCACAGTGTTATGGAAGTGTGACAGGCTTTGCTGTTATTTCATTTTTATGGTGACCAAACAAAAATAACTTATAAAGTGCCTGTGAACAGCAGGTATTTAATACATGGCACCTATTAAAAATATCACAGTACCTTATTTGCCATAGAATTTTAATGCTGAAATGCTGGAAAAAGTCAAGGCCAATGTCCTACTTTTAAAAACAAGGAACCTGAAGCCCAGAGAGGTTATGTGACACTCAAAATAACAAAGCCTGAAGCTTAGCCACATGTGGGCAGAGCCCAGGTCTCCTCGGGCTCTGCTGCACCTCCTCAGTCGCTGCACCCCAGGCTTCCATGGAAAATCTCATTTCCTGACCGCTCACCCCAATGCACAGGGACAAGTGGTTCTCCCACACACCTCACACATCAGTTACTGCCGAGCAAGACAGTAAGAAGAAACTGCATTTCCTACCCTCATGGTCATTCTGTCTACCTTCACTCTAGTCCAAAACACTTCCAGGATAAAGGATTTTTAAAAAATTAACTCAACATTTTGATTGAGACCAACTCTTGGGCCTGCTGTCAAATAATCATTCCTTTTATAATTTATGAATCAGAGTAGTTGAGAAGCCAAACCAGTTTTTCTCCCATTTCAACTGGTCTAATCATCTCCAAAGGATGTGAATGATACAGAGTAAAAGGGCCTCTTCAAACAAGGATGTTGTCTGTCTTGTCCAACTCAAACTGGAAACTAGCACAACTGTGACTCTAACTGATGACCTTTTCCCTGGAGACAGGCGACATCAACCTACTAAAATAAAGGTCCACAAAACCCTCAGGCTGCACCCAGCCCACACTGTGTCCCAAAGTTACTGAACTCAACAAATGGTCTAACAGAAATGGGGCACGCTTTTTTGAACTTTTACCCATTTGCTCTTTGTCTTCATTGCACTTGACCTGGGCTACAGCTCACCATCACCTCTGAGGAAGAGCATCACAGATAAACAAGAGCCTGGAGGTGAGGAACTTAGGGACTGACATGGGGGCTGAGCCCAGGGCCCAAACGAGACTGTCGAGAGCAACTGGGCATTATGGTGAGAGCACGGGTTCTGACTCAGATAGACTGAGTTTTGATTCTTGGTAGCTTTCCCTCGATCATCCTGTGACCCTGGGCAAGTTATTTCACTTCTTGGGTCTTCGGTTGCAACAGCTGTGATATCAGAGTCACAAACCCTGTAATAAAGGTTTGTCATGAGTGCAAAATAATGTAAAGTGTCTAGTGTAGTAACTGACACAAGGTGATTATGACTCATTAATTTTGTCAGTCATTTAAGCAGCTCCTTGGGGGGTTATGTGTGATGGTAAGTAATATTTGAATATGAGAATAAAAAAAACTGCTTTCAAAAAGGATTTTGACACTGGGAGTCTGCATTGTTCATTTAGCCTTACCCCTAACTGATCCGAACTAAGGGGTATGCTACCAGTTTACATCCTGTCTGCATAGCCAGCACCAGAAGAGCAAGTGGGGGAGGTGGGTACAGAGGGTACCCCCAGGGTCCTACTGCATTCGCAGCTAGGGAGCATGGCTGGGGGGAGAACAGGCACAGTTCCATACGGGGTTCTCCAGGCCTTTCCCGTCCTTCACCACAGTTCAGGATGCAATGCCCTTCACTTTGACCTCCTAGCAGCACACTGAGAACAGCAGCACAGTGCCATTTCCCAGACTTCCCACAATCGTTCATTAAATATACTATTTCTCTGACCAAAATAAAAAAAAGTAGGTTGGTTCTCAAGAGCTAACAACACTCCTATATCTAAAAGGGTGTTTTTCAATTTTTTCCTTGAACTAACTATTAATCTCTTAAAAACACTGTGCCTAACTGGCAATGTGACAGCAAAATGTGACTGTGCAGTTTGCATCTGCAGAGAGCACAGTGTGCAGGTGCAGTCCCTGGGGGCAGGTGGGGAAGAAGGGTGGCCGAGCCCCGGGGACCTGGGCATGGACAGGGCCCTCACCTTCTACTCTGAGTGCCTCTGACATCCTGGGGAATATGTTAACTGACAGATAGTTCAAGGTATTTTCTCAAATAAATCTTAAAATTATCCTTAAGCCAAAGCCAGAACCATCTCCCTGAAGAGTACTGCTCACTATAATGTGGACCAATTCTCCTGAGGACAGACCCCAGGAACCCACAGAGGGCCTGGCCAGATGTGTGGGAAATGGAAATGGAGAATATACTACACAATTTGAACCCCAGCAAGAAGAGAGAGGAAAAGGCAGAGACCATCTAAACCCAAAGTAGCTGCAATATCACTGAGTCAGGGTCCTCGGACTGTCTGCAAAGCAGCCCTCCAGCTCTGCTGCACTGCCCACTACCCCCCAGGTTGGAGAACGATCCAGGACTTTGTGCTGGTGGTGGGCCTCAGACGACTACCTGCAGAGAAGATGTCCTCCTGCTGCTGATGGATTTGGAATCATAGCACTTAGGAACCAGTGGGGAAGCCCCCTATGAGGAACATGATAAGCAGTTGTTTTGCTTCTGATGGTTTTTTTTTTTGAAAACCATCATCTTTCTGTTATAGTACAATATTAAATGCAATCGGTATTTGTGATTCCATGGGCTTGGCCTTGCTTAGCTAAGCCAGGGCACCTGAATTCTATCCCGGCCCTATGGCATGGTCTGAAAAGGTACAGTTCACAGACAATCCAAAATAATGCTCCCCACTAACCACTGATTCAACAGAGCAGACTTGACAAAGATTTTCACCGGATGACCAGTTCTCCCATTAGGCATCCCTAACTCTTTCTCCTCTGTGTAAGGTAGGGGTGTCAACTCATTTTCACCAGGGGTCACATCAGCCTTGTGGTTGCCTTCAAAGGGCCGAATATAACTTTAGGACTGTATAAATGTAACTACCCCTTAACAGAGGAGAAATGTAACTACCCCTTAACTACCTCCTTAACAGTTAAGCGAGAACTTGGCACTGCCGCCAGGTAGAAATAAGGTGCCGGGCTGGATAAAACAAAGTGGAGGGCAGGATTCGGCCCGTGGGCCTTGTGTTTGCCACCTGTGTCTTAGCAGAAGGTACCAGAGCAACCACTTCCTTCCTGTATATTCTCAGTCTAAGGGAACATAATCTCAAGAAAATCTTTTCCACAGTCCAGACCTCTCTATACAGCATCTTCTCTCTGTTGGAGAGACTATTCCTTGTCATGAGACACCCTTTCTTCTCAGAGTTGCCTCTGAGTGAAACAGTACAGGAGATGTTGATCACAAAAAAGAGGAAGTAATCATAACTTCCTACCTCACATGGTCACCTGCTCCCTCAACCTATACCCTCAACTTCACACAATGGTCAAGGCAGGTGACCCCAAGTTCTGTCCTTCTGCAAAATGGTTTTCTCCCTCTGTGTCACTGGCCAAAAGCCAGCATGCTGATCCAGGCCACTGGGATCTCATGCACATGTTGTAGAGAACAGCACAGCTTCAGTGTTTAACGACTGTTTGGTCACCTACTGAGTGCCAGGCCCTAGGGAAGCAGCCGTGCAGAAAGTGCTGTCTTCACTCTTGAGGTCAGGGTGTAAGTGCAGAGAACAGGCCGTGCGTCAGAACTGACAAGATGAGAAGTAACGGGCTGTGACAGTGGATGCATATACTGGGCTGTGAGAACACAGAAGAGCCTAAGGTTCCGTTTCAGTCCATTTTAGTAGTGACTTTCTCTTCTAATTCCCAAGGCCTAGACAGGCATGGGGGTTGGGTGGTGAGAAGACCGTTCCTTGCACTGGAAGAGACTAGAGCTGTGGAGCAGGGAGGGGGCATGCACTGGGGCCAGGCACTGAGTTAGAGAGCAGGGTGGAGACAAGCAGGGGCAGATCCTGCAGGGTCCTTGCATACCATGCTGCAGAGTAGAGAATTTATCAGAAACAACTTTTAAATAGAATTAAAATGTTAACTGAAATGAAACCTTATTTTGGCTTTTGCTTGATGCTGCTGCTGTCAGAAATATAAAAATATACCACCTATAGCTGCAGGCTGTTGATCAACAAGCTGAAAGAAATGGATGAACCTGAAGGAGGATTGTCCCTGTCAGTCACTGATACCTTGGTGTGAACCGCTTCACTCTCTTAAGTAAGATTGGTTGTCCAGGTGTTTTAGAAAGTAGGACGAGAAGAAGAAAATTTTCAGAAACAAGGCATTTTAGGGCACCGAGAAACTACACCTAAAGAAGGAGATGTCGAATAGCTGGGTGTGATAGAGGGCTAAAGGAAGAAGGGTTCCGAAAGTAAGAAAACAGAGCAGCCATGAGTGTCCACGGCTCAGCTGGCTGGCCACATGCCATGAAGACCGTCACTGCCAGGGCTGATCTTAATTGCACCCTGTGAACTCCCATGCTTCTTGTTCTAAAGGTTAAAGTTAATGGTCAGGACATTGCGGTTAGCTGTATGAGGCATAGTAGTTGTCTACACGACTGCAGATAAGGACTCATATTACATGTGTGTCTCAAAGCACACACTCTGCTGAGAAGGAGCCTGCACACTGACCATTTCATTTAATCCCCACAGGATTATGCAATAAGTGTCATCTCCACTTTGCAAATTAGGTTCCAGGAAGCTTCACAGTGGTAACACGGCAATGCTGGGATTCAGTTCGGGGTCCTCTGCACTGTGCTGCGTGCCAGGCTCCCCACCTCTGCTCCTGGACCTCAGTGGGAGCAGCACCTACCGCAAGAGGGCCCTGGCCCTGCTGAAGGCCCCCAGGCTTCTCCAGAACACCCAGCGTTGGAGGTGCAGTTGACTGTGAGGCTGTGAAAAACCTATACTGAAACTCATTTTTAAAATGTCTTTTTCCCAAATCATGTGACTACTTTAACAAAGCCTAAAGGAACCAAGTGTTCCTGCTGCTGTGTATAACTAGTCCTCTAAACACAAAACACCTAAGTGTTGGGAGAACTTTCAGTAAAGTTGCCTCCTGTATTTATTCGCTAACTCAGTAATTTCAACAGCCATCATGATAAATGTATCATTTATGCTGAACACTATGGGGCCTCCAATCTTCACTGCTATCTCAATAGAAGCCCACCACCAGTTGCCTACCCTGCCTTAAAAGAAATGCAGTTCAACTCGGGATGACAAGTGTGCATGAGCACAAATGAGCACAAGCAAGCACAAAACACACCTCCTGACAAAATGCTGAATGATTTGTAAACAGAGAAATGGGAAAATCCTGTTTAAAAGCCACATCTTTCGTATATTTAAAAACGTGGGAAATGTCCGACTGCATTTCATTGCATCCTTTATGGATTTTGGACAGGCAGTGAGAAATTAGGAGGGCTGACTCTCCTCGCACTCACTCCTTCCTGCTGGGAAATACTCCTCTAATTCCTTCCTGAACCCAGTGCAGGGGACAAATAGGATCCTGCAGGGCAGGTCCCATAAGAAGAGAACTCCCCTTGCCTAGGCCTCTAGGAACTGGGCGGTGCTGCTCTCCACATTCAGCTGTGGGCTGAGCAATAGGAGAGGCTCCATCTGTTTTTGTCTGGGGCTTTGCTCCAGGTTCTTTAACCCTTGAGTTGCCTGCCCTCATAAGGCTGACCCAGGTCTTCTTAAAGAAGGAAACAGAGAAGGAGGTTCTCCTCAAGGATCCCACATGGCAGGAGGTGGCTACAGGCAGGAGTATTGGCTGCTCAAAGCCACTCACCTACTTACAGGAGACAGGATGAAACATCAGAACACCTGGTTAACTCTCCTTGGGTGACAGGACAGCAGCTGACCGGCAACACCATTTCTAGCTGTGGTTTTTCCCCACCCACACGTACTCCTGCCACCACTGCCATTCCTGGGGCCTACACACTGGGAGTGGTTCACTGCAGCTGTGCGGCTGCAGCTCCTTAGGGCAGGGAACAGGTACTGGATTCCTGCCCCTTAAAGGTGGTAGCCTCCTCCCCCACATGCACCCTGCCATCCTGTTTCCCACTCCCAGAAAGAAAAGAGAAAGAAGGGAGCTTACCTAGATTATAAAAAAGTCAAGATTTTTCACTAGCTACTCTGATCTTTTCAATCAACTTTTAAATATTAGAACTTGAAGGTAATAAGAGGTAGAAAGGATTTACAGAATTCAGATTATAATCTTCATGATAATCTATGCATCATAATCACAAACTGCAAACAACCTGAATGTCCATAGCAGGTAAAGAGGTAAACCAAATGTGGTATACACACACAATGGAATACCACTGAGCAAAAAAAAAAAAAAGGAACAGTTGTTCATTTACTGTAACATGGGCAAATTTCAACGATGGTGCTGAGTGAAAGTGGGCAGACACGAAACTCTACACACTGCAGCATCCCATTTAGAGAACATTCTGAGCCAGGTGTAACTAAGCTGTGGTGATGACAATAAAAAGCACTGGTTGCCAATGGGGTGGGAGATGGGTTTGAGGGAATTTACCAGGGTGACAGAAATTCTGTGTCTTAATTTAGGTGGAGATTAATGGGTGTACTATGAGTCAAAACCCACTAAACTTACACTTAAAATACATATGCGCATTTTACTCTATGTTAATTATACCTCCATTTTTAAAAATCTGGGAAATTGTTTTAAATAGGCTCCTAAAGATGAGGCAGAAATGTCCAGTCTCTTCCTCCTTCCATTGGCCCTCTGGTGGCAGGAGGCAAAGGGGAAGGAGAAGGTAGCAGTGTGGGCAAGTCCCTGATGGAAGATCCCAAACAACCAGATCAATTAACCTCAGGAGGAAGGCATCTTCAGAAGTAGATGTCTAGGCCCAGACAGAGCTCAGAACAGAGAGTAAACAACTCACACAGTTGTTATTTCAAGGCCTGAGGTTCTTAACAAATATGGTTATGGGTCCTATGTCAGTCCAAAACAAGAACGGCATTGTAACTGTATCAAAAGCAAACAAAACAGGCCCCTACCCTTGGCCTACACTCCTGATGAGAAGGCAGCAGAGGAGAAGCCCGCACGGCAATCCTCCTGGTAAGGAGCTCCAGGCAGTGCTGCTCTCCAGAAGCCCCTCCCAGAGGCAGGGGTGTACCAGCAAGAACTGAATTCAGGCCACCTCTGCCACCTGGCTTGGCTGTGTCACATTAGCCACATTAGCCACTTACATAATCTCTCGGAACTGCAGCTTCACTGTGAATAAGCCAGAGGCAGGTCCACTCCTCAGGAGGGTTGTTGTCAGGATTCAGCCTTGATGTACCTAAGGTGCTCGGCCAGGTGAGCCTGCCATAGCCTCCTTCCTCCTCCCTTCCTCCTTCTCCCTACCCCCTCCACCCCCTGTGAAGGGTGCCCACAGGCACTCCTACCCCTGTTCACAGCCACCTCTTCCATTTACCTGCTCCCTTCTGTCACCACCTGGATTCCAACCTCTTCAGCCAACTTCACTTGCGGAACCATAATTTTACAACAGACAAAATGGGGTGGAGAGCCCTCTTCTTGCTAAACTGGTATGAAGGGCAGAATTGCCACATGAGCCTTCTCCTTGAAACAACTCTGCTGTGGGCTGAGTTACGTCCCCTGAACAAGATCTGGGGAAATCCTAACCCTTGGTGCCTCAGAATGTGACAGTATTTGGAGACAGTATCTTTACAGTGGTAATTAAGGTAAAATGAGGTCATTAGGGTAGGCCCGAAGCCAACAGGAAATCTGTCCACAGAGACACACATG
Organism: Phyllostomus hastatus; assembly: GCF_019186645.2. Classification (NCBI taxonomy): domain Eukaryota; kingdom Metazoa; phylum Chordata; class Mammalia; order Chiroptera; family Phyllostomidae; genus Phyllostomus; species Phyllostomus hastatus. The sequence goes on along the minus strand of NW_025333867.1, from coordinate 7,942,395 downwards.
GAGGGAAGCTGAAGGGAAGGCACGCTGGGAGAGGGCCATGTGAAGCTGTGGACCTGGGGCTGGGCCTGGGCCTGGGGTGATACCTCTAGAAGCCCAGGAACACCAAGGACTGCAGCAACTCCCAGAAGCCAGGAAAGTGGCCTGGGGCAGATTAGAACTTCTTTGATGCTTCTGCCCTCCCACCTTCTTTCATCTGAGTGTGGTCTATTTTATGTTACCACCACCGCCTGGCCCAGGACTTCAATATCAATAGCACAGACTCCTGCAAAGCCCTTTCCATTCTCTCCTAGCACTAAGCACCACCTTCTTATCCCTTATCTCCTCCACCACAGCCAGTTTTGTATTCTGAAAATGTGGAAGCTTGTGTTATGGAAAGAGCATAGATTTTGGAGCTCTGATGCTAGGGTATTGCATTTTAGAATGTTGATTTCACCAATTATTAACAGTGTGTTCCTGGCCAATTTCTTAGCATCTTAGTCTGTTTCCTCACTGATCAGATGCTGGTAACAGGGCTGCCTGCTGCGAGGGTGAAATAAGCGGACTGTTTACAGCGGTCAGCACACGGGGAGATGAAGGGTGCCTGGGACGCATTGCCACACCATTGCTCAAAACCTTTCAATAGTTTCCATCACCCACCAGGGAAAGTTTGGGCTTCTCTGCAGAGAGCAGGGGGCTGTGATAGTGACTTATAGCACCTCTTCCCCATACCATTCCCTTTGGAACCCAGTTTTGTGCAGGCCCCCTGCACTCCATATGACTTGGAGGAAGGTGCCCCATCTCTGATGCACACAGCATGCCCTGGTGAGTGGTGTTGGTCAGGGACTGGCGTTTGGCCTGAAGTGGTGCAGATAAGAGAGGACTCCGCTTCAAGGAAAAGGAGAAGACTGTTGTTCCCTTTTTCATTCCCTCTTCTCCAAGTCAGGGGGCAGAGGTAGTGAATAATCCGCTAAGGCGAGCCACCTTGCAACTACAAAGAACTCACCATTTGTTATGGGTTGACTGTGTCCCCTCAAAATCTCCAGTACCTGAGAGTGTGACTGTATTTGGTGATATGCAGTTAAGTTAAAATGTGATCATTAGGGGAGGCCCCAACACAATATGACTGTGTCCTTATAAGATTAGGGGACACACACCTAATCTTATGCACCTTGCTGATGCCTTGATCTTGGATTTTCAGCCTCCAGGACTGTGAGGAAATAAACTTCTGTGCACAGACTCCCAGTCTGTGCTTGTGTTATGAGAGCTCAAGCTGACCAACACAGCGTTAGAATGAACTGATGCTGAGGAAGGCCGAGGAGAGAGACAAAAAGGACTGTGGGCTACAGCCTATCCTATCTCTGGGCTTCCAGAAATGTCATAAGTTTTTCTGTGTATTTTTCACTCCATTTAATTTGAGGTTTTCAGCCATTTGCAGCAGACAGCATCTTAACTGACCTCCTCCAGCTTTCAAACCCTTCACAACATTGTACATTCTCTCTTCCTAACTGAAACAAATGCCTCCTCTTCCTCCTTCCCATCAGAAAACCTACATCCTAGTTATTCCTGATTCATACTCTGCTGTTCCCATCTCCATTCTTTGGCTCAATGCTTCCCTCTGCCCAAAAGGCTTCCTTTCAGCCCATCTGTCTATCAGGACCACCCATTCCTCAAGGAACGACTCTTAGGCTCCTTCTCCCCTGCAGCTCCTGATACAGTGTTTTGCACATACTATCTGCTCCATAAACATTTGAACATTATATACTGCTCTGGATTTTTCCTCTATGATGTTTTCCCTGCCTACATTTTTAACTACTACATGAGATTATGCCACTATATTTGCTACACGAATTCAAACAGATCAGAAAAGAAAGATTGCTGTGTATCATCACCTGCCCGTACTTAAGAAGAAAAATGCCTTTTGGAGACTTAAAAACCTATTCTCAGTATGATAAATGACAAGTCTTCAAAGTCCCTGGTTACATTCTGTTTATTGAAGGTCATTTAAGTTTCTAAAAAGTGGCTGTTGGAAATGAGATTCATGACCAAGGTGGCAGTTCTGCTTTCCCTTTAGCTTATCTAAAACCTGTCAAAAAGAACTGGAATTTTAAATAGGGAAAAACAATATGGCAGATGAAAAATTAATCAAGTAGAGAAACCACAGCTTGAACCACAGTTCAATTCAATTCAAACATGTTATCAGCAGACACACTAAAGCAGACAACAAAAACACACCCTCATAAACTTGATACTCATTTTTGAAAAGTTGCTTCCTATGAGACCAGAAAAAGACTAAGAATAAATCTTCTATTAAAATTAAATTGTCAAAACCCTACTCTGGGAGGTAGGAGGTTTGATGGCTCACCACATAACGCACCCCTGAAAATGGCCCAGCTATGGACAGGCCCCAGAGATGCACCACCTTCTTCAGTCCCACTCCTCTCACTGGGCGACCACTCGTCGAAGCATCTTCATCTTCTACTTGAAAGTTAGTTCTGAGTGCCAGATCAGACACTCTGCCCAGCCCAGAACACTCACCAAGTCTCATCATCTACAGCCCCTGACAGCTCTTTACTAGAGGACACCAAGAATGTCAGCCAAACCCTCAAAGAGAAATACGAGTGAGTGGGACAGACAGCTACTGCTGTGAACATCGAAGTGGAGAGGTCGGCTTGGGTCAGCAGAGGGGGCACCTCGTCAGTAGCCCCGGCTAACACCTGGCAAGCCTGCCTTCAGAGGTGCATGTGTCGTCTTTGGAGATGTCACTCTCAGATCACTGCAGGACCACTGCCTGTGCCCACGAGGGCAGTGAACCCCAACCCGTTACTCAGCAAACGTACATACTGTGTATGTGTGCTTCTGGCCTCTTACTCCTGGTGCCTGTCTCCTGGGGGACTTCTCATTCCCAGCTGCTGAAAACAATACTAGAACCCCTTGCTGGGAATTAGTTATGGAAAAGCCTAGTCAGAATTAGGGGCATTTTGAACATAAATACCTTTTACATCCAAATAAATGTTTCCTTTTCAAGTAATCAAACATTATTCTAAGCAGAGGTTCAAAGGACCTACTTTAATGAGTGGTGTGGTCATTAACAACATTCATTTGTACGCAAATACCTTAAGGGTAGCTTTCCTAACAGGCTTACCCTGGTGGACTAAATGTGCCTGCTGACAGTTGGTTTACACCATTAATATGCTTATTGAGCCATTTCTTCTCAGGGGACAAGGAGACAGAGTTGTGGTGATTCCCCGCATGGTGAAGCGCCCTTGTGCAGCTCCTCAGCCTGCCCACCAACACTGCCCCTGTGGGGCACGGAGTAGTTGTGTCTCCCGGGCTGACCCCTGGCCAGCTATCGGGAGTGGTTAGAAAATACAATGGACCTTTACATTAGCCTAGACCAAGATGACTCAAACTTGGCATTCAACATTTTGAGCTGGCTCACTCTGCATTACAGGATATTTAGCAGCACCCCAGTCTCTACCCACTAGAGAGGCCAGTAGCACCCCCACCCTGCTGTGACAACCAAAAATGTTTCCAGGCACCAAATGCGCCCCAGGGGGAAACTGGACTGCACGGAAAGCATCCAGTGAACTTTTTTTAAACAACTGTGCTTGGGTCCCACAGATATTTCCAAAGGTTCCCCAAGTGACTCTAAGTGCTCCAGACACCACCACTCCTGTCCCCAATCTTAGATTCAGACCCACCAGTTCAACATGGAGTTTCCAGTAGAAGAAACAGCTATATGATTTAAAGTTCTGAAAACAGTGGCTTAAAGTAAAGACAATGTACTCCATAGCCCAGTGTGATTTTAAGTTTTATTAGCTGCTACTTCAGATAAATTACATCACTCTTCTTAGTCTTCAGCAGCTCTCTGTTTTGACTTTAGGTATGAGTTGACTTAGATATCTGTCCTCTTATTCCTATTCTTGTGATTCCAGAATTAAATCAATTTCCCTTACCCAGAACAGAGTGGCATCTCCTTCACCACCTCTGTACCTACACCATACTAGAAATGTTAATTGAGTACCTACTAGATCCAGGTCCTGAAGATATGTATGTGGGCCAAGAAAGGAGAGATGGGGGACTGGAGTGGAGGAACAGGGAGTCAGGAAAGACCTGAAGAAGTTGGCAGGAAGGAGAGGTGGATTCTGGGCTGAAGGAACACCACTGGCAAAGGTCAAGTGTTGACAACTGGCCAAGGGTTAGAGCACAGGGTTCCTGTGCAAGAGTGATGGGAGCAGCTGCAGAGGAGGTAGGCAGGGTGCTCTTCATGAGGGACCTCGAAAATCCATCAAGCAGGCCCAACTTCATCCAAAAGGCTAAAGAAAGTCACAAAGGTATTTAACCAGAGGAGTTAAAAGAGCCACTCAGCTACTTAGAACCAAAACACTAGAATTTCATGAGTGGAATGGGGGTGGATAGGACCAGAGGCCATATTAGCATCCCAGTCCAGCAGGTACCAAAATGCACAGGTGTAGGGCTTTGAGGAAGTATCTGGGTTACAGATAAAGATCTGGGGCTGCTATACTCAGGGTGTGTGCTTGAAATTCAGGGTTGAATTGCTCCCTCACACACATACACACACCCTCATATGTTGAAGAGCTGACACCTAGTACCTCAGAATGTTCTTTACAGAGGTAATTGAGGTAAAATGAGGTCACTGGGATGGGCCCTAATCCAGTATGACTGGTGTCCTAGTCAGAAGAGATTAGGATGCAGACACACACAGAGGGACGACCACGTGAGGACACAGAGAGAAGACAGCCATCTACAAGTCAAGGAGGGAGGCCTCAGGAGGAACCGACCCTGTCGACACCTTGATCTCAGACTGCCAGACTCCAGAAGTGTGAGGAATGAATATTTGTGGTACTTATTTCAGCAGCCCCAGCTGACTGATACATCTGGGAGCTGCCTTAAAGAGGTAAATGACTGAGGATTCATGCAGGCGACTGCAAGGAGAGGAGTAGTCTTGAGGCAGAGGGAAAATCAAGAGAAAGCAGCACTGCCTGTCCTAAGGAGAGGGGGTCAAGGATTGACTGGTCACTGCCAAGGCCCCACAGAGGCCAACTGAAGCAGTCCTGAGGGACCTGGCATCAGGCCGGCCTGACACAGAGACCACGTGGGATGGAATCAGGATTGGAAAGGACTGAGAAAGGGGCCCATCTGCCAAGGAGCTGACAAATGGTAGGAGGGGCCAGGTGCAGAGGGGCAGGGATCTGGAGGAGGGCCTGGGACCCAACTCCACGAGTCCAGTCAGTTGGATGTGTCACCCAGGAGACTATGAGGCGTCTGAGGGTTCTAAACCTCAGGCAGAGGTGACAGAAGAGACCCAGCAGGGAAGTGCTTCAGCCCCAGGCTCATGTCTGCCCAAGGACTTGGAGCTTGGCCCTGCTGTGTCCTCAGGATGTGAGCAGCAGACCTCAGCCGCTCCCTCTCCAGCCCGCCCCTGCCACCCCTATCCTGGGGGGCCCACAGCACACAGGTTAGTCTGGGTCTTCTGGAACACCACTCCAACAAGCACCTCGCAATTGTGCAGGGGAGCGGCTGCTGCCCTCTCCCTCTCTGCCTGTCTCCACGAGAGCACCAGCTGTGCCTGGTGTCCCTGCTGCACCGGGCCACATGATTTCGTGCCTCAGGAGTTGTCAGGCTTGCCTGATGCCAGGTCCCTCAGGACTGCTTCTGTGATTTCAGCTGGCCTCTGTGTGGCCTTGGCAGTGACCAGTCAGTACTCAACACCCTCTCCTTAGGACAGGCAGTGCTGCTTTCTCTTGATTTTCCCTCTGCCTCAAGGCTGCTCCCCTCTCCCAATCTCACATGAATCCTCAGTCACTCAGCCCCTTAAGGCAGCTCCCAGGCATATCAGTCAGCTGGGGCTGCTGAAACACATATTACAGACATTTATTTCTCACACTTCTGGAGTCTGGGAGTCCAAGGTCAAGGTGTCAGCAGGGTTGGCTTCTTCTAAGGCCTCTCTCCTTGGCTTGTAGGATTGTGCAAAACCAGCCCTACTTGGGGCCGGCTCACAGCACCCTGACCCCTGCCAGCCTGATAGTGGGTGCTCCTCAGGATGTGCATCTGCTCTCCCCATATCTCAGCTCCCAGCCCCTCAGATTCTCAGCCCAGTTCGTCCCACACTGCCCTGAAATCCATCCTCCATTGACCAAATGTCTTGGCTACACCACTAGCTCCTTCTGCAGGGCCAAGACAGTCTTCTATCCATCTGTGTCACCCACCCAGGGCAGGGCAGAAGGTCTGTCACAGAGCAGATGTCTGAGAGAAAAACCAGGGTCAGGCACTACCCAAGTGGCTGCAGAAATCACCTCTGACAGGGGAGACAAGGGACATGGGGCTGTATGTAATTGTCTTTAAAAAGAAGGATAATGCTATGTCCATAGCAGCATTTTCACAATAGCCGAAAGGTGTCCACTGATGGATGAATGGATAAACAAAATGTGGCTTATCCATGCAATGGAACACGGTTCTGTCTTAAAAATGGAGGAAATTCTGACACGTGCTACAACATGGATGATGAACCTTGAGGACATCATGTCTAGTAAAATAAGCCAAACATAAAAGAACAAATATTGCAAAACATACTTATATCAGGTTCCTAGAGCAGCAAATCCACAGAGACAGAGCAGAACAGTGGCTGTCAGGGGCTGGGGGCGTGGAGAGTGGGGAGAGCAGAGTTCCAGTTCGGGAAGATGAAAAAGTCCTGTGGACAGATGGTGGTGATGCTTGCCTAACAGCGTGAGCATCCTTACTGCCACTGAACCATACAGCTAAAAATGGCTAAGATGGTAAATTTCATGTTATGTCCATTTTATCACAATTTACAATTTTTAAGTAGGACAAAAAAAACTTTGTGTTAACTATAAGCACTCACGTACATCCACTTGAGAACAGTGGAGTTCCTCAGTATGTAATAGTCAGGGTGCCCCATTTGTAAACCGTCTTTTAAACACACTGAAAAAGTAGCCTTTAATCTAATCTGAGAGGAAACACCCTATAGTGCAAATTGTGATGCTGAGTGTATAATCCATCCATAATTTAATATGAGCACTGGGATGCTTGCGGCTGCTTTATGCCAGCATCATCTCCTTTGCATGTATTCTTTAAATGATACTATGAAATAAAGTATGACTATTGCCTAGTAGAATTAAATTATATAAAGGACTGACCCTTCTTCATATTTAAAAAAATAAAAAAGGCCAATGAACACTTAACTAGCATTCCTAATGACTTAACATTCTTTACCACACGCTCCTATGACTCAGCTCTTTGGTTCACTGCTCGGATAAGTAAATGAACTGTCTCGCCTCTGGAGCAGCATTTTCAAACGTAAGAAGGCACCCTGGCTTCTTTGAGCTGACTAACATGCATAACAAAGTTGGTTAGGCCTTTGTGATAATGTTCCCTGACAAAAATAGGCCCATAAAAGGTACACGTCACTCTTACTACAAGAAATCTAGAAAGGTACCAAACACAACAAAGGACTAGAGAAGCACCAAAGGCATTGAAAAGTAGGGAAGCAAAACTTGGCAAGCCTGAGGAACCCTTGCTTAGCTCTGTAGCAGGGGCAACCAGCTCTGTGAAAGGCCGGAGGTCACCAGAAGCAGGGTCCAGTTCAGGAGGGCCACACATCTGGCTTAATGCTGCTGTCACTGTCTTGATCTTTGTGATAGTTGTGGAACAAAGGGCTCTGCATTTTCATTTCGCACTGGGTCCCACAAGCTACACAGCTGGTCCTGAATAGAAGAAAGGTTTGGAAACCTGCGTGGGGCAGGGGTGGAAGTGAACGTGCGAAATTGTTTCAGTGGTTGCCCGAGGGCTTGTTCCAAGATCCTTCAGTGGTCTGGAGCTAACGACCAAGGCCATCTCTAACAATTTCCAGAAAATAAACCTCAGGAGGGGTATTCTTGCCAATTCCATGCTAAACTTAGGACCAGAGACTTAAGTAGCCAGGTAAGTTACATTCTGAGTCCTTGGGAAGAAAATGAATACTTTGTTTAAAGCATTTAATGGTCAAACTACCAATATTCAATTATTCTTGATTAACTGCCAAAAAGATCCTAAGCCCCTTACATCCCAACAAAGAACAGCTCTGTCACATGGTTTGAAGGGGCCCTACCTCCCTACGTTCACACATAATCCTGGGTCCCCAACCCACTGCCTTTCCCCACCCCAGCCCAAGCTGGACATCAGCTACATGTCCAGGAACCTGTAGGTGGACAGAGGAATACTGGCCTCTGTGCTGGCCATTGCTTGACCAGGGACCAGGTGAGCAAAAGCCCAGACAAAGCCAGTCTGGAGGGGGAAGGAAGCTGACTTCTGGAGAAGAGGATGAGAGCAGACGTGGCTTCTGACAGGATGCAGGTGGCAGCAGGGCTCCTGAAAGATGCTTCCTAGCCACATATTTTCTGGTCTCAGACCCCACCCTGGGTTCCCTGAGCCATCATCCCTGCATCTTCCCAATAAGTTTATTTTCCATTTTGTTAATGTAGCTTGAAATTTGTTTTTCTTTACTTGCAACCAAGAGTTCTAAGAAGAGAGGCTGGTGGGGTACATAATACTATGCAAATGGATGGCCTGGACTTCAATCAGTCAATAAACACTGCCCCCCTTTCCTAGAAATGTAGGCATTGTCAATCTGCAGGTCACTGTTGGGAGGGAGGTATGCCTATGGATAATGACAAGCATTGAGTAAATACTGAGCAAATGAAAGAATAAAACTACTAAATCCCAACTCACTGAAGAGCAAAGTCCGAGGACTACTGAGTCAATGCTCTCCCACAAAAACTCAGCAAGACTAACACTCCAGGCAGGACAGGGCAGCTCTACAAGGGGGCTCTGATCCCCCTGAAGTTAGCTCTCTGATCCCTGCTATTATAGCTCAAGGTTACCATCAACTCTAAAATTCCACTTTCTCTCTCCAGCTGTTCCCATTCTAGCCTCAGGACAGCCTTCCAGGTAAGGTGATCAATGACCTACTTTGTTGATGAGGTTCCTGCAGCACTCAAAGGTAAATTGGTCATGAGCAGCTCAGACAAGACATGAACTCACACCTGCCAAACTAAAACCCCCACTGTTTCCATAACTTCAAGACCAGGTGAGCTCAGACATCCTTTGGTGAAGACACTGTAGGCAAAAGACCGATAAGACATACCTCCAGTGGGGGATGGTGCACACACCATTCTGATCACCACACAGTGAGTGCTGTGACAAAGGGGCAGCTGGGTGCTGGGAGTGCCAGATAGGGGCTGAGCTGATATGAAGGATGAACAGGAACTACCTGGCTAAAGGAAGGAAGAAAGGGAGTTCCAGGCAAGTGGGAAATAAAGGCAGAAGGAGAAGAGATTAGAGAAATCTGCCTAGAGAGGTGGTTTGCTCAAGCCCACCCTTATGAAGCCACAGTATAACCCACTACACCTCGACTTGCAGTAACCAAGGCTTAGAGGGAGGTATGACCATCCTCAGGCAGGAGACCCTCTCTGCTAGGCCAGTTAGAAGGAGCAACCCAAGGAGAATGAGCCGGATGCTGGGGCCACTTGCAGGCAGAGGCAAGAATGCCTGCAGGGTGAGGAAAATGGGGTTCTTACCCTAATTCTGGTGGCTTTGGACAAGTCAAAGACCCTCTCCCCTCCAAGCCTCAGTCTTCTCATCTATAAACTGAGGAGTTTGGACTAGATTACATGTCAGCTGTGACCAAGGCAGTCTTTTACCTACACTAGGCACTTGGCAAAGGTAAAGCTGGTTGAATGAAAATAAATTCTAGACCAATGGTTTCCCATGTCAGGGTCTTTCAGCCTTGTGGAAATTTAATTAGCATTCTCCGCTTTTGAGCAGGAGGGCAACTGAAAAACTACAACACTCTAGTGCCCACTGCTGTTTCCCACCAACAGATCTGGGAACGGCTTCCAGGCCTACTTGCCCAGGCCTAGCCTGGACCTGCAGCTCCAGAGTGATTTTCCAGAGATCCTGCTCAGGACCACCTCCACCTGAGGCCAGCTGGTCTCCTTTCAGCAGCACAAAAAGGCCCAGTTTTCCATGGAAACTTTGGTCAGGCTATCTCTCCCTCTCCCTCTCTCTCTCTCTCTCTCAAATTCCCTCCTCCCTCCCCTCAGCCTACCTGCAGAGCACCAACTCTCCAGTGCAGGCACAGGCCTGTGTCCTAGGCCCTCCTCTCACCCCACATGTTCTCCTTCGCTGCCCTGCATTCCTAATTCATCCCCTCAGCTGGTTGAGTTCATCTCATGGCTTATGTTCTTATCAGCCATCCCCTTCCCATGTTCCCAGCCACACAGCATGGTATCAATTCCAGGCTCCTGCATGCCACAGGGCCCTTGAACATGCTGTTCCCTCTCTGGAACACACACACACACACACACACACACACACACACACGCGTGCACGCACATACCTTTTGCCTCCGTATCCCACCTCAGATCTCATCTCAGATGTTAGCTTCACTCAGAGACCAGTAAGTCTAAGCCTGGCTCTTCCAGTCATTCATTTTCCTGTCTTTCCATACATTTAACTGTTGGTAATTAAAAGGTTATTATTTAATTTGTTAAGGTGTACCTCCCTCATTAGCATATTATAGGCTCTATGGGAGCTGAACTACCTAGTTCCACCTATCCCCAATGTACAGCACAGTGCTTAACTCAGAATAGACATTCACATCTATGAAAGGAAGGGGAGAGAAGAAAAGGCTTAAAATAAAAAGGGAAAGTGGTGGCCCAGGGTCAGGCTCAGTGGAGTAATAATTGCTTAACAACTGGCTTTCTGATTAAATAAAAAAAATTTTGTGCCAATTTCCACAGTGTAAATACTCCTGTCATGGCCTGTTCCAAACCACCAAAATGCTGTTCCTGAATGAGCAGCTGGATACAGATGTGCACATTGGTGCAGGGTCGGTAGAGGAAAGACTGGCTCCAGCCACCGCTGGCTTATAGCGATGCCAGGACTGACATTCAGAGAGTCCAATGTGCTTTTAAATGACATTAACTTTTGATTCAATTCTACGTTGGACTAATGGCCAAAATGAATTGAGCCTTGCAAAAAAAAATGCTAAAGACTGAAAAAAAAAAGAAAAGAAAAAAGATGTTTTGCAGCTAGTCCAGAACAAGAAGATGAAGGGAAAGGTGAGACCCACTGCATGGAGACAAGTGCTGTGTTCTGAAAGGAGAGGAAAGAAATGTTTAAAAGTTTAGCTTTCAGTCTTTCCATCAGTGCGGGCCACTGACAAAGTCAAGGCTTAGGATATCGTTACGAGCAAGTGAGAGCCTGTATGAAATGCTGGCTATATCCTCTTGCCTAGTATTTACTCCCCTTTCTAGCAATTTACCCTAAGAGTTCAATAAAAGCAAAACTGGTCCCTACAACACCAAATTAAAGAAGTATTAAGATAATAAAACTATTAGAAGAAAATATGGGTAGAAAAACATGGAATATTTTCCCTAATATTCTGGGATTAGGGAAGCCCTAAATCTAACACAAAACCCAGAAACTATTAAAAAAAGTTTAGTTCATTTGACACTATCCAAACCAAAAGTTTCTGCCTAACGAAAGGACTATAAACTCATTCAAAAGACAAACTGGAAAAAAAATGTACAAGACACCCAAAAGGGTGAATTTACTTGATACATGAAGTTGTTCTATAACTCAGTAAGGAAATAACATGCCCCCAAACACGCACACACATAACGCCAAAGGACATGCAGAGACAGTCCAAAGACAAGGAAACACAACAGCCCCAACAATTTCAGGGAGATGTCTACCCTCCTCGTGACAAGACATACAAGTCATAACGATAACCAAACATCACTTCACACATATCCAACCAGGAGACATGTAAAAGTGTGGTTAACTCCCTGGCTCAGGAAAGATGGGAAGGAAGAGAACCTCTCATACCAAGAGAGTAAATTGGTATTGAAATCTCTATACAGGGCACTTTGACAACACCTATCAAAATAAAAACGCAGCCCACTTTGACCCTCCACTTCTAAAAATTTGATTTGTACCAGGATTTCATTACACAGTGTGTGATTGCAGAGAATGGAAACAACCTAAATGCCCTCTCAGGAGGTGACTAATTAAATAAATTACAGGCCAGTCATACAATGCTGTGCAGACACAGAAAAGAATCTGGGGCTCTCTATGTACTAATATGCATCCATCCCCAACATAGGCAAAAAAGGGGGGCACAGAACAGTGTACACAATGTTACTGGTTGTGAAAGAAAATATATAAATGAAAACATACTTAGAATATTTCTGGAAAAAAAACATAAGAAACTGATAACCATTTGCTTCTGAGGAGGGAAACTGGAGGCAGAGATGACAAGAAATGTTACTTTACTGTCTGCTTTCGGTACCATGTGCATGCATTATTTATTACTCAACTTTTAAACATAGATATGCATGAATATGTTCACTGTTGTGTTGTATATACTAGATGAAATTTAAAAACCACTAGACTGACAAAAGAGTGGGGTCTTTTTAAAATATTACTACTGCAATGAAATTGTAATTATTTTTAATCTTAATTAAATTGTCCTGAGTCACTTTCTAGTCTTGAGTAACAAAAAAAGAATATAAATTACTTCTCAGGATATTTAAATAACCCTCGGTTGTCCTAACAGGGTAAAAGCCAGCAACCTTTGAGAATTTATGAACAGAAGAAATATCAGAAGACTGGAGATAGACAAGCTTGATATATGGGAAAAAAATGGAGCTTAGAGAGTTTAGCTGACATTTTTGGTTTTGTTTTGTTTTTTTTTTTTTGCAAAATTCTAGGCACTTTCACAGAACTGATGAGCATTAGAATCCAACGAGAATTCACTCGGAATGATGCAGAATAAACTTTGGAAGTTATTAAGAGAAATATCTTTAAATCAATGGAGTTTTTTTTTTTAACCTTGTTGAGTAAAATCTCAGCAGAACCTGATCTCTGGGCTGCACAGGGAGTGATGCTGGTGGGGGGTCAGGGAGGCAGGGTGAGCAGGGCTCCCAAACTTCCCAGCCTCAGTTCCCCTAGAGCTGCCCTCTAAGTGACTGTGCAGGTCTTTATTTGATTCTTCTTTTCAGGAAGGGACTCACAATACCTTTCAACATGACTGAGAAATAAAATAGAGAGCAATAGATGTCATCAGGAAGTTGAACACCAGGCTCAGGCACAGAACACCTGGCCCACCCAAGTGTGTGTCAACTGATTTTAATTACAAGATAATGCTAGGTGTCTTAAGACTGGCCTTGGATTACTAAATATTCTTAATAAAAGGAAACATATGTCAAAGTATTTTGAAAATTTTATAGGGCAGCACATTTTGAGGGACTACGAATTATGGAACGGATAACAAATACCAACGACCAAGGCATAAACAGAAAAAAAGATCCTAACAGAAGAGATCTAATAACCCCAAATTATTAAGATGAACCTTACATATATCGAGCACCATGTCACACAACGTAGGCTGAGAAAGCCCTGACACAGCATAATCCCAGAAAGGTTTGGTGACTGTGGTCTCGACATACTAGTTAGAAGCATGTCGTGTCTACTAAGAGGTTTAACTCATCAACCCTAGGCTTGTTCATGGAAGCAGTGTCCACTCTTCCTCAGTTCTGATTAGAAGACACAGGGCATGCTGGGTTGTGTTCTGGGTGCCATGCTTGAGAGACACATGTCAAGTGGAGCAGTCAGTACAGCAAATTTTGTTATGTATGGAAACAGCTAAAGCAGCTGGTGAATTCCGACCCTGAAGAGAAACTACATACTTGGGCATCCTCAAACATCTGAACATGTATTATATGAAGGAAAAAGAATCATTCAGAGGAGCAAAGTGCACAAGTAGGCATGAGATTGCCCTACTTATAGTCACCAAAAAACATGCCTTTCTGCAAGAAAGAACAATTACGGAGTCAGCTATCTGGCTAAGGGGGGTTCTCTTCCTATTCTGGAAGGGACATCCACACCACAGATTTTATTCAGGATGGGAGAGAGGCTTGTTGGCCTGAAGATCCCTTTTAACAACAGTAACATGGGACTCTAACTAGTTTGTACAGGTGCTATTATAGCATAAATAATAGGCTATTTAATATATAATACAACACATAATATATATTAACATGTTCATAATATAATATATACTTATAATATTATATAAATATAATAATATACATTCTTACCTGTTCTTTGGTATCCCCCTCCCCATCTAACACCTAAGGAGTTAATAAAGTGTATATTGTAGGGGTGCATATGAAGAGGGACCCCCCAAAAAACAAAATGATCTTCTGGAGGGTGGGCCCCTTGTAATACAGGCTCCTCCTGCTAGGTGAGTGTTCTAGGAACCCATCTATATGTAGGAACCCAGCTGATGTTGTTGTGAGAGGCTGCATTCAGCTTCAGTGAATTTTTTTGAAGACTCTTTCAATGTGTTTGCCCATTTCATGGTGGGTGATTTTTGAGTGCACCTGCCCATGCCACACTAAGTGGTCCAGCAGTTTTTGACCAAAAACAGCAGGACCCCTGGGCCCCACGTCCCTATTCACTTGATCTCTCTGAATGACTTTTTTTGTGGAAGAGATGAAACAAAAAAATGGCAGAAGCACTAAAAAGCATCAAAATTGTCAAGTTCAAAAACTGTTTTGAGCAGTGGGAAAAAAGTCTCCATAGGTGTAGTGCATCAAATGGAAAGTACTTTGAAGGTGACTAAAGCTCTAACATGTAACAATAAATACACAATTTTTTTATAAATAAATTCCAGGGGCGTTTTTGGTCCCCCCTTGTATATGCTGAAGGAAGTCTAATGATTAAGACATTGTGTGAGGCCTATTTGCAAGTAGGATGGTGTCAGGGATGAGGGTAAAAAAGGCAGCTTCTCAAACCCTGAACTTTCATTTGCTGACAAAAGGCAAACCTTTTACTTTTGCTTCTACTTATAAAGTTGACAGGCACCTGACCCCTAGAAATCAGCACCCAGTAGATTCCACATTTATCCATCTGATGGTGTATCCAACATGCACAGCCAAGAGGAGAAACTCTTAGTACATGCCAAAATGTGCTTCAAGTGCTCTTTAAAGCATTGGTTATGGAACAGAACACTGTGGAAGGACTGTCCTTTATTTAGATCTTATTTGTGTGTGAAAATCGATATGTCCCTTCTAGTTTTTATCTTACAAGAAAATGTTTCTCTAACTATTGTCTCCAAGTCTTCTCCTCCCAGGCTTGCCTTGTCAGCTATACGTAACTGTGACTTACCTAGCACCCCTCGAACATACTGCACACATTAGTGCTATCTCTGACCCTCTCAAGTGCTAATGTAGAAAACTTTTCCAGCTCCCCAATATGCCTCCATAGCCTGTCTTCATGAACTATTTTAGTTCTCTCCTCTCATCATCCATGGCAGAGTGTGAATAGCTGTTCCTAGGTCCCTACGGCTAAGATAATGATAGTCCATCCCCCTCCTAACTTTTAAGTTTCCTTTCTCTCTGATCCCAGGACAGAGCATCCTCCACCCACATTTGCTTTGATCTATATTACTCCTCCTCTACTTTAAAAATGGGCTTAAAAGATTTGAAAATGTTGTCAAATCCTTATTTTCACAGAAATACAGAGTATTAAAATAGTCACTGTAGTCATTGTTCTTAACTTTTCCATACTGGTAAAAAGAAAAACAAATCTTGCCTTCCATCTATGGGAAACAGAGTCACAGAAACACCTTTGGAAAGGCCAGCCTGAGTTGGGGCAGAGGTGGGGGTGTCAGGGTGAAGTAAACTGGAAGGATCTTCCCTATTTAACAGCTAATCCAGACAGCTCCCACAGGACAGATCACTTCTTGCTGAGATTAAAGCAAGGGTTATGATGATGTAATAGTTTCATTTTACAAATCTGTGACCTACAACTGTTTACTAACATGCGTTTGGGAAAAAATACATGCACACTGATTATCATAAACTGTTAAATGTCAGTCTCACATTTAAACAAATCATTTAAAACTCTGCCTAGAGCAGCCCAGAAGAGGAAAAGGTCTACTCTGAAGGTTTACTCTGAAATGCAAGTTACTTATTTAAAACACAGAAGGGGCCAAAAGCACAAATTGCTTGACAAATTGGCATAAGATATCTTGTATATGTTAAGAAATCCAGAAAATTATAGATATCTTGGGCACTGATTTTCTAACATTGCCCATTCTCCATTTTTATGCTGGCCACACAGCTCTCATCACACACTCCCGTTCAGTTCCACACAATACAATACCTCTGCTAGGGGGCCTCCGCTAGACCGGTAGTAAGTTGGAAGTTCAGCTAAAGCTGAGCAGGGTCTCAGCACCTCAGACAAAAGAAGCTGCTATGTAGCAGCAGTGGTGGTCCTGGGACACCCAAACATTCTTAGCATCCTTCCTACACTCCAGTGATGTTTACTAAAGTCCTGAGAAATCAATGGAGAGAACGCTGGAGTGGCAAAGTCTAAAGCCAATTATGCCCATCTTGGAATAGGCTGAGCCTGGGGAGGGGGAAAGGGAATTTTCAAAAGCTCTTTGCTTCTCCCGCTACAACTTCGGTTCTGTAGTTGGCTCTAGTCTGTTTCCAAAGCCAGCAGGGGATGGCTGAGGTATCTGGGAATAGGGCACTATGCTTACGGATAGACATTTCTTTATGGGAGACACAGGGACAACTAGCCAGGCAGAAAAGCAGAGCCCTGGGCCTGGCCCCGGCCAGCAGACCTTGAATGAGGCAGGTCCTCCAGAGCAGGCTTGGTGACAGGTCAGAGGACTTACCCTCCGCAGGCCACCCTTCCCTAATGGGGGTGATAGTTAGAAGGGTGGCAGAAAAAGCTCTAGTCTTTTTAGGTGGAGGGGTGCTCTTTCCCTATGTGCACTGGGACAGGAGTTTGGGTGCAAACTAGGAAAGGCTATGGTGTCCCCTTAGAGTTGGGAGGCAGTGTCACTGCGGGGGACCCGAAAAAGCTCTCTTTTCACACCCAAGTAAATGCATCTCCTTTAGAGGACGGGAAGCGATCGGGCCAATTCGAGATGCCTATACACACAGACTAGCATCACGTTAGTGACTTCCTCCCGGGCTGCCTCGGGCTTAGACCTCGGATGTAAGGAGAGGGGCGGAGGTAAGGGTGGAGGGGACATAGGAGGGGAAAAGGTTCAGGAGAAGGACACCGGGGCCTGGTCGGTCGCGGCCCTTACCTTGCTGACCACGTTTTGGACGAGGCCTGTGCGGATACCATAGTCCCATGCGTGGCAGTCGCAGTTAGAGGCGTTGTCCCCCTTGTCCGGAGGGGACGGTAGAGGTGGCGTGTCACCCCTGTCCGCTCCGCTCCAGTTGCTGAGGTGGCCTGCGGACCCCGAGGCGGCAGTGGAGAAGAAGGTGGTCGGCGGGCTAGTCCAGTTGACCAAGTCCTCGGCTCCCCACCGGCCAGTGGCGGTGACTCCCGCCAGCTCGGCGCCTTTGCCGGCCTCGCGGCACCAGAAGTTCGGCTGGTCCAAAAGGAAAGAGTCCGAGAACTGGCTGAAGCCGATGAATAGCGCGGGGATCCAGGTGAGGAGCACGAGGGTCTTCTGGTAGCCCCCACCCAGGCCCCCAAGGAAAGGCAGCACCGACCCGTCGTAGTCCAGCAACAAGAGGCTGGGGGCCGCCGCCGCGGAGCAGCAGCTCGGGTGCTGACCGCCGCCGGCGGGATGCGGGGAAGGCAACGGTTGGATCTCCCCGCCGCTGCCGTGGCCCGCGCGTCCCCCGAGGGGCACCGAGGAAGCCGCGTCCCCAGGCGGCAGAGAGCCGTTCTCCTCGCCCAGGGGTGGCTGCCTCCCGGGCCCGCTGCCCGCCGCCTCGCGCCGCCGGTCTATCGCCATGGCCCGGGCCCGCGGCGTCCACAGAGGCGCATAGAGCGCGGCGGAGGCTTCCGCGGGTGCCCCGAGCAGAGCGCGCCGGGCCCGGCGGCCGCCGCCGCCGCCGCCTCCGAGCAGGGCCCGCGGCTTGAGAGAGAGCGCACGGCTGCCCCGGGCACCTCAGTCCGCCCCCATGTCACTGGCCCAGACCCCGCGCCCTGGGCGCTGCGGCCCCGCTCGGGCGCCGCGAAGACTGCGGGCAAAGGCCAGCCGGGGCCCTCAGCCGCCACCGCTCATCTGCTCCGCGGGCCCGGGCGCCAGCGGCCGAGCCCGCAGCTCTCCGCCGCTCCGCGCCGGCCGCGGCAGGAGGAGGAGCGGGTGCAGCACCTTGCGGCCGCCTCTAAACCGCACGGACCGCTGTGCTGAAGGTGCGGGCAGTGCGTGCAGTGCCGGCCGCTCCCCAGGCGCCCGGGATGTATTTATCCGACCTCCACGCCTTCCGGAAGCCGTGAGCTCGGGTTCCAACCCGGCGAGCCGGCCGCGCTCTAGGGCTCGGCGAGCTGATCTCCCTCCTCCGGGGGATCTCCTCCGCCTCCTCCGCCTCCTCCGCCTCCTCCGCCTCCTCTGACCCCCCAGTCCCGCCCCCTCTCCCCCCGCGGAGGTGGAGGTAACATCAGCACCTGCTGCGCCCGACTCCTGGGCGCGAGCGCCCCCTCGAGCCCTGGGATCCACGGGAGAGGGGGCGGGGAAATGGGATACTCCCGCCCGCCTTGCCCAAGGGTCCCTTGCCAGTCCCAAACGCCACCCCCGCCCCCAACACACACACACCCAGCGCCTGTCGAGGCAAGGGAGGAGAAGGCGCGGAGCCGCTTGAGCTGGCGGGCTGGGGATCCCAGAGGAGGCTGCGTGCGCCGGGATCCTGTGAATAGGCTTGTGTTCGCGGCTCGGCTCCTGCCTCCGCTTTTGCCAGTTTCTGGTGGTCTGTCAACCGCAGCGTTGGGTCACCCACCAGTGACTGCAGCACCCACTCCCGAATCGCCATTTCTCCCCCACTCCCAAATGAATGCTATACAGTAACAATGCTAGAAGGGTATGTTGCCAAAACAAATGACATGTACAGAAACGTGAATGGTGATGGTATTCCCCACCCCCTCCCCAGGATCTTGAATTAGCCTTTCGAACGCTGAACGCTGACTGCACAGGCGCACATGTCTGTATTCACACTCATGAAGACAAAACCTTTCTCCTCTCCCGTGCTCCAGCGCCAACCTTGCCCAGCCGGCTCTTTATGAGTAACACCAGCCCTGCGGCAAACGGCTGAATTAGCATTATTTCCTTCTGCACCCAGGCACAGATGAAAATGGGGCCGCACCTCTCACCCCAGTGTCCTCGTTTGTTGGACACATTTAATATTCCGAGAAGTTTATGGAAGTCTTGACAGAGCAATCGGGGGAGATAAAAGAAATGCCTTCGCTTTCCAAAAACATACACTCTAAGCTACACCTACTGAATGTCTTGTTTTGCATTTCCATTACTTGTTTACATATTTAACCAGAAGGTTTGTTTTGTTGTTGCTGTTATTGTTGTTATGGGCATCTTGCTTACTAGGTAAAATTCTAGCACATCCAAGACAATTCTTAATGCTGCCAGTGGGGCAGGGGAGGTCCTGGGCTTTCCTGCTGAGAAGGGGGAGATTAGATAACTGTGGTCTGAAGGGACCCAAAGGGCTGTAGAAGACACAAAACCTCTAAGAATGGGTCTCAAAACTTGCTCGTATTTAAAGAACTTTTTGGGGTGACAGTGCACATTGTGCATGCAGTGATAGTTTTTTTCCAACTTCACATTTTATTAACTTTACTTTTTCTTCCTCTCCTTGCATTAGAAGAGATAATAAATGCAAAGTGTTTATCTCCATGCCCGGAACAGGGAAAGTGATCAATAAATGTTAGCCGTTTATTATTACTGCCACTGCTACTCCTACTATTACAGAAAATCTGCAGTTCTATTTCTGATCTTAAATATAACTTTAAAGATGTTATTTATTTGCTCTTCACTGGTCCACTGAGACAGAAGAGATCTGTCTACCTGGGTTTGGGTCTGGCTCTGCCTCGTTACTTTTTTGTTGTATTTTACAAATTGCAAAACAGGCATGACCTTGATGGCCATCCACTCATAATAATAAATAATGTTGAGCTTTGCAGGGTTGGCTTTCAAATATACACTGTCATTCGGTCCTCCCAGAACCCTTAGTAGGTGGATCTTCAAGATAAGGCTGTGAGGGTTAGGTGACTCTCAGATCAAAGAGGTGGTCCACAGCAGAGGCAAATCGATGGCTTTGAACTGAGATCTTCTGACTTGACATTCCAGGGTTTCTCCATTTCAATGGGCAGTGACAGATTACAACACCGTAGGGAAGAGTTTGAAATATATTTGTGAATGTGCATTTTTAGGTAGGAGAAACCCTGGTGTTGGCAAGGAGTTTCATTGCCAAGCTGTTATTTGTGCTTGTCCCCCCAAAGTAGTAGAAATCCTTAAATGATATATTCCCAGGACTTGGAGATATGCTAGGATATGGTACTCTCTAAAATACAAGCTAAAAGGAATCAACATGAAATGTTTGGTTTTAGCCATCTGCAGCACTGACTCAGGCATTGTAATTAAATTGCTGGTTAGATTAGAGGTTTCCCTAAATCCCTCTTGGATCAACATGGCCCCCAAGAAGATTGAAAGGTGACTAATTTAAAACAAACTGGACTTCAATTCATTAAGCCAAACCACAAACAACCTCATAGAGGGACCTAGAACAAAAGGAATAAAGAGGAAGAATTTAACATTCTGATAGCCTGCAGGTTGAGTATTGACTAGTATGGGGAAACCACTCAGGCACCTGCTATCACATTGTCCTATTCTATTTTCCTGTGTGGTAGCTATCACTAGGTGCTAGTTTTCTTATTTACTTATTTATTGACCACCTCCCAGCTCTAGATAGGTCCCTTGTACTCAGTTGTATTTCTGGTGCTTAAAACAGTGCCTGGTGCGTGTAAGACCCATGTATTTGTTGAATAAAAGAGTTTATCAAGTTATCTATCAGGATCCTTTAACTGTTTACTTTGATTCTTAAGTCACCAAGCAACCTTTTCACATTTGTTTAACTTATCAAATATAGTACTCAGAGCAGCCAAAATGAGAATTCAAATGAACTTGACAATTATATATCTTTTTTATTTTAACATTTTTTATTGTTGTTCAAGTACACTTTTTTGCCTTTTCCTCCCACCCCTCCCCATCACCCAGCCCTCTCCACCTCCCTCTCCTGTTTCCCTCCGCCCTTGTTATTGTCCATATGTCTGTTATAATTGGTCCTGCAAACCCTTCACCCTTTTTCCCTGTAATCTCCTCCCTTCTCCCCTCTGGTCGCTGACAATTATATATCTTATTATAAGTAATTGTGCTTAATGGATTAGCTCCCAGTATGAAGTTATTGTGGGCAGTTATTGGCTTGCAGACAGTAGGCTTGTAGGTCAAATACAGCTCACATATTACACATAATCTTTGAAGAAAAATACCTATATTTTGTCATTTATAATACACGCCCATGATTGTGTGTGCATTGTACACAGAATCATCATACTTGTGGTATGTAATCATATGCCCATGTATAATGCACATCCTTATTTTTCCCTAAAAAAATCTGGGTAAGAAAGTGTGCAATTATATGCAGCCAAATATGGTAATTGCCAACATTTGAGAATCAGAAGATTGAACATTAAAAAAACACAGAGAAATTAGAAGCTTCAAAGATGGTTTTTTGGGCCACACCTCCCTGGAGTGCAGTAGAGGGACAGGTGTTCTCCAGCTCCCCTAGTTCTCACCCATCAGCTCGCATCTCTTAAGCAAAACGTTTGTCTGGCCACCGAAAGCATCTGAATTTGTGACCCTAAATTTATCGTAGTATCATGAACTCAGTGATTCCAATAAAAAAAAAACTGAGCCAATCTCTCTTCCTTTGAAAGCATGTTAAATAACCTACCATCCCTGGCTGTTGTGGCTCAGTGGATTAAGCACTGGCCTGTAAACCAAAGGGTCGCTGGTTCAATTCCCTGTTGGGGCACATGCCTGGGTGGTGGGCTAGGTTCCCCAGTGTGGGGCATGTGAGAGGCAACCACACATTGATGTTTCTCTCCCTCTCTTTCTCCCCTCCTTCCCCTCTGTCTAAAAATAAATAAATAAAATATTTTTTTAAAAAAAGGCCTGGCTGGCATAGCTCAGTGGATTGAGCGTGGGCTGTGAACCAAAGTGTCGCAGGTTCGATTCCCAGCCAGTGCATATGCCTGGGTTGCAGGCCACGGCCCCCAGCAACCGGACATTGATGTTTCTCTCTCTCTCTCTTTCTCCCTCCCTTCCCTCTCTAAAAATAAATAAATAAATATTTTAAAAAATAACCTACCAGTTTGTAATTTCCTAATTTTGAGAGGATAAAGAAAAGAAAGATGCAACCTAATCACCAAAACACTTGAATAATCTTATTTGCTTGGAGATAAACTGGAGTTAAAAAAATTAGCTTACTTCTGAAGTTGATAGAAATCTAATTTTAAATCCTCCCAAACTTTTTATAAAAGCTCCAAGGAATTGGTGTTAGAGTTAGTTAAGTTAAAATAACAAAACTAGTTATAGCAAATCCATTCCACATTGGTTTTACCTGTATGTTCATGTTTTTTATTTATACTTAAAGTATAGATAGATACCACATTTTAGGATAGTATGTGTCTTTTTTTATTCTGACTGCAGTTTGATTTCTTTCAAATAGTTATTTGAAAAGTACATTATCTTGATTTGTGGAGAATAAGAGAAAGTGATATGAAATTACTTCACACTGTGCATATATGAACATTATTTATATCAGCCACTGACTTTTGGAATGTTAACTCTGACTTTATAACAAGGAATTTGACATTTACAAAACCTATCATAAACAAAAATGAAAAAGCTACTTTGGTTCATTAGCAAAAGTAATAAAAATGTCACATAATCTATCCTAAGGAAAACTAAGCATCCTGTACAAATCAAATTCACCCATCCTGATCAAAAGGCCAAGTAGAAATAACAAAGTGAAGATAAGATTTCTATGCAAAAAGCTATTTAATTGTAAATGTGATTGATGGGGCCCAATCACTTTTTAAAAGCTTGGTCAAATTTTAATTTTGAGTTCTTTTGTTGAATTAAAAAAACAATTAGCAGAACAAATTGATCTAGACTTGTATGTTGGCTTTTGTTTGCTAACAATCACAGATACCACATTTGCTTTATTGTACTTAAGAATGTTCTTTGTTTCACAAACACACAGGGAAAAGGACAGAATGCCAGAACTTACAGGAGAACATTACAGTATGTCACTCATTCCAGCAAGGAAACAGCCTCTCTCTCCCTCTCTCTCTCTCTCTCTCTCTCTCTCTCTCTCTCTCTCTCTCTCTCTCTCTCATGAGAACCATCCCCAAATTTGCCAATGGATTTCAGATTTCAAGTGTGGACTTTGGGGCTTACCACAATGGGTGAGCAACTGAAGGCAATCATTGTCAGGAGGGTTTATAGGAACAATGTCAAGTAGCAAAGATTTAGGAAAAAATTGTTCACTTCCTAAGAGAGCCAGATATGTTCTTTAAACAACTTTCCCCCCCTAACTCTTCTGCTACTAATTCTAATGAAATTGAAGAAAAACCCATATCTGCATGGTCTGGGTGTTCTAGCCAAATCTAAAGTAATTAAATTAATTTCCTTGAATGACAGAAACTAAAAGAGGATAAGAGTAAAAAATACTCTTAAAGTGGGGGAGATCACAGACCCAGAATATATTTTCTGAAGCAAGATATTTGACTGAAACAATTTGATAAACTTTTTGTCTCTAATAAAGTTGGTTTGAATTTGACTAAGTCATAAAGTATTTTTATATTTAAAAAATTAGCTGCACCTATATGCATATCAGCATAAATTATAGGCTAGTTCAAAGGGCTTTGATTAAAAATTTAGTGTCTCTATAGCAGAAAGCATATAAATGTATGGATAAAGTCACTGAAACTTTTTTTAAATTTAACAGTCTGTACTTTAAAATATGAAACTGAGTGTTTGAGCTTTGATTGAGTAAAACACTTTTGCTATTGTAGAAGGTTCTTTAACACCCTAATAGCAGTGATACTCATTGCTATTTTACCTGGCACTATTTCTAATACCATTCTCCAAGAAAAGGAACCAAGGCTCTTTGGGGAAATAACTGATTATAAAACTGGGGCAGGAAATAGAAAAGATGAGCTGGGGGCATCTCATAGTGTTAGAAAGTAAGAAAGTGCTTAACACCCACCACACACACACACACACACACACACACACACACATACACACACACAATGAATGAAAGGGTTATGTCAAAAGGACATGGGAGCCTAATTTGAACAACAAAATAAATAAAGTACTACTCTACTTAACTGTGGGCTATGCATAGTATTTCCTTCCAAAGAGGATAGTATGGAATGGGAGGAGAAAAAAAAAGAGAGAAGCAGAGGAAGGTTACCATGGAGACACCTAATAATCACTCTCTCAAGCCAGGTGATCAAGGTCAGCATCAACAGTGGTACATCATGTCAATAGCACATAGTCTTGAAATGATGTGATGCGAATGGCCCTTTACTTCTGTAATCTTCCTCCCCCAAAACCATAATCCCAATCCAACCATGAAGAAAACATTAGAAAAATCCCAATTAAGGAACATTCTACAAAATACCTGACCAGTACTAAAGACTGTCCAGGTGATCAAAAACAAGAAAAGTCTGAGAATCCGTCACGGTCAAGAAGGCTAAGGAGACACAATGATGAAATGTAATGTGGCATTCTGGATGAGATCCTGGAACAGAAAAGGGACATTAGGTGAACACTAAGAAAATCTGAGTGAACTATGAACTTCAAATAATAAAAACATATCAATATTTTTTTCATTAGTTGTGACAAATGTACCAGACTAATGTTCGATGTTAATAACTGGGGAAATTAGGTATGGTATTTGGGGAGGCTCTACTCTCTTTGCAATTTTTTCTACAAATGTGAAAATGTTCTAAAATAAAATTTTATTTTTTAGAAAGATGATTTAAAACTCTTCAAACATTTCATTTTAAGCTCTAAATCAGTAATTTCCCTCTGTATAGGTTCTAGCTCTGTGATATTTTTAATCAAGTAAAGATTTAATAGTTTGGAACACAAAATTGATGAGAGAGCAGAAAAATATAATTAAAAGTAAATTTTAATAAATGCTTATTATAGTAATTGATTCTAAAAAAATACTCCTAAGTGTTCACAAGAAATCAACATCAACAAACTTCTCAGCTGTGGCCTGGGCTCTGGTCTAAAAGGCCAGTAAGGGGGTGCAAGCCTCAAACTCCATCTTGGGCATATGGCAAGTGTAATTTTGTTTAAATTCTTCTGTTAATTTGAGTTTACATTTCCACATTTAATCTGTTTTCATCACTGACCCAGAAATGCATTTAAACCCACTTTTTCTTTAATTTCTCATAGCTTTTTTCTCCTACTTTGTTAACCTCCTCAAAGATTCTATTTCTTTAAAGTTAACATAGAACCTTTAGGGAGGTTGAAAAATACATGTGTATGGAATAACCATATGCTTTGAGTAAATGTAATACAGCAGGCTGTAGCCTCTAGGTTAATGAGCTTTGACAGTCTTTTTATAAGCCAGAAAATTCTGGGAGTATAAATCTAAGGGCTTTCAGGTAAAACTCCATTTTTTAGTATATGTCCCCAAAGGAAAGCCCCCTGATTTATATGTCTCAGTAGCCTCACTCCCTGTCACAGGGCATGGCACTCAATAAATATTTGTGGAATGAATTAATGAATTAATGAATTAACGAAAAACAGGATGATATATAGGATTTTGCCAGGGAAAGAACCTCTTCTTTCCCTCCAAGTTGAAGGAACAGCAGGAATGAAGACACAAAGGTAGTAATGAGAATTGCATTTTGGCAAAGTTTATAGACCTAATGGCATTTCTGTAATATAATTTAATTATATGATTTATAGAATACAATTTGATGATACAATTTGTTTTTGAATAACAAGAAATACATACATTTGGTCTCTTCCCCCAGTTCCTAACATAAGACTCTTAAAACTTTTGTAAATTCCTAAGTGGCAAGAGTACTACGAACATTTTTTTTCTAAAGAGGTGATGCTGGGTGGGTTCCTGGATGAGGGCTGGTCACCTGACAGACCAAACTATGATTGGAAGTTCCCAGAGAGGAAGTAGGGGGCTGGAAGTGGAGTTTACAATTGATCATGCGTAGGTGAGAAAGCCTCCATGAAATCTCCATAGTAAGGGGTTCAGAGAGCTTCCAGGTTGGTGAACACATCTACACCCAGAGGGTGACTCACCCAGGCTGGACAGAGCATCATCTGAGCTGGCATGGAACAGCTACCATTCTTATGAAAATAGGATAATGCTTGTATTTTGCTTGTAATGCTTGAGAATAGAAGTGATAACGGGGGGAAAGTACAGAGTATGCCGATTAGTGAGCCTAAAGCTGAAGTGAACACTTTACATGTTAGTATTTGAAATCTGACTTACTTTAGGTAGCATATCAGGGTCTCATACTTGCTTACCTAGCAAACAATCTACAAGAAATTACCAACACTATGGGTATATTAGTATTTTTATATGAAAACTTATAGAAAACCTAAGGCAAACTGACTTATTCAAAAGGGGGACTTTATTAGCTTATGCAACCAAAAAGACCAAGGGTTGCATGGCTTTAGATATGGCTGAATCCTGGTGTGTCTCCACTCCTTGGGTTCACTTTCTTCTGTTACCTTCACTCTCAGGCTCCATTTGAGTTTCCATGTTCACCCCTAGCAGCTCCAGCAGAAAAAGAATACTTTTTCACGAAAAGCTCCCAAAATATCACAGCCAATCTCATTGGCTCTGATTATTGCTGGCTGGGTCATATGATATTTTTTAGCTTATCCCTGTGGCTCCAGGGCTGTGATGCTCTGATTGGTCAGACTTGGTCCACATGGTATGGAAATGTTCTTAATGATGATTGAAAGTGGAGGATCAGAATTTCCCAAGAAGAGTTATCAGGAGAAACAATGATATCCATCTCAATTGTTCTGGTTAGAAATGACATGCAAATTCTAGATTTTTAAAAATATAGATGTCTTTTGGGGCCCTTAATCTGAAAGAGAAAATAGATAAGACATTAGTTGCAAACTATGTCAGAAAAGAATCCTCCACTTTTCAGGAAAACTCAGCAAATAAATTAAAGTTTACTACTGTCTACAAGAACACCAGTGACTACAAGTTATCTAAACTCTGTCTTCCATCTAAAGCAAGCGTAGGAGCACTATCAACATGGCTCCTCATCAGGTGATCAGGGTCCAGGGCCTTCCAAAGCCCTCCTGGCTAAAGTGACCATAGATGATGATATCAGTGCTTTACCCAGATCCCTCAAGGCCCTTTTTCCTATATCTGTTTGGAGTTCTGGGGGCTGAGAAAAGGAGGCCAGCTTCAAGGATATTTTGCTTCCAGCAGCTCCCACTCAGACTTTTGCTCCAAGCATTGCTCTTGGATTACTAGAGCTGATTTGCCAAGTGAGCAGGAAATTCCTAATAATTTAGTTTCTCTTTAACCTGTGACAGGTTTCATGTGCAAAGAACCCTCTTCCCTGGCTCTTTGCACATGAAACCTCATTTCAGGATCTGCTTCTAGGCATCAAAGCCGGAGTTCATGAGGATGAAAATTTTAAGCCCAAAGAAGCACTTGGCAGGCTCTAGTGGAGAAAGTAAAGAATCTAATGTCAAACTTCCCAACTTTTTGTTCAGAACTTATATTCTTCTGGTTATGTGAGCTTTGTCAACATAAGAAATGTCCAAACCTGTAGAGAATTTTTTACAAGAGTTTATATGAGCCAAACTGATAACATATGCTGAGGAGCAAGATCTCAGTCAGTTGCACCAGAGAATAACAGTTTTGTAGCTGCTTTTATTCATCTGAAGTTAAGGAGAGAACATAAGGAAGATTAATTACATTGAAGTGAGAGAAAGCAAGGGGTATCAGAAAAGGATAATTAGCAAGAGTATGTGCTTTCTTGAGGATGGATAACCCCTTTGAGGGCTATTACTTCTGGTATTTTATTTATTTTTTAAAATATTTTTATTGATTATGCTGTAACAGTTGTCCTATTCCCCCTTTTATTTCCCTCCACCCTGCACGCCCCCTCCAACCTACATTCCTTACCACCTTAGCTCATGTACATGGGTCATACATATAAGGTCTTTGGCTTTTCCATTTCCTATTCTATACTTAACCTCCCTCTGTCTATTTTGTACCTACCATATATGCTTCTTATTCCCTGTACCTTTGCACCATTGCCTTCTCTCCTCAGTGATAATACTCCATGTGATCTCCATTTCTGTGATTCTGTTCCTCTTATAGTTGTTTGCTTAGTTTGTTTTTGGTTTTTGTTTTCAGTTTTTAATAGTTTTGAGTTTGTTGTGATTTTAATGTTCATATTTTTGATCACCTTATTTTTCTTAGATAAGTCCCTTTAACATTTCATGTAATAAGGGCTTGGTGATGATGAACTCCTTTAACTTGACCTTATCTGGGAAACTTTATCTGCCCTTCCATTCTAAATGATAGTTTTGCTGGATACAGTAATCTTGGATGTTGGTCCTTGCTTTGCATGACTTGGAATACTCCTTTCCAGCACCTTCTTGCCTGTAGGGTTTCTTTTGAGCAATCAGCCGAGTCTTATGGGAACTCCTCTGCAGGTAACTCTCTGTTTCTCTTGCTGCTTTTAAGATTCTCTCCTTATCTTTAATCTTGGCTAATGTAATTATAATGTGCCTTGGTGTGTGCTTCCTTGGGTCCATCTTCTTTGAGATTCTCTGAGCTTCCTGGACTTCCTGGAAGTCTATTTCCCTTTCCAGATTGGGGAAGTTCTTCTTCTTTATGTTTTCAAGTAAGTTTTCCATTTCTTGCTCTTCTTCTTCTCCTTCTGAACATTTAAAGTTGTCCTGGAGTTTCCTAAGCCTCTTGTCATTTTTTTGAATTCTTGTTTTTTCATTCTGTTCTGGTTGAATGTTTATTTCTTCCTTCTGGTCTAAACCGTTGATTTGAATCCCAGTTTCCTTCCCATCACTGTTGGTTCTCTGTATCTTTTCTTTTATTTAACTTTTCATAGTCTTCACTGTTTTCCTCTATTTTATGTCCATACTCAACTAATTCTGTGAGCATCCTTATTACCAGTGTTTTTAACTCTGCATCTTATAGGTTGGCTATCTCTTTGTTGCTTAGATGTATTTTTTCTGCAGCTTTGATCTGTTCTTTCATTTGGGCCATTTTCTTTTGTCTCAGTGTGCCTATTATGTAGTAAGGGACGGAGCCTTGGGTATTCAGTAGGGCAGGGCAACCCATGTCACTGGGTTGTGGCACTGTATGTGGAGGAGAGGTCTGAGAGGGAACAATGATGCTTGCTCAGCTCTCTGCTGGCTTTTAGTCACTTCCTCTGCTTCCCACAAGCAAATTTGTCCCTTCTGGTGCTTATTCCCAGGACAGTGGGTTTGTGTATGTTTTAGGACCCTGTGGTCTCTCCAACGAACTCTCCTGTGAGGCTGGGAGTTTCCCTCCCTGCCTCAACCACCACAGGTTTTTTCAGTCAGAGGTTTAGAGGCTTTTCCCCCCACAATGGAATCCTGGGTTGTGCAGTCTGTCTCGCTCCCCACTTGTTCCTTTCGGTGTATCCGCACAAAAATGTCGGCTTGCCTGCTCCACCAGCTGCCACCTCACCCACCTCAGTCCTCCAACTGCTGCCTTGTCTAGAGTCCTCTTCACTAGAATGCCCATTTCTGCCCCTCCTACAGGTCTGGATGAATGTTTTTTCTTCAACTCCTTGGTTGTTGGACTTCCATACAGTTCAATTTTCTGTCAATTCTGGTTGTTTTTTGTTTTTAAATTTGTTGTTGTCCTTCTTTTGGTTGTGTGAGGAGGCACAGTGTGTCTACTTATGCCTCCATCTTGGCGGGAAGTCTGTTTCTGGTGTTTTAAAGGTGTGTTAACTTAGATGCACCAGAACAATGGGTGGGGCTGGCTTAGAACCTTCTATTAAAGACATTATAGGCCTGGGGCATGACTACCCAGCATGACCTGCACAGTTAGGAATTTGTGAACAGATCATCCTTTCCATAGAACCCCATTTTTGTCCACAGTTCCCCTTTTTGGTCATAATTCAATCCAAAGGATGCATTAATGACCAACCTTTGGTCAGATGGTGTGATCTTATAGCTCTAGGATGGCTCATTCCTAGAAGTCTCAGTATTTGCATCACTTGTTGACCATTGAGGATGGGAATACCATAGCCATTGGATCTGAGTTTGGGCCAAGTTTTCCAAAATGGGAAGAACAGGTAAATGGAGGGCAGTCACTTTCATGGCCTTTATTGTGGAAAATACATTCTGGATCATTTCTATCCTGTGAATTATCTTGATCTAAGTTTTGCCCTCTGTCTCATTTTTCTGTTTTTGAGATCTAGTACAACATTTACATAAGCCATGAAAAGAGTATTAGCAGTTATCTTATACATGTTCAGGAATCATTAATGTTTGGAACATGTAGAAAACCCAAAGAAGAAGCATAACTATGACTAATATTATTAGCAAACTGGTAGAGACAAACAAAATGACCCTCACTGGTGTGGCTCAGTTGGTTGGGTGTCATCCTGCAAAGCAAAATGTTGCTGTTTTGATTTCTAGTTGGGGCACATGCCTAGGTTGCAGGTTCAGTCCCAGGTCAGGCTACATAAGAGAGGCAATGGATTGATGTTTCTCTCTTATGTCAATGTCTGTCTTGCCCTTTCTTTCTCCCTCCCATCCCCTTTTTCTAAAAATAAATAAATAAATTTTAAAAAGACAAGTTGGATTCTGAGTTCAATATTAATGTTTAGGTATACAAGCTTTGTCCGTGTCTTGGGATAGCTGTCTACATCTGGTGTTATGGCTTCTCATTTTTGAGGAGTCTTTGATGTATGTAAACAGGGGTAGATGTCCATTTGCAGTTAGCCACCTGGTAAGTTTCCTTCCAATGAGGTTGGAGAATGTTTTTTATTTGATCTTCTTTCAAAGAAAAAAAAATCTCCAGGTGTTAGTCAATGATCTGTAAAGTCTGTGTCTCCTGGAAGGTCACTATGAGAGGAAGCGGTTACTAACTCAGCATTTTCTTGAAGTGACTTTATCAAACCTCAGTAATACTGTATAACGTCTCCTTTCAATAATGTCAGCTCTTAAATTCCTTCATCTAAGCCCAGCTTTAATGCACTGTAATGCATGAAGGAATGCAAAAACCAAAAGTGGAGATCCAGGGAGTATGGAAGAACCAAGCAGCCATCTTGTGTTTCCTATAGCCCCAACTACTCGTTTAATTTACAACTACTATTTACGCATACAATATACCCTAGAAGTTTTCATCACTTATTTTACAATGCTTCCTATGCAATTTCAAGTACTTTGAGGTGTTCCAGGTGCCCTTGTAAAATACCACAAAGTTATTCCTACACATATTGAGATTTTAACCCTTAAGACCTCTTGAGGGTGGATAACCCCTTTGAGGGGTATTACTTCCAGTATTTCAAAGGTGTATTAACCTAGATGCACTAGAACAATGGACAGGGCTGGCTCAGACATTTCACTAAATAAGTTATGAAAGGGCATGACTACTCACCATAATCTGCCCAGTTGGGAATTTATGATCAGATCACCCTATGAGGTTACTTTCCATAGAACCTCTTTTACACCCATGGCTTGAACAAGTCATATCACTACTGTGAGCCTCACTTTCCTCCTCTGTAAAATGGGGATAGTCATAACACCTGCCTTACCTGCCTGTCACGTAGGATTGCTGTGAGGAACAAATGAAATAATGTGAACAAAGGGGACTTGGAAGTGTAAACAATTATATAATACCCACTATTATTTGTGTACTATCAGAAGTGGTCACTTTGATCCCAAACACTCAAAATATCTATATTGAGCTTCTCTGATTTTCCCGGACACCACAAGCCTGGGGGCAGATTCCAATAGCAATCAAATAGATAAAGGAGGTTGGAATGCCCAGAGGACATTTCATTCCATTAACTCTGCTAAATAATTCTACAGTATAATCAGATGGACACAGAGCTTGAGTTTGTTGCCTGTGGTCAGACTATTCTGGTAGCAAGTGCTTGCTGGCCCAGATCGCTGTGTATTATTCTGAATCTCTGGTTTCCTCATTTTGCCTGGGGGCAGGCAAGCCAATCCTCCATCTTGTCTACTAGGCTAAATAAACATCAGGAGTGGAGGCCTGTCACACTGTTACAGGAGAAACTCAGTTATTCTTGCTGATGCAGTAAAGAATTACAGATCATCTAGTTTATTAAAGTACAAGCAAGGCTTATTAGTACTAAGTTCTCATGGAAGGGAGTGGGCCTAGCTAAGGTGGGGGTTAAAAGGCATAGGTTCAGGGCAGGGCAAGGTAAGGGCAGCAAGAGCATCAGGTCCTTTGTTTGGAGGACATATATATTTGGCGGGGTGGGAGTGAAGAAGTTTGCATATTTATTTGTGGGTAAAGGTGGTGCCAGCTTCCCCTGGGGGATATGACTACTCAAATATAGGTATGGGTGGCTCAAATTCTTATCTTGCTACAGACCACATTTGTCCACCTTGTTGTAAAACTGATATGTGACAGGAGGCAGTTAATTAAAGTTGAGGCAATTACCCAAAGTTATTTATGGGCTCTTTCTGTAAGCACTAGGGACCCCTTTGTAAAACAGACAGTGGCCACAGACAGGCAATTCACCAAAGTTGTTTTATGGACCTTCATCTTTGGGCACTATGCCTCCCTCCCACCTTCCAGGCCTTGGGGTGAATACACAGTTTTAAAGGCTTTCTTTCCCAGATAGAGGAAATGATACATAGAACTTCCAGGACAGCCCTCTTCCCAAGCAAGCATCCTGTTTTTTTGTGATGTTTGGAACACCTGGCAGTATTATCTGATCAAGCTCAGGACTCCTGAGTCGGGGGTGAGACATGGATCTCTTCTCCTTCCTGCCTTGGTTTACTGTCTAAATTACCTAACAACACCCTGGCAGTGTCTTGCACACTGAACCCAATCCCCACTATGAGCATCCCTCTTTCCCTGTTCCAGACTTTAACCATTGGGCAGATCTAATGCTAGGTGCTGGCACCACCTCATCCTACTTGCCCTATCCTGCTGTAAACACATTGCTTTGCATCTTTAATGAAACCAGAAATGTGACAAACCTTTTTTAAAGTATATTTTATTGATTATGCTATTACAGTTGCCCCATTTTTCCCCTTTATCCCCCTTCACCCTATAACCCTCCTCACACCAGCATTACCACCACCACCCCTTATCCATGGGTTAATATCCATTGGTCATACATGTAAGTTCTTGGCTTCTATATTTCCTATACTATTCTTAACATCTCCCTGTCTATTTTGTACCTACCATTTATGCTTCTTATTCCCTGTGCCTTTGCCACCATTCTCCCCCCTCACACTCCCTGCGATTTTCATGTGATTTCCATTTCTGTGATTCTGTTCCTGTTCTGGTTGTTTGCTTAATTTGTTTTTGTTTTTAGGTTCAGTTGTTGATAATTATGAGTTTGTTTTCATTTTACTGTTCATAGTTCTGATCTTCTTCTTTTTCTTAGATAAGTCCCTTTAACATTTCACATAATAAAGGCTCAGTGATGATGAACTCTTTTAACTTGACCTTATCTAGGAAGCTCTTTATCTGCCCTTCCATTCTAAAGGATAGTTTTGCTAGATAGAGTAATCTTGGATGTAGGTCCTTGCCTTTCGCGACTTGGAATACTTCTTTCCAGCCCCTTCTTGCCTGTAGGGTTTCTTTTGAGAAATCAGCTGATAGTTTTATGGGAACTCCTTTGTAGGTATCTCTCTCTTTTTCTCTTGCTGCTTTTAAGATTATCTCCTTATCTTTAATCTTGGGTAATGTAATTATGATGTATCTTGGTGGATTCCTCCTTGGGTCCAACTTCTTTGGGACTCTCTGAGCTTCCTGGACTTCTTGAGAGGCGATTTCCTTTGCCAGATTGGAGAAGTTTTCCTTCATTCTTTTTTCAAATTAGTTTTTAATTTTTTTATCTTTCTCTTCTCCTGGCACCCCTATGCTTTGGATGTGGGAACATTTAAA
Source organism: Phyllostomus hastatus (assembly GCF_019186645.2). Lineage (NCBI taxonomy): Eukaryota > Metazoa > Chordata > Mammalia > Chiroptera > Phyllostomidae > Phyllostomus > Phyllostomus hastatus. The sequence goes on along the minus strand of NW_025333867.1, from coordinate 7,908,322 downwards.
GTTGTCCTGGAGGTTCCTAAGCCCTTCCTCATTTTTTTTTGAATTCTTGTTTCTTCATTCTGTTCTGGTAGAATGTTTTTTCTTCCTTCTGTTTCACATCATTTAGTTGAGTCCTGGTTTCTTCCTCTTCACTGTTGGTTACCTGTATATTTTTCTTCATTTCACTTTGTATAGCCTTCACTTCCTCCTTTATTTTATGTCTGTACTCAATAATTTCTATAAGCATCCCAATTACCAGTGTTTTGAACTGTGCATCTGATAGGTTGGCTATCTCCTCATCACTTAGTTCTTTTTTTGAAGCTTTGATCTGTTCTTTCATTTGGGCCATATTTCTTTGTCTTGGTGTGCCTGTTACATTGTAATGGGAGGAGCCTTAGGTATTCACTAGGGCATGGCAACTCACTTCCCTGCATTGTGGCACTGTATGTAGGGAAGGGGTCAGAGGAAACAATGCCACTTGCTTGGCTCTTGCCCTGATTATAGTCACTTTCTCCACTACCCATAAGCAAATTGGGCCCTTCTGGTGCTGATTCCCTGTTGGATGTGTTTCTATACATTCTAGGACCCCATGGTTCTCTCCAACAAACTCTCCTGTGAGGCTGGGAGTTTCTCCTGGTGCTGCAAGCCCCACAAGTTTTTACAGCCAGAGGTTCTGAGGCTTTAGTTTTCTGCACTGGAACCGTGGGTTTTACAATTTGTCTCACTCCCCAGTTGTTCCTCCCAGCTTATCTGCACATGAATGTGGGACTGCCAGGGTCCTCCAGCCACTGCCTTGCCTACCCAGTCTGTCGCCTTGCTGTGGGTCCTCTCTGCCCCAGCTGCCTGTCTCTGCCCCTCTTACCAGTCTGGATGAATGTTTCTTTTTTAACTGTTTGGCTGTCTGACCTCTATATAGTTTGATTTTCCGGCAGTTCTGTTTTTTTTGTTTGTTTGTTTTGAAACTTTTTGTTGTCCTTTTCTGGGTTTTGCAAGGAAGCAAAGTGTATCTATTATGCTTCCATCGTGGCTGGAAGTCCAGAAATGTAACATATTTCTAATAATCTTAATAAAAATCACAGCTCTCATTCTTTGTACATGGAACACCTTTACACATATACTACCTCACTGAAGTACTTTATATACCTATGAAAGAGGAACCATTGCATCATTTGAGATGAGGAAAGTGAGTTTTAAAGATATTAAATAACTTTCCCAAGGTCACACAGTATAAGAACCAGAACTCAAAACCAAAACTCAGATCAGGTCATGCCAGCACTCAGGAGTCTAATCATCACCGAAATCACCCTGCTGTGGGAGGAAAGAACTGGGTAAGGCAGGGAATTCCCACAGGTGTTTCTTTTCTTTTTTTCTTTTTAAATATTTTTATTGATTATGTTATTATAGTTTTCCCAATTTTCCCCCCTCTATACTCCTTCCACCCTGACCCCCCCCAACCTTCTTGCATTCCCCCTATCTTAGTTCACATCCATGGGTTGTACGTGTAAGTTCTTTGAGTCCTCTGTTTCCCATAGCATTTTTCACCTCTCCCCATCTAAGTTATGCCTACTAACCATGTTTCTTCTTCCCTGTACCTTCCCCCCCACTATTCCTCCCTTTCCCCTCCCCACTGAAATCCCTCTGTGAGATATCCATTTCTCTGATTCTGTTCCTGTTCTGGTTGTTTGCTTAGTTTTTGTTTTCATTGTTTTTCTTTTCTTTTAGGTTCATTTGTTGATAGTTGTGAGTTTGTTATTTTACTGTTCATATTTTTTATCTTCTTTTTGTTAGATAAATCCCTTTAACATTTCATATAATAAGGGCTCGGTGATGATGAACTCTTTTAACTTGACCTTGTCTGGGAAGCACTTTATCTGCCCTTCCATTCTAAATGATAGCTTTGCTGCATAGAGTAATCTTGGATAGAGGTCCTTGCCTTTCATGACTTGGAATACTTCTTTCTAGCCCCTTCTTGCCTGTAAGATCTCTTTTGAGAAATCAGCTGTCTTATGGGCACTCCTTGGTAGGTAACTGCCTCCTTTTTTCTTGCTGCTTTTAAGATTCTCTCCTTATCTTTAATCTTGGGTAATGTAATTATGATGTACCTTGGTGTGTTCCTCCTTGGGTCCAACTTCTTTGGGACTCTCTGAGCTTCCTGGAAGTCTATTCCTTTGCCAGATTGGGGGAGTTTTCCTTCATTATTTCTTCAAGTAAGTTTTCAGTTTCTTGATCTTCCTCATCTCCTTCTGGCACCCCTATAATTCGGATATTGGAACGTTTCAGGTTGTCCCAGAGGTGTGTAAGACTCTCTTCATTTTTTTCGAATTCTTGTTTCTTCATTTTGTTCTGGATGGCTGTTTATTTCTTCCTTTTGTTCCAAATGATTGCTTTGAGTCATGGTTTCCTTCTTGTGACTGTTGGTTCCCTAACCACTCTGCTTTATTTCACTTTGGGTATCCTTCATTTGTTTTTCCATTTTTTGACCAAGCTTAATCAGATCTGTGAGCATTTTTATTACCAGGGCTTTAAATTCTCCATCAGATAGGTTGGTGATCTCTTCCTCCTTGCTTAGCTCTCTTTCTGAGGCTTCACTCTGTTCTTTCATTTTGGCATATTTCTTTGTCTTGTTGCAGCTAATAGATTGTACAGGGGCAGGGCCTTAGGAATTCACCAGGGCAGAGCAGCCCTCTTTGCTGCTGCAGAGCTGCCTGTGGGGAAGGGGCCAGAGAGGGAACAGTGTGGTTCGCCTGCTGGTCTCTAGCACACTTTTCAACAGACTCTTGTCTGAGACTGGGAGCTTCTTTCACTGCTGCAACTGCCGTAGGCCACAGCCACCTCTGAGTCCCCTTAAGTCAGCCCCTCCAGGATGGCCCTAGAAGCTCAGCAGCCAGCCCCACCCCCAAGGTCCACTGTGTTGCCTGGTTTTTCTGAGTCGCTCCATTTTTCTGAGGCTGCTGGCCAGTCTACCACCTTACCAGTCTGGTTGTTCTGGTTTATTTTTTCTTTAATTCCTTTAACTCCTGTTGGAGTTCCATGCAATCTGATTTTCTAGCACTTTTGATTGTGTATTGATTTCAGATTGGTTGTTATCCTCCTTTTGATTGTGTAAGGAAGTGATGGGTCTCTACCTATGCCTAAATCTTGGCCAGAACTCCCCACAGGTGTTTCTGATATATTTGGATGACTGCCCTCAATCTGCCAGGGCTCACCCACAGCTGTGTGGCTTCTGTCCCTTTCTGCCCCTCTTCCCTCAACAGAAAGTTGTGCCCATTGTGTTCCTTGACCCCTGCAAATGCCTTTGCTTCATGACCAAGCTTCCTCTCTGCCCCAGCAGTGACCTTAGGAAAACTCAAATAGCTTTCTTGTAGAAAAATGCCCACTTCTGGGACCTCAAGCCAGTATTTTCACCCATGGTCCTTACTGGAGACATCTCTGAGCTCTTCAGCTCTCCAGGAATCACTTATGTAGTGAAGGAGGTAACTCTGGCATTAACCATGACTAATGGAACAAAACAGAACTCTAGATAGTGAGGACTTCTTATGAACTTTCCTTATTCCCTTTTGTTTGGGGTTTGGAAGTGTTCTCCCACTGAAAAGACCTGTGGAGTATAGAATTCTGTGTTTTCTCTTGCCTTTGTTGGTTGAGATGCTCAGAAAATCCCACTTGCTCAAAGCAGAAGTAACCATAAGCACCGGTGTACTACTTCAGTCCCTTACTTTTCATTTGAGGCCCCATAAGGATTCAGCAACTCTGGCTGGAGCTGAAGTTGAAACGGAAGCTGAAGCTGGTTTGAGTTGTCAAGGGAGCCAGGTATAGTTCTCTATATCCTGGGGGGACCCTTCTGCAGAAAAGATCTAAAATAGGAGAAACTAAACTCCATTTGTATTTTCTATTTTTGCCATTTCCCCCATCTAGCTCATTGAATAAATGACATTAATGCCTTGCATTAGATGAGGTTTTTACAAGTAGAAATGGATATTTTTAAATGAGCAGACCTGAATGTGTATGTATAAGCCTCTGCTTTTCTGACAGAGGACAATAGACTCATGAAAGAGGTGCTGTTATTGTTCAAACCATTTAGCCCTGTTTTCCTGAAATTATATTTGGAATTTGCAGTGCATTCTTTTGAATATTCTCAATTGTGAAAAATTTTTATATTCTTGACTTTAAGAACAGTGGCTAAAAGTCAATTGAAACCTAGTTTAGTGATTAAACTGAGAAATATCATTTGGGGCTTATAATAACCTGTGACTACAAAATAAGGAGGTAGAATTTCTCTTGTTGTCTATAAAGGGGCTCTGGAGGTGATGGCTGTCTTCTGAACACATGAAGGCTTTGGATGGGAGGAAGCCTGTACTGTGCTGAGGTAACGTGAGATTGGGTTTGATTAGCTATGAAAGAACTTTCTTTCTTCTCCATCCCCACTTTAAAATGTCACTTTCTTTTTGATCCTTGCTGAACATTTATCCTTCACATTTTCATTTAGTGAGTGACAACATGTCTAAACCCCAAGAAAAACTGGAGAAGAATTCAAATTATTCCTTGCCCATGTGTCCTCCAGAGAAAGATGCATTTTATATTTGTTTTTACTCGGAGAGTCCTAGCTTTCTCACTGTGGTAAGATAAAAGGATTAGAAAACAAAATCAAAACATGGTCCACTTCCTCCAGGCTCTCCCTTCCATGTGTTTTATTTTTCCTCCTTCCAAAGGTGTGACCCTGTCTACCTAATTCAATCTCAGGGTGTGAAATCCTGCTGGTCCCAATTTGCCAATTTTCAACACAAGTACACCTTTATCAACAGTCTTCTGGGGATCCTCATTTACCTCAGATTAATATACTAATCAGCCACTTAGGCTACTTAAGGAAAATAGTTGTGGTAGCTTCTTTTCCTCTTCTAATTACCAAGTCTCACAGCTTCTGGACTCTATCCCAAAGTCTCATTTTTTTCCTTCAACTTGATTCTTCACTTGCTTGCATTCACTTGTACTGGAATTCAACCTCACTTCACTGTTTGAAGTTCTCTGTTGCTAAGAGATGTTGTTTTGCATCAAACCCAAGTATGAGCTAACACTAATTAAGACCTTTATGTACCTTTGCAAATAGCCAATGTATTTATGCTCAGGCCAAGGAGGAATGGGTTCTTTTCATTTGTTTTAAGAGCAACCTGAAGACCCAGTGGTGTTGGTCATAAAAAGAAGGGAAGAAGCCACTTGTTCAGGGTGAGCTTGTTAGTGTATTTGTCAGTGCACCATGACTGGTTTTCTTCCAAGACAACACAGCATTTATAATTTTCCCTTTCCTAGGCAGAAAAATGCCATTTTTAAATGAGAACAAATAACTAAGCTAAATGGAACCTTTAGTCATCTACTATAAACTGCTGTTTTCTGGGAGAAAAAGCTAAGGTCTAGGGAAATTGAATCCTTTGACCTAAATCAAAGAGTTTAGCAGAGGCCAACCTGGGACTAGAGTGCAGTTAGTTCTTCTGATTTCCAATTACTAAATCCTGGATGCTGCCTCTGTAAAAATGGAATGTGTGCTGAATACCTCATGATCAATAACAGAACTGGGCACACATTCAGTACGACATTTCTCCTAATGATTCTCCAACTTCATCTCTTGTAAACAAATAGCTTAAATGTTTTAAAATAGGCTCTCTCTGAGTTCCTCCCTGATACTTTAAGCTCTCTGAAGACCCAATTGGGTATCCTTCTGTCTTGCAGCTATTTAAGGCCGGGCAGGTTCACACGGGATTCGGGCAGATGGAAGAAAATTCAAGGAGCCACCGGGATGTCTGACATGGCTTTATTCTAGGGTGAGGCATCCACGCATGCCACAAGCCATGTGTCACCCACAGGAAGTCCGGACTCCCTTATATACTAAATGCACACAAAGCTGTCAGAGTGCCAAGATATTATATAACAGAGTGTGATTCCACACGTGCGGGCCAAATCAAGATTATATGAATACTGCTAAGTCATAGTTGCCCAGACATCTGGGCGAGGGAACCTGACTTCTTTTTATCTATACCTTCATATTTTGTACCATGTAGGGGCTCAATAAATGGTGAATAAAGGGATGAATAAAACAAGGCAAAAATCAGCTATCTCACTAAGAACCACATTGAATCTCTTGTTAGTGCCAATTGGTAAAGGTAACCAGCCAGAGGTAGAAGCAAGTTCCAATTTTTCATTTCCATTATTTTGATGAAGTTGATTTATTATTTTTTAATTATTGTTTTGACAAAGAGAGAAAGAAACATTGATTTTTGTTGTTCCACTTATTTGTACATTGATTGTTTTCTTCTTACATGTGCCCTGACCAGGGATCAAACTCATAACCTTGGTGTATGGGGAAAATGCTCTAACCAAGTGAGCTACTGGGCCAGGACTAAGGTGACTTATTTTTATGAAATCAATGCAATATTTAAAGAAACCTAAAATCCAAAATAAAAATGTTACCTATTTAAAGTTTCACTTTATCTCCAGAATGTTATTACTATTTGAGTTCTCAAAAGGGAGACAATACTTCTGGAAAAGCTAGCCTCTTATAAACTCTACACTGCTTGAAATTCCTCAGCCTTTTTCAAAACATCTCAGTATTTTTTTCAATCAACCTCTAACCCAAGTGATGCCAACCCTGGCTCGTGGGGTCCACCACATTATGGATAAGATATGAGAAATTCACATGGACTACCGAGTCCTGTGGAGGAAAAGGGACTGCATAGCCTCTCTCTCAAGAGGAGAAAAAAGCCTCAGCCCTTGCCTCAATAGGCCTTTATTACTTTTCTGGGCACATTACATTGAGGACGGTCCTCATTTACTATGCACAGGTTCACTTTAGGTGGTTACCTTTTACAGAAGACAAAGGACAGGATGCCGCTAATCACATCACAGAAGAAGGATATTTGGAAATGCAAAGGAAAAAGTGGTTGAACTGGTTATACTCATCCTTGGAAGGTTTAGCATGGATTTTTAGGAAATTACAGTAAGCACTTGCTGTCTCAATTCAGGGTGAGGAAGTTTTAGCAAAAGCAAGACTCATAGCAGTCTAGGTACAATGCAGGCCTGATTCCCCATGGGAGAACCTATCTGTGGGCATGGGTCCTGTGTGGACCCACACCATGCAGAACAGTCTGCTATACCTAAGCACTCAGAGTTTAGGAAGAGCTGACTTACAGTTCTTGGGAATCATTTCACAAACATGTGAGCACAAACAAGGCAATAACCAACCCAGGCTCCCAGGACATGACACTAACTCAAGGCTGCACAGGTTTGTGGCTTCTGTGGCAGTTTGTCTTGTGGCTTCTGTGGCTTCTGTGGCTTCTGTGGCTGTGTGGACTTGTCTGGGCCTGTGGGGCTGAGTGGAGGATGTTCCTCTTCCTTTCTGACAACATAACTAAAATGCTAGACCAACACATGTAAAAGACTTGTGCAAAGTTAAAAATGGTGTGGATACTCATTATTATATTCCTCTAATAAAGTGTAGCACAGTTCCAATGATTGAATGTCAAGGAGATGACTTCTGATAGAGAGGGTAGTGTTTCTCCTGAAGGGATTGGGGTCATTTGCTGAGAAGGGTGGGTGTTGGACTTTTCTTTGAGGCAAATGAGCATCAACTTGGGGGAGTCAGCCTCATGCTCTGGGCTTCTTACATCACCAGAGTCTTATGCAGGCGTCCCTCCCATCTCTTGATCCCTTAGGGTGTCACTAATTTATTATGTCTAAAACATGTGGTCATCAGGTGGTGCTTGTAAGTAGAATAAAATATTTCCACTGCTTTTTTTGAATGCTACCTAAGCCCTTTTGACCTATCTTAAGAAAATAATAGCCACTTGATAAAATATGTTTGGCCCAGGTAATTGAGGACAGGACTCACTGCTCACTTGGGCCCACATTTCTCTTCCACAATTGCCTCTGACCAGCAGATGTTGATTCTCATGGTGACTTCCTGTCTTCTACACCTGCAGGTGGAAACTATGGGGTTAATCCAGACTTAAAATGCTTCGAAACATCACTTTATCAGCCAGCAATGGTCAGAGATTTTAAGGTGGTCGTGATTTTCTGTGGGTTGTGGGTTTTGTTTTCTCAGCAAAAATGACACAGTTGCTGTCAAGGGTTCCCATGGACACATTTTTGTTACTGTGACACAGTGTAAAACTACTAACAATGCAAAGTAAGGGGGTCATACACAGCTTGTCCACTTTAAGGTAGGATCTCTTTACTTGGGGTTTGTAGTCACTGAAATTATATAATTATGTGCATTTATCTGGGTAGAAAGCACACATCTCTCATTAGACTTTGAAATGGTGCCAAGACTTCTCAAAAGATAAAGAGTTCCTGAAATGGAGACACATTTTACATCAATTTACAAAGATGTGTCATTAAAAATTAGCACTTTGCTACAAAATTTTAAATATGCATATTAAAAAATGTGAATAATTTTAAAAGTAAATGTAATACCTTTTATATTTAGAACTTAAGAAGTTTGTAAGTAATTAATTCCATGTATTAAAGTGCTTCCAAACCAGGCACTCCCATTCCCTGAATAGTTTAGTATGCATGGTTGCCTTACTGGGATCCAAAATGTGGATTCTAATTCATTTGTAACACACTGGTTGAACCTGTGCCATGTGCCATATACTGTGACAGGACAACTGCCCCAAAACTATATTTAGGGACTTATAAGGAATTCACAGTCCAGTTAGCAGAAGCTAACAATGCTGCCTGTTTTGAGAAAAGTACATGTATGTAGATGACTCATGAGCTAGATAGGGGTTCAAAGAAATTGTTGAACAGGCAATTCTTAAAATATATCCAGGCTGAGTTTCAGGAGTTAGCTAGGTAACAGGGACAGTGAATGGAGAGGCATAGAGACAGCAGGAGCAATTTCATGAGCCTGCTCAGACTTCAGTGTATATAGGTATTTTTTGGAGTGTGATAAATTGCAGATTCTGATTCTGTGGATCTGGGTGGGACTGAGAATTTGCATTTCCAAGAAGCTGCTAGGTGATACACAGTTGGCTGACCCCAATTTGAAAGGAAGAGGTTTACCAGAACATTTGGGACCAACATGTAGCTCAGGGTGGCTGGGGCTCAGAGAGGGGATCAGGGTACCTGAACAGTCCCTCTCTCTGAAGTATCAAACCTACAGAAAAGTAGAGAATAATACAAACATGTATCATCCAGATTTTACAAATGTTGACATATCTTCTTCATGTTTTTCAAAGATATGGTAGGAATTCCTTCATGCTTTCTAACAGCTCCCACCCTCTCCTCAACAGGACTCTGACCTGGTGTCTATTCATTCTAACATGCTTTTATATTTTCACAAGTGTGTGTAAATAATCAATATTTAGTGGTGTTTTGCATTTTATATAAATACCACAGTTTTCTGCAGCTAACATCTTTTCTCGATTCTATGTTTTCAAAATTTGTACTGGCTGATATTTGGAGACATAATACGCATATTTTGAGCTGCTATTTTAGTGGTATTCTATGGATTTTACTACAGTGTATTCATCCATTTCCCTATTTATAAAGATTTAGGTTGTTTCCTATTATTCACCCTTAAAAACAGTGATTTGGAAGGATTTTTATGTATACTAGAAACTAATCCTCTATCACCTGCAAATACGCTGGTGGCTTGTTTTGTTATTGGTATTGGTTTTAACTTTGTTTACTGTGCCTGTCGTTACAGGAAAGTATTAAATTTTAATGTAGTCAATTTGTCAGTCTTTTTCTATTGTTCATTGTGCTTTCTTACATTTTGTTTAAGGAATCATAAAAGTGTGCTCTTTAATTCAGGGTTTTGCAAAAAATTGGAATCATTTTAGAAGAGTTAACACAACATTGTGGGTGAACCCCACTGCAGTTTTCTTAACTCTTTTCTTAACTGATGTCTTTTTACAGTAATGCTGCTTAGATGTGGTTTTGTATGATCTCTGTTTCTCTAAAGAAACAGAGAAACAGGACTGGTAAATTCTTGATAGAAATTAAGGCAAGTCTTGGTGCTGTCCTCTTTATTTCTTAATCTTCTTTTGGTTCTTAAGTGTGTTGCCCACTTCTGGGGTCTTTGGCTGCAAGATGGGAGCCCTAACTCTCACAGAATCTTCTGAGCAGTTCACAATGACACTGGACTCACTCCCAAGAGTACAAACATCTCCTAGTCATGGGTCCTTTCTCTTGGATCTAGTGCAATGGTTCATGACAATCCTATGTCAGATTTTGTTGTGTGTGTAGTCCCTTTTTGTGCACTTTTGGAGCAGGCTCTAACTATCTGCCAAATATAGGCAGAGCCCTTTGTGAATTCCCATAGCATCACTCTTCTTTGCATAGTCGTTTTCTTGAGACTGGCCCTCACTTGTGTTAGTAATTGCCTCCAGAATCTTTGTTCATGAAGAAACTGAAGAGAACCAAAGTTTTGACACCCTTATGCTACATTTTTGGAATATTGATATTGTTTTTTAAGAAACAAGATTGAGTAAGAACCTTTACCTTTCCTTCGTTTCTTGCCCAAGAGATTCAGACAGAGAAACTGGCTTGGGGAAGGAGATCTTAGGATGTCAACTTAGCCTGATTTGAACTAAGTATGGTAAACAGGAAGGCCTTAGGCAGGGGCATGAGAGCTGATATCCACCTTGTCCACTGTTTCTGATTTGCCTGGCAAAAGTCTCTTGCCATGTGTGTTCCACTCTTCCTCATCTACCTGTAAACCACTCACTCTGGCTTCTCAAATCAAAGGCCTCTCTTCCTATGTTCAAAAATACCCAATGTTGGCTCACTGTCTTTGGAATTTTCATGCTTATGTGAATTTCCCATGTGCATACATTAAAATTTTGATTTTTCTCCTGTTAATCTCCCTGTTAATTTGATTATTAGCCCAGCTAGAGGAACCTAGAAGGTAGAAGAAAAAATATTTTATTTTTAGCCCCCACAAAACTTTACAAGGACACTTTGAACACTTGTGTACTGAACTAAATATTTGGAGGACAGAGTAAATATAGTGTAATTTCTTTAGGTCACCTGTCCTTTGAGGTAAGTGGTTTACCTTCTTATTTTCATTAGTACCTTATTCCTGGGGTCTTGGACCCTGCTCTTCTTTCCCTCCATCAGAGGTCATTGCTCTCCCCAACAGGATCAGCTAACTCTGTCACTGGCCTGCCCTCCTAGACTAAGTTTCCAACTTCTGTGAGGTTCAAATGCTCTCATTCACAGGGACCAACATTTTGGTAACTCTGCCTACCAGACCACCACATCTTACATGCCTCTTATCCTTTCTTATTACCCAACACAGAAGCCCTCTTTATCATCTATCATTTCTTAACTTCTCATCCTTAAGGTTAGCAAGATTAAAATGTGGGGTATGAATATGTTGCTTTGATTATTGAACATGTTAGGTACAAAGTTTATTTATAAGTTGATTATGGTTCAAGTTTTACAATTTATGTATTTGCAACATTATGTCCTTCTGTTGGTTCAACACATCACAAAACTATTGACTGATGTGAAAATATTTCCCTCTCTGGAGAGCTGGAAACTTCCCTGCAGACCCAGACATCCAGCTCTTCTATTGTTATTCCCAACCCATCAAGTATGGACACCTTTGTACTTCCGACTCCCCACTGTGTATTCCCTACACTTTTTTGCTGTAACAGAAGTCTGACTCTGCTGAGGATATCAGGCTATTCCTTTCCCAGCAGCCTTCACCAATGGCTGCTCTATATTCTCCTCAGACCTCGGGATCAGCACTAGCAGTTTTCTCCTCCTAGTCATTTCTCCTCCTTTGAGACTCACATTGTCTGGCTACTCCATATTCTATCCTCTGATGTGCTGTCATCTAATGCCTCCTGGTCAGTCCCTCTCATCTGTGCTTTAAATACTTAAGCAAGTGCTCATTGTCACCACTCTAAGTCCTACTACAGTTCTGGTGACTTCAATGATTATATGGCTGACCCAGCCCTAGAATTCTGACTTCTCAGTTCCTTGAGTTCCTCAACTCCAGTAACCTCCCCCGCCACCCCCACTACATAGCTATCTCTCCCCCGGCAACAACTGTATTAGTCAGCTCAGGCTGCCAGAGCTATTTATATACATAGGGACTGCCCCCCTATAACCTTATTTAACCTTAATTAACTCTTGCCAACTCTATTTCCAGATATAGTCATATTGAGGGTTAGGGCTTTAACATATGAATTTGGGAGACACAAGTCAGTTCATAACAATGACCTGACCTCACTGTTACCCTAAATGGCATCAACTCTGAGATTGATTATTATATTTTGAATACAGCTTTGCTTCCAGATCCCTAACTTAGGTACTTAGGTTCTGCCTTTAGGAGGCAGTTAGATAGGCATGAGCAGAGCAAGGATGGTGGTCCAGGTACAGGAGATCACCAGGACAGAAAGTCCTGGGTACCTAACAATGAACAAAACTAGGAAAACAAAGACCTTGTCCCTGACTTTTCCTATTACTGGTCATGCAGTTTAGACCTTCCCCTGACCTTTCATCTCCTGGCATGTTGCTAGTTATGCAGTAGACTCTCTTGGAGGAGGAACAAGGGGCTGAAGCATGGCCTTATGGGACTTCCATTTGGGCCCTTGCACAACCATGTCCTTAAGCATTAACCCCTAAGGATAACATCTAGACCTCAGTTGTGTTTCTGCTCCAGGCCAGGAAAAGCAGCAAAACCAGACAAGTCATTCCAGACTGACATCGGGACCAGCTGCATTAACTAATGACCTCCCCACCCCACCACCACCCTGGTGACAGTCAATCAGTGGAGACCACAACCCTTAAAGGACACACTTGGAAAGCTGATGAATATTTCACTGAGATCCTCACCTGGAACTTCCCTTAAAATATTTACCCTTAAAAGCTCTCAGGACAGAGAACCCGATGCAGCTCTCTCCATGTAGCTCGCCAGTGCCTTTCCCTACCTCCTTCCCCCAGGCATGTTTTCCTTGCCTCTGTCTTTCACCAAAGCTCCAAGGGCCCTTCTTTTGCCTCTGTAAATTGTTTCCTAAGCCCATTTCTTCTACAGCCCAGTGCTTCTACCTTTGTGACTTTTTAAGTAAACTTTAAAAAAATATTTTATTGATTATGCTATTACAGTTGTCCCAATTTTTCTCCCTTTGTCCCCCTCCAGCAATGTCCCCCTTAGTTCACGCCCATGGGTCATGCATATAAGTTCTTTGGCTTCTCCATTTCCTATGCTATTCTTCACAGGCCCTGTCTATTTTGTACCTACCAGTTATGATTCTTAATCCCTGCACATTTTCCCCCATTCTCCCCCTTACCCCTCCCAGCTAATAACCCTCCAAATGATCTCCATATCTATGATCCTCGTCCTGTTCTGCTTGTTTGCTTAGTTTGTTTGTTTTTTTTAGATTCAGTTGTTGATAGTTGTGAATTTGTTACCATTTTACTGTTCATAGTTTTTATCTTTTTAAAAAATAAGTCCCTTTAACATTTCATGTAATACTGGCTTGGTGATGATGAACTCCTTTAACTTTACCTTGTCTGGGAAGCACTTTATCTGCCCTCGCATTCCAAATGATAACTTTGCTGGATACAGTAATCTTGGTTATAGGTCCATGCACCACTTTGAATACTTCTTGCCAGCCTCTTCTAGCCTGAAAAATTTCTTTTGAGAACTCAACTGTCAGTCTTATGGGAACTCCTTTGCAGTTAACTCTCTGCTTTTCTCTGGCTGCTTTTAAGATTGTCTGTTTATCTTCAACCTTTGGCATTTTAACTATGATGTGTCTTAGAATGGTCCTCTTTGCTTCCAACTTGTTTGGAACTCCCTGTGCTTCCTGGATTTGTATGTCTATTTCTGTCACCAAATTAGGGAAATTTTCTTTTATCATTTTTTCAAATAACTTTTCAATTTTTTGCTCTTCCTCTGCTCTTTCTGGTATCCCTATGATTCGGATGTTGGTGCCTTTGGAGCTGTCCCAGAGGCTCGTTATACTATCCTTTCTTTTTTTTTTAAATTCTTTTTTCTTCTTGCTGTTTTCATTGACTGCTTAATTCTTTTTTATATTCCAAAACATTGATTTGATCCTAGCTTCATCCCCTCCACTGCTTGTTCCCAGTCATTTTTTCTTTATTTCACTTAGTGTAAACTTTATTTCTTCCTAGGTCGTTTTAACTTTGTTGCTGTACTCAATGAGTTCTTCAGACATCCTGATCACCAGTGCTTTGAACTCATCAGATAGAATGGTTATTTCTGTTTCGTTGAGTTCTTTTTCTGGGGTTTATTCTGTTCTTTCATTTGGGCCATATTTCTTTGTTTCCTCAATTTGGCAGCCTTCCTGTGTTTGTTTCTGTGTATTAGATAGAGCTGCTTTGACTCCCTGTCTTATTAGTGTGGGCTATTGTAAAAAAAGCAACTGTAAATTGTGTGGAGCAGAGTCTTAGGTAATCGCTAGGGCGGGGCTACCTGTCTCACCTCCTTGTGGTTCTGTGTGGGGTGAAGGTTCAGAGAGGGGACAATGCTGCTGCCTGGAGGTTTGCCTGGCATGTGCACTGTATGACTGGCACACTTCCAGCTGTTACCCTGGTGCTGAATCCCAGATGGGGTGCGTCTGCGTACATTTTAAGTCCATGTGGGCACCTTAAGTGGAGTCTCCTGAAAATCCAGAAGTTTCTTATGCCAACCCACCCCCCACTGAATTTTATGGCCAGAAGTTATGGGGACTTATCTCTCTGGGCTGTGCTGTCTGGCCTGGGGCTGGCATCACTTGCTCTCAATGTATCCTTCCCAATTTTTATCCACCACATGTGGATACTGCTCCACCACTGCTCTACCACTGCCACTTCTCCATGCCAAACCATGTCTTCATGCCTCTCCACCCATCTCCGCATCTCCACCCCTCCTACCTGTTTGGATGAATGTGGCTACTTTAAATCCTTGGTTGTTGGATTTCCATACAGCTCAATTTTCTGACAGTTGTGGGTGTTATTTGTTTTGAGGTCTAGTTGTACTTCTTTCTGTGGTTGTGCAAGGAGGCAAAATGTGTTTACCTATGCCTCCACCTTGACAGGAATCTCTAAACTTTCTCTTATAGTTTGAGCCTTGGCTCTGAATTCTTTCTTAGCCAGAACTCAAGTACTGAGATTACTGAATCAAGGTTATAGAACTCAAATACCAAGGTTACTTAGCTAGAATTCAAGTAGTGAGGTTGCTGACTCCACTGGTCTAATACCTGGTGCCATTTCACCAACACTCCCACTATACCTGTTTTCAACTTTACTAGGACTTTTAGTAGGTTAATTTTTCTTTTTTTCCATAAGGATTTCATTTATTTTTAGAGAGAGAGTAAGTGATGGAGAAAGAGAGAGAGAAACATTGATGTGAGACAGAAACATCGATCCTTTGCCTCTCTCATATACATCCTGACCAGGGACTGAACCTGCAACTCAGGCATGTGCCCTGACTGGGAATCGAACCAGTGACCTTTTGCTTCATGGAATGGCACCCAACCAACTGAGCCACACCAGTCAGGGCAGCAGTTTAACTTTTTTATGCATCTACTTTTCTTTTCCATCCTGCTTCTGCTGGCTTCATTTATCCCTTCTCTTACATAAACTATGTGGCTCACCATTTTCAACCATATCTACCTAACATCCCAAACTCCATTGTTGTTCTAATATACCTTACCTTCCTGCCTCCCTCAGTTTCTATTCCTGGATCATTCTTACTCTCCCCTTTGTGCTCCTAAGCCTAGGCTGCAAGCCTTGCTGGATAAAAGCATTTTATAGTGCAGGTGGTGTTAGTACAAGCACATGGTCAGCTCAGCCATTTGCACAACATGGCAGCCTTTGATATTTCCAAAGTCAATGCCTACTTTCACTCTTTATAGCATCTAATTTAGGCCTATTCTTCTCATCTCTGCATACCACCCCCCGAACATTTAGTACTTTGAGCACAGCAGCAGCTGCACACATAATGAAAACTCCTGCTGAAGTGAGCCCTCCACACACCTCCTGCTGCCCTGGTTTACACTTGTAAGCATGGGAAAAGCTATTTTCTGGGTGTTTTAATACCCCTCTATCCTTTCAACAACAATTTTACAGTTTTCTGGCACCAACAAGATGTCCCACAATTCAACTCAATACTGGCACTAACTACTCAGAGTTCTCACAGACCCTTAGAAGTTAAGGGGCTCATTCTCACAAGATTTTCCCCACTTCAGATGCTACCACAAGTTCCAGGTCCCCAGGTGATCTGTACTTCTGTCCAGATTGGCTATAAATTCAGGGGTTCCCACTATGCTTCCTTAGGTTCAACAATTTGCTAGAACAACTCACAGGACTCAGGAAAATACAATACTTACAATTAAAGTTTTGTTACAAAGGATACAACTTAGGAAGAGTGAATGGGAGAGATCAATAGGGTAAGGTCTGTGGAGCTTTCAGGTACAGGTACTTTGCCCCTGTTGAGTCGGGGTGCCCCACCCTCCTGGTACATCAATATGTTCACCACCCAGGAAGTCCCTGAACCTCATTGTTCAGGGTTGTTATGGAAGTTTTATTACCTAGACACAATTGATTAAATCATTGGCCATTGGTAGCTGAACCCAGTCTCCAGTTCCTCTTCTCTCTCAGAAGGCCAGGGAGTGGGGCTGAAAATTTCAGCCCTTTAATCACATGGTGGTTCTTCTGTCGATTAGTCCCATCCTAAAACTATCTAGGAGCCCATGGAGAGCCTCCTAATTAGCATACACTCAAGTGTGGTCAAAAAGGACTCATCGTGAATAACAGAAGATACTCCTATACTCAGGAGTTACCAACAATTTTAGATGATCTGTGCCAGAAACCAGGAACAAACAACAAATTCTTTTCATTTTATTATACCACCCCCACCTTGTTTTTCCTAATCCTACTCACACATTTTGTTAAGATTAATCATCTGGGTGAAATATGTTTTCTACCTATATATTACCTGCAAATTCTTGGCAGATACAGTGGCCATCATTGGTCCTCCATACACATGTACTATCATCACAACATTCATAGCACTGCATTGCATCCTGTGTGCCTGCTTGTGTTCTTCTTCTCTACATTGTAGGCTTCTTGAAGCAGAAATGTCCTGTTCACCCCTCCATCTCTGCCATTCTAGCCCAACATTGGGCCCATAGTTTCTGTCAATCATTTTTTGGTGGATTAGTGAATGGTTCCATCTGTCATTCTGGGCATCCATTCATGCAGCATCTCATATGGGAGAGACTGCACTAGGTATTGGGCCCACAAAGTCACTGCTAGCTAGCACCCGACACTCCACTGGGCTTTGATTTCATCCTGAAGTAGACGGAAGAACAACCTAGGCTTACCTGTATTTCTGACACACCCAGGACATGCCTCCCAAATAACACAGATTTTCTCACAGACACTGAGACAAGTTGTGGCACTGACAACCTCACTGTGGTTTTCAGGCTGGAAAGGTCCTGCCGCTCTGCCTTTACATTCCAGGGACCTTCTTGGTCTCTTGCCTAAGACCTGGGAGCAGTTGATTCTGAATAGTTTATCACTAAAAAATAACAGAAACTCTCTCTGCAGATCTTTCTCTCTTCCTGAGAACCAAGGAAATAGAGGTTAGGTGCTCCAACCCTACCTGGTTCAAATTACTTCACTCTGTACTTGTCTCTGTTTCTGCATTGTAAAATGGATGTTTTAATAATGCCTCTTAAAATTGACTTGAGGGTTTCTAAGTACATAATAAATTTAATATGCAATTAGCATTCCTTCTTTATAATCTTCCTTTTATGGGGAAAATAAAATATATTCCCATACAAAGGAATGCTAGGGGCACACAGTAAAAACTACTAAAAAAGAAATGGGAGAATGACTCTTTAATGTACATATTTTTATTTTTTACATTTAAAAAAGATATTTCATTGATTATGCTACTAGAGTGGTCCCATTCATCCCTCTTTATTACCCTCTGCCTTGCAACCCCCTCCCACCAGCATTCCCCTCTTAGTTCATGTCCATAGATCATACATTTAAGTTCTTTGGCTTTTCCATTTTCTATACTATTCTTAACCTCCCCCTGTCTATTTTCTACCTACCATTTATGCTTTTTATTCCCTATACCTTTTCTCTCATTCTCCTCCCCCTCCCTGCTGATAACTGTCTATGTGGTCTCCTTTTCTCTGATTCTGTTCCTGTTCTTGCTGTTTGCTTCGTTTGTTTTTTATTTTTGTTTTTGTTTTAGGTTCTTGTTGATAGTTGTGAGTTTGTCATTTTACTGTCCATATTTTTGATCATCTACTTTTTCTTAGGTAAGTCCCTTTAACATTTCATATAATAAGGGCTTGGTGATGATGAACTCCTTTAGCTTGACTTTATCTGGGAAGCACTTTATCTGTCCTCCCATTATAAAGGATAACTTTGCTGGATAGAGTAATCTTGGATGTAGGTCCTTCTCTTTCACAACTTGGAATACTTCTTTCCAGCCCCTTCTTGCCTGTAATGTTTCTTTTGAGAAATCAGCTGACAGTCTGATGGGAACTTCTTTGTGGGTAACTGTCTCCTTTCCTTTTGCTGCTTTTAAGATTCTCTCCTTATCTTTAATCTTGGCTAATGTAATTATGATGTGCCTTGGTGTGTTCCTCCTTGGGTCCAGCTTCTTTGGGACTCTCAGAGCTTCCTGGACTTCCTGGAAGTCTACTTCCTTTGCCAGATGAGGGAAGTTCTCCTTCATTATTTTTTCAAGTAAGTTTTCCATTTCTTGCTCTTCTTCTTCTCCTTCTGGCACCCCTATGATTTGGATGTTGGAATATTTAAAGTTGTCCTGGAGGTTCTTAAGCCCTTCCTCATTTTCTTGAATTATTGTTTCTTCATTCTGTTCTGGTTGAATGTTTATTTCTTCCCTCTGGTCCAAACTGTTGATTTGAGTCCTGGTTTCTTTCCCTTCACTGTTGGTTCCCTGTACATTTCTCTTCATTTCACTTTGCATAGCCTTCACTTCTTCCTCCATTTTGTGACCATATTCAACCATTTCTGAGAGTATTCTGATTACCAGTGTTTTGAACTCTGCCTCTTATACATTGGCTATTTCTTCATTTGCTTGGTTCTATTTTTGGAGCTTTGATATGTTCTTTCATTAGGGTCATATAGTTTTTTGTCTTGGCATACCAATTATGTTGTAAGGGGTGGATCCTTAGGTATTTGCCATGACGGGGCTACCCAGGTGACTACATGTGGTGCTATATGTGGGCAAGGGGTCAGAGAGGAAACAATGCCACTTGCTCAGCTGTTGGTTGGCTTTCAGTCACTCCCCCTGCTACCTGCAAGAACACTGGGCCCTTCTGATGCTGATTCCAGGGTGAATGGGTTCCAGGGTTCCTATATCCCAGGAACCCTGTGGGTCTCTCTACCAAACTCTCCTGTGAGGCGGGGAGTTTCTTCCAATGCCACAACCTCCACTGGTTTTTGCAGTCAGAGGTTTTGCAGCTTTCTCTCCCTGTGCTGGAACCCTGGGTTGTGCTGTCCGTCTTGCTACCCAGTTGTTACTCCCAGTTTTTCCACATGCAAGTGAGGGACTGCTAGACACTGCCTTGCCAATTCAGGTCCTCCAGCTACCACCTTGCCACATATCCTTTCTACCCTGGCTGCCTGTCTCTGCCCCTCCTACCGGTCTAGGTGAATGTTTCTTCTTTAACTCCTTGGTTGTCAGACTTCCATACAGTTCAATTTTCTGGCAGTTCTGGTGATTTTTTTTGTTTTTAAATTTGTTGTTATCCTTCTTTTGGTTGTATAAGGAGGCAACGTGGATCTACCTACACTGCCATCTTGGCTGGAAGTCCTTAATGTATATATTTTAAAATTAATTTTTTCACTTGTCTTGAGTTTTAACCATGTATATTTATTTAAAAAAACACTTCACTGTACCTGACAGATTTCAAAAATCTCTCCTCTGTGTGTATCTCTGTTACCTGCAGTGGACCACACACACACACTTTTACCCTCCTCTAACTCTCCCACCCTCCTCTACCCTCTACTCTCCTGTATCACACCATTACACATGGATCACAATAAAGATATCCAGTGGCTTGTCTTGGAACTTTCATGCCAATCTTGGTTGAGATAGAAAATGAGCATTTGAATGAATGGCTGGGGTAGAACACATCCCAGCAACAATGCCCTGTTTATGTGACCTTTATGCTCATCAGTGATGACAATGAAAAACAAACATCAAAGCAGAGCTTGATTTAAAATGATTTGAATATATTATAGCAAATTAATTCCACAGAGGCTTTCCAACCAGACTAATCAGGCATTTGAAAATAATTTATATTAAACGAGTCTCTGAAATGTACCAGGACATTAAAAATGACAGTGATTTGTGTTTACTTCATGTTTTGCATTAAAAAAATAGAAAGCTTCACAATTTATATCTTGGGTAACAGCATTTTTTAGTCCCATGATTAGTTCTGTGTGCATCCAACATCACATCTAATTCTCATGTTTTGTATTTCGGATAGCCTCCTCTTTCAAAAAGCCAGCTAATTTATGCATTTACAGACACAAAGACAAAAATAAATGAAGTGGCTCCTGCTTTGGTGCCCTCAGGTGATGAGATGTGGGAGAAAGGAACAAGAAAAGGAAGACCTCACTGGCATCTCTGGCTCTGGGAGCTTGACAACACCCCTCATGGTTCATCAAAATCATCCCACACATAACTTTAGTTTTTTAAAAATTATTTTTAGAGAGAAAAATAAGGGATGGGAAGGAGGAAGAAAGGGAGACAAATATTGATGTGCAAGAGAAACATCCACCAGTTGCCTCTCGCAAGCCCCCAACTGGGACCTGGCTGTCAACCCAGGCATGTGCCCTAGACTGGGAATCAAACCAGTGATCCTTTGGTTCACAGACTGGCACTCAGTCCACTGAGCCATACCAGCCAGGGTCCACACATAACTTTAATGCAGGAGATTGTATGCCAAGCTTTGGCAACACAGAGATTAAGAAGATGTATTCCTGGCTCTCAAGGAGTTCATTGTCTAATGATAGAGACAAAATAGAATCATGTAATTATAATACCTCATGGGATGTGCTAATGACAGAATGAAAAAGTGCCATTAGAGCACACAGAAGTGAAAGGTATGTAAACATAGGCAAAGTTGCTTGTAACTATTTGTAGGTTATCTTAAGTACTTGCTTTGCCTGAGATGATGTGTGGTGGTCTCCTGTTCATTTGTTTGCAGTTCAAGGTATGATGCTCAAGGCATGAAGTCTAGCAATGCTTCCTTAGCAATGCTTTGTGCTTATGTGCAGGAATCCAATCCTGGTCACTTAGTATCAGGCACAATGCTCATTTCTGTGAATACTGAGGATTGACAGGAAAGTAGTTTATTCATTAAGTAGAGCTTCCCATCTTCTGATATTATGATTCTTCATCCTTGGACAATGTACCCCAATCCTGGAGAGTGCTAGTAGGGTTACAGAGAGCCTAGAAAACTGAAAACAAGAGCCCAGTGACTGACTCCTAGAGCCCCAGGTAATGTGAGCTGAGTCTGCCCCTGCCCCTGAGGTAGATCCCACCACCTTATCAGGCCATGTTGAGAATGAACACAGCTGAGAGTCCTCTGCAACACAATATTTGCTATATTTGGTCTTCAGTCTAAAACAATGACCAACAAAAAGGATGCTACTTTTTCTGTACTTCCTAGCAGGCAAGAGGTTTGTAGGAGGGGTGTATGCTCAGAGATGATGATAGAGCTGGGCTTCAGTTGTTTGACTTGGGGGCCTGGAAGGCTGTGACTAGGAATTCCTTAGGTGTGCAGGGAACAACAGTGTCTCCCCCTTCATGACTGGATTTGACCTTTTGTACAACTCTGAGAAAAGATTATGTCTGCCCTTGCCCCTCCATTCCCCTTGACAATACTGAGACCCATAGTGGTTAAATGGCTTCCCAAGGAAGAAGGGCTAGGATGAGAGCACAAGTTGATCTGACTGAGGTCTAGAGCTCATTCCATGATATCACAGCCACCTGAACAAGGGTCATGGGAGAGATGCTATTGTGGACTGAATTGTGGAAAAATTTCACATGTTGAAACCGTAACTAACCCCCAATGTGACTGCATTTGGAGATAGGGCCTTTAGGGAGGTAATTAAGGTTAAATGAGGTCATGAGGGTGAGGCTCTAATTCATTAGAACTGGGGTCCTAAGAATAGGAAGAGATGCCAAAGATCTTTCTTTCTTCCCCATATGTATGCAGGAAAGAGACCACATGAGGAAGTAGCAAGAAGGTGGCTGTCTGCAAACCAGGAAAAAGAGCTCTTAGTAGAAACCAAATTTGCTAGCACCCTGATCTTGGACACCTCCAGAACTGTGAGAAAATAAATTTCTGTTGTTTAAGTCACACAGTCTGTGACATTTTGTTATGGCAGCCTGAACTGACTAATATACAGGTATGGGAAAAAGTAGGTTTACAGTTGTGAAACACAGAGTTTAGTCTTGTATTATCATTTATTTATTAATCATTGTGTTTATAATTATTATTAACCTACTTTTACCCACCCCTGTAGATTCTGGTATAGAGAAGTGAAGCGCTACTGTAACAAATATGTAAAAATGTGCAAGTAGCTTTGGAACTTGTTAGTGGGTAGAGGGTGAAAGGGTGTTAAGATGCATGTTAGAAAAACCCTAGACTGCTTAAGGGGACTGCTGGCAGGTACATGGGTGTTAAAGGTGATTCTGGTCCATTCTCAGGAAGGAGAAGAGCTGAAGAGAAAGCCTCTGTGGTCTTAGAGAACACATATATCATTGTGAACAGAGTGCTGGTAGAAATATGGATGTTAAAGGCCATTCTTATGAAGTCTCACACAGAAATGTGGAACGTGTTAATGGAAACTGGAGGAAAAGCAATCCTTATAAAGTGGCAAAGAACTGTGCTAGTGTTTTCCGGAAGGTTGAACTTGAAAGCAATAAGGTTGGATATTTAGTTGAGAAGATTTCTAAGCAAAACATTTAAGAAGTAACTTGGTTTGCTTATGGTAAAATACAAGAGGAGAAAGATAAATTAAAAGCAAGAATGCAAACACGTATTTGTAGCCCTATGTTCATAGCAGCATTATTCACAATAGCCAAAAGGTGGAAGCAACCCAAGTGTCTGCCCACAGATGAATGGATGAGCATAATGTGATATACATATAAAATGGAATGTGATTCACTTTTAACAAGGAAGGGAATTCTGACACATGCTACAACATGGCTGAACCTTGAGTTTTTCCTCAGTGAACTAAGCCAGTCACAAAAGGACACATGTATGATTCCACTTATATGAGGTTCCTAGAGTAGTCAGATTAACAGAGACAGAAAGTAGAATGGTGGTGGGTGCCAGTGGCTGGAGATGGGGAGGAGGGAATGGGGAGTTAGTGTTTGATGAGCACAGAGTTTCTGTTTGGCAAGATGAAAAAGTTTTAGAGATGGAAGGTAGTAATGGCTACAGAACAATGTGAATGTACTTAATGCCACTGAACTCTACACTTGAACATTATTAGAATGGTAGATCTTATGTATATTTTATAATTAAAAATACTAATAAAATATTTTAAGAAAAGAAAGAGAAAATCTCTCCAACTAATTCAAATGCCACTAAAATTTGCCCTAAACTATTTACCTCTCTTGCCCCCCAGGGCCTGAGAGTCCCTCATTTCTTCACCCTTTCCCTCCAATCTGTTATGGTGTCCTATCTTCCTTACCTTCAGGTTGTCTGTTCTTTTTCATCGCCACCTTGCTACTGCAGTCCAGGCCCCCAGCACCTTGTGCCTGCCATGTGCCTCCCTGGTGGGTATCCCTGCAGTCTCTGGTCTGTTTCCTGTTTGGCCTGCTGAAAAAGCTGGTGTCTCTGAATTACCCACCTAATGCTTTGTATTTCAAGGCTTTCCATGTCTTTTGGCACCTGGCCCCACCCAACTCATTAACCCTGTTTACCAGTAGTCCCAGCACACACCCTCAGTCCAGTCAGGACAGCATCCTTGAAATGCTCTGAGGCACAATGCTCTTCCCCACCTGTACACCTTTTCTTCCAAAATTACCCTCACAACCACACTTCTTCCTTTCTGTGCTCCATCTGCTTAAGTCCCAACCCCATATTCTCCACCTACTCCTGTCCCTAGTCATCTTTCCATCTCTCAACTGCTTTTGCACCCACATCACTCAATGAAGCACCTAGCTGCTGTCTTCAACATTTTTGTGCCTCCACAGGGAAGGAGGAAACTGCTAAACTGCTTCATGTTATAGAGCACTTTGTGTTTCTTTTGACCTAGTAGAGTCCCAAACTCCCAGTAGGTATTTAATAGCTGTGAGCTGATTGATATGAATAGGTTTCAACTTAGGCAGCTGAGCTGAGCAAACATCAGATTACTAACCAGCTTCCAAAATATTGGCTGTGCTATTTTAAATCTATTTAGGATATGCAGTCCTGGCCTGAGGGTGCCTGCCAGTGGCAAAAATGTGCTGGGTCTCCTCATTTGAAAAAAGGCAGCTTTCAGGGTCACTCGAGGGCAAGGCTGGGAGCATCAAAGCATGTGTGAGACAGAGGAGCTGTTGAATAGGACACTTCATTCTTCTGAAGAAACACTACTCTATAGAAAGATAGCTTGGATTCCTGACCCTCAACACTCACTGGTGGTTTGGAAAGTAGGTGCTGGGTGGTTGGAGCCCAGACTATCTCAGGGCAACAGTGAAGGTCAAGGTTGAAGATTTCCTCACCTTCTCAGCGTCATATGGTCACTGCCTCTCCCTGCCCAGCCTCCCTTTCATTAAAGCTGCATCAATCTGGACAAATGAAACAATCTGAAAAATCATGAGGCACACTTCTGGGTAATGAGAAATTGACCTTCGAGTATTCAATGGACTGATGCTCACTTACCAAATACTTGCTGACCTCCTCTCTGTGCCAGACGCTGGGGTAGAGGATCAAGACAGTGTGCCCTCCTGGTGCTTGTATCTCTAGTCTATCACACCTGTGATGTTGCTATGTGTTAGGCATCATGCTAGACACTGGAGAGTCTTTGATAAAAATAACACAAGTTTTACAAGAAGGGACTTTTTGTCAGGGAGGAAATCATTATCAGGAGGCAGTTACCATGCCACGTGTGATGAGCATTCTAAATAGTACAGTATTTAGGACTTAGTGCTCATATGTCATCCACTTGGACAAAGAAGAAATTAAAACTCTTTAATAGGGGCACATTTCATTTTTTATTTTGTTTTTCAAATTCTGTATGATTTAAAAAAATATTTACTTATTTTTAGAGAGGGGGAAAGGAGGGAGAAAGAGAGGAAGAGAGACAAAAATGTATGGTTGCCTCTCATGTGGCCCCACTGGGGACCAGGCCCACAACCCAGGCATGTACCCTGACTAGGAATCAAACTGGCATCCCTTTGTTTCACAGCCTGCACTCAATCCACTGAGCTATACCAGCTAGGGTCAAATTATCTATGATTTTTAAAAACTGCTCTTTTTTATAGCATTGTTGAAATGCCATTCTATTTTGACCAGATCTCAGCTTCTTGCCTTCATTGTCAACACTACAGGCCTACATAGACTATGTCTCTTACAGATATATTTGATGATTTTCAGCACCTGGTCATGGGATTGTCCTATTTGGTTATGGTCCCAAAAGTCTGGTGGCAAAAAGCCCATTCCCATCCAGGCAGAATGAGGATTCTGCTAAAGCACCACTAACAAGACTGGAAAGACTATTTCCTGTCTTATGAGGATTCCAGATGTTGTATACCAGGAGTGTCCAACCTTTTGGCATCTCTGGGCCACACTGGAAGAAGAGTTGTCTTGGGCCACACATTAAATACATTGCAGCATGTATCACAAAAGAAATCTCATAATGTTTTAAGTAAATTTATGATTTTGTGTTGAGCCACATTCATAGCCATCCTGGACCACATGTGGCCCTCAGGCCACGGGTTGGACACCCCTGTGAGGGTGGGATGTAGTTCTTGCCTTGAGCACAACTCATTGCATCTTGGAGAATGAGCACATTTTTCTGTTCCAAATAAGAGAACTGGCACTATCACCCATGCCTCACCCCCTATACTTTCTGCCCAGATGATCTTACAAAGCCCTACAATGACCTCATTCTATTGCTATTTGAAGAACAAAAGATTTGTCTGTACATAAATTGTTTCCCACCATTGAAATTAGTGTTTCAATTCTCAAAATTAAGGTTATTTTTTAAACAATTGTATCTATTAAGATGTACACGACCTGTGGGAAGGATACTTGAGAGTAGTGGTAGAAACACCTGGGAGCTTTCTAAAATGACAAAGGCCTCTCCAGATCAGCTAATCTGGATCTCTGGAAGGTGAGACAATGAGGACTTTTTTTCAAATTCCCTGAATGGATCTAATATGCAAAGGTTGGGAACTTCTGCCTTGGTTCATGGAATGCAGGAACACTGACAACAGTTAAATTCTTCAGATCAGTGAGTCCTCTTCAAGAGGAGAGCAGGACCCTGGGAATGGCCCTTCCCCCTAGGTACTCAAAGCATTGCTCTTGAACCAGCATTGCTTGGCCATTTGTTTTAGAAGTACAGAATCTTAGGTCCCACTGAAGACCTACTGGGTTAGCATATGCATGAAATAATATCCAAAAAATGACTCATGGGAACTTTATAGTTTAGAAGGGACTGTCCAAGATGCTTTTCAGTGTCTGCTTTGGTTGTCTGTTGACTGCTCAGTACTGTGGGCTCAATTGTATCTCCCTAAATTCATATGTTGAAGTCCTAATCCCCAGCACCTCAGAATGTAACCTAACTTGGAAATAGGGTCTTTATAGAGGAAATCAAATTAAAGTGAGGTCATTAGGGTGGGCCCCAATCCAATATGCCTGGTGTCCTTCTCAAAGAGGAAATTTGGACACAGAGAAACACATACAAACTGAATATGGTCATCTACAAGCCAAGGGGAGAGACCTGGGTGTGGATCTTTCTCTCACAGCCCTGAGAAGGAACCAATGCTACCATTACCTTGATCTTCACTATCTAGCTGCTATAACTAAGAGACAATAAATGTCTGTTTCAGCCACTTAGACTGTGGTACTTTATTATAGCAACCATATGGAACTAATTGACTTATGCTGTCTTTTATGTATTTTACATTCAAACTGGCAGTGACCAGCATAGGCCCATCAGCCACTGTCATCCCTGATCTGCCAAGCCCACAGACTGGATACTTCATGGGCCACTGGCCAGTCTATGGATTGGCTGCCCTGGGGTCAGAAGCCCAGCTGATTCCATCAGCTGTGGACAGGGTAGGGGTGAATCCCTGGCCACCTTTCTCTGGAAGGCTGAAGAGTTTCTGGGAATGGTCACAGAAGGGTATCCTCACTCTCACACAGTCCCTTAGTCAGTCTTGAGCACCCACCATGGCCAGCACATGGTATAGGACACTGTGGAAACTAAATTATTCTTGTCATTACTAAACTGTCCTGCAGACATTTGCAGACTGACTGGTGGAGAGGAAGTCTCAGTAACTCCTTAGAGTCTTTGCGAGCCCCTTGCCTCTCTTATGGCATCTGCTTATTGTTCACTTTCTTCAGCCAGTTTCGGTAAGATCCAGCCCCTCTCTGCCCCAAACTCAAATTCAACTTTAAGAGCTCAATGAGTAGCACAAACTTTACTAAAGGTTTTTTTGGGGGGAGATGGAGAAAATATTTGCATTACCCCACCTTCCCTAGAGACAACCTACTTTAATATGGCTTCCCAACTTCTCTCTTCCTTTGGACACCGCTAAATCCCTCTTCTTAACCTTCAGTGCCTCTCCACTTCATCTTAGCTTATCCCTCTCCACCAAACAAAAGCCAGTGATCAGCACTGTCAGAAGCTCCAGCCTGAGGCCCCCAGGAGCACACCTGTGCTCAGATAAGGTGGGTGTATTATGGGCTGCAGTGAGCGAGAGGCTCACCGTGAGGAAGGATGGAGAATCTCAGTGAGGGGGTGTTAGAAGAGATCTACTATGGGATTGTGCATTTTGTTGCAAGATTTGGGGGAGGGTTTAAGGAAACTGGGATTGGCTCTAGATTGCAGCCTGGATGCTGTCAGAATGTGGGGACAATCTTTGAGTGGGGATCTTAATAAATCTTCTTTATGAGGAGGAGAGACACAAACAACATAAAGCTGTAATTGGCAAAGTGGCAGACACTCATTTTAGCCAAAAGAGGTATTTGGGGGGAGTATTTTTGTGGTCAGCACAGTGACCTTGTTTTTTCTGTGCTTAGATACAATTATGAAGTGGCCTTTCTTTGCCTCATTTAATGATGGTTTTAGAGTGACATCAGGGGTTGGTGTTCTGAGCCATGGCCTGTGTCCAATAAGAGAATAGCACAGTTAGGCCAGTTTGTGGTGTCAGGGACAACTCCTGTAAATTTTTTTTCAGCACTCAGCAAAAGAAATATCTGTGTTTTTTCACCTGATCCCTTTTGCTTGTTTTTTCTCAAACATAGCTCTGGGCTGGGGTGAAGGGCAAACAATAGTTTTTATCTTATATCTCATGTGTCAGGTGAGGAACATACAAGAGGGGCTTTATAATGAAATACCAGGATGATGTGCGTGTGTGTGCATATATATATATGTATCTGGATACCAGTCCATTGATTCAGTCAACACCCATTTATTGAAAAGACTACCCAGGGCATGAGGAGTTCCAGGATGAACAATCCCCAATCTCCAAGATGCCAAGGTGTTTATTACATCTGTTGGGGTGGGGGTATTAATTTATGAAGGCTGCCATAACAGATACCTCAGACTGGGTGGCTTAAACAATGAAAATTTATTTTCTCACAGTTCTGGAAGCTGGAAGTCCGGGACCAACCTGCCAGCAGGGTTGGCTCCTCAGAGGCCTCTCTCTGTGGCCTGCAGACATCTGCCTTCTTCTCCCTGTGTCCTCACATGGTCTTTGTGTATGTGTGTGTGTGTCCTGGTTTCTTCATTTTAAAAGGACACCTGTCATATTGGACCTCATTTAATCTTAATTATCTCTTGGAATTAGGGCTTCAACATCTGAATTTAAGGGGACATAATCTTGCCCATAATAAAGGGTCAGACAGGGGAAGGAAAGAGTGTTTTGAAGTGTCCCCGGGGCCAAGGTGGAAACATGGAGGGTGTTGGTTCAAGGAGGGAAGAGTGGTCATTGCAGGGGGAGGGCACAGGTCTCAGAAGCCCCTTAGAGGAGCTTCAAGGGGCTAAACCTTCACGGATGAGTACTTACTGCTGTGGGCATGGGGCCAGGAGGTGGAGGTTGTGGGGCTTGCTACCCACCAGAAGAGAAATAACTGTGTGAAGGGAAGTTCAAGGAGGGGCAGCAGTTGCCTCTTGTTCTCCTGTAAAGTCTTTAGGGCAGAGATGAAGGGTACAATTGTCCCTTGTTAAATGGTTGGTTCCGGCAGGATTATGTAAAGTAGACTCTAGAACAATAGGCTTGGCATCCACACAAAGAGAATGGTGCCCATTCTCTTTCACTTGATCATTGTTAGTTTGTGTCTGTTTATCCCACGCCTCTCCACCCCTTAGTACCTAGCACAGGCCTTCAAACAGGGCTCAGATCCTGGGTTCATCACCTGCCAACTGGGCACCTTAGGCAGGTTACTTAGCCTTCCTTAGCTCAGTTTTCACATCTGGAAAATAGGACAATGCCACCTGCCCTGTGGAGCCATCCTAAGGAATATGTGAGGTAGTTGCCCTGTGCCAAGCTCAACTCCCTTTCCTTTCCTTCCACCAGAACGATGGGGGGAGGTAGGAGATGTACATGTACACACAAAGTGCAGGGAAGACCAGGAGCCAGTTCATACACAGGCAGCTCTGCTGCCATCTGAGTTGTACAGAACTCAGGTGCCAGCTACATCTGAGAGTTACAAAAGCAGGCATGGCCAGGTATTCTCATAGCCCAGGAACACACAAAGGGCTTCCAGTAGATAAGCTACAGACATCATTTGTATTTATATGAAAAGGAACTTTTAACGTCAACTAGCCAATCCTGTTTTATGGATAAGGAAACCACAGCTCAGTTAGGAGCTGACCAGTCTTAGTCTCACAGCAAAAACTTGGCAGAGCTGAGAAAAGAATGCAGATTCACACACAAGACATTTCACAGAGCAGGTTTGTTGATTCTGGGCCAGACTGGGGTCACAGAACAAACAACAGCAATTACCTAAATTAAAACATTTATATTAGGCAATACTTGTGCATGGTCTTTACCACATGACAGATGTTGTTCTAAGTGTTTATCTGTATTAACGAATTCAGTTCTCTTGACAACCCTCTGAAGTAAGTGCTACCATAATCCCCATTTTAAAGATGAGGAAAGTGAGGCATTAGTAAGTAATCGCCCAGGGTCATACCAGTCATCAGTAGTGGAGGAATGATTTGGACAAAGGTGGTCTGCCTTTCAGAGTGTTCATTCTTAACCACGATAGTTTTCTGCCTAATAACCAGTGACTCTCAGAGTGGTCCCTGGACTGGCAACATCAGCATCAGCTGGGAACTGTTAGAGATAAAAGGTGTTGGGCTGGCCCAGACCTGCTCGGGGAGGGGCCCAGCAGACTGTGCTTTAGCAAGCCATCAGGTGATTCTAATGCAAGCTCGAGTTTGTGAAGCACTGCTCTTTTCCCCCTTCCTTCCTCAGAGCACCTTTGCTGTGGATGGAGAAGGAAACTAGAGAGATCCATTAGCGAGACTCTGGGAAGTTTCCTCCAGGACACACTTGGATCACCACTTCTGAATTTTAATGAGAACAAAAAATGGTCTAGGCTGGGAAAAGTGCCATGTTGGAATTGGGTCCATTCCTTTCTGCAGAAGTAAAGTTGGGGTTTATTTATATTTTTCCTTATTTCCCCTTGCCTAAGTACATACCACAGAATGGACCATTGATAATCAATAAGCTTTTATGGTGCTCCTAAATTACTTGTTTTCCACACAAAGCTAGCCCGAAAGTAATAGATCCCTGATGGGAAAAACCTTCCTGGATGGAGCCACTGTGTATCTGGGAGGGAAAAAAAAGGCTCTGGCCTCATGAGTTGGTGAAGCACTCAGAACCTGGCCTGCTGTCATGTCAGGTTCCCTGCATTTCTTCTTTTTCTCCTTTTCTTTTTCCTTTTATTTCTTTTCTTTTCTCTTTCCTTTGCTCCCTCCCTCCCTTCCTTCCTCCCTTCCTCCTTCTCTTCCCCCCTCCCTCCCTCCCTTCCTTCCTTCCTTCCTCCTTTGTTTTTTTTCAAAGCAACATTGCTATAGGGAACTGATCAGCATGGTAGTGGCAAATGTAGCCCAGCATTGATCTGGAAAACTGATCAATGCAAGGTGGCATACAGGAGCCAGGTGTGCAGATCAGCTTTCCCATGGGGAATCAGGCCTGCATTGTACCTAGGCTGCTATGAGACTTGCTTTTGCTAAAATTCCCTCACCCTGAGTTAAGACTGCAGATGTTTAATGTAGATCTCTGAAGCAACTCCCTAAAGTCTGTGCTAAGATGTTATTTTTATTGATCCCTTGCATTTGCAACTCTTTTTCTTTTTTTGTTATCTGTAAGTAATCACTTAACTAAATCTAGAAATAATGAGAAACTTCTTTGATGTAATGTGACTGGAAAGCAATAAAAGCCTGTTCAGGCAGGGCTCGGTGACTCTCAAGGCCATGCTGTCCCTTTTTCTCCACAGGACTCGGTAGTCTGTGTGAATTTGTTTACCTCATCCACAACACACAGACTCCAGAGGGCCAGAGTCTGCATCACATTGCAATTTTATTATCAGTGTCATTAAAAATGACTTAATATCATTAAGTCATTAAAAATGACTTAAATAGAACACTTCACACTAATTTGGGGGTGTTATCTTTAAGACCAGAGATGGAAATTAAAATGGGGAGGGAGGAAAAAGGGAAAGAAGGGTCAGTGTACTATTTGGCTTATCAAAGATTTGACTATTTTTTTTCTTTTTCAGTAAGAGAAAGAGAGATTCTTTACACAGGAAAGCAAAATTGCACTCTAGGATGACCATTGCCTATTAGTGAACTCTGATGTCTACTGGAAAAACTGACACCTAAAATGTGCAAACTTGAGAA
Source organism: Phyllostomus hastatus (assembly GCF_019186645.2). Classification (NCBI taxonomy): domain Eukaryota; kingdom Metazoa; phylum Chordata; class Mammalia; order Chiroptera; family Phyllostomidae; genus Phyllostomus; species Phyllostomus hastatus. The sequence continues at coordinate 7,876,261 of NW_025333867.1, read as the reverse complement.
ACCAATTTGGGGGTTCATGGGGGAGACCAACATGAGTTCCAATATGGTACCATTCCTGGGGTGACCAGCCAACCACCTGGGGCAGAGAGATTGCATTTGACCTCTCCCCTCATGGAGGAGCAGGGATTTCTTCTCACAGGCATAGATGCATATTCAGGATATGGATTTTCCTTCCCTATCTGTAATTCCTTCACCAGACTCCTCTTGCAGACCCCAAAGTGCCTCATTACTGCCATGGTGTCCTGCCCAGCATTGCTTCTGATCACAACTCCAATGAACAGCTTTCCACAGCACAGATTTTAGAGCACAGATTTCAGAGCACAGATTTCCAGCAGGTTTCATTGGTGAGGCACCACAGCTTCTTTGCCATTGACCTGGCGATGGCCATGACCCCACTAGGAGAGTCCAGATCTCAGCTTAGGGTGTGGTATATGTTGCTTCCTTGGGTCCTCTAAACTTCAGCCCCCTTCAGTGCTGTTTTTTATATCTGAAATTTTAGAGTTCTCTTTGCTTCTTTCTAGTCAACGCCTCATTATTCCCACCCCCTGTTATAGTTAGTAATCCTTTTTACTAAAGTTTGACTGTTTCAAACTGCAGTGTGGTTTCTCTATCCTGACTGGACTCAGAGTGATGCACACTGTGAGAGGAAGGAGCTTCTCTGACTGAGTCCAATGTCTGTTCCCCCTTGCATCTTTAGCCTGGCTGCCCACGGGAGCACTCCATTGGTGGTGTTGGGGAGCATCATTGAACATTGTCTCCAGTGACTTTCACCAGCAGCCCAGCCACTAACCTGCCAGCAACTCTTGCTGACATTTAAAAGGGGCTTCCCAGTGGGTCTCTCTGACACCCCACAGAAGTCTTTCAGGCCACTCTGGCTGGCACCAGGCAAGCAGTTTCCTGCCCACCAACCCTGGCCTACAGCACCTCAGCCACTTTCCATTAGGTATGACTCTCAGTTGTGGGAGAGGAGGTGACCTGGTCCCAGTGTGCTTGTTGTCTGGATGTGCTGCCTCAGCCACTTCCCACAGTGGCTACTTCTGTGTTCTTCAGTGAGTTCTCACCCCTCCTAGGAGTGAATCTCCCATTGCTACTTAATAAAATTCTGTGTATTAAACTTTGTTCAGATTTCTGGTGTGGTTTCTGTTTCCTGACTACCCTGAGTGATACATTCATCATGAAAAATTGTATCAGTCAGGGTTGGCTGCACATAACCCAAAAGGGATTTAGTACAGTAACAAACCACAGATGGGACTGACCAGGAAACAGCTACCTCTTCCATAGTCAGGACATTGTGGGAGCAGGAAGCAGGTGCTAGGCTCTAGCTCTGGGAATACAGTGCCTCAGCTGCAAACCAGAGGTCTGGAAGTCATTGACAAACTCTTAGCTCCAGAGCTATACTGCACTTGGGAGCCCAGAGAAATGGATGTTGAATCTACCTCCCTCTTAACCCTCCAAAAGAAAGTCTCCTGTGAATGCAGTGGTTTAAAATATAGTGTATTGATAGAAAATTTTAGGCATAGCAAAACTAACAGTTCAGAAAACAATTTCATTGAAAAGATAGCTTATTTCTCACAGATCCCAAGAGGAGGGGGCATGCCATGCCATTCAGCACCACACAGGAAGAAGCATGGTCAGTCAGGAGGCAGAAGGAAGGAGACAAATGTAGGCAAGAGCCTTCGTTGTGATTTCCTTGAGGAGAACAGGTGAGGCAAAGTAAGCAGGCTTAGGATCTGCTAGTTCAAATAATTTTAGTGGGCTCCGAGGCACAGGGGATGTCCTTAGTTTTCTGGTACCTGGCCCTGGGTTATTGGGCCAGGTGGACAGTAACCAGAGTGTCAGAACCCCATGGAGGAGGTGGTGAGCTTATGAGCTCTAGATCAACTGGTTTGAATTTGAAAAGTATACCACCCCAGGAGGACTCCTCCTGTGGTGGGCAGAGGGAGAGGGGGCTGACATGGAAGGCAGGAGGCCAAGGCAAGGTGACTCAGGCATGTCCCTGGGTTGTCCAGAATAAGTCATGTCTGGTATATCAAAGTAGGAGAGATGTGAAAGCATCAAGTTTACAGAAGCTAGAAACATGGTCAATACATAAAGCTAAGTCACCTCTGATACCTTAGCCACAAGGGGTCTGGGAAGTGGAGCTTTCTAGCTTTCCAGCCTCTGCTGTGTAGGAAGTCCAACCAGAAGGACCAATCTACCATCAAACACATGAGTCACACACTCCACAGATGCTTATAAAAAGAGGAATTCAAGGTTGAGAGTAAACATTCAAGGCATTATGATATTTTCTTCCTGCCCCCAAGTGGGTCCTATTGCAGAGCTCTCTTTTAAGAGAAGTAACAAAAAGCTACATAATTATGCTCCATGTTTGGACATACTTCCAACAGGCAGTAAATCATCTGAAACGAAACACAGCTTCCTGAGGTGGGCCTACAAAGTGTTATCCCCAGAGAGGGTAACTCACCCACCATCACATGGTAAGTAGTAGCAGATCTGCAGCCTGAGTTCTGGTGTCTTCTTAGCCACAAACCATAGAGTTCATGAATATTCCAGAAGAGTTGTTGGTCTGGAAAAAAACTGTGGTCTTGTGTCTGGGACCTAATCATTGAGTGTATCTTTGATGCTCTTTCAGCTCAAGGCCAAAGGTCAAGTGAATGTTTTGGAAGAAAACTTCTTTTGAACTTTAGGTCAAATGTTGTCTGATGCTGTACTGCCATAAAGTTTAATAAATCTGAAAGGGTGTGTGAAGACTGTTTCTCTTATCTCCTTGCCTTACCTTTCCAACCCTGACAGGCACATCTAGGGAGAGCGGCCTTTTCTGATTTATGTGATAAAGCAACCACAGTAACAATATTCACCACTACATACCAGTTCAGAGCTGTAAAAACACAGTACAGAATATTCAAGTTTCTCAAGTCATGTGAACAAATTCTGAAATAAAAGACATGGGATAGTTTGGGCTTTGTGCTAGGTAGCCTGTTTCTAAATAAATTACATGTTTTGAAAAAAATAGTCCATTGAGCTTTAGCAAACAAGTTGAAAGATACCTCAAGGGAACTTAATGATTCAGACTGCAGAAAAATAAATTACACCTTTGAGTCAGGCTAATTCTGTGTGTGTGCTTCTAAGGAAATATGCAAATAAATGTGAAGAGTTACTTAGAGTTTAATTGGTTTACTGTATTAATCATAACATTGCAAAAACAAGACACTAAGGTAGCAAATTTAATTGTCGAAAGAAAATCCAATTGAAGATTTTATTTATCAAGGAAATACTGACTTTCATTTTCTCTAAATTTCTATTATATCAATGAGTAGTCCTACCTCATTGAGACCTTTATGTCACCAGAGAAACCAAAAGGCTTCGTTTACTTTTGTATCACCAAATTGGAAAGAAATAGGCAGATTAACTAGGAATCAGATAGAAAGATTACAACTAGTCCAATAGGGAAAAAACCCACAGAGACCTAATTGGCTGTTTTCTACATGTCATGTTTACATATATGAAGGACTGAGTCCCAGGTCATCCTCAAAATAAACCTGTTTTTAAAAGGAAAGGGACCTAACAGGACATTCTCTGTCTGCCTCTCAGACAATGGAGATGTGCTCTGTGCCAATAAAATATGATCTTAGAGTCACATCGGGCAGGAGGATAAGATCACTCTGGGTCAATTAAAAATGCATTCTACAGATCACTCATCTTTGCTGGATTCTGTGGAAGAAACAAAGAACCTTAAAATACATTTCTCTGGCTTCAGGGAGCTTAGAGTTTTATTTGAGTCTGCTTGGGAGATTCACCATCTTTTTAAGGGAACAGAAAGAGACAAAATAAAAACCAAAAGTATCTCAACTCTGGGGTTTGACATGAGGTGCACATAGATATTACCTTTTAGCAACTGATGACCTTTTCTTCCTGCCTCCTTCCCTGCCCCCTATTATCATCCCCAAATGCAGATCAGAGCCTGAGACAAAGACATTAGGGATGGGATGATAGAAATAAGCACTGGGGTGGGTAAACTCTACTTGCCTCTCTCCTCTTTCCACTTTGTAGGCCCAACTTCTGGTGGGAAATGAGAAGAGAAGCCTCAGAAAATTTTGAGAGTTTGAGAGTATGAGAGCTTTGTGTTCCACTTCCCAGGAGGAGTCTGGGAGCATCCTATACCTCATAAGGAATCCCCTCCCCTTTCTGGTGTGGTAACAACAGAATGTGAATCATGGCCTGGCAGGCTAGGTATAGAGGTCCACAAGAGCACCTCATTTCTTCTGGGGCTCAGTGGGGCATGGGAGAGTATTCTAAAATTTTATTCTCTTCATGTTAGTCAGAATGGGTTAGGTATGTGATGTAACAAACAGCCCAAAATGTCAATGGCTTGAAATGATGAGGATTTATCTCTTGCTCCTGCTAAATGTCCATCTTGAAAGTGGATATGTCTACTTAACATTGTCCTCACCCCTTGCCAGGAAGATGAAGACACTACTGTATGACACATTGCTGATGACTGATGCCCAGGGGAAGGGAGATGGTGACTTTTTTCCTGGTTTGTATAGGTTCTACCTGGAAATGTCATGCTCCACTGAGTAAGTGAGCACATTTCATCAGCCAAAACATGTCACAAGGTCACCCAACCTCAAGGGGATAGGAAGTACATTTTCTCCATATGCCTGAAAGAGAAAAACTAGAAATAAGCCTTAGAGAGAGTTGGTGAGGCCAGAGAGGCCTCAGTATTAGGGAGAGGAAAATGAAGACTACATACATCTACTAGGAAAGGTGATGCAAGGCCCTCAGATTGATGGGGAGGTGCCAGTGAGATTTATCCTGATTCCCATGGGCCAACTGGGAACAGGGCAGAAGGTCTCAGACCATACCCTCCACCTTCAAAAACTGAGTGCTTGCATACCACTCAGAACTTAGGTGCATGCCTGGGAAGAGGTGGAGGGAGCCCACCCTGAACTGACTGCATTTCATGTGAAATAGCTGAGAAATCCTGGGAGTAATTCTATTAAAATGGGTTTAGCCTCTAAGCAAAAGGGAAGTTCAGGATTGAGAAGAGCCCTAACTAATGTGGCTCAGTTAGCTGGATGTTGTCCCACGAAGTGAAAAAAGTGAAAGGCTGCCGGTTTGATCCCTAGAAACATCTCTCTCACATTGATATTTCTCTCCCTTTCTTTTTCCCTCCATTCCCCTCTCTCTAAATATAAATAAAAATGTTTTCTAGAAAAGGCAGAGATGAAATTAAGGTAAAGAAAAGTGAACTGTGACCTTTCTTGTACATCTGAGTTTTGTGCCTTGTGATGTTTGGACCTGCTGTATGCATCAGTCCCCTAGCACAGCATTCAGCAGAGAGTAACAGTCCCATAGATGACTGCTATTATTGCCCTTCATTACCTTCTTATTCTAAAACTTGGTGCTTGTTCCACAGCTTCCAGGTTGAGGACTCAAGGTACACCAGCCAGGCCTTTATGAAGAGGAGAGTGCTTGGAAGGATATCCCTGCCTATTGAGTCATGAAGCCGGAAGGTCCTCCTGTGTCCTTGAACATGGAGCAGGAGTTCACTGAGCCCCACTGTGATGTGCTTCATTTATATCCCTCTGACAAACACGTCTACCACTGAAGTTTCAAAAGCATAAACTCCCCAATGAAAAAACAATTCACGTCTCATTTGTTTTCTAAATGCAAATTTATCCTTTTTTGGTCAATACAGGGTTTGGGACACTCTGGCATAAGATGACCTCCAAAAGCTGAGTGGAAAGGAAACTTTACAGGAAAACTGGCCCTGGTCCTGGTCTGCAACCACCTGGGCAGGGTGGTGGAGGCGGCCTGGGGTGAAAATTCTTTCTTTGTGGACTTGATTTTCTCATCTGCAACATGAATGGATTAAAGTGATGGTCACCTAAGGTCATTCCTGTTTTTAACAATCAGGTTACTACAGAGGCCAAGAGGAAAGTAGGCAAAGTGAAGAAAGAAAAAGAAATAAGAAAGAAGAGAATGAAATGAAAAGAGAAGTCTGAGGAGGAAGAAAAATGGGAACAGAGAGGAAAACCCAACATTGCCTTTGTTGAGAATAAAGTACATGCCTTGACATTCTGTATCCTTAATGGAGGCTCATTAAATGATGGACCCACAGCTGAGTAAAGAGCCCTCAGCAGTGAATCTCAAAATAAAAAAGTCTTGGTATTTATTTGGAAGACAGTAATTTCATTTTCCAGGGAGGATTTTTCGGTGAAAGAGTTTCTGTGGGCAATTAAATTCTTATCTTTCAACATATCTGCCTAAAAGCTATGAAAATAGTGTCTTGTATTTCCCAAGAGCCAGCACTTTCTAAGGACATGTATTTCCCAATTCAGTTCTCACAACAACATTATGAAGTGAGTACTACTAAAATACCCATTTACTGATTACGCATACATGGCTCAGAAAGGTTAAGTCATTTGTCCAGCCGCAAGGCAGAAATACCATGATTTAAACCAAGATCTGTTTTATTCCATAGCCTGCATTTTTTACCTCTGGACTCCCAGTTTGTGTCTCTGGTAACAGGAGAGACAATTATGGAGAAGAGCTCCCCAAGCCGCAGACTCAAGCCATATAGTCGATTTCTCCACCTCCTTTTCCTTTATCTTTCCGTCTTTCTTCCTCCTGTCTCATTCTCTCCATCTCCTTCTCCATCTCTTTTACCTTCTCCATCCTTTGGAATAGGTACAGCATTCATTTTATTTAAAAATCACACTCATAGAGAAGCTATTGTACTGTGGAGAAACCTCACTCGTACCCTGCCTGCTGCATCCCTTCCACCACCCAGGCTATCTGCTGTGGTTTCTTTGGTAACCCTTCATTGTTTATTTATGCAAATACAAAAACTCAGAAATGTGTGTTCTTACTACCTACTTTTTGACCTCAAATTTGGCATACCAAATTATAGCACATTTTGCACTTTTCTGATTTTACTTAGTGATGTGTCCAGGAGATACTTTGAATTTAGTTCGCAGACAGCGTCTTCTTTCTTACACAGTCCAACCTTGGTTCTCAAACATCTTGGTTCTCAAACAATTCAGATCTCCACCAAGTTGTTAATGGGAAAAATGTCCCAGTTGTTTAACAAAACTTCGGGTCTCAGTTCTCTACCTGACTACACTTTCATGCTGATATGTGTATGATCAGATATGTATCTCAGGCCACCAAGAAGGAAATTTGGTTTTTCTGAATAAATCATTTCTTGAACAGTTTTCCAGATGAATTAAGTTTAAGAACTGAGGTTCCAATACAGTTACAGGATATTCCATTCTGTGAGTAAGTCATAGATTTATTTAGCCAGTTCCTAGACATGGACACTTGGGCAGTTTCCATGTTTTTTAGTATCACAAACAATGCTGTAGGGAGCAGTAATCTTGTCACATATCAGTTCCTGCTTATCAGGTGTAACCCCAGGAGTGGGGTCACTGAGTGTGAGAGAAAGTGCATGTGAAACTTGGATGACTCTCTCCCTCACAGGGGTTGAGAAAAAACAGCATCTGCTTCCCTAGTGCCTAAACGACAGAGCGTTTGGTTAATCTTTTGGAATTTTTCCAATCTTATCCAGGAAAAATGTATCCTGGTGTAGTTTAATTTTCATGTCTCTGATTATGAGTGCTTTCAAGTATTTAGGACTGTTTGCAGTTCTTACTCTGTGAACTTCCATAATTTTGACCATTTTTGTATTGGTCTTGTGGTCTGTCTCTTTCATCTCTGAGAGTATTCCTTCATGTATTGGAGAAAAACACTTTCTATTTCATGAGGTACAAATAAATATTTCCCCTACTTTTTGCCTTTTCTCTCCCATTGTGTTGCCTTTGATTTTATTTTCTATGTTAAAGTTATTTATATTTACAATATTAGTCTTTTCTTTTTGGTTTCTGAATTTTGAGATATATGTATACCAGATGATTCCAAGAGTATTCTGTCAATCTGAGTCCCAACAGGAAGCAATGGCACACTCACAGAATAATTCAAGAGGGGTTTTCATACAAAGGGACTAATTTGCATGGACACAGGCAAGTGTTAGGGGCCTCCCACAGGTCCGTACAGGAATCAGGACTGAGCACCAGCAGAGATGTCATCACCCCTGGATGACATCCAGGGGTGAGGGGACAGAGAAGTTATTTCAGCCTGGAAGGAGATACAGCTGTGCAGACCATGCTGCCTACAGACAAGCACACATGTCTACTGGCAAATGGCCTCATGGAGGAAACCAGGAAGTAAATCCTTTAACCTCATTTCCCTCCTACCCTCCTGTTTTGTCATGGCTCCTTGCTGGCCTAAGAGTGCAGGTGGCTGCTGGAGTCACCCGCATAGTGGCCTTCCTTCTAAGGCAGAGATTGAGGGAGATGGAGTGGATCTAAACCCTCTGGGGTGGTCATGGGGTGGGGTGGAGGAAGAAATCCAGCCCAGATATAGAATGCCTTCTGGTGGTATTTACATGTTTTTACTTTTTACATTTAAAACTTTGATCCATTGAAGTTTATCTTGATGTACTAAGTGTGTATGGTTCTGACTTTACCTTTTTCCTAATGACTGTCCACTTGTCCCAGTGCTACTTATTGCAAAGTCCACATTTACCCAATAATTAGAGTGTCCTTATTTGTAATATTTTAATAATCCATGTACATTTGGGTCCAATTCTGGATTTTCTCTTCTGTTCCATTGGGCTGTGTGTGTATATTCACATGTCATTCAATATCAATTACCAAGGCTTTATGACGCATTTTAAAAGCTGGGGACCAAGTTTGCCTCATTTTTCTCCTATTTCAGAGTTTTCCTGGGCTATGGTTACTTTTTTATTTTGAATAATCTGCTTGTCTACTTTTTAAATTTTTCCTTTTCCCTTTTTAAAAGTATGTTTTATTGATTATGCTATTATAGTTTTCCCAATTTTTCTCCCTTTATCTGCCTTCTACCCTGAACCCCTCAACCCTCCAGCATTCCTCCCACCCTTAGTTCATGTCCATGGGTTGTACCTATAAGTTCTTTGACTTCTCTGTTTCCTATACCATTTTTGACCTCTTCCCATCTATTTAATGCCTACCAATTATGCCTCTTATTCCCTGTCCCTTTCTCCCCATTTTTCCTCTCCCCCTCCCCACTGAAAACCCTCCATATGATGTCCATTTCTTTGATTCTGTTCCTGTTCTAGTTGTTTGCTTAGGTTTTTTGTTTGTTTGTTTTTAGGTTCAGTCATTGATAGTTGTGAGTTTTGTCATTTTACTGTTCGTAGTTTTTGATCTTTTCTATTTCTTAAAAAGTCCCTTTAACATTTCATATAGTAAGGGTAATGATGAACTCCTTTAACTTGATCTTATCTGAGAAGCACTTTATCTGCCCTTCCATTCTAAACCATAGCTTTGCTCTGGATAGAGTGATCTTGGATGTAGGTCTTTGCCTTTCATGACTTTTAATGCTTCTTTCCACCCCCTTCTTGCCTGTAAGGTTTCCTTTGAGAGATTAGCTGATAGTTTTATGGCACTCCTTTGTAGGTAACTGTCTCCATTCCTCTTGCTGCTTTTAAGATTCTCTCTATGATGATGTGCCTTGGTGTGTTTCTCTTTAGAACCAACTTTTTTGGGACTCTCTGAGCTTCTTGGATTTCCTGGAGGTCTACTTCCTTTGCCAGATTAGGGAAGTTCTCCTTCATTATGTTTTCAAGCAAGTTTTCCATTTCTTGCTCTTCTTCTTCTCCTTCTGACACCCCTGTGATTTACATGTTGGAATGTTTAAAGTTGCCCCAGAGGTTCCAATCCTATCCTCATTTTTTTGAATTCTTGTTTCTTCGTTCTATTCCAGTTGGATGTTTAATTTTTCCTTTTGTTCCAAATTGTTGGTTTGAATCCTGGTTTCCTTCCCTTCACTGTTGGTTCCCTATATATTTTCCTTTATTTCACTTTGGGTAGCCTTCATTCTTTCCTTCATTTTGTGACCAAGCTCAATCATGTCTGTGATCACCCTGATCATCCAGTGTTTTGAACTCTGCATCAGATAGGGTGGATATCTTCTAGTCACTTAGCTCTTTTTCTGGTGTTTTTATCTGTTCTTTCATTTGGGCCGTATTTCTTTGTCTGGCTGCACTTGTTAGGTATTCACCCAGTTGAGACAACCCTCTTTGCTGTGTTGTGGCCCTGTCTGTGGGGGAGAGGACAGAGAGGAGGGAACAATGTGACATGCTTGCTCAGCTATATCCCCACTTTCCAATGAACTCTGTTGTGTGAGACTGGGAGTTTCTCCCACCATGTCAACCCCCACATTAGTTTGCAGCTAGCTTGAGTCTTTAGTTTCCTATTCAGCCAGCCCTGCCTCGTCTGTGTAGTCTGCCACCTTGCCGGGAGTCCTCTCCTCCCACCTGACTGTCTGTCTCCATCCCTCCTACCAGTCTGGGTGAATGTTTCTTTAACTCCTTGGTTGTTGGAGTTCCATGCAGTTTGATTTTCTGGCACTTGTGGTTGTTTATTGTTTTTAGATTGGTTGTTATCCTCCTTTTGGTTGTACAAGGAAGTGAAAGGTTTCTACCTATGCCTCCATGTTGGCCAGAACTCTCCTTTTAATTTTTATAAGAGTTTATTTGAACCACACTATGATTGTCTGCTTCTGAAGGAAGGAAACTTGTTAGGAAATTTTGGAAGATTATGGTAAATTTATAGATTCATTAATGGAGAACTCACATATTTAGAACATAGTTTATTTCTTCTTTAAAACAATGATTTGTCAAGAAACCTGGTAGACACTGTCTTGGCAAGTGACAAACATTATCATTCACAATAATGGTACTAGCTGACATAAAATTCCTCCTGGAGGGATGCATTGAGAAGAACACAACTTCATTCAAGTCATATTCCTGCCAAATGCATAACCTAAATCTAATCATGAGAACATATTATACCAAATCAAATTGGGGGCATTCTTCAAAAGACATGGCCTGTACTCTTAAAAAACACTAGTGTGGTCAATTACACTTCAATTAAGCTGGAAAAAAACACTCCAATATATTTAAGAATATATAAAGGATGAGGATTTGTTCTAAATTAAAAAAGATGAAGGAGACATGACAACCACATAAACTGTGTGGTCCTGTTTGGGTCCTAGAATCAGGGGAAAAGATATCCACAAAGAACACTAATAGGAAAATTAAAAATTGAATGCGCACTATAGAATTGATCATAGTGTTGCTAATTGTATTGTGGTTATGTAAGAGAATATTCTTGTTCTTACAAAATGCATGATGCATTATTTAGAGGTTGTATGCTACTAACTTTCAAATTGTTTAGAAAAAATAATAGTATACACATGAACTTAGAGAGGAGTAATAAAGTAAATGTATCAAAATGTTATTAATTGATAACTGGGTGAAGAATAGATAGGGATTTTTGTACTATTCTTATAAACTTAAAATTATTAAAAAATTAAAACCAAAAAATATTTGGGTGAGTGGATAAGTTGAAGAGGATGTTAAAAGGTGTGAACTTCCTGCTTTTAGCCAATTTAAGCTTGATTCTGCCTTTTAATACATTGTCTCCAAACCCAGAAGAATATCAAATCGATATTAGTCAATTTTATTTTCAGTTGCCATAACTGATCCCCACTACTTTGATTACAATACATACATACAGCTAGACACACATTTTTTTTTACCTCGCAGTAGGTCCAGTTAGTCAATTTTGAGGGGGAATTGCCACATGCTAGTGATTCCTTCTTTTAGGACCAAGAGAACAGGCAAGGAAACAGAGCTTGCTCCTGGTATGTGTTCCTAGTGACAATGGACAGAAAATGACATTTGATTTTGGTTTGCAAAACCAAGAGGAACTTTCCCTAAAGCTCTTCCTTGGGTGCATTCCCACAATAATAAGACCAATACCTGCTACTACTGTGCCCACACCACCATTTATGGAATACTCACACTGTGTTTGGCTTTGTGTTATTCACTTAATGTCATGATCTTGTTTTCTTAGAACCTGGTAGGTAGATACTATTATTGTTTCCATTTGACAAATGGGGAAACTGAGCTAACTCTCACCCTCCTGGCAAGTGGTAGGAATGGGACTCAAAGCTGGCTTTATGCTTCTAGAATATATTCTTTATATGCTTTGTGGCATCTCTACAATGCCCAACATCATCAGTTGCAACCTTAGAGTTGGGGGTTGTGAGTTGATCTCCAGCCTGTCGTTAGGTTCTAGCTACCATAAAATTGGGAGAAACAATAATAATCACTAAGAAAGGACAGTTCCTTGCCTTACAAAATGTGGAACAGTGCTCCTAAGAAGTAGAAACCTCAGTGGCCAGAAACCCAGCCACCAGAGACCTGTGAGAAGGGACAGTATATAGGTTGTGCATGCTTCAGGAAAGGACTCACAAATAAATCCTGTGGGTTCAGAGGAACACACAGGGTCAGTGACAAAGGAAACAGGGCTCAGGAAACAGATACTCTTTCTCAAAGGACATGGAAGCACCAAGAGGAGGGAGCAGGAAAAGGAGGCAATGCTGTGTGATGATAGGGAAGCCATTTCAAGGAAGGGGGCTCTCACTGGGCCAGTCCTCTCAAAGCCATCAGCAAGTGAGATCCAGTTTTTGCTGATACTCTTATGCTCTGAAGGCAGTGTGAGTATATGCCATGTGTCACTCTGCGTGTGTGTGCATGTGTGCAAGAGAGAGAGAAACAGAGAA